>NC_141687.1:249215183-250440183 GCF_964263255.1 Lissotriton vulgaris
ATCTTTATCAAAAAATGTAAACTAAAATGATTAACATTTCAGAAAACTACCCTCTTTCCTCTTTCCAATGTAAATATAGTAAAAAGCATCTTACTAGTACGAATAACAATTAAAATGTTACCTGCAGGCACAGAGCCTAATGAAGCGGCCTGGCAGCCACCATGGTTAAAGTTAAAATTAGGTGCCACGCTGATAGAAGGAATCACTCGAACGTGCTTGGACATTTGTTCACAGCAAGAAATTAGAACGAGGAATGCAGCTGCCATCCCGCGCGCAAAAACGCCTCTAATAGAGGGAATCACTCGAATGTGCCTGAGCAGCTGTTCACAGCAAGGAAATAGAACGAGGAATGTAGCTGCCACCCTGCATGCCGCAGCTCGCTCCCGAGAGCAAAATGCAGTGGGAGTGACCATTCCAAAGGAGGTGGGACATGCACCCGCCTTTAGCCATTTGCATGCTTTCATTATTGAAAGACACATGCAAAAGCCAGTCCAATTTGTGGGAGGAGTCAGGCCCACACAGAGTAAACACAAGAAGCCTCGCAGCGCATGTGCACTGTCTCAGGCTCTACCTAAACAAGCATTTGCAATGCAATAGGTCTCGCATTAGGAAAGTTTGAGCTATTGTTATTGTAAATGTCAAATTTTGTATTTATGTGTTTGTTTTGAAAATAGCTAAATTAATAGCTTTGTCATTTACAATGCCAATAGTTTAAACTTTCGCAAATGTGACACCTATAGCATTTGTAATGCTATATGTGTTGTATTTACTTGACTAAGATGTATTGATATTACAAATAATGTTTATTTTTTATTTTTATTAATACTTAAATAAAGGTTATTGTAATTTATAATGGCAATAGCTTAAACTTTTGTAAATAACTTTTGTGAAGATTATGTTCAGTGTATTTTATTGAGACGAAAATCCAAGAACAGAAGTGAAATATTAACATATTTTTGTGACATTTGTAATAAAGCTTGAAACATTGAGAGAACATATTTGAACCAGTTGTTGAATGGTTGCACAGATTGATGCTGTGGTAGCGCATAGTGATGTTGTGGTGGTGCTGAGTGATGCTGTGGTGAAGCAATATATAGAGGGAGGGCGACAGATAGATAAGCAGATAGAGGGAGGGCGACAGATAGATAAGCAGATAGAGGGAGGGCGACAGATAGATAAGCAGATAGAGGGAGGGCGACAGATAGATAAGCAGATAGAGGGAGGGCGACAGATAGATAAGCAGATAGAGGGAGGGCGACAGATAGATAAGCAGATAGAGGGAGGGCGACAGATAGATAAGCAGATAGAGGGAGGGCGACAGATAGATAAGCAGATAGAGGGAGGGCGGGCGACAGATAAGCAGATAGAGGGAGGGCGACAGATAAGCAGATAGAGGGAGGGCGACAGATGAGCAGATAGAGGGAGGGCGACAGAAAGAGTGAGGGCGACAGAAAGAGTGAGGGCGACAGAAAGAGTGAGGGCGACAGAAAGAGTGAGGGCGACAGAAAGAGTGAGGGCGACAGAAAGAGTGAGGGCGACAGAAAGAGTGAGGGCGACAGAAAGAGTGAGGGCGACAGAAAGAGTGAGGGCGACAGAAAGAGTGAGGGCGACAGAAAGAGTGAGGGCGACAGAAAGAGTGAGGGCGACAGAAAGAGTGAGGGCGACAGAAAGAGTGAGGGCGACAGAAAGAGTGAGGGCGACAGAAAGAGTGAGGGCGACAGAAAGAGTGAGGGCGACAGAAAGAGTGAGGGCGACAGAAAGAGTGAGGGCGACAGAAAGAGTGAGGGCGACAGAAAGAGTGAGGGCGACAGAAAGAGTGAGGGCGATAGAAAGAGTGAGGGCGATAGAAAGAGTGAGGGCGATAGAAAGAGTGAGGGCGATAGAGTGAGGGCGATAGAGTGAGGGCGATAGAGTGAGGGCGATAGAGTGAGGGCGATAGAGTGAGGGCGATAGAGTGAGGGCGATAGAGTGAGGGCGATAGAGTGAGGGCGATAGAGTGAGGGAGGGGTGGAGAGAGAGGGGTGTAGAGTGTGGGGTGTAGAGTGTGGGGTGTAGAGAGGGGGGTGTAGAGAGGGGGTGTAGAGAGGGGGGTGTAGAGAGGGGGGTGTAGAGAGGGGGGGTGTAGAGAGGGGGGGTGTAGAGAGGGGGGGTGTAGAGAGGGGGGGTGTAGAGAGGGGGGTGTAGAGAGGGGGGTGTAGAGAGGGAGGGGTGTAGAGAGGGAGGGGTGTAGAGAGGGAGGGGTGTAGAGAGGGAGGGGTGTAGAGAGGGAGGGGTGTAGAGAGGGAGGGGTGTAGAGAGGGAGGGGTGTAGAGAGGGAGGGGTGTAGAGAGGGAGGGGTGTAGAGAGGGTGTAGAGAGGGGGGTAGAGAGAGGGGGTGTAGAAAGAGGGGGTGTAGAAAGAGGGGGTGTAGAAAGAGGGGGTGTAGAAAGAGGGGGTGTAGAAAGAGGGGGTGTAGAGAGAGGGGGTGTAGAGAGAGGGGGTGTAGAGAGAGGGGGTGTAGAGAGAGGGGGTGTAGAGAGAGGGGGTGTAGAGAGAGGGGGTGTAGAGAGAGGGGGGTGTAGAGAGAGGGGGGTGTAGAGAGAGGGGGGTGTAGAGAGAGGGGGGTGTAGAGAGAGGGGGTGTAGAGAGAGGGGTGTAGAGAGAGGGGTGTAGAGAGAGGGGTGTAGAGAGAGGGGTGTAGAGAGAGGGGTGTAGAGAGAGGGGTGTAGAGAGAGGGGTGTAGAGAGAGGGGTGTAAAGAGAGGGGGTGTAAAGAGAGGGGGTGTAAAGAGAGGGGGTGTAAAGAGAGGGGGTGTAAAGAGAGGGGGTGTAAAGAGAGGGGGTGTAGAGAGAGGGGGTGTAGAGAGAGGGGGTGTAGAGAGAGGGGGTGTAGAGAGAGGGGGTGTAGAGAGAGGGGGTGTAGAGAGAGGGGGTGTAGAGAGAGAGGGGGTGTAGAGAGAGAGGGGTGTAGAGAGAGAGGGGTGTAGAGAGAGAGGGGTGTAGAGAGAGAGGGGTGGCTTGTGGGTGTTTTGGGTGGGTGGGATATACATTGTTGTGTAGGTTGGACTCTGATTTATGAGCAGGTGGTGTGATTTGCCAGGTTGGTGGTTTGTGTCTTCAAAGCAGTGTGTTTTATTGGTGGTGGTGTGGTGGAGATGGACAAGAACTCTATTTCTTATGAGAATCTTTTTTTGTATGTAGAATGTGGATGGTAAGTCGTATTGTTTCATTTATGTATGTGGAACAAAGGAAAAGATAAACGTATTTTCTTAAGAGTGCCTATGGTGGTGTTATTGTAGTTCGTGGTCTACAAGCCAAAATTATCAGTACGGAATTGCTGTCTAATGTCAAATTAGAACACGGGGCGACAGCCAGACTGGGTGGCTGGCATAATGGAGGATGGGGGAGAGCTGAGAGGAGAAGGGGAGTGGAGATGGGGTTTGAGAGCAGTGCCCGAGAACTAAAGCGTTCAGTCTCAGGAAGAGATCGAGGCGCTCTGTGGACAAGGTGGAGGGTGCTCGAAGGGGGAAGGGGCTGAGATTGCAGATTGAGAGCCTGCTGAGGCATGGGTGTCCTTCACATTAAGGGTGGGGGGTACGCTTCAAAGGAAGGAGAGAGTAATCCCACAGGGTCTTGAGTGTGCCCTAAGGAGGGAAGGAATTAACTCTCGGTAAGTGAGTACACGGGGAAATAAATAATGGACACACAGTGATTGAGTACACAGGGAAGGGATGGGTCTCGGGGATTGAGTGCACGGGATGCTTTGGTAAAGGAATCCAGCGGTATTCCCAGAGGGTGCCCTAAGCCAGAGGGCGATGGGTAGTCTCTGAACGAGATAGGGAGCTAGTGAGTACCTTTTCGGAGAGAAGGGTTGGGCGCTCTGTAGGTTGGTACAAACGGTGGTGTTTTGGTAAGACACGTAAAGGGCGATCTTATGGGAAAGAGATGATGCCTGTGGGAGTGGGTGAGGAATCAGCATGAGGAAGCGCTTGACCACTGAAGTAGACGCCTCTTGTCGAGGGAGGTGTAACTTAAGCCGTCGGGAGACTTAATGACCCTAGTCATTTGACCAACTGCACTGAATGCTGTGATTTTTTTTTATTTAACCTATTGCGGAAACTGGTGAGAGAATACGAGTACGAGCATGTAAAGTGCTGTCCAAAACAGCTAGGACTAGCTGTAGGTGTTCCACGTGGCAGATGCAGTGACTAATGCAAATAATGCCCCCTCCCCCGCAGAATGCCAAGAGATCCCCCATACCTCACAGATACTCACTGTCCTTTGGCTTATGATGGGTTAGTGGCCCCTGAATGGTGCTGCCTGCCGCTCTGCAGGTGACCAGTGTTACTCCGCTGGGGTGATGTACACTTCAGTTCTGTATACAAAGTTTAAGGCAGCATCAGGACAGACTCTTTCGAGGAGCCTCAAATGTTATAAGAGGGGATTAGGGTAGAGCGCGATAAAGTGCTTTGCTGAGGATCAGAAGGAAACAGGTCAAATTTAAAGCGGCAGCAGGCCAGGTAGCACTGCACATTGTTAAAAGGATCGGCAGAGGGGAAAGGGTTAATGATCTGAAAATGCCGCCGGCGCCGCCAAAGTAAACAGAGGCAGGCAATATGTGAGTGCTGGAGGGGGAGTGGATTTGCAGTGCCAGGTCTCAGCGTTGGCTCTCCTCTGTGAGAAATCTACAGCTGCGTTTGTGCTTCCAGGGTGGAGAGGACTCTGGACACGAGGAGGGAGGAGGAAAGCAAAAAACAATAATGCAATTTGAGATGTGATTACAAATATTCAGCAATTAAAGCAACGATTTGCACACCTCATATTTTAACACTACACACTAGTCCACAAAAGCTTTAAGAAGTCACCCTTAGCGTCCTTTTCCGAAAATGGGAGTAGACGCAGGTTAGACACTGAATTCCACGTTAAAATGTTGTTGCAAGTAAAAGTAATCCAAATTGAATCTAAAAAAGAACTGGATTTATCAATGCTTGTTCAAGCTTTATTTGATACTTATGGACTGGTGGGCACCAGACTTGAGCTTTTGAAGGGATTTTTGTGTAAAAGCTTTATTCCATTTTAAGATAAAAACACAGTTGGAGCTGCCAAAATTCGTATTTATTAGGGCTTCTGAAGGTTTAACATGTAATTAAAAATTGCTTGGCATCACAAGGGCTAGAATGAGCCAAAACGGGGTAATAAATTCAAAGATTCTCCAAACAGGGTGAACCAAATTATGTGTTGCCCATGGCCAAACACATCCTTAAGATGTCCCTGGCTGAGGATGCCACAGGGTGGTAAGGTTGAAGGATTCGATCTAAGGCACCTAAGGAGTTCCTGGACATGGAGGGGCACACAGCCACATGCATACCTCATTGGACACCACGCCCCCGCCATCTGCAGCAGCTCACTATCTCCGAATCTACTGTGGGTCACGTGACACAGCCTCTGCACCCACTACTGGCCCCATCAGCACCTCTACCAGGCACTGCAGTGACCCCCTGGAATCTAGGTTTGGGGGAAAGGACACCAGTGTGATGGGAAGCAACCGACTCATGCCTGGAATCTGAAGGAGGCGACATGCCGGGGGTGCTGAGGTGCGAGAGCGGGCTGTCAGGGGCACGGCACTGTGATAACAGTACAAGCCCTAGTACGGGCCCTCGGGTAAATCTCACCGGCGTGATGGATGAGACCAGAGCCGCTGCCAACGTGATAACAGCACAGCAACGGCAGCCCCCCGTCTGCACTGCTGCGTCCTCCTTACATACAAGGACACAAGGTGAATTTGCACACAAACATGCGTGACGTCAAGCCACACATGTGATCAGTATTTGAGGCGCCTACCTCCCAGCTGCCGAACGTGCTTTATGGAGGTAGATATTGCATGTGGGGTTTAAGATATTATAACACAATGTATGCACCCAAAAAAGAGGTAAATTCCATTAGAGTCAATAAAACTACTATCTGAAACCGAAAAACCGCACTGTCAGAACACCAGTTTCAACTGGGAGATGAAATTCTCTCTCCAACACTTGAAAATACGTTTCATAACTCGGCTGCCAGCTAACGGATATAACGGAGCACATTTCTGCTGTTCAACTGGACTATCAGCAGTGATAGCGCTTCCCACGATAAGTGCGGGACACAAGTTCTTTAAAAAAAAAAAAAAAAATTATGCCAGGCATTAGTGTTGTTACATTATGCCGGGATTTAGTGCATTTGAGTTCTCATTGTAGGCTTAAACATTTTTTTTTGTAACAAATGTGATAATTTTGGACCAGTTAAACCTGACAGTCTTTCTAAAATTACAAGAACAAGCCTGCTTTGTTAACAAAAGAGGCTTCCTTCATTTGTGTTATGTTCGATCATCCCATGGTTTTAGTTGCGGCATCAAAGCGCCCCACACTGAAGTGTAAAGGAGAGGGGGGCATGAAAAGGAAGAGGATGACCTGTGGCTCGGGTCTGATGCAATTATGCGAGGCAGCCTGGTTGGGAAGCCTGTGGGAGGGAAGCCTGTGGGAGGCTGATACCTTTGATGTGAGACCAGGGGGGAGTAGAGATGAGAGTCACGGCCTGCGGCCGTGAAAAGTTAAGTGAATAATTAGGGGAGGAGAACTGGCAGAGGCCGGGCTAGCGCACGCTGGGGAAGCCTGTGGGAGGGAGGCTGATGCCTTTCATGTGGGGAAATGCGCGTGCTTGTGGTCACATGATTCACGTGAACTGTTGGAAATCCGCTTTTTGGGAGCCTTGGGTTTAAGTCTTGGTTTGACGGCATTAGACTAGCATATTCATTCCTTGTGGAATGGAATAGGCGAGACCTAAAAACCAGGCATTAAGGTCTTTCTGAAGGAAATTAGTTCAGTGAGTAACCATAAATCCGGCTGGAGGTAGGTACTGTTGATGGTTGCCAGCTAAGAGAACATCCCCCCCCCCTTCCCCTCCTCCCACCACCCCCATTTCACTTTACTGAATTTCAGGACAGTCAATAGATTTCCTGTGGATATGCGAAGCTCTTTTGAAGGAGCGCATTTCAACACTCATTTGGCTGCTAATCAAGCAATTAAAATACTAAGCAACAAGTTTTAAATTTTATTTGCTGTTTGATAGGTAGCCAGTGGAGCTGTTTCAGGAGAGGTGCAGTAGTTGGTTCTGCAATGAGTCTTGAATTCCAATCTTGCCACCGCGTTCCTAACCATCTGCAGTCTGGCAATGTAGCATTTGGGAAGGCCAAAATATATAATACTAGCAAAGTCTAGCCTTGGTCCAATCACTGCTTCCAGGATAGTCCAAGGGCTCAGGAGAAACAAATGACTGTAGTTTCTTAGTGGTCTTAAGATTACAGATATATCTTGAGACCACAGCATCAATATATGGTCTTAACGATAGATGGTGGTCGCCTAGGACCAGACCTTCAGCAGCTGGCTTTGGTACAGGGAGCAGGCCCATTTTTAAAGGCCATCATTGATGGATACAGAGGGTTACATATGTATTTACCACTACAATTTCATTTCTCTGCATTCGGTTTCAGATGATTGTTCCCCATCCATATACACACAAAATGCATTATACCCTGGTATTTTTCTTATGTGCGAGCATGCTCATCAAGAAACAAGATCTGGGAATCGTCAGCATAGTTATAAATCTGGCATCCCAGATTAAAGAGCTCTTTTATTAAGGGTCGGTTATAGATATTAACGAGACGAGATGACCGGGAAGAACCTCATGGAACTCCACAATCAACTGACCTCAGGCGCAGCCCTAAACAAGGATAGCTGCATGGACCGCGTTCTATTCTTCAGGAATGAATCAAGCCATTTATGGGCAGTCACCAAGACACCCGCGCATCCTGAGCACGAAGTACGATTTTATGATTAATCTTCTCTAAGGCAAGAATGGTTTGGGGTAACCTAGACATGAAAGGACACTAACCAGCAGGACATGCAGAGTCAAACATCCAGTTGTGCTTTTTCGATGGCTGCGTCCAAGTTAATGTTAGAATGGCATTTGTGACCATGGCCTGATGTTAGGCCAGACCTTTCTGAAATCTCAGATAGATTGTTCCTCAATGTGGATACCTCGAACTCATTCTTTTTCTCTCACCCAAGTCTCTCCAATTTGGACATATTGTACACGTCAATGCAAATGAAGATTTTTCCTATACTTTCATTAATTACTTTCACTATTAAGACAACTTGAAATCAACCAAGGTGAAAATCAAATTACACAAAACAATGACGTCGACTGCCTGGCAGTTGTCTGCTTCTAACTGAGCAGGCCCAGGAAAACCATAGAAAGGAAGAAAAGTAAAAGGTGGGGAAAAGCGGCTTGTATTTTGTCCTACGTCCCAGGAATGGCCATTACTATTTTTCTCAACAAAAATATAATTTTTTGCATACCTCTGACATGCTAAGGACATGTCATTTAAGCTATCCTGCTTTTTTATTCTTGACAGGACTGGAAACGTCAGGTTTCTGTGAAAGGCTCTTTTCACATTTACCTGACCCTTTTGGTAAATGTTATACCAGGTGTCAGAGTTCATGTAGCTGTGTGAGATTGTCCTTTGTGTAATTTCCGCACTAGGTTATGGGTTTTTTTTGTCAAAGAAGAGATTTTTTCACAGGTTGCGCAAACCACTCCATTATTACATTATGATGGGTCATTACTTACATTTATACATGACATAAGCTACCATGACTCACTTACCGAGGAGGCGGGGTGGGTGGGGCATGTGGGTATTTCCTGTCGAATATGTGCATGTCGTAGGATGGTGGAGAATATACAGGAGGTGGTTCTTCGTCTGAACTGTCTGGCTCCAATGTCCGTTCCAGAACCTAAATAAACACATTTCAAATGTTACAAAAGTGACTCGAAGCAGACGTTTACGACGAAGGAAGCAGCTTAAGAACATACCACGAAGGGAGCAAAACAAACTACGGGAAGAACGAGGATATGTCATGTTTTGGGAAACGCCCTGCTTTTGGATATCACATTTAATGCATTAGAAACAACAGAATGGCAAGACTGTACATTTTACCCACAGTTTCAAGAAGAGACACAGGATCATGAAGGCTCTGTAAACTAGAAAGGATAACTACAAGCCAGGACTCGTCCTGCAGATTTTAAGATCTGGTCCTTACAAGCACTTTGAAAATGCTATGGATGGTAAAGCCACTACCAGGGTTATACGGGTTCTGCAATAAAAATAATGGTAAAGTATTTCTTATCTTGACAGCACCAATACTAGCGCTGATGAGATGGGAGTTTTCTTTGACCCAGTCAAATGAACGAAGTCTCAGGAAACTATAGTGTTTGGGTGGAGGGTTGGAATCTACAGGGCAGAGACTGCCTTGTTCATAGGTGCCAAGGTTTCAGATTGCTGTGTATGACATTTTCATAATTTCAGTGTAATTAAGAGTGACATTTCAACGACTATGAGTGACACTTTATCGCAAACAAAATGAAGCAATGAAGACGAGGGAAGAATATAAATATCAGAAATTACACCCATTGGTCTTTAGGATCATACGTTCAAAAACACGTAGTTAAGCTAAAGTGGCGTGGACCAGACTGGTGACCAAAAACACTAAAATGTGATAAAACAGGCAAGTGACTTTCTCCATCTATGCATCAAGGATCAAGAAAAACATCCCTGTATCCACCAGGACTGCCTCAACACTGCTCCAATTTAGGAAGGAGTTGTAGACGCACCTTTTTAAAGAACACGAAAGCACAATGCAGTAATATTACATGTCTCCTCACAGAACCCAGGTCCCTCGCCGATCACTCACTGACTGTAGTCGCGCCTTTGACCCTGTACAGCGCTCCACTTGACTTGGATGTACTATTATAATAGCATATACTTAGACTAATCTCCCTTCACAGACATTGCACGTCAGAGTACACTACATGCACAGGTGCAAGAATGCAAACGTGTAGCTTAGAAACAGGGCCAGCTTTAGGGCAGTGCGACTGGTGCGGCTGCACTGGGCGCTAACCTGTGGAGGGGGCGCGGACCTCAGAGGAGGCGCTGTGTTTAGCAATATATTATGTTAGGAGAGATGAGGGGAACTTTTGCCCCGTGGCAGTTAGAGAATTCGAAGAGGCAGTCAAGGGGCATAGGGTGCGTCAAATGTCATTGTCGTGCAGGGTGCCAACAGCGCTAAAGCCGGCCCTGCTTAGTCATATATGGCGATTACTAACTTGAAAATACAATAATCAAATAAAACGCTTCTTTTTTATGAGGCACAAAAAGGGCGTGTACATTAAAGTGCTGAACATAAAGATAAAGGAACAATCAAAATCATACAATTTAATAACAATTAACTTGGATTGAATATCTCACGGTTTCAAGAAAAATCCCACTGAAGATAGTACAAAACGTGAAACAGAATTTATAACACATTTCTGGTAATCTTTCTTCATAGACGTTTACAAACAAAGCCAGTGACATTTCCAATTGGGAAATAACAGAAACAAGCACTGGCAAATCCAATAGGTTTTGTCAACAATATTGGCGTTGTCAGTATTTTTTTGCCATGTTGCATAGTAGTGCAGCCGATGTGCAAAATCAAACAAGCATTTGCAATACAATAGGTTTCGCATTAGTGAAGCTTTGAGCTATTGCCACTGCAAATGCGAATGTTTGTTTTGGTTAAAAAATATACCAGCAGTAGCATAAGTACTTAAACAAATTTACAGTAGCACACAGGCTGTTACTGGGTGTCCCTGTGGAGTAGATAAGGGAACTCTATTATCCACATAAAATACTGAACCCTTAATGTAATTATAAAGGGAAAGATTGCAGCTAAGCATACATTTCCATTTGTTTTGATTGGAGTGAGATTTTTGTTCGATTGAGTTTTAAAAATGCACTATTGTTGCCTTCCTCGAGACGAATGGATCCCTCGACCACTCGCAGTCCGGCTTCCGGGCCAACCACAGCACCGAGACCGCCCTCATCGCAGCCACCGACGACATCCGAACCCTGCTAGACAATGGGGAAACAGCGGCCCTCATCCTCCTGGACCTCTCCGCGGCGTTCGACATGGTCTGCCACCGCACCCTAGTGCAGCGCCTCAACAACATCGGAATCCAGGAGAAGGCCCTGGAATGGATCATCTCCTTCCTCGCCGGAATAACACAGAGTCCACCTCCCCCTGTTCAGATCCGAGGCCACCGAAATCATCTGCGGCGTACCACAAGGATCATCACTCAGCCCCACGCTGTTCAACATCTACATGAGCCCCCTTGCGGCAATCGCACGCCAACACAACCTCAACATCATCTCCTACGCCAACGACACCCAGCTGATACTCTCCCTCACCAACGACCCCGCCACCGCCAGAACCAACCTACACGAAGGAATGAAAGACGTAGCCGAGTGGATGATGAACAGCCGCCTGAAATTGAATTCAGACAAGATGGAAGTCCTCATCCTGGGATCTTCGCCCTCCGCCTGGGACGACTCCTGGTGGCCCCCTGCCCTGGGCAGCGCACCCAAACCAACAGACCACGCACGCAACCTGGCCTTCATCCTGGACTCCTCCCTCTCCATGACCAGACAAGTCACGCCACCTCCTCATTATGCTTTAACATCCTACGTACGCTACGTAAGATCTTCCGGTGGATCCCCACCGAAACCAGGAAGACGGTCACCCAGGCCCTCGTCACCAGCCGACTGGACTACGGCAACTCCCTCCACGCCGGAACCACAGCCAAACTCCAGAAAAGACTCCAGCGCATTCAGAACGCCTCAGCACACCTCATCCTGGACATTCCCCGACACGGCCACATCTCCGCACACCTGAGAAACCTGCACTGGCTCCCCGTCAACAAGAGAATCACGTTCAGACTCCTCACCCACGCACACAAAGCTCTCCACAACCAAGGCCCAAGATACCTCAACGACCGCCAGACCTTCGACACCCCCACCCGCCAGCTTCGATCGACCAGCCACGCCCTCGCCGCCGTCCCCCGCATGCGAAGAGCCACTACGGGAGGAAGATACTTCTCCTACCTGGCGGCCAAGACGTGGAACTCCCTCCCCACCCACCTCCGCCTGACCCAAGACCACCTCTCCTTCAGGAAGCAACTCAAGACCTGGCTGTTCGAGCAGTAGCGGACCCCCCTCCCCCAAGCGCCTTGAGACCCTCCGGATTAGTAGCGCGCTATACAAACACTATGATTGATTGATTGATTTATTTATTTAAACGGTATAGTTTTAAAATGCAAGCTAGCAAAAACGGAAACGTATGCTGAGCTGCACTATTTCTTTCTCTAATTGTATTAAGGGTGCAGTACCTTGTGTGACTAACAGAGGTCCCTTTGCAACTCCACAGGGACACCTAGTAACAGCCTGTGGTACTGCACACCACACACAGACAAGCACGTTTTTGTATCTTTTATTTGTCTTCCCCATTTAATTGATGGCTCACTGTATGTCCATGTGCAACATCTAATGAGGTACCAAGAGTAGCAGAGACAGAGGCCACCTACAGACATTCCAGTTTTTTTTACCCTACACAAATCTTGTGTTGCAGGCATGAAAGGACACGTTTAATAATCAAGGTTACAGAGGCCAAAAATCTGACTTGCAGAAGGTGTTTATAATGTTATTGCTCTCCACAACGTTGCACTAGCTGAAAATGTCCCTGCAGAAACGGGCAGCTTGTTCAAACTATTTTGCCAATGTCGCTCAGGTTTTTGTTAAGTTTTCTTTACCCCTACGCTCAATAAGTATTTCCTCCTTCGCGCCTTATTTATTTTTAGTGACCTCATTTAGTATTTGGGTTTAGAATACCTACTACAAAACTCTGCTGCTCAGTTTTAAAATTCTAAAAAAATATATATTTTCCTTAAATCACGCCCTTTCTTCTCGGCATTCTTAGAAGCAATTAATTGCTAACCCTGCTTTGTGTGTCATGTGTCTTTTCTTCCTGCTCAGAGTTAGCTACAGTGGAGGCGCGGTTTGCTTTTCTTTCCCCAAAATTAAGAGAAACCCATCATCACTGATCAAGCAGAAATTAATGGACCTTCAAAGATGTTTTTTTTGTAGTTTTAAGATGCCCAATGGATGATAAGGTTGTGCAAGTCAATGGGCCCCAATAAAAGTTCATCTGTTTCACCACTCTTGAAACATCTATGGCTAAGGTACTGGAAAGGTGGGCAGGGATGTAGAGCCCCCTTGGGGTTGTCTGGGGGGCTGCAACCTGACCACCGTCAAAACGGCGATTGCAAACTCTGAAAGCAAGGGGGCTGGCTGCATCCTAGTAAGTCCCGAGAGCTGCGGGGGAGGGAACTGAGTGACTTTCCTCCAGAGGCGCTGGCTTGAAAATTAAAACACACATTATGTGGAGACAGCAGCCCGTAAGGCTGTGCATGTCTCCCAGTCTTCAACAAAGGTAGGGTGCAGAGAGAGTATACAGCTGCAGCTCCTCCCCTGGAAGCAGTGCGTAGTCAACTTCACCACTAAATTTTCATAGTGAAACACACCCCGCTTGTGGACGCGGAGATTGGTACATCTGGCAGGAAAAGGTACAGAGGTGGTAAACATTGTTCAAGAGGGCATTCTCAGTGATAAACCCACCCACAAACCCTCTCGTATATGAATAGGCGGCAGAAAAAAATCACAAGCATTTGCAATGAAATAGGTCTCGCATTTACGAGAGTTTGAGCTATTGGCAATGTAAATTATAATGCGTTTACAGAGCTTTCAGGCGGGACCTAAACATCGCTTGCAAGATTTTGTAAACACAAAGAAAAGGCATAGTCATTTACAATGCCAATAGCTCAAACCTTTTTTTTCTTCTTCACTTTTGAAGCACCCCCACTTTCGCTTAAGATGTTGAAAGCCTAATCATGGGTGCCGCCATTGTAAGCAAAGTAAACAAATAGAAAAAAAGCATTCGCCCACCCTTTTTTCTATATATTTACTTTTGTTACAATGGCCGAACACTCGCTTTAGCTTTGCACATCTTAAGTTAAAGCGCGGGTGACGCGATTGCATCAAAAGTTAACAAATAGAAAATAAATGGAATTTTTTTTGTATTTGTTTACTTTTAAAGCAATCATGGCACCCACGCTTCAACTTAAGACCTTTAAAGGTAAATTGCGGGTGTCACCATCGTAAAAATTTAATTAAAAAAATGTGCTGCTAAACAAAAAAAAGGAAGGCACGTGGCAAAAAATAATAATAATTATGTTGATGAAAAGGTGCAAGTTGGGCGAGCCGTGCATTTTGTAAATCTTCATGCGCGGCCACCATACCTAATAAAAATATAACAGTGTGGTGCCCGGAGGCAGGACGGCGTATTAAGTTGTGGGACAGGTATCTGCAAAAGTCATGTAACAAAACAGTGCTGAATGACAGCAAATAAAGCATACAGAGTAACAACACATTTAAAAGGGCCAGTACTCATGGGAGGTAACAACATTAGCGTGGGGTGTACCAAGGAGACACTATTAAGCATATTACATCAAAATCCAACATTTACAAAGGACAGTGACAGCAGCCAGTTAAAAAGATGGGTGGAGAGTGGCCAGAGCTTCAAGTCCATACCTGAATACATAACGTCTCAAGCGCTGCCTAGGCGAGACCTAAAAAAGCGCTATGATGCTAACACTGATCGCTTTATAGCGTTTTATATATTTAAAGTTAAGAAAATAAAAGCACTCTGCTGTGTCTATACTGCTTTTTTGTGGCATGGAGGGGCTATGGGTAAAGGTATGACAGCAGAGAGGGGAGCCAAGCAACGATGGGGAAAGCACATTAAGGATGAACAGCTGAGTTGGCCCACCAAATCTCTAAGACCCTCCCAAATTTCCCCTGAAATTGATGTATTTAAAACATGTGTCCTTGGAGTACATGGACAGTCCGAATGAAGGAAGGAGCTTTTTGGTGTGAGATTGTGTTTGTTACACTGCTCGTAGGCACTTGGCTAATTCCTTTGTTCCCCCTCCCAAGCCTCTCTTAGCCAGACTGGAGTTAATGTTCAAACCTCGCTGCTCCAAAACAGCCAGGTGCGCTTCAATACACAATTAATTACTTGAATGTGTCCCAAGATAATGTACTCCTTTTGAGTCAAGTTGGTATCATGACAGCCCTTGTGCAACGTGTGCCTACTCCCCTACACACACAGAAACACACACCCAGACGAACAAATACATGTACAAAATGCACACTCGAATACAGATATTTACATGTAGAGACCCATTTTCAGAGAGACAAGACAGATTTCTAGACGTGCACAATCACTCAGACACATACATACACACAAAAAGCCACACACAAACACACAGGTATATAGGCACACACACAAACCCACCAAGACAAACGCTGACTCGCAGACACATACGCATACACACAAAAGTATGCTTACACAAATACATGCATATATACATATGCACAAAAGTATAGAAACAAAAATACACACATACAAGATTCACAAAGGTGCATTTGAAGGTGGTCGGAGGGTTGGAGAAGACAGTCCAAAATATAGTATCTTTTAGTAAAATATTCCTAGGGCAGCGGAGGTGACAAAAATAATGTTTTGAGTCACTAAAGCCTACATACAATAGATACAGGGTCTAAAATCATGAAATTTTCTTTTTCAGTAAACGCGTTCCATATTAAATGACACTCGTGTATGTGTGCAACGATGGGGGTAGCAGCAACGGTGTCAAATGGGGGCATAAACAGGTAAGCAATGAGGGGGAAGGGAGGAAAAAGCCCAGAGAGAGGTGGTGGGAGGGACAGGAGCAAGCAACCACAGAATGCAATTGGGGTAGGAGGGGTGGGTAGAGACGGGCTGCAAAATGATGAAATCGAAAGGAGTGCATCACTACAAAATAATAATGAAAAAATACAAAAAAAGTACCCATGTAAAAATGTGGCCAGTCGAAGAACACTGGCAACAGACAGGAAACTGTACTTGGTCCATGCTCCATAGAACTAGACATACATAGTAAGAAACCAGGAAGCTGTAGGCACTGACCAGTTAGAAGCAAGGAAAAAACAGGGACGTCAAAGCCAACCGATGGTAAATAATGGTAAGGAATTGGTGGGCTCTAAGCTTGGAATACTGCAGAGTATTCCCACATCACGAAATTAGATAGTTAAGTGTAATTATATCAATATATTTATACAGTATTCCTGATCATCCTGAGGCACAATGCAGTTGAACTGGACACTACAGAACAGAATCCTTTGTCTCCATCAACCAACTTGACAGCAATATGAATCACTGATTTTCAGGTGACTTTGGCAAGGACAATAAAAGCCGAGACAGCAGAATCAATAATTACATTCACCATGATTTGTAGTAATGAAAAAACGTCAGCCTCTTTCATATTAGTTTCAGACTGAGTTGCCTATTCTGGTAGATCCTTGCCAGTTCAAAAACCAAAAAGTATTTTTTTCATCTGATGGTCATGATGCAAGTATTGCAGGCATATCCATTAGTTGCTACACAGCGCTGGTTAAGTTTCAGGTATCAACAACATTATGTTTTGGCCATAACATGTAGAAGGAACAAAATGCATAGCAACCAACTTGCTTTTTTAGGTCTCGCCTAGACGAAAGCAAAAGCGGAAGCTTTTGCTGTCTAGGGCGAGACAACTTATGTAATCACTTTTGGGGGAATGTGGACAGCAGACTGTCACGAGCTTCTCCTGCCGGAGATTGTACCTCGTGAGCGGGCACGTCGCCGTGCCTCATATTCCCATGCAAAGAAAGCCTCACTCACGCATGCGCACATACCCTTTACGTGCCATCAAAGGGGCTGGCGTCAACAACGCGGAAAAGGTTTCTTTTCATTCTACACAGACACGTATACAGTTACGGCAGGGACACGCCAATTTAAAAGTGCCTTGAATTACTGGATGTTACGAATAACGTTAGAATGATGGTACACACAATGCACGCAGTAAACAGCCCTTCTATATGAGCTATGGTGCTCTACATAAATATGCGATATTAGGCAGCGTCGGTACAGGGGTTAACAAATCTACATACTCAATTCCAGAGAACAGTCGGGGCTGATTGTTTCCTTTCAAGGCAGCAAAATTGGACCTCCGATCGCGGCAAATTGCTCAGCCCGCCTGCCCTCGAGCTCCCACCAGGAGATGGGATGCTGTGAAATGTCTTGAGGTGCTTCAGTGCCCCCCTCCCACACACACACACTTCCTGCATACATTCCGCGGGTTAAACACCCAAGGAAACTGCGCTACTCAACTCAACCTCCCACCAGGAGATGAGATGCTGTTAAATCTCTCGAGGACCTTCGATGCCCGTCCAAACATACCCCCCCCTCCCCTCCCCTCCCCCAAACACACACTTTATGCATTTAGTCCGCAGGTTAAACACCCCAGGAAACTGCGGTACTCAACCTCCCACCAGGATAAGATGCAGTTAAATATCTCGAGGTCCTTCGATGCCCGTTCAACTCAACACCCCACCCCACCCCACCCCCCCCACACACCACACCACACCACACCCACACCCACATATGCACACACACGCAGGCACCCAGACGCAGGCACACACATACAGGCAACCCCCTCTCCCCTCCTTTCTCATACCTAACCGGGCTTCGGGCTTCTCGGGAGCCTCGCAGAGCACTCGAGCTGCTCTGCCATGCCTGCAAGAAGCGGGGCTCTCCCCTTAGGCTTGGGGGTCTCCCCGCTGGTCTTCACCCGGGCCCCCTCCTGGGTCCCGGGACTTCAGGTACGGCACTTCGCTGTCGCTCCGGGGCCGGGCTCGCGCTCCGACCTCAAAACGAAACTTAAAAATGTTGCGCAGGCAGCCCCCGCCCTCCCACTCCTCCCAGCCCGGATACTAAGCTTGTTTGCATTTGACATGTATGACTCCTTTAGGTCTAATGTATAGGACAGCTGAATGCGTAATGCGAAATTTTTTCTATGAACTTTGCTTTTTGGGGCGTTAATCCAAAGGACGTTGATTTTAAACTAAGTCCTTCTTTGCATTATGGTTAATTGAAGCCTGGCCTGTAGTAGTGCTTTCACCACTGCCCTGCATTTTCTCTGTTTTGTTGCATTTTCCCAGTGGATAAGAACTGGTGCGAAGGGCACACATGACGTTTTAGCAAGTCTGATACCCATGGCAATGTTCACCCTTACTATCTAACAAACTCATTATCAGCTAAGTCTTGGTGTCAAATAAGTACTTTACATTCAAAGTTACTTGCAGCTTCTATTGTCGCTGCTCGTGTTAGGTAGAACATTCAAAGATTGGTACTTTCAATGAGAATTGCCCTACAGATCACCTACTGCCTCGTGTACCACAACCAGTAGCAAAGTGGCATAGTGTGGGGCCTGCGTGTGACCTCATGGTCACAGGATCAAGTCCCGGTGGGCTTACTCAGCCTTTCATCCTTCTAAGGTCGGAACAACGAGTACCAATGAGTTGGTTAACAATGAGCACCTGCTATTCAGTGCCAAAGTGCCCCCGGGTGAACGTGCTCTTTACAAGTACACGTGACGTGGTATGTTTGTTATGTTAGTCCACACAAGCAGGGCACTGCCACTTACAGACCCTGCAGCCCTCACTGCATGCAGCCCCCCCACATTGCACCCCTGCCGTCCGAACCGGGCATGCGGCAGAGGGCACCACCACCCAGGGTGTGGCGTAACTACAGCAGCGCCATAGTGCACCCTCACTGCTAGCAGGGAGAGTGAACATTCACACCCAACACAGCCCACTCACCCCCCCCCCCCCACCCCCTTCCACTCAGAACAGTGACACGCAATCTGTGGCGCAGTGCCCTACACAGCTGGCACCGCATCATTCTGCCTCCCGCAGGGCCTGGCTGTCCGGGGCTTTGTTAGCACCAGAACAGCAGCGGGGGGACCAGTTACCCCTGGGAAACACCGGGCGGTGGGAGTCACGGTAAATTGAGCAGGAGTGCCCTCCATAGGACAGCGGGGTGAACTGCCCGCACCTGGTATTAACAACAGACTAGTTACCGCCAGTGGGACCAGTTACCGCACGGAAACACTGGGGGGTGTAAGTCACAGCAACTACGCACGGTACAGTATACAACACATATCTGAAAATGTTTTTTAAGATAATATTTGCATGATACATAATAAAATAGTACTTAAAATGTTAATAATAAAAATGTATTGCTAAAGAATTATAGTTAATTACCACCCCACCATTTATCCCTACAAATAAAACAACTCACACTAAACATATACATTAAACAAACATTTGCAATGCAATAGGTCTCACATTTACGCAAGTTTAAGCTATTGGCCTTAAAAATAACAATGCATTTTATTTAAGTTTTAAAAACGGAAGCAAAAATAAAAGGCATTGTCATTTGCTATGTAAAAAGCTCAAACTCACATAAATGCGAGACCTATTGCATTGCAAATGCTTGTTGTTCCACCAGTTAAGGATCACAGTGGACAAAGTAAGGACGCCCTTTTGAAAAAAAATGTGGGATGGCTCTTTTGGATCAAAAATTCATGGTCTTACTCTCTGGAGGACCTCATGACGGTAAAGACTGTGAAGTCCTTTTCTAGCTTGCAGATGGAATTCGAACATTATAAAACCCAATTCTTACGGTATTTGCAACTTAGACACGTACTATTGCCCTATACAGCTACATTGACAACAATTCCGGAATTCGGTCCATTGGAGTAGACCTGGGTGAAGTTAAGGGAGTTCTGCTAAGTTCCACAGGAAAGAACTCCGTCAAGTGACAAAAAAACTTGCTGCGCTATGTGGAGTTCCGTAAGTGGTGGAGTGCTTTAGGTCATGCAGTTCGTACTGATTTTTAGAGACAGGGTTTGTCCCACATTGGAAACAGCACCATGCGCAGCACAAGGAGGTGCTGCTTTTTTCTGAAGCTCATGTAGATGTTCTACTCTAGCGGCAGCTTCCTCAACGCAAACGGATGTTTTCTCAACGCTAGCAGCCGTGATCATCCGCGACCGCCCACATTGAGAAATCTTGCTGGGAGGTACTTTAGCGCTGGATTTTCCTCACTCACTTAACGTTAGCGAGCAAGGAAAAAACTCAGCTCTTTTTTGGAACTCCACGTGCTCCGCGGAGGGTGGAAAACTCAGCAAACGGAGCGGAGTTCACCACCCAGGTCTACTATGGAGGCCCATGTTCTGGTCACTGCTCCCGTTCACCATAAACTCTACTTTAAATACAAGTCATTGGTTATATACAGACCAGATTCCTTCCCTGAACGGAGAGCTACTTGGGTGAGAGACCTACACCAGATTGACGACCATGATTGGCAGGAGGCCCTTCCCCCATGACAGCACTACTGCGGCACAATTTTGCATCATACAGTTCAAATATCTGCATACAGTTTACACCCAATGTGCTCCAGTCCATGGTGCACACTTGTGATTGCCTCTCTGCTCTGTCTGCGTAGCTCCATACAGTGGTGACTTTCTACATATATTCTGTGGCTTCCCAGCCCTACATTCCTACGGGGGGTCCTCACATGTTTCGGCGGAGTTCTGGGTTGGTCACTGGCCCATGACCCTAGACGTACATTGCTACACATTTCAGACACTATTGAGGGCAATAGATATATGCAGGCCCTCCTGTGAATATCTCTGGTGGTTGCAAACAGTAATATAGCCGCACAGTGGAAGTCAGTGGTTGCTTCATGGGAAGGAGAATGGTAGGCAGGTTTAGACAGTTGTATGTTCCTAGAGAAGCCAATTTATGCCACCGGGGCTGTCTCCAGAAGCACATGCAGAATT
Organism: Lissotriton vulgaris; assembly: GCF_964263255.1. Classification (NCBI taxonomy): domain Eukaryota; kingdom Metazoa; phylum Chordata; class Amphibia; order Caudata; family Salamandridae; genus Lissotriton; species Lissotriton vulgaris. The sequence continues at coordinate 249,235,907 of NC_141687.1, forward strand.
GTGGGGAAGAGGATGGAACTGAGTCCGCTAACATGTCATTGCATTTAAGGCTATAATAGGTTGTTCTCTGCCTATGGATAGAAACATGCAGATTGATGGCACAAACTGAGTTGGATGAGAGGACAGAGTGGTCAGTCTATGAGGGGAGCGGAGGTATCCAAAGAGTGGGGGAAGGTACTGGGATTAACATTCAGGCAGGGTAGAAAGGACTTACCTCATTTTCTGCTGCCTGTGTACCATCTGGATGGTAAGGCCCAGGGCTACATTGTGATTTGCTATTCCGAACAGTGTATAGTTACTAAGTTTGTTGAAGAGGTCTAGTTTTTAGGTTTTACCTAGGCAGCACTTGCACGGTCTTTTTGCGACATGCTGTATCTGGAATACCGGTTTGAAGCCCCTCATCTTTTCTATTGGCTCCTCTTACTGTCCTTGGCAAATACCGGCTTTTGATTGGTGAAATAACTTATTAGTCCCTCCTTTTCAAATTTTGTACACTCCCATTCGGATTGCCTCTGTTACATAGAGTCTTACGCTGCATGTTATTTATTACACTTGTGAGGACTAACGCTTGTCCTATGCACACGCTGGTATCATTGACATTAGTGTCCAATTTTACATGTCATGTCTTCATCACATTTATGTAGTAAAAACAACACAGTAAGATCAATTATCGTTAATGCTTTTCCAATAATAAGTCGTTGGGCGTTCTGTTCCTTAATTTCATACGAAATCGCCAGGCCAACACGTGTTTCGTCATGGGAAGTATACCAAACGACTTCTTCAGGGCTGACAATCAAGCGGACGATATTTGTCCAGTTCTCCCCGCCGGTTCTACTTCCGTCCCGGCTGTGTGTGAGTATTCTTTCGTTTTTATGTGATGTAGATCTTTTCCCATGCTACGGTTTATCTATCGTTTGTTCAATGTGGAGTTCAGTGGTAGAGTCCGTAGTGCCAATAGCACTTTGGTTGCATATAATCACTGCGAGAGGTGAGTTTCTGAGCGTATGCACTTCTCAACTTCATGCTACTCCATGCGTTTATCTGGTGACCCGGACGCACACGTTTTGAAGCTCACCTGTGGCAGTGATTATATACGACCAAAGTGCTATTAGGCACTACGGACTCGACCAGTGAACTCCACATTGAACATACGATAGATACACCGTAGCATGGGAAAATAACTACATCAAATAAAAACAAATGAATACTCACACACAGCTGGGACGGAAGTAGAACCGCCGGGGAGAACAGGACAAAAATCGTCCGCTTGATTGTCAGCCCTGAAGAAGTAGTTTGGGATACTTCCTATGACAAAACACGTGTTGGCTGGGCGATTTCGTTTGAAATAAAGGAACAGAACACCCAACGACATTATTGGAAAAGCATTAACAATAATTGATCTTACTGTGTTGTTTTAACTACATGTATGTGATGAAGACATGAGATGTATAATTGGACACTAATGTCAATGATACCAGTGTGTGCATTGGACAAGCGTTACAGTTTAATAGTGGATCATACAGACAGTCCAGTGCGAGGGTTCAGGATGTGTATTTCCCTCACCTTTTGCACCGCATAGATAGTGAAGAGTAAATTATGCATACTCAGGAGGCGCCAGTTCCACACTTAACGCAAAACCACCCCTCCTTTTTTTTTTACTTGTGAGGACTATTTTATTTAGATGTCCTCTAGCAACGCTCCCGCTCAGCTGATGGCTGCCTTTCCTTTCTTCAGTATGCTCACCAATGAGCTTCAAAGTCAGCCGCTTTCATGGTCTATTGCTTTCACCCTACTGGTTCAGATTAGAAGCCCACCCTCCAAGTACAAGCACAGCAGTACCTGTCCCCACCCTTTCTGTGTGCATCCTGTCCACGTTTGCTGAGTGCTCACGCTCAGCTAATGGCTGGCTTTCCTTTTGTTCAAAGTGCCCAGCTTCATTTTTATTACACCACCACAGGAGAACACCTGGGCGCTTCAAAATCGGACGCTCTCAGGAAATATTGCTTTCACTCTCCCGCCCCGATGCGCGAGCACAAATGCAGCATTTCCCTCCCCCCACGCTTTCCATGTGCATCAAGTGAGGCACAATCTGTGTCGTTATGTCAAAGAGGGGGAACATTTAGGCCCTTTTTACAGGCAGATAGCCAGGGCATAACTTTAACTAACGTCATCACACTGTCAGCTCTTTTTGGCAATTTTATAAGCTAGCTGATCTGGTGTGGGCCAATAGTGCATCGCTGACACCAAGCTAGTGTGTGTGTGCGGGTCTGTGTCTACGAGTCTGGCTCAGTCTGTCTACGAGTCTGGCTCAGTCTGTCTACGAGTCTGGCTCAGTCGGTCTACGAGTCTGGCTCAGTCGGTCTACGAGTCTGGCTCAGTCGGTCTACGAGTCTGGCTCAGTCGGTCTACGAGTCTGGCTCAGTCGGTCTACGAGTCTGGCTCAGTCGGTCTACGAGTCTGGCTCAGTCTGTCTACAAGGCTCTGTCTGTCTACGAGTGTCTACGAGTCTGTCTGTCTGTCAGTCTACAAGTCTGTCTGTCTGTCTGCAAGTCTGTCTGTCTGCAAGTCTGTCTGTCTGCAAGTCTGTCTGTCTGCAAGTCTGTCTGTCTGCAAGTCTGTCTGTCTGCAAGTCTGTCTGTCTGCAAGTCTGTCTGTCTGCAAGTCTGTCTGTCTGCAAGTCTGTCTGTCTGCAAGTCTGTCTGTCTACAAGTCTGTCTGTCTGTCTGTCTACAAGTCTGTCTGTCTGTCTACAAGTCTGTCTGTCTGTCTGTCTACAAGTCTGTCTGTCTGTCTGTCTGCAAGTCTGTCTGTCTGTCTGTCTGCAAGTCTGTCTGTCTGTCTGCAAGTCTGTCTGTCTGCCTGCAAGTCTGTCTGTCTGCAAGTCTGTCTGTCTGCAAGTCTGTCTGTCTGCAAGTCTGTCTGTCTGCAAGTCTGTCTGTCTGCAAGTCTGTCTGTCTGCAAGTCTGTCTGTCTGCAAGTCTGTCTGTCTGCAAGTCTGTCTGTCTGCAAGTCTGTCTGTCTGCAAGTCTGTCTGTCTGCAAGTCTGTCTGTCTGCAAGTCTGTCTGTCTGCAAGTCTGTCTGTCTGCAAGTCTGTCTGTCTGCAAGTCTGTCTGTCTGCAAGTCTGTCTGTCTGCAAGTCTGTCTGTCTGCAAGTCTGTCTGTCTGCAAGTCTGTCTGTCTGCAAGTCTGTCTGTCTGCAAGTCTGTCTGTCTGCAAGTCTGTCTGTCTGCAAGTCTGTCTGTCTGCAAGTCTGTCTGTCTGCAAGTCTGTCTGTCTGCAAGTCTGTCTGTCTGCAAGTCTGTCTGTCTGCAAGTCTGTCTGTCTGCAAGTCTGTCTGTCTGCAAGTCTGTCTGTCTGCAAGTCTGTCTGTCTGCAAGTCTGTCTGTCTGCAAGTCTGTCTGTCTGCAAGTCGGTCTGTCTGCAAGTCGGTCTGTCTGCAAGTCGGTCTGTCTGCAAGTCGGTCTGTCTGCAAGTCGGTCTGTCTGCAAGTCGGTCTGTCTGCAAGTCGGTCTGTCTGCAAGTCGGTCTGTCTGCAAGTCGGTCTGTCTGCAAGTCGGTCTGTCTGTCTACAAGTCTGTCTGTCAGTCTGTCTACAAGTCTGTCTGTCAGTCTGTCTACAAGTCTGTCTGTCAGTCTGTCTACAAGTCTGTCTGTCAGTCTGTCTACAAGTCTGTCTGTCTGTCTACAAGTCTGTCTGTCTGTCTACAAGTCTGTCTGTCTGTCTACAAGTCTGTCTGTCTGTCTACAAGTCTGTCTGTCAGTCTGTCTACAAGTCTGTCTGTCAGTCTGTCTACAAGTCTGTCTGTCTGTCTACAAGTCTGTATGTCTACAAGTCTGTCTGTCTGCCTACAAGTCTGTCTGTCAGTCTGTCTACAAGTCTGTCTGTCAGTCTGTCTACAAGTCTGTCTGTCAGTCTGTCTACAAGTCTGTCTGTCTGTCTACAAGTCTGTCTGTCTACAAGTCTGTCTGTCAGTCTGTCTACAAGTCTGTCTGTCAGTCTGTCTACAAGTCTGTCTGTCAGTCTGTCTACAAGTCTGTCTGTCTGTCTACAAGTCTGTCTGTCTGTCTACAAGTCTGTCTGTCTGTCTACAAGTCTGTCTGTCTGTCTACAAGTCTGTCTGTCTGTCTACAAGTCTGTCTTTCAGTCTGTCTACAAGTCTGTCTGTCTGTCTACAAGTCTGTCTGTCTGTCTACAAGTCTGTCTGTCTGTCTACAAGTCTGTCTGTCTACAAGTCTGTCTGTCTGTCTACAAGTCTGTCTGTCTGTCTACAAGTCTGTCTGTCTACAAGTCTGTCTGTCTACAAGTCTGTCTGTCAGTCTGTCTACAAGTCTGTCTGTCAGTCTGTCTACAAGTCTGTCTACAAGTGTGTCTGTCTACAAGTCTGTCTGTCAGTCTGTCTACAAGTCTGTCTGTCAGTCTGTCTACAAGTCTGTCTGTCAGTCTGTCTACAAGTCTGTCTGTCAGTCTGTCTACAAGTCTGTCTGTCAGTCTGTCTACAAGTCTGTCAGTCTGTCTACAAGTCTGTCTGTCTGTCTACAAGTCTGTCTGTCTGTCTGTCTACAAGTCTGTCTGTCTGTCTGTCTACAAGTCTGTCTGTCTGTCTACAAGTCTGTCTGTCTGTCTACAAGTCTGTCTGTCTGTCTACAAGTCTGTCTGTCTGTCTACAAGTCTGTCTGTCTGTCTACAAGTCTGTCTGTCTGTCTACAAGTCTGTCTGTCTGTCTACAAGTCTGTCTGTCTGTCTACAAGTCTGTCTGTCTACAAGTCTGTCTGTCTACAAGTCTGTCTGTCTGTCTACAAGTCTGTCTGTCTACAAGTCTGTCTGTCTGTCTACAAGTCTGTCTGTCAGTCTGTCTACAAGTCTGTCTGTCTACAAGTCTGTCTGTCTACAAGTCTGTCTGTCTACAAGTCTGTCTGTCTACAAGTCTGTCTGTCAGTCTGTCTACAAGTCTGTCTGTCTGTCTACAAGTCTGTCTGTCTACAAGTCTGTCTGTCTGTCTACGAGTCTGTCTGTCAGTCTGTCTACAAGTCTGTCTGTCAGTCTGTCTGTCAGTCTGTCTACAAGTCTGTCTGTCAGTCTGTCTACAAGTCTGTCTGTCAGTCTGTCTACAAGTCTGTCTGTCAGTCTGTCTACAAGTCTGTCTACAAGTGTGTCTGTCTACAAGTCTGTCTGTCAGTCTGTCTACAAGTCTGTCTACAAGTCTGTCTGTCAGTCTGTCTACAAGTCTGTCTGTCTACAAGTCTGTCTGTCAGTCTGTCTACAAGTCTGTCTGTCAGTCTGTCTACAAGTCTGTCTGTCAGTCTGTCTACAAGTCTGTCTGTCAGTCTGTCTACAAGTCTGTCTGTCAGTCTGTCTACAAGTCTGTCTGTCTGTCTACAAGTCTGTCTGTCTGTCTACAAGTCTGTCTGTCTGTCTACAAGTCTGTCTGTCTGTCTACAAGTCTGTCTGTCAGTCTGTCTACAAGTCTGTCTGTCTGTCTACAAGTCTGTCTGTCTACAAGTCTGTCTGTCTGTCTACAAGTCTGTCTGTCAGTCTGTCTACAAGTCTGTCTGTCTACAAGTCTGTCTGTCAGTCTGTCTACAAGTCTGTCTGTCAGTCTGTCTACAAGTCTGTCTGTCTGTCTGTCTACAAGTCTGTCTGTCAGTCTGTCTACAAGTCTGTCTGTCAGTCTGTCTACAAGTCTGTCTGTCAGTCTGTCTACAAGTCTGTCTACAAGTCTGTCTACAAGTCTGTCTGTCAGTCTGTCTACAAGTCTGTCTGTCAGTCTGTCTACAAGTCTGTCAGTCTGTCTACAAGTCTGTCTACAAGTCTGTCTACAAGTCTGTCTGTCAGTCTGTCTACAAGTCTGTCTGTCAGTCTGTCTACAAGTCTGTCTGTCTGTCTACAAGTCTGTCTGTCTGTCTACAAGTCTGTCTGTCAGTCTGTCTACAAGTCTGTCTGTCAGTCTGTCTACAAGTCTGTCTGTCTGTCTACAAGTCTGTCTGTCTGTCTACAAGTCTGTCTGTCTGTCTGTCTACAAGTCTGTCTGTCTGTCTACAAGTCTGTCTGTCAGTCTGTCTACAAGTCTGTCTGTCTACAAGTCTGTCTGTCTACAAGTCTGTCTGTCAGTCTGTCTACAAGTCTGTCTGTCTACAAGTCTGTCTGTCAGTCTGTCTACAAGTCTGTCTGTCAGTCTGTCTACAAGTCTGTCAGTCAGTCTGTCTACAAGTCTGTCTGTCAGTCTGTCTACAAGTCTGTCTGTCTACAAGTCTGTCTGTCAGTCTGTCTACAAGTCTGTCTGTCAGTCTGTCTACAAGTCTGTCTGTCAGTCTGTCTACAAGTCTGTCTGTCAGTCTGTCTACAAGTCTGTCTGTCAGTCTGTCTACAAGTCTGTCAGTCTGTCTACAAGTCTGTCTGTCAGTCTGTCTACAAGTCTGTCTGTCAGTCTGTCTACAAGTCTGTCTGTCTGTCTACAAGTCTGTCTGTCTGTCTACAAGTCTGTCTGTCAAAGTCAAAAAGTCAAAAAGTACTTTATTCGGCTAAAAAGGTATAACCATAAAAGCAACAACAATCATATTTCATTTACATTGCACAATATTACATCAGTGTAGGAGGTTATAAAAAAAAGAAAAACAGTACATAGTGTTTACACTATTACAGTTCATTCAAGCAAAGCGACTTCCTAAATTTAAAAACCAGTTTAAAATACTCAATTAATGAAGCCACAGTAAAAACATTGTCCATTTTTTGCAGTACTAAATATGCTAGGCGACATCTGTTCACATTCATTTCCTTTAAAATGGGGACAATCAGTTTTCTACGAGGCAGCGTATAGAATTTACAAAAAAATAGAACATGTATATTCGATTGTATAGATATTTCATCACAGGGACATAGAGGGAGTTCTTTGGACCATGAATTCATTACAGGGAAAGTAAATAATCTAAAAACAATGTTAGCTCTAAAACGTGTTAAAAGTAGTCTATCAAAATTACACATATATAAACTTAAGTATGGCTGTAATTTGTCACTTATTAAAATTAATTGATGAGAAGTGACAGTATTTTTATTCGATTCATCAAGCTGTCTTTTATTTCTGAGGAATTCCATACATAGTGTCTTCAGGTCTTTTCTAGGAATATTTGCCATGGAAGGCGGATCATTATAATAGAGTGAACGGTCTACAAGTCTGTCTGTCTGTCTACAAGTCTGTCTGTCTGTCTACAAGTCTGTCTGTCTGTCTGTCTACAAGTCTGTCTGTCTACAAGTCTGTCTGTCTACAAGTCTGTCTGTCAGTCTGTCTACAAGTCTGTCTGTCTACAAGTCTGTCTGTCAGTCTGTCTACAAGTCTGTCTGTCAGTCTGTCTACAAGTCTGTCTACAAGTGTGTCTGTCTACAAGTCTGTCTGTCAGTCTGTCTACAAGTCTGTCTACAAGTGTGTCTGTCTACAAGTCTGTCTGTCAGTCTGTCTACAAGTCTGTCTGTCAGTCTGTCTACAAGTCTGTCTGTCAGTCTGTCTACAAGTCTGTCTACAAGTGTGTCTGTCTACAAGTCTGTCAGTCTGTCTACAAGTCTGTCTGTCAGTCTGTCTACAAGTCTGTCTGTCAGTCTGTCTACAAGTCTGTCTGTCAGTCTGTCTACAAGTCTGTCTACAAGTGTGTCTGTCTACAAGTCTGTCTGTCAGTCTGTCTACAAGTCTGTCAGTCTGTCTACAAGTCTGTCTACAAGTCTGTCTGTCTGTCTGTCTACAAGTCTGTCTGTCTACAAGTCTGTCTGTCTACAAGTCTGTCTGTCTGTCTACAAGTCTGTCTGTCAGTCTGTCTACAAGTCTGTCTGTCTACAAGTCTGTCTGTCTGTCTACAAGTCTGTCTGTCTGTCTACAAGTCTGTCTGTCTACAAGTCTGTCTGTCTACAAGTCTGTCTGTCAGTCTGTCTACAAGTCTGTCTGTCTGTAAGTCTGTCTGTCTGTCTACAAGTCTGTCTGTCTACAAGTCTGTCTGTCTGTCTACAAGTCTGTCTGTCTACAAGTCTGTCTGTCTACAAGTCTGTCTGTCTGTCTACAAGTCTGTCAGTCTGTCTACAAGTCTGTCAGTCTGTCTACAAGTCTGTCTGTCTGTCTACAAGTCTGTCTGTCTGTCTACAAGTCTGTCTGTCTACAAGTCTGTCTGTCTACAAGTCTGTCTGTCAGTCTGTCTACAAGTCTGTCTACAAGTGTGTCTGTCTACAAGTCTGTCTGTCAGTCTGTCTACAAGTCTGTCTGTCAGTCTGTCTACAAGTCTGTCTGTCAGTCTGTCTACAAGTCTGTCTACAAGTGTGTCTGTCTACAAGTCTGTCTGTCAGTCTGTCTACAAGTCTGTCTGTCAGTCTGTCTACAAGTCTGTCTGTCAGTCAGTCTGTCTACAAGTCTGTCTGTCTACAAGTCTGTCTGTCTACAAGTCTGTCTGTCAGTCTGTCTACAAGTCTGTCTGTCTACAAGTCTGTCTACAAGTCTGTCTACAAGTCTGTCTGTCAGTCTGTCTACAAGTCTGTCTGTCAGTCTGTCTACAAGTCTGTCTGTCTACAAGTCTGTCAGTCTGTCTACAAGTCTGTCTACAAGTCTGTCTGTCAGTCTGTCTACAAGTCTGTCTGTCAGTCTGTCTACAAGTCTGTCTGTCAGTCTGTCTACAAGTCTGTCTGTCTACAAGTCTGTCTGTCTACAAGTCTGTCTGTCAGTCTGTCTACAAGTCTGTCTGTCAGTCTGTCTACAAGTCTGTCTACAAGTCTGTCTACAAGTCTGTCTACAAGTCTGTCTGTCAGTCTGTCTACAAGTCTGTCTGTCAGTCTGTCTACAAGTCTGTCTGTCAGTCTGTCTACAAGTCTGTCTGTCAGTCTGTCTACAAGTCTGTCTGTCAGTCTGTCTACAAGTCTGTCTGTCAGTCTGTCTACAAGTCTGTCTGTCAGTCTGTCTACAAGTCTGTCTACAAGTGTGTCTGTCTACAAGTCTGTCTGTCAACAAGTCTGTCTACAAGTCTGTCTACAAGTCTGTCTACAAGTCTGTCTGTCAGTCTGTCTACAAGTCTGTCTGTCTGTCTACAAGTCTGTCTGTCTGTCTACAAGTCTGTCTGTCAGTCTGTCTACAAGTCTGTCTGTCAGTCTGTCTACAAGTCTGTCTGTCTACAAGTCTGTCTGTCAGTCTGTCTACAAGTCTGTCTGTCTACAAGTCTGTCTACAAGTCTGTCTGTCTGTCTACAAGTCTGTCTGTCTGTCTACAAGTCTGTCTGTCAGTCTGTCTGCAAGTCTGTCTGTCAGTCTGTCTACAAGTCTGTCTGTCAGTCTGTCTACAAGTCTGTCTGTCAGTATGTCTGTCAGTCTGTCTACAAGTCTGTCTGTCAGTCTGTCTACAAGTCTGTCTACAAGTCTGTCTGTCAGTCTGTCTACAAGTCTGTCTACAAGTGTGTCTGTCTACAAGTCTGTCTGTCAGTCTGTCTACAAGTCTGTCTGTCAGTCTGTCTACAAGTCTGTCTACAAGTCTGTCTGTCAGTCTGTCTACAAGTCTGTCTACAAGTGTGTCTGTCTACAAGTCTGTCTGTCAGTCTGTCTACAAGTCTGTCTGTCTGTCTACAAGTCTGTCAGTCTGTCTACAAGTCTGTCTGTCAGTCTGTCTACAAGTCTGTCTGTCAGTCTGTCTACAAGTCTGTCTGTCAGTCTGTCTACAAGTCTGTCTGTCAGTCTGTCTACAAGTCTGTCTGTCAGTCTGTCTACAAGTCTGTCTGTCAGTCTGTCTACAAGTCTGTCTGTCAGTCTGTCTACAAGTCTGTCTGTCTACAAGTCTGTCTGTCAGTCTGTCTACAAGGCTGTCTGTCAGTCTGTCTACAAGTCTGTCTACAAGTGTGTCTGTCTACAAGTCTGTCTGTCAGTCTGTCTGTCAGTCTGTCTACAAGTCTGTCTGTCAGTCTGTCTGTCAGTCTGTCTGTCTACAAGTCTGTCTGTCTACAAGTCTGTCTGTCTACAAGTCTGTCTGTCAGTCTGTCTACAAGTCTGTCTGTCAGTCTGTCTACAAGTCTGTCTGTCAGTCTGTCTACAAGTCTGTCTGTCAGTCTGTCTACAAGTCTGTCTGTCAGTCTGTCTACAAGTCTGTCTGTCTACAAGTCTGTCTGTCTACAAGTCTGTCTGTCTACAAGTCTGTCTGTCTACAAGTCTGTCTGTCTACAAGTCTGTCTGTCTACAAGTCTGTCTGTCTACAAGTCTGTCTGTCTACAAGTCTGTCTGTCTACAAGTCTGTCTGTCTACAAGTCTGTCTGTCTGTGAGTCTGTCTGTGAGTGTGTCAGCTTCGCCTACCAAGGCATCTAAACCTGAGCTCCATTCTAAAGCTGCCTTAAGTGCTGAGCTGCTTCCCAGGCAAGCAGGGTGATGGATTTTTGGCTGGCTGTGTAGAAGGTAAGGGCTTCACTGTAGAGTTGTGTATGAGTGAACATATTTTTTACACAGTCCTAATTTTGATATTGAGAAGATTTTTTAATAGCAATAGGTAGACTGCCGAGCCTGTTCTTCACGTTTGTCCTCAGTTGCCCGTCTTGCCTGTGAGTTGAGCTCCACTAATAACATTTTTATAAAGTTATTAAAGATGCATGGGCGATTATACGTTTCCTGGAATGTAGGAGGTTTGTACACGGAGAATTCTTGTGTGAATGAATGTGAAATAATTATGCTGTAGAAACAAGGCTAGTCCTTTAGTTCAGTCAGGAATGGATAACATCAACGCTGCTTAAACCATGACTGGCGTGCACCATAAAACTCAATCAGCCTTGCAGTGGAACTCAGTGGCAAGCACTCCTTGTGAGGGCGGGAGCTGTCAACAGGCCAACATCAGCCACTACCACACAGTGATAGCAGTGTGAGGTGGCAAAAGTGTCGCAATATTAGACACAATCCATAGAAGGGATAAGAAAGTTTTTTTTCCAGCCTTCTGCATACAAAAAACGAGCTGCACCTGGTCATCGGCGTGATCTCAATCGTCTCCACCTCTGTGTAATCATCTCTTATAAAGAGCCAGTAATTTGTTCTGGGTTCCGGACCATGCAACCTCCATTGTTGGAACCCAAGCTGGATGTAATGATCCTATAGGGCTAGTGTGGTGCATAGGGTCGACATGTTTCATGCCTATTTGGCCCCTGAAGGGTCTGGCGGCCCTCCAGCAGGACCAAAAAGGGTGATTAAAAAGTACTTTAGCACTACCGCAAAACTGGTTCGGAGATCTCTAACTTGTAACCAGGTGCAGTCAAGTACCCCCGGTCATTTACATCCCGAGGAGGAAGACCCCAAAAGATAAGCGCATGTGCTGGCGGGGATAGCAGAGCACGTCATTGCTCTGATGGTGAGGAGTCAGCGCAACTAGCGTCAGTTCTACCCTGGCTAAATTCTCATGAAACGTGTCGTTATTACATTTAGCTGGGGCGCACATATTTTTTAGTTAGGCTAGTGCCCCCTGGGAATAATGACAGTTGCCCTCAATGTATTTTAACTTCCACACTCAAAGCACTACCGAGCCCACATACCCCCACTCACCCTACGGCTTCATCACCAAAAGATCTCCGACAAAGAGCCCCTTCACAGGTGCCGGTCGGGCATTGCAGCACCGGCCCGACGAGGAGCAAGGCCCAATGATGAAGCATGACATCCTTCGGGTGTTTGAGGGTTTTTTTTTTTTTTTTAAAAGACCACCCCCACCCTTAGGAGCTGCGCACCCCTCGTGTTTGTCATCATATGGAATCTGCCATCAGTATCAACTCCCCCCCCCCCCCCCCTATCCTTTTGAGCTGCACAACCCCTCGTGTTTGTCATTATAAGGATTCTGCCTTCAGTGTCAATCACGCTATGGTTGTGCCTAAATGCTAAATATTCCCCAACCAGTGTGGCAAACCACCTAGAGTACAAATTTAACAAGGAAAATGACGTGTCCCTCAAACTTTTTCAAAGTTTCTCTGCGTGCAGTCAGTTGTATTTCCTGGAGACGCACTACTGATATCATGGGCCTGCCCAAATAAACGGAACCTTCCTATCCTTTCAAGGGTTAATCCTCCCGGTAAGGTTCCATGTCATCTTACACAACATAGACAAGCTATTTCCATCAGTCATGGCAATAGACACACACTCATACTTTATAATAGTCTTTCATATTTCGTGTACTGTGCCTTGCAGACCTGTTCTCCTTCCCCTGCCACTTCCTTGCCACCTTAAAGACAGCCATCCCGGAAGTTTATGAGCCAACTTCTGAAAGATTGGTTTTAATTAGTAGTAATGTGCAATAATCTACTGCATCGCTAAATACTTATAAGGTCCCAAAGGCAAGGCGATTGTAATGCAAACGCTAGTTTGGACTGGTATGTGGGAGCATTATTGCTGGAAGTCATTGATCTGGACGAGGATGATGTAGACCTTCACGATGAACCAATGTATTTACGTAAGCCTTGGGGCGATGCACTTCAAGATGAGATGTGCAGTAACAAGTAGAGAACCCTTCAGGAGTTGCAAAGTGCTGTTGGGGAGGTTGTTGTATAGAGGGATGCCTCGATCCAGGTGTAAGCGGGCTAGAGTGCCAAGGCTGGTTTAACATCTTTGAGCGTCCTATATCGAGCCTAACCAGACCCTCCAGGATATCGCGATTTGCTGCCAAATCGGCACTTTTGTAAAAATGCCGCGATTTTTGCAAAAGTGCCCGCGAAATAGGCACTTTTGTAGAAATCGCGGCATTTTGACAAAAGCCGCTATATCCTGGGGGTCTGACTGTGGTTACAGAGAGACAGAGAAAGAAACGTCACGTTGTAACATCAACAAAAAAGACTCTTTCCACGTGCACAGAAGACACATACCGTATGCTCCTGTGATCAATAACCCCCACCCCCAGCCAGCCGATCGGAGTGAGGGGGGGCAGGAGAAGCTGCAGGCAGACGCTGGGCAGAATTAGCAAGTCAAAGGCTGCTGGCGCCACCGGGACAGCGCAGACAGCGGCTGACACTCAATTATCACCGGCCCCACTTCTCCCCTCGCCCAGCTCGGCCCGGCCTGATCTATATCTGCCCCCGGGCGATACTCTCACTGATATGCTAATACTGGCGTTAGAGCACCGCTCTGGCCCATCAAAGGGCGCCTGGCTCCAGGCCGAGGCCTGGCGCATTTCAAAGCACCCCGCCCCCATCGAATGAGTGTCAGACATTGTGCATCAACTTGGAAACGCTCAGGTGGGCCATCCGTCTCAGTCCTGTCCATCCCCCCGTGCGAGGCTTCCTTTACATGTAAGCGTTCTCAAAAGAAAATTGCCCCAGACTGACTTCACAGACTGCTGAAAGGCCACAAGAATGCAGCTTTTTCCAGCCTTTCTGTCACAGGAGCACTGAGTCCCCCAAACCGTGCTGCAACAATTTGTGCAGTCCTCCTAGGAACAAAAACAGATGCTAAGTCGCCTCATCATGACACGATAGAGCTCCATCAGCGTTTAGCATGTCGGGATTCTGAGCTCATCCTTTTATTTAAAAAAACTACAAGTCCCAGAATTCCTTTTCTTGAATTCTTAAGAGTCAGGGCTGACTGAACATGTAAAAACAATAATTTCTTGAAAAAAACGCATCTTGTGCAGTTAGTTCTGTCATTTTTCGTCTTCCAAAAATTCCCAATATATGCAAGTAGGAGTTCAGGAGGTTTTAACAAAAAGTAACCCCTAAACCAGAGCTTTACCACTACATTGTGGACATTCATTTTGTGTAACTGTCAAGCTGTAGGAAAAGGGAATTACTTAAACACACAATCAAGAGTGTTTCTATGGAGGAATGCTTACATTAGTATACATACACAGCTTCATGTTGTTAAATAACTAAAAAAACGAAGATATCTGTGTTTGTTGTAGGTAAAATGGCCAAATAAAATGCCGCAAAATTGCCGCTAAATTTCCATATTTGTGCCGCTAAATTTCCATTTTTGTTTCCGCTAAATTTGCTAATCCATGCCGCTATATCCTGGGGGGTCTGCCTAACTCAGTCCTTAGGCTGCCCTGCTTTGGCCTCCACAGAAGACCATCCCCTAAATCAACAAGCACAAGGCTCTTCAACCATTTCCGGCAGCAGCCTAGGTTTGGATGATGCCTCTTTTTTTTCCACTTAAAACGCAATGCCGACAAAAATGGAACTCTTATGAATAGGCAGAAACCTGGAGTGCTGGTCAACACATCCTGGCCCATCAGGCTGGGCAGTCGGCATCCTGAAATGCGAGTTATTACCCCTTACGGACTTGGGGGCACAGACGAGTTCTGCCGCTCCTTCCAGCCGATGTACATTAACCCATGGGCTCGGCATGCATCATTCACTTTTGACTCCTGTGACAGACGGTATTGAACACAGAGTAGCCTTGACAAGTAACACAGGGTGCAAAATACGGAGGTAGGACTCATCTGCCAGGAAAAAGATATCATACCTCGGGGGCTCCAATATATTACCAATTTGGCAGCGAAACAAGTTTGATATGTCAACAAGTAGAGCACCGCAGACCTTGATCTTTGAGCCTCAACTGTACATTTCTGCCGAAAATTCTGTTGCTGAAGTCTCAGCAGGGAACATTGTCTTTCAGTTGCTACATACAAGAATCAACTGCTGTCCTTGAGACAAACCTCTTTCATTTTGCAAAGCCTCAACAGCCTGTCTTTTCTGCTGAATTTCGTAGACCAGCAATTCTAATGGGCAGGATAGTTGTTCAGGACAGAGAGATTTTAACACGCTGCCAAATCAACTAGCGATGTGCAAGGTTTACAATCAGATGTATAATAACTCAAGCATGAACCTACACTTGGCGGCTTCAGTTGGTTGCGTGTCAAGGGTGCGTCAACCAGGACAGGCGCAAGACATAGGTGCCTGGGGCCCCACGCCTGCTCAAATCCACACACCCAGAGCTACACACACACACACCCACCCACACACCCAGTGCCACACACACACACACCCAGTGCCACACACACACACACCCAGTGCCACACACACCCAGTGCCACACACACACACACACACACCCAGTGCCACACACACACACACCCAGTGCCAGACACACCCAGTGCCAGACATACCCAGTGCCACACACACACACCCAGTGCCACACACACACACACACACCCAGTGCCACACACACACACCCAGTGCCACACACACACACACACCCAGTGCCACACACACACACACACACACAGTGCCACACACACACACACACACACAGTGCCACACACACACACACACACACCCAGTGCCACACACACACACACACCCAGAGCCACACACACACCCAGAGCCACACACACACCCAGAGCCACACACACACACACACACCCACACACACCCCCAGAGCCACACACACACACACACACACACACAGAGCCACACACACACACCCAGAGCCACACACACACACCCAGAGCCACACCCCCACACCCCCACACACACACACCCAGAGCCACAAACCCCACACACACACTCACACATACCCAGAGCCACACACACTCACACATACCCAGAGCCACACACACACACCCCCCACACACACCCAGAGCCAAACACACACACCCAGAGCCACACACACACACCCAGAGCCACACACACACACACCCAGAGCCACACACACACACACCCAGAGCCACACACACACACACCCAGAGCCACACACACACACACCCAGAGCCCCCCCCCACACACACACCCAGAGCCCCCCCCACACACACACCCAGAGCCCCCCCCCACACACACACACCCAGAGCCACACACACACACAGCCACACACACACACACACCCAGAGCCACAGAGTCGTCTAAATGCCTTAAGGCATTTATCGCGTTATTAGCATCCAGGACCACGCCTCTTCCACAATACATAACTTGTCCTCGGGCCGGCTTTTAGTGCAATGACTAGCCCGCCCACCCACCAAAGGCTATAAAGGTGTGGAAGGTGTCGCTCTTTTCTGGTGCTCGCTGAGCCCGAAGGAGTTATGGAGCCGGGAGCTGCGGGATGGATGCAGGAGGAGTTACCGGGCTGCAGGTAAACACTCCTACCAAATTATAGCGGAAAAGGGGATGTATGACGTTACAACGCATACTTTTACCACGCATGCCTTTACAACACGGTTTTTACATCACAAACCTTTACAACGCATAGCGCTTTGGGGTGCTGGATAGTGAATAGTTTAATGTACTATTCCAACTCCAGTCCCCGTGGACACTAGGGAAGGTGTTGGATAGTAAATTAAACGTATTCCCTATCCTAGAGCGCCCCCCAGCGCAATGCGTTGTAATGGTAGTGCATTGTAATGGTTGCGTTGTAATGGTAGTGCATTGTAAAAGTTTTGTTGTAAAGGTTGTTCACCCGGAAAAGGACAGTGCTCCCTGCTACAAACTAATGTTCCCTGGGTGATACAATGTCTCGCTCCGTACAAAATTCACCAGCATGTAACAGAAACTCCTGCCTTGCGATAATGGTCCATCTTGCGTGAAACGCGTTCCCCATCACGTGCCGCCCCCCATCATACCACCTCCGCATCACTGAAGTGCTCTTACCCATCACTGCTGATTACCGCTACCCGCGATATTTTTTATCGTAGGTATATGAAGGTATATCTAAAGTGCTCACTTTTTTTTCTACTGTGTGGCCTCGACACTCTAATGTACGTTTCAAAAATCAGAAATTTTACAAAAAACGGCAACATACTTTGGCTTTGTTTTTTTTTTTTTTTTTTTTTTTAAAACCTTTATTAACAAATGCACAATACACAGCGTCTGCCTACAACCCCGCAGGGCCGGCCGCTATGACAAAAACTGGCTGAGCAAAAAGTGCAATACGAGGCAGTACGTTGCTGAAGCAATCTTTCACATCAACATTATCGGCAAGAGCGTAATACCATACAAATAGGATAAGAAAGGTTTAATTTTATGTTTTTGTCGAAATAAACACAAACAAACAAACACATGGTATCATAGTGGCAAGGGTTGCTGGAGGTGGGAGGGGGGGAATGGATGTAGGAGAAAAAACGAGGGTGAGGGGGGGGTGGCGCGCATAAGAGAGCAAAGCATGTGGTAAGTAGAGGAGAGGAACGTAAATCACGGAGAGGAGGGGAGAGGGACTTCGTAGTCAAGTGGAGGAGAACAGATGTCTCCACGGTAAGTATTCCAGGGAGCCCAAACTCTGGACCACTTCCCTGGGCGCCCCCGGGCTTCATATACCGTCTTCTCTCGAAACATGGACCAGTCCATGTTCTCTTTCCAGGCACTGAGCACTGGCGATCTCGGGGAGCCCCAGAGCTGTGCGATATCCCTCTTCGCAATCATATTGCCTAGGGTGACCCAAAGTGTCTGGGCAGCAGTGCAGTCAGTCGGTTCCCACACATTCAACAGACAACGACGCGCCTCAGGAAGCAATGGGACCCCCGTGACACGACTCATAACATCATGCACCCTCGACCAATACGCTACAATCACTGGACATTCCCACAAAACATGAAGAAAAGTACCATCCATCCCACACCCACGCTTACAGCGTCCGTCAGCAACCAGACCCATTCGCACCAGACGCGTTCCAGTAAGATACACGCGATGAAGGATTTTCAATTGAACAAAGCGAAGTCGTGCCGGAATAGCCACCTCCTTAGGGGAGGACACAGCGGACTGCCAGTCCTCGTCGTCCAATTCAAGTCCGTCAGCAGTCCAGGCAGCCCGGAGCTTCTCGAGCTGGTCAGCTCTGTTATGAATGAGCTTCTTATAAATTAAGGAGATGGTACTGTCTGGGACATGGCCATCTAGAACTCGATCCTCCAGAGGGGAGGACTGCGGAACGTCCGTACCGGAGGGGAAGACCGAAGACAAGGCATGTCTCACCTGCATATACCGGAAGTGCTCCCTATCATCGAGCCGGTATTCCAGCTTTAGTGATTCAAAGGACTTAACCGCGCCACGTGTCCAAAGGTCTCCCACAGTACTAATCCCGATCATGTCCCATTTCTCAAACCCTTTCGTCTTCCACAGGTTGCCCAGTCGCTCCGAGTCATACAGTGGCGTCATACGTGTCAGTCTACCACCCCAGCCCGTGGCCACCGTAGCATCTCGCCATGCCCGCACTGCACATTTCGTGGGGCCCGTAAGGAGTCGAAAGGGTGCCTTAGAGTATAGCGCCCTATTAAAGTTGCCGCCGGGCAACAACAGTTTATCTAAAGCAAAGGCAGGGGCTGGCTCCGGAGAATATGTCGCATGGTTGATGGCGCTCAGGTGTGAGGCCCAGTAGTACCGTCTAATATCCGGCAGCGCAATACCTCCGTCGTACCAGGAGAGCGTGAGCTTAGATAAGGCAATGCGGGCACGGCCATCCCAGATAAGTTGCCGCTGTAAACTCTCGACTTCATGGAAATAGCGGGCAGGAACGGGGTCAAAGAAATTTTGCAGGGCATAGAGGAAGCGGGGAAGCGACATCATCTTAAAGAGCGCCGCCCGGCCCAATGGAGATAAGGGCAGATCGCGCCATCGCCGAACATCCTGCTTCAGTCTGCGGAGCGGAGCATACAAGTTCCGCTCATAGCGGACCGAGGAGATCATGGATACATGGACCCCCAGATACTTAAAACCGTCAGTCGCTACCAGAATGGGAAACCTACGGGGGAGAGGCGGTAGAGTACCAGCTATGGCGTAGACACAGGACTTGGTCCAGTTAATGACCAGTCCCGAGTTCTTACCGAAGGACGTGAGGACGTCGAAGAGGACATTGAGTGACTTCTGAGGGGAAGTAAGATAAAGGAGGATGTCATCCGCATACAAGGAGACACGATCCTCGAGGTCAGGGGACCATCGGATCCCTTTGATCGAGGGTTCCCACCGGAGCCACGCGGCAAGAGGTTCGAGTGCCAAAGCGAACAAAAGCGGAGAAAGGGGACATCCTTGTCGCGTGCCGCGGCCCAAAGGAAAGGGGTCTGAGCACCTCCCATTCACAGCAACCTGAGCTAGCGGCTGTTCATAAAGAAGCTTGACCCATGCGATGAAGTTGGGGCCAAAGCCAAATTTGGCGAGGGCTGCCCATAGGTAGGGCCATTCAATGGTGTCAAATGCCATCGTGGCGTCAAGGGAGGCGATCACTGCTGGCTCGGCGAGAATAGAAGCTCTCGCGAGGACACTGTGGAGCCTACGCAAATTAAGAGCAGTGTTCCTGTGAGGGATGAAACCGGATTGATCCGGATGGATCAAATCACAAATGACCGCAAGCATCCGATTGGCCAGCACCTTAGCAAGGATTTTGGGTTCCGCATTAAGGAGGGAGATGGGGCGGTACGAGGCACAACGGTCACGAGGTTTGCCATCCTTATAAATGACCACTATGGTAGCAAGGCGCTGCTCAAGGGGGAGGCATCCAGCCTCAACCGCCTCGAGAAACATGTGACGCAGGTGGGCGGCCATCTTGTCGGGACAAAGTTTGTAGAGTTCAATGGGGAGTCCGTTAGGGCCCATTGCCTTACCCGAGCGAAGGGAACGGATTGCGAGGGCAATCTCGTCGACAGTAAAGGGGGCTTCCAGAGCGAGGCAGTCCGCCTCAGACACAGTAGGCAGAGCAATGTCACGCAGGAGGAACCTGGAGTCGGCCTCATCTCGATCACTAACAGGCGTATAAACCATACGAAAGTGGTCAACAAAGCACTCAACAACCTCACCCGGATCCGAGACAGTCACACCAGAATCACGAACAATGGAGGGAACAACACGACTCGCACGCTCAGTCTTGTCCAGCCACGCAAGAAGCTTGCTAGCCTTGTCACCCACATCATACAGTCGACCAAGTTGATTTGACCGCATCAATTTAGCAGCATCCGTGACACAGGCCTTATAATCTGCTTGTTTCAATTCCAATTCATGCAACAGTGCAGGCGTGTCATTCCCACCCAACTCACTTTCAAGCGCAGTGATTTCAGTTTCAAGAGCCACAACAGCCTCCCTCTTGACCCTACGCTCAGTGGCAATGAGTGACAGGGCGGAACCCCGAATAACCGTCTTGAAGGCCTCCCAGAGAACAGTGGGGGAAGTGACAGAGCCCAGATTCTCAGAAAAATAGTAATCTATTGCCTTAATCAGGTCTGAACGGAGCCGGGGGTTTTTAAGATGCCAGGGAGGGAGCGGGGGAACTCTGTTACCATGCAAAACACCCACAGAAATCGTGATCAGCAGGGGGGAGTGGTCCGAGATACCCCGGGGGAGATGTCGAATCTCACGAACAGTGGACAAAGTGGAGGCTAACATAAGAAAGTAATCAATACGGGAGAGGCTGCCGTGCGCGCCAGAGTGAAAAGTGTATTGTTGGAGCGCGGGATGTAGTGAGCGCCAGACATCTACTAAGCCAAAGGTGTCCGCCATTTCACTGAGCCACATCTGGGACTGTGGCAATACTCTAGGGGGTAGTCGGTCGCAGTCGCCGGACATGACAGAATTGAAGTCCCCGCCCAAGACCAACAAGCCGTCTGGCAGCCCAAGAAGAGTCCTGCCTAAATCAGCATAAGTGGTAGCCTGCAGTCCCGGGGGGATATAGACAACAACAAACACGACCTGTTTACCCTCCCACCTCCCCGAAACAGCAGCATACCGCCCACGCCCATCAAGGATAACATCATCAATAGCAAGAGCAAGGGAAGACTTTACCATAATACCCACACCCCGGGAACCCGAGGTGAAACCCGCATGTGCAACCAGTCGATAACCCCGGCGGTCTAGGGCCTTGCAAGCATTACCAATCAAGTGGGTCTCCTGAAGGAACACAACATCAGGGGCGTGGCGCCTCAAAAATTGCAGTACAATGCCCCGCTTAATCCTGTCACCCAAACCATTTACGTTCCAAGAAAGAATCCGCATTTCACCCCCCCCCATTACGGCAAAAACATTCCACACCCACCCCCCAGCAGAACCCACTATAAACAATCATTGCAAGATATGAAATACCATGAAACAAAGAACAGAACAAATTGAACGAGACACAAACCAGTCCCCAAACACCGACCCCAGAACCCAAACCCGTTACAACACCCCCCTCCCTGCACCCCTGCTGACTAAAAAGCCACCCCCAACTGCAGTGTGCCTGTCGCCCCATACTTCTACACAAAGAACCCCCCGAGGAGGAAGGGAGAAATCACCCGTTACCACACCGCCACGGGCAGAGTCATTAGGGAATAAGTCAATATGTACAGTACGTTGCATAGTCTCAATCGGAACCTCCAGGGCGTCCGTTACTCCTGGGTCGCTGCACCACCTTCCGCACCACCAGGGCCTCCGCTCCCAAAGTCATCTGCCGGCAACGAGTCCAACCAGTCGGCCGCACGTTCAGGTTGATCAAAGAAATAGGCTCGTTCCCGATATTCAATCCGGAGCCGGGCCGGAAACAGCATGGCATATTTCAGTCCCCGGTCCCTTAGGCGACGCTTCACTCCGAGGAAACCTGATCTTTGCCGCTGCACTTGAGGAGTGAAGTCGGGATATATGGAGACAGAGTTATTGTCATACTTCAGGGGACCATGTTTACGGGCGGCCTGGAGGATAGCATCCCTGTCCCGGTAATGAAAAAGCTTGGCGATGATAGGCCTCGGCGGGTTCCCCGGCTTCACTTGACCTCCGGGGAAACGATAGGCGCGCTCCACGGCAAAGAACTTACTAAGTCCTGCCGGAGACAGTTGGGCGACTATTAGTTCCTCGACCAGAAGATCGGTCGCTACCGAACCATC
Organism: Lissotriton vulgaris; assembly: GCF_964263255.1. Taxonomy (NCBI): domain Eukaryota; kingdom Metazoa; phylum Chordata; class Amphibia; order Caudata; family Salamandridae; genus Lissotriton; species Lissotriton vulgaris. Next base: position 249,257,627 of record NC_141687.1, read on the forward strand.
GCCTTCCGGAACTCCGACAAGGCGTATGTTGTTCCGCCTGGCCCTGTTATCATAGTCCTCCATCCGCTTGAGCAGTAAGTCGTGCGATGCGCGCAGATTGCCAATTTCGGATTGCGCCTCAGCCATGTCGTTCACCAGGCTCGACGTTTTAAGATCCAGTGCCTTCACCCGCTCATTTGTTTTGGCCAGGTCGGCTCGAATTAGAGTTACATCCACCGCCACCGTGTCTATTTTGGTCACTACGGCCTCAAATTGTTGGCCCATGTCGGCCTTGAGTCCAGTGATGGCAGCCATTAGGTCTTGGAGCGACACTTCCGACGTAGACGATGTGTCCGTTTGAAGTCCTTCAGCACCCATGCATACGGCCCCGGGGGAGCCTCTCGGCTGGGTATAGCGTTCGATCATGTTCGTCTGGATCGATCCCCCCCGGGTCGCAGCCTTCCGGCGCCTTTCGGCCTCCACTTTCGTCGCCATCTCGCATTCAGAGTTGACCGGTTAGCCAGAGGAGGTGATGAGCAGGTAGAAAAGTCTCGAAACTCCGATGCGCCAGTGAGACAGAGGTGTAGCGGCCTCCTTGCCAGTCCAACGGAGGATCATGCAGATCAAGAGGGCAGCAGGCGAGGCAGAGTAGGAGGAGACAGGAACAAAGGGAAAGAAACCGAAAGTGAAAGCAATACACCTCCGGCGGGCCAGATGCCAGGCAGCCGTTGTTGTTCAATTACAGGTCGGCCACAGTGGGCAGCCAAGTCCCCGGTCGCGCCCGCGGGCAGGCCAGAAAGTTCCAAGTTGCAGAAAAATGGTCCCCAAGGTCCGATTTCGACCGGAAAAGGATCAGTAGCATCAGCGATGATAGCGCTGCAAAAGCCCGTCAAAACGACCAGGATAGGTAAAGGATAGATAAAGGAGGACGGCGCGGGTCTCGGGAGCTCTCTGCTCACGCGACCATCTTGGATGCCCGCGTAGCTCCTCCTTGGCTTTGTTTTTTAAACTTATGTCACGTACAGGTTTCAAAATGGAGTACGTGGCTTTGAAATTATACTAACTGGCAGCTTAAACTCGTTTGAACCCAGTTATAAACCGCTTTCCAATACGTAAACATTTATTTAAAGCTAATTTCTTGCAGTAATGCGATTTTGGGGTTTCAACTGCTTCCAAGCACAAACTCACTTCGATGCCCGCCAGATGGAAGGGCTATTGGGATGGTGTGTACTTCTCACCCCTTCACAGATAAGCGATTTAGCTACAGCTTCCTGTTGAACCATTCTCACAGAGGTGGCTGACAGGCAGGAACGGGCACACGGACAGCGGGGGGGTAGGAACGGGCACACGGACAGCAGGGGGGGGCGGGAACGGACAGCGGGACATCGCGCAACCCACCCCTGCAAAGGATACTTCTGAAATGGCGAAAACAAAGCTTTTAAAAACATGAATAAATAAAACACGTCCACAGCCGCATGACGTGGGCAAAAGCCTAAAATTCTCGGGAACGCCCAGAAATCTGCTCCGGCATTGACGGACAGATCTCTGTTCCAATGGCTAGCCTCCATTTATCGAGCTAGCCAATGGAACAGAGGGGCGGGACAACACACACATACTGTACACATAAGATTTCGTCTGCGGCAAAAAGCTGCGCGGTGCGCAGCTTCGACAGGCGAAACCTAAAAAGGAAGTACAATGGAATGAAATATTTGTCTAGGGTCACACAATTCGGTAAAGCGAGGAAGCTGGGAAAAATCCCAGGTTTTCTGATTTCACATTGTTCAATTCAGCCCCTAGCTGGGTATCGTGTCCCGTCTCCTGTTTTAAATCAAAGATGTATCTCTTTTCTTTGATTCTTGGTGCATTAAATGAGAATATTGGTAGCAGGCAGACGCCACATGAAAGATCGGCTGGTTTAGGGCTCCAGTGTCCATAAGGAACCTCAAGCTGAACCGGAGCCAGGCATCAGGCTGGAACGGGTTCTTTTCAAGCCTTCATAACAAAGCCTGGGCAAGGACCCTGGTAAAGGACCACTGGACTAACACTGTCGCTGCACAAGTGATGTGCTTTGCTTTATGAATCCAGAATTTTGGAATCCAATACCAAACCTTTCTCCAACAAGTGCCAGTCCAAAATTGGAACATTTGTGCTCCAGATCTACCCGATCAAACTGGGGGACAGTCACGCGCACTTAAAGATAGGTTTACAGAATAATCAAGCACTAAACGGCGTAAGTGCTGTGCACAATTTCCGGCTAGCCACACTTCCCATGGGTGAGATGCCAATCTGGAAGAAGTAATGATTGTTTTGCTCACTTTAGCTTGGAAGCGGATGTGCAATTAGCGGATACGCACTAAGGCACCAGCTCTGAATGCTTGGGTCAATGGTCTCTTCTTATGAGAAGCTACATAATACGGCACATGATGCACGGAGCTAAGGATGACAGATTATATCTCTTATGAATCAGAGTAAAAAAGATAAATGTAAAATCCATCCGAGTTTCAGGATGCATATCACCGCAAACTGTGGATAACATTAAACTAGAACGATGCATAACGTGCTATGAAAACGAAATAATGCAGAGATCAGACAGAGCGGCACCAAAGGTAAACAGCAGTGGTGGCCACGAACAATACTACTTGCCGTGTTGTTGTGAGCTCGAGAGGATACCATCACTGTGGATTTGCATCTAACGGGACAAATCGCTGACAAGCCCGGGGAATCGATATCTATGTCATCTCATAACAAAAAGCAATACATCATAGCAGCTGTGGCGGTAACATTTGCATTCAGGCTCTCGATCACGAGGCCTGATGATCAACTTCCAATCCTTTCTTCAAGACTCAAAGACAGACAACACGCCAAAGGTGAATGAATATCTCATATCAGGCAAACGGACAGCGGGAGGGGGGGCGGGAACGGACAGCGGGACATCGCGCAACCCACCCCTGCAAAGGACACTTCCGAAATGGCGAAAACAAAGCTTTAAAAAAAACAACAAAAAAAACACGCCCACAGCCGCATGACGTGGGCAAAAGCCTAAAATTCTCGGGAACGTCCACGAATCTGCTCAGGCATTGATGGACAGATTTCTGTTCCAATGGCTAGCCTCCATTTATGGAGCTAGCCAATGGAACAGAGGGGCGGGACAACACACACATACTGTACGCAGCTTTCGACAGGCGAAACCTAAAAAAGGGGAAAGCAGAGAAAATAGAGGCGCAGGGTTCAAGCATTGGCAAAGCCAATAGGCCTCGCCTATGCACAGGCTAATTTCTTTGCCAATGTGCTTTAGCTGTGTTGTACACCAGCTTTTCTGCGTGACTAAATGTTAATACCGCGAAGTAGAGTGAAGGGACGTAGAGTGAGTGGAGGGGCGCAGCGTGAGTGGAGTAGTGTTCTAAATTGACGTGGAATAGAGTGGTGTGTCGCGGAGTGGAGTAGTTTGGAGTGTTGCAGAGTGTCAGAGTGGAGTGGCGCGGAGTGTCAGAAAGGCGTGGAACGGTGAAAAGTAGTGGGGGCTGTGTGGCATAGAGTGGAGTGACAGAGGAGAGAGGCGCAGAGTGTCGAAGAGTGGAGTGTCACAGAGTGGAGTAGAATGGAGCAGCGAAGAGTAGGGTAAAGTATGGAGCGGAGTAGAATGGAGCGGCGTAGCAATGAGTGGAGTAAAGTAAGGAATGGAGTAGAATAGAGTGGCATAGCGAAGAGTAGAGTAAAGTATGGAGTGGAGTAGAGTGAGGCGGCGCAGCAAAGAGTGGAGTAAAGTGTGGAGTAGAATGGAGTGACTATGACTCATTACAATGCGTACTAATACCACGCATGCCATTACAACGCGGGTATTACTAGGTGTTGCAATTACAACGCCATACCATTACATTGCATACTTTTACCGCGCATATGCTTTTACCGTGCATACTATTACAACGCAAAGGCATGCGTGGTAAAGCTATACTCATGGTAAAAGTATGCAATGTAAGTGACACTACCATGCCCTAAACCCTAATTTAGTACCCCTGCATGACCTTCCCGACTCCCAGCACTCTTCCTACATTAAGAATACCCAGCACGAGCCCCATAGGCTACCCTAAACCCAACACTACCCTGCACTACACACCACAGCACTACCCTGAACTTTAAAACACTACCACCCGCACAACCCTCCCCCAACCCCTAGTTTGCTCCCTACACCTAAACAGTACCCTGCACACCCCCCCCCCCAACACTACCCTGAACGATAAAACACTACCCTGCACTACACACTCCACAGCACTACCCTAAAACACTACCCCTACCCCAGGCCCTGTTGGACAGGCCACAGGAAGGGCTTGCTCCCTCCCCACATGACAGGGCCCGAGCACCGGCCCTCCAGGTGTTACCCACAGAAGCAACCCGCACCCCGTCCCCTACGGGACTCCTGCCCCCGGACATCTCAGTATCACTGGGCCGAGCCACTGTCAGCTCCATCGCCCGGCCCGGCCGCCATCTTGGACACTGCACCACGAGGCCGCGTGGCCTCAACTCGACCCTAACCCTGGGCCTGGCCAGGCCCCGACATCCCGGCACCACCATCCACCCAGGAGGTGAACGGACCACTTGGCGGGTTAATGGGAGAAAGAAGTGTCGATGGCTCTCCCCCGCCAGGTGCCGATCGCCCCCACCTCCCCCGGGCGCTGGCTCCACCCCCCTGCTGGGTGTCTGGACTCCCTCATCCCGGACCTCCTGACCTCCAAGTGCGAGGGTCCGGACATCAAAGGGCGCCAGACCTATAACTGGGGCAGCTCCAGAGCAGGAAGGCAGTTGTATCCTGGAGTCGAGAGACACTGTGAAGAACTCATCCTTGACGGACTGCTGGCGCTGCCGCAGCCCTGCCTTGTGAACTATCGTCCTACCTGCTGGCGCTGCCGCAACCTTCTGCATCCTTCAACCTCGTCGGGACCTGCTGGCGCTGCCGCGGACCGTTGTAACTACCACCTTCATCGGAACCTGCTGGCGCTGCCGCGGACCGTCGCTACCTACGATCATCTCGGGACCTGCCGGCGCTGCCGCGGCCCGTCCTCCTAGAACGCCGAGCTCGAGGATTGTGAGCTACCCATCATATCATCGCATCTACCAGATTGGTAACAAGACTGTCCCACTACCCCCTTTTCCATCCAAGAAACTAGAATCGAGGGGACCCCTGAGTCCTGACCTCCTTGTACCATTCCACCGTACCTAAAGATTGCTTATAAAGAACGTTAAACCTTATCTTTGTGTGGTGTACATCTGTGGGGGGGAAGTTACTCGTCTGTACGATCGCTGGAGACGGCTCTCCCCGGAGACCTCTCCCCTTATCCTTGGCCGACCCTCCAGGTCCGTCTAACAGGCCCAATACCCCTTACCAGGCTCTCCTCGTGGTTCCTCTCCCTGGTTCCTGCTTCGCTTCACGTCAGCTATGGGGCAGTGCACGATGCACATCGTTGTGAAGAAATGGAAGAGCCTCAGTTTCCTCACAATGAGGTGGATCGCCATAACAGCGCATGGGTTGTAAGTGCATGGGATGGAATAACATGCATAGTAATGGCTATGCGTTGTTACATCACATGCACTGTAGCGCTTGCGATGTAATGGTATGCAGTGTGAAATCGTAGTTGTAATGGCTGTTTACCGAATGGAGCGGCGTAGCAAAGAGTGGAGTAAAGTATGGAGAGGAATAGAATGGTGCGGAGAAGCGAAGGGTAAAGTAAAGTATGGAGTGGAGTAAAATGGAGCGGCGAAGAGTGGAGTAAAGTATGGAGTGACGAAGGGTGGCGAAGAGCGGCGCGTCGAAGAGTTTAGTGGAGTGTTGTGAAGTGGACCGGCATAGAGTGGAATAGTGCGTCATGGAGTGACTAGAGTCATGGAGCAGAGTGGCAGAGGAGAGCGTGGCGTGGGCGTGGCGTAGGGCGGAGCGTGGCGTAGGGCGGAGCGTGGCGTAGGGCGGAGCGTGGTGTCGGGGAGTGGAATAGAGTTGTGGAGTGGTTAGTGTCGTGAGTGATGCAGAGTGGAGTGTTGTGGAGTGGTGCAGAATGGAGTGTCTTGCAGTGTTGTAGAGTGGAGTGTTGTGGAGTGGTGCAGAGTGGACGTCTTGGAGTGTTGTGGAGTGGTGTGGAGTGTCTTGCAGTGGTGTGGAGTGGAGTGGCATGGAGTGGAGTGTGGTGGAGGGGCGTTACGTGGAGAAGTGTGGCTCACGGTGTGGAGAAGTGTGGCTCACGGTGTGGAGAAGTGTGGCTCACGGTGTGGAGAAGTGTGGCTCACGGTGTGGAGCAGGCAGACCCGGAAGCTGAGGTCAGACCCGGGACCAGGGTTCAATTCCCGACGCAGCAGGGTCTTGAGCTCAAATGTCCACGGACTCGATAATTCTCGCTTCGGTGCCTGCTCTAATCATGGGTTCTCACTCTGCAACTCTGGGCATTAAGCTTGCTTAATCGCCACAACGGCCCCCCTGCGGCGGGATGCCTGGCTTTCACCTTGGGGATGCCCTGTAGGGGCCATCTCACAGGGAAAAGCCAGGACGGGTTCCCAAGGCAAGCGCCGGGAAACCTCCGGGTAGCTGTGCGCTCAATAAATGCAATAATAATAATAATAATAATAACTGTGCAGAGTAGAGCGGTGTGGAGTGGAGTGTGGTGGCAGGGCGTTAAGTGGAACTGTGCAGAGTGGAGTGCCGTGGTGCAGAGTGGAGTGCCGTGGTCCAGAGTGGAGTGCCGTGGTCCAGAGTGGAGTGCCGTGGTCCAGAGTGGAGTGCCGTGGTCCAGAGTGGAGTGCCGTGGTCCAGAGTGGAGTGCCGTGGTCCAGAGTGGAGTGCCGTGGTCCAGAGTGGAGTGCCGTGGTCCAGAGTGGAGTGCCGTGGTCCAGAGTGGAGTGCCGTGGTCCAGAGTGGAGTGCCGTGGTCCAGAGTGGAGTGCCGTGTTGCAGAGTGGAGTTTCGAGGCGCAGAGTGGAGTTTCGAGGCGCAGAGTGGAGTTTCGAGGCGCAGAGTGGAGTTTCGAGGAGTGGAGTTTCGCGGAGAGGCATGGTGTGGAGTGTCGTGGAGTAGAGTGGAGTGTAGGGGCATGGAGTGGCGTAGCAAAGAGTGGAGTAAAGTATGGAGCGGAATAGAATGGTGCGGAGAAGCGAAGGGTCAAGTAAAGTGTGGAGTAGAATGGAGCGGCAAAGAGTGGAGTAAAGTATGAAGTGACAAAGGGTGGCGAAGAGCGGCGCATCAAAGAGTTTAGTTGGGTGTTGTGAAGTAGAGCGGCATAGAGCGGAATAGTGTGTCATGGAGTGGCTAGAGTCATGGAGAAGAGTGTGGCAGAGAAGAGCGTGGGGTAGGGCGGAGCGTGGGGTAGGGCGGAGCGTGGTGTCGGGGAGTGGAATAGAGTTGTGGAGTGGTTAGTGTCGTGAGTGATGCAGAGTGGAGTGTTGTGGAGTGGTGCAGAGTGGAGTGTCTTGCAGTGTTGTGGAGTGGAGTGTTGTTGAGTGGTGCAGAGTGGAGTGTCTTGCAGTGTTGTGAAGTGGAGTGTTGTGGAGTGTCTTGCAGTGTTGTGGAATGGAGTGGCATGGAGTGGAGTGTGGTGGCGGGGCGATACGTGGAACTGTGTAGAGTGGAGTGTGGTGTGGTGGCAGGGCGTTACGTGGAACTGTGCAGAGTAGAGTGGAGTGTGGTGGCAGGGCGTTACGTGGAACTGTGCAGAGTAGAGTGGAGTGTGGTGGCAGGGCGTTAAGTGGAACTGTGCAGAGCGGAGGTTCGAGGCGCAGAGTGGAGGTTCGAGGCGCAGAGTGGAGGTTCGAGGCGCAGAGTGGAGGTTCGAGGTGCAGAGTGGAGGTTCGAGGTGCAGAGTGGAGGTTCGAGGCGCAGAGTGGAGGTTCGAGGCGCAGAGTAGAGTATCGCGGAGGTGTGCAGAGTGTCGCGGAGGTGTGCAGAGTGTCGCGGAGGTGTGCAGAGTGTCGCGGAGGTGTGCAGAGTGTCGCGGAGGTGTGCAGAGTGTCGCGGAGGTGTGCAGAGTGTCGCGGAGGTGTGCAGAGTGTCGCGGAGTGGACCGAGTGTCATGGAGTGGAGCAAAGCAGAGTGGTGTAGTATAGAAGGGAGTAGAATGGCGTAGAGTAGTGGGAGTGGTAGCGAAATGCCATTACAGACAACACATTTTCAACTATGAATTACATTTGCAGACTTACAGTTTCACTGACAAAACTATACAGCGTGCAAACAATGTGTTGAAATGGCACCACAAGTGTATCGATTGATTTTGAGCATATTAAAATATTTGTTCCCACCACACTCCAGAATTACAAAAAAAAGTGCTTTCTGAAAACTTATATAATCTGAAATGCAGTGTTGTGGAGTGTGGTGGCGTGGCGTTAAGTGGAACTATGCAGAGTAGAGTGGTGCAGAGTGTCATGGAGTGGTGCAGAGTGTCATGGAGTGGTGTAGAGTGGAGTGCCGTGGTGCAGAGTGGAGTGCCGTGGTGCAGAGTGGAGTGCCGTGGTGCAGAGTGGAGTTTCGGGGAGAGGAGTGGAGTGTCGTGGAGTAGAGTGGAGTGGCATGGCGTGGCGTTAAATGGAACTGTGCAGAGTGTTGTCGAGTGTGCAGAGTGTTGTCGAGTGTGCAGAGTGGAGCAGAGTGGAGTAGAGTGTAGAGTGTGCAGAGTGGAGTAGAGTGTGCAGAGTGGAGTAGAGTGTGCAGAGTGGAGTAGAGTGTGCCGAGTGGAGTAGAGTGTGCCGAGTGGAGTAGAGTGTGCCGAGTGGAGTAGAGTGTGCCGAGTGGAGTAGAGTGTGCCGAGTGGAGTAGAGTGTGCCGAGTGGAGTAGAGTGTGCCGAGTGGAGTAGAGTGTGCCGAGTGGAGTAGTGTGTGCCGAGTGGGGTAGTGTGCCGAGTGGAGTAGACTGTGCAGAGTGTCGTGGAGCGGTGCAGAGTGTCGTGGAGAGGACCAAGTGTCATGGAGAGGACCAAGTGTCATGGAGTGGAGCAAAGCAGAGTGGTGTAGTATAGAAGGGAGTAGAATGGCGTAGAGTAGTGGGAGTGGTAGCGAAATGCCATTACAGACAACACATTTTAAACTATGAATTACATTTGCAGACTTACAGTTTCACTGACAAAACTATACAGCGTGCAAACAATGTGTTGAAATGGCACCACAAGTGTATCGATTGATTTTGAGCATATTAAAATATTTGTTCCGACCACACTCCAGAATTACAAAAAAAAGTGCTTTCTGAAAACTTATATAATCTGAAATGCAGTGTTGTGGAGTGTGGTGGCGTGGCATTAAGTGGAACTGTGCAGAGTGTTGTCGAGTGTGCCGAGTGGAGTCGAGTGTGCCGAGTGGAGTCGAGTGTGCCGAGTGGAGTCGAGTGTGCCGAGTGGAGTCGAGTGTGCCGAGTGGAGTCGAGTGTGCCGAGTGGAGTCGAGTGTGCCGAGTGTTGTCGAGTGTGCAGAGTGTTGTCGAGTGTGCAGAGTGTTGTCGAGTGTGCAGAGTGTTGTCGAGTGTGCAGAGTGTTGTCGAGTGTGCAGAGTGTTGTCGAGTGTGCAGAGTGTTGTCGAGTGTGCAGAGTGTTGTCGAGTGTGCAGAGTGTTGTCGAGTGTGCAGAGTGTTGTCGAGTGTGCAGAGTGTTGTCGAGTGTGCAGAGTGTTGTCGAGTGTGCAGAGTGTTGTCGAGTGTGCAGAGTGTTGTCGAGTGTGCAGAGTGTTGTCGAGTGTGCAGAGTGTTGTCGAGTGTGCAGAGTGTTGTCGAGTGTGCAGAGTGTTGTCGAGTGTGCAGAGTGTTGTCGAGTGTGCAGAGTGTTGTCGAGTGTGCAGAGTGTTGTCGAGTGTGCAGAGTGTTGTCGAGTGTGCAGAGTGTTGTCGAGTGTGCAGAGTGTTGTCGAGTGTGCAGAGTGTTGTCGAGTGTGCAGAGTGTTGTCGAGTGTGCAGAGTGTTGTCGAGTGTGCAGAGTGTTGTCGGGTGTGCAGAGTGGAGTAGAGTGTGCAGAGTGGAGTAGAGTGTGCAGAGTGGAGGAGAGTGTGCAGAGTGGAGGAGAGTGTGCAGAGTAGAGGAGAGTGTGCAGAGCGGTGCAGAGTGTCGTGGAGCGGTGCAGAGTGTCGTGGACCGGTGCAGAGTGTCGTGGAGCGGTGCAGAGTGTCGTGGAGCGGTGCAGAGTGTCGTGGAGCGGTGCAGAGTGTCGTGGAGCGGTGCAGAGTGTCGTGGAGCGGTGCAGAGTGTCGTGGAGCGGTGCAGAGTGTCGTGGAGCGGTGCAGAGTGTCGTGGAGCGGTGCAGAGGGTCGTGGAGCGGTGCAGAGGGTCGTGGAGCGGTGCAGAGGGTCGTGGAGCGGTGCAGAGGGTCGTGGAGCGGTGCAGAGGGTCGTGGAGCGGTGCAGAGGGTCGTGGAGCGGTGCAGAGGGTCGTGGAGCGGTGCAGAGTGTCGTGGAGCGGTGCAGAGGGTCGTGGAGCGGTGCAGAGGGTCGTGGAGCGGTGCAGAGGGTCGTGGAGCGGTGCAGAGGGTCGTGGAGCGGTGCAGAGGGTCGTGGAGCGGTGCAGAGGGTCGTGGAGCGGTGCAGAGGGTCGTGGAGCGGTGCAGAGGGTCGTGGAGCGGTGCAGAGGGTCGTGGAGCGGTGCAGAGGGTCGTGGAGCGGTGCAGAGGGTCGTGGAGCGGTGCAGAGGGTCGTGGAGCGGTGCAGAGGGTCGTGGAGCGGTGCAGAGGGTCGTGGAGCGGTGCAGAGGGTCGTGGAGCGGTGCAGAGGGTCGTGGAGCGGCGCAGAGGGTCGTGGAGCAGCGCAGAGGGTCGTGGAGCGGCGCAGAGGGTCGTGGAGCGGCGCAGAGGGTCGTGGAGCGGCGCAGAGGGTCGTGGAGCGGCGCAGAGGGTCGTGGAGCGGCGAAGAGGGTCGTGGAGCGGCGAAGAGGGTCGTGGAGCGGCGCAGAGGGTCGTGGAGCGGCGCAGAGTGTCGTGGAGTGGCGCAGAGTGGTGTAGTATAGAAGGGAGTAGAATGGCGTAGAGTAGGGGGCGTGGTAGCGCATTGCCATTACAGACAATACATTTTCAACTGATATGAATTACATTTGCAGACTTACAGTTTTACTGACAAAACTATACAGCGTGCAAACAATTTGTTGAAATGGCACAAGTCTATAGATTTGTTTTGAGCATATTAAAATATTTGTTTCCACCACACTCCAGAAGTACAAAAAAAAAGGCTCCATTAGTGCTTTCTGAACACTTATATAATCTGTAATATTTGCACAGTTAATTCATACATGTACATTGTTGAATGCTAGGAAAAAAATTATATTATACAGCCTTCCTTCAGCACACCCCTGCACAAAGCATTACAAATCCTCTCAGATGTTAATTCATGTAACAGAATGCCATCCTTTCAGACTTTCAAACAGGATTCCGTACACGAAGAGGGACGGAATCTTCCCTCCTTGCCATCTGGGATGAAATGAAGAACACTGTCAGTTGACTGCAACGGGGTTGTGCGCTACTTCTCTTGGACCTCTCGGCTGCCTTTGACACAATTGACCATGACACTCTGATACAAAGACTCCACAAAGCCGCCATAGAGGTGGACTGCTCTAGACTGGATCACATCCTACCTGTGCAATAGAACTAATGTCATACATATCCTACCTTTATCGTCCAAACTGCACGTCACAAAAGCAGGGGACCCTCAAGGCTCTATTGGCTCGCCCATGTTTTTCAACATCTTCATGAAGTAATTACTGGCACTTATCAATCAATTTCACCTCACGTGCTATAACTATGCAGATGACATGCAAATACTCTCACTGCAATGCCCTAAAGACATTGGAAATTCGCCAATTTTCATATGGCTCAGAACTGTGGATCATTGGATGATGTGGAGCCATCTCAAATTGAATGCTTCCAAAACAGAAATCATCATGTGTGGCAATTGGAAACATTATGGCCCACTCGCATTGTGGCCTGCTGATCTGGGAACACCAACTAAAATATCAAAAGTAGTAAGAAACCTCAGAATGACCATGTACTCCAAACTATCAATGAATGCCCAAGTGGACAAACTAGCAAGATCAAGCTTTGTTACTTTAAAAACTCTGCAACTAATCTTTCCCCATTTAGGATTTCCACACAAGGTCCAGGCTACCAGCTCCCTTGTTTTGCCCTAACTGGATTACGCCAATAGCCTCTACCATGGATCACCTTGAACGACCATGAAAGGACTACAACAGATTCAGAACTCGGCTGCCAGACTACTCTTACATCTAAAACAGCAAGACCACATATCTCCTGCCTCGAAAGCCCTGCATTGGTTACCGGTTTAAAGAAGATCCACGTTTGAGCTGTGTTGTATCACCCACAAAGCGATACATGGAACAAGACAGCTCTTCATCAGGAATAAAATCACCAAACACATTCAACACAGGAACCTCCGCTCTGGAGTGGCACCTCACCTCAAAATCCCAAGATACAAGAACAAGCATTTACAATGCAATTGTCTCGGCATCATTAAAGGTAGAGCTATTGGCATTGCTCATGACATTTCATGTCTTGTCATTTACATAGCCAATAGCTTAATCGTTAAATAAATGGCATTGTCATTTACAATGCCAATAGCTAAGTATACATATATAGATATATACCAAACAATTCCCACCACTTCCGGCGTGCGACGAGGAAGGGACTCAGACCACCACAACAATTCAGGCAAGATGTTTGTTTTATTTGCGTTTCTTCAGCCTGCAACGACGAGTTTCGGGCTTCGAGAGCCCTTGATCACATTCAGCAAACATTGCGACCGTTATGTTTTTTATACGTTTTTTTACATCAGATGTGCACACCCCCTACACTGAGTGGACTGCAGGTCACATGATTGATGGGTATGAAAGAAAGACTACCGAGTGGATATTCGACTTACGGGGTAATTTACAAAAATGGAAAAGTAACCGCTTAAATGGAAGTTAATAGTTTGTGACACATTGATCTATAATTGAAATTTAAGGCAAGTTAATATTTATTATTCGAATACAACCTTGTAGAACAGGTTAAATCCGTGTATGAAGTATCTACAATATTATGCTTAGAGTTGTTATACTATGGGTCAAACTACAAAACCTTAAACAAATACTGCTTTGACCAAATGATATATATCGCAAGTAAATTTACCTCTGCATTCATGCATTCAATATAAGAATAGTATAAGTCATACTAGACCATAAACAGTGCAAAAAATACATACATAAAGTGCTAAATCTTGTGCAAAAGTGCAAAAGGTAATAGATGTAAAGTGTCCAACTTGCAATTTATATTGACATATTAGCCAATGTTAAAAATTCATAGCTATACATATATATATATAGATATATGTACACATACAAATTCAGATGTAATTTTTTTATGCAAACCTGTATATGTTTTATAAATGTATATATCTACACGCATATTGACACACATTTATATATGACCTTTGTTGGTGGCCTTAGCACATTTTTTCTGTGGCTCAATCTGTGCCCTTGCTTAAAATTCCCTTCTAGAGACGCCACTGCATGTAGCCCGCAAGTGGAGAGGGCTACAGAAACAGGGAAAGGACGGTGGCAGTGGCATTCTGTGAGATGTTGAGGTTACGGCGGCCTCTGGATGGCTGTTCTTGGTGACTTTGAAGGGACGCTGAAAGTTGATGCTGGTACTGGTAGGCGCTTAGTTTGTAGAATGCTTAAAGGTCACGAGGAGCTATGCAGGACTCTGGGTTGCCCTGGTGTGATGGCACGCAGAGAGGTTATGGCGGTGTCCCCTGTAAGGTTTTCGGTTAGTGGTTGGCCTTGGAGGGATGCTGAGAGACGAAGATGGTCTAGCACTCCGTTAAGTGCCGAGGCTGTGTGGGGCTCTCTGGCGGGAAGCTTTGGGGACAACTGAGATTAAAATGGTTGTGGGGCTCTGTGAGGTGCTGAGTCAGTCAAGAGAAAAGGAGGCTGTAGGCGGCTCTCTAGTGCTACAGGAAGCTGTGGGGGGGGGGGGCTTTTGAGGGAACTGAGAAAGAAAGCTGGCTGCAGCGCTTTGATGTGCTGAGATTGGTGGGGCACTGCAGCGCTGTGTGTGGGGGAGGTGGGATAACTGATCGCTGTGGCAGTCTGAAGTTCCGAGCCTGTAGGGGGCTCCAGAGGCAGTTCTGCGGGGCTCTAGCGGGAACATGGGAAGGGGGCTGCGGCGCTGTGTGGGGTGCTTTGAGTCGGTTATCGCCTATGGGGGTCCTGGGTGGCCGGTGAGTGCTGTGGGTGGCTTTGGATGGGCGCTGAGGGGTGAATGCGGCGCTCTGTGAGGTTTGCGTTGTGGTGTGGGGAGGAGGGGGGCTGCGGGCCCTTGCGGAAGTGCAGCGGCTCCGATCAATCCCCACATTAGAGCTGACAGAATGGTGCTAATAACTTATCGATCCCGTGTTCACCCCCGCGGGGCCGGAGCCAGCCATCGATTGGCTTCAGGGAGAGTGGAGGGAGCCGCATGAGAGGATTACGGAGAATATCAGTGGAGAGCTCTGAGTGAGAGCCTCGGTGAGCTACAGTACGAGCTCTGGACAGACAGATCTGAGGAGGGACAGGGGAGAGGAGACACCGGATATGGGGAATGGGGCAGGCAAGAAATAGCAGGGGGGGGCAGAAGATAAGATAGGAGGGAGGAAGAGTGGCACTGCACGCCAAGTCTGCAGCCGCTTACACCGAGACCCTGGGCAACAAGAGGACGGAGAGACGTCCGGACACAGTCAAGGGAGCTAAAGGAGATAAATCCAGGATACAACGAGGACACAGACAGCATGGGGGGGGGGGGGGGGGGCGGGAACAAAGACACGGACAGCGGGTGGGATACAATGGGAACGAGGACCCGGACAGCGAGAGTGGGCGACCTCATCTTAACGACGAGCAAAATGGTGGCCGCAAAGCTCCGAACATTTTTGGATTCGGGGGCGTGTTTTGGCGTTCTGAGTGACGGATGACGTCACAGGTAGAAAGAACGCAAAAAACACGCCCCCGAATCTGAAAGAGACAGGGCTTGATTGGAGTGACACCCCTCTCCTCCAATGACTGGCCTCTGTTTAGGAAGCCAGCCAATGGAGGAGAGAGGCGGGTTCAAGCCCCTTACTGAAAAACATTAAATCTCCGACCAGAGACTGCGCAAGCGCAGCCTTTCGGTCCTCGACCTAAAAAAACAATGGGTGGCACATCATTCTCTGTTCAAGCAGCCAAACTATGGAACTCTATCACCCAACATATGATCAACGGATAAACACCTTCTCTTCAAAAAACTACTCAGGAATTGGCTTTTCCCCACATAACCACCATAGGCAAACAGATAGAAATATACATCACATCTCCCTGTACATAAGCATTTATTTGTACTATATGTATGTACCTATATATGTGTATTGCTTTGTATAAACGTGTAGAATACTTAGGCTTACATTTTCTTTGTATATAGATATTAGTTCTGCTCAACAAATGTACATATTACTGAGAGCTACATTATTCTAAGTTTTTAACATATAGACAAGTGACTGCATAAATAAGTTAATCTTTTTATCATAACTATTTAGCTACAATTGCTTCACTGTTGACATGTTTATTTGAAGTTTACTTTCCAGCACAAACATCAAATCAGAATATGATAAAGGTGTCAAAGTTTAAAAAACATTTCTTTAACACACAGAAGTGTTCCACCTTAGTATATCAGATTATAGCACTACATTGGGAAGTTAATTATTAAAATAATTGTTTTTGAACTGGGAAACATTCTTGCCCTCGCTCTGATGATAATGGTATTAGTGAGTTAAGAGGCACGTCAGATATCATGTCTTCTTTTTATGTGGGCAACATTCTTACTGTACATGGAGCAGAATTATAATCTATTTAAATCAAACTCAAGACGTGTCTGTACCGCTCACATCCTGAACGCACATATATGAAACTGCTCTGATGTGAAATAGTGAACAAAAAGGAGACTCTGTGATATGAAGTATTTCCTAGGATCACACAATGTGATAAAGCAGGGAAGCCGGGAATGGTTCTAGATTTTCCAGTTTCTCACTGTGCAATTCAGCTACTAAATGGGCATCTCTTTATGACATGAAAGTTTAATTTTTCCTCTTTAATTCTGGAGGGATGAGACTAGAGCTTGGCTGTCCGGCATGATCCACACTGTCTTTTTGGAAGTTTTATGTAGTGCAAACCTTTCTCATGGACTTAAGAGAACTTCACAAAAGACACAGAGTATGTACAATGTTTGTATTCTCCAGCACAGGGAGATGTGCCTGAACTCCCAGGATGTGGAGGTTAGGATTCGATCTTTGCTCCTCATAATTCATGGTGGGCAGCTGTGTTCTGTGAAAGGACTTTGGGTTCGAGGTCCAAAATCGGCATTGAACTAAATCAGAACCATGCCGTGCCTCGAGCTTTCAGTACCTTGCGGCTCCACCTCTAACAGCATGCAAAGTAAAACAAGCATTGGAAATGCAATAGGTCTCGGATTTATTGGAGTTTGAGCTATTGGCATTGTAAATGGCAATGTCTTTTCACCATGTGTTATGGAGTGTACGCATGTGGTGTGTAGTGGAATTATGTGGGTTGTATTTGAATTGTAGCAATGGCGGCATGCTGCGCTTCAGATGAATATGTTTAAAAGTAAAGTGTGCCATACTGTGATTGCTAGAATAGTGAATTGGGGATGAGTTAACAATTGGTGTGTGTACTGATTGCTGGTGGTGTGTGTGCCTGTAGAAATTGTGCACTGTCGGCTGGTGGTGTGTGTGTGTGCCTGGTGAAAGCGTGCACTGTCGGCTGGTGGTGTGTGTGTGTGCGTGGTGAAAGCATGCACAGACGGCTGGTGGTGTGTGGCGTGATGTGTGTGCCTGGTGAAAGCGTGCACAGACGGCTGGTGGTGTGTGGCGTGATGTGTGTGCCTGGTGAAAGCGTGCACAGACGGCTGGTGGTGTGTGGCGTGATGTGTGTGCCTGGTGAAAGCGTGCACAGACGGCTGGTGGTGTGTGGTGTGATGTGTGTGCCTGGTGAAAGCGTGCACAGACGGCTGGTGGTGTGTGGCGTGATGTGTGTGCCTGGTGAAAGCGTGCACAGACGGCTGGTGGTGTGTGGCGTGATGTGTGTGCCTGGTGAAAGCGTGCACAGACGGCTGGTGGTGTGTGGCGTGATGTGTGTGCCTGGTGAAAGCGTGCACAGACGGCTGGTGGTGTGTGGCGTGATGTGTGTGCCTGGTGAAAGCGTGCACAGACGGCTGGTGGTGTGGGGCGTGATGTGTGTGCCTGGTGAAAGCGTGCACAGACGGCTGGTGGTGTGGGGCGTGATGTGTGTGCCTGGTGAAAGCGTGCACAGACGGCTGGTGGTGTGGGGCCTGATGTGTGTGCCTGGTGAAAGCGTGCACAGACGGCTGGTGGTGTGGGGCCTGATGTGTGTGCCTGGTGAAAGCGTGCACAGACGGCTGGTGGTGTGGGGCCTGATGTGTGTGCCTGGTGAAAGCGTGCACAGACGGCTGGTGGTGTGGGGCCTGATGTGTGGGGCCTGGTGTGTGGGGCCTGGTGTGTGGGGCGTGGTGTGTGGGGCGTGGTGTGTGGGGCGTGGTGTGTGGGGCGTGGTGTGTGGGGCGTGGTGTGTGGGGCGTGGTGTGTGGGGTGTGGGGCGTTGTGTGTGGGGCGTTGTGTGTGGGGCGTTGTGTGAGGGGCGTTGTGTGAGGGGCGTTGTGTGTGGGGCGTTGTGTGTGGGGCGTTGTGTGTGGGGCGTTGTGTGTGGGGCGTTGTGTGTGGGGAGTTGTGTGTGGGGAGTTGTGTGTGGGGAGTTGTGTGTGGGGAGTTGTGTGTGGGGAGTTGTGTGTGGGGAGTTGTGTGTGGGGAGTTGTGTGTGGGGCGTTATGTGTGGGGCGCTATGTGTGGGGCGCTATGTGTGGGGCGCTATGTGTGGGGCGCTATGTGTGGGGCGCTATGTGTGGGGCGCTATGTGTGGGGCGCTATGTGTGGGGCGCTATGTGTGGGGCGCTATGTGTGGGGCGTTATGTGTGGGGCGTTATGTGTGGGGCGTTATGTGTGGGGCGTTATGTGTGGGGCGTTATGTGCGGTGCGTGTCTGCGGTGTGTGCGTGTCTGCGGTGTGTGTGTGTCTGCGGTGTGTGTGTGTCTGCGGTGTGTGTGTGTCTGCGGTGTGTGTGTGTCTGCGGTGTGTGTGTGTCTGCGGTGTGTGTGTGTCTGCGGTGTGTGTGTGTCTGCGGTGTGTGTGTGTCTGCGGTGTGTGTGTGTCTGCGGTGTGTGTGTGTCTGCGGTGTGTGTGTGTCTGCGGTGTGTGTGTGTCTGCGGTGTGTGTGTGTCTGCGGTGTGTGTGTGTCTGCGGTGTGTGTGTGTATCTGCGGTGTGTGTGTGTATCTGCGGTGTGTGTGTGTATCTGCGGTGTGTGTGTGTATCTGCGGTGTGTGTGTATCTGCGGTGTGTGTGTGTATCTGCGGTGTGTGTGTGTATCTGCGGTGTGTGTGTGTATCTGCGGTGTGTGTGTGTATCTGCGGTGTGTGTGTGTATCTGCGGTGTGTGTGTGTATCTGCGGTGTGTGTGTGTATCTGCGGTGTGTGTGTGTATCTGCGGTGTGTGTGTGTATCTGCGGTGGGTGTGTGTATCTGCGGTGGGTGTGTGTATCTGCGGTGGGTGTGTGTATCTGCGGTGGGTGTGTGTTGGTGTGTGTGTTGGTGTGTGTGTTGGTGTGTGTGTTGGTGTGTGTGTTGGTGTGTGTGTTGGTGTGTGTGTTGGTGTGTGTGTTGGTGTGTGTGTTGGTGTGTGTTGGTGTGTGTTGGTGTGTGTTGGTGTGTGTTGGTGTGTGTTGGTGTGTGTGTGGTGTGTGTGTGGTGTGTGTGTGGTGTGGTGTGTGTGTGGTGTGGGTGTGTGTGGTGTGTGTGTGTGTGTGTGGTGTGTGTGTGTGTGTGTGTGGTGTGCGTCTGTGTGGTGTTGTGTGATCCTTTGTGAGACACCGGGGTCTGTCGTCTGGAATGGAAGCTTTGGTCAGATGAAGGAGCATGGAAATGTTGCGCTCTTGTGAAAAAGCTGGCAGGCTATTGGGGTCCCCCTTAGGAGTCAAAGACACTGAAAGCAGTTACCCTGTCTTTAACACCACCACACCAGTGTGCCTCAAGTAACATGTGCCAGGTCTTCTAGGTTCCTAGAACAACGTCCCAGTGAAAGCACTGGACTTCACTGGCACCAAAGCACGTCATTTGCGCTCACCCTGCGCACACGCACACACACACACACACACACACACACACACACACACACACACACACACACACGCACACTCACACAACGTTCACCCTGCACACTCACACAACGTTCACCCTGCACACTCACACAACGTTCACCCTGCACACTCACACAACGTTCACCCTGCACACTCACACAACATTCACCCTGCACACTCACACAACGTTCACCCTGCACACTCTCACAAACTGCTCACCCTGCACACTCACAAACTGCTCACCCTGCACACTCACACACTGCTCACCCTGCACACTCACACACTGCTCACCCTGCACACTCACACACTGCTCACCCTGCACACTCACACACTGCTCACCCTGCACACTGCTCACCCTGCACTCACACACTGCTAACCCTGCACTCACACACTGCTAACCCTGCACACTCACACACTGCTCACCCTGCACACTCACACACTGCTCACCCTGCACACTCACACACTGCTCACCCTGCACACTCACACACTGCTCACCCTGCACACTCACACACTGCTCACCCTGCACACCCTGCACACTCACACACTGCTCACCCTGCACACTCACACACTGCTCACCCTGCACACTCACACACTGCTCACCCTGCACACTGCTCACCCTGCACACTCACACACTGCTCACCCTGCACACTCACACACTGCTCACCCTGCACTCACACACTGCTCACCCTGCACACTCACACTGCTCACCCTGCACACTGCTCACCCTGCACACACACACTGCTCACCCTGCACACACACACTGCTCACCCTGCACACTCACACACTGCTCACCCTGCACACTCACACACTGCTCACCCTGCACACTCACACACTGCTCACCCACACACTGCTCACCCTGCACACTCACACACTGCTCACCCTACACACACACACTGCTCACCCTACACACACACACTGCTCACCCTACACACACACACTGCTCACCCTACACACACACACACTGCTCACCCTACACACACATACACTGCTCACCCTACACACACACACTGCTCACCCTACACACACACACTGCTCACCCTACACACACACACACTGCTCACCCTACACACACACACACTGCTCACCCTACACACACACACACTGCTCACCCTACACACACACACACTGCTGACCCTACACTCACACTCTGCTCACCCTACACACTCACACTCTGCTCACCCTACACACTCACACTCTGCTCACCCTACACACTCACACTCTGCTCACCCTACACACTCACACTCTGCTCACCCTACACACTCACACTCTGCTCACCCTACACACTCACACTCTGCTCACCCTACACACTCACACACTGCTCACCCTGCACACTCACACACTGCTCACCCTGCACACTCACACACTGCTCACCCTGCACACTCACACACTGCTCACCCTGCACACTCACACTCTGCTCACCCTACACACTCACACTCTGCTCACCCTACACACTCACACTCTGCTCACCCTACACACTCACACACTGCTCACCCTACACACTGCTCACCCTACACACTCACACACTGCTCACCCTACACACTCACACACTGCTCACCCTACACACTCACACACTGCTCACCCTACACACTCACACACTGCTCACCCTACACACACACACTGCTCACCCTACACACTCACACACTGCCCACCCTACACACTCACACACTGCTCACCCTACACACACACTGCTCACCCTACACTCGCACACTGCTCACCCTACACACTCGCACACTGCTCACCCTACACACTCGCACACTGCTCACCCTACACACTCGCACACTGCTCACCCTACACACTCGCACACTGCTCACCCTACACACTCGCACACTGCTCACCCTACATACTCGCACACTGCTCACCCTACACACTCGCACACTGCTCACCCTACACACTCGCACACTGCTCACCCTACACACACACACTCTGCTCACCCTACACACACACACTCTGCTCACCCTGCACACTCACACTCTGCTCACCCTGCACACTCACACTCTGCTCACCCTGCACACTCCTGCCTGTGTTGCCTGTTTCTATGTACTGTGTATATATCAGGCCGAGAGAGAACGTAACTTGGCCTGGCACAGCCTCGGCGGTGGGAGCTGTTACGCAGGCGGATTTCCTAGCCATTCCGAGGGGCTTAGCACTGCCCGGCTCTGACTCGAAAATCCTTCCCCGTTAATCCGGGCACCTTCTGGGCACTCCGGAACGGAAAGACCTCGCTTAGGTGCTCTCTGGAACCCTTCCAGTCGGCGGCAGCTGCTCTGTCACGTTGCGTTGGGTATAGCCGGTGCACGGATTTTTTAAAATCTGGGTACCCTTGGTTTGGAGTACACAGTATGGGAGCAGCACTGTGGTTACACACGCACTGACAGCGTTGGAGGTGGGAACGGAGAAGGGGCAGCCAGTTTAAGTGCCAAGGTCAGCGTCAGGCTAGAAGTAGGCACGGAGGGAGGGGCCAGGATGGCCCTGTATATGGCTGAGACAGGACCTGTGAGAAAGGGGGGTGTCCAACAGAGGCTGCTGGGGTTCCTAGCTCCTCTGCTCTGGCACAGCAGGTCTGCCGGGAACACCCCTCGGGCCATGGACAAAAACTGCACCCGCAGCAGAACATTGCAGAACATCCTGCCTCCGCATCTCTCGCCCGCCTCACTTTTGACTCAAATATCGGAATAAACACGCCCCTGCTTCTAAGAAATGTGCACGAGCCGAGAGCGGGTTAACCACCAGAGTCTTTTCACAAACGTATGGAACTGAATTAAACCGATTAAAAAGTTGCTTTTTAGAACATATTCGTTGGTGATGGAGTACTTGAAGCGAAATCAATTCTCGAAAAAACAGAAGATGTAATTTCGACATAGGCGCTCTGCCTCCGCTCGAGACAATTACTGAAAACGCATCCTCTGGAAACCATAGAAAACACGAGAGTTCTTGAATATTGCAGCATTCAGCAATAAGTGCATCATTAGCCGCTCGTTTATCCTTAATACTTCTCTAGTTCAGACAGTAGCAATTAGCTCAAGACGAATCTTCGAGTAATGAAAGCAATCGAAAGCAATCTCGAACTACAAAAAAAAAAGCCAGCGAGTGGCGCGCGCGCCACTACGGGCATATGTTTAGAATTATCGCGGATGTTAAGCCGCGATAATTCAAAACATATGGCCTCTGGAGAGAGTAACAGACACCAATAGGCCATAGGCGGAGCTACGCGACTGCCTATGGCCTATTGTGTGTTCTGTTAAAAAACTGCATGCATGCAAAGGCCAATGAAAATGGACCTTGGAAATAACACGCACGAGCTGCGTGGAATTTCTAGGTCCATTTTCAAAACGCCGGAAAAAAGACTTTCGCTGCGCGACACTGCATGCAGAGTGTACGCTAGGCCCGAGCCCTAAAAATGTTAAAAGGGGCAAAATCCAAGCAGAAATTTAAGAGGCTTTCAGAGAGTAGGCGAAGGGAATGGGCGAGTTGGGTGTAAATGAAGACAATAGATGAAACTAGGGAAGAGGCTGTGGTGAAGAGCAGCACGTGAAGGGGAGAGGTGGATGTTAGAGGGTCAGAACCATCAAAAGGATGGTATTAGTGGGAGAGAGATGAAAAGTGAAGAATGGAACATGGAGGGGACAGGTGGATATAGGAGGGGCAGAACCAGCAGGACAAATTTGGGGAAAAGGGAGCGGTTGATGTAATGGGAGCAGAACCAGCGTAGATATTTGAGGTTAGTGGGAAAGATAAAAGATGAAAATTTACACATGGGTAGAAGTGGTAGATATAAGAGAAGCAGAACAGTTAGGAAAACCTCAGTGGCAGGAGAGAGAATGTTGATAGGTGGATGTAAGAGTGCAGGATCACCAATAGCTGGGAAGAAGCTGAGGGATAGAGGTAGGGGTGAAGTAGATTTTAGAGGGGAAGAACCAGTGAGAGACAAAGGTTGGGAAGAGAGAAGATGTGATGTGTACAGCGGGGTGAGAGGTGGCTGTTATAAGAGCAGAACCAGTGAGAAAGGTAAAAGACCAGGGGAGAAAGATGAGGTGTAGTTTAGAGCATAAAAGTCAGAGGTAGATGTAAGAGACGAAGAAACAAGGAGGCAAGATGAGATACTTGGGGAGTGAAAAAGAAAGAGGTGAAATTAAAGAAGAAAGACCAGCAAAGAAAAGTGAAGAGACTGGAGGATAAAATGAGAGGTGAAGGATAGTAATGGATGGTAGATGCAGATGTAAGATAGGCAGAACCAGCAGGGGGCGTAAGTGGAGAAGAAAGAGTGGGAATGGGGAGAGGTTAATGTAGAAGGACAGAATCAGTGAGAAAGGTAAGAGACAGAAAGGGAGATGGCTAAGTGTAGAGCATAGAGGGGAGAGGTGGATACTAGAAAGATAAAGGACGAAGCTAGAAGAAAGATGGATGTAAGAGGGGCATAATCCACAATATATGATTAGAGACTGGGAAGAGATGAGAAGAACAGTAGAGCGTGGAGGGAAGAGATGATTGTAAGAGGGGTAGAACCAGTGAGAAAAGATAAGAGGCTTGCAGAGTATGAAAATGGAGAGGTGGATGTAAATGGGACAGAGTCAATGAAAAAGTTAAGAGGCTTTGAGAGTAGATGAGAGGTCAATGTAGTGCATGGTTTATAGATCGACATAAGAGGCAGATCATCCAAGGGAACATAGTTAGAGTGGAGAGAGAAAGACAGCGGTGAGATGTGGATGGAAGAGGCACATCAATCAAGAGATACTAAGAGGTTGGCAGACAGAGAGAGAAGGGAAAAGATTAATATTAGATGGGCAGAAACAGCAAGAAAGAGTTAACTCTTATGGAGGCCTGAAAAAATAAAATAATAGCTCTGAAAGCACTAGCACTAGGCAAAGTAGCAGTACTTGCGCCATGCCCTAGGGGAGGGAAAACAGACTATGAATTGAAGCCGGCATAGGCTGACCAAAGACAAGCAAGGAAATGAGTGACAAAGAAGCTAAGCAATGGTAAGCAATAGGCAGGCTCTAAGCCCCATGTAAGTAAACAAAATGTCTTACAAGTTCTCAGGCAAGACCTAAAAAATGGGGAAATAGAAGTGCCACAAAGCATAAATGTTTTATGTGGGGTTTTGGAGCACAGAGCAGAAAAATGCAACCCTTTCAGAAGCTATATGCAAGAGCATATACAAACAGGGAAGCATACATCTTTTCAAACGCTTGGTGTAAGGGTACAGACAATACAGCAGAAGGGAATTACCTGCATTTTACCCATGACTAAGCTTGACGTCTGTTTTACACTGCACACATGGCAACACCTACTACAAAGCAACATGATGGCGGATGCAGAGTTAACAGACAACGGAAGGGTGGGGCTGGGAGAGAAGAATTAACACGAAGAACAAGAGGGTAGTGGGAAGGGTGGAGAAGCAACATGAAAAATGGGAGGATAAGAATCAACACAGACAATGGGAAGGTGGGATATAGGTAGTATCACGGACTATGGAAGGGTGTGGGGTGGGGGGGGGGGGGGACTAGCAACACTGACAAAGGTGGGAAGCAAGGAAGTAACAGACAAGGGCGAGAGGGGAAAAAGCAACATGGACAAAAGGGGTGGAAGCAGAAGAAAATAGTACCTCAATCACAGCACAAGCAGCGGAAGGACAGTAATCAAGATAAGGCAATCAGTAGTTTGTCCATACTTCAGAAAAAAACGGGGAAGTGACGCCGGCACATACTTTCCGATTAGGAGGCAGAAAATAAGAGTGACAATGAAGCCAATGAATGTTATGTTAAGCGATGGACGAGCTCTAAGACCCTTGTTGTACATAGTATCTCTCGCCAACACATTTGCACTGTCTTCGGTGAGCCCAAAACAGCTTTAAGAAACACAACTGAAAGAGGCTTTGGCTCCGCTCAACTTCACATTTCTAGTCTAGTCTAGTCTGGATATTTGTATTGCGTAGCATATCACTTCCCGAGGGAGTCTCATGGCGCATGCAGACAGTCCCAGAAAAAAGGTAGGTCTAAAATGAGAATTTAACTGAAGAGCCATGTTTTCAGGATCAGGCGAACAGCCGTGTTTTGCACTACTTGCAATTTCCTAATGTGGCACTCATTTATGGCAAGAAGAAGAGAGTTACCATAATCTAGCCTGTTTAATATGAGTCCCTGAACCAAAGTTCTGCGTGCTTTTGCTGGTAACCATTTAAAGACCTTTCGTAGACTTCTCATGATTCCAAAACAGGTGCCTACAGTATGGTTTACATGGTCCTTCATGGACAGTTTGTGGTCCATGTGAAATCCTAGGTTACGGACTGATTCTTTTGGGATAGGGCACTCCCCCAATTCCGTGGGCCACCAGTCATGGGTCCAGTGTTCGCTTGCTGTCCCAAAGGTCAATATTTCAGATATAGTGCCATTCAACTGGAGATGGTTTAAACTCATCCAGTTTTTTACCTCTGTCAGGCACTTTTTAAAACGCTTTTTGGTGTCATTTACGTCCGGGCCAAGGGTAACCAGTATTTGCGTGTCATCCGCATATGATAACACGTCAAATCCGTATGTCCTGATCAGTTTAGCCAAAGGGGCCATGTAAATATTAAAAAGCGAGGGGCTAAGAATAGAGCCTTGCGGCACACCTCTTGTAACCGGCCGAGTACTGGCCAGGGTCTCCCCTATTTGTAAGGTAGTTGTCCGATTAGACAGATAGCTGATAAACCATTTTTAAACCTGTCCCCTGACACCACACTCCCACAGTCTACTAATCAAGATCTTGTGGGAGATGGTGTCAAAGGCAGCTGATAAATCCAAAAGCACCAGAATGCAAGATTGGCATCTGTCTAGAGCAAGTCTGATGCTGTCGGCAACCTCAACCAGGGCTGTTTCCGTGCTGTGCGCAGCACGAAAACCAGACTGTGAGGAGTCGAGCAGATTATTTGTCTCAAGGTATGTTACCAGCTGTTCGTTTACAAATGCCTCCAGTACTTTTCCTGGATAGGGTAGCAGGGAGATGGGGCGGTAATTAGACAAGGTGTTTACATCGGCACCAGACTTTTTCAATAAAGGTTTGACTCTGGCTGCCTTCCAAATTTTGGGACATTCCGCTTTTATCAGTTATGTCAGTAGTGTCAGAGGCATCCTTCTCAAATTTCAAGGGGTGCCTACAAGACGTAGCCTGCTGGATGAACACCAATAAATTAAAACTCAACACTAGTAAAACTGAGGTGATCTTCTTTGGCAGAGGACCCCCCCCCCCCACCATCTGATTTATGGTGGCCGGCAGAGATGGGTATAGCTCCCTCGCCT
Source organism: Lissotriton vulgaris (assembly GCF_964263255.1). Taxonomy (NCBI): domain Eukaryota; kingdom Metazoa; phylum Chordata; class Amphibia; order Caudata; family Salamandridae; genus Lissotriton; species Lissotriton vulgaris. The sequence continues at coordinate 249,284,093 of NC_141687.1, forward strand.
AGCCATTCTGCAAGAAATCTAGGTGTGCGGTGGAATGATAAGTTGTCCTTTGTTTCACACATACAGCAAGTTGCTGGCTGCTGTATGAGCAAGTTGAGGAATCTACGTAAGATTCTTCGACTTCTACCAGTCAGCTGCCGAAAAACCGTAGTCCACGCCACAGTCACATCCAGGCTGGATTACGCCAACGGTCTGTATTTGGGCCTACCAAAGTACCTTATACAGCAACTACAACTGGTTCAAAATGCGGCTGCGAGACTTTTAATGAGGATTCCGTTCAAGCACTCAGTCTCTCCGTACCTCCTCTCCCTTCACTGGTTACCAGTTACTAGTATAATAAAATTCAAAGCACTTACTCTGGCCTCCAGATCCTTATATGGAAACTGCCCAAATTACCTGAAAGTTCGACTTCCAAGGTATTCCCAATCTCGTTCGCTCAGATCCAACAACCATGTGCGTCTGACAGCCCCTAGAGTAAAAAGAGCCCGGCTGGGCGGACGAACCTTCTCGGCCAATGTGGCCAATCTATGGAACTCACTACCCATCACCCTCCAACAGGCCCCATCTGAAGCCTGTTTTAAACACCTGCTGAAAACCTGGCTGTTTACCCAGTCTCGCTAAATGCTACCCTCTCCAGCCTCCATGGTCTGATACACTTGTTCTCTCAGCGCCGGGACACCTCCTCGTGAGGTAGCTGTTCGCGCTATACAAAATTCTGTATTATTATTATTATTATTATGTATTTAAAAGGCGGGAAAGAGGAGCTGTTAATACTGGTGCAAGAATGGTTAATAGTTTTGAAGTCAGCTGATCGCTAGGGGAGCCTGATTTGATTTTACATTCTAATAGCATAGTTTTTTCGTTATCCAGCTGATCGAATGTGGACCAGCTCGGAGATGAATCTTGCGGATGTACCGCTTGAGTCGCATCTAGCTCCTGTTCCAGGTGTTGGAGGGATATGTTCTTTGACTCAAAGGATTTACATATTTTCATAATTTTTTCATCTAGAAATGTGGAAAGGTTTTCCGTCCATTCCTTAGTTGTTGGCATTTCTTGCGGACTTTTAAGAGAGGTAAATTCCTTTAGAATACGGTAGAGCTCTTTAGACGAGTTCTCAGCTTTGTTTATTCGTTCAGCTATGTGTGTGTTCTTTTCGCTGATTTTATTTCCCTCATGTTTTTAGTATGTAGGGTTTGATAAATTTTACGATTTTTAGGATCTTTATGCTTACGCCATGTTTTTTCGGCATTCCAACCAAGGCGAAAATTTCTCCCTACAATGCACCTTTCGAAAGTGGGTCTATCTTGTCTAGTGTTTCTTGGACAGCAGATTCTAGATCCAGGGCTCCGAGATTGACATTTTCATTTACGTTTTTCTGATCTATCATAAAATTCTCAGAAAAGGCAGCTAGAGTTATTTTTTTCATATTCCTACATGATTTTTGATTTTTATTTCTTGCGATTTCTGATCTATGGCTGCATATAGAGAATTTTATAAGAAAGTAGTCGGTCCATAATAGTGGAATGGGAGTAATTGGTGAAAAATTAGTGTTGAGTACATAATATGATTGGGAAGATGTTGTGGGCTTCCACTGAAAAAGACTGCTTCTAGTGTACTTTTTGCCATATGGAGAAGCTTATTCCCAACACAACAGGAGTGCGTGGGTTATAGCGGCAAGCCAGTGATCAATGCTATAGGCATGATTTATTTATCAAGAAAAGTTATGGGTATTTTGAAACTGGTATTTCACAGATGACCACAGTGGTCAAGGGTTTGGTGTTGGTTACCCCCAGTGACAAAACTCTCAGGGTAGAAGACTTGCACTTTGAAAATTCTTGATATGGTGTTCTAGAAAGGGTTGTACATTGTTATGCCAACTGTAATCTTGTATGGATTTGTACTTTTATGACTGCATACGTATATTTGCCTTGTGGAAAAGCTTACATTGAATATAGTAGGATTGAAAAGGTTCAGTGACAAAGGCACATCAGAGAATGCAAGTCAAATCGGATGTCTTTATTACAAAGTGTTAAGACAAAGGCAGTAAGCCTGACCAATTTCCCTTGAAAAGTGTTTGCAAAAAACCTGTAGGCATTTAAAGCTGGATTGTCATTGCACTATGTTAAAGGCTGCAGACTGATATTAACTTATCTGTAACATCACTGATTACAAAGCAGTCAAGGGATAGGTTGTTGGTCCCCCCCACCTTGAATAACATATTGGGCTGAAGATTTGCAACATGATAATTGCTGTTCTTTCCTTTTTAGAGGGGGTCATATTGTTTTGGCAACAGTCGTTTTGGATATACTTGTAATATTAGGATGTGCGACTGATGGTAACCAGTTTACATTCAATACAAGAGTCCTCAGTTGGTTACGGAAGTAAATGATGAAGGCTAAAGGCTTGATTGTTTAATGGGGACAAGTTTTGTCAGATACCATTGGTGTGATTCGCTTATAATGAACAGTTACAAAAAAGGTAATATGGCTCACTCACTTATTGTGAAATGTATTTATTAAAGCCAATAGAGACTGAAGGATGGATTGTTATTACCTTGTGGTGGTGGACTTGTATTAGGTTACATGGACTCAGATTGCTTTAGTAAGCAAGGGTTTTAGTGTTGGTTGTCCTTCAGTAAACAGGCCTGAAAAGTTTGATTTTCATTTTACAGGATTATCTCTCAGATTACAGTAGAAGGCCAAATCTCTGATGATAAATATGGCCTTTAACAGCCCACGGAGCATATTTGCACTTTAAGTATCCTTGTTCTGTTATTTTAGGAGGGATTGTACATTGTTTTGCCAGCTATATGTTGTACATATTTGTAATTTTATGACTGTATACAAATAGTTGCTTTGTAGCAAAGCATGTGTATGATACAACAGGCCTGAGACTGTATGGTGACATGCCAATGAAAAATGCTATTGGTCTGTTTTCTTCATTAGGATAGGTAATTTTAGATGCCATTGGTCTGACCTTGTCATTATGAACATTTGTGATAAAAGCAGTAAACCGGTCTTTTTTTAAAACCACCTGTTACAGCCGAAAGGCATTTATGGGTGACTTGCTACTGTGGGAATTGTCCACCATAAATCAGCCAATCACAGCGCAACCCAGAAATCGAGCAAAACTGGAGTTCCTTTATAAATCACCCCTGATGAAAACCATGCAGATTATATGCGTTAACCATGGCAGACCCTGTGCAGGAAACGATTGCCTAGGGTCTGAGAGGCTTCTGCTGAAGACTCTCCCCTTTCTCCAGAATGTGAGCACTTCCTCTGGGATTGAATTAGAACTCTGCCTGAACAGTGTTCTAGGTCTTGGCTACTGACACTTAAACTGTCAGTCATCAGACCTATAATTCTCAATACATATCATACTTTGATAGGCTTTGGGTTAGCCTCTTGCTTGTGACTGGTTTCCTTGCTTGCCTATTACAACTCCCTGCACCTGATATAATTTGATCAGTTGTTTTACCTCCGAACTGAGATATAAGAGAATCTCATACAGAAATGTAACTTGAGAAATGGTTCTAATCCAGTACACAAAGAAATCTTTAAAATAGAATAAGACTCAACTAAAATAGAACTATATAAACCAAAAAATACAAAATTACTTCAGCCAACCTGGGGAGTTTTTTAAAATTATGAATAATGTCCACAATGCCACTAGCCTGGTAATAGAGTTACGTCCGTCTCAAGCCTTGTGCGATTAACTGGCTTAATTATTCTATTTAAAGATTAGTAACATCAATGAGGAGGGTAAGACAAGTGTCAGTCATTACGGCTCCCCCTGATGACCCAGTAAAGGCTGATCATGATATTGTACTGAAGAATATAGTAGTCTTCCAGCCTGCAATACACTGAGTGGCGATATGCTAATAAGCATTCTATTTCTTTAAGATCTGGTTTGACAGATGATACATGTCCAGTCATGGCGTTTCTGGGATTATTTTCAGTCCTTGAGAATCAATTGTTGACAGCTATCAATACTTCCTCTTGACTAGGGTCAGTTCCAGATCAAATAATAAATAGTGGTAAACTCACTGCTGAAAAAACAAGGGCTGGATAATGAAGACCCCAAAAATGTGAGGCCCATTACTCTGCTGTCTGTGCTGTCTAAGGTGGGACAAAAATAGCACCCTTTGGCAAATCCTCTTACAACAAAGATCATTTTAGATAATCAATCAGACTTACTTTCCAAACACTGAACGTAAGTACTGTAAGGGCAGCTCTCAACCAAATAGGAACCTATTAAGATGAGAAACTATGTGAGAGATCCTGTGTTTGGATCTCTCTTTAGCCTTTGATACTGTTATGCATGAATTGCTGCTACATTGGCTTAAATTCGCTGGATTCCAACACCAACCTCTAGTATGGTTTGCACCTTTTCTTAAAAACAGGTCCCCAGTGCCACAGGCGTCAGCCTCATGTCCTATTCTTCTTAGTCTAGAAGTGCAAATGTTGGTAATTTGATCAGTTCCCATTGCTTTATTACCTTTTTGTACGTTGATGATATTCAACTCTCTCTTAGATTCGATCAAAACTCAGAAAACATCATTAGTAGGCTACAACATGGACATATAGAATTGGATGATTATTTAAAACTCTGTGGAGACAATTCTGAGATACTTGTCGGTGAAGGACTGTCTGAAAGCTGGTCCTTTGATCTGTAGCCTCGACAAACACCAAGACTGTAATGAAGAGTTTAGGGGTTATTTTAGACCAACAATTATCATTTCTGCCTAAAATCCATATGATCTGGACCACAGGACTTGGTATATCAAGAACTCTTATGATAATATATGAACTTTTCTTTCTACAGAAACATTTGTCCAAGTGATGAGTGCCTGTGCACCATCTCGCATTTAGACCACTGTAATTCTAATCATACAGGGTTGTCTCACCCCATCCTAGCTAAACTACAGCAAATCAGAATTTTTTTTTTCTCTGGCACCAGAGAAAAACAGGCCTGAATGCTGGTTGAGAAAGGATTCAACTAAAATCGCCTGTATTGTGTGTAAAGCTTTCTAGAAGATTGAACTGTCTTTTCTCTCAGAGCGGACTGTCCCATACAGCCCAGCTAAACACTTCAATCCAGAGCAGGTTTACTGACTAAGAAGTCTAAGATCCGCAGAGGTCAGGTCAGCGGAATCTCTTAGCACCTGGTTGGTGCTAGAATTTTGAATAGTCTGCCACTGAATACCCAAGCAATCCGAAATTATTATACATACAAAAAAGCGGTCCGGGCTTATCTTTTGCGGCAGTCTTAGTCCTACTCTTCCTTCCTCGGTGGATTTTGCCTGTAAATCAAATCGAGGTATACTATGAATTTGGTATTTTCTTCTTTCTCATTTTTTGATTCTTGGATGTTCTGTTTGGTGCGATTTATTGCACTGATTGTCTGTCAAGTCTGTCCTAACACCAAGATGTCTATGTGAATGGGCATTTAATAAATGTAATAATAGTGAAAATAATTTGATGTCTTTCCTCACTAATATTGTGTTTGTCCTGCACACAGGAGCATTTTTGTTAACTTTAGATTCAACATTTTTCTCCTTAAAGTAGGTATATTATACCTGGATGGCCTGCTTGTCTCTTTAATCTCCTTGCTGCAGATTTGATGGCTTTTTCCCTCTTGTGTTGTCCCACCTAAATGATTATTTGATTTCACCATCTTCAACACAACCATGTGGTTTGCACTGAAGCTCAGACACTTACTTTGAAAGAAGCGTCTTTGGTGCCAACTCCTTTACTTTTCCACATTTGTTATTCATTTTATTGGTTAACTCTGACAGTTGCGCAAGACATTTTGTGGATTTACCAAGAACATCCAGGAGTGCAGCCTGCCCGTTGCTTACCACTAGTTTGCGTAATTGTCACACTCTGCATGTTTTTTATTAGATGGAGTTCAATGTTTCAGCTTGTACATCTTGTGTTTTTCTCCTCCATGGAACCTACCTTCATACCTTCTCTTTGGCTGGCTTCTAAGCTTTCTCTTCACCTTTTAGAGAAATACTTTTTTCTTTTTATTTAAGTACTCCATTAGAGTCCACCTGTTTTTCAGATGTCTTCCTCATGCGCTTTTCTCTCCCCTCGCCAATGAGCTTCTCTTGCCCCATCTGCACTCGTGCTCCCCAGTCTTGTCCATATGCTTCTCCTCCTGGCTCCATGTTGCTCTTTTGTCCCTCTTCTCTTCCTCATGCTGCTTCTCCACCAAACCTGCACTGTGGTCCCCCCTGCCCCAGATGCTCCCCTCAAAGCCTGCTGTGCTTCCCTCCCCGCCTAAGTGGTGCTTCACTCCCGAGCCCACACCTGCTCTTGTGATTACAAAAAAAATAAACTTTCAAGCTAAGCTAGACCAGGAGCAGGTCGTACTCCCAGATTTTATGTCGGCTAACATTGCTTCGAGAGAGGCCCTGGAAAGAAAGATAGATTTCCTGAGGGCGGACCTGAGTATCTTGAAAGACTATCATCAGCGCCTCACAGAGCGCGTAACGACTGCCTGAAGGAACTCTGGCAAAAGTACCTCCAGATATTTCCGCGCTGCGCAACAGACTGGCTAGAATGGAAGAAAAAGTCCAAACGCTGGAGCTCAGGGCTGAGGACAGTGAAAACAGTTCGAAAAGGAACAATATACAAATCATAGGCCTGCCACAATGCACCAAGGGCGATAAAATGTTGGACTATTTGGAACGCTGGTTACGAGATGAGGTGGCGCCGGAGGATTCTCTCCGTTCTACGCCCTAGAGAGGATACACAGAATTCTGGCTTGGTTGCCTCTGCCGGGGCGCCCTGCGCCACTGGTGGCCAGGATCCTCTACTACAGAGACCGCAACCATATTCTAAGGCAGGCCAGACTGCGGGAACGGTGGGGACATTCAAGTTGCAATCAGTAAGGCCATGATCTTCTGAGACTTTACCAAGGAGGAACAAAAGCAAAGTTCCATGTTTCTGTAGGCTAAGACTCGGCTCAAACCATCGACTGGCCAACTACACCACTCAAAGATGGCACCCGTGCTCTATAAACCTCTAAAAACCGGGGGGCGTGGCCAAGATGGCGGCGGAGTGAGACGTCTTTCTCGGTCCCTCCGCCGCCGTTTCCTGAATCGCTTTGTTTTTGCCTTGCAGGGGGCACTGCTTACGCCCGGAGGCGGACACGGGCCTTCGTGACACCGCCCGGCAGGTCCCGGTGAAGTTTCCGGCCCCTGGACCTGAGGAGACTAGCGCGGCGCCTTGCAGCGGGGAGACCGGGAGCTGAGGCCGGAGAGAGCAGTCCGCATCGCCGGCGGGCAACCACTGTGGGTTCCGGCGCGGCGGCCTACATCAGCAGAGTTTCGCGCCCAGCCCCATTGCGGACGCGCCCCTACGCGGCGGAGGGCCGCACATTAACAGACTTCAGGGGGGCGGCCTCAGCGCACAGCGAACGGGGCCCAGCGGCGAGCGGACGACAGAGGCGGGATCAGCCCCCGAGCTGCTCCTGGTGCCGCCAGCATCCGCCTGCGCCGGAGCCGGACCTAGTGGGATCGCCGCCTGCCGAGGGAGACCTGCTAGCATACAGGAGCGGTAAGGCTGTAGATCGGCTGGGGGTGCTCTGGGGCGCTCCCGGCACGGCCTGTGCTGTGCTGGGCGGCTTGCCACGTGGCGCCATCGTGCTCCCCTCCCCCCCCCTTGCCCGGGCCCGTGGCGGTGAGAGCTTGGAGGCGGCGTGCTGGGGGCAAGAGAACTGAGGCGACTGCGCCGCCCCCCCCCTGGGCCTGTGTCCGGGTCTGGTCCTTGCTAACCGGCCCTCAAGCCTTCTGAAGAACCCATCCAGAGGTCCCTGGCCGGGGGACTGCGGCGGTGAGCCCGTGCCTTGGTGTGGACGGAGCGGCCGTTCAACGCATACCTGGAGGTCGCCCTGTGGAGCGGGGGCAGCAGGAGTACCCGCCGTCTGTGTCCAGTGACTACAGCTCTTTTGGCCCCGGAGCCGGACAGGGGGGGCGCCACTCTGGTGTGCGGGGAAACGGCGGTTTCATGGCGGCCAACAGGACAAAGAATGACAAGGAAAAGGAGAAGGCCTTGAAGGAGGGCACACAGAAGGGCTCGCCGCTGAGGGCACCAGCGGTCACGGACAAGACCCCGGCGCAAGATGAGAGCGAGGCGCCAGCCACCAAAACCTTCATGCGGGAACTTTTCACGGCCATAAAAGAAGACATCCAGGAGCTGCGGTCTCAGCTGGCCTCGGACCTCAGGGAGGTGAGGAGAGACGTCGACGCCATTGGTGATAGAGTGGCGACCCTCGAGGACCACGACTTGGAGGCGGCCAGGGACATACACCGGCTCCAACAGGACATCCTCCGCCTTACTGAGCAGAATCTCGACCTGCAGACCCACGCTGAGGATTTAGAGAACAGGTCCCGGCGCAATAACATTCGTATCCGCGCGGTCCCTTGGAAAGGCGAGTGGTCGGACTTGCGGGACTACGCCGAGGGCCTCTTCCGCCACGTCTTGCAGGACGAAGATCTCCGCAAGATTCAGCTGGATAGAGTCCACAGGGTCGGCCTGCCGCGTGGAGCCAATGCACCCCCTCCGGATATCCTGGTGTGCGTCCACGATTTTTAGCTTAAGGAAAGGATCCTGAAAAAAGCCCGTGAGCACAACCCGCTCACGTTCCGTGATCATCGCCCGGTCCTCTACCAGGACTTGGCAGCCTCCACCTTGGCCAAACGGAGAGGCTTCCGCCCAGTCACTGCCTTCCTGAGAGAACAGGGCGTCCACTACTCCTGGGGGCACCCTTTTCGGCTGGTCTTTCGTTGGAAGGGGAAGCTGGTCCAGGTGCGTTCTGTGGAGGTAGCTCGCGAGCTCTTAGGCATGGAGAGCTCTGACCCTTCTGCTGAGTCCTCATCCCCCCCTCCGAGAACTCGTCGACGCTCCACGGAATGGCATACCGTGGGCAAGCCATCGAATCCTGCGGGTCCAGATTTGTCCGTCAGTCTCCAGGAAAGAGATGCAGCGGTGGCATCAGTGGTCAAGGGGACGGAGGCGCCTGAAGGGTCATGAGCGGAATGACCGGACACTTCCCCTCTGCAAGTTGACAGCTGGCGGTGGAGGGACCCGTACGTAGGTCTCTGATGGGTAATGTACTGTCACGTTCCCCGTGTATATTGTCCTGTATCAGGACCTGGGGTGGCTGGTGGGGTTAAGTCCATGCCCCCAGCCCTTGGGACTTTACTGACGAACTCTTGTTTCCCCCGATGTCCTTTTCTTGGGGGGGCCTTGTCAGACTGTTGTTGTGGGGGTTGTTTGAGGGGGGTTCTGGGTGGGGTGGGGTTCGAGGGTAGGGGTGGGGTTCGAGGGTAGGGGGGGGAAAGTGGGGTTCTCCGCATCAGCCGCTGGTCCCTGCTAGCGAGGTACCTGTTTTGCCCTCTTGATGGGGAAGGATCTGAAAATTGTTAGTTTGAATGTCCGAGGCCTCAACAGCCCTGTCAAACGCGCAGCGATCTTGTCACTCCTGGACGGAGCGGAAGGGGACATTTGTCTCCTGCAGGAGACACATCTCCTTGCCAAGGACACTAAAAGAATGAAGGACAGGCGCTTCCCCACCCAGTTATGGTCTTCCTGTGGCACAAAGAGGCAGGGGGTGGCGATATTGATCAGCGCGAAGGCGCATTGCAAAGTGTTGTCTCAGGTGGTAGATATCAAGGGTAGATTTCTGGCGGTCAGGAGTCAATGGGGCGACTCCCACTTCACTGTAGGCTCCCTCTACGCCCCCAATGTGCAGCAAGAACCCTTTTTAACTTCGGCGCTTGCGGATGTGCTGGCCTCCACTGATCCCTGGGATCTGGTGGGAGGTGATCTAAACATGGTGATGGACCCGGCTCTTGACAGGTCTGAAGCGCGCTCCCACTCGACCGGCGCCGTCTCCAAAGGGGGCCTACTCTGGCTACAGGAGGGGGGACTTCATGATGTGTGGCGCTCCCTGCACCCCTTAGAGCGCGATTACACCTACTACTCAGCAGCGCATAAGACCTACGCGCGCTTAGACCACTTTCTTGCCTCCACCTCCCTGCTTCCCCAGCTTTCCTCTGCGGAGATTGCGCCGCGCTCCCTTTCGGATCATGCGCTCATCTCAGTGATAATGTCTGGGGGGTCCGGAGGGCCGGCCCGCGGGGGGTGGCGCCTGCGCGATTCTCTTCTCAACTCCGCCTCTGTGGTGGACCGCTTACAAGACACGATCACGCAATACCTTGCCACCAACGATGTCGATGACATGCCCCTTAGCTCGGTCTGGGAAGCGCTTAAGTTGGTCGTGCGGGTTGACTGTATCGCAATCTCGGCCTCCCTGGCGAGGCGGCGCAGGGAAAAACGCGAGGAGCTAGAGCGCGACGTGCGCGGATTGGAGGCAATACACAAGCGGACAGGAGCGCAGCGGGTCTGGAGGGAACTGGAGACAAAGAGGCGCACGCTGAAGCACTTGGACCTGGATAGGGCTGAGTACGCGCTCTTACGCTTACACCACAAATTTTACCTTAGCGGCGATAAAGGGGGCAAGATGCTAGCACATCGTTTGAGGGCCCGGACACAGCAGGCGATGGTCTCGATCATCAGGGACGAACATGCGGTAGAACAGGCGGCCGACGTGCGCATTGCAGATAGCTTTCAACACTTCTATTGTGCGCTCAATACGTGCGACCCCCCTGACCCCGATAGGGTCCAGACCTACCTGGCGACTTGCAATGTCACTCCCCTCTCTCAAAGTTCGGCAACGTCTATCGACGCGGAGATCCGCATAGAAGAGGTTATCTCGGCAATAGCGCGCCTGAAGGTGGCTAAGTCACCGGGCCCGGATGGCTTTACAGCCTCCTTTTATAAGAAGTTCTGTGGCGTCCTGGCCCCCTTCCTGACACGTCTCTAACTCGTTCAGGGACTCGGGGAACGTGACTCCATCCATGGCCGAGGCGGTGGTCACTATCATCCACAAACCGGGCAAGGATGCCAAGGAGTGCGGCTCGTACCGCCCCATTTCACTTCTTAACATCGACATGAAATTGTTCTCTGGCATCCTAGCAGCCCGCCTTAGCCCGTTTATGGACGGCATCATTGAACCTGACCAGGTGGGCTTCGTACCGACGCGACAGGGTGGCGAGAACACCAAGAGGCTTCTTCACCGAGAAGGCATTCGACCAGGTCGACTGGTCGTATATGTTTGCGGTCCTTCGGAAGTTCGGACTGGGAGACACTTTCGTCAATTGGGTCCGCTGCCTCTACGCTTCCCCTCGGGCCACTGTCCGAGTGAATGGATGTAGGTCTGCTTACTTTCCGATCTCACGCGGGACACGGCAGGGTTGCCCTCTCTCGCCCCTGTCATTTGCGCTCTACATGGAGCCGTTCGCGCAACGTCTTCGGGACAATGCGGCTGTGCAGGGGATTCGCTTCGGGGCGGAGGAGCACAAGGTGAGCCTATACGCTGACGATGTCATTCTATCCATCACTCACCCGCGCTCCTCTCTGAGACACCTCTACCGGGAGCTGGAGGAGTTCGGCACGGTGGCTGGCTTCAAAGTCAACTATTCGAAATCCCAAATCCTGAATCTCTCGGTGCCGGAGGAGGAGGTCCGGGATCTCCGGAAGGACTTCGCGTTTCAGTGGGTCCAGTCAGACATCCCATACCTGGGGATCCAGTTGGCAGCCACGATTGCAAAAACAGTTGCCCTCGTATTACAGGCTCCTCCTGGACCAAACAGCGAAGTCTGTCTCGGACTGGCCCCGGCTGCAGCTGGCCTGGTTTGGCCGCCTAGCTGCTATAAAGATGAAGATCCTCCCTCGTATCCTCTATCTCTTCCAGATGCTACCCCTGCGTCCCCCCAGGGGCCTTGAGGAAACTGCAGCGACTGCTGACCACGTTTCTGTGGAACCATAAGCGCCCCCGCATTGCGCTCGCCCGAATAACGGCGCCTCGAGAAGAGGGTGGCCTGAATTTCCCGTGTGCAGAGGCGTACTACCAGGCATCGTGCTTACGCATCATCCTGGAATGGAATAGGCCCCTGTCCAGCAAGCACTGGATCTTTATGGACCAGACAGTGGCGGGACGTAATATCTGGCGTGAACTCTGGCTCCCACGTAAACATTGGGCCTGGGGCCTTTACTCGTCCCCGGTAACCTCACCGACGCTGACAGTGTGGGACCGACTGGCGTACAAACGTGGCTGGACCACATTCCCGTCACCTCTGACGCCTATAGTTGACAACCCGGAGTTCCCCCGCGATGCGCTTCACCGGTCTTCCAGCGATGGAGGGAGCTGGGTTGTAAGAGGGTGGGACACCTCTTTCTACCGGAGGCACTGATACCATTTTCCACTCTTCGCCGGGAATACTTCGAGATGAACGACGCGGACGCCTTCGCAGGTCGCGCATTGGGTGACACTCCCTACTAACATAGCAGACATGTCCCGTCCTATGACGCCCTTGGAACGCTGGATAGCCTTTAAGAAGGATGATCGCAGACTCATCTCTGAACTCTACGCTTTCATTATGAAGCGCCAACACGCGCAGCGCTCCAAAGCGCAGGTTAGGTGGGAAACGGAGCTGGGCCGCCCGTTGACGCGTAAGGAATGGGACAAGATACACTATCGAGCACACCACACCGCAGCCAACGCTGCCGAGGCGGCTTTTAAAATAGTCACATACTGGTATCACACGCCAGCGAGGATCCACGGGTGGGACCCTAAGTGCTCGAGTCTCTGTTGGAGGGGTTGTGGCGCGACAGGCACCTTGACACATCTGCTTTGGAACTGTCCCAAGTTAGTGCTTTACTGGAAGGTGGTTCTAGACGACATAGACAATGCTTTTGGCGTCACCTTTCCCAGATCTCCTGAGCATGTACTGTTAGGCCTACCTCATCCTAAGGCGTTTCCCCTGCGCTCCCCGCGGGGTAGGCAAATGGCGCTGGCGCTCCTGGCGGCACGCCTGGTGATCCTTGCACGGTGGCGCTCACCAGATGCCCCTGACCCGAGGGACTGGATCAGGCGACTTTGGCTGCTGCTGGGCATGGAGCGACTCTCCCTGTGTGTGGATGGTAAAGGGGACACGTATGCGAAACTCTGGGCACCCTTTATACACTTGCTATCTCTGGACTTACGAGAAGTCACCTGCCCCAAATTCCCACAGATATTGCAACTCATCCCGTTGGAACCGCCAGGCGTGAACGCCTGAGGGTCCGCGACCCACCCTTGGAGTGTGTCGGGGTCCCTGGGAGTGTGGGCTTAGTTGGATGTTTGAACCATGCTGATGCGGAGGGGGTGGGCGGGAGGGAGGGTGGGGGGCACTGGGCGGAGGGGGGCGGTGGAGGGGGTGGGTGGGCTTTTGTTTCTGTTGTGATGTTTCTTTCTTCTCTGGTTTTGTAAAAGGCAGCATCGACGTCCTACTTGGTTGCACAAAAACACAGCCATGAGGTCTACAACCCTCTGGGTTGTAGACCTCATGGCTGTGTTTTTGTGCTGTTCCTTTACGCTCTGCCGGCCGGTGGATGTAGGCAGCCTAGCTGTGTTCACTGCTACATGTCTGCCGAATAGACATTTTTGATTCTAAACCTCTAAAAACCTATCTGTTTAGATCCACTAGTAAGTCTTTACTACCTTAACCACCAACCATCACATTTAGTAAAATTAAAAATTAATTATAAGACAACCGCTGTTAACAATATCTTGATAACAATAAATATCAAGAACTTTGTTCACTCAAACACCCCATTACAAGATGGCGCCCACGCATCACGTCACACACTCACCCATTAACGAGTAATTAACTCACTGATTGAACAGACCTCCGCTATATAAGAGACAGGGGTCAACCTTCCCATTACCAGCGGAGAGAGGGAGAGGCACGCAGGTGGATCAGCCCTGCTTCTACGGGAGGACCGTGAGATAAATAGAAAGGAAAACCCTTTCAGTATGCGAGTAATCATCTCTCAGGTTTTTACTAGCGCTTAGCATGTAACTATTTGTTTCTTAAAACGAAGCCTCATGAATACATGTACTGTCTCTCTTTTGTATCAAACCTGCCAAACATCTGAGAAAGGTCTGGCTGTATGCATAGTTCACTGACCCACTTAGAGCTTTTCTGACCAGTTAAGCGGGGCACTACGAAGCCACATACATCCAAGCAGAGCTCTGCCTCGTTCTCCACAGTCCTCCAAAACTAGTAAATCATAATGAAGCCTGACAACTCAGTGAAAGGTCGACTTCCCCTAACTGTACAGAGAAATCCCTCTAGCATACAGGGATTGTCTCTGGATTTTGTATAACAGCTATCAAGTTTTCTTAGTCTTCAAAAGAATGTGGTTTTATTTCTCAACAAACTTTATGGACTACTACAGCGGGAAACGAAGGCTCTTAACACTATTTATTTTGCCTTCTCTCATTTCACCATTCCTGAGTGCCCTCACTGATCTCATGGGGTCCTGACTAATACCAAGGGGTGAGAAACATGATATATTTTGTAAAAAACAAAGACAACAGTGTCTAGAGGTTAGCCATCAATGGTGGGGCCTATTTTGCAGCATTATTCACCTAGACCGCTATGGCTCATTTACTTTTGTTATGAATGAGCCTCTTCATAGTCACATCAACCTAGATACGTTCCCTAAGGGTACTGTATGAACAACTAAGTAAACGTATGGCTAAAGAACTACACTGGCACAATCTAATTATTGATCTTATACCTATTTATGTATGTCTATCGCTATGCTGAGAAAAATCGTTTTAACACCTTAGCTGCTTCGCAAATATCCCTCCCCAGTGCTGCGCTGTCCATTGGAACTAGTGCTGAATGGACGTCCAATGGTCGTGCGCAGCACTGGGGAGGTAGCGCTCGTGACGACCGTTGGCCATCAGCAGCGCTTAAGAGGTTAATTACTCACATCACTGTTATTATACATGCACTTATTCAAACCTATAGCGATAATACTCACGCTAATGGTATCATGACAAGATATGAACGCTACACTACTTTTGTCTTACACTTTTTGTCTTTTCAGAAACGCTACTCCCTTCTACAAACTTGGTGGCACTGGTTAGTTAAGGCCGCCACTGATACTATAATTGACCTTCCTTTGGTCCTGAAGAAGCGCTTTGGAACTCCTTCTGAGGCCGCATACAGCGCAAAACATGCTGACCATTACATATGTCCATTAGGGACATATACCCAGCTACAGAGGGAGATAATATCCCCTAGAGCAGCACCACACTGTTTTAAAAACGACACAGAGATCACCCTAATAAATAGTGTCCACACACCACTTTAGACTTCACTGCCACTTACACCCACGCACCCAAACGGCTTCTCATCATTAGATCTCTGATAAAGAGACCCTTCGGGGACCCGTAGGGCACGGCAGCGCCGGCCAGATGAGGAGCAAAGCCCAAATGATGAAGCAGGGCATCCTTCGGGGTGTGTGAGGGCATTATGATGAGGACACACTGTCCCCCACAGATAAAGTAGCACACGACAAAAGTTTCTTCCTCTTTCATTCTCTACAAGGAACAGTGACTCCCTTTGTGTACTAAGAATCAGCTCTGCCAGCTGAGTATACTCTATGCTATGTTGTTTCTGGAACATCTGCGAGTGGTTACACCGGAGGGGGTGCAGTAATTCCAGAACTCGCAGGATGTGTGGGACTAGATTGAGGCACACCTGCAGGCTGGGCCCAGCGGGGGGGGGGTTGCCACGTAGTGTTTCCAAGAGCAAAAGGACTACAAAAGTGATGGCAGAGATCCTTTGGAAACTGAATTGCGGCGGGAACGGCAGCGAGTGGTTGTGGTGGTGACAGAAATTAGCAAGGGTGGAGCGAGTGCGATAACCTCATTAAGAGGAACAGGTGGCCAGAACTCTGACCGCACCAGAGACACTAGCTCAGCAGAGGACTCGGATACTGAACTGCCTAGAGTCACCCCTGGCACAGCAGACAAACTCATAGCATTGGAGGTGAGCAACATGTGTTAGTGACTGACTGCGGATAATGGAGGGGGCCATTTAGTGTATGTACTTTGAAGTATCCTGGTGTTTGGTGTCACAAATCCTGGGGATCATGTTTTGTTTATTTATCTCGGTTGGATGGGGGGACCTGGCCGGAGGACAGCAAAGTGGTCACTGCGTCACCCCATTGAGGGTCCTGTGGGTACACCCACAAATGTATGTCTGTTGGTTACATGTTTGTATAAGGAGAGTTGCTCTGCTTGTCTTGAGGAGAGGGAGTTGGAACATTTGTTTGTAGTAGGATGGGGCTTAAGGCGTGCCTGGCGTAAGGACTTCTTTATGTGCACAAATGCAGAGTGCTGTAATCATTGGAGTACGGCGTGTGTTGGGAGTCATTCAACATTTTCTTGCTGTCTCATGGTGCCCACTGGGGGGGTGGAAGGGGAACAGGACCACAACTATGTAGCTGATCCCATGCGGGATGGCTCTCATCCTCCCTTACGAGACTCTGACCGATTGAGTGGCCAGGGAGATCGTGGAATCGCAGACCCAGTGGGGCCTTGAAATTCTTGAACGCGGCATTACCCAGGGGAGCAGGACTATTCCTTTTTTTCCCAATTTACATGAGCTGCATGTACGGTTGGATGCGTTCTTGTGTACCCCTGATGTGCAGGAACTAATCAAATCCAGCAAATAAGTTTCCAGGATTTTTTCAGAACATAATCCCCTGTTGCATGTACTGGGATGAGATAGACCGGCCCTGAATCCAGACATGGCGGCTGAAGCCAGAGGCACTAGAGGACCTGGTTTTTAGAGACACCATCGATACGGCCCTTCAACAATACTTTGCTGACAATGATGGCTCTGCCTCGATCCCACAAGTAAAATGGGATGAGTTAAAGGCGGTGATCAGTGGCCGGTATATTTCGGAGTCGATGGGAAACCGGCGGACCCTATTAACAGATGGTTGAATTAGGGGAGACACAGAGAAACCGAGTGGCGAAGGGCCGAGTATCCTGAGGGGCAGGCAGTTTGTTGGTGGCAAAAAAAAAAAAGACCATCCCTGATGCTTTACTGTTATATGCTGATGTTTTTCACGAACATCGGGCGGAACTTCGTACTGTATTAGGTATTGATATATAATGTATTGTTTGCATTTGTGTCTTCTTTCCTATTTGGAAATGCAATAAAAATGTGTTTAAAAAAAGGAGGGTAATAGCAGCAGCAGGAAGAGTAGGGCTTACAAATGACGAGGGTCGTCTTACCTCTATGAGCATCGATGCCTTCAGGGCTTATATCAGCCAGAAATACAAATTTTAATTCTATCCTATAATATTAATGCGTAGGTTAGACTTGTATTTGGATTATTTTACTAGCTGTTTATGTGTATTTCTTCAGCACTGGAGATAGCAAAGTTGAACGGAAAGCATGCAGTACATTTTGTTCATCACAAGGCAGGCCGCTTGTAGCGTTGCGACCGGCTGGTGTTGTACAGGCACCTCCAGTAAATTTGGGTCCAAGGCCAGTTCCCGTAGTCCATTTTCAAATTGGCACTGACAAATCAACCGGCTTGCTTGTTCCAAGATACAGATCCAGTGCCATCGTCCAGCGTTTGACACCCAGACTGTGGTACTGTAACTGCAAAACATAATACAGTGCCTATTTTACAGGCACTGCTCTGCTGTGAAATCCTATACCCAGGGCTTTCTGAGCGGCAATCAGCTACTGTCTGTCAGAAGGCAACAGAGCTGGTTCCTTCAATATGAATTATCCAGGCTACAGTGTCCAAACAGTCTGCACCTATCATTTTTCTTCCTTCCGCTAGAAAACTCTTTGGTGACACAGCTGGGGAGGGCTGCCTTGTAGCCTTCCTGCTAATGTAGCTGTCCTCAGTAGACACACAAGGCAGCCGGAGTTTCCTAATCTCTTTGACTGCATCCTTCTGTGGAGGGTTCATGTGTACATAGTTCATGTGATGATGTGATGCACTGCCCTGCACTGCCAGCCACGGTGTTTTCTGAACGGGGATGTAGATTTGAATACATAAACTGCCCATTCCAACCTAGATGGCAACAGATCATACTTATTGTGTACAATATTATGAAGGGCATACACAGCTGTTTTAGTTTGCTAGTGTGTCCACAGTCAATATGGCAATGGATGAGACTAGTGCAAGTGTCACCAAGGGCAGGGGTTTGGATTTTAATAAAATATCTACTTGTTCATGGGGCACGTTGCTTCATAAATCTACTTGTCCTGTAACAAAACCCACTTGCCCCTTTGGTGCCATGTAGTGCAGCAACAAATTATGGCAGCAATCTCATTATAAAAGAGCTCTGTTACAGCCCTTGTGGCACATAACGTAGCAGAGAGAGCATGTGGACTCGCACAAAGCTGTGGACTAACCAGGCATCAAATAAAATCAACCACATCACCTCCACATTACAAGACCTACACTGGCTCCCTCTTCCAGCCCTGTCATTGTCAAGACCAGCTACATTACTTGTGAAGCCCTCAACACTAGACCTCAGCCTATCAGGTGTAAGAAAATGGCTCTTTTTTTCATCATAGTGATTTTCCTTTGGTCTGTTGTTGCTGTGTTTTTGACTAATCACTGGGTGTCTGCTACCCAGGTCTCAGTGCACATGCTCTCACCTCGAAAATATGTCAATAGTGGTTATAATCCAAATTGTCACATTAAGCTTACCTATTAGTCCCTAGTACAAGGCACAAAATGTACCCAGGGCCAGTAAGTGAAATGTTACTAGTGGACTGTGCCACCACTAAATTAACAAGGTAAAACATGACTGCAGGCCTGCCACCAGCGGCCAAGTTAAAACTGAAAATCTCACCTGCCAAAATATCTCCCTTTCGACAGACCTAAACCCTCCTTTTAAATATCCCCAAGTAGGCTCTAAATGCCCATACGGGAGGGTTGTACAAATCTTTAAAAGTAGGACATGCGTAATGTTTTCATTTTAATGTTACACATATCCTTACAGTGAGAATGCCCAAAAAGCTATTACCACTGTAGAAGGATTAACTGTTCTATAGGTAAGCATTGGGATACATTATTAAAAGTAAATAATGTTAGCTCTGGCTAAGAACCAGGGAAAAAAGTTCATTATTGGACATTTTAAAATATGTATTACAAATCCAATTCATTAGCAAAATCGGATTTGTATTAAATATGTTCCAAATGTCACCTTAGCCTGTCTAGGTTTCTGCTATG
Organism: Lissotriton vulgaris; assembly: GCF_964263255.1. Lineage (NCBI taxonomy): Eukaryota > Metazoa > Chordata > Amphibia > Caudata > Salamandridae > Lissotriton > Lissotriton vulgaris. The sequence goes on from NC_141687.1 coordinate 249,303,277, forward strand.
CTGGATTTAGGTAGAGAGGGGTCCTCTGGGATGGTTTGCAGTAGGGCATACAGGAACTATGCAACACTAGGTTGATTTAGCCATGGTAACTCTCTCACTAGGGTTAAGGAGGATCCAGGAGTCGTCACCACCACCCACAAGCTAGTGCCAGGCATACATGTGGCACCACTGGGTACCTTCTTCAGAACACTACTGAGCCTGTGGAAAACAGAAGAAGGATTGCACCTGCTGTTGAGACCTGTTAGGAGAACCTGCTCCTACCTGTATCTAGGACAAAGAAGTGAACTCCAAGAGTCAACTAGCTGCTGATCGGCAAGAAGCAAACATTTCTGATGCACCCAGAGGACTAAGTTCAACTGGACCGCCTGGGACCCAGCGTGTGGCTTCTTTTGGTGCAGATCCTGGCCTCCAAGCACTGTCCCGGAGGCCCTGGAACCCTTGGCTGGTGATAGGGTGTACTCCGCCTACTTAACCCTAAAACTAGGCATTAAGAAACTTTTCAAGGCTTTTTGCCTTGAGAACTATCAGAAGACCGGGACCAACCAGCTAAGCCGATACATCAAGAGTGCATCGCTGGGGGGCCTGACTTTGCTGCAGCTCCTGCTTTGTTCTCCACTTGACACTAGAATCCATTGATATCGAGGCAGCTGCCTCGACACCACCGTTGACGAGGACTTGACCAACACCAAAGACCTACGGTTGCATCAGGACCCCTGTCACACTGCAACCTGTCACCGCAGAGCCAGGCTTTGGCTTAGGCCTGCTGCCTTAGATGTGTAGGAATCCATCGCCGAATCATTGACGTTCAGGACAGTTTCTAAGAGAAGAAGAAAACTATTTGACAGACAAGAACCTAGTCATTGCCTCAACTTTGGATGTTGTCCCCAGTTGGCACCTTGCGCTTTTTAGAGCATTTTTTATTTAAACTTTTAAGCATTTATTTCTCTGGCTCCCTTATTGTATTTTTGTTGTTGTCTTATTCATTAAAATATTTTCTAGTTTTATAAATTGAAGTGGAGTTTTTAATGTACTGAACATAAATAATGCTGCCAGACATATAATAGTAAAAAACCATACAGGTGGAGGGAAAGAAAGAAGATAACCTTATTTAAAAAGATTGCCAAGCACCGCTTGGCCCACTGCCGTATCAGCTTCGTTGATAGTCTGTCGACAGTAGTGCTTTGTGAAAGTATGCCTGCTGGACCACGTGGCTGCTCAACATATTTGGTGAATCGGCACACCAGCAAACAGGGCCGTAGAGGATGACATCGCCTTGGTGGAATGAGCTCTCACTGTAGATTGAAAAGGCTTGCCGGCCTTCTGAGGACAGAATGAGATTGCTGAGGAAATCCAACGTGCAATAGTTGGCTTGGTAACAGAACGCCCTTTGTGCATGCGTCCGTAAGCAACGAACAGTTGATTATACCTACGAAAGGGCGCTGTCCTGTCGATGTAGAATTTAAGGCATCTCTTAACGTCTAATGAATGCAAACGTTGCTCTGCCGGAGATTGGGGATTAGCGAAAAAAAACGTCAAGAACACTGGTTCATTGAGGTGAAAATCAGTTGGCACCTTAGGCATGAATGCCGGGTTGGTGCAAAGCACAACACAGTCCGATTTGAATTGAAGGACAGGAGGCTGAATTGTAAAGGCGTGGATATCACTCACGCGACGAGAGGAGGTTAAGGCGAGAAGAAGGGCAATCTTCTAGGTCAAAAATTTCAAATCCGCTTTGTGGATGAGCTCAAAAGACGCCTTCATCAATTGCGCCAAAACAACATTGAGAAGCCAGGTAGGAGGACATCGCCGAATGGGTGGAAACATCCAGAACAGCCCCTTGAAAAACTGCCGAATGACTCTGGAAGAGTAGAGAAGAAGAACCATCCTGCCGAAAACGAGATATTGCTGCTAGGAAGACCTTCAAAGCTGAGTGGAAAAGTCCTGATTGAGCCAATTGCAGAAAGAATGGTAGAAGCTGAGCAGGAGAAAAGTGCACGGGATGAATGTTGGCAGATGCACACCAGTGACAGAACCTTTTCCACTTTAGCTTGTAAGTCTTTACTGTGGACGGAGTTCTCGCATTGGCAAGAACGTCTCTACATGCTGGCGAAATGTTCAAGTGGGCAAATTTAAGGTGCTCAGGTTCCAGGCCGATAATTTGAGATAATAATTTGAGATTTGAGATAATTTGCCGGATGGCAGATCTGACCCTTGTCCATTGTGAGGAGATCCGCTCGAGGACGAAGGAGGATGGGTTCGCACTGTGAGTGAAGCAGCAGTTCCGAGAACCATGCTTGTCGAGGCCATCCGGGAGCGATCAGGAGAATGTGGAACGGCTGTCTCCGCATTTTCCACAACCCTCGAGGAACCATCAGGATTGGCAGAAAAGCGTAGGCGAATAGATTGCACCAGTCCATCAAAAGGGCATTCCCGCACGACTCTTGATGGGGAAGCCAGCTTGCATCGACGGGCATTTCCGGTTCACATGGCTCGCAAAAAGATCCACGTTTGGGCGACCCCACAGCCGAAAGATGAAGTCCAGAGTCGGCTGATGCAACTCCCACTCGTGGGTCGAGTACGCGGATCTGTGAGGGAATCCGCTAGGATGTTCGAGATGCCTGGTAGGTGAACCGCTGTCAGGGTAATTTGGTGATGGAGTGCCCAGTCCCAGATGCTCTGTGCCAGCTGAGAGAGGAGCAGTGACTTGGTGCCACCCTATTTGTTTACATAGTGCATACTGGTGGTATTGTCGGTTTGAATGAGCACTGATTCTCCCTGAAGCAGAAGACGGAAAGACTTGAGTGCAAGGAAAATGGCCATTAGTTCCAGTCTGCTGATGTGCCAAGAATTTGAGACAGGGTCCACTTGCCCTTTATGGATATCCCCTGAAGATGTGCGCCCAACCTTCCAGGTGGGCATCCGTGGTAAGGACGAGCTCTGGAGCAATGGTCAGGAAAGAAGTACCGGAAGTGATGTGGGACGGTTGAGCCCACCAGTGGAGAGCGGACCTCATCCGAGCGATCACCAGGACCAAATTGTTGAAAGAGCCGGTGACTTGACGCCACTGTTTGTGCAATTTGGGATCAGGGAGATGCAGGAGGACGCCATCCCGAGAAAAGGTTTCAATACACGAACTGAAACGGACCCTTTTGAACGGAGGAGAGCCACTAGGCGTGGAATCCACAGCTGACGTTCGTGAGACACTAATGCCTTCGCCAGCGAAGTATTCAGAGTGATGTCTAGAAAGGTCCTGCAGAGAGCTGGATCGAACTGAGACTTCTCGGTGTTGATGGACAGACCGAGGGAGTGGAATAAATGCTGACAGAATCAAGTGTCCAGAGACGCCTGATGACGAGATTGCCACTTGATGAGACAGTCGTCCAGGTAGGGAAAGATTTGAACGCCCTTCAAACGTAGATGTGCCACCACCGGGGCCAGGACTTTCGTGAAGGCGCGGAGGTCGGAGCGCAGGCCGAAAGGCAGAACCTTGAACTGAAAATCTCTGCACCCTACCCGGAAGCGCAAGTACTTCTGGTGTCTTGGAAGTATAGGCAAGTGGAAATAGGCATACTGGAGATAGATGGTGGTCAGGAAGTCGCCCTTCGAGAGAAGGTGGAGAATTTCCGCGAGCTTGAGCATGTGGAAGGATTGACACTTAAAGGTACTTGTTTAGGGCCCTTAAGTCAAGGGACGGATGCAATTCGCCGGACATCTTAAGGACTAGGAAAAACAGGAATAGAGTTCCATTCCCTTCTGAGACTTGGGAGCCACTTCGATGGCACCTTTCTGAATCATGAGTCGAATTTGTTGAAAGAGCACCTTGAGGTGAGCCGGACGGAGGTGGACCAGTTGGAGGAGTGCTTGGAGGGAACTTGACAAACTCCAAAGCATGGCCTTTTGACACAATGTCCAGCACCAAATGGTCCGAAGTGATTGAAGACCGATTGGAAAAGAAAAGGGAGATTCGACCTCCAACTTTCAGAGGGGAAGGCAAGTCATTGCTTCTTAGAAGCGGAGCCTCTGTAGGAAGACTTTCATCTGTACGACTTGGTGGACTGTGGCCGATAAGACTCCTGTGACTGGGAGCAGTATTTCCTTGACCGTAGGAGCAGTACTGGTTGGATCATCCGCGAAAAGAAAAGGAGCCGCCGCGTCCGCATGCAACACGAAAAGGATGCTTGCGAAACTGCAAAGTGCCTAGGGCACGAGCCGTCTCGGTGTCCTTTTTGATGATTTGAAGTGTGTCGTCCACATGCTGGCCAAAGAGCGATTCGCCGTCGTAGGGCATGTCGAGGATTTTCGCCTGAACCTCCTGGTGAAAAGAGGTGGAACGAAGCCAGCCCTGACGACTTAAAACAACTGCCCCCGTAAGCTGACAAAAACCAGTGCACACAATGTCCACAGAGCAGTCGATAATCTCTGATGACACTCTCTCTCCCTCCTGAAGAATCTTGAGAGCCTCTGCTCTGGAGGGCTCAGGAATGAGGTTGATAAAAGAAGACATATCCGACCACATCTGGCGGTCATAGCGACCCAGAATGGCTAGAGCATTCGCAGCCCTCATGGTGGTAGAAGCCATAGTGGAAAATATTTGCCTAATGGCATCAAGACGACTTCCTTTACGGTCAGGAGGTGCGGTAATAGAAGACTGATTCCTGGAACGGCGCTGTGCGGCCTGGGTGATCACGGAATGGGGTTTAGGCTGCGCTACCAGGCAAGCTAGAGAACCCTGGGGTGCCCTATATTTATTCTCCAAACGAGGAAAAGCGCCGGAATAAAATTTGGCGTCTGCATCAGTTTGACACTCTCATTCCAGATAAAGTCAATTATGGGAACTGCACAGACCTGTTTAAGAGGTTGACTCTTGAAAACAAAGAAAACAGTCCTCATTCTTCAGAACCATAGGGAGTTTTAAGCGCAGTGCCGCTCGTTCCATAAGTTGGTGAAAACCAGCTAGATCAACAGGGGAGGGGGAGGGGGGGAAATCCCCTGGACCAGAAGGGGGCGACAACTGTCTGGATCTGATAATCATCCCAATCCGCCATGGTCCCATCATCATCATCAACTTCGCTGTCTTCCCGATCTGGGCGAATGTAATCATCCTCAAACAGTTGCCTGAATCTGAATAGAAGGTGCAGATGTTGCCGATGGCGCAGATGGCCCTGGCAGTGCAGTAGAAGAAGGAGCCGCTGTATTTGCAGACACCGTGGGCTGAGGAGATCCATGGTGAGACTGTGGGAATCGTCTATTATAGTCCTCCAACATGTATTGGAGATTAGAAATGAGGGAGAGCGGTATTTGTGCTATGGGAACCTGAGCAGAAGGTTCCTCCTCATGGAAATAATATTCTTCCTGATCGTCCCCATAGTCCTGACATTTTATGACCAACTCCGAAGGGCTTCGAGCTGCCCGAAATCTATCATCTTCCTCCGAACCAGAGTCATGCTCTGAACCTGTGGCAAAAAGAGGAGATGGAGGCCAAGAGTGACGTGGAATCTGAAGTTGATCCAAAGACACCTGTCGACGTTGGAGCAGAGGGTCAACAGCAGGAGTCCCAGAACCGGATGATGAAATTGGCACCAGAGGCAATGATGCGAAGGTAGATGTCTACGACAGTAACCCCGTCGACGAGACAACCACCGTCGACGAAGCCACCGTTGACGGAGCCGCCGCTGCCGAAACAGTCGTAAACGGAGTAGTCATCGACAGAGCACCCGCCGACGAAGAGGCACTCTTCACGGAAGGCGTCGACGAAGATTTTGACGTCGATGAAACTCCCTTTTTTGACATCGACGAGGAGATCGGAATCGTCGACGAGACAGATTTGAAGCTCACACACACTGAAGACGTCGACGCAGCCACCGTCGACGACCCGCTAGCACAAGTCGTCGTCATCACTGTCGTCGTCAGAGAGCTAGAGATGGCAGATCTCGTCGTCGTACAGACTGTCGACGATTTAGCACGTTTTTTAGTGGAAACATGCGTAGAAGGAGCCGTGGATGCCTGGGAGTCAGATCTCGAGGGCGTAGGCATAGCAGTAAGAGGTGAAGACACAGCAGGAGCCTTCTGGAGTGTAAGCTTCCTCTTCTTTAGGAATGGAGATGGCAAGTCCTGCACACTACTATGCTTAGAAGTGGCTCTAGACACACCTGACGCAAGGCTTTCTGCATCAGAAAGAGGTGAATCCTTTTCCTTCAACCTCTGCAACCACAGGAGGAGACGCCCTTCCCTGTCCTTAAGGGTCTTGGTTGAGAAAGTCCTGTGAATTTTACATTTGCCTACCTCATGCTCTGGATACAGGCAGTAAATACACTTCTTGTGAGGGTCCTCTGAGAAGAGCCGCAATTTACCACAAGAAGCACATGGTCGAAACAGACTTCTCACTTGAAGACATCCCAAAAACTGTAGAAAATCCACAAAGAAATTGAAAAAACTGAGCAGAGCTCAGGGAGACTCCGTTCACACGACGTGCGGTAGAAAATCTCAGGGCCTGAGCCTCTGAGGAGAAGGTTCTAGAGGGGTGCTTGCGCCTGATTGGCTGTAGTTCGGACTAGCATAATGACATGGATATGCTATGAAAGTGCTTATTTTCTTTTAATGTATTCCTATGTTTTAATGCTAACCTTGGTACTTAGTAGTATTTATGGTTTTAGAATGTATGTAATTATGTTTTTATATACATATATGATTGGTTTTATTGCTATTTTATTTACTGTGGGGCTCCCACTTCGACGACGGGGAATATTCAAGCATGTTAATCTATGAAAGACACCCCAATACTGGAGAAAGTGTAGTGGCAGAATAGGGACTTAGAGTGCAGTGGTTTGAATAGAGTTGTGTAGAGGGCTGTGGTTTAGAGTGCAGTGTCAGAGTACAGAGCTGTACAGTGCTGATGCGTAGAGTATAGGGGTGAGGAGTAGAGTGCAGTGGCGCAGAGTGGAGCAGTGCACAGTTGAGTGGAGCACAATGGTGTGGTGCAGAGTAAAGTGGAGTTGCGTTAAGTGGACTACGCACGGTGTGGAAGTGCACTTACAGACAACACGTTTTCAATTAAAATGACAATCACATTTGCACAGCCAGAGTTTTACAGATAAAAGTTTACAGCGCACAGATGTGTGGAAATGTCATCACATAATGTATTTATTTAGTTTGATGCATTAAAATATTTGTTTCCACCCCACTTCAGAATTACAAAAATATGTGCTTCACTAGTGCTTTTCTAATTCGGATATATTCTGAAATATCTGCATAGTTCTTTAGACATATAAATGTTGTGTGCTTGAAAAAAGCGATTCTTTTCACAGCAACATTTTCACATTAATCCTCTCACTTTGAAGTCGGACCAAGAAAGTAAACACGAAGCTCTTTCCAAGATAGAGCCTGACATTTGACCTCTGACTTTGAATGCACAGCAAATGTGACAAAATAAGGACAAGAATTAAAGGCCTGTTTACAAAAAGCAGGCCGTAAAAAATACAGTAAGCAGGGTATGCTCCATGGAAGGGATGAATCCAAGCTGGAAGGCTAAAAAGAATAAAGCCAGCAAATAGAAAGCAAGAGAGTGTGAACTCAACCACAAAGCCAGTGGTAAGCAATGGGGAGGGGGATTAATTCCCAGGAAAGCTTCCCTAAAGTCCATAAGATGGCTTTAGCTGCAGGCTTTGATCTGAAACTGTGTTCAGGTAATCAAAAAATATGATTTGGGGGAAAAAAAAAACTAATGGGACCAAACAAACCGTTCTCTCTACTCTTAACCACCCTAATGCAAAGTCTAATATCGCACCCAGAATGATTGAATTGTAAGCCAAACGGTGCTTAACAGAGAGGTTTGAGAGAAATGCTTGGCCTGGTGCGGCAAAAGGGGCAGGGGGTGGGGGGAGGGAGAAGGCTGCAACCATTACTCAAGCAGTCCCTCTAGCAGAACTTTCTGTTCCCACGTACATCCTGCTTCCAACAGCTTAACTGATGCTGCAAACTAAATGAGGAATTACTTTTTGTGAGAAGCGCCCTAAAGGAGGAATCTGTCTATTGCACAGTAAAACCCAAACCGTACAATTTAATCTCAAATGGGCTCTTGGCCGAGTGTTTCAGCCAGGCTTCGACATACCAACTAGTATGCTAATAGTCTATGCTCATTCACTTGGTTAGTAATGGCAGGGTAGCCATCCTCTGGACTTGCAGATTGAACTCTTCTGTTGACATGCTGTTGTAAAGGCAAGTGAAGACCCGATATATGAGCTTCGGCGGGTGTTCTTCTGGGGCAGTTTAAACTGCTTTAATAGCCCTTCTTTACTATGACCCGTGAATCGCAGGACACAAGAGCAAAGCTAATAAATACTGCAAAAATAAGGATCCCTTACCCTAGTTGTGGAGTAGGGGGAAACGTGGCGCCAGGGAAGTCAAAGACAAATAGAAATAAATTATTCAAATGGATAATCGGGAGAGTGAAAAGGAAGAAGGAAAGATGAATGCATAGACCTAAAGAAAGGTAAAGTAATTAAACCGGAGGGAAAGAAGGCACAAGAGAAGCAATGAAAGCGGGAAGGAAAGATGGAAAAGAGAAGGAGAGCAACTAAGAAAGAACCAAGGAAAGGAGGATAGCAATGAGGGAATTGAAAAAAGGCATCAAGAAAAGGAACAAAAAAAGTGTAATGAGAGCAAGAAAGAAAGGAAAAAAACAATGAAATAATGGAAGGAAGGAAAGAATTATGGCAAGAAAGAATGAGATTGAAGGAAAAGTGAACAATGAAAGGAAGGAAAAAAACAAGCGAAAGGAAGGAAAATTAAACAAATATGAAATGAAGGAGAAAGTAAAGACAGGGGAATAAGAAGAAAAGTTAGAAGAAAAAAATTATAAAGTTGCCTTTTCCTTTAATATCAGAAATGGTCAACATGTGGGCAGGGGCCAATATAGTTTAAACGCTAGGTTTAACATTGGTGTCTCTTTAAATTCATCTTCATTAAGCGTCAGTGTTTACAATCCTATTGGGTGTCTTCAAATTTGAAAAATGCCATTACGTTTAGCATCAAATGTTTCTGTTTTTCAACATTGGTGTATGACTTGCTAGTAAAATGTTTGCTAGGGACAATATTTATGGGGAAACTAGTGCAGGCATAATGAGACAGGAAGATAGATACTCGTTAACTTAAAGTAAAGAGGTATGATTCGAATCAAAAAGATGGCGTTAGACTAAAAGAGGAGTTAATAGGGACTGCCAAGTGAATGCCTAGAATCAAGAAAAGAGATATTGGCACATTTGTCGCAGTCGGGCAGATTAATAGTAAATGTATTGAGAATTCTGTAAACAAGACCGTTGCACTGAGTAATAGCCTTAAAAGCACAGGTGAATTAGTTTGGGCTAAAGAGTATAAGAAGGAGCTAAAGAATTTGAAGGCAGGTCTAGCTCAGGCTAAGTAAGTTTTTGAGGAAGTTTATTCCATGAGAAAGACGAAGGTGTTGTTTTGATACAGATGGTGGAGGACTCTATCACCACAACTTTTGCTTCATATTAAGAGGTTTAAGACATTTGTGCGGAACTTAAAGTTTGAGGTGGTGACTGATGAAAAGTACCTAGAAAAGATTTTTTGATGGATAAGTGGAGAAGTGTGGCTCAGGGGTTAGAGGCGGCAGACCCGGAAGCTGAGATCGGCCCAGGACCAGGGTTCAATTCCCCGCCTCGGCGGGTCTGGGGCTCAAAAATTCCACGGACTCGATAATTCTCGCTCCGGTGCCTTCTCAACTCACGGGTTCACACTCTGCGACTCTGGGCAATAGCTTGCTTAATCTCCACAACGGCCCCTCGCGGCGGGATGCCTGGCTTTCACCTTGTGGATACCCTGCCGGGGTTATCTCACAGGGGAATACCAGGACGGGTTCCCTAAGCAAGCGCCGGGAAACCCTTTGTGGGTAGCTGTGCGCTATATAAGCTCAAATACATTTACATTTACATAAGGTTGGATGTGCAGATTTGGGGCTGGCCGGGTGGATTAGACCGGGAGGAAAGAATGTCCTGGTATGCAGATGACATTTTGATATATTTGACCCATGTGCCTACGACAATTCAGAGGTTGCAAAATATTTTGGGTCTTCGGAAAGGTATCTGGATTTGCCAAAAATTGGGACACATCCTTGCGGTTTCCGATAGGCAACTTGGACTGGAGCCAACCACTGGCCCTACCACTTAGAGCTGAAATGGTTTAATTTAAATATCTGGGGATATGGATCACCAAAGGTATGGAATCATAGTATGATGGGAGCTCTGCTCCCATGCTGGACTGCTTTGACCAGGGTGTAAGACACTGGCTGTCCTTGCCGATTTCTTCATTGGGGAAGGCAGCAATGTTTAAAATGCATTCTGCGGAACTCACCATACTGAATCACAGATTGTTTCTTTGTCAGAATTGATGTGCTGGTGCACACCTTGCTATGGGCAGGTGGGCACCCAAGGGTACCCCCAGCATACCCTACAGCGGTCAAAATACAACAAATATGAGTTTGGGGGGGAATAGCGTTGTCCAATATTGGTAAGTATTATGAGGCTGTGCATGTCAGTGTTGTAAACCATTGGGCACATGACCACTGGGAAGACCCAGAGTTCTGGGTGGATCGCCAGGTTATGGGAAAAAGAAGCTACCTACACTGTCAGTATGCGGGTAAACCGAACCAGGCATTGTGTCCAGTAATGGAAAAGGTAGTTCAGAATTGAAGGAAATTAAGTAAATGAGTTACTTACCTGTAACTACGGTTTTCCAGTATTGGTATCTTTCATAGATTCACATGCTTGAATCATCCTAGTCATCGAAGTGGGAGTCCCACGGTATACATATAAAAGCAGTAGATAAAATTACCATAGGCTACTATGCAATGAAAAGTCAGTGGCATAGCCTATCTACCTTCTTTTGTAAAAAAAAAAAATCCGAGAGGCTAGGTTCCTCCGATTTTCCAGCACAAGTGTGCAAGTATAAACCTTAGAGAATAAAGTAAGCCTCTCCTGGGAGGAGGGTGGGTCGCATGTGAATCTATGAAAGATACCAATACTGGAGAACCGTAGTTACAGGTAAGTAACTCATTCTCTTCTCCAGCATGTTTAATAATATTGTACCATAGAGGATGGTGGGTGTGGTGACTTAGTTGCTGCCTCTCCATTCTTTTGTGCACCTTTTCCCTACTGCTCAGCCAGGATGAGTGTGGAATGTGTTGTGATGTCATGAATGCATGTGTTATTATTGTATTATATGTATTATTTATCATCTACTTGAATTGCAATTGGAATTTAATAAAGCACCATCCTGGAACTTACATCTGGTTACATCTGGACCTCTTTATACCACAACATTTTGGCAACGAGGATGGGTGGACTAGAACATACAAGCTAGAGTAGGAACATTCTTATTGAGAGAACATTTAACAACATATCAATTGATAAGTATATGTAAGCTGTATAAAATTATATACATATAACTGATAAAACAAAAAAATACCTCTATAAACAGAGATCTACCTTATTCAAATAGATGGCACAAGACTGCCTTGTCCCACTGCTGCTTCGCTGTAAGAGGCCATGTCAAGGCAATAGTGCCGCGTGAAGGTATGAGAATTCTTCCAGGTAGAGGCATGGCAAATCTTGTCCAGAAGGACGCCAGCAAAGAGTGCAGTAGAAGAAGATACTGCTCTTGTGGAATGCGCCTTGGTTCTGGTGGTAAGCGGTTTAACCGCTTTCACATGACAGTTGAATTGTAGCAGAAATCTAAAGTGCGACAGTTTTTAGTAACCCCAGATCCTAGCTTAACAGGTCCATAGGATACTAGGAGTTGATCTGTTCTGGGTAGGAGCTTTGTTCTTTGCAAATAGAATTTAAGGCATCTTATTACATCTAAGGAGTGAAGATATTTCTCTGCTGGAGATGAAGGATGCAGGAAAAAGGTGCGCAGAATTACTGGTTCATGAAGGTGAAACTGGGATGGCACCTTAGGAATAAATTTAGGATTTGTTCGTAACATCACATAATCCTCTGTGAAACGCAAGAAAGGCTCTTTGATGGTGAAGACTTGGATTTCACTTACTCTTCTAGCTGATTTAAGCGCAAAAAGCAGAGCTACTTTCCATGAGAGAAATTTTAGCTCTATCTTGTGGATCGGCTAAAAAGGCGTCTTCATAAATTGTGACAAGACTATATTCAGATGCCATTCAGGAGGAGGAGGCTTGATAGGAGGAAAAGTTCTGAAAAGGCCTTTCATAAACTGTTCGATGATGCGAGCAGAGCAAAGAGAAGAAGTGTCCGATGTTCGTCTATATCGATGGATGGCTGTAAGATGGACTCTTATTGAAGCATAAGCCAGACCTGATCTTGCCAGGGATACAAGGTAAGGCATGATTTCTTTCTGGGGCAGAGTCAAAAGAGTGAATACCATTAAGATGGCATCAAGAACAAAAACGTTTAAATTTCAGTCTATTTGTTTTTGACGTAGACTCAGCTCTTGCCCCAGACAAAAGCCTCCTTTAATAACTGAAGAGGAGTTGTTGATCTTTGGGGTGGGTGATAAGGTGGCGTGGTAAACTCTAGGGTATGGCCATACCTTATTATATCTAGGACCCATTTGTTTGATGTTATATTTTTCCATTGATTCAAGAAATGAGAGAGAGGGATTTCCTTTCGGGAATTCAGGAGAGCGTCAATCAATCAATCAATCATTGACACTTATATAGCGCGCTACCTACCGGTAGGGTCTCAAGGCGCTGGGGGGGGGGGTGCCGCTACTGCTCGAACAGCCAGGTCTTCAGCTTCTTCCTGAAGGAGAGGTGGTCTTGGGTCAGGCGCAGGTCGGGTGGGAGGGAGTTCCAGGTCTTGGCGGCCAGGTAGGAGAAGGACCTTCCTCCCGTAGTCGCTCTTCGGATGCGGGGGACGGCGGCGAGGGCGTGGTTGGCTGATCGGAGGTGGCGTTTGGGAGCGTAGAAGTTGATTCGGCTGTTGAGGTAGCTCGGGCCCTGGTCGTGTAGGGCTTTGTGTGCGTGGGTGAGGAGGCGGAAGGTGATTCTTTTGTTGACGGGGAGCCAGTGAAGGTCTCTCAGATGTCCGGTGATGTGGCTGGTTCGTGGGATGTCGAGGATGAGTCTGGCTGAGTCTGGCTGAGGCGTTCTGGATCCGCTGGAGTCTCTTCTGGAGCTTGGCGGTGGTACCGGCGTAGAGGGCGTTGCCGTAGTCCAGTCGGCTGGTGACGAGGGCCTGGGTGACGGTCTTCCTGGTCTCGGTGGGGATCCACCAGAAGATCTTCCGTAGCATGCGTAGGATGTTGAAGCACGCCGAGGAGACGTTGTTGACTTGCCTGGTCATGGAGAGGGAGGAGTCCAGGATGAAGCCCAGGTTGCGTGCATGGTCTGTCGGTTTGGGTGCGGTGCCCAGGGCGGGGGGCCACCAGGAGTCGTCCCAGGTGGAGGGAGAAGAGCCCAGGATGAGGACCTCCGTCTTGTCAGAGTTCAGTTTCAGGCGGCTGGTCGTCATCCACTCGGCTACCTCTTTCATCCCTTCGTGCAGGTTGGCTCTGGCGGAGGCGGGGTCGTTGGTCAGGGAGAGGATCAGCTGGGTGTCGTCGGCGTAGGAGATTATGCTGAGGTTGTGTTTGCGTACGATGGCCGCGAGGGGGCTCATGTAGACGTTGAAGAGGGTGGGGCTCAGAGATGACCCTTGAGGGACGCCGCAGATGACTTCGGAGGCCTCGGACTTGTACGGTGGTAGGCGGACTCTCTGTGTTCTTCCGTCGAGGAAGGAGATGATCCATTCCAGCGCCTTGTCCTGGATTCCAACGTTGCTGAGGCGCTGTACTAGGGTGCGGTGGCAGACAGTGTCGAATGCCGCGGAGAGGTCTAGGAGGATGAGGGCCGCTGTTTCTCCATTGTCCATCAGGGCTCGGATGTCATCGGTGGCGGCGATGAGGGCGGTCTCGGTGCTGTGATTGGCTCGGAAGCCGGACTGTGAGGGGTCGAGGGATCCGTTCGTCTCGAGGAAGGCGGCCATCTGCTTGTTGACGGTCTTCTCGATGACTTTGGCTGGAAACGGGAGGAGCGAGATGGGGCGGTAGTTCTTGAGTTCGGTGGGGTCCGCTGTTGGTTTCTTGAGGAGAGCGCTGAGTTCGGCGTGTTTCCAGCTCTCAGGGAAGGTGGCGGTGTCGAAGGAGGTGTTGATGATGTCCCGCAGGTGGGGTGCGATGACAGCGTCGGCCTTGTTGAAGACGTGGTGAGGGCAGGGGTCGGTCGGTGATCCGGAGTGGATGGAGTTCATTGTGCGGATGGTGTCTTCGGTGCTGATCGGGGTCCAGGCGTGGAGGGTGGTGGTGGGGGGTGGTTGTTCGGTCATGGTGTGCGTTGGTTGGTTGTTGAAGCTGTTGTGTATGTCCGCGATCTTGTTGTGGAAGTATGATGCGAGGGAGTTGCAGAGGTCTTGCGATGGGGTGATGTCGTTGTTTCCTGCGCTGGGGTTGGAGAGCTCTTTCACGATGTTGAAGAGCTCTTTGCAGTTGTGTGCGTTGTTGTCCAGCCGGTCCTTGAATGCTGTTTTCTTGGCGGCGCGGATCAGCTGGTGGTGCTTCCGGGTGGCAAGCTTGAGGGAGGTCCTGTTGTCCGGTGTAGGTTCCCTTCTCCAGACTCTCGAGGGCTCGGCAATTCTTCTTGGAGCTCTTGAGTTAGTCGGTGAACCACGGGGCTTTCTTGCTGCCGGGTCTGCTGGGCGGGGTCCTCAGCGGGGCGAGCTCGTCCGCGCAGTTGCTGATCCACTTCGTGAGGTTGTCGGCGGCCTGGCTGGGGTTCGCTGAGCTGGCAGGAGGGTGCTGGCTCAGGGAGGTGGCGAGCTGGTCTGCTGTGATCTTGTTCCAGCTTCTGCGGGCGGCCTGTTGCTGGTGGTGGTGGGTCGTCGTTCTCTTGAAGGCGACGAAGCATCGTAAATGTTTACGGCCTGTATCTCTGGGCTGAACCTGCTGTTTTCTTCCAGGCTGTCTAGAATAGGCAGCCTGTGGAGGTGCGCGATATTGCTGTTGCTGCTGGTAGGGTGGCCTGTAGGAGGTGTATGATTAAGGCTGGTACCTTTGATAACCTCCTCGAAAATAATAATTTCCTCTGCCCCGCTCTCCACGAAATAGAGTTTTTCTGAATTGGAGCGCTCCTAAGGCCTTAGCAGTGTCAGTAACTGTTTTCATGGTTTGTAAAGCAATATCAACATGCTTGCCGAAGAGTGACTCGTCATCAAATGGCATATTCAAAATTTTCCTTGTACTTCAGGGCGGAACATGGTTGCTTTCAGCCAACCCTGGCATCTCAAAACAGCGACTTCAAAGCTGGCGGAAACCCAAAGACGCAATTATCCATGGATGCGTCGATAATTTCGGAAGCTGATCTCTCTCCTGGCTTCCATCTTTTGGTCTTCTGTGAGTAGATCTAAAAATTGGCCAATATCCGACCACATCTGTCAATCGTACCCGGCTAGGATCGCAAGAGCGTTGGCAGCTCGAACAGTTGCCCCTGTTGTGGTTGTAAACCTCTTTCCAATATTATCCAAACGCCTCCCTTCCTTGTCAGGTGGAGCAATGATGGGCGTTGGAGGATTTCTCGATCCCCGTTGTGCAGCCTGTGGGATGACAGAATCAGGCTTAGGATAACTTATAAGGCACGCTGGAGCATCGTCCGGAGCCTTGCATTTTTTGTCAATTCTAGGCAAAACCGGAAAAGTGGCTGGTGTTCTCGTCACTTTTAATTATTCTTCCCATACGAGGTCAACAATAGGGATAGATCTAACTGATTTCCTAGATGTGTCTTTAAAATGATAAAGAAAGCAGTCTGATTGCTTTACTTTAAGAGATAATTGGAAACGTGCGGCTGCTCGCTCAATTAAAGCATGAAAGCCGCTGATGTCCTCTGGTGGAGATACTATCTTTTGAGGAGATGGAGAAGCTGGTGTAGATATGACAGTCATCCCACTCATACACTGTTTGAGGCTCCTTCTGAGACTGAGTATTCTCAATCTCTCCCTCATCAGAGGTATCTGGAAGGGGGCGTGGCTAAACTGGCCAAGATGGCGGACGCACTCCCCTAGAGCTCCGCATGGCCACCCGCGCTTAATGACCATAAACGCGGTCCACTGAAAACGGAGCACCAGAACCGCAGAACATCATAAGCGGACCCGTGCGGGCCGAAGTTCGGCTCTGGGGCCACCCCCCGGGAGGACATACTATCACCTAAGGGGCAAGAGAAGAGGCCCCCCCACCCCCTGCTCGGCCCTGCCGCGAGGCCCCCGGGGGCGGAGTGCCAAGGAGGGTACTGCGTGGAACAGCAGGACATGGGCACCTCGCGTGAGACGGGTGCCCTACCACTGGAAGTCTCCCGAGACGCGGTTCTGCCAGAAAGATCAGCCCAAAGAGAAATAGAGTTGTCCAAACTCCACCATGCAGCAGCGACAACCCGGGTACCTGGGCGATGGAAGAACGGATCCTCTAGAGTCGCTGACCTAGCCTGGAGGATGCGGATACTCCAAGCGGTTCTCACACACCTGGACGAAACAGAGGGGGAAAGACACCAGCATATTCCGCGCGCAGAGTCAGATCACAAGCCGCGCCGAGGGAATACTGAGGCGGCGCCCCCCAAAGACTAGAGCAGCCGAGGCACATACGTGATCCTCAGGGATCTTGGAAAGTCATGGGACGACAGTGAACGACTGTTGTGACCCGCAAACTATCCTTAGACCGGACGCCTTCACAATCAACAAAAGAGCCTCCGGGCATGGATGCCACATCAGCCAAATTAGACCAAGTCCATGCTGCAATCTAACACTCTCGTGTAACCATGGAGAATAAATTTGGGGAACTAGCTACGGACCTCAATTTACTGCGGGATGACCACAGAAAATTAACGGATAAAGTCAACCAAGGCAAGAAGACACTCCAAATAATGGAACCCTAGCTGAAGGCGCACCACGAGTCCCTAAAAGAGCTACAACTGAGAGTGAAAGCCTTGGAGAGCAAAACAGACTACTTGGAAGGGAGGTCGCGTAGTAGCAATATTCACGTCCTCAACCTGCCGGAAGGAGCAGAAGGAGCGCACCCTGTCCGCTACACAGAGACATGGAACAAAACCTTTACACAGGAACAGGACTTAACCCCATACTTCTCTGTGGAGAGAGCTCATATGGTCCCAGCCAGAAAACCGCCCCCGGGCTCGCCACCATGGCAGTTCCTGTTGAAACTCCTCCATTATCAGGATGGAGACACAGGGCTTCGGGCAGCTAGGCAGGTGGACCCACTCAGAGTAGAGGACAAGCAGGTCATACTGTTCCCGGATTACTCACAGGCAGTGCAGCGCCAGCGAGCCTCCTTCTTGGCGGTGAAATGTGTCTTGCACCAGCACAAAATACATTATGCACTCCTATTTCCCGCCCGCCTCAAGATCATCCATGATAACACCACAAATGTATTTACGGATCCCGCAGCAGCAAATGACTGGGTGGAACAACATCTGAGGGACAAAGATCATGGTGGTTCACAGGGTCGACAGCCATCAAACAATCGAAGACGGCAGCGATAACGGATCACCCTAACGCAACTACCCAAACGAGCAGAAACTCAAGTCAAAAAAACCACGGACCTAGAACAAATAATTGTGGAACGCAGGAGAGCTCTACGAGAAGCAGCGCTGGTGACGGGACAGACTGGCAACAGCTCTGACGGAGAAAGAGGCCTCCACCTGTTCACATCAGACTAGGCACGCAGTGACGCCACGACGTCTCGCGATGGATCAGTGACACCGCTGCTAGTGACACCCCAGACAGCGGACACACTAATATGACTGCAATCTTGAGGAGAGGATGTCGGAAAGACCACGGCAACTCCATCCTCGCCATTCCCCCTGCGAGATTCTGCTACCCGACCTGAGCCCGCCTCTGCGGTAGAGGCACACTGGGACGCTATCCTGGATCCCCCCCACGATCGCAGCATCATGGACTAGTGGGCCGTGAGTAACATGAACTGTAATACCATCCCTGGGCTTCTTGTACCCACCATGTAGCAGCGGGCGGCTAAGACAGGGTCATCCAAAGCTCATACACAACACCCGAATTACAGTTAGCACGCAATGTGCAGTTTGGACATATTACACAGAGTGATTAGTCCCCATAGTTGGGAACGTTTCCCACAGTTCTGGTTAGAGTTCCCAGTATCCCCTGGGCAGCCCTTTAATACCCCTACAGGAACACACGGATGGAAGGCGTTAACTTCGCAGTGGGTGATCGGGAGGGGGCTCTTATCAGTTGGCAGGCAGTTATGCAACCCATCTCCACTCCGCAAACAGAGCATGACCACGTGCGTTACTAACACAGACATCACAATTCTCACACTAAATGTGCGGGGGATGCATACAGCGAGTAAGAGATATGCGGTGTGCATTACATAAAGAGGCAGCAAGTGCAGATAGCCCTTTTGCAGGAAGCACACCTGACGGCACTAGAGGTGGAGCGCTTCTGTAAGAAATGGTGAGGTATCATATGCGCTACAGCGTACTCAGCCTTTGCCAGGGGGGGTCCTAATCTGGATCCGTCCGGGTACCACATTCCAAGAAACAACGAGAGAGATAGACAAAGAGGAGCAGTACGCAGTGCTAGAAGGCCTCTTAGAGGGCCAACCTATACTGCTGGGGAGTATGTATGCCCCGAACGTAGAACAACCCCCCTTCTGGAATCACCTCACCGGAATGCTAACAAACAACATGCACATCCCGTGGATCCTCGGTGGCGATTACAACTGTGCCCTAGACATATCCCTAGATAGGTCTCATCCCCCCCCCCCACACATTCAACTGCGCTTAAACTGAGGCATTTAATACATGGGTAACACACTGGGCATTGACGGACATTTGGCAACTGTGCAACCCAAGCACCAGAATATACTCCTTCCATTCCATGCCTCACGAATTGCGGGTGCACCTGGACAGATTCCTCTGCTCTGCCACCATACTACCAAGAGTGCAGCATACGGACTGCCTGGGGAGGGTGCTCTCAGATCACGACGCGCACACACTGACCCTAAGATGGAGACCGCCACACCCGCCATTCCCACATGGAAGTTACAGAGAGACTGCCTCACAGATCAAGTGTTTAAACAGGATCACATCCAAGGAAAACTTCACACGGAACGCTGGCGCACCGACGTCACGCCTGATAGAGTGGGACACCATATAAAGTGGTGGCGAGGGGGCACTGCATTCAACAAATAGTAGGGATCCGTAATTCTCTAGAAGACGCGCTGCAAAAAGCTGAATACACCCTAGCGAACCTTTCCATGCAGGCGGATAGGGGCGAGACCACACCAGAACAAATGGAAGAGGCAAAAAGGCTTCACGCGGAAACACTTACCGACCTCCGTAAATATAATTTCAGAATGTATGCAGCAAAGGTCCACCGGGAGGGTAATAGGGGGGGGGGGGGGGGGGGGGGGGGGGGGAGGGGGGGGGGCGCTCCTGGCTTGGTTAGCCAAACAAGATACGGAGATCAAGCCGATCACAGCAGTGATGGATATCACAGGGGTTCTCCAACAATCACAATTGGACATCCTAAATGTCTTCCATGACTACTACTCCGGCATTTACAAGGCCCCAGAATGGGACAGTTGTCAAGCAAGTGCCAATTTCCTGGACCCACTACCAATCCCCCAAATCTCACCGGAAGATAAAAAAACAATTAGAGGCGCGGATTAAGCAGACAGACGTGACCCAAGCAATCAGGGTGCTGCCGCTTAATAAAGCCCCAGGAATGTAGGGCTTCCCAGTAGAATACTACAGCGGTTACGTAACACAATTGGCCTCCCGCATGGCAATAATGTATAATGATGCACTAGACAGAGGGGTACTCCCCGGCTCCCTCAGAGAATCAGTCAGTCACCTTCCCCAAACCGCACAGAGATCCCACCCTGCCCTCTTCATATTGCCCAATAACTCTCCTCAACACGGATTGCAAGATACTAGGGAAAATCTTAGCGGAACGATACACTCAAATTCTGACACCATTAATCCACCCAGATCAATGCAGATTTATTCCAAGGAGCACTACCTCACAAAACCTACGAAGGCTATTCCATATACAGGATGAGACACAGATACAATTCCCACGAGCTGCCAGTCTCATATTGGACCTTGAAAAGTCCTTTGACACATTACTATGGCCCTATTTGTTTGCGGTTCTCGACAGGGTAAACATAGGCCCCACATTAGTAGCCTATACAAAACTCCTCTACACTAATCTCACGTCGAGAGTCAGGATGGGCAAATATATCTCCTCAGCGTTTGCTGTGGAGAGGGGAACACGGCAGGGATGTCCATTATCCCCTCTCCTGTTCGCCCTAGCGGTGGAACCCCTGACAATACGTTTACGCCAGGAGGGTGATGAGTGGGGCATCCCATTGGCAGGCATGACACACTGTGTGTCCCTTTACGCGGACGACCTTTTGATATATGTCCGTGAAGCTACCCAAGATCTGACATCCATATGGCAAACGCTGCAAGACTTTGCGGAGGCTTCGAACCTGGGAGTTAACTAGGGAAAATCCACCCTGTATCCACTCAGCCCACACATAGCCCCCTTCGAGATACAGATAGGGATGCAAACGCTCACGTGGAACGCCGAGGCGCCCAGATATCTGGGAGTGCGCCTGTACCACTCCTCGACTGACATGTACGAAGGGATTCCCCGCAGGGCCTTGGCAGGCCTTCAGTGGGGTTCTGGTAATCGCTACCCCTAGCCCCCGTAGGCAGAGTTGCACTGGCCAAAATCATTATGGTCCCACGCATGTTATACCACTTTGCTAACATCCCAGTTATACCGCCACGGGGGACGACACAGGGTGGCCCTGACTACACTATACATCCCCACGATGGAAGGGGGGCTGGAAGCACCTTCCTTTGAGGCATACTTCCTCGCAGCTCAGCTGCAATGGCTGTCATATTGGACGGCGGAGCGGCACATGGGGGGAGACTGTCACCAAGGAAGGTCGCACGCCACTGCCAGTTATTCGCCGGATGCTGCTCCCGGGCATTAGGCCCATACGCACACGGCCCCTGCAGTTGTCCATAGCTCATACTTGTATGCTGCGCATCCACCGTATGTCCCGAAATAGGCCCCCATACTCACCTTTGCTCCCACTACTGGGCTTTCCCAGGGACGACGCGTACTACACCGCCAGCGCCCTCCAAATCTGGACAGACCTGGCAAACACAGAGATGGAAGCCCTATTTGAGAATGGCCAAATTAAAACGTACGCCCAAATATCGGAACAGTACGGTCTTCCGCCTGGACAATTCTTACTACACAGACAGCTGATCCACAGTAGTATTAGGTATTGGGATCCGACAGCAGGGGAACCGCCAACACACCCAGTGATTCATACTATTTTACACATAGGAATAGGGCTCCACCGTGTCACGTGGCTTTACAAAGCTATACGGACACTTATTCTCCCCTCCCTTCCACCGCTACGTCCGAAGTGGGAAACGGAAATAGGAAGGGCATTACATGATAAAGAGTGGGAAATGGCCCTCGAGTTTCCTAAAAAAGTATCCAGGAATGCACGCTTCCACAATATACAATTTAACATCCTCCATCGGGCCTACCTTACACCCCACCGGCTTCATAAGTTCTATCCCGACACAGATTTTACCTGCCCCCGTTATCAATTACCGAGCGCAGACTTCAAACACATGTTCTGGGATTGCCCTACACTTCAGGAATACTGGGACCGGGTCCACCAGACAATCAGAATCACAACTAACATCACAAACTTCTCCACCTGGGAGGCGTGTGCCCTTGGGGTACTCCATAGACGGAAGACTCACAAAACACAGCATCGCTTTCTATCCCTTGCCATCCTCTTAGCGAAAAGGGGACTAGCCATGTACTGGCGAGCCCCGGCAGCGGCCTGAATAGGAGCATTGAAAAAATGGGGGAGGGCGGAGGAGGAGGTTTTGCGAGATGAAGCAAAAGGTACCCGCAAACATCCCATCTCTCTTGAGTGGGCACAATTACTACATACCTTTACGCACAAACCACCCCGAGACCATACCGGCAGGCCCCCAACCCCAGGCCTCGCACGCATCCCCTATAGGGTCCACCGTGAACACTTCAAGGGTGCAGGAATGTGCTTAGGTCCACACCAACGCATACGGCGTACCCGCGTATCCCCCTTCAAGCGAAAATGCTCGTTCAGACCTGCTCCAAGCCCGGACCCCCTCCCTGTGTGCCAGATCCTAGATCATAGGATAACCGCATCACACGGAAACAACGCCATCACCCACACTGCAGATCACCTCCAGCTGAACTTTGAAGGCTGCCTGCCAATCCCATCCACTCCGTACCCAAACAGTTATTGGTTCACAGTTCTGCACCGGAAGTTATGGTTTTACTGTTAATTTATTGAGGACACAAGCACTCAAGCACAGACACATTGCGCACGGCATAAGCAGGTACACACACACAGTAGGGTCACACAAGTCCAGCGACCGCAAACCCACCCACAACTGCAATTGAAATGATCATGAAAAAGCGCAACAAACGGGCTACCCAAACCCCGCATGTCACACCCCACTGCAAGGGGACGGTACTAGTTGAATGTTGATGACATGATGAATTGTTGACCTGCGCCGGATGCATGCCTTAAAACAACTGTAATAAGATGTAGAACGAAAATGAGTTATGAACTTACTTATGAAAAACCTCAATAAATACATTTAAACAAAAGAATCAGAGGTATCTGGATGTAGTTGCAGCCTACTAGTATCTCCCATCGGGGACGGTGCGGACACAGGCACAGAAGTATGAGGTGGGTGTAGTGGCTGGCGATGGAGGTTGAGGAGGCGGAGGAACAGGTGCTGATGGGAAATGTGTATGATAGTCTTGTAACAGATCTTGAATCATTGCAACAGGAAGGTGAACCATAGGTTCGGAAACTGGCTCCATATATTGCATTTTTGCATGAGGGGGTTATTCCGGTTGATAGTATCCACCATACTCTTAGTCCTCCTCTTCCTGATACTTTGCATGTAATTGGGAAGGACTATCTGCAGATCCAAACATCCCTTCATCATCAGATTCCTCCAAGAATGTTGAGGGAGTTAAAGGAGAAATTAGCGCAGGATTTTTGAAAAATAAATAGTCTCGTCGATGGATACATTGGTGCAAGCTGCAGGGAAGATGGACGCTTATGGCCAGGCGTGGAGTAGAACAACTTCGTCGAAGGTAAAGGTTTTTCATCATCGACTAGGACATAATAGAACCAGATACGTGTCATCAAGGTAGCCGTCGAAGGAACCCCCGTCGTCGACGGGTCTACCGTCGTCGGTGTCCTAAGTTGCAGCTGTTTTCGTTGACGATGATCTCGTCGGCGGTACAGCACTGTCGGCGATGGAGATTTCTTAGACGACGATTAAGGAGAAACTTGTTTTGAGAATGGTTTTCTAGATGACGAAGACTCAGAAGTGAACACCATTGGTGGTAAAAGCTTCTTAGAGACAGGTACCTTCATGTAGTAAAAAGAATAATATTTGGCTTTGTCTTTAAGGATTTCCTTTTTGTGAGGTACTTTCTTCCCCATGACGAGATTTCTTTGATGTCTTCTTTTTAGAAACCTCAGGAGATTGAAGAGATCTTTCCCTCATTTTAGGTGTTTCTTTAGATGTCAATGAGGTGGAGCTCTCCTCATCCTCAGAGAGAACATCAGATTTTGCCTTACGATTTTGAACCCAAATCAGTAGTCTACCCTCCCTGTCTTTGAGGATCTTCGTAGAAAAGGTTCTACATATCTTGCAATCTTTTACCTTGTGTTGAAGGTAAAGGCAGCAGATGCAGTCCTTATGTGACTTCAGAATGCAGCCTCTTTTTTCCACACGAACCGCACAACCTGAAGAGGCCCTTCTTAGAAGATTCAGACATGTTTGAAGAAATACTGGTAAGAAACTGAGAAAAAATTAGCAGAACTCGGGGAGACGTGCGGGAGAAAATCTGAGGAACCTAGCCTCTCTTGTGATTCTTCTAGAGGGTGCCGTCGCCGGATTGGCTGTTGCTTGGATTTGGTTCATTTTACAAAATAAGGTGGATAGGCTATGGCACTGATTTTGCATTGCATGGTAGCCTATGGTAATTTTATCTACTGCTTTTACATGTATACCTTGGGACTCCCACTACGACAGGGATGATTCAAGCATGTTAATCTATGAAACATCCAATACTGGAGAACAAGGGAAATGGAGTGGGGTGCTCACCTGACCACAAGAACACCCCTGTGGGGGGGTCCTGACTCCCAAGAGTGACAGCCTTGAAGGGTTTTTGTGGGTGGGACAAAATTGGCACTTCAATCCTGGCAGAAGTCTGGGACGCTAATAGGGTGGTGCCATTTACTCATTTGCAAATGGACTATTGGATGTCAGCCACTCAATGTTTGAAGTATGCCCACCTGCGAGTTGCTCTTCAGCACAGCATCCACCCTGACGTGGAGACGCAGGAGGATGCTCTGATGGAGATGCGACTGCTGG
Organism: Lissotriton vulgaris; assembly: GCF_964263255.1. Classification (NCBI taxonomy): domain Eukaryota; kingdom Metazoa; phylum Chordata; class Amphibia; order Caudata; family Salamandridae; genus Lissotriton; species Lissotriton vulgaris. The sequence goes on from NC_141687.1 coordinate 249,327,824, forward strand.
ATGGCTTAGTAGAAGACAAACTGATTTCCCTCACATATGAGTGTTTGATGAGAAATACACAATCCCCTTCGACAGGCCTGCAAAATCAATGGTCCTGATATTTTGTAGACCTTGATGAAGACGACTTGCGTGGCACTCATCTTTCCAGTGGAGGTGTCCATTTGGCACCTCTCCGACTCATTCAACTTAAACTTTTACATAAAATGTACTATACAAGTGTGCTGCTTTGCAGACTGGGTAAGGTGACAGATGCCCATTGTCTCAGGGGGGTGTGGCCAGGAGGGCACTTTATACCGTACGCTCTGGGGTTGTCCTAAAATTGGGCACTTTTTGGAGGCAGAACAGGAAATGTTGGAAGAAGCAACAAGTAAACCCCTGAGGCTTCAACCTAGACTTGCACTATTTGGTGTATGGGGACAGACCGATCATATGCGATACCACAATCATGTTAGTCAATCTAGGATGCATGGAGGCAAAACGGGATATTGTCAAAAAATGGGGCTCAGGGAGAGGTGCGCCCGCCATTCTGGTGCCCAGCGGAGAGTGCCTACCAGCGGCAGATTGGAGCGGAGGGGCCCTGAGGCTCCGGTGGCGGCAGAGTGGTCTGCAGGGCTGGACTTGCCCGGAGGGGTCTGCAGCTGTGGTGGCCGGCGCGTCAAGCCAGGTGAGGTGGAGGAGCTGGGCCCGATCCCGGCGGAGGTGCAGCACGCTAGATAAGGCCCTGCGGGACGTCGTGCGCACTGGGGCTCACCCCCCCCTCCTGCTCCTCTCATCCTGGACTGGACTCCTTGGCAAATGCTTGGCGGCGGTGGGGTGGATCGGAGGCCAGATCGGGCCTCGGTGGGGGTTGAGAGCTGCGGAGCTCTGTGGCTGGACGCTGGCGGTCCTGAGCGAGAGAGCGCATCGGGGCTGCGTTCCGGGCCGGGAAGCAGAGCTCCTGCTGTGGGGGATCACTGTGGTTGCAACTGAAACTATCCTCTCTCCTGGAGGTTAATAGCGGATGGTGGCTTGAGCGCAGGGTTCTTCCACGGCTACGACTGTGAGACTGCCCTTGGGACTTGCGGGCTGTGTGTGGTCCACCTGGAGCACGCTGGTGTGCCTTCGGCGGTGCCCGACATCGGTGCTGCTGGTGGCGACAGACTGAGTGGTGGGGAGTGCCATCGCCTGGGGCCGGATGGAGCCACGATGACGCAGGATCGTACAGGTGGAGGCCACTCCAAGCAGGGGACCTTAGATAAATTCACAGAGACGGGCCTGGCTGCCGGGGCGGCAGGGTCGCAAAACCAGACGCCGGACAATGCGGCGTTATTGGCGGCCATCACCCAGCCTAGGGATATGCTGGACGCTAAAATCCGGGTGGTGGGATCAGACGTCATGCTACTTCGCCAGGATCTGAGGAACGCGGTTGAGCACATTACTGGCATGGAGAGCCGCATATCTGAGGTGGAAGATGACGTGTCTATCCTGAAAAAGAAGGTCGCGGACATGGAAAAAATACAGAAGGGCCTGGCCATGCATGTCGAGGATGCTGAGCAGCGGGCTCAGCGGAACAACCTACACTTTGTGGGATTGCCGGAGGGCTGTGAGGGGGACAATGTGGAACGTTTCCTTACCAAGTGGCTGGAGGGCTGGCTTCCCCCAGATGTGTTGTCTTGCTGTTTTGTGGTGTAGCGAGCTCACAGGGCCCTGATGAAGAAACCCCCCGCGGGGGCCCATCCATGACCGATCATCACCAAATTACTCAATTTCTAAGATCGGGACACCATCCTGCGGCAAGCGAGGGTCAAGGCCTCCCTTACGTTTAGCAATGAGACCATCCTTATCTTCCCAGACTATACATGCATGGTGCAGCAGCAGCGACAGTCTTTCCTTGCGGCGAAGGCCCGCCTTCGGGGTCTCAAGCTTCAATATGCCTTGCTCTACCCTGCGCGGTTGAGAATTATCTTTAAATCCAGTACGACTCCCCAGAGGAAGGTTTTAAATGGACAGATGAAACTGAAATTTCGTGTCAATACACCCCCGGGACTCTGACTCCTCCGAGTGGAATGGCTCGTGAGGGCCTTCGGAGCTAGCAACGGCGCCACAGGAGATCACAATCTGGACACAGTTCTCGCTCTGGTTCCCAGCTTCGGCAGCAGGATCAGACACCAGAACGGCGAGCTGAAGCGGAATGACATTTGGGACTCGCGAGCAGACCTCAAAGTATGGTATGATTGGATGTCCGGATGGGTATTCTCTTTAGGGCCGAGAGCCTAGCCCCGTAGGTGTGGGTGGTAGATGGTGAAGTCCTAAAAGTTGTGGGTTGTCATTGGGGGATCCATTGGAGGGGGTGGTTCTTGTCCGCGGTTAGGGACTAGGCTACGGTCCGACCGAGACAGGTGCTTCTATGTTGGGGAGGTACGGGGTTGGGGATGGAGGGGGGGTTGGCGAAGGGGCTTGGGGGGGTTGTCTGCTCATGTGTTATTGCCATGTATATGCCACATTGTTTGCAAGCTGAGTCACAGAGACACCTTCAGCTTACATAATACACATCAATCATGTCTGACGTGGAGGGGGGAGGGCGGGTAGGGCCCGGCTCCCTGCGCATACTCAGTTGGAAAGTGGGCGGGGTGCTAGATAAGGTGAAGCGGGCGGTTCTTCAGTTTGCAAAAAGAGCCGGGGCGGATGTCCTACTACTCCAGGAGACATTTGCTTGGGATGAAGGCATTATACTTGCAGCGCTTTGGGTTCCATCAGGTCTTCCACTCGGGCTTCACGCGAGGCTAAAGGGGGGTGGCGATCCTCATTCACCGCTGGGTTTCCTATGCACACTACAAACTCTGGACGGACATGCAAGGGCGCTATGCCATCGTACAGGGCAGGATGGGGGGGGGGCGGGTGACCCTGGGTAGCGTCTATGCCCCACCGCCGCTGCAGTGGCCCCTCGTGGAGCAATTTATGTCGCTTTGAGGCGACATGCCGGATACCTTCTCTGTTGTTGGGATGGGGGGGGCTGGAATGACGTCATGGATCGGGGTAGCGATAGATGGAGGACCGGGGCGTCTGGCGGGGAGGGGGGCCCCCCTACTAAACTTCGTGCCCTGGCCACAGGCCTTGACTGGACGGACGTTTGGAGATACATGCATGGCTCATACAGGGAATACACCCACTTTTCCCCGGTACAAGATTCATTTTCCAGACTGGATTATATCTTTGTTCCCAGGGGGCTGACATCTAGGATACTATCGGCAGACATATTACCGAGAGCTTTGTCTGATCATTTGCCAGTGGTCCTTAGGTTCAGAATCGGCCCGAGCAGACAGCCCTTTAGGTGGCGCATGTCAGGGTGGCACCTGTTGAACGAGGACTACAGGGAGCACTTGACCAGAGAAATAGATAATTATTTGGGCACTAACGTGGGTTCCGTTAAATTCTCAACCACCCTTTGGTAAGCCTTAAAGCCCACTTTGCGGGGCGTCGACATTTCCTGGTGCGCGGCAGCGCGTAGGGAGAGGCGGCGGGATTTGGTGCAACGGGAGGCGGATCTGGAGGTACTGGAACGTAGGGGTCACGTAACGGGTGGTGGACCTACCAGACGACAGCTTGTGCTGGCTCAGCAGCAATATACCGCAGTGTTGATGGAGGAGGCTCGGCAGGCATGGCTGGCCATTCGTAGTCGGGTGTACCAGTGAGGTGATAAATCAAGCAAGATGCTGCACCGCTTGTGCCAGGGCAAATTCCACACTCCGCCACTGCCCCAGATATTGGACTCGGAAGGGGTGCCAGTGCTTGAGCCTCCGGCCATCGCGGAGAGTTTCGCAGCATATTATGAGGAGCTATACGCGCCACGGGAATGCTTGGCAGGCGATGTTATTCAGCGGTTTATTGATGCTCTCCCCCCGCGGTCGGTGTCAGGCGAAGTCCAGGAGCAATTGGATAGGCCCCTGTCCGATGATGAATTGGGTGCAGCTTTGGGAGAGCTCAATCCTGGAAAGGCCCCGGGCCCCAACGGCTTTCCATGGGAATTTTTCAGGCGTTTTTTGTGCAGCTGGGCCCGCATCTCCGCCCAGTGGTAGAGGAGGCATGTGAGGGGGGTTCGCTCCCACCAGATTGGAGGCACGCGGAGGTTGTGGTCTTCTTAAAACCGGGTAGACCCCCAGAGAGCCACGCATCCTACCGCCAAATCTCCCTCCTCAATATTGAGGCTAAGGTCCTAGCGAAGGCGTTAGCTAACCGGATCAAGCCCCATATAGTGGACTTAATTCACCCAGATTAGGTGGGGTTCATGCCTCGAAGGGCGACTCGTCATAATATTAGATGAGCCAACATCGCGATATCGGCGTGGAGGAATCTGGGGGAGCAGGCAGCGTTATTCCTGGCGGATATGGACAGGGCCTTTGACTCCTTGAGTTGGATATATTTGTTCGCATTGCTGCGCCGCCTCAACTTTGGCCCGCGCTTCATGGCCTATCTGCAATTGCTGTACACGGACCTTACGGCGTCGGTACGAGTGGGAGGGGCAGTCTCTCGCTCCTTCCAGGTCCAGCGGGGTACACGCCAGGGCTCTCCCCTCCCTCCCTATCTCTTTGCGCTCTCCATGGAACGAACCCTTGACGGCGTGGGTGCGTAGGCGTGGGTGCGTATAGACGCCCAGCTCATGGGCTTTAGGTGGTCAACGGGCCTCACAGAGAAAATAACACTATGCCGACGACGTTTTGTTTTTCCTCACTGACCTGGACCGGTTGGGACCGCGGTTGCTACGTATTTTACAGATCTTTGGTGAAACCTCCGGCCTTTATATGAACCCGGGCAAATCGACACTATGGATTTTGGGCGGACAGGGGCAGGTAGGAGCATGGGCCTCTGGTCTTCAGCTGGCGTCTGAAGGGATGAAATACCCAGAGGTGTACCTGTCGGAGGAGGCGGCTGTCTCCCGGGAACGCAATCTTGCCCCAGTGTGGGACCGAACACGCGATGACCTGAAGGTTTGGTCCAGTATGCCGCTAAAGATATATGGCAAATCGGCCATCTTTAAAATGGTGGCGCTCCCTCGTCTACTTTACCAATTGCAGAATCATCCCTACCGGATTCCGTTCCGCTGGTTTCCGTGTAGAAGCGTGGTTTAGTGGTTAGAGGCGGCAGACCCAGAAGCTGAGATCGGCCGTGGACCAGGGTTCGATTCCCCGCCTCGGCGGGTCTCGGGCTCAAAATTCCACGGAGTCGACAATTCTCGCTCTGGTGCCTACTCGACTCACGGGGTCACACTCTGCGACTCTGGGCAATAGCTTGCCTAATCTCCACTATGGCCCCTCGCGGCGGGATGCCTGGCTTTCACCTTGTGGATACCCGGCCGGGGTATCTCACAGGGGAATACCAGGACGGGTTCCCTAAGCAAGCGCCTTGAGGCCCCTGGGTTAAAGTGCGCTATATAAATCGAAACACATTTACATTTACATTTCAGCAGGTTAACTCAGCGCTGGGTGGGTTTCGTTGGGAGGGGGGGGGGGGGGGTGGTAGGGTGGGGACTGTACGGGTGGCGTTACGTACGTGCTCATATACAGGAGGGCTAGCCACCTCTTTTGTTATCTCCTAGTATCAGGCGGCGCACTTGCTGGTGCTCAACGAGTGATGGTATGGCGATAGGGGCGATCCGAACTACGCAGTCAAAAGGCACTTAATGGGTTCCGCGTCTGTCCATACGCTGTTTTCCGCCTCGCTGAGGAGGTGCCTTCCCTCCGTCACACAGGTGGTGTTCTATGTTTGGAGGCAAACGCTGGTTAGGATGGGCTGGTGGAACGTGCTTACCCAAGACTCATCTCTGGAGAAATGGACGCCTTCCCCGCCTGGATGCATTACAGGGTTTCCAGGGTTGGGATGCGATCGGGGTCTCCACCCTGGGCGACGTCATGTCGGGCTGTACCCTGAAGTCCTTTCAGAACTTGCAAGAGGATTATGGGATGCCTCGTGCCTAATTCTTCCGGTACCTTCAGTTTAGGCGCGCATTGACGCCTTACCTGAAGAACCTAAATTCCCTTCCCGAGTTTAGCCCCCTGGAGGCCAAGGTGTTTATGGGTAACTACCAGATAAAAAAATCTCCCGTATTTATCAGACCTTAGTCTACCATTGTTCAATGGACCTACACAGACTCAGGACGGCGTGGGGGAGGGATGTTGGGGACTTGGAGGAGGACTGGGCGGAGGCCTTGGCAAGTCCGAGGGAAGCGGCTATCTCTACATGACAGATTCATCCAGTTTAAATATTTACATTGCACATACTTTACACGAGAGCGCCTCTGGAGGGCGGGCAGGATTAGTTCCTACTACTGTCTTCGATGTGGCACAGAGGAGGGTACACTCTTGCACACTGTTTGGGGTGTTTGGCGCTGCATAGATTCTGGAATGGAGTGTTTGCTTGTCTGTCTGAGGTATTGGCATGGGAGCTCCCGTACGCACCGAAATTGGCTTTGTTACATGTGATGGAGGGGATTTGGGGGCAATAGATACAAGCGCCACCTGTTGATGGGCCTTACATTGGCAAAGAGGGACATTGCCAGGGCGTGGAAGGCGCCTCGTGCTCCATCTTTGACTGCCTGGAGGAACGGCATATACTTCTGTTTGGGACTCGAGCAACCTGTGTTCGTAGCCAGGGGTTGCCCTCGTAAGCATTTTAAGATCTAGGAGAGGTGGGCGGACTATCGTGGTCTGGATTTAGACTCACCACCTGAGAGGTCCGCCCTCCTAACAAATTGACAGATGGTTCATTGTTTGAGAGCATTGAGTGTCTCGATGGACTGGCAAGCTTTATTATGTTTTATATTGTGCTTAGGTGGCAGCTTCAAGGCAACGGGGGGAGGTGGTGTTGGGAGGGGTTGTTTGTTTCTTTATAAAAAGTCTAGGATGTTTTTGCTGCTATAGTGATGTGTGCAGTAGTCTCCGGTTTCCGGAGCTATGCAATCTATGTGAACTATGACTAATAAAAATTAAACAAAAAAACAAAAAAAAAGGGGCTCAGCCATTTGCGATGTTGAGAAACGCCTCAACATCACAAATGGCTGGATTGTATGGATTATTGTAGAATAATGGAGAGGAGGTCTTTCGAGGCCAGGGTTGTGAATGGAAATATGAGAATAACTGGGGTGGCGGGGTGATTGGGTCTCTGGGTGTGACTGAAGGAAGCATCTATGGGGGTGTTACCTGTTGATTGGGGTAACGTTCATGACGTAGGACCAAGAGATGTCTTAGGCTAGATCCGCTGGTGTGCTGTCCGCTTGAAGCGGATGCTGTATAGATAGAGACGAACTGGACTTGACTTATCTCATGTGTAAATGGATGCATATACTGTGGTGTTGGAGGGGGGTTTGAGCTTTGCTATGGTGTTTTGGTTGACATTGCAATAAAAAAACAAGCATTTGCAATGCAATAGGTCTCGCCTTATTAAAGTTTGAGCTATTGGTGTTGCATTATTTATTAATACCAATAGTTCGAACTTTAATAATGTGAGACGACCTATTGCATTGTTGGCAATTCTCAGGTTTCTCATTATTGGTGTATTCCGAAGAGAGAGAGACAACTGACGCTATGAAACAAAACTGGAGGGCCTCCTCAAAAAATAACCCTGACAAGAAGTGCAGATGACCAGAGGTGGGGTCTACAAAAAAGTCATGTGAGACAAAGTAAGAATCTGATCACACACGTGTACTTTACCAGAAGTGAATCAGTACTAGCGATACATGGCTAGAGTCATATGTGCAAACTTATCAAAAGTCGACATGTTTCACTGAGATGTCATACTAGCATTTTCATAGGGATCAACACTTAAAACTTGAGTCCCAAAGAAAGAAGAGGTGACTCAAGGACAAATCTGAAATAAAGACTCAAACAGTAACACATACTGGATAACGTAGCATATCATTTCTGAAAAGCATGGACAACCGCAAACAATTACAAATAAACAGAAATACATTGACCCACTAATCACCAATAAGCTACTGCAATCTAATTAGACAGGTAGGCTGTGAACAGTAAAGCCTCAAGTACACATGGAGTGTAGAGAAAAAAATTATATAAGGCATGTAAAGGATCACCAAAAAATGCATAATTCGCTTCTGAATCAGTCAAATAGGTCACAATTTATAGTTAATGATGCCAGACTACCGAGGGCAACTAGATAGGGTCTCAAAAAGGTATTCCTCATGTCTTCTTTGCTGAGCTGTTGGGCATGGAGCAATACAATACTTCATTGTCAGGTGGTGACAATGGAAGAAAAGTAACATCTTAGGCACTCGTGGTGTGAAAGAAAGAAAAGAAAGAAAGAAAGAAAACACCACAGGGTTTAGCACAATACATATCAATTTGGGCTAAAATACATTGAAGTCGTCCAAGGGGATTTACCACCGCACAGAATAATCTCTTACACGCTGCAGAAGCCACTGCATTGGCATGGAAGTGGAACCTAGGAATGGCGACGTGTAGCTGGCATACCACAAGGGCTCCTCAGTAGAAACTAACAAGGGACTACACTAGGAGGCCCTGAACAACACCGTACTGAAAGGTCCTGGTCAATTGAGAGAATTCCTAAGTTTCCAGGAAAACGCTTTGTGAGGTCCACGTAAATGTCACAAAACATTCTACAGCCATATATGACGTCTGAATGCGGTTTCACAATCTTACAGGGGTGACATCTTTCATTAAGTTTGGTTTTTAAAGACTGGGCATGTGTCATGAACTCATCAGAGGAACTTTAGTTTCTCCTGTGCGGTCAGATTGTCGCTTCACGAATGCATAATCCATAATGTACAGCGGAGCTTGTCCACTTTTCTAAATAAAGCTTATACACTTTTCTTTAACTGCAGCCATAACTAGGACACCCCAGCCTTTACAAAGCAATTGCACCACATGCTTACGTCCTATTCACAAGAACCAAACAGTGGTGCATGCCAGTGGTGGCTGGTGACATTTGAAAGTGGCGGAGCGTAAAAGTCGCCAGCAAACCTATCATAAGGCAGGATCGGGAGGAAAAAAAAAGTGTCCTATGAGGTCACTGTTGCAACATTGACAGCACCCCCACTCTGACAACTGTTCCAGCACCACTGCAGCATTAAATTATGGCACCCCAGATCCATTGACCATGACCCAATGCACTTCTATTGTGGGCCTGAGGATGCTGATGGTAAGTGCTGCACTTTTTTAGCAGCATCCTCAGGCCTAGAATAGAAGCTGCACATTTGCTGTTCATTTAAGTGGGAAAATTGCATTTCACTGCAGATTTCTTCTCATTTTCCCTGTGTTGTCGCAACTGCAGTGTGCAGGAGGTGCATTGTGCACAGTGGATGCATTTTGAATGAAAGGCACTTTCAAACCAGGAAATATGATTTGGACGTCACCAGTTAGGCTAACATTTTAGGGCCAGGTTTAGCATCCCTTCTGCTACTTTCAAGCAATTATAGAATGCCTTATAACAATAGAACATATATTCTATTTTTAGAAGGTGTTCTATTATTACTTGTACGTTGTAGAACGAATGCTGGGCCCACAGTCACTAGGACTGCTGCAGTGGCAGTGCTAGAACAAAAATACAGCTTGTTGCCACTGCAATTCCATTGTACGCAACTACTGGAGTTATACAAACAACGGCTATGGATTCTGTGTGGTGCAAATCAAGATACACTGCAGATCTGCTAAACCTCAGATCAGCGTCACATGATCAGAGGGTGCATCAAAGATAATGCTGGGATTTCCTTCCCCAAAATAAACAGACTACAACCTGAGCCCGTTATAATTACCACCACTATATCTACCCACCCAGAAAGGCAGCCAGAGACATCATCTGTTTCCAGGCCCCTCTTCATATGTCCCGATGAATGGTTTTATTTCTTGCATTTTGAGTGCCTGCTTTCAGAAAACCACTGTTTTATTCAGGCAGCAAAAGCCATTTGTCAGTACATAAACAAGGAGACCGTAAACATTGGGCTGTAAAGTTCAGTGAAGAACATTCCAGCATTGCTTTTCACTCTGATGAACTTGTAACTTTAAGAGTTTGGAGAGTTCACAAAACTTTATTGACAAGAACTCTTAAAGTGACAAACGCAGCCCTGCGCAAACGGCGCTTCCTAATGTAATGTGATGTACTGGATGGCTTAATTAGCTCCAGTGAGTGCACTGAAGCGAGGCTCAAGACAGACAGGCAATATGGAACAGGTAAAAGTGTGTACATGCATGTCCGCTGACCACGTCACATCTGCACAAATAACCACACAATTTCTGTCTACCTGTCTCTCGTTTAAGGCAGGGGCTTCCATAAGGTGCGGGTAATATCGCTGCCTTATTGCACCGCCAGCATCTGCACAAATAGTTCAGTATTTTTGATGGGAGCTACAAACGAAGTCATCCTGCATTGGGGCACCATAGGAAAATAAAACAACTCTTTTACAATTCCTGCTATCGCAAGCCCACTTTTGTCCACTTTGCAACATAGTATGATTGGACAAAACAAGGCATGCAAACCTTCCACATGAACGCTGTATTTCCAAACATTATTAAGTTAACAATGAATCTTTGGACTACTTCGTCTCGTGAAAGTCACAGATTAAAAAAAGGTACCATATTTAGACGGTGGATGCCCCATACGTATTATTACTAATGCATAATCGCCTACCTCACTTGTATCGCGACAGACCATGGCAGGGAGGAAAGGAACTTAGGAAGCTTGGAACGCGCATGCTTTTTGTGAAGTGACAACTCTGCAATTGATTATTATATAGGTACTGGTAGCCCAGAAAATAAAGAAAGCAGACTTACTCCAGCTGATTTATGGATCGCCATTCCCCAAGACTCTAAGATCACTGCGTGTGAGAGGCTGGAGGGCGAGAATGTGCAGTGCTCTGCTGCGACTGTGGCCGGTGCCCGTCCTGAGCAATGCAGACTCCCGCCTCCTATTGTCTAATCAGGAGGCCTGGGACTCAGGCAATGGGAGTGCACCGGTTGTTGCACCCACTGCCCTGCCCCTTGCCATTGATTTCAGTGGCGTGCTGCTGAAGACGCCTAGGGCGCAGCACAGGCGCCCCATTTGAAAGCAGGCATTTTCCGCTTTCTTTGGCCACTCCCTTCATGATGACATCACTCCTGTCACATGTGCTTCCAGGGCGAGCAATATTCCTCACCCCAACCAGCACATGCGCAGTTCTCTGACCTGCTGTGACCTCGTTCTTGACTCCTCGTCCCTTGAAGAAAACAAACAAATGATGAGTCAGACAATTTAATTTGTGATTGGCACACGGGGCAGTGAGCACTTTTTTGAGGCTGCTACACTGCGTGCGGCGTCTCCCTACTCTTCCTGCCCGATCCTCGTCCTGAGGCTAGTGGGGCAACGCCCCATTCGCCCCTATGTGCCAGCTGCCACTGGTGCACGCGCATCACAGAGGAGCGAGGGCTAGGGAGCGAGGCGAACGCGCGCTGCTGCGCGTGCGAGCCACCGACGGGAATGAACGGAGCAAAGGCGGGACATGTGTCCGCCTTTGCCCAATTGCTGGCTGGCTTTTTTTTTTTTTAAAGCACGCGAAAGCCAATAGAGCAGCGGAAAGAAAAACCACATGCACGAGCGTGTGAGCAGCTTTCAAAACCCCATACAAAAAGACTCTCGCTGCGCGAGCAGTGCTGCACACTGCAACAAATGCGCAAGCCCTAATAAAGCATATTAAAAAAAAAGATTTTTTGAAGATGCTCAATTTTTTTTTTTTTTTGGCATATTTGCGAATGCTTTGTAAGATTATGAGTTTGACAAAGTATTCCTAGTTTGCAGACTAAAAGAGTTGAGTAAGTGCAAACATTGGTGGAGATCAAGATTAAAGGGAAAGTAGAGAAGTGTGCTGACAATGATATAGAGCAACGGTCTTCAAACTGTGGGACGTGCCCCCCTGGGGGGCTGTGGATGGGCTCCCAGGGGGTGCAAATGGGTCTGCAATTACATGTAAATGACGATATCCTGGAAGTGCGCAAAATGCACGATTCCAGGCTGTCTTCATTTACATACAGCATTTAATGCCCATAAAAAGTGTGATGACGGTGCTACTGAGTGGTAAGGGGCAGCGGCAGTGAGTGTGCAGTCGGGGTCAAAGACATGGCTAAAAACAAGAAAATATTCTGTATTTAATTACGTTTTTTTCACCTTCAGGTAACCATCTAAAAACACTCACAAATCTTAAATGAAAAATAAAGGCAAGTTAAACTAATCAAAAGGAAATATACTTTTACCTTATAAAACCTTAGTCGGCTAATGTGATCACTGCAGATGACTGTGTGTGACCAGAGAGTCACAGAATTAAATCCCGATTGATGCAGTGAGGAATAGGGACTTTTGTGCTACAAGGTCCCAGTCTGTGGCAGAAAGCACTGTGGATGTCACTAATTTAAATTGTATTACACTGTATGAAATAGTCTGCAGCACAATCCTGTTTAAGATAATGCAAATGCTTGAAAAATATACATTCATTTTAGTGATAAGCATTCAGACTATAGTGTCATTTTTTTATGTGCGTCCATTAAAAGAGTGCACTCCTTTTAATGGACACATATCATATCTCTCGAAAATAATAAACATTTGACACTATGAAGCCGAGTGACTCCATTAATTAAAAGCTACACTGGCTCCAAAGCAGCCTTTATATTTGGTGATTAACCATTACACATATTTACATTTCTTTCAGGTAGCAGGCGCCTAGGTGAGAAGGCATGTTCTTCTTTAGTACTCTACTGTGTTTCACAGCACTAGAGCCCCTCCCCACACTTTGTGAATGGGTCACTGTACCCCAGTTATGGCAGTCTTATTTTGAAAAAGAACATGGGGCGCATTTGCCTTGCTAGCAAGTCAAGTCATTATGCTTTATTCGAGAATGAACTCATAAAAGCTTTACAGACAACATTAAAAAGCTATTATAAAACATTTAAATCGATTAAAAAAGTAGTAAAAATATATCACGTACATTGTCACATAAAATTTACAGATAAAATATATACACTCTGATTAATGACCTCCTCTTAATTCATTTATCTAAAAACTTTTGTCTAAAGGACCATGACCAGCCAAGAAATGTAGAAGTGGCTATTAGTATAAATAATGAAGAACCAGTACAGATAATTCTTAGAGCCACTGCACTGCTGGTCGTACCTAAATTCTTAACACATGGGAGTGAGCCAGATGCGTCTGGGCTCTACATAGGATTTGCATGCAAATAAAAAGTGACCAATTGATTCGTCATGTGCTCCACAGGATGGGCAAGAACTATTTGAGGGGCCTCCCCACCTGCCTGTTAGGGATTTAAGAGGGAGAGAACCTGCTCTAATCTGGAAAAGCAGCTTCCTATCCCTTGGGCTAGTGATAATGTCCCAGTATGGTTCTAAACTAGGGAGGAACTTTGCTTGCAAAAGTTTTCCAGCCATAGTCTCTTGGTTGATTTAATTCCAAGTCAGTTCTGCCACCTTCTCCTAATAGATCTCTTTAAGGTTAGACTTTGTAGGAAAAGAGGCCATCTCCGGATTTTCCCATAACATGTGGAGGCCTAGTTTCCCAACATTTTCCTTAGTTCATTTAACCATCCTATTTTGTGGAACTCATCTGCATTGATTATATCCTTAAATCCCTCCGCATAGTGTAAGAGTTCAGGTGTAGTCCAAAGTCTTCTCCAATACATAATGGGTCTTAATCTTGCTAAGTCAATTAATGCCTTCTTGCCTAGATCATATCTTAGTGGCAGCAGGGGGGTGCTCTTGGGAAGATTTGTAATAAGTCGAAATAACTTATTTTCCGAAGTTTGTAGTTTTCTAAGGTTCTCATAGCCCCACAACTCTACACCATAAAGTGATGATCCTAAAGCTTTAGCCTCATATACCTGGAGCACAGGTTTTGTTAGAGATTTTCTGTGCTCAGAGCCAAGTGCACCAACTATTTGCCTATGCTTTATAGTTGCAGTGTCTATATGTTTGGTCCAACTTAAATCGTTTGATATGTGGATTCCCAAATATGTAAAAGCATTGACAGTCTCTAATGGGCGATCATTCATAACAATGAGGTTTACGGCCACGAGGAGGATTAAAAACCATTGACTTAGTTTTAGGCACATTAATTTCTAGTCCTTGGTCCTTACAAAATTGATCAAAGATTATTAAGGCGCGTTGTAGACCACTCGGGGTCTTAGATAGAATCAGAGTGTCGTCGGCCAACATTAAAATCGGTATCTTGGTACCAGCCAGTGACGGGGCATCAACATTCTCAGCCAACATGTGGGAAACAACTCCATTGATATACAGTGTGAACAGGGTGGGGGCCATAGAACATCCATCTCGAACGCTGCGCTCCACTGGAAAGTCAGAGGTTACCTCACCATGCCCTCCCCACTGGATCTTTGCATAATTTGCCTCATGGAGCCTCATTAGCATCGTTAAAAGCTCTTCAGGAATACCCAGGTTCTTCAACACTTGCCACAGTTTGGGCCTTGGAACGAGATCGAAGGCGGCCCGTAAGTCTACAAACGCTGCGTAGAGGCTACCCTTCCTCAGTAGCACGGTTTTCCATTGTAGGAGGGTAAAACGGAAGACCTGATCCATCGTGCTTACAGATTTTCGAAAGCCTGCTTGGAATGGTGACAAGGCATTATTTTCTTCGGCCCAGTCCAAAAGTCTGTTGACAACCACCCTACCTATCACCTTTTGGATGGTGTCAATTAGGCTTATGGGCCTATAGTTTCCTGGTTGTGATTTGTCTCCTTTCTTATAGATGGGAATTATAATTGCACATTGCCATGACGCCGGTATATTAGCCCCCTGAGCAACCGCATTCAATAGGAGAAGGATATAATTACACCAGCGCTCCTTGTCGTTGATGAAAAGATCCGCTGGCACCCCGTCTAGACCCGGGGCTCTGCCATTTGAAACTGTACTCAAGGCCAACATAACTTCATTACTGTAGAATAAATTGTCTTTATAGAAAGAAGGTCTATGTTCAGTCATCAAGTTATTGGACTGGGTATCTGCATAATGCGGCTTGAAGTAGTTGTTCCAGTCCTCCGCGGATACATTGTTATCTGGAGGCTCTGGTGAACCCCCCTTGCCCCATTTGACAATGTTCCAGAATAGCCTAATTATGTTTTTTTAACCTTCAGGTAACCATCTAAAAACACGCACACATCTTAAATGAAAAATAAAGGCAAGTTAAACTAATCAAAGGAAATATACTTTTACCTTATAAAACCTTAGTCGGCTAATGTGATCACTGCAGATGACTGTGTGTGACCAGAGAGTCACATAATTAAATCCTGATTGATGCAGGGAGGAATAGGGACTTTTGTGCTACAAGGTCCCAGTCTGTGGCAGAAAGCACTGTGGATGTCACTAATTTAAATTGTATTACACTGTATGAAATAGTCTGCAGCACAATCCTGTTTAAGATAAAGCAAATGCTTGAAAAATATAAATTTTAGTGATAAGCATTCAGACTAGAGTGTCATTTTTTTATGTGCGTCCATTAAAAGAGTGCACTCCTTTTAATGGACACATATCATATCTCTCGAAAATAATAAACATTTGACACTAGGAGGCTGAGTGACTCCATTAATTAAAAGCTACACTGGCTCCAAAGCAGCCTTTATATTTGGTGATTAACCATTACACATATTTACATTTCTTTCAGGTAGCAGGCGCCTAGGTGAGAAGGCATGTTCTTCTTTAGTACTCTACTGTGTTTCACAGCACTAGAGCACCTCCCCACCCTTTGTGAGTGGGTCAGTGCACCCCAGTTATGGCAGTCTTATTTTGAAAAAGAACATGGGGCGCATTTGCCTTGCTAGCATTAGGGCCAGGTCACCATTGTTGTGCACGGAACATAACCCAAGCAACAGGTGAGGGACTAAATGTGCTTTTTTTTGTTGTATTTTAATCAAAGCGGCAGAAAGCTTGCTTCGGGCATCTGTCCTAGAAGTAATGGCCCTGCTGAGTGGGCAGAGTAGACAGTCAGCCTTACTGAGCTGTAGGTATGATTGGTGCTGCAGTTGCATTAGAGGCCGAGGGCATACCTACTGCGGCAGTGTTTGTTGGAGCAATGGCCCAAGGGTGGGGAAATGAAGTCAGAGGGGACACCTTCATTTGGGCATCGGAGAGGTGAGCTGAGAGATGAGAGGGAAAGGGAGGCTGAGAGATGAGAGGGAAAGGGAGGCTGAGAGATGGGAGGGAGTAGGATGATAAGAGATGGGAGTCCATGTTGTTAATAATAGTCAGAAGCAACAGTAAGGCAGTGTCTATCATTAGTGAAACCGGTACAGTGACACTTTTGCCCAGGGGCCACTGCATCACAATTGAGTGTTTTACAATAGAAAGTGGGCATGGGGCTCATTTTTCTTGCTAGCTTTAGGCATATGGTGCCCTTGGCGCAAAAAGTGGTGGCTGCATGCAGTAGCTGATTTTCTTTCAGAAAGAGACTAGACTTGTTTCGAGATCGAAGTAATGGTCAGACATGGTGGGTGGGGAAGGAGAAAAAGACGAAGAGATTGCATACTTCAGGGCTACAACCATCATTAGGGCAGCAGGTGGAGTGCATTGGGGCCCACAGCACCCCAAATATGGGCAGTAGTGGTTTTGGTCAATTCTGTTCCTGATTGATGCTGTTACTTTTTTACAAGTCCCACATGTGTGTGGGCCACGAGTGACGGAAAAGCACCCCTGAAATGAGCTCATGATCTCTGTCCCTGTGATCATGCTCCCCATCCCACTCACCAAATCCTTGCCATATATTATTAGAGGGGGGCCCAACTTCAAAAGATTTTGCTTAGGGGGGGCTCTGATATAGAGGAATGGATAGCGATATAAAGGTGAAATGGGTTTTAGGATTAGAATAGTTAGGAAATGCAAGGAGGTAGCATACATGTAAAGAAGGAATGGACGGTTAGTGGGGGCACTGGTACAAGTACTAAAGCTTATTAGTGGGTGACAGATGAGCTACTGGTTATTATTCTGAGGAACAAAGTTGATCACTCCAAGTTGAATCAGGAAACGATTATTAGATATTTGTCTAGAACGTAGTGGTACATTTCACACCAAGGGGAGGTTACAGATTCATTTTTGGAGGCTTTGCATGTATTTGATGGCGGTGTAGACTGTGTTAGCAGCAACATAGTATGTAAGGTATATAAAGTGCAAGTCTTTAACATCAAGTACTTAGGAGTAAATTTGAATGGGTATCTTTTGCCATATTCAAGGCCATAGTATTTGATTTTTGTTAGGGATAAGTACTAAAGCTAGGTTTTCTTCAGTTGGAGATATTAGCATAGTAACTGCGGTGAAATGCTGAGCTTCATTTTTCAGAAAGTAGGTAATCCCAGGTGAATATGGATTGGTATCAGGCTTGAAGGAAAAGGGAAGCTTTTCTTCTTGGTAGAGTAGATGTGTGTTCTTATCATGCCCAAATAAATGGGATGCTGTAAAGGTTTAACAGGACTTTAAAAGAGGGCACACAAAAAGACAAAAGTGCAGGAAGGAGCTTGAGAGATGAGTTACTGAAGAAAATGAAGTGTGCAAGTGGTCATCACTTTCCACTAAAGGTGAAGCACCCTAGGAGCAATTTAAGGCACGACAGCAAACTGAGAGGTCTGTACTGGTTGGATAAATGATATAAAGGTTGCAAGTAGAGCAATGTACCAAGGCAAATGGATGGAAAGAACTGTTAAGAAATAAGTTGTAAGAAAGATGAGGTTTGAGGCTTATAAACCTGTGCTATGAAGAGAGGTCAATGTAGGTGACCAAAGAGACCCACAGGTCACAAAGTAATGTGATAGAATTGTTCAGAAACAGAATACAAGATGGCTGAATATGGAACGTGTGCAGGATTTCCCTCTACAAGGGCTAGTCGTCTGCCAATATGGTGATGAGAACCAGCAATGAATGTGGAATTGAAGAATCTTCAAGTCCAAGTGGAGATGGTCCACCTCGAAGAACTTTGTCACCGACCTAGTGTAATAACCTAATGATTCTCCTTGTACATAATCCTGATTATGTTCTCTTCGATTTTCCTTCTGTCTAATTTGAAATTGTACTCCATTTTCCTTGAAAGCATGATACATGATGTGAAATACTGTGTGTGAGCAGTGTGTATAGACTACAGAATGTGAACAGTATCCTTGTAGGTTAGAGAGTTTGCAGATAAAGTTGTGTTGGTTTTCCAGGTGGATGGGATGCTTACCTTATCACACCCAGCTTTTCATCACATCGTGGCAAACAAAGTTTGTTTTGAGTCCTCTACCCGACCTAAGCTCATATACTGCATAATCATTGCACACAATAAATGGCAAGACAAAACTTAGAGGAAGTCAGGTAGGAAGCTTGGTTGGCTAATAGGAAATGTGGCGCAGATAGATAGATAGATAGATCGATAGATAGATAGATGTTGTTAAAAGACATAAACCCAGAATGGGATGTAGTGCATACAGATATACTGCTTGAGCGTACCATGCCGGCGGGAGACCATGTAGAGGTGCAGCAATTGAGTTTCACTAAACCTACATGGCACATGTCCTGCCACATTAAACCAACACTGGATTCGCAACAAAGGCTCTGTTTACTGCTCTACCCAAGACTGCAAGAAACTCTTCTACAGTTACATCACAGTTGACCATTAATACTTTGTTTTGTATTGTATTTTAAAAGGCATTAGGGAGGAGAGCAAGTACAGTGCCCTCACTTCGCTGTGACAAGGTTATCAAATGAACTTAAAAATGGGTTCAAACTCACGTTTGGCCTGATCCAGAATGGCTCACTCAGTACCCTTTCGCCAACCCCTGTTCCCAACACAATTCATTAATATTGTTTTTTAAATTTTAAACATTTTCAAAATATATTTTATTTTAATATAACAAAGACATTGTATTCGTCATAAATACAAATGGATACATCATTGCAGTAATAAAAGTGACGGTATGCTGCTAATAAATAATACATACAAAAATACGGAGTGGTAAAGTCCCTGGAGGCCCAGCAACATCAAATCTGACACTATCAGAATGCTGTAATACAATATCCAATGCTTCAGCCAGTGGACCCAACATTAATCAGACATTCATCATCCAGAAATCATATGAGGAACTAGAAACAGGTTATGAGAAACTTGGATTATAGCATGAATTACACTAGAAAAGTCAAAAGAATCGACATTAATTTCAGTACGAATCAGATCAAGGGTCTTAAGGCATGCAAAGATAAAAGCGAACCCAGTTAAGGCAGCATTTCAGCCTATCTGGAATCAATATTAGAACATTCTATAGATGTTGTGATATCGCCCAACACAGACCAGTCTGCTTTGGCCCATTTATGACCTCTTGCAACCGATTAGCCCTGGTCAGGACCAGAACATCACAAGGCTGTAGCAATACAGCTTGAGGGCCTAGGAAAAACACCAAACATGTAACCCTCTGGTTCACATTTGATTGTCCTGCCAATGAGCTTTGATATCATCATACAAAAGTCCAATACCACTGGGCAGGGACATACCATATGATAAAAATCCACTCTCTGCTCGTCACATCTTGGAACCTGTGTTGATGAGCTTCTCTTGCTGACTTGCTGCCATTAAACCTTTTTCAAATAGTGGTTGCCTCCGTGACACATCACAACACACTGCTTAGGGTTCCCCGAGTATATCTTATGAAATCTTTGTGGGTGAGATATGTCCAATAGAAAATGTAGATGTGTAGCAGCTAAAACCTTGCATTGCAACACACCTGTGATCTCGGTAATCTCAAGCCCAAGGTCTGTTTACCACATAACAGTTCCAGCTTCAAGCCCGGCTGCAAAGCATTTTCTAATGTTCACACCTACTGCACTTTTACTTCTCTATTTTATCACACTTAATTGCTGTGACTTTGTGAAGCATTTGTACAGCATGCACGCATTAAGCTCCCGAGTATCAAATGTCTCAAAAACACCTACAGTCATCATGCAGCTTTATGGATTGGTCTGGGGGTTAGGGACACAAGAGCACTACCACTATTTCATAACAGGCAAACAAATATCATCAAGAAGGTTGACAGCAGACACTCTATATATACCCAATGCCTGTCACTGGTGGTACCAAATAATTCATCACAAGACATACCAACTGTAACAATGGTGTTCATACATAATGGACTGTTAGCGGGATGGCAGATGGTATATCAGTAATAAGTCTATGTTGCTGGAAATAAGTCAAAGACCCATTTGATCGCTACTCAGTGAAATCTTGGACTGGGGCAGATGGAATGCGCAATACCTTTCATATTCTAAAATACAATCTTAAAAACTCATCATATCACTTCGGTTCCCCTTTCCCATTATCCTCACATTCACCTTTACCTCTCCCCTTGTATGTGACTCCCCCTTTCCACACTGGTTCTTTCATGTGTTTCACCTCTTCTTATTTTCCTAAAGTCATAGCATTTAGTGCTCTCCACCAACCATCCCGGACTCTTTCCTTAACAGAAATGTACTGACTTCCAGTTTGTCTCTTAACTAAAGTAACTCATGTTTCAAGAAAGCGATTCCAAGTTTTGTATGCTGTACAGCACATTGACACAGCCTAGGTGGAATAGCACGCTTAGAAAGAAAGGAATACCATTTATTAAACTGCGATCAGCCTTTCTTAGATTGCCAAGTTATGTATGTTTTTTCTTAGAATTTACTGCTGATGATTATTTACATCCTGAAACCTGGATACCTGAAAGACTTATCACAGTCCAGTACTGCATAGTATTGTTGGTCTGTCCTCTTTGCTTTTTATTTTTCATTCCCTAAAAAAAATGAAGGATACATTTTACTTTCCTCATCTCAACCAACCAGTTGTGACTGTCGTCCTTTTATATGTCTTTCACAATTCTATGCCATATGGGAAAACTGTGGCTTTTCGACTAAACACACGGCTGTGTTGACAATTGGGTTATAGCAAAAACACGGGTAATTATTACAATACAGGTTATTCTTCAATTTAGCAAACGAGAAGGACATTAAACATATTTCCACAGTTACTTGTAGTAAGTGCCATGCGTTAAAGGCCGTATTCCAATTGACTCAATGTTTCTGTTGCCAAGCAAACATGACAAAACACAATACAATCTGTGACGTGATATTTTGTGAAATCTTAACAGCTGCATGATTCAGTTACAACGATGCAGCGATGTCACACATAAGATGAATGAAAATACACTTACCTCAGGAGGAATACTATCATCGGAGTCCGAACTGTCATCATATTCACCCCCATCTAGGCTCATCTGGAGCAACTGGTCAATAGTGGCATCCACAGCACCATTATTAGCCCTCAGAACACACTCAATAATGTCATATTCCATATTTGGGAACATTGTCTTAAAATCCTCCATGGCCTGGTTAAATTCCAGTCTTCTAACCTGCCTTGCAGGTCGGCTGTTGTTGAGTTCTTGCGCCGAAGCACTCCTTGAGCTGCCATTGCTACTGCTCCGACGGAACAGACTTGTCATTTTTGATACCTGTTTTTGAAAAATGTTTACTTTTTAAAATGTACCAACTTTCAGGGGAAACGATAAAGGGGAAGAAAGAAGTGCCTTGAGGCGTTTCAGGAAGATGCTATGTAGCCATGCTCCAGATCCTACCATAAGCAATCCAGTCTTTCCTCCGAAAATACCACAAAAGACGTCAGCAGGATTGATTCTTCACACAGTAATATCTTTTCCGGTTAAATCGTCCACAGTGCCACATTTAATTTTGAGCGTGAAGCATGTTCCATCTATAAACAAACAAATTAGGAAATGAGAGAGAATAAATATCATTCAAACATTTGTTAGCAGTTATTTTTAAAATATTTGAGATCTCAGTTGAATTGTATTTTCAGGTCGAGCTATTTAGAGCTCTGACATATTGTAGGGGAACAACACTCTTGAACAAGCGGATTCGTCCCAATGCATGTGATCTATTGAAGCGTGAAGCTTCGCCAGCGCGCGCTTGGCCTCACTCACACCCCATATGCTCGTTCCCTCCCACTCGCTCGCTCCCCCGCCCCCAGACCACCAGGCTCTTGAAGCAGCTCTAATTACCCCAACATTCCTCCCTCGTGTTTGTTTCTTGTTTTATTGCCGAAAGGCGTTACTTTTGCGGCCGCGCGGCCAATGCTTTTTACGACTGTCTATACACAGTCTTTATTTATCTCAATGAACACCGTTTCTTTGCCTGATAGCGGACATACACCTCACGCATTTGTGCACCGGAATGCACGCACTCACTTTTATGAAATTTTTTTACTCCATACTGTTCGGCGCTCTCTGTGAGGTAATGTTTATCTCACGATTGAGCCAGCACATCGGCGCCCGTTCTAGGAGCCTGAGACATAGCAGCCACATGTGACATCCGCCTCCTCTCCCCACGGAATCATGACCAAAGTCTTTCCACTCTTGCGGTCAGTTGTTTTTATGATAATTTTGAGTTTGGTTGTTCTTTATTCACCTCAGTGGACAATGCATTGTTGGCAACACTTTATTTCTGTGGTGAAGTTGCCAGCTCAGGAGTGTTTACTTTGTGTCAGAGCGTGTCATGCTTGAACTCAAGTGTCTCGCCATTTCCTCAGCTTAACTCCTCCTTCTACTAAAAGCTGCCCCTGCAGCAAGTCATTGGTGTAATAACGTGTCCATTAACTGCATGTGGGAATTAACCTAGCTAGTAGAATTGGTCATATTACACACTTGCATGTATGTAATCAGGCGCCCGCTACTAATTACAATATAGTGACAGAAATGTATTTTATTAGACCAACAGAGAATGTACAACGCAAGAAGAATGCAGCAACTATCCCAGCGTGGGTCACTTCTTCAGATGTAAATATCCAATATTATTGTGCAGACAGTATTCAGTGCTGGTCATTCAGCCACTCAGCGCCACAGCACCCATCAGCGCCACAGCACCCCTCAGCGCCACAGCATTCCTCAATGCCACAGCACCACTCAATGCCACAGCACCCCTCAACGCCACAGCACCCCTCAATGCCACAGCACCCCTCAACGCCACAGTACCCCTCAACGCCACAGTACCCCTCAACGCCACAGCCCCCCTCAACGCCACAGCCCCCCTCAACGCCACAGCATCACTCAACGTCACAGCCTCACTCAACATCACTCAACATCACTCAACGCCACTCAACGCCACTGCACCACTGAATGCCACAGCATCACTCAGCACCACTGAATGCTACATCATCACTCAGCACCAAATCAATTCAATTAATTTATATAGCGCGCTACATACCCAGAGGGTCTCAAGGCGCTTGGAGAAGGGTGGGGAGTTACTTGTCGAATATCCAGGTTTTAATTTGCTTTCTGAATGCTAGGTGGTTCTGAGTGAGGCGAAGGTGAATGGGAAGTGAGTTCCAGGTTTTAGCCGCCAGGTAGGAGAAGGATCTTCCTCCCATGGTGGTTTTGTTGATGCGAGGTACAGCAGCAAGGGCTTGGTTGGAGGAGCGTAGCTGGCGGGAGGGGGTGTAGAAGGAAAGTCGTGTGTTGAGGCATTCGGGTCCGAGTTCGTAAAGTGCTTTGTGTGCGTGGGTTAGGAGGCGGAATGTTATCCTCTTATTGACGGGGAGCCAGTGGAGGTTTTTCAGGTGGCCAGAAATGTGGTCTTTGCGCAGGATGTCTAGTATGAGTCTGGCTGAAGCGTTCTGAATGCGTTGGAGTTTTTTCTGAAGTTTCGCGGTGGTGCCGGCGTATAGGGTGTTTCCGTAGTCCAGGCGGCTTGTAACCAGTGCGTGGGTGACCGTTTTTCTAGTTTCGGTGGGGATCCAGCGAAATGTTTTTTTGAGCATGCGAAGAATGTTGAAGCAAGATGATGAAACAGCGTTGACTTGTCTGGTCATCGAGAGTGAGGAGTCTAGAATGACGCCCAGGTTCCGTGCGTGGTCTGTCGGGATGGGTGCTTTTCCAAGGGACTCTGGCCACCAAGAGTCGTCCCAGGCGGAGGGGGAGGTACCTAAGATAAGGACTTCTGTTTTGTCGGAATTCAGTTTCAGACGGCTGTGCTTCATCCACTCGGCTACTTCTTTCATTCCTTCATGTAGGTTGGTTTTGGCGGTGTTAGGGTCTTTGGTGAGTGAGAGGATCAGTTGAGTGTCATCAGCGTAGGAGATGGTGTTGAGGTTGTGTTGGCGTGCGATGGTTGCGAGGGGGCTCAGGTATACGTTGAAGAGGGTGGGGCTGAGTGAAGAACCTTGTGGTACGCCGCAAATGACTTCAGTGGCCTCTGACTTGAATGGTGGGAGGCGGACTCTCTGGGTTCTTCCGGCAAGGAACGAGGTGATCCATTCCAGTGCTTTTCCTTGGATTCCGATGTTTCTGAGGCGTTGTAACAGGGTGCTATGACAGACTGTGTCGAAGGCTGCGGAGAGGTCGAGGAGGATGAGGGCGACTGTGTCTCCATTGTCCAGTAGAGTTCGAATGTCGTCTGTTGCTGCGATGAGTGCGGTCTCAGTGCACTGAAGGCCACAGCATCACTCAGCACCACTGAAGGCCACAGCATCACTCCGCACCACTGAAGGTCACAACATCACTCTGTGCAACCATTCAACAACAACTGGTTCTAATATGTTCTCTCAATGTTTCAAGCTTTATTAAAAATGTCACAAAAAGATGTTAATATTTCACTTCTGTTCTTGGATTTTAATCACAATATAATACACTGAACATAATCTTCCCAAAAATTATTTATAAAAGTTTAAGTTATTGCCATTATAAATTACAATAGGTTTTCTTTAAGTATTAATTATTAAAAAAAGATAAAATCCATTGTTATTTGTAATATTAATACATCTAAGTCATGTAAATACAACATATATTGCATTACAAATGCTATAGGTGTCACGTTTGCGAAAGTTAAAACTATTGGCATTGTAAATGACAAAGCTATTAATATCGCTATTTTCAAAACCAACACATAAATAAAATATTTGTCATTTACAATACTAATAGCTCAAACTTTCCTAATGCGAGACCTATTGCATTGCAAATGCTTGTTATGATGGCACTTAAAAGCGAGTTAAACAACATAAGGGTATACGTTTTAATTACTAGAAAGAAACAACTTGGGGCCTTGGAGTTGTAGGGATACCGGGCTTGTTTAATTGAAGCTTTAGTCCAGCAAATGGCAATACACTAAAAACTAGATCAACTTGAAAGTGTTAGTGACATTTAAAGATGGTGTCAATGAGAATGCAGCAGATGGGCAGAAACTACTTGGCCCAACAATATCTGATGATGGGACAGTGCTGCATACCCTACTCGAAATATGGGTTTAAAGCAGTTCTTGACTAAAAGTAGTCACTGGTTTACATTTGTCACAAAGAACCATAAGTTGTAATTAGGTGTTTCCCCAGTCATGAGAAATGCGGACTCTTATTAATCTGCAAGAAATACATTTGGAATTAGTAATTTTATGTGACAAAATGAACTTCCGCCTATGCACACTGTTTCAGTGTTCTGTTTTTTTTTCTTTTTAAAACTTCTGGGTTGCTATACGTTTTGCCATGAGAAATTCTTATTCTTTGTAATCTAGGCTTACACTTGTATGCACAAAGGTTAAGTACAAGGTCAAGGTCTCCATCCGATTTGGATGGAAACGTAGAACAATTCAAATATGCTTTCCAATGAACATTCTCATAAGCACCAGGGCGAGGAGGAGCATGCAATGCAAAATCTTCACTGGGGAGTAACACATCATTAACTTGCCAAGAAAGAAAACATCATCTAGGCCTTCGACCAAAGGGAGGACGTGGCACAATTTGTGTAATTGGGAAATATGCCTGAATGTAATATGTTATGGTGAGCATCGGCCTTGAACTTACCAAGACAGAAGTCCACAATATGGGCAAAGAAGTGGCTCTCTGTAGGGAAGAGGGGCGAGAAGTCGAAGAACTTCTGGGCAAATTCCTCCTGTTTTCGGCAGGATAACTATACCCACATTGGACTATCTCTCCTTGATGGAAACTAAATATTACCACGCTAAAATTTGTAGGTATTATTATTTGTTTGAGGTCAGGTCGCTGCACCGGTAGTTCTCGTTTTTCACAACTATATATGTCATAACATCTGAAAAATGTGAATAAAGAAAAAAAACGTTTTAACCAATTTTCACCTGTCCTAATGTTTTTTGTCATATTCGCTCTAATGGCTCATTTTAGTCATCCAGCCTTAGTAACATGTATTCAAGTTAAAGAAGCAGTCTAAAGGGATGTTTGCTGACCAAATGCCATCGGTTTAGAGACTATATAGTTTATAGTGCGTGGGCTACAAGACGTAGCCAATCGTAACTCCAAAAAGATATTTTGGAGGGAAAGTCTCAACTACCCACTACCCTCATGCTTTTTTACTCACAAATGTGTAATATCAATTTCCTTCATTAATAAGCTTCCTCCTTCTACGGTTAGCATATTTCTAAAAATGAATTAAAGGTCATTATGTGTAAATTAGAAAGCCAGTCAATCTGCACAGTTGGGGGAGCATCGACTTACCTTAAATCACTAGTTAACAGTGCACCACATTTAAAGATCTCCATCGGCTTAGCAAGGATAGTTTTGCCAATACAGCTCTGTTGGACTTGGCCCTTCTGGCAGGTTCACCCCTAAACTTTTTGCTTATGAATGTGAATTGGTGGTAGTGATTTTTGGTTTCTGCGCACTTTACCACTGTGTCCCAGGGTAAAGTGCGTGCGTGTAGTGAGGTTGGCCTGTCCTCCCATAGGAATGCATGGGGAATGTATGTGTCCATGTTAGTTCCTGATGCGTGGGGAGTGCAAGCTCGAGTTTGGTATGTGCAGACTCGTGTGGTTAAATGCTGCGCGATGATGTGTGCGGCGTGAATGTGTCTAGTGTGGAAGTGCCACATCTAGAAGTTGGTGTACCTGTGCAATGAAGGTGCTGGCTTGTGATTGGCTGGAGCTGTCTGGTGTGCCAGGCTCCAGGAGTCAGGATGAGTCTGCCCCAGTGGCCAGTGGTGAATGGGAGATCTGCATGTGTGATGGCTGGGGAGGAGTGTACCTGGGACATGAATAGGGCTGGGCTTTCCCCACACAATGCTGGCTCCGCCCCCTGTGGTGCGACTGATGACCCTAACCTGACTAGGGAATAGGAAGGGTGGCCGAGCACATCACAGTGCTCCAAAAACCAGATGCGACTGTTTTTTTCCCCACCCTGCACACAGACAAAGGATTTGCCTGTATAAAAAGGGGCTGTGTCCCCAGAAATGTTGTTCTCTTGCTGATATTACTTGGGAGGGGGCCTGCTGCTGCGCGCCAGGAGGACCCCCACTGGGGATTGCCTCCCTGCCTAGGAGGACCCTGTGAGCTGGCCCCTGGGCCCAGCCTTGCCCCCACCTCCTGAAGGACTGGTTCTGGACTTTGCCCTGTGGTGCTGTGGAGCCCTCCTTAGGGATTCCCCGGCATGGGGATCTCCTGCCTGCCGACATCGGCGCGGGTGCCCACCCCGCTCCTTGCCGTGTTCCTCTTGGTTTTGTTGCCTCTTCACGGGAGCCCACCTCGTGTTATTTATTTGGGAGGGTATCTCCCCCGTGTTTCTGCAAATCTAAAAACGGGTGCCCCCATCGTATTGCCGCCAAATCGCCGCTGAGGAACCCCCCTGGGCCACCGCACTGTCTGCGGTGACCCGGAAACAGAAGCCGCGATCCCGGAAGTCAGGCCGCGAAGAGCCTAATGTGGGGCGGGACTTTCGTTGTCTAGAGGGAAGCCCCGCGCCCACAGAAGCCGGCCCGGAAGAAAGAGGATGGCGGGAGCCCACCCCGCCTCCAAAGGACCCAGCGTGTTGCCGGCTCCGCACCGGAGAAAAAGGAAAAGTCCGGCCGCGAGAGCAGCGAGGCTCCCCGAGTGAAGGGAGAGCCCCGCAGCCGGAGAAAAGAGTCGCAGCAGAGTAGCAGGAGGAGCCCCCCCCCTCGCCACAGGACCGGGTGAGTGGGGGCCCGCTGTGTCTATTTGAGAAGAGGGGGAGGCGTCGGGGCATTTGCCGGTGTACGCCCCCCCACAGTGTGGTCTTCATTTTTAGGGCTCTGCATGTTCGTCTTTGAGTCTAAAGGGCTCCGGGGGCATTCTTTTCTTCCGGGTCCCCCGAGAGGGATTCCAACGATACCGGGGCATATTTAGGGTGGTAGAGTGCCCCGGCTGGCAGCAGGCCGCTCCCCCACCCTGGGCATATTTGTTTACGAGCCCTGAGAGGCTCGTGAGTGGCGCAAATTGATCTCGAGCCTGCGAGGCTCAGACGGGGCATATTTAGGGTGGTAGAGCGGCCCCGGCTGGCAGCGGGTCGCTCCCCCACAGCAGGCACACAGTTGGCCTGGGGACAGTCACAGGTTGTGGCCTAGGTGCTTTATGCGCAATTATGCTTTTCCTGCACCTCTGAATGTGTTTTATACATCATGTGTAATGTTTTCATGCCCATACCCCTAAATGTAGGTGATGCTTAGGTGGTTGTTCTTCCTAGTACAGGTGTTGCTAGTGAGGTCCTGGTTCCCTGCGTAATATTTTCCTAAGGTGGTTAGGGTTGTGTAGGTGGTACCTACCTGTTACCAGTGATTACTGGTTTTGTGCTCTATTTTCTATTTGGTTCTGCAATTGTTCTATGTGCTAAGGGTTATCCCTACAAAGTGCTAATTCTACCAAGTGTTAGTTCTACAAGTGTTTATTCCTGACAGTGGCGCCCGTGGCCCTGTCCCATGTACCTAACCCCCTGTAAATTTTGCCCGTGCCTATGGCACATTGTAAAGTGTGTATTTATTATCTAATGTGTTTTGTACAATACATAGGCTAATTTTTATATATAACCTTGTGTGGAGTTTCTTTTGGGGTGGGCCTTGGGTGTTGTTGCTGGGTGCACGCGCAAACGCTTTACACCTTGCTTCCGAATAAGGCCTGACTGCTCGTGCCAAGCTACCAAGGGGGTGAGCAGGGGGTATACTGGCGAGTGACTTCCTTGCCCGGACGTAGAATGGTGGTTTCTGCCTGACTTTGGCGCAAGCCTTAGCCAACCAGAAATCGCATTTCCAACAAGCTCCTACAAGCTACCTGTTATCCACTATTCTCTCCTATTCAGAGTCCGTAAAAGTTCTGCTGCTACCAAACGACCTAAACTTCAAATTAACTCAACTATTCTTTAGTTGTTACCTCTGGCACCTGGTATGCTGGAAGGTGAACCACAATTTGGTTTAGTCTTTCAGATTTCTGGTTATCTTATCAGCTGCTTTAATTTTTACTTCTAATCTAGCTCTATTTCTTGGTAATAAAATCACTCTATCTGTTCACTTCAAATTGTTATTGAAGCATTTGTAGGGGTCATATGGGGCCAGACATTTTTAAAGTATTTCAATATTTATAACAATTTAAACGTAAACGTGTTGGTCACAGTCTTAATTCTTCCTTTTCTCTTTGTATTTTTTAAAAAGATTGCGTCTTCACATTTTCCTATTTATGAGTGGCTGAAAAATGCTGGCTCAAGTATAGCCATGGTTAATGTTTTTGATGCCTTACTGTGTGTGTGAGAGTGAGTCCAGATACATGTCCCATTTTTGCTCTGCACTTAAGTTTCACATCACGCACTGACGTAATGGCTACAAGGTCCTACTGCATCTTAAGTAGCACAAGTCTTTATTTGCTGTACTTCAACAGAATTATGAACATGTCTGCCATTGACGCAGATGTTGTTTGTCCTTATCTTTCCAAGAACCTGTGAAAGTGTCAAGTCACTCAAACAGACATCAACAAGATCCCTGATGTGGCATTACTCTGGGACAATTGCCTTGTTATCTCTATTTCAAGGGCAAACAAGGACAATAGCCAAAACACTACATTCTTAAATTTATAAGAACGCACCCTGGACTAGGCATCTTGGTACTCATTGGCTACACCAGACATTTCTAAGAGGATGTTGGAAATTCCATCTTAGATGAGATATATAAAAGAACTGCCACCTGATCACTTGTCAGGAGAGGTTCTTCGCCCCAGATTATCGCGCAAGGCACTGCCAGAGAAGATCTCGACTGCCCCTTTCTACTGTAGGCTGATATTGAGCCTGCGTCCAGGTGGAGCTGTTGCTGATGCAATGCTTATGCCTTTCACAGGCAACATGGCCTCCCTGATGCCTGATAATTAAAGAGTTTGGCTGTAAACAGATATGCAGCGCCCTAATAAACTCTAGACTCAAGTTATGCTACTCTATGCTCTCCTAGAGTAACAAGCATAAGTATATCTCAGGGTGATATGTTTTAGATTACATTTTAACCGTGGTAGAAATGCAACACGCAATTGTAATTGAATTTATATAGTGTTTGCTACCCCTGATAAGGTGTCGTAGTGCTTTAAGATGAGTAGCATGCTACCTTAGAACCCAAACAGGATCAGTGGAAATTAGTATAGGGAAACATCAAATGAATTTGAGTGGTGAACATGTGGGATTAGTTGGAGTGAAAAGGATAGGGAGGGATAGAAGAGGGGAGGGTCTTTTGTACTATTTTAATCGTATCCTGTGTGATTGTTTTGGATGTGCTAAGCAAGAGGGTGCACCTGTTGAAATAAGGAAAATGCTACTTACCAGTATGCATGTGTTTGTGGCATGTAGAGCTTCAGCATGACACACTTGGCATTAGATCGCCGTCTGGTGTTGGGCTCGGATGCTTGCAGGTTGTTGTCTGGGAAGAAGTCTTTGTAGTCACGAGATAGGGGACTCCTCCCATGGACGATAGTGCGCATGGGCATTGACTCCATCCTTTGATTGTTTTTCGCCATAATGGGAAATTATGGAGTTAGTAGAAAGAGAAAAGATGTCCATGTGTGTATATCTAACTAAGATAGAACTGAAACATATACAGGCCCCGGGGAGGCGGGGGAGAATCTGCAGCTCTACATGCCAAGAACAGATGCATACTGGTAAGTAGCATTTTCTGTTTGAGGCATAGGAGCTGCAAATCTCACACTTAGCATAGACTATACAGCAGTATCTCCCCTAGCAGTGGTCACCTGTATTGGTTGCAGTAGTTTGAAAGAGTTTTAAGAACAGCTTGGCCTACAGCAGATTGCTGCTTGGCTTGCATGTCAACACAATAGCGTTTAGTGAAGGTGTGTGTTGTAGATCATGTTGCTGCTCTACAGAGGTCTTCTAGGGAACTGTTCCCTAAGGAAGCCAGAGGTTCCTAGTTTGCGTGTGGAGTGCGCTCTAGGAGGAATTGTTAATGTGTGCTTCGCTTTTTCGTAGCATATTTGGATATATTTAACGATCCACCTTGCAATCCCTGCTTTAGAGATGGGATTCCCTTTATGCGGTGGGGAGTAAGCTACGAACAATTGTTTTATTTTGCGAAAGGATTTGGTTTTGTGAATGTAACAAAGTAGGGCTCTTTTAACATCTAGGGTGTGTAGAGCTCTCTCTGCTACGGAGTCTGTGTTTTGAAAAAACACTGGTGTTGGACAGGCCACATGAAGGGCCACTCTCCCCCGGCCCGACCAGGCCCGAGCCCGGTCACGCAGGTACCCCACACCACCATTACACGTCCTCCGTCCCCTCCGGGACCCCTACCCTCGAACATGTCGACCTCGTGGGCCTGATCCACTGCCGGCCTGCGCGCCCATCCTGGGCGCCATCTTGGACACTCCACCACGAGGCCGCCTGGCCCCAGATCGACCTCAACCCTGGGCCTGGCCAGGTCTCAGACATCCCGGCACCACCATCCACCCAGGAGGTGAGCGGGCTACTTGGCAAGTCACTGGGGGAAAGAGGTGTCGATGGCTCTCCCCCGCCAGGTGCCGCTCGCCCATCGCCTCCCCGGGCGCTGGCTCCACCCCCCTGCTGGGTGTCTGAACTCCCTCATCCCGGACCTCCCGACCTCCAAGTGCGAGGGTCCGGACATCAAAGAACACCAGCCCTATAACTGGGGCAGCTCCAGAGCAGGAAGGCAGTTGTATCTTGGAGTCGAGAGACGCAGAGAAGAACTCATCCTTGACGGACTACTGGCGCTGCCATAGCTCTGTCTCGTGCACCATCGTCTTGCCTGCTGGCGCTGCCGCAACCTTCGTAACCTTCATATCCTTCATCGTCGTCGGGACCTGCTGGCGTGGCCGCGGACCGTTTGCATTCACCATCTTCATCGGGACCTGCTGGCTCCGCCGCGGACCGTCGTTTCCTTCGTCCATCTCGGGACCTGCTGGCTCCGCCGCGGCCCGATCATCTAGAACGCCGAGCTCGAGGATTGAGAGCTAGTTTCATCTTTTGGTAACAAGACTGTCCCGCTACCCTTTTCCCAAGCTAGAGACCAGAACCGAGGGGACCCCTGAGTCCAGACCTCCTTGTACCATTCCATCGTAAACTTAAAGAATTGCCTATAAAGTCTCGTTGAACTTTACCCTTGTGTGGTGTCCGTCTGTGGGGGGGAAGTTACTTGTCTGTACGATCGCTGGAGACGGCTCTCCCCGGAGACCTCTCCCCTTATCCTCGGCCGACCCTCCCGGTCCGTCTAACATTGGTGGCCAGCGGCGCGATCCGAATCACCGCATAACCGTACAGAGAGTAGCTCACCCCACGGCGAATCACGATGACAACTAGAGAAAGCGGATCAACGGAGAAATTCCAGATGGAGAAATTGGACGAGTACAGCCATCGTGAACTAAAGCAGTTCTGCATCGAACTAGGTATCGCTACCACCGGACTAAGTACCAAAGACGATTTTAAGCAGGCCCTAGAATCTTGGGCAGAAACCGGGGCTGCCGGAACCTCGGATCAAAGCATCGCAGCAAAAACCACCACGGCCCCTGAGGAGCGAAGAACGGGTCTCTCGCAAGACGAGATCCAGGAACGAGAGAAAACCCGACTACACGAGCTGGAAATGGCCCGGCTCAAAATGGACATTGAACTTAAATTGGCCGAACAAAAAATCAACTTAGAGCACCTGCGTCTCCGAGAAGAAAGAGAGGAGAAACAGAGACAAAGGGAGCTCGAGGAAAAGAAACTGGCATATGAGCATGAGCGGAAACTAGCTGAGATCGACCTACGCAAGCAGAATAAAGAAGTAGGGGTGTCCGAGCAACCCCACACCCCAGGGGCAACAGAGAAAAAGGTACACATCCCCAAGGATGTCGTTCGAGAGTACTTCCGAGAGGACGACATCCAGCAATGGTTTAAGGCCTATGAAATCGCTATGACTGCACACCGGATCGATAGAAGCGATTGGGGAGCCGGTCTATGGGGGAGATTCCTCAATGAGGGCCGCGACGCCCTGCTGCAACTCCCGGACCACCAGATGACCTCCTATGACCATATGAAAGCTGCACTCCTCACCCGCTATGGCCTCACACCCGAGATGTACCGTCAGAGGTTCCGAGACTGCACCCGCATCCCGGGTACAACTTGGGTGGACTATGTAAACTACTTTAGCCGAGCCTTCGAAGGCTGGATCAAAGGAAGCAAGGTCACAACCTACGAACAACTGTTCAATCTTATGGTCTGGGAGCATCTGTCGAACAATTGCTTCATTGAACTCCGCCAGCACCTCCTCGACAGCAAGTTAACGGATCCCCGGCAGCTCGCAGCCGAAGCTGACCGGTGGGAAATCACCAGAGTGGGCCGAAATGGGTCCTACGAACAAAACCGGAACAACAGTGGTCAACACCGTCCCCGAGGAGGAGGAGGAGGCCAAGGACGCGGAAGAGACAACGTTCCGGTCGCCCCCGCTACCAGCACCACCCCCCCGGCCAACCGGGGCAGCACCCCGGCGCGACCGGGATATCGAGCCAATGTTACGTGCCATCGATGCCAACGAGTCGGACACTATGCAAACGACCCAAACTTTATTCCAGTACCAGAGCCCAAGACCCCGCCAAGTAGCCGCTGCTGCTCTGGGGGAGGAACAGATCTGAGGAACAGGAGGAATATGAACAGGAACACCAAGAATGGGAGCCAGCCGCCATGGCTCTAGCCTGCTTAGGGGGGAGAGACATGGTTCCGCGGGTCCCCCTACCCGCTAACACCCAGAAGTACAGCCAATGGGTGAGCATCAATGGACGCCGGGCCGAAGCCCTTCGTGACACTGGGGCCAGTGTAACAGCCGTCCGCTGTCACCTGGTGACCCCGGAACAATATCTACCGAACATTCTCTGCCCTGTACGTTCAGCCGATAACTCGGAAAGTCTGTGTCGGATGGCCTGCGTCCCCTTCGAATGGGGAGGGGTCTCCGGCATGTTAAAGGTAACGGTCCGAGATGATGCCCCCGTAGACTGCCTCCTGGGGAATGACCTTGAAAGCTCTCCGTGGGCAACCGTAGAACGAAGAGAACACCTGGGGATGTTAGGCGTCCCGGACTGGGCGTGCGTCACCACCCGGTCCATGGCCGCCCGTGCCAACCCCCGCCCAGAGGAACCCGAATGGCCGGCGCCACCGCCTCCGGTCGCCCCAGCCGAAACCACCGACCGTGACGTCCCCCCAGAACCAGCTCAACCTCCAGACCTCGCTAACATCGACCAGTGGCCTCAAGAGGGGGGGCCCACGCAATAACAATTTCGCCAAGAACAGAAGACCTGTCCCTCCCTCGAGGGACTCCGCCAACAAGCGCTCGCCCAAAGTGCAGGGGATACCTCCGGAACGCACTGGGTCTACTGGGACAATGAACTGCTGTACAGTGAGCAAAGAATCGCGGAGCTGGGGGCTAGCCGAGTACTGGTGGTGCCCCTCCGTTTTAGAGACTTTCTGCTAAACCTGGCCCACGATGTCCCCCTGGCGGGACACCTGGGTCAAGATAAAACCTATAGTCGTCTGGTGACCCACTTCTTCTGGCCCAAAATGAGGAACGATGTACACCAGCATTGCCGATCTTGCCCCACGTGCCAAGCCAGTGGAAAGAGCGGCCGCAAACTAAAAGCCCCCCTGCAACCTTTTCCCGTGGTCACCACCCCGTTCGAGAGGGTCGGGATAGACATCGTGGGACCCCTGGACCCGCGCACCAAACAAGGCCATCGATTCATCCTGGTGCTAGTGGACCACGCCACCCGCTACCCCGAGGCTGTTCCCCTGCGAACTGTGACAGCCCCGGTAGTCGGCCGGGCTCTGTTGGGGATCTTCTCCCGTGTGGGCTTCCCCCGAGAAGTCGTCAGCGACAGAGGCACGAACTTTATTTCTAAATATATGAAGTCCCTCTGGCAACAGTGCGGGGTTACCTACCGATTCACGACCCCCTATCACCCTCAAGGAAACGGACTCGTTGAGCGGTTCAACCGCACCCTCAAAGGGATGATCGGGGGGTTGGAAGAGCCCCTCCGTCGCCAGTGGGACGTGCTGCTGCCGTGCCTCCTCTTCGCCTATCGAGAGGTTCCCCAGAAGTCCCTGGGCTTCAGCCCGTTTGAACTACTATATGGACACCCAGTGCGGGGACCGCTCAGCCTAGTCAAGGAAGGCTGGGAGATGCCCCCTCTAAAGAACCCACCAGATGTTTTCCGATACCTCCTAACCCTCCGCAACCAGACCCGGCAGTTCAGAGAGCTGGCAAAAGCCAACCTAGAGGCCAGCCAAGAGGACATGAAAAAGTGGTATGACCGGAATGCCTCCTCCATCGAATTTGAACCTGGGCAACAGGTATGGGTGATGTCCCCCACCGAACCCTGCGCCCTGCAAGACAAGTGGACAGGGCCCTTCAAAGTAGTCGAGCGCAAGGGTCCTGCCACCTATCTCATCGACATGGAATCTCCCCGGAACCCCCTCCGGGTCCTCCACGCTAACAGACTGAAACCCCACTTTGTGCGTTCAGAACTCAGCCTCCTGATGGCCACAGACAATGGGGCTGAAGAGGACTCCGAGCCCCTCCCTGACCTCCTACGGACTCAGGAGAAAGACGGCTCCGTGGATGGGGTCCGACTCTCGGAGGCCCTCACCCGAGAGCAACGCCAGGAGTGTCGAGTCCTCCTGTCACAGTTCGCCAGCCTGTTCTCCCTCGCCCCAGGTGTCACTTCCTGGTGTGTGCACGATGTGGACACAGGGGACAGCCCCCCTATCCGCCACCGGGCCTACCGCGTGCCAGATCGGGTACGGGCCTGCATCCAGGAAGAGGTAGCAAGAATGCTCACGCTCGGGGTCATCGAGCCCTCAGATAGCCCCTGGGCCAGTCCTGTAGTACTGGTCCCCAAAGCAGCCGCCCCTGGCACCACGCCGGAACTCCGGTTCTGCGTCGACTACCGGGGCTTAAATGCGGTCACCAGAACAGACGCACATCCCATCCCCCGGGCAGATGAACTAATCGACCGCATGGGAGCTGCCCGCTACCTCAGTATTTTCGACCTGACGGCGGGCTACTGGCAAATCGGCCTCACACCCCGGGCCCAAGAACGTTCTGCCTTTTCCACCCCCGATGGCCATTACCATTTCAAGGTCATGCCCTTTGGCATAAAGAATGCCCCAGCAACCTTTCAGCGGCTCGTCAATCAAGTCCTGGCGGGGCTCGAAGGGTTCAGCGCCGCCTACCTAGATGACATCGCTGTATACAGCCACCATTGGACCGAGCACCTCCACCACCTCCGAGCCGTGCTACAAGCCCTTCAGCGAGCTGGCCTCACGATCAAGGCCAGCAAATGTCAAATTGGTCAAGGGTCTGTAACCTACCTCGGACACCAGGTGGGAAGCGGCCTGGTGGCCCCTCTGCAGCTCAAAATTGCCGCCATCCAGTCCTGGCAGCCCCCCATCACCCAGACCGAGGTACGAGCCTTCCTGGGCCTCACGGGCTACTACCGAAGGTTCGTGAAAGACTATGGTACTATAGTGGGTCCCCTCACGGAACTCACGTCAAAAAATCAACCCAAGAAAGTCAACTGGACCCCAGAGTGTCAAACAGCATTCGAACAATTGAAAGCCGCCATGTGTTCCGCCCCTGTGCTCCAGGCCCCCGACTACAGCCGGGAGTTCGTCGTCCAGACGGATGCCTCCGACCATGGCATCGGGGCAGTCCTGTCTCAAGTGAACACCGAAGGCCTTGATCAGCCAGTGGCCTTCATCAGCAGGCGACTCCTACCACGAGAACAACGCTGGAGCACCATTGAGAGGGAGGCCTTCGCCGTGGTATGGGCCCTCAAGAAACTCCGGCCCTACCTCTTTGGCACACACTTTCGGGTGCAGACCGACCACCGACCCCTGCAGTGGCTGATGCAGATGCGGGGA
Source organism: Lissotriton vulgaris (assembly GCF_964263255.1). Classification (NCBI taxonomy): domain Eukaryota; kingdom Metazoa; phylum Chordata; class Amphibia; order Caudata; family Salamandridae; genus Lissotriton; species Lissotriton vulgaris. The sequence goes on from NC_141687.1 coordinate 249,365,003, forward strand.
GAAAACCCGAAGTTACTACGTTGGTCCATCTCCCTCCAAGGGATGGACTTCACAGTTGAACATCGGCCTGGGCCAGATCACGCCAACGCGGATGGCCTGTCCCGGTTCTTCCGCCTCGACGAGGAGAGTCCCCAAGAGGATGGGTAACTCTCCCCGCCTTCAGCTGGGGGGGGACGCATGTTGGACAGGCCACATGAAGGGCCACTCTCCCCCGGCCCGACCAGGCCCGAGCCCGGTCACGCAGGTACCCCACACCACCATTACACGTCCTCCGTCCCCTCCGGGACCCCTACCCTCGAACATGTCGACCTCGTGGGCCTGATCCACTGCCGGCCTGCGCGCCCATCCTGGGCGCCATCTTGGACACTCCACCACGAGGCCGCCTGGCCCCAGATCGACCTCAACCCTGGGCCTGGCCAGGTCTCAGACATCCCGGCACCACCATCCACCCAGGAGGTGAGCGGGCTACTTGGCAAGTCACTGGGGGAAAGAGGTGTCGATGGCTCTCCCCCGCCAGGTGCCGCTCGCCCATCGCCTCCCCGGGCGCTGGCTCCACCCCCCTGCTGGGTGTCTGAACTCCCTCATCCCGGACCTCCCGACCTCCAAGTGCGAGGGTCCGGACATCAAAGAACACCAGCCCTATAACTGGGGCAGCTCCAGAGCAGGAAGGCAGTTGTATCTTGGAGTCGAGAGACGCAGAGAAGAACTCATCCTTGACGGACTACTGGCGCTGCCATAGCTCTGTCTCGTGCACCATCGTCTTGCCTGCTGGCGCTGCCGCAACCTTCGTAACCTTCATATCCTTCATCGTCGTCGGGACCTGCTGGCGTGGCCGCGGACCGTTTGCATTCACCATCTTCATCGGGACCTGCTGGCTCCGCCGCGGACCGTCGTTTCCTTCGTCCATCTCGGGACCTGCTGGCTCCGCCGCGGCCCGATCATCTAGAACGCCGAGCTCGAGGATTGAGAGCTAGTTTCATCTTTTGGTAACAAGACTGTCCCGCTACCCTTTTCCCAAGCTAGAGACCAGAACCGAGGGGACCCCTGAGTCCAGACCTCCTTGTACCATTCCATCGTAAACTTAAAGAATTGCCTATAAAGTCTCGTTGAACTTTACCCTTGTGTGGTGTCCGTCTGTGGGGGGGAAGTTACTTGTCTGTACGATCGCTGGAGACGGCTCTCCCCGGAGACCTCTCCCCTTATCCTCGGCCGACCCTCCCGGTCCGTCTAACAACTGGTAACTCCACTGATTGATTAAGATGAAATGGAGAGATGACTTTAGGAAGGAATTTTGGGTTTGTTCGGAGGACCACTTTGTTACGATGTAATTGTAAGAATGGTTCCTGTATGGTGAAAGCCTGGATCTTAATTACTCTTCTAAGAGAGGTAATGGCAACAAGGAAAGCTACTTTCCATGTGAGGAACTGTAGTTCGCATTCTTGTAAAGGTTCAAATGGGGGTCCCATGAGCCTGGTAAGAACAATATGTAGGTTCCACGCTGGAGAGGGTGGTAACCTAGGAAGAATTTTTCCTTTGAGGCCTTCCATAAAGGCTTTAATTGCAGGGACTCTAAATAGTGACAAGTGTTGCCTGTTTTGTAAGTAAGCAGCGAGTGCTGCTAGATGTAAATGTATCAATGAATATGCTAGATTACATCTTTGCAAATGCAGTAGATAGCAAATGATATTCTGGATGGAAGCATCCAGTGGATCAATATGATTATTGGTGCAGTAAATGGCAAATCTTTTCCATTTTGCAGCAAAGCAAGCTCCAGTAGTGGGCCGTTGGCTTCTTTACTGATGTTCATACAGTCCGGTGGTAGGGTAAGGTAACCAAACTCTAGGACTTCAGGAGCCAGATTGAAAGATTCACCTGGCCTGGATCTGGATGTCTGATCTCTCCATGGTTCTGCATTAGCTGGGATGGGGACAGGCGTAGTTTTTGGTGCGGAACTAATGAGAGTTCCAATAAAGCTGTGAACCACGGCTGGCGTGCCCATGTGGGAGCCACTAAGATTAGTTTGAGAGACTGTTGTTGGCGCTTCCGTACCACTAGTGTAATCAGTGTGAGTGGCGGAAAAACGTACACAAAACTGCCTGACCAGTTCATCCATATCGCATTGCCCTTGGACAACGGGTGTGGAAGCCTGGCGGCGAAGGTTGGTCATAGTGCGTTGTCGTGTGTGTCGAACTGATCTATGTCTGGTTGGCCCCACTTGTGGAAAAATAGTAGAAGAACCTGGGGATGTAGTTCCCATTCATGAATCTGTTGTGTCTGTCGACTTAACAGATCTGCAATCTGATTGTGAACTCCTGGAAGGTGTTCGGCCAGTAGATATATATTTTGTGGGATGTCCCATCTCCAAATGTTCTGTGCGAGCTGGGACAGTTGCAGAGAATATGTGCCTCCTTGTATTTGTATGTAGTACATGGCTGTCCTGTGTCCGTCCGGATCAAGACAGCTTTGTTTTGTACATTTACTTGAAAAGATTTTAGTGCTCGGAATATTGCTAGTAGCTCCAGATGATTGATGTGGAGCACTTTTTGTTGAGTGGTACATCTGCCCTGAGTTCTATGTTCGAGGAGATTGGTCCCCATCCTGTGAGTGATGCGTCTGTTGTGAGTACTATCTGTGGAACAGTTTCGAGGAACGGCCGCGCTTTGGACAAGTTTTTTGTGTTCCACCACTGCAGAGAGCGATGTGTGGGGCTGTCCACCAACACCAGATATTTAAGTTGTCCTTGAGCCTGATTCCACTGATGTGCTAGACATTCCTGTAATGGACACATTTGAAGTCTTGCATATGGTCCAATAAAAATGCAAGATGCCATCATGCCTATGAGCTGCATTAACACTCTGACTGGGACAGAGTGTTGGGCTTGAAATTTTGTGACTAGGGCTTGTATGCTGGCTATCCTGGCTGGACTGGGGTATGCTAGAGCTGTGGAGGTGTTTATTGTGGCCCCCAGACATTGATGTATATGGGAGGGCTGGAGATGCGACTTGGTGTAGTGGATGGTGAACCCCAAGTTGTGTAATGTAGGAATGGTTTGATGAGTGTGTTGAACACACTGATTGAATGATTTGTCTTATTAGCCAGTCGCCTAGATATGGTAAGACATGATCTGTTGTCTTCTGAGATGTGCTGCTACTGCTGCAAGGCACTTTGTGAACACTCTGGGTGCAGTTGTAACTTCGAATGGAAGGACTTTGAACTGATAGTGTTGTCCGTCCACTACAAACCTTAGATACTTTCTGTGAGAAGGATGCATGGGAATGTGGAAGTAGGCGTCCTTGAGATCTAGTGGGCAAGGAAGACGCCTTGTTGCAGCAGCGGGAACACTTGTTGGAGTGATCATATGAAAATGATCTGAGTGTATATATAGGTTGAGAGGCCTGAGATCAAGTATTGGTCTTAGAGTCCCATCTTTCTTGGGTATTAGGCAGTACAGTGAATTAACCCCTGTTCCTTGATGTCGTAAGGGAACAGTCCTATTGCGTGCTTTTGAAGCAATGAGAGAACCTCTCTTTTTAGGAGCTTTAGATGTTCTGTGGACATGGGACGCAACTTGGGTGGTATATGTGAGGGGGTAGCTGTAAGTTCTAGGCAGTAACCATGCTGGATAATTTGTCTCACACACCTGTCTGTTGTGATGGAATTCCAGACAGGTAGGAACTGTGATAATCTCTCCTCGACTGAGTGGTATGGTGTAGGGGGAGCGGAGGGAAGTCACTGTTTTGTGGAGGGGGAGGTACGAGTGATGTTATTACCTCAACCTCTTCCTTTATTGTTATTTCCTCTGTATCCGCCTCTAAAGTATCCTCTATTGGGGGATGTTTGTGTAGCGGCTTTAAACTAAGATGAGTTGTCTGCTCCCATGTGTTTGGAGGCCCCTCTATAGGAGTGACGAAAGGAGCCCCGTGTTTGTGGAGACTGTAAAGCTCCCATGGTCTTAGCAGTCTCAGTGTCTTCCTTCATTTTTTCAAGGGCAGTGTCCGTAGTCAGGCAAAAAAGTTGTTGTTGGTTGAACAGCTGGTTGAGGATAGTAGTCTGGACTTCCTGCTTAAAGCCTGAGATGCGTAGCCAGGCATGTCGCCTAAGGAGCACACTGGTATTGATAGATCTAGAGGCAGTGCCCGCTGCGTCAAATTCACATTTTATTGAACCATTTGAATTTAGCTTGCCCTCTTGTATGAGATCATTTGCTTGTGTTTTAGATTGGTCAGGCAAATGTTGTAGCAGGGTTTCTAACTGGTCGGAGTGAGCCCTATCATATCTTGCGAGCAGTGCCTGTGTGTTGGTTATGTGCCAGTGATTGGCTGCTTGCGCAGCTACCCTTTTGACAGAAGCGTCTAGCAATTTGGATTCTTTATCAGGGGGTGGCGCTTTCCCAGAGGTTTGGGAGTTAGCGTGCTTTCTAGTGTTGGAAATGACTAGAGAATTCAAAGGCAGCTGTCCCGTAATATAAGCAGGATCTGCAGGGGCAGGTCTATACTTTTTTCCTATTCTAGGGTTAAGGATCCTGGCACGTACAGGATCTTTAAACACTTCGGGGGCATGTTTAATGACTCCCTTATTCATTGGCAATATTTGCACAGTCTTTTGGGACTGTTCAAATGTATCCAACAAAAAGTCCTCTTCTGCTGCATCTGAGTGCATTGTGACACCATGATAGATGGCAGCCTATTAACGGTCCAAAACCAATATTATTGTCTTGGGGGAGATGGTTTCGAGGGGTATGTGTGTGGGCTTGGGATGTCTGGGAGATCTGTTGGGATAGGGTACTCCAAATCAGGTGGGTAGGTTGGACAGGTGAAAGGGTCATCTGTGTCACTCCCTACCCTAGATCCTCCTCCTCCTCCTCCTCCTCCTCCTCCTCCTCCTCCTCCTCCTCCTCCTCCTCCTCATCATCATAATCATCATCATCATCATCATCATCTGGAGGTGTATGAGGTGGAGAAGACTCAATTGGAGGAGTAATATATTTAGGGAGAGGAAGTGGGTTAGGAGGCAGTATAGGAGAAGAAGGATGCATAGGAGATGTGGCAGAGTCCTGCTTTACAGGCACTAGAGGAACAGGTGCTGTGTCTAACTTACTCTTCCTATACAGCAGTGGTGACATCTCCTGTTTCTGGATCAATATAAATATTTTTCTGTTTACGATCGACAGGATCCGGATGAATAAGTTCCTCTTCCTCAGGTACCACTTTTGGCGCTGATTTTTTCGGTTCCGAACGGGGTTGGTGTTGACTTTTATTGTCTTTGGCCTTAGGAGGCATGATAGAGTCCTTAGGCTTAGCCTTTGGTTCCGAGGCTCTTGGTTTCGGAGCCAAAGCGGGATCATTAGGCTTGGAAACGTTCGATGACTGTTTATCCACGGGCCTCAAGGTTTTTGGGGCCGATTTGTCCTTAGAGGTGGAAGGTGTTGGAACCGATTCCGGAGCCGAGAGTTCTTTTGGTTTCGGTGCCAAACGTGCCGTGGGATTGGTACAAGCTACCGGAAGGCTTTTCTTTTCTCTCCGGAGCCGGGCTCGAAGGTGGGGCTTCTGAAGTGTGTTTTCGGTTGTGACTGGGGCCAGCAGGCGAAGTCTTGACCATTGCCTTTGGTTTTGGTGGTGGGGGTCAGGGTAGGGGCAGTAGTACTCACTTGTTGACCCAGAGTGATGGGGTAGTCCGAGTCTTCTGCCTTTGATACGATTTGGAGATCTTCGATATCAAATCTTCTTCTGGGACATCTGGGCCTTCGTCGAAGATGTCCACTGGTTCCGGAGCTGATCTCTGCATGATGTGTCCATGAGCCCTTCGATCTCGAATGGTCTTCTTCGATCTAAAGGATGCGCAGGCTGGACAGCTGGACTCTTTGTGTTCAGGTGAGACGCACAAGTTGAAGACCTTGTGATGATCACTGTGCAGGAATTTTGCTCCACACTGGGGGCATTTTTTGAATGGCGTCCTTTCCATGAGCCATAGGCCTCACGGTGTGGATAGGCCCAACGGCCCACTATGACGACCGGAATCGAGCCGATGAAAGTTGTGTCGAAGCTTAAGATGTTCGAAGTCAATCGTCAATGGGAGGAGTCACCTATCTTGTGACTACAAAGACTTCTTCCTAGTAACCTGTAAGCATCCAAGCTCAACACCAGATGGCGATCTAATGTGAAGTGTGAGATCTGCAGCTCATATGCCTCGAACATAAGCTTTTTAGTTAAAGTGTCTCTTTCTAAGCGTAGTTTGTGTGGTATTGCGAAGAACAAACTACATTTTGTTGTTAATCACCATGGTGTTCCTTGATCCCATTAAGGGGACTCTTGGTAACCCAAAGCTCTGACACCACTTCAGTTATGCATTGGGTGAGATTCTGCAGGGCTACAAAGACCTTCATTTCACATTCAAGCATTGCTGTATTGAACGAAGTTCACTTGTGTCATCTGTAGTTCTGAAAACAAACCTTGTAGAGCTCAGCCATAGACTCAGTTTACGCAACACTGCAAGGGTCAATATGGCCGAACCACATCTGCAGTTTCTATTCTTGTGCCGAAGGAACGTGGCTTAACCCCTTCCGTGCCCGTAATGGAACCACTCAGTCACAAGCACAGCATGCCCGTGCCGGAGTGGTTCCGTCACGAGCAGCCTCCCCCCTCCACCCACCTACCTCCCCCCCACCCCCCCAGTGCTGCAGTGGAATTACCGCCACAGCCAAGGGGTTAATGATTCAAGCTCAATTTGAATAAGCATTTGGTCAAGAAGGCTTTCCATGTGGTTACTCTCTTTCTGTACTGGGAAACGTGAGACAATCGAAAGGATTGGAAAGCAAGCCACAGGAATTTCCAATGGTAGAAAGCATTTGCTCTTTTCAATCAGTCAGTACTGCAGTGGTTTGTCTGTGGCTTTCCTGGAAATATGCTGTAGACAAACCAAGTCAATCTCATGGTAAGAAGAAAAAACAACAATCAGAGTAACGAGTCAAATCAACCCAGACCCAGAATTTGTATAAGGTTTTTTTTGCATCAATAACGCTCTCCCCTTTAACTACCCAACCCTTGAGTAAGAAAGTGGCAATCATGTTGGGACTGTATACCAGGCCATCAGAAATCAGCCTGCAGTGAGTAACTTTCCTTATTAGTTAATTTTGTTCGTTAAGGGAGCTCTGGAAAAGAAAGAATGGAGCAGAATACTCTCCTAGAAAAGAGGCTGCAGAGGTGGCACTACAACTATATATAATACAGTTCGACCAGTTACTCATTGTAATGGCCGTCTATGGGCCACTGTGAAGATCTTTAATCACTTAAAGTGAAGAGGTTAGGGCCGGCCAAAAAAAGGCAAAGATGGGAAGTCACATTTTCAGTCCAGAGGGCATGTAGATGTCAAGAGTACCATTATCGATGTAATCATGTTCCTTGCAAAATGATAGCCAAATGAAAATCATGGCAGTTAACTTTAATTTATGCATCTTGTAATGGAGGCAGGGAAAGAGGCCTAGCGAGTTGGTACAGAACAGAATGCAAATTAGAACATTTAGTTTAAAGATCGCCGTGTTGATTTATGCACACAACAGATCCCTGACATTTTGTCTATTGCACATATCTGCTATTTAAGCTTCAAAGTGCAATTGGTGTATCTGGTGCAGCTGGGGATGCCATATTTAGACACACTTGCTTCCATTCAACTTCCTTTATTTCCTCCATCTCATTTTGCTTCAAATAAATGATTAACATGGCAGCAGGAACTACAAAGCACTTTACATATTAAGAAAAAGGCGGTCACTGGGTGTGAAGAAAACCATTTGCTTTGTAGTTGCTGCAAAACGCCTTTCCGTGAGGAAACGTCCATAAGTAAGATTGAAACAAAACACATTCAAAATGATTTACGATGCAGTTACAATTCCCAGTTAAGTGGGTATCAAGGGGGTCGCAGCAGGTAGACTTGAAGCAGTCATGCTTTTAGTTAGGTCTATTTTCTGAGAGCGGAACTTTTTTTTTTTTTTTAAAGAGTGGGACCTTAAAAAAATTTCAACGCAAACTTCCAGTTTTTTAAGTACCTTAAAAAATGGATCTTGTGTCTTTCAGATAGGGACCAAGCATGTGAAGACAACCTTGGAGAGCATCCCTACCAAAGGGTGAAGGCTATAAGGAGGCATATGCATAAACTCATCAGTGACACCTGACCTTAATTACATTGTTCATTTAAGACAAAGCGGAAGAAAAGGATTGTAGTCTACATACATTTGAACACCACAACTGTTTTCTTGGGCATGAGAAGTGAATTTCCAATATTTTCTACATTGATTAGTCTATTTTCCAAAACAGCGGAACGACTTTCATTCCTCTCTGCACATGGTCTGAACTTCAAGCCAAAAATTATGTGAAGCCAGTCTTGCATTAACACAACAGCAAGCAAGGGTTGCTGACAAGCTCGAGGATTAATGAACAACAGCGAAGAAGGAGGTAGCTGTCGCTAAGACAATGGGTATCAAAGGATTCCAGGGACAGCAGATGTCAATGCCTGTTTGCTCCCCATCACCTCGAAGAAAGTTGGAAACTTCAGGCTTAGATGTGCACAAGAAAAATAGAATAAAGAAAGCTCCAGGAGCACATTGACTTTCTTTACTTCCAAATCCTTATTTCTTCTGCTAATGTCGGACAAGTAAAGCCGAGGCTAACAACTGAGGGTCGAGGAAGGGGACAAGGTGCACAGTGTTTTTCTTCCTCTTTACCAAACTTGAATAAATGGAGAGGGCTCAAAAACTATCAATTATGGCCGTCTGTGACCATACCCGGAGGACCCTTGCTTTCAGTCTTACTGCAACTAAGCCATGGGTAAGAGGCTGCAGTGCCGAGTTCTACTCTCCCTCGACAGTGGTTGCCAAATTGTGCGCTGCGGCACCCTGGTGCGCCGTTAGGAGTCGCCAGGGGCGCTGCGCACGATGTGGGAAGGTAGCCTGCGCTAATCATGTAGTATTTGTAAGACCCTTTTCCTTCCAGTCTCAGTGAAAGCAGTTCCCCCTTCTTCCCTCCGCATATTTCAGCAGTTTGCCACTGAAGTAATTTTATGGTCGGACTTGCTAGAAATAAACACACGTTCCCTTTCTAAGAAACAGCCCCTCCTCCCAGCTGCCTGGTGTGACCCTCATTCCTTTCCCGAAGGGGAGAGTTGTTCTGCCTCTGACGTACCCCAATCCAGATCAATCAATCAATCAGGGGATTTGTAAAGCGAGCTACTTACCCGTGGTGGTCTCAAGGCGCTGAGGCGGGGTTTGGGGTGGGCGGGGGGTGGGGGGAGGCGACGCTACTGTTTGAAGAGCCAGATCTTGAGGAGTTTTCTGAAGGCGAATAGGTCTTTGGTCTGACGTAGGTGGGTAGGAAGGGTGTTCCAGGTCTTGGCGGCGAGGTAGGAGAAGGATCTGCCACGGAGGTAGGTCGTTGGATGCGGGGGACGGTGGCGAGGGCGAGGCTGGCGGAGCGGATCTGGCGGGTGGGGGTGTGGAAGTTGAGTCTGCTATTCAGGTAGGCTGGTTCGGCGTTGTGGAGTGCAATGTGTGCGTGGGTGAGGAGTTTGAAGGTGATCCTCTTGTCGACGGGGAGCCAGTGTAGGTTCCTCAGGTGGGGGGTGATGTGGCAGCGGCGGGGTGCGTTGACAATCAGTGGGGCGGAGGCATTTTGGATGCGCTGGAGTCGTCTTAGGTGTTTGGCTGGGATTCTGGCGTAGAGTGCGTTGCCGTAGTCCAGCCTGCTGCTGAGGGCCTGTGTCACCGTTCTTCTTGTTATGGCCGGGATCCATTTGCAGATCCTGCGAAGGGTGCGGAGGGTGTTGTAGCAGGAAGAGGAGACAGCGTTGACCTGTTTGGACATGGAGAGGGTGGAGTCGAGGATGAATCCCAGGTTGCGTGCGTGGTCGGTGGGTGTCGGTGCTGTCCCCAGAGTGGGAAGCCACCAGGAGTCGTCCCAGGCTGAAAGGTTGGGCCCGAGGATGAGGCCCTCCGTCTTGTCCGAGTTCAGTTTCAGGCAGCTGGTCCTCATCCAGTCGGCGATGGCCTTCATTCCGTCGTGGATGTTGGTTTTGGCGGTGCGTGGGTCGTTGGTGGGGAAGAAGATGAGCGGAGTATCGTCGGCGTAAGAGATTATGTTGTGGTGGCGGGCCACTTGTACGAGGGGGGCCATCTAGATGTTGAACAGCATTGGGCTGAGGGAGGAGCCCTGGGGGACGCCGCAGATGAGGTCGGTGGCTTCAGATCGGAAAGGCGGGAGGCGGACGCTCTGGGATCTGCCGGAGAGAAAGGACGTGGTCCAGTCGAGGGCCTTCTCTTGGATACCGGCTTCATGGAGGCGAGTTTTTAGTGTGCCATCATGTCGAAGGCAGCAGATAGGTTCAGGAGGATGAGGGCTGATGTTTCGCCGTTTTCTAATTGGCTCCTGATGTCGTCTGTGGCAGCGATTAGTGCTGTCTCGGTGTTGTGGTTTCGTCTGAATCGGGATTGGGATGGGTCCAGGATGTTGTTGTCTTCTAGGTGGCGGGTCAGCTGCATGTTGACGATTTTCTCGATGACCTTCGACGGGAACGGGAGAAGGGAGATGGGCCAGATGTTTTTAAGGTCTTTGGGGTCCGCCTTGGGCTTCTTGAGGAGGGCGGTGATTTCGGCGTGCTTCCAGCGTTCCAGGAATGTCGCGTTTTCGAAGGAGATGTTGATGACCTTAGGTAGTTGGTGTGCGATGGCTGCGCCTGCCTTGTTGAATATGTGGTGTGGGCACGGGTCCGTCGGAGATCCTGAGTGGATGGAGTTCATGACCTTGCGTGTCTCGTCATCGCAGACGTTGGACCAGGAGGTTGGTGCTGATGGTGTTCGCAGGAGGGGTGGGGTCTGGTGCGGTCAGGTCGGTCGTGGCGTTGAAGCTGTCGTGGATGTCAGCGGTCTTGCGGTAGAAGAAGTTGGCGAGGGAGTCGCACAGTACCTGTGAGGGCGGGATGTCGTTGGCGCTGGGGTTGGAGAGTTCTTTTACGATGCGGAAGAGCTCTTTGCTGTTGTGTGCGTTGTTGTCCAGTCGGTCTTTGAAGGAGGACCTCTTGGCTGATCTGATGAGGTGGTGTCTGCAGGTGGCGTCCTTGTGGGCTGCGTGGTTGTCCGGGAGTGGAGACCGGGGGAAATTTTTGTTTTCCGAATGATCTGGCTCGTATTGGACGGCCCCTCTATCCCCGATGTCAGGGATCAAGATGGCAGTGTCAGGGAAGGACATTAGCACGTTTCATTTCTATTAGTGTCCACTGTTTGCCCGTGGCAGCGGATGGGAGGCTATAGAGGCCTTGGCCTGAGCAAGGTTCACCCTCGCTGAGAAGGATGCCTCACTTGTGCTACTTCTTGCTAAATCAACATTTACAGATAGTATTATTTTTTAAGATGCCATGATCTACAGCATCACATGTGCTCAGGAGAGGTTTATATATGAAATATATATTGTCACAACAGTGAGTGCTCGTCTATTCTGCTTTGCGGTTAGTAAATGCCAACATTTTCCCTTTTGCTGGACTGGCTGCCCACTGCCCCAGGAAGAGACACAGGCGCTAACAGGCAAAACAGAACAAGTACAACATTACAGCTGTTTACTTTAGTTATTATTTGAAAGAGTTTGTTTCTCGTGATAGGAGGACATCTCAGTGCGATTCTCCTCAGGGAAAATATGTTGTTTGATAGTAATGTGCACGGATTGCAGCATGTCAGCCGTGATAGGAGAGCTCAAATTCACACCGTCCTATGTTTAAGTTTATTCTGTCCTTGCCAGGACCATCGCATTACTAGACAGTCAAAAAGGTTAAGACTGTGTTCTTTTGTCTCTCTTGTGTCTCAACATTATGAACTGAGGCTGAGCTATGATGACGACTCAGAGAGGAAGTAAAAGTCATAGGCTGGGTATTGTAAATGTATACAAACTCCATATATAAACGGTAATATAAAAGAAAGCAGCCGCTGTGCAGGCATACTTGCAAAAAGTTAGCCGTTGCACATGAACCGGTGCACACCAGGCGGCCTATGTGGTGTTGTGACAAAGAGGGTGGACAGGTGATGGAGGCTGTGTGACAAGTCGCATTGTTAAATTTCTCAGCTGCATATATAAAAGGGGTCATCAGGTGTCCACAGCTCATCCCTTGCTTTGCAATGCAAGCATGAACTAAAAAAAAAAAACTTCAGATGTTTTTTTAAAAACTGTTTTCTTTATCTTTGGTGCAGCTTTGTGTGTCATAGTTAGTAACAAGAGTGAGGCCTCCCAAATAAAATGAGTATTTTCAAATCTCATCTACAATCACACACTGAGGTGATGTTAAGACGAGTGTTATTTTGCTACAGCAAATATGTAGATGGGCCCTAATTACAGGGAAAAATAATATATGTAGAATAGATTGTTGGCCTGGCAGTTGAAATGTGAGATAAGACATGCACCACTTTTATCTGGAACTGGTACTTACACTGCTCTGGAGCTATTTTTTAAAGCTGAAGTTGTATTTCACCTAGAGAAAACGTAGTGTTATGAAACCACTGGATGTGCTTACATTTTCTCCACTTTTGTCCGATTCCAAAAAGCTCCCCTTGAACTTGGGATGATGATTTTGGAGCGGTTTGAGTGGTCTGGTGTGGTTATTTTTGGGTTAATTACTGCTGCGCAATTACCATTTTTACTGATTGTTGAGTTAAAAACAATTAAACAAAGTGGGTTTCTGCTCACATTTTCACTTGCTGAAAGCAAGTTGGAAATATAAACCGAGATGTACCTGTAATTCAAGAATTGCACGCTGTTCAATCACCCCGGACTGGGCCATGTGTGTTTTATTTTTGGGAAGAGGAATGTGACAGAGGGATGAAAAATACCGGAAACTAAAAGTGACACCAAGACAGTTAATTCATCGGCTTAATCCTAATTAACCTCAGGGCGAAAATTGGAAGTACTACCGCGGTCTGACTTAAATCCTCGCACCGGTAAACAAGCATTGGAAATGCAATAGGTCTCGCAGTAGTAAAGTTTGAGCTATAGGTATTATTTATTTTTTTGTTTTTTATTTATGTGTTGTTTTTTCTAAATAGCTAAATTAATAGCTTTCTTCTTTACAAAGCCAATAGTTATAATTTTTGTAAATGTGACACCTCTAGCATTTGTAAAGCAACATGTTTTGTATTAACGGGACTTATATGTGACTTATATGTATTGATATAAAAAAAATCAATGGCTTTAAAAAACAATTAATAATTAATACGTAAATAAAATGGATTTTTTTTATATTGCCAATAGCTTAAAGTTTATTAAATATATTTAGTGAAGATGCTGTGGTTGCGCTGAGTGAGGGTGAGTGAGGGTGAGAGTGGGTGAGGGTGAGTGAGGGGTTGAGGGTGAGTGAGGGTGAGGGGTTGAGGGTGAGTGAGTGAGGGTGAGGGGTTGAGGGTGAGTGAGGGTGGGTGAGGGGTTGAGGGTGAGTGAGGGTGAGTGAGGGTGAGTGAGGGTGAGTGAGGGTGAGTGAGGGTGAGTGAGGGTGAGTGAGGGTGAGTGAGGGTGAGTGAGGGTGAGTGAGGGTGAGTGAGGGTGAGTGAGGGTGAGTGAGGGTGAGTGAGGGTGAGTGAGGGTGAGTGAGGGTGAGTGAGGGTGAGTGAGGGTGAGGGATTGAGGGTGAGTGAGGGTGAGGGATTGAGGGTGAGTGAGGGTGAGGGATTGAGGGTGAGTGAGGGTGAGGGATTGAGGGTGAGGGATTGAGGGTGAGTGAGGGTGAGGGATTGAGGGTGAGGGGTTGAGGGTGAGTGAGGGTGAGGGTGAGTGAGGGTGAGGGGTTGAGGGTGAGTGAGGGTGAGGGTGAGTGAGGGTGGGGTGAGTGAGGGTGAGTGAGGGTGAGTGAGGGTGAGTGAGGGTGAGTGAGGGTGAGTGAGGGTGAGTGAGGGTGAGTGAGGGTGAGTGAGGGTGAGTGAGGGTGAGTGAGGGTGAGTGAGGGTGAGTGAGGGTGAGTGAGGGTGAGTGAGGGTGAGTGAGGGTGAGTGAGGGTGAGTGAGGGTGAGTGAGGGTGAGTGAGGGTGAGTGAGGGTGGGTGAGGGTGGGTGAGGGTGAGTGAGGGTGGGTGAGGGTGAGTGAGGGTGAGGGTGAGTGAGGGTGAGTGAGGGTGAGTGTGAGTGAGGGTGAGGGGTTGAGGGTGAGTGAGGGTGAGTGAGGGTGAGGGGTTGAGGGTGTCTAAGGTCTCATCTGCATAACAACGATCTGATCAATACAGTGTTTAAAGATGGCTCCTATTGGTTTAATCAAGGGCAGCTGTACAGCTCTATCGGGTCAGAGTTTCCAGGGAGTTGTTGTGTGCGTTTGTGACTGAATTCAGTGTACGCTGGGCCCTTACTGTTTGTCTCCTTACAAGTGACTGAATAGCCAGGTATTGCACATTCACAATGTCCGTGGTTTATGTTCGGAGCTGTGTCTTAATGGCTGCTGTTGTAAGAGGTCATTTGTGGTGCTCTGTTCAGGCCCACGCCATTATTTATTTCTGCCCTTTCGTAATACCCTGAATATACATACCCCTGGCATTGTCTGTCATATTATTGCTTCCGAACATTATTCAGTTTATCACTGGAATACCCGAGTAAAGGAATGCAGCACTCTTCCTATGTTCTTTCTTTGTGGACACCGATGTAAAATCAACCTCTTTAGAAATCAGGATTTGCATCCCCAAAATATATTTGAGAATCACATCTCTGCACATTTATCCTAAAAGCAGAACGTTTTAAAAGGCCATGGTTGTTGACCTAAATATGAACCCCCAAAAATGCTAATGTTCTGCTAAGCATCGCAGAGGTCATGCATGCCGCAGAGTTAAATGGCAGACTAACGTTGAACTAATGAAATGAGTACCACTGGTGTCGGTGAGAACACGTGATATGCCACAGCTGCTCAGTGTGCGGTCAGTACGCTACTTAAATGGTCATTGGTATATTAATGGACCCAAAAAAATCAGTGTGCGGGTAATATAATTAAGGGTGTGCACGTGCGTGTTTGAGGTGGTTTCGTGGAATTGTTGCAGAATGGATTCTGAACCAAATCACCTCGTAGTCTCAAACTTTGACATTTACATAGCGCCCAGCTGTCAGAAGCGCTGCCTAAAGCTGCAACTGCAGCGCTTTAGGAAGGCATTCAGATTACATTTTGTACCAACAGGATGTCAGCATTTTACTTTGCGAGAGCACGCTAGAGAACAGAAACAGCAACAACATTGGCGGTTCAAAGGCTAGACTCCTTAATCCGAAATATGTTCCACTGGCTATGGGTTCCAGCAACAGAAAGGCAGCGCCATTTCTCGCGCCAGTAGTGGCACGCAGCCGCTGGGGTGACCGCAGCTCACACAAAGTAGGGGCTGGCATTCCTGGGATGCCAAAGATCTGAGGTGGGGGAGGGAGAGGTGAAAGGCTTCACAGATTTGTTCAACAAGGAAGTAATAAACAATGCGCGACGTCGGGAACTGCGGGCGAGCTCTTTTTGTGTGCATATAAAGTGTCAAATAAAGCGACTGCCAAGGTAGCTGTAGCCAAGGCGTGGAACGGCCGCCATTGTCCCGGGCTGATTGGAATGGAAAGTGAAATGTTTCAGGAAAGCATGTCGTGCCTGCATAGAAGAAGCTCATTAAAGACAAGACGGAGGGAAGAGAGGGGAGGGGGGAGGAGAAATGCGACACGGCGGGAAGGGGAGGGGGCGGAGCGGGTAAAATAAACAAACAAGACGGAGGGAAGAGAGGGGAGGGGGGAGGAGAAATGCGACACGGCGGGAAGGGGAGGGGGCGGAGCGGGTAAAATAAACAAACAAGACGGAGGGAAGAGAGGGGAGGAGAAATGCGACACGGCGGGAAGGGGAGGGGGCGGAGCGGGTAAAACAAGACGGACGTGCACGCGCTTTTAAGCTCAATGCGCATGCGCATTGAGCTTAAAAGTCACGGGCACTGCAAGGAATCGCCACGATTCCTTGCAGTGGATAAAGAGTGGATAAGCCCCCATAGTCTCGCTTGCTCGATGCGCATGCGCATCGACAGGCGAGACCTAAAAAAAGTTACATGATTGGGAGCCACGGCCAACTGCCAATTAAGTTAAGGGAGCCACAAGTTGAATAAGTTTGATAACCACTGCTCTAGTACACTGGCCTTCCAATTCGCCCACTTACCAGCGCATGTTCCCCTCACAGCTTCCCGAACCTACCATTCATTTAATATAGGTGGAGCTCAGTACAGCAATGCCCAGTTCTTGAGTCCAACCCAAAGCTCTACAAGCTCAGGACCTCTTTTTAAGGTGGGCTGGTATCGGGGAGGAGATATGTGGAACTGTGCATATGGAGCCACTCCTGAACAAATAAGGTATAACAGCACGTATGTCAAACAGCACCTAGGTTTGTGAAATTTAAGACGGACTGAAAACGCCCATAACGAGCACTGAACAACAATGTATACATCTGATTCTTTCTAGTAATCAAAACGTATACCCTTATGTTCTTTAACTCGCTTTTAAGTGCCATCATAACAAGCATTTGCAATGCAATAGGTCTCGCATTAGGAAAGTTATTGGTCTTGTAAATGACATTTTTTTTATTTATGTGTTGGTTTTGAAAATAGCTAAATTAATAGCTTTGTCATTTACAATGCCAATAGTTATAACTTTCGCAAATGTGAAACCTATAGCATTTGTAATGCAACATGTTTTGTATTTACGTGACTTAGATGTATTGATATTACAAATAACAATGGCTTTTAATGGGGGGCGCTAGAGGGCGCACGAGCTGAATGGCCGCACCTTAGTGAGGCTCCGGCAGCCTGGCATTCTCATCCTGCTGTAATCCTTTCAAATCTGCGCCCACCCGCCTGAAAAGCCCCTGGGAGAGGGGACTAGTACTGCTGCCCACTCTGTCCGAGTTTGGGGACTCTGCGTACTGCGGTTGCTGAGATAGAGCGAGCTGAAACAGCAGCGGGGGCGCGCCCTGGTTGAGACCTCACAGGCGGCGGCTTTGGAACTCACGCGACGCCCCGGATCGCCACGTGGCGCGTAGGCCGTTCACTGGCGGACGCGCCGGAACTAGCAGCAACGTCGGCCACTGGCTGTTATCGGTAAGCCGCCGGAAAGCCACACAGTGCGAGTACGGGTGGGAACCCTGTGGCGGCACTTGGGCTCCGGCAGTCCCGGAATTGGTAGCGAGGCACCGGCATGCCGCCGCCTCCTTGAGACACTTGGAAGCCCGGGCCTACCTGTACTGCTCACCTACACGGCGCACACCGAGTACCACATTTCCATCGGTCTATCACTGCCGTGCCATCATGGGGAAGCCAGATAACCGGCAACCCAAGCTACAATTTGAGCCTGCGACACAGAAGAAGGCGACCAGGCAAACCGGGGATATCGCTCAGCCTAGAAGCCCGGCGGCGGAGGTATCCCACACGGTCCCAGATATCGCCACGATGCTGCAGGAGATGCGACAGGGCTTTGCCACGGTGGTGGATAAGGTGGATAGGCTGTCCGCCAGAATGGATGGCATCGTCCAAAAAATGGACATTCATGAGGAGCGCTTGACGGAGGCGGAACGCCGAATATCCGAAAACGATGATGCCACGGCGACGCATGCTTCACGGCTTTCCCGCATGGACAATGTGCTTAGGGTGATAGCCGCCAAAAATGAGGAGTTGGAAGCGAGGAGTAGACGGAACATACACGTCACGGGCATTCCGGAGTCGACCAACACGGGCAGAATGGAGCTCTACATTGAAAAACTTCTCACAGCGACGGTTGGCGCGGAGGCCCTCTCGAAACAATTTATTGTGGAACGGGCCCATCGTTCACTTGGGCCCCAACCCCAGCCTGGCGCTCCGCCGAGGCCCATCATTGCGTGCCTGCTCAACTATCGAGACCGGGATGCGGCACTGCGGGCGGCCAGGGCGAACCAAAACCTTGCCTATGAAGGAGTGTCTTTCTCTATCTACCCTGATTTTACCCCGGTGGTCCAAGAGCAACAACGGAAATTCCTGGCTGTGAAGAGGAAACTGAGAGGCCTAAATATTGACTATGCTCTTTTGTACCCGGCCAAGCTACGAGTGACTCATCAGGGCACGCAACATTTCTTTCTGAACCCACAACAAGTCGAGGACTACATTAAGACTTTGCCTAAACGAGACCGGCGGTCTGCGAATGCGGAAGGCGAACATGAATCTGGGTCGGAATGAATAACATTTGCATTGATCTACCCTGCCCTTCTCTGGGCAGCGACGGCTGATGTTTAGATATGCGACGATTGCAGCTAGCCCCTGTGGGGCCCAGGTCGGGTGGAACTGCAGGTGGTACTGTATGCCAGGCCCCCAGCCCCATACTCCCTCTCCTGCCTGGACAGAGACGGTAAGGGTGGACTTAAACGGAGTGGGAGGACTGGGGGTGGAAGACAGTGCACCTCTGATGACCCCAAATGGGTGTACCCCACGGACCTTGCATATTACTCTTTTGGTGTTCTACTGTTGTGGGCTTTCTAGGGGAGGGGGGAGGGAGCGGGATGCTGGCAAGTTGGGGATGCTTCAGTGGGAGGGGGGTGGGAGGCGTGGGACCCTGAATGCAGGTACTGCATCTGAGGCGGACTGGAATACGGATGCGGCACTGAGCGGTTGGGAACCACGGCCTAGGCTGTTCGCTATGTTTGAAACTGTTATTTACCTAGTCCTACTGTTGGGCTATGCTGGGGGGGGGGGGGGAGGGACGGGGTACTTTTTGGATGCCCTGTTAATGCTTGGGGCATGTTGGATGGGCTGTTTACTGGAGGATTGTATCCACGCCTAAGCGGATGGGGGACCTGGGCTTGTTCTGATTTGACAGTTTGGTTTTGTTTCTTAGCATGTGCACTAATTCCTGTTAGATCGCCTACCTGCTCCGCGGTGAGGCGGTGCCTTGGCGTTAATGAGGGGGGTGGACCTGTTGGCCGAAGGGAATGGTTTGAATGGTTGACACACGACGTGCATATTGAGGGGCGCATGGATTGTCCTTTCACCTTGTGGGAGGTCTTGCATTTTCACCTATACCGTAGACTGCAAATATGAGAGACACATACCTGAATGTACTCACGTGGAACGTGAGGGGGTTGGGAGACCATAGAAAGAGGAGGCAAATCCTGGGGTATCTAGATCGACACAAAATCCACATCGCCTTTTTACAGGAAACACACTTTGCATCTCACAGACCACATACGTTTGGTAGCAGGTGGGCCTCATGCACTGCGTTTTCTTCATACTCCTCTTATGCCCGGGGCACGGCGATTCTGGTTAAGAGGTCTACACCCTTTTATATGGCTGGCTCGAAAACGGATCCACAGGGGAGATACTGTCTGTTGTGGGGCAGATTGGGGCGCATGACGGTGACCCTTGCCTGCTGTTATGGGCCTAACGTGGATGACCCACATTACTTTGAAACTCTATGGGCTGCTATAGTGGAGACGGGGTCGCAACACATCATATGGGGCGGAGATTTTAATGTGGCCATTAACCCGACTTTGGACCGATCACACCAGGCCCCGCATCACTACACAAAAGGGCGGGAGGTCCTGCGTGCCATTGTGGAAGGCAACCACCTCATAGACGCATGGCGCTCACACTGTGGGCCGAAGGGGGAGGGCACACACTTCACTGCGCAGGCGAAATCTTGGGCTAGGCTTGACTATATCTTTTCAACAGCTCACCTCTATGCCTCCCTGACACATGCGCGGCACCTCCCCAGGACATATTCTGATCATGCCCCGGTCCATATTGCCTTGAAAGGGACAGAATTAGGCCCCCCTGTCACAGCGTGGCGTATGCAGCCTTCGATGCTTCTAGACGAGGAGTTTCAGGAGGAACTTAGGGAGGAATGTTTAGATTTTTTTAAACGAAATAAGGACTCTGTGCGAGATGTTGAAACCATATGGGATGCATTTAAAGTTACGCTACGGGGCTTCTGCATTGCGAAAGGCTCTGGGGTCCTTAAGGCTATACTGAATCGGATAAAGGCCCTAGAAACTAGGCTGGGGCGAGCGGAAGAGGCACTCTGTGTAAACCCGGATGGCGACACGCTTGCTGAAATACGAGATATGATATCAGAATACTCCGATGAGGCTGCACGTGAGGCGAAGTTCAGGCACAAGTATTGGGTGGCACGAAGATATGGGGAAGGTGAGAGACCTGGGAAGGCTTTAGCTACTACAGTTAGGCTTATGCGCACGCCCACGGTCATCCTAGAATTAGAAACTGCTGAGGGGCTGCTGCTCAGAGATACCACGCAGATACTGAATGAATTTGTTCACCATTATAGCACACTGCATCAATCAATCAATCATAGACATTTATAGAGCGCTCTACTTACCCGGAGGGTCTCAAGGCGCTAGGGGGGGGGTGCTGCTACTACCCGAACAGCCAGGTCTTGAGCTTCTTCCTGAAGGCGAGGTGGTCTTGGGTCAGGCGCAGGTCGGTCGGGAGGGAGTTCCAGGTCTTGGCGCCCAGGTAGGAGAAGGACCTTCCTGTACACCTCGGTTAGGGCGGAGAGACTTTCCCTAGACGACTACCTAACTGATGTGTCACTGGGGTGGTTGAGTGATTCTCAGAGAGCCTTCTTGAGTGCCCCGTATGAACTGGATGAGGTCAGGGAAGCCATCATGCACATGCAGTCAGGTAAAGCTACGGGGCTGGATGGCATCCCCATTGAATTATATAAAACGTATATAGTCTTCATGGCTCCGGTCCTGCGGGAGGTGTACGAGGATGCCTTGGAAGTGGGTCACCTCCCCGCATCCATGAGAACCGCGCTCATTATCTCCCTGCTTAAGCCTGGGAAACCTGCTTCGCACTGCGATTCTTATAGGCCCCTCTCGTTGCTGACATGTGATGTGAAGATTTTTGCCAAGCTCATCGCCACGCGCATTAGTCTCCTGTTGCCGAACCTTATCCTTCCCGATCAAGCTGGCTTTGTCCCAGGCAGGGCGACATCACACAACCTTCGCACCTTTTTCTCAGTGTATGACTCGGTTCACGAGGATTTGCCCATGGCAGCCATATTCCTAGACGCCACTAAAGCGTTTGACTCGCTGGAATGGGATTATGCGGATCAACTGGGTAATAGTAAAGCAATACACCGTGGGTTAGAAGAGATCCTGGAGGATGATACAGGGGAGAGTAGTTGCAGTAAAAAAGAAGCTCCAAGCGAGGCATTTTTCTCGGTATCTGAGGGTGGTGAATGGTCTGAGGAAGGAGAAGATAGCTTGGATCAAGAAATCAGTGACATAGAGACGGGCAGCGATCTGGAACCTGAGGAAAGTAGCCCCCCAAGCACAGCGGTAACAAGCATTGAAAATGCAATAGGTCTCGCATTAGTAAAGTTTGAGCTATTGGTATTGTAAATGACACTTTTTATTTATGTGTTGGTTTTGAAAGTAGCAAAATTAATAGCTTTGTCAGTTACAATGTCAATAGTTTTAACTTTTGCAAATGTGACACCTATAGCATTTGTAATGCAATGTGTGTTGTATTTACCCCCCACGCACCCAACAAAAAATATTAATAATCCGCCCCTTACCAGAGAAAAACAGACGTAAGTCACTCCCCGTCGTAAAGGCGCCAATAGTCACGGTGCATCAGCAAGGCGCGGGGGTAGGTGAGGAGACAGGAAACGGCAGGCGGAGGGTATGAGGGGAGGACGAGGTGCCCAATGAAGGGCGAGGGTGAAGTGGAATGATCTGTGGAGGAAGGAGGTGGCAGGAAATATTCACAGATTTTAGTCAATCTTTATGGGTCTTGTTTTACACAAATCTTACTATCGACATGAATGGCAGATCACAATATTACAACTGTTTTGTAACATCTTGCGTTGCATACATAGACTGTTAATTGGATCATCATATCTCGTATATTCTTGTGTGGCATTCAGTTGTTATCCATTCAGTTATTATATTCTAAGTTATTCCAAAATAATTTTTTATTATTTTCTTTGTTATTTCTTGTTGTGACTTAATAAATAATCATCAACTCTGCTTTCGACTACACATCTTTCTCAGGAATGGCACAAGTAACACCCCACAAAACGTCCAGATACCTGCAAGAATAAATACAGGGTCCCACTGAACCGCAAAGGAATAATATATACATTTAATTACTTATGCACAGTACAAAGGCCAAGATCAGCCTCAGAGTTTCCTCTACCAAAATAAAAGTTTCAGATTAAAAGATCTTGGTCAGACCATATACATCCAATACCATGTGGAGAGCGAAAAATAAACTGACACTAGAATAAGTGCTTAAAAGACAAAAAATGGGACTTGAGTGCCAATTTATGTGAGGATCCCACATACCAAGTGTTGGTAGCCGGTGTTAAGTAATACATACTAATGGGGAATAAAATCCAACCCGCTAATCTGTTGCTGAAAGTGCCCAAAATTTGTAACCAGAATAATTCCCCAAAATTCTGACTTAATGGTTTAGTGGACTTAGATCACTAGAATAAGCGGGTAGCGTTTAGTGGTGAGCACAAGAAGGAAATCTAATTATAAGACGTAGAAAAAATCCATGGACGCTACCTGAATTGCTAATGCCACGCTTAGCACTCATAATTTTCTAAACTCAAAAGCAGAAGGGACGAGTTTTAGATGGATGAACTCCTCCATATAGGTATCTCCAAACAATCTAGTAAAAACATATACACATCACAGAGCTATGGCAGTCCTAGAAAGTCCTAAGCCGGCGGTGGACATGGGGTAAGTATTTAGTGCGGCCAAGATATGGGGAGCCTCCAAGTATCCTGCCCCTTGCGCTGGAATCCTAATGCTGTGCAGTAATAATTAAACTACAGGGGCAGGTCCAAAAACTCGCTAACCAACTCTGTAATGGCCAACACAAAGTGAGGAACAAAAAATCATAACTTGAAACTTATCCACGCTGCAATTGCAATCTCCCAATGTTCACTGATATATGCCTATGTATACTTACTCTAACTAAGTGTCTATAATAAATGTGTACAGGGCCAAGCAGCGCACAACCTTTTCTTCCACTCGTATCGAGTGGGTCAATTACCGATATCCAAAAAAAATGAATGGCAAGGAATACACATGTCTAAATCCATTACTACTAAGGGCAGACAGTCACCTTAAGACTTACTTAGCCAAAGAGGCTGCACCTACAACACTTCACCTCGTGGAAACGCTCCTTACCTCGTGTGCAAGCTGTATACAGGGCCCCCGAGATCAGCTTTGTCAGACATGGCTCCATGGGCCAGCCCACTGAAATACCCGGAACAATGAGCCAATAAGCTCCATAGATGTACAAGTGCCGCTTAGCTGTACTCCTAAAGATATTATCATCATGGTGGCCATCTTTGAAAAGGTGAAAACCGAGACAAACTCCAGCACTGTCTTCAAAAGCGGGAGAAAGCGTAAATAATAATAAACCGGGAGATCTGCAGCCTCCTAGCCCGGAGAACGGGAAGACGGAGGGCATTTCTGTGGGGAGGGGGGAGGAGAAATGCGACATGGCGGGCAGGGGAGGGGGCGGAGCGGGGAGAGGGAACAGACGGAGGGAAGGCAGATAAGGGGAGGGGGGAGGAGAAATGCGACACGGCGGGCAGGGGAGGGGGCGGAGCGGGGGCCTGGAGTGCGAGGGGTTTGAACATATGGCGTTGCAAAGACCGTAACACGGCGGGCAGGGGAGGGGGCGGAGCGGGGAGAGGGGAGAGGTGCGACACGGCAGGCATGCAGGGGAGGAGAGTAGGAGGAGGAGGAGGGGGGAGGAGAGTAGGGGAGGCACGGCCTAGCGGCCGTGCAATCAAGAAGTGAGGGGGCGGAGCTGGGGGAGGCTGTGAGAGAGAGAGTAGGCAAGGCAGGCGGCTGGGGGCATGTGCACGCGCATTTAAGCTCAATGCGCATGCGCATTGAGCTTAAATTTCTCGTGCACTGCAAGGAATCACCACGATTCCTTGCAAGTTGGATAAAGAGTGGATAAGCCCCCATAGACTCCCACGCTCGATGCGCATGCGCATCGACAGGCGAGACCTAAAAATGGGGGTGAGAACGAAAATTCATAATCAGAAAAGAGTTACCACAGTCAAACGCTACCTTAGACAGCCCAGAGGGGGATTCAGCACAAATGTCCCTCCTGGAGGTTATTCACCAGGAGATACTGGCGCATAGAGAGGAAGCAAGGCAAGAGAGCCGTAAGTCTCAGGCGGCTGTCAGAAAAATGCAGGGGGTGGTCAGAAAGTTGACTAAGGCCTGTGTGAACCTGGGCGAGCGAGTGACCAATCTGGAAGACAGAGTGGTCTCCACAGAAGCTGACTCAGCAGCCGCAGTCAAAGTCGATACGCAAGCAAAACAGCTTACCGATATTCAGTGGAAACTGGAGTCATTAGAAAATAGATCGCGGCAGAACAATCTTCGTATCGTTGGAATTCCTGAAGGGGCAGAGGGCACAGATATGAAATCATTTATCGTTAAACTTTTTGAGTCTGCCTTCATGGAGTTGAAAGACTGGGATTTTGATAGGGAGATTCAGAGGGCACATCGTACCCCAGCCAATATCTATAAAAATGCGAAGGAGGGAGATAAGCCTAGGGCAATCTTAATTTTTCTGGGCAACTTTAATTTGAGATAAGCAATCTCTGAGAGGGCGAGACCTGATAAAAAAAAGACAGTTGATGGCTATACCTTCTTCGTTCGCCCTGACTTTTGTCATATTACAGTTGAGAGACGCTGGAGATTACGGCAGATGATCAAACCTTTTCAGGACAAGGGTATGCAGGCCTATTTGATCAACCCCGCCCAACTCAAGATAATTAAAGACGGAAAAACATTTTATTTCTCCTCGGAGATTAAAGCTAAAGAGTTTTTGATGTCATAGATGGAGCAATTGGATTGTTAAAATGTTAATCTCAGTTGGGAACTGTGGTTGCTGATATACAATGTTTCTATATATACTGAACAGAGTAGGGGAGTTCTCGATAAATATCCTTATGTTTTAGGTCTCACTAATGGAGTATGGAGATTCTAAACAGGTAGATAGGGTGTGTGGTGGAGGGATTTGAAAATGGTAGGGGATCATAATGGATCATAATGTAAATTTTGGTGGGGGTTAAAGAAAAATTTTTTTTTTTTTAGGAAAAAATCGGTAGTGTAGTGGGGATTGGAGAAGGCTTTTTTTTTATTGAAAGAAAAAAAAAAACTTTTAAAGGTCACTTCTCCTCACGTTGAGCTGCAACCATCACGTGCACAGACCAGCGGTCTGAGCGCCTCTAGACAAGGGGGGCGGTCGAGGGGGGGCTCCGCCTTGGAGCTCGGTAGGGGGAGGGAGAGAGTGCAGAGGGAGGAGTGGGTGGGGGTGGGGAGGGAAGGGGGGTTGAAAATTTTGAAAAATCACGAGATGGAAAGGAATAGTTTTCAGGTTGATATCAGTTATCTGGATAATAGTCAATGTAGGAAAGGTAAATACTCAAAATATGTCAGACATTAGAATCTGTACTATTAACGCAGGGGGTTTAAATGATTGGAAGAAGCGGCAGAGATTGAGCCACTTGGTTAGAACAAATAATATCGATATAGTCTGTGTTCAGGAGACCCATATTCCCTGGAATAAAAGGAAGATCTTGGAAATGTATGGGTATACCCTGATTGGATGCTCCACTCAATCATCAATGATAAGAGGTGTGGCTATATTAGCTAAAAATCATCTGGGCGGAGTGAAATGTATTAAAACAGATGGTTCAGGAAGATGGTTATTAGCGGAAATGAATATGGGGTTCACACTATGTGTAATATATGGACCGAATGAGGATGACCCTATGATTTACGATAAATTAGAAGAGGAACTGGCTAATTGGACTGCCCCAATGAAAGTATGTGGTGATATGAATATTTTTGCAGACTGGCATCAGGGGAATAAATATACAGGCCGCAAACGAAAGGCTATCGCAGCTATAAGCTCCATGATCCAGTCTCATGGCTTGGTAGACGTATGGGGAGAAAAGATGCCAGGTGATCGAGGGTATACATATTTCTCCCATCCAGCACAAAAGTATTCTAAGTTAGATTATTTTTTTATTACAATAGGGGAGATAGGGAAGGTTAATATTCAGAAATTACCTAGAATAATTTCCGATCATAATCCTCTGATACTCTCTTACAAAGTTCCCAGTGTACTAAGGAAAACTTCTAGATGGACATTTGATAGAAAATTATTAAATGATGAAAGGTTTTTAAAACATATGAAAAGATGGTCAAAGGAATTTTTTGATTGTAATAGATCTAGTGCCTCCAGAAATGGTGTTTGGGAGTCGTTTAAAGCTGCATTAAGGGGGGAGACGATTAGCTGTGCAGCAAGAATAAGGAAAGAGGATAAAAGCAAGATAGATAAGCTTATTGTAGATCTGGCAGAAATAGAGAGATACCACATTGACGAAATAACAACCGGTAAAGATAGTGGGGAGACTATTAGAAATATGGCCAGGGTCAAGGGTGACCTTTTAAAAATAATCACTCAGAAAGAGATATGTGAATATCAGACACAAAGAGCAAGGCGATATGAGACTGGTGAACAGGCTGGTAGAGCATTAGCACTGCGTATAAGACAAGATCTGAATAGAAATAAAATTAGCAAGATCAAATACAATGGGAGAGAATATAATGACCCAAATTCTATAATACAGGCGTTCCAAGAATTTTATCAAAAACTTTATGATCAGGAGCCAGGAGTGACATCACTCATGCAAGACCAATTTCTTATTACACCAAGGGTGGAGGAGGAGGATAGAGCTCGATTGGAATTGGATATAACAAGTGAGGAGATAAAAAATGCTCTGAGTGAACTGGCACTGGGTAAAGCGGCTGGTCCAGATGGGATCCCAATTGAGGTTTATAGGGCTTTGAGTGAAGAAATTCTCCCTATACTGGAAGATCTTTTTAATGGAGTTATATGCTCAGGTATTATCCCGGATACGTGGAAGCAGACCAATATTGTGGTATTTCATAAAAAGGGAAAGCCAGAGGAGAATCCCGGCTCATATCGGCCGATATCATTAATAAATACAGATGCGAAATTATATTCAAAAATATGGGCTAAAAGACTAGGAGGGATTATAGGTCAACTGGTATCACCCTGGCAGCACGGGTTCGTCCCAGGGCGAGGTACTACTGAACATACAGCCTGGGCTATATCATTATTTGATGCTGTTACTGTCACAGGGGGTGACATGGCTATGATTTTATTGGATGCCGAGAAGGCGTTTGATCGTGTGGTTTGGGATTTTATGTGGGAGGTGTTGGAGAAAAGGGGTTTTGGAGAAAAATGCAGGAAAGGTATTAAGGCAATGTATATGGACCCAGTTGCCAGAATCACTACAATGGGGCTCCAATCGGAGGAGGTAATGATCAGAAGAGGTACACGCCAGGGTTGTCCCTGTTCACCCATACTTTTCTCATTATACATAGATCCGTTAATTAGGAAGATTCTGGCTTCAGATAAAATATCCTCTGTTATATCTCATGGTCACACCACTAAGCTTTTGGCGTATGCGGACGACCTGGCAATTGTTACAAACAAGCCGGATATAGCAATACAGGAACTAACTAACTTGGCTCAGCAGTTTGGGACATATTCAGGGTATAAACTCAATACTGAGAAAACTATAATAATTTGTACAAAGAATATTCAGAAAAGGGATCAAAGATATGTTGATTCTGCAGTTTATTTAGGAGTTAAAATTAATGCTGACGTGGGTAAAATCATCCAGGAAAACTATTCGCCGGTATTAGCGGCAATGGATAAGGATCTGAGAAGAATCGATGTACTACATTTGTCTTTGATCGGTCGAGTGAATGTTCTTAAAATGACAATGTTTCCAAAATTATTGTATTTATTCCGCGCTATTCCCTTATTAATTGATGAAGCCCTGATGAAAAAAATGGAATCAGTTTTCTCACAGTTCCTATGGCAATACGGTAAAGTGAGAAGATCGCTAGCTAGAATGTCATTACCATTAGAGAGAGGAGGGCTAGCAGCTCCTAATCTAAGACTGTATCATTGGGTTTACTTATTGTTGCATATGAAACATTTATTGTGTTTTGACACTCCCGCATTGTTGCCTGGTTCTCCCAGAATTCCCACAATTTACGAAGTATTAATCGGTGAAAAAGCCAAGGGGATTTTAACTCGGGAAGTTAACGTGCGGTATTACAAGAGGAGTAAAAGTAAAGTGATGTTAAGTGTATGGGGTGTATGGAATTTAATGCTGAAATTTCTTAAGATTCCTAAGATCAATGGAATTTTAGACCTTTGGAACTCAAGTCCATTCATACATCTTGGACAGAATAGGAATAGCGCCCTTTGGAAAAGGTTGGGTATCCGATGTTTGGGTGATGTTATGAGCAAGGAAGATTTGTTAGGGTTTGAGGTCCTGCAACAAAGATACGGTATCCCAACGAATCACTGGATGCTGTATAACCAGTTAGAACAATCAGTGAAATCTATAAGACCTAGGATCTCTATCCAGGAGTTAAACCCGATTGTTCAATATATAAGGAATGGGGGCAGAAAGATTAAAATAGGTTATGGTCATCTCTTACAGGGCATGGAAGAGGATGTAGCGCAAGTGGAAAACGCCTGGGCCCTTAGAATAGGGGATCCAAATGTATATGTGGACTATGCCCTGGCATTGAATAAGAAAACGTTAAGAGCAACTAACTTAAAAACACAACATTACAAGATGATCTTCAATTTATATTACACCCCCGCGAAGTTGTTTCAATGGGGTAAAAGGGATACAGACAGATGTCCAAGATGTAACCAGGGCCCAGCAGATCTAACTCATATGTTTTATTCTTGTCCAAATCTTAAACCTGTCTTAACTGAAATGGAGAAGTTTTTATCGGGGCTGCTAGAGTGCCGAATCTCTCTATCCCCAACCACTGTGTTAATTGGCAGGGATGAAAATCTTAAAGTTGCACATGAAGCCGAAGCTTTTGTCTTTCTGTGTGTTGCAGTGTTAAGAATTCTAATAGCGGCGGCCTGGAAAGATCCAGTAGCCCCCTCATTTCAGATCTGGCCAACTAGACTGCTTGGGATCCACAATATTGAGGAGTGTCTATATAATTTTAAGGGACAAAAGAAGAAAGAGTATGGTAAAAAAAATCTGGGCACCTCTTAGTAATTGGAGGAAAACAAGATGATGAAAATGTCGAGCTCATGCCTGTATGTAAAGCACTTTAAGACAATGTCTTTTATCTTTTCTTGTAATCTTAAACGTATTCTCTTCTAAGCTTATCGTTTTATAGTCTATAAGAAATAGGCATTTGTGTATATGTGTTTTTTCTTAAACCCTCATGTATTCTGTTAGGTTATCTTTTTTATCCAGCTGATATTTTAACTGTATTTATGATCGTTTCTTTTTTTTGTATTCTAATCCATATCAATAAATAAAAAAATAAATAAAAATAAAAAAAGGAATGGGATTATGTCTTTGATGTGCTGGGACGCATGGGATTTCCGGTGATTTTCATCTCATGGATAAGGCTGTTGTATACGCGCCCTATGGACAGAGTCCTCATTAACGGGCAGCTTTCCCCAGAATTCGCTGTCTCCAGGGGGACTAGGCAGGGATGCCCCCTATCCCCCCTTCTCTTTGCCATAGCCACAGAACCCCTCGCTGCTCAGCTGCGACAACACCATAAGGATAGTGCGCTGCGCTGCTTTCAGAGGCAGATCCTCATCTCCATGTACGCAGATGACATCACGCTATATGTTCGGCACCCGGGCGATAATCTGCATCCCATACTTAGGGAATTTATTAGGTTTGGGGCCCTCTCAGGAGTACAGATTAATTGGTCCAAGTCTTGTATTTTTCCCCTCACTGCTTCCACCCGCGCATTCCCACTTGACTATCCACTTACATGGTGTGAAGGGGATTTCAAGTACCTGGGTATTCACATTGAGAAAGACAGGGAGGCGCTTCTGCGGGCTAATTATGGTACGGCAATGGATAAGATCAGTGACCATGTCTCACGGTGGATAACACTTCCCCTCTCTATGGCGGGGAGGGCCTCCCTTGTTAAGATGGTGGTGCTCCCTAAACTGCTGTATTTGTTCCTCAACATACCCTTCCATCCAGGTGCATATTTTTTTAAGCGGCTTCGCTCAGAAATGCTCAAATTGGTGTGGGGGGGAAGACGCCCAGGCTCCGGTGGGAGGTGCTGACCAGGCCCTTTGCACAGGGCGGGTTTGGAGTGCCTGATTTCGAATTGTATTTCCGGGCGGCCCAGGCACACTTCGCTTATTTCTGGGTGAGACAACCTTGGTACATGCCTCAGCTGGCGGCCGAACACTGGCTAGCACACCCCACGCCAATAGAGGGAGCGATTTACTCAATAGTGGAGGGAAGAGATAAGACCCCCAACACGGTGTCTAGTACAGTCACGGCTTGGTTGCGAATTAGCGAGATGTTGGACCTGCAGTTGATTTACGCCCCCCTCCTGCCCCTGACATATCACCCACAACTGCCGCTCCTGCAGGAAACTGGCTTTCAGAAATTGATGACGAAAATTCATGTACGCACGTGGGGGGATCTATATAGCAATGGCACATTCCGCACCAAAGATCACCTCTATGAGGGGATACATCCGACACCACTAGAGATCTTTCATTACATGAGATTGAGACATGGGCTGCAGGCGATTACGCCAGATTTCCCACACAAGCCTCCTGTACTGCTCCCATTGCAGCACATACTCCAATTTGAGAACCCCAGCAAACTTGTGTCTACACTATATAAGTCGGTCCGTGTTAATGTAGAGTACACTGAGCTACCTGCAAGGGAGAAGTGGAATAGGGAACTGACCGTACCCCTTACTGACAGACAATGGTCGTTTTGCTTGCAGCAGACAGAACGCATTTCCTCCAGCAGTAGGTACAGGGTCATTCATTACAAATTCATACATAGGTTATATTATACGCTGGCTCGCTTACACAGATTCCAGCTGCGGGATAATGACGCCTGTGACAGATGTGGGACTCCTGGGGCTGATTTTCTACACCTTGCATGGGGCTGTGCACGAGTATATCACTACTGGGACCGGGTGTTTCGGGCGCTCTCCACAATGATAAACATGACGGTGGAACCCTCCCCAATAATGGCTCTGTTAGGGTATGTCGAACCTCTTCAGGTGGCCCACCGCAAGTATGTGGCGATGGCTCTAATGTTGGCCAAGCGAAGAGTGGCTTGTAGATGGGGGGAGGGGAAGGGCACCTAAGTTTAAGGAGTGGATGAGGGACCTGGTGTATTGCCAGGAACAACTGAATACATATGCCGAACTGCTGCCACCCTCCTCCAGGCCCACGGATATATGGGCCCCATTACAATGCTATTTGATAACAGACTCCCCACTTGTTGATGATATATGAGATGGCGTTGCTGTACCGATGTTTTGTTGGGACTGACCGGGGGAGGATGTGGAGATGTTACGGAGACCTGAGATGATTCCCGTGACCCGATAGTGCACTTTACAACTTATGTCTTTTTGTCCTTGCTACACTTCCCTTGCTGTTCCCATCCTACTGTGAACTGTGTCTGTCCACCAGCCGCTCGGCTGCCACGTGGGACTCACCCATCTGCGAATGTTCTTTTTGCACATGCTTAGGTTTTCTGTTCTGTTTGTTCTTCAACAAAATGACAAAAGTGAGACGAATTGATGTGCTTTTAATATCTATGTACTGTTAATGAATTGATGCGCCGTTCTACAGCACTGCATACGAGGCCTCTTGATTGTCTATTCGCATTTCTTTGTTGATTTGCACTATAGCAGCCGGCCTCCGGGTTGTGGCAGAGTGCTGTGTATACTTGACGGTACTTAATAAACGTCTTACACAAAAAAAAAAAAAAAACAATGGCTTTTCATTTTTTTAAATAATTAATACTTAAATAAAAGTGATTGTAATTTATAATGGCAATAGCTTAAACTTTTGTAAATAACTTTTGTGAAGATTATGTTCAGTGTATTTTATTGTGACGAAAATCCAAGAACAGAAGTGAAATATTAACATCTTTTTGTGACATTTGTAATAAAGCTTGAAACATTGAGAGAACATATTTGAACCAGTTGTTGAATGGTTGCGCTGAGTGATGCTGGGGTTGCGCTGAGTGATGCTGGGGTTGCGCTGAGTGATGCTGGGGTTGCGCTGAGTGATGCCGGGGTTGCGCTGAGTGATGCCGGGGTTGCGCTGAGTGATGCCGGGGTTGCGCTGAGTGATGCCGGGGTTGCGCTGAGTGATGCCGGGGTTGCGCTGAGTGATGCCGGGGTTGCGCTGAGTGATGCCGGGGTTGCGCTGAGTGATGCCGGGGTTGCGCTGAGTGATGCCGGGGTTGCGCTGAGTGATGCCGGGGTTGCGCTGAGTGATGCCGGGGTTGCGCTGAGTGATGCCGGGGTTGCGCTGAGTGATGCCGGGGTTGCGCTGAGTGATGCCGGGGTTGCGCTGAGTGATGCCGGGGTTGCGCTGAGTGATGCCGGGGTTGCGCTGAGTGATGCCGGGGTTGCGCTGAGTGATGCCGGGGTTGCGCTGAGTGATGCCGGGGTTGCGCTGAGTGATGCCGGGGTTGCGCTGAGTGATGCCGGGGTTGCGCTGAGTGATGCCGGGGTTGCGCTGAGTGATGCCGGGGTTGCGCTGAGTGATGCCGGGGTTGCGCTGAGTGATGCCGGGGTTGCGCTGAGTGATGCCGGGGTTGCGCTGAGTGATGCCGGGGTTGCGCTGAGTGATGCCGGGGTTGCGCTGAGTGATGCCGGGGTTGCGCTGAGTGATGCCGGGGTTGCGCTGAGTGATGCCGGGGTTGCGCTGAGTGATGCCGGGGTTGCGCTGAGTGATGCCGGGGTTGCGCTGAGTGATGCCGGGGTTGCGCTGAGTGATGCCGGGGTTGCGCTGAGTGATGCCGGGGTTGCGCTGAGTGATGCCGGGGTTGCGCTGAGTGATGCCGGGGTTGCGCTGAGTGATGCCGGGGTTGCGCTGAGTGATGCCGGGGTTGCGCTGAGTGATGCTGGGGTTGCGCTGAGTGATGCTGGGGTTGCGCCGAGTGATGCTGGGGTTGCGCCGAGTGATGCTGGGGTTGCGCCGAGTGATGCTGGGGTTGCGCCGAGTGATGCTGGGGTTGCGCCGAGTGATGCTGGGGTTGCGCCGAGTGATGCTGGGGTTGCGCCGAGTGATGCTGGGGTTGCGCCGAGTGATGCTGGGGTTGCGCCGAGTGATGCTGGGGTTGCGCCGAGTGATGCTGGGGTTGCGCCGAGTGATGCTGGGGTTGCGCCGAGTGATGCTGGGGTTGCGCCGAGTGATGCTGGGGTTGCGCCGAGTGATGCTGGGGTTGCGCCGAGTGATGCTGGGGTTGCGCTGAGTGATGCTGGGGTTGCGCTGAGTGACAATGTGGTGGTGCTGAGTGACAATGTGGTGGTGCTGAGTGGTGCTGTGGTGGTGCTGAGTGGTGCTGTGGTTGTGCTGAGTGGTGCTGAGTGGTGCTGAGTGGTGCTGTGGTGGTGCTGAGTGGTGCTGTGGTTGTGCTGAGTGGTGCTGAGTGGTGCTGAGTGGTGCTGAGTGGTGCTGAGTGGTGCTGAGTGGTGCTGAGTGGTGCTGAGTGGTGCTGAGTGGTGCTGTGGTGGTGCTGTGGTGGTGCTGAGTGGTGCTGTGGTGGTGCTGAGTGATGCTGTGGTGGTGCTGAGTGATGCTGTGGTGGTGCTGAGTGATGCTGTGGTGGTGCAGATTGATAATGTGGTGGTGCTGAGTGGTGCTGTGGTGGTGCTGAGTGGTGCTGTGGTGGTGCTGAGTGGTGCTGAGTGGTGCTGAGTGGTGCTGAGTGGTGCTGAGTGGTGCTGAGTGGTGCTGAGTGGTGCTGAGTGGTGCTGAGTGGTGCTGCGTGGTGCTGAGTGGTGCTGAGTGGTGCTGAGTGGTGCTGTGGTGGTGCTGTGGTGGTGCTGTGGTGGTGCTGTGGTGGTGCTGTGGTGGTGCTGTGGTGGTGCTGAGTGGTGCTGAGTGGTGCTGTTCTGCTTCCCGAGGAGCAGGAGGTGGATCACTTGAGAACCCTAGGGTCAGCAAAATAACTCCGAAATGCACAAGCGGCCGCTTCTTGCGGTGCTGAGCCTCTTTAAACCTGATAGACTGAAGAGCAAGGACTCAATATTCTCTGCGTCGACTCAACAGCCTGTGATTCTGGGAAAATCACTTCATCTCCCCATGCCTACAAAAGACCAGACCGAGCCGCTGTACGCGCCCAAAAGCTATGGACCTCAGCAAGAGGAGAGGAGGAAAGAGGATCATTGGGAAGAGAGAAATGATGGTAGTGGGGAGGAGGAGGAAGTGGTGGTGCAAACAAGGAAGTGGAAAGCAAATGGAAAGGAGGAGGGAGGAGAGGTTGGACAGAAGAAGTGGTGGTTGCTGATTGGTACACCTGGCCGTGAGATAACTGTTCAAAATCTCAATATTTGTGGACAGCCATCCCGGGGAAACATGTTCCAAACTGCATTAAGACTTCCATCAAAAATCACGTTTGCTCAAAAACATGTAAGAAACAGGGCTGCTGCATTAGAAAAAACATCAAAAAGAAGGCTGCATTTTGCATGTATTGCATAAATCATTTTATGCGTGATGACTGGCTGTAAAATAGTCTCTAATGCATTTCTCATGAATTGCAATGCAAGCCTTCAATAGGCAGACTGATAACCAAACCGCCAATGCCATGGCTAGAAACAGCAATACTCCTGTGGGTGGGCCCATAATACCCCTGTAAGCATGTGTTTAAGAATTACTAACAAATAATTTGCTAGATAGATAAAACGGTCATTTGTCAGATTTAAAAATATGGGACATAGCACTTTTGAACACTGTTTTGTATGCAAGTTAAAAACGGTATATTCTGCTACAGGTGAGACTGGTCGGGAATACTGCCTGTGTTGACACCTGGGTGTGCACCACTAGGCCTGTCCACACTATTGGGTAATTGGAAGCATGTGGTTACTAGTGTGCTAGATTATTTTTTTACTTACAACTGTCCCAAAGACACACCATTTCCCTATTTGTTGCTAAGAGGGGAGAGGAGGAAACGGGACGGAGAATAACCATAATAACGTTAGGACTATAGACAGAGTATCCAGGGGAATCAGTGGAAAGAAGGCTATGGCACAAAGGATTTAAATATTATATTTACTGCAACACCTCTTTTACAGCTTTATTTCAAGGAACGGAAACCACAAATGTACCACTACTTTTGAGTCCTGAAACGGAAAACCCTTGTGAACAAAGAAACTACTGTATGCCCTTAAATGCTTGTGTTTAGAATATTAAGTTCTGAGCAGAAATGCTATGCTGACTATTACCTCCTTCTGTGTATGTCATCACATGCCCACACTATTGCCACATACTTCACCAAATACACAACTCACAGTCACAAGCCACATACTCCATCACAGAACTCAGCAGGCCTCAGAGGGAGTTAGCCTGCACAAGCGGCATAAACGGCCATGACTACAATAAGTGCGAAAGTAATTAAACTATCCAAACTTTAAAACGCACCCACCCAGCCTCACACATTACCTTTCACCGAGGAATACAAAGATTGCAACCATTCCACCAACGTTGATGTTTGCATCGCCTCCTGAGTACTGACAGGCCCTTAGCAAAAGAACGTTCTCGAAGGAGGAGGTATTAAAGAAGCAATACAATCTGAGCAATATCTAGTACATGTTAGAACTTAATTCAATATTTGCCAGTTTCACCTATTCTGCATTAAATGTTCAACAATAGGTGCTAATGTATGAAACAAATACAACATTTACAAACGTGAGCAGGCGTCTTAAAAAGTCAATGCGTCCGCACTGTTCATACTGACCATTCACCTCGAGTAGCAGAGCGGATTGCTGTTCTTCCTTTTGTCTTTTTCATTCTTTTATGTTTAAATCCACAAAATATTATTACAAACAAAATTGAAAGCGCCAGAACCCAGAACAGTAAAGCATTTGTCTCTGGAAAGAAGTGTTACAAGCGTGTTCCTAGCATGACAGCCACTTAGCCCGCACGTCTAAGACTAGTTCTTGTCGACGCTGAAGATTAAACTGTATTTGGAACGAGCATTCTCTCAAATGTATAAACAGTCTTAGAGATGGTACGTCTACACTATCTCAAGCGCCGAGCAGAGGGTCACTAGCGCTATTAGAATTTCACATGACGGCCCCGTGTGCACAATTGAGGCAGCCGCCCAGTCCATTTCGAGCACTAAGAAGGGAAACCAGATTCTCTTTCTTGCTGTATTCACGAGAGGCCACAATTACCCGCATGTGTAAACAATGGAGGTGGGTGTAGAGCCAAAAACAGTTAACGAGGACCCAGTAAAAGTGTGACTTAGCCAAATAAAAACAAATTCCCCTTCCCTTGCTCTCTGACCTACTCCTTAAAACGCTACGAAAGCTGCAGAGCCGCCATGCCTGATTAGATGGAACCTGCCCCTAAACACGCAGTCCTTCAGAGATGAGGATTTACAGCAGCAGATGCCCCTTAGTGACCCGGACAGTACCGCATATAACAGAACAGAGGCGGCAACTGGAACTATACACTTCAAAGGAACACGCTGAGGGCACAATATGGGCGGATAAGCATAGACTGAAGCAGGGGCCGCTTGAAAACCTACTTGAACTTAGAAGCAAGGAGCGCTGCCGTCATTAGATTAAAGAGAAGTTAGAAAGAAGCCTAACTCTTTTAGTGGCCATATTTCAATTATGCTATTTACATACCTTTGAAACGTGAGATGCGCACAATCTAGAAGGACTTCGGTAAATGTTGTGGCCCAACAGCCATGGCTGCTGACTTTGGATCGGGAGATCCTAGTTCGAGTCTCGGACTCGGCTCAGCGGCCCTACCCAAGCAAGCATTGGCGCCGCGCGGCAATAAAACAAGCTCTTGGCATTGCTGTGGGGGTCGGGCGGGAGCGCATTGGCGGGGGAGCAGCAGCCTTTGATGTGCGAGCGAGTGGGAGGGAATCCATGTGAGGTACTCAAGCATGCGCTGGGGAAGCGTCGCGCTTGAGTACCTCACATGCATTGGGGACAATCCTCACTGGTTTCAAGAGTTTGTTTCAGCTACTATAGATCGACATCTGCAATGCGCAAGGGCATTGGCAGAGGTCGACCTAAACTAGAGATACAGCTTAACGTCACAGTGCTATTATATAGGGAATCAAATGCTCAAGAACGCCTAGATCAGAGGGTGTCAAATCCATGCAAGATTTTCAGATATACATATAATAAACATTTATAAACAATAAATCTACATAGACCGCATTAAGGCTCTGACCCCTTTGCAGGGTAAAATCGAGGACTTTGGTATGCCACTGAAAAACACAGCGCCTACCTAAAGACGGAACAGGATATGGGCATGAACCATCATGCAATAGGGAACACATGGAATAAATAAAATGAAGCAGTTTGTGTTATAGCTGCACAAATCGAGCTGCTCTGGTGCTTGGCTTTGCAAGCACACTTGACCCATGTCTGGGCATTTAACGCTGCACCTGAGACAGGATGTCTTGGCATTTGAGGTTATCCTGCAGGATATTACGGCTCATCAGTTGCAACTGTTCTGGGCATTGTGGGGCTACATCTAAGCATTTGAGTCTGTAGCTTCACATGGTGAGAGTTACATGGGATGAAGTGTGTGCATGTGTAAGTACGGGGTAAGCAATGTGTCTGTGTGAGTGCAGTAAATTAAAACCAGACCTGTTGGCATTTGCAATACCTGTTTAATTATGGCAATGATACTTTTAATGATGCCATCAGATCAATCTTTATGTAACCACTTACTGTAATGCCAATGTCGATCAAAGGTTATGTGACGTCTCTTCCTGTGATCTAATGTGCAGAGAGGCGTGCATAAGCATAGGTGATTTCAATTTTGCTACTGCTGCCATATTTGTGGACTGATGACAATGGCTAAGACCGAAAGTGCTCATGCAGTTCCAATTTCCTTTGAATATGTGATTTTAGGCAACTAACAAATTCTTTAGGTGCTATATTGCTAATAGCCCTGAATTGACAAGAGAAATTCCCACTCCTATGAAAAATAAAAATAAAATATTCTCGGATTATTCGAACTGCTTGTAAACTGTGTAGCAGCTGTTGCTGGGTTAAGTTGGTAAGTAGAAACATGCATTATAATAACAACGTGCTTGTTAAGTAATGTTTGATATTCAGCTTCTCTGAATAAAAACAGCTATAATTGAAAGCGGAATAAAAACAAATTGGAAGAAGGCACAGGTTGAGGTTCAGTGTGTGTGCACGATCGAACATGGATCAATAAAGAAAAAAAAACTGAAGTAGTGCAAAAGCACTGGTTTTAAAAGCAGAGGGACTGGCAGCAATTTGATGCCTAGTCCAATAAAACAAAAAATAAATACCCTTTAAAAAACAGATTTTTTGGGGAAACCGAGGAGCCGATTGCAGGAGTGGGTGGGGAAAGAAAAAAACTAAAAGGAAAGTGGGGGAAGAAGGGAAAAGCAGCATACGCGAGAGAGAGAGCAACATAGAGGGCTGGGGCAGCGTGCTGCTGCCCCAGCCCTCCATGTTTCTCTCCATCACGTGGGAAAAACAGCACCACGGAGGCAATGGGTGAATCACAGGAAGCCAGCAAAACAAGGAGAAGGGTGGAGGAGGCAAAGAACACAATAGAGAGAAAGCAGCACACAAGGGAGAAAGTAGCACAGAGTACAGTGAGCTGGGAGAAGCAAACAAGGGAGCGCTAGAAAACACAAGAAAAAAGTTATTCCCAAAAAGTGAGCACTGGAAGGATGTAAGTCAGCCAACCAAAAGGATGATAAAGAGGCTATGCTGCAGGGAGTGAGAAAAAGAAGATGGAGCTGTTGAAAAAGAAGCAACCACATGAGAATGACAAAGCCACCCAACAGTAAGCAATAAATGGGTTGCAAGTTCACAACAGGTAAACATAACCAGACAGCTTGAACTGTCTATTAGGCCTCGACCTAATGAACAAGAAAGAGAAGCCAGAAGCCAGGTAACTCTTAATCCAATAGAAATTCACTTTATCCAATCCAAAAATTACTTTAAACATAACTTTATATTCGGTCATCAAAACGCTTATAAGATTTACTTTACTAAACAAAGAAATACAGTTTGTCAATTATATATTGCAACAAGCGTTCAAGGGCTACGACAACCCTTAGAAATAGAGATTAAATTATTCATTACAAAATTAACTAATGTAGTAGAACGATGTGCACACAGCTACTCTTACTAAAGTTTAAATTATTCATGAATGCTGTTTATGGCACAGGGACTGAATCCTATGTAACTGTTATTAATGAAAAAACAAATTTTCACTGACTGCAGTACAGAACTTCTTGTCACCCTGTTAAAATAAGGTTCATCCCTCTAGACTATCTTAATTCTGATTCAGGTTTAGAATTCAATTTAATGGAAAGTTTGCTTTGGGATATTATACAATAAATATATTGTTGAAAGCAAATGACGTCAAAGGCCACTCTACCATATCAGCTAAAGATCATCATTACTGGCACATTTGAAAGTAAAACTGAAGTGATTAACAAGAATTGTGGACTGTAAACTTATGTCTGTTTAACTTCAATACTTTAACCTTTTAGACCTTCTAAAACATAGGCCAATACAATACATTGTGAGAATATATTAAGTAAACCAGCAGTGGCAAAGCCAATAGGTAGTGCCTTTGAAAATTATGTTTAGCTATAAAGTAGAGCATCCCAATGCTGTGCAGCATGGCTAAAAGGTAAACAAAACAGAGAAAGTGTTTTGACACGTTTGCCACCAACATTTTGTAGGAGTACAAAACATACCTGTGTGCCTACAAAATAACCCTAGCACTTTTTTTCTTTTTATTTACTAATCGGAGTTGGATCCATAAATAAAAAATGTAGTACAAAAGCATTTATTTTTAGGTAGTACATGAAGCAGACAATTGGAAAACATATGCTCTCTAGAGGAGTACTAAACCAAAAAGACAAAAATAGAACTTCAAACGTGAGCAGTGAAAGGACAAAAGAAACGTGTTCATCCTCCAATTGAGGGACAAACCCGAGAAGAAGAAATAAAGGCCACACAAGCTGACAAATAGAAAGCATGTAAATGAGTGATGACTAATTGAGCGCAGAGTTTGTTCTTTCATTTGTATGGGTACTTTATACTCATGGGTAGTTGACGTCTGCATTTAACCTTTGTGGTGTTAACATTGGGTCATTAGAACGTGTACTATAATAACGTGAAAGTTAAGTGTTAGGGATGTTTCAATGAAAACGCGAAGAAATTAACGTTGCAACTACATCTGAATAGACAAAATCATTAACGAGTAGAATTCGTACAAAGAGCTAATGAGTATTTACACAATTAATGTGTTCGTATAACGTGTTAACTTAGATGTTCTCAGTCATAATGTTCATTTTATACATGTGATTTCATGAGGCTATGTGCCATTTTTTATGTTGACCGATTTCTGTGGGTCTGAATTGTATTATCCCTTGGAAGCTCTCGAATTCAACTTGTTAGTGGATTTCATGTGTTCCTTCTCAGGTTTCAGTTGCAGGTGGAGAAATTCATCTTTGTTAGCTAGAATAATGCCTGTTTTAGGAGTTAGGCTTACGGAGGAGAGGTT
Source organism: Lissotriton vulgaris (assembly GCF_964263255.1). NCBI lineage: Eukaryota > Metazoa > Chordata > Amphibia > Caudata > Salamandridae > Lissotriton > Lissotriton vulgaris. The sequence goes on from NC_141687.1 coordinate 249,405,671, forward strand.
ACATTGAATGGCGATATTGATAATAAAGGACTGTTGTACTTTCTCATCGAGGTAAGCCTGGAAATTAACGTAATCTAGGCAAGTCCTGGGAGCATCACTACTGTGTGGAAAGTTACCTACAAGGAGGTGGCTTGCTTGGATGGTGTGATGTTGCAATACGTTTTGGGATATTATTTGCAAGCTCATGTACTGAAGTTAGGGACACTGCTGGAAATGTCTGCCTTGACTTATGTGAGAGAGCATCTTAGAACAAGCTCTGTAGGTTTAAGCTGCTTGACCCATTGAACACGTGTGGACCTCTTAAGAGGCCTTCACATGCAGACACCTTTATGGGTCTTGCCTTGGGAAATGCCAAGTAGGGATGTCGCGCTAGGTGTAGTGTAGGGTCAGCCTAATGCTTTATACTTACGAGCTTTAAAATGGAAGAGAATCTCAACGTTGGGGGCCAACATTTTCTGTATCCTTATTCTGGAACTAGTTATCCTGTACACGCTGCACTGCCTAATTTCACTCATGGGTTTGGTTTGTATCAGTACCAATGCAATTCTACACCTTCATCTTGAGGCGCTTGTATGTACAACTCTGCTTGGCTTTGTAATAAATTAAAAAAATCTATTCGGCAGTCTGTGATTCTTCGGAGTCATATTCCATTGAAGTTGTAATGATTGATTGGCTATCGATTTTCCTCCCCTTTACACTTTCCTGCAGAGACAGAGAAAAAGACCGGCCTAGGGTTCCAGAGTAAATCTAGAATGTGGAACCCAGCTTCTTCACAACAAAGACAACTAATGATAAGTAATGAGTGAGCCCTAAGCCCACTGTAAACTGACAGTAGGTCTTTCACCAACAGTATGCTTGTGTTGTCTGGTACTGAAGACTTAAAACGTACAGGACACATTGCCCCGACATGACCTCTTCAAAGTTTACAAAGAATGTATGTGCTTCGAGTTAATACTGTTTTATCATTTTATGAATTGTGTTTGAAAGAAAATTATTTATATCTACAAATCAGGTTGCAGATATTGTAAAGCGGCACACAACCATCTTTTTACCAGAGGCACCCAACATGACACCTACACCTACACCAATGAACTCTATTCTACAAAGATCACACAGTTTAGGGTAACAAGAAGTTAATCGTTTAAGATCACATTACATATCTTGAATTTTTTACTCTAGGTCTGTAGTTTGTTAACCAAACTGAAATAATTTGCACCACTGACGTCCTACATACCTGTGGGAAAATGTGCCATTTTTTAGAGTATTTGGTGTCTTAAACTGGCCATCTTTGGCAGTCAAGAAGCAAATAATTGCTACTAAATCATACTTACTTGATGCTGGAAAAGCAAGTCATGTAGGCTTCATAAATCCTTGCTTTGCTATTTAAAATAAACTCCTTTAATGTCCAAAGTATCTCTCTTTGGAAACTCAAAACACAGTAAGGAGAAAAGCACAAACCCCAAACTTTATCTGAAGACCAAACATCCATTATTGTGACGTTATTATTCAGGCCAGGGACAGTTGATTCGCCACACAAATGGGTATATCTATATCTATACTACTACTATGAAGAGAGAACACAAACCTTTTGGCAAGGTAAACTCGGGAACCACAGTGCCAATCCACACACCCAATACATTGTTGTAATCCTCAGGGTGTGCAGATGGACATAGGCTATAGAAAATTTTTAAAAAACGTAAATTTAAAAATATAACTAAAAAAAAAAAAAGTTGTGCCCTGAAAGTAGTGCCGGCCGCGACGCTGACGGCCACGACCTAACGCTGGCCGCAACGTGCGGGATGACGACGAGGAGGAGCGGCGGTGAAGTGAGTAGCTCGGGAAGGAGCGACGGCTCAGGTAAGGCTCTGGGACACGGGACGGAAGGGAGCCGGTGCGGGAGGTTGGTCCGGAACAACTGCGGTAAGGCTCAGGGTCTGGGGACAGCATTTCAGGCTTGCGTGCACTCCCGCCCCGGCCCCCGCCCGCCACGACATTGTCCGCGACACAGACAATGTCGTGGCGGGCGGGGGCTGGAGCGGGTGTGCACGCAAGCCTGAAATGCTGCCCCCAGCCCCCTTCTGCCCCGGGCAACGCTCGGTCGGCTGCTAGTATATATATATATAGTCTTGTTTCCAATTAATTTATCTGTCAATTTTAAACATCAGTTCTTCAAACAAACACTCGGAACAAATTAATTGCGAATATCTAAGAATCAAAGTAAAACCTGGCATCAACATATATGCAATAAAGGGACAGATTTATTTTTAAAAAGTACCATGCACACAGGGATGTTCGGTGGGCTTACGTTAGTCCATTTTAAGTGCATGAGGAACCAAGCTCATGAAGCTGGACAGGCATGCATACACACACAAACAAAAACGAACGCAAAAACGTGTCAAGCCTTTTCCAGCGCCCCCTTCAAGCAGGAACACAGTGATGCAGTATTCGTTGACTTACAGTTGCCAAATTGAAGGATAAACAGAGGTCTGCTCAGGCCGGGCCCATCCAAGGAAAATGCTTCAAGCCACCTAGGTTGATACTGAAGCATACTTTCCCTCCATGGATCTAGTTTATAGCTTATGAATTTCAATAAGCCTACATTTGGAACTTTTTTAGTGGTTGCAATGAAATTTTGCAATACAAGGCTCAGGGTCTACATGAGCTTTTTTGTAGCCGAATACATAGTCCATGTTTGGGGTGGATCTGTCACCTGTCCACCTTGCAGCTCTCCCTAGAGTGGAGTGTCAGGTCAAAACTTGTGCTTTCCCGCCAAATACAGCCATTACAAAACAAGCTTTTATTCTCTTCTCCCAAAACTGACAAATGCACAGACAAGAAAAAATTGTGTGAATAGTTTCCCTCCCCTACGTTAGAAATTGTGACATTTCTCCAGCAATACATGCATTTGAAATGAGTGCAGTTTGTGTTGAATACCTAATGACAAAAACAAATGCACCCAGTTACTCATGTTCGCCCAACCGTGGTTGGTGCTGATGTTAAACATCTATATTACAGATTGGTTCTGTCCACTAGAAGCTGTCATTTTACATCCTAGCTTCCATCTGCACAAATGCCCAGAATGTGTTTCTACGATCAGGCTAGGTCAGCCCCCTGAGGATGGCAAGCTTGATCATACACCCACCAACAACTCATCAGTAAAACGAGGAAAAAAAAATTGAAGACAGTATCGCCACACATGGACACAACAGCAAAGAACTCTTTAACATCATCAAGAAGTTTGGCCAACCCACCAGCGAGTTGACTGACAACCTCCCTCACAAGACCTCTGCGACAAGCTCAGCACCTTCTTTCACCACAAAATCAAGAGCATCTACGATAACTGTGGCGAAGACTACCAACACACAGAACCCCCACCAACCACCCAACACCCTGAAGCCAACGATTGACAGCTGGACAGCCCTCACCACCGAAGACACATTGAAGATGGTGAAGTCAATCCACTCCTGAGCCCGCACAGAGCCCTGCCCCTACCACATCTTCAACAGAGCCACCGACACCATCGCACCCATGCTCCACCACACCATCAACCGCTCCCTGGCGACCACCTTGATCCCTGACGACTGGAAACACGCAGAGGTAATCCCCCCTCCTAAAGAAACCCTCGGCTGACCCCACAGACCTCAAAAACTACAGACCCATCCCCATTCTCCCGTTCCCTGCGAAAGTTATTAAGAAAGCCATCAACATCCAAATTGCCACATTCACTAAAGAGCACAACATACTCTACTCCTCCCTATCCGGCTTCAGGAAAAACCACAGTATGGAAACTGTACTCCACGCCGCAACAGACGACATCCGCACCCTACTGGACAAAGGAGAAACAGTAGCCCTCATCCTTCTCGAACTCACAGCGGCATTCAACACAGTCTCCCACCGAAACCCTAATACGCAGACTTCACGATGCAGGGATCCAGGACAAGGTACTCGACTGGAGCAGCTTCTCCCTCTCCGGCAGAACATAGAGGTTCAGACTCACCCCCCCCCCTTCCTCTCAGACCCTACACCATCCACTTGCGGAGTCCCTCAGGGGTCCTCCCTCAGCCAGATGTTCTTCAACGTCTACATGGCTCCGCTCGCCATCATCGTCAAAACCTACGGACTCAAAATTGGGTCATATGCAGACTACACCAAACTCATCCTCTCCCTAGCCAATGAATCCAACACCGCCAGACACAACTTTCGAGAAGGCATGGAAGCTGTCGCCAAATGGATAAAAAAACAGCTGCCTAGAACTAAACACCAACAAGACGGAAGTACTCATCATGGGCCCAAACCCCGACGCCTTGGCCCCCGCCCTCAGAAACCCACCCACCCCCATGGACCACGCACACAACCCGAGAATCATCCTGGACTCCGAGCTCAAAATGGAACGCCAGATCAACTCAGTCTCGTCCTCCTGCTTCCACACCTTCCGCCTTCTACGTAAGACCTTCAAATGGATCCCTCTTGAACACAGAAAGAAAGACAGTCACTCATGCCCTGGTCACCAGCAGACTCTACTACGGCAACGCACTCTACGTTGAAATAAACAAAAACCTCACCCGCAAGCTACAGAAAATCCAGAACGCAGCCGCAAGACCGCTCCTCAACCTGCCAAAACACTGCCACATCTCCCAGCACCTGCGCACACTCCACTGGCTCCCCATTGAGGCAAGAGTTACATTCAAGATGCTCGCCAACGAACACAAGGCCCTCCACGACACCAGACCAACCTACCTGAACAGCTGACTCAAATTCCACGCACCCCAAAGGACCCTATGATCAGCCCAGCTCTCCTACGCTGTGGTCCCGTGCACCTGATAACCCAGATCGGGAGGCCACTCCTTCCTCGCAGCCAAGGCCTGGAACGCCCTTCCGCTCCACCTCAGACAGACAATATGCTTCCCTCAAGAGACCTCAAGACCTGGCTCTTAGACGGACCCCCTCCTTAATGGACTGAAACCTGCACCCTCTCACCCCCAGCACCTTGAGGCCCTTACGGGTGCGTAGTCTCGCTTAAACGCTTGATTGATCATCAGTGCAGTGCGATTATCCACCCTTTGTTCTACCCACTCGCGGGTGCACTGCTGTAGTGGAATTAGAGAGGACAGCCAACAAAAATATGATATCTGGCAACTACAATCTTGTGAGGCTCCCTCTATCACAGAATCCATTCATTTTACAACACAAGAGATGTTAATAAAATTCTCCCACAGGTCTAAAGGCTTAACAATTGGGAATTATAAGACACAGATAGCTAGTCAAGTCAAGTTAAAATTTGTATAGCGCACTACTCACCCAGAGGGTCTCAAGACGCTTGAGGGAGGGGGGGAGCTTTACTTATCAAATATCCAAGTTTTTAGTTGTTTTCTGAAGGAGAGGTGGTTCTGTGTGAGGCGGAGGTGGGTGGGGAATTCCAGGTCTTGGCCGCTAAGTAGGAGAAGGATCTTCCTCCCATGGTGGATCTTTGGATGTGTGGAATTGCTGCGAGGGCTTGATTGGACGATCGAATTTGGCGGGTGGGGGTGTAGAAGGATAGCCGCGAGTTGGGGAATTCGGGTCCTAGGTCTTAGAGGGCTTTGTGTGCGTGGGTGAGGAGGCGGAATGTTATTCTCTTGTTGACGGGGAGCCAGTGGAGGTCTTTCAGGTGACCGGAAATGTGAGCTTGACGGGGGATGTCTAGGATGAGTCTGGCTGAGGCGTTTTGGATGCATTGGAGTTTTTTCTGTAGTTTGGCTGTGGTGCCAGCGCAAAGGGTGTTTCCGTAGTCCAGTCGGCTTGTGATCAGTGCATAGGTGACCGTCTTTCTTGATTTTTTTGAGCATACGTAGGATGTTGAAGCATGAAGAGGAGACGGCGTTGACTTGTCTGGTCATTGATAGGGAGGAGTCCAGGATGAAGCCCAGGTTACGTGCATGGTTCGTTGGTATGGGTGCGATTCCCAGGGCCGGTGGCCACCATGAGTCGTCCCAGGCGGAGGGGGATGATCCTAAGATGAGGACTTCCGTTTCGTCCGAGTTTAGTTTTAAACGGCTGTTCGTCATCCATTCGGCTACTTCTTTCATTCCTTTGTGTAGGTTGGTTTTGGCGGTGTTTGGGTCTTTGGTGAGGGATAGGATCAGCTGAGTGTCGTCTGCGTAGGAGATAATGTTGAGGCTATGTTGGCGCGTAATGGATGCGAGGGGACTCATGTATACGTTGAATAGGGTGGGACTGAGTGAAGATCCCTGGGGCACGCCGCAGATGACCTCGGTGGCTTCTGATCTGAAAGGGGGAGGCGGATTCTCTGGGTTCGTCCGGCGAGGAACGAAATTATCCAGTCCAAGGCTTTTCCTTGTATTCCTATGTTGCTGAGGCGTTGTCGGACTGTGTCGAAGGCAGCGGAGAGGTCAAGTAGGATGAGGGCAGCAGTTTCTCCGTTGTCTAGTAGAGTTCTAATGTCGTCTGTTGCTGCGATGAGGGCGGTCTCGGTGCTGTGTTTGGCTCAGAAGCCGGACTGTGAAGAGTCGAGGGATTTGTTGGATTTGAGGAAGGCGGCAAGTTGACTGTTGACGGCTTTCTCATGACTTTGGCAGGGAATGGGAGGAGCGAGATGGGGCGGTAGTTCTTGAGTTCAGTAGGATCTGCTGCAGGTTTCTTCAGGAGGGCGCTGAGTTCGCCGTGTTTCCAGCTTTCCGAGAAGGTGGCGGAGTTGAGGGAGCAGTTGATGACGTCTCGGAGATGGGATGCGATAATGGAGTCTGCTTTGTTGAAAATGTGGTGGGGACAAGGGTCGGTTGGTGATCCTGAGTGGATGGTGTTCATTAGGCGGATGGTGTCTTCAGTGGTGATTAGGTTCCAGGCGCAAAGGTTGTTGGAGGGAGGTTTAAGTTCGGAGGTAGATGGGGTGGGTTGGTCTCCAAAGCTGTTATGAATGTCAGTGATTTTGTTATGGAAGAACGAGGCTAGAGAGTCGCAGAGTCCTTGGGAGGGAGTGATGTCGTTGGTGCCGGCGGTGGGGTTGGTAAACTCTTTGACTATGTTGAATAGTTCTTTGCTGTTGTGGGCGTTGTTGTCGAGTCGTTCCTTGAATGCTTATTTCTTGGTGGATCGGATCAGTTGGTGGTGTTTGTGAGTGGCGTTCTTGAAGGTGGCCAGGTGGTCGGTGGTTGGTGGTTGGTTCTTTTAGCCAGGCTTTCTCGAGGCTGCAACAGATCTTCTTGGATTTCTTAAGGTCATCATTGAACCAGGGGGCTTTTTTGCTGCCTTGCTTGATTAGATGTTTTTCAGGGGTGCTAATTCGTCAGCGCTGTGGGTGATCCATTGTGTGAGGTTGGTGGCTGCTTGGTTTGGGTCCGATGATTTTGCGGGAGGGTTTTGGTGAAGCGAAGTGATGAGCTGGTCGGTGGTAATTTTATTCCAGTTTCTTCGGGGAATTGGTTGGGAGTGGTTGTGGGTCGTGGTCTTTTTGTAGTTGAAGTGTACGCAGCTGTGGTCCGTCCAATGGAGAGCTGTGGTGTGATTAAAGGAGATGTGCTTGCTGGAGGTGAAGATTGGGTCGAGCGTGTGTCCGCACAGTGGGTGGGGGTATCAACAAGTTGTTTGAGCCCGAGATTGGCGAGGTTGTCCAAAAGGGTGGTGGTGTTGTTGTCGTTGTTCTTTTCCAGGTGGAAGTTGAGGTCTCCCAGTAGAATGTAGTTCTCGGAGGGGAGGGCGTGAGGGCACATTGCTCTGTAAACACTATTTTTTCCTGTTACAGAATCTAACAGAATTAAGAGAGAATGTATCTCTGTCAGATGATCTTTAAGAACTATGTATATGAAAACTAATTTGAAACTGTACATACTCCAGATCAGCTGCTGTTTGTTGGCACTAAAATAGTTATACCCAATAAAACAACCATATACATGTGCTTTTTCTACCTGGTGGAAGTAGCAACTGATAGAGAGCCAAGGATGTGCATCTCCACCACTGCTTCCACAAGGTATTTACTTCTGCTGCAGTCAACAAGCACCACCATACAAAAGGGGAAACCTTTGCTGCTACTCCATTGGCGACAGGGGATTGTTTCAGCTCTGAGAAAGGGGATACAGGAACTACTGCCAGATCGGACAGTGTAAGATCCACCACCACCACCTCATTAACCTCCTTCAGCCATGCCAAGACAAGTAAAACAGCTGTGAATAGCACCACCACACAGGATTTGCTGCTAGTTGGCATGGGCACCGCCACTTGATTGTTCCTATAACTATCTCCATCGCTACCACATCATTGTAAATTTGTCTTTCGTTTGTGGTTACTTTTGCAAGTCTGGCCACATCTCTGTCTTGTGCCTTTATTCATCTTACCAACTTTGTTACTACTGATTGAGTATTTTGTTTTCGCAGAATGCCTTTTGGATTGGCATATTCAACCTCTGTGTTTCTTATGCATATGGGCAACCCTGTCAGAGCCTTCCCGGATGATATCATCGTTTATGCAGCCCGATTGTTGAACATTATCAAATTTTAGGAAAATGTTGGCAATTCCTAATGAAAAAGGTATGGCTCAGCAGAAAGAAAAATACAGATTTTTACATAAGGAAGTGGAGTACCTTGATTATTCAATTTCAGACAAAAGTATTCGACCTAAAGATATTTTGCTTAAGTCCATAAAAAAAAGTACCATTTCCCTCTTCCAATGATCAATTGGCCTCATTCTTGGGGGACTAAGTTGATGTTAATCCGGTTTTGTGAAGGATGTTTCTATGTTTAATTGCATCTGCGGGGTTATTGTTAAAAAACATCAAAAATATACCAAATTTATATGGACAAAATAATTATGGGGTGACTTCAATACCATTAAAGAAAAAATGTCTGAACCGGCGAGGGTAATTTTTGATGACAACAATAAATAAGGCACGAAAAGAGCACACCGCAGCATTTGCCTAAGGGTCATTGTTCAACGCAGGAAAGAGATATTCTTGGCTGCATGTGTGCAGCTGAGCATTTTAGCACCTTGTTGTGAGGAAGGCATTTCATACTTAAAACGGAGCACACACATTTTATATGCTTACTCACCATTAACCACACCAGGAAAGCTACTTTTAGATTTATTTGTCTTTTTTCAGAACTTTAGGAGTATCATTTTGAGACATTTTCTGGTAGGGAAAATAGCAGGGCGCACTGTTTATCTAGAATGTCTTTAGAAAATACTGATTAGGATATGATTGCAAATTAGAAGAATTTCTTTTGAGAAAGATTGGGTTAAAGAACTGGAGGAAGACTGTTTTAAATCAGGTTAAAAGTTTTTAGTTAATAAAAAGCCACTTGAAGGGATGTTGTCCAAAGTGTTACATGTTTTCTGGAAAGTAAAAGAGGAACTGATCGAGTGTGGATTTGTTCTTATAGGGGACATGGTTATGCTCCCTCAATCCCTTAAACCTACAATTACAGAGTGGCTAAGGGACACTTAGGTGACACTTTCAGCACAAACCAGATTTTTGTGGCGGTATATGGATGATATAGTAATTAATACTGTAAAAACATGTGAAGCTTGAGCCAAACGGGGCAATTTGTTACAATGTCATTGGTTCCCGTCAGTTGTCCGACCAAACCCTGGATTTTTTCTAAGGTCCATTCCATTCACTAAGCAGTAGTGAAAGATTTATTTTGGCACTATAACACTATTTTAAGTGGATGGAATATACATTAGTAGGAGAATCTAACACTGCAACAGCTTTGAATTTTTGCAAGGACAGTTTCCAGAGAGATGTTTTACCTACAAAACTGATGTGATAAAGAAGTGCGATTGATATCTCATGAGATACAAGTATTTCTTCGTGTGCATGGAATTCAACCTAAGCACACGCCCATATATTCTATGAAAATCAATGGTCAGGTTGAAAGGGTGAAGAGAATCTAAAGGAAGGAGTTTACATGAGGGTGAAATCTCCCTGCGCAGTGGATAAAGGGAGATTTAAATGTTGGGTCCAGCAGCATTGTGAAAAGATCCAATTTTGCTGAAGATCTTGATGATGGGGAACGTGGCCGGAGAGGCTAGATGGTGGCAGTATTGTAAGTGAGTTCCCAGCCAGCAGTGTTAATCCTGCTGAATCCTCATCATACCTGTGCAAGGCTTCCACGGCATACTCCCCAGGAACAGTGAGCAGCCCCATCTGACCACGATGAGGGGGAAATTGGCGGTGAAGGGAGCGTCAAGCTGGGAGACAATGTAGGCAGGCCCACACAGCAGCATTAGTGGGAACGGAGACGAGCCACACTCACCGCTAGGAGGAGGAGGAAGTGGTGCGCTGCAGAGAATGCACAAATTAGAGCAACCCAGATGGGCTTGAAAATGCATGCCAAGCTGCAAAGCGGCTTCCGCAGTGGCGCCGCCACGCCAGGTGCTTGGAGGAAGACATGTGGTGCAGTGGAAGAGGTGAGGCCCCCGCTGGGAGTGAAGATAGCCTAGGCGATCCCAGACAGCCGGCCTTGATGAGCCTAGGGCCTGAAAAAGTCACGAGTGGACAAGATTGGCGGCCCGAGCCCATACAAATGCCAAAAGATAAACCAGGTCCTCGACAAACATGTCAAGAAATTACTACACAACACGAAATCTGTGGACCTCAATGGACCAGATGCTACACCAATGGAGGAAACAACACCAGGAAAAGCAGTCAATAACGAAGCCCTCCTGCTCATCATCCAATAATCAAGACTTGCCCTAGAAGCCAAAATCCAGGAGGTCTGAAAGGAATTCACTCCCTCGGCAGGACCTACATAACGTAACAGGCAGAGTAACAGAGGATGAAGAGTGTATTTCTGCCCTTGAAGGCTAGGTAGCAGAGCTACCACAGATGGTACGCAAACTGCAGGTGACCAGCTCTGAGACAGCTTTGAGGCTAGGGGACACAGAGGGGTGCCCCCTACGTAACAACCTGAGGTTTGTGGGCTTCCTAGAAGGTGATGAGGGCACCAACCCAGAAAAGTTCGAGCCATGGCTCTGCAGCTCCTGCCGGCACATCAGATCTCCACCTAATTCGTCAGAGCGTGCCCATTGGGTGCTCACCCGACAGGCGCTCCCTGGGGCCCCGTCATGAGCAATCATCTCCCCGTTACTTAACTACTGAGATAGGGGCTTGGCCCTTCTCACAGCCAGGGCCAACGGTGCTACCCCTTATGAGTCCTTGAATATCCTCATCTTGCCGGATTACACTAGGTCTGTCCAGACTCACTGGCAATCCTTCAACCAGGAGAAGTAGAAACTGTGAGCTCTGGACCTAAAATACATGTTCTTTTTCCTAGTCAAACTGAACGTGCTCTTTCAGGGAAAGCGATATACTCTGATCACCCAGAGAGATCATAGTAGTGGCTTGTAAAAACCCCAGAGTGAGGATTTTGGCAGCCCACGTTCAAGCTGTGACAAGCCTCCAAAGGGGGTTGGGGGGTGATTCAGAGTAGCTCCTTGCAGGTGCTGACCCATGCAGGCACTGGAGGACCAGAGGCAAGGCCCAGAGCGAAATCTTGATAAGGATTGGAAATTCACACTGTGCTGAGGACACCGTGTTCGATAGATTCAGACGAGAGCAGAGGATATTCGCTTGCCAGATAGAACCAGGAAAGAGTTACTGCATTCCACCAGTCCTCGGATCAGGGCAATATTGCCCAATATTTACTTATTTAGCTTAATAAGGACAAAATCAAAAGGGGTGCAGTCTTAGGAACTGCTCCTGGTCCTACAGGAAATTCACCTGATGGGAACTAACTGCCCTCTCCTTAGTTGATCTGGCTACACCAGGGTGTTCCACACAGGATTCACAAGGGCAGGGAGTGGAGGTTATGCTCCACCACTCAGGTCTGTTAACTATCACTAAATACCACCTAGACACGAAGGGTAGATCTTTTTACCTGCCGGGTACCCTTGTGGGACTGCCTAGGACATTGGGTGGTGTTCATGTATCTCCAGATCTTATTACTCTGGGAAAGTGTCTCTTTTGGACATGGTTAGCCCCACTTTTTGCCTGGAAAATGATGCAGTTTCGACTGGAAGTGCACAGAGTCCCAGCCACCCAGGTCCCCTGTGCCAGATCTCCTTCCCTAAACAGTATCCGTTTTTTCAATGACTGACACCCCTTTAGCTTACATATACGTCCCTGGTACCAAGTTCCTTGTGAGTAAAGGGGGTAACTAATCGCTGAAGCACATATTGTGCCATCCTGAGGGATTCCCTCACCAAGCAAAAGCACACTACCAATGCAGCTGGTGTGTCAAAGACAAACCTGAAGAGTCAACATGGCACACATCCCTGCATGCTAGGCCGATACACTGCATGAGATGTGGGTAAGACATCCCTCTAGCAGGCGTTAGCCCTAAGGGAGAGTGTACTATTTCTTCTGTGAGGACACATCTTCAGGAGCGGACATGCCCTGCAATATCCATGTTGGTACCTGGATATTGTATGTGACCAGGGAAGCCATAGTAAGTACATGGGCTAGGCATTTATTACGAGTTCCTCAGCGCAATGATGGCTTCACTGAAATATGGGATGTTTGGAAACAAACATCTCCGCATAATAAACCTGCACTGATTCCAATGGCAGATTTATTAAAAATTGTACACAGAGGACCCCTTAGACGGGTCCCCTAGAACCTACAAATTCTTAGTGCAGTCAGCGACTGGCCTGAGCCAGCCTGCTACCACAAGACAGTGTTCTGACCTCATGGGGAGAGTGCCTGTGCAGTCTGAGGTCAAGAACAATGCCTTTCCTGGTTGGAGGTGTTCACACAGCCCCCTGGTCAGGAAGAGCCCTCCGTGGCAGACAGCTTCAAATGCCTTGCCGCCTTTGTAATGCGACCCCAGCCTCTCCTGTTAGAGGGAGCTTGCCCCCTGCCTGTCCTCACCTCCTTTTAGGTGGGAGGGCACGTTGGAAAATGTAGATAGAATAGGAAGCGTGTCCCCCTCTGCCAACTCGACCCCTCAGGTGCTAGAAGCGAGGTGAGTACATGTTTCAGTGCCCTCAATCTTGAAGACGGTGGGAATCATCCAGGCTAGGTCCAAGTAGGTGGCACCCCCAGACATTGAACTTCAGTTCCTGATGACCTAAGAGCCAAACACCGCAGAGACGCACCAGCAGAGAAAGGCTGCAGAGAACTATTGACTTGGCATCAGTCCTACCGGTCTGTTTATAGCCCTCAAAGATCCTGCACCAAAAGAGGGTTCTTCCTGCAGCCCAGCAACCTCTAAAGCCTTGGGACAACTGCCTGCCTTCGATAAAGTATAATCTTCTGAAAACAGTGAACCTGTTCACAAAGCAACCATCTTCAAAGTAAAGAGTCTATGGTATGAAGAACCGCGAAGTCTGACCCCGCTACCACCTCGGCACCGGATGCCTCTGGCCTGAGTCCAAGTGGCCCACTGGTTCCAGCAAGGTTCCCTAGAGCTCAAGTCCACCGTGAGCCAACCTCTCCCTGAACCTAGACGTCGCCTATGGCCTCTGCACGGAGAAACCCTAATCTGCGAACTGCGCAAGTAAACTGTTTCCAACACCAAAAGGGCCTTGGTAAAAGAGGACAAAAGGTGTCCCTACGTTCGTGAACATCGCAACGTACCTCTACAGCTGTTGGCTTCTTTCTATCAGCCTCTTGGCCTGAGCCTGCAGACCTTTCACGATTTGGCCTGTCTCCATTGCTTTTCATTGGGCACCTGACGTGGTGTTGGCACCCTGCCACCCCTGTGCCGCTGGTGATGTAATATTGGTGTTGGCCGCAACCCCCAGACGCTGGTACCCCAAGCTGCTGCTACTTACCTGCAGGAAGCCTCTGTCCAATTGCTCCAGTCCCAATTGATTTGTATTGGGCGCCCAACCTTGAACTTGCACCTTGCACCCGGCCACCCCTGGGCCCCTGGTGGTGTACAGTTGATGTTGAACTGAACCATGCCAAATACGGACCTTAACTTCCGAAAACTGATCTTGTAAGTCAATGTTATCCATATGTGTGCTAAATGTCCCCCCCCCCCCCAATAGGTTAACATTACAAAGTCTGAAAATTGCAGTGTCCACTTTTTATATTGAAAAGTATTTCTATTGCAAAACATTTACCTAAGACAAAGTTCTGTGATTCTGCAAACTAAATATAACCAAGTACTACTTTTATAAATTGGTTTGGATCTATTTATTGAGTGGGTCCCTCATTTATAAACAAATGCTTAACACTACCCTCTGATTAGCCTAATTGCTTGTGCATACCATCACAAAAGAGAGAGCATTAGTATTATCTACTTTAGCCTCTTTTTGGTATAGTATATAGAGCCAGCTTTCTACAATTACTGTTATACTTAAAGAGTTATCAGCTGTACTACTGCCGACCCAACCGGGTCCACTCACACTGGGTCGGGACATCGCTATCATGGATAGGTCAAAGGACACTGCCTCCATGGCTTCCTCCGCTAGAACCTTGGCTCTTAGTAAATGGATGCTCCTTCGGCATGGTAGCGACATATGGTGCAAGTGACGTCTCCACAACTCCCACATTCACGCACTTCTCTACGTCACACAATACATATTCCAGGCTAGACTATGTCTTCATCCCGACAGACTCCCTAATATTAGTATGAAAAACCCATGTCCTCCAAAGAGGCCTTTCAAATCACTTCCCAGTAGAGGTTCGACTAGAGGCAATGACCTACAAAGTGGGAGACATCTAAAGACTAGGGAGGACACCTTGCTGAACCTCCTCAGAGCGGTCATAGCAAATTACTTTGACTTGAACCAGCATTCGGTGACTTCTCTGACATGTCTGTGGGAAGCATTTATGACAGTGGTCCAGGGAAGAGCATTTGTGGATGCTACCCCCGAAAAAGAACAAGTGATTAAATTTCTAAAAACTCAAATACTCATACTGGAACCATCTACTGAGATCACCATGCTATCTGATCGCACACAGACTGGAAGACCTAAAACGACACTAAAACAGAAGCTCTTCGACACTGCTTGTACTGCTGCATTTCTTGCTCATTATCAACTATAAGAGCATGATAAAAAAGACGTCAAAAGGATTTATGGGTCGACTCAGAAAGGGCAAGGCCATTGTGCTGTCTCAGCAATACTAACCCCCGAAGGTAGGCATACACGACTCGATGGAGAACACGGACCTTTGCGACATACTACCGACTTTATAAAGTCTTAGTACTCGCCACTATTGGAAAGTGCCCAGCAAATAGCTGCAGAACTCCCTTCCTTGGCACCTAATATAATATTCCTAATCAAAGAGGCGGGCCGCACAAGGTTGATGCCGCCTGACCTTGGAAACGATACTATCACAATTATCAAACCTGGCAAACCATCAACACTATGCTCACATCTCCATCTTAAGTACAGAATCGAAACGAGGCTTTCTACCACTATTAAAACAATAGTACATGAAAAACACAATAGCTTTATGCCTGGTAGAAGCACATGCCACTGCCTGCGTAGGTTTCAAACAACTCTCTCTCTACTAGTGGCAGTCCATGAAAAGGCATTCAACACCATCTATTGGCCCTTTCTATTTTAGATACTTGCACAAATTATTTTTAAAAATCACAACAAATGTTATTAGTTTTGGAGGGTACAGAGTGGGCGGAGCCCTGCAAGAACATTACATATGGTGTAGAAGATATATTGTACCGGGTTTTAATATTCAAAAACAACTTGGCCCGCAGAACACCAGGCCGAAAACGTAACTAACTACATCGAACCCACCCAGAGGCACAAATTAATCCTGGTCCAAACTTTCTTGCCCCGATTCAGACACCCTATGACTCTCCAAGCATGAGAGTTTATGATAATGGAATCTTCTCAGCAGCTTTCCCCATTGAGCAAGGCATGAGGCAGGGGTGTCCATTGTTATCCCTCCTATTTGTGATAGAAATTGAATCAGTTGCAAACTGTATCAGAGAAGATAGCCAGATCCAAGGCTTTTCTTGGTTCCCGAACCATGAAGACACAGTCACCTTTTAACAGAAAACATGCTATTATATATGCAGTACCCCAGATGATCCCACCCAGTCTTATCCGAATGTTAGACATCTATGGAGACACGGCTGGGTTACGGGTTAATTGGCCGAAAACACAATATATGCACTTGACGGGTCCGCCGCCTCAGCTGCTACCAGACGCCAAATTATAGATCACACCCAGACCCATCAAATATTTGGGCATCTACATCACCCACGATCCGCAGACAGCATGTGTAATTAAACATTGCTCCGATCCTAACACGAACCTGGGTGGACCTGGACTCCTGGACCGCCCTGCCTCTGAACCTTCTGGTAAGCATAACCTAATGCAAGATGCAAGCTCTCCCCAGGTTCTTTCACGTATTGCATAACTAATTATCCATGCTCCCTCCCGCCTTCTTCTCTGATTCACAGTGTGTCAACAAGAGTGTACTGGGCAGGTAAAGCACGCAGAGTCTTCTATGTTAGATTTACAGCACCTCAGTATGAAGGGGGTTGGGCGTACCCAACCTTCGCCTCTACTACTGAATGACGCATATGATACCCCTCAATGATTACCTATTTGGTGATGGCCTGGATGACTCTTCCTGACATGTGGAACTCCATACACTAGAGGAATGGGGTATCCATAAACTCCTACATGGAAATCACTCTCCTACTGCCCTAACTTAATATCGCTTTCACCTGCTTGTGGACGGCAATAGAACCCATTTAATGTCTAGGGAAATTGACAAATGAGAACACCCCCCCACTTTTATGGGAGGAGACATAAGACAGGTGGCCCGACTGGAGGGCTTCCACGGATGTGACCAATCAGGGATCTCAACAATGGGAGATTTATCGGACACTAATTACATAGTCTCCTTCGATCACCTCAAAACTGAATATATACTACACAACTCACAATACTTTAAATACCTGCAAGTCATAGAAGGAGGTGCTGACAGAGGTCCCCAAATTTAACACGCTTGAAATTAAACTAACAGTGAGACCACTAGAACGTTAGGAAATCTCCTGGTTATACAGGTGCCGACTACTCAATGCTCCAGACCCCCTCTTAAACTTGGAGCGTGTTGGGTTGCAGATCTATGGGAGGCGTGAGGTGAAATGGTCCCCTTGTCTTGGCTATTCCCTCGAACCTTACGCTTATACAATTTTCTCACCTTTACTGAATATATTAAAGGTCAGATAGGCTGAGCGAGATCGCCATGTTGCACGCAATCCTGTGGGGTCGTTCTACCATGTCACCTGGGCTTGCCCCATTATTGAGATTTACCTCGATCCATACCCAATTGATCTAATACTACACACAATGATGTAATTAAGTCCCAAAGTGGGGATAAAGGATGGCTGGGTCGACAACATACATCACAGAACATTTTCAGGTATTTCATAACCAATAGCCATGCAAGACATTGCCTGGAATTGGACATCTCCCGATTTCACCCCTCCCCACCGCAATCTCTGCCTGGCAAAGGAGGACAAATGGAGAGTTTGTGCCCACACAAAAAAACAACTTTAAAATCTGTGGCTCTTGGACCTTGTACTCCATGTAACCCAGGAACTAAAATGACACCATTTGGATATGAGCTGCAACATGCTTAATGTCTCATACTTGGGTCAGGATTAAAATGATACTTGCTGATGTCCTTACAGTTATTACCATCAAATGAGCGCTCATGAGCTTTCACTGTTTGATTCATGCCTCAGACGTAAATGTAATAAAAAAATAAAAGTTTAAAATGGATGGTGGAAGATGAGCAGACATGTTAAGTGTGCTTTTCAATAAGCGTGAAATTTCACAACATTCCTCGCTCTTTCTTTCACAGGTCTCAGTTGACGATTCTGGAAATATTAGAGGGAAGGATACAAGTATTGTGCTGCAACAATTTCCAAATTCTGTGAGACAAATGAGGACAAAGGGACACAGACTGACTCAAATAGAAAATGCTCAGGTTATGATAATGTTCGGAAAAGCGTAGGCATCATCTAAAGACCTGGTTAACTGAAGGTTTATGTGAGATTCTCTTCTGACTTCGTTAGCCATTTTATGATCTTATGTTATTTCTGTTCCTTGTATTTTTGCTTTTGTAAGGGGGTTGTCTTCTCTTTGCCTGTGTGTAGCCTCATGCTCTTACTACCACTATTGCTTGTGCTGTGTGCTCCCTTCGTGCTTGTGCGCATCAGTGTTCTTTCTCCCGTGTTTTCCTTCTTTTATGGTTCCAAGTTCCACAGAAGGTCGTACCATCGCGTGCGGCCCACTAAAGAAACTACTTGTAATATTTACCTCTCGCCTCGCTTCTTTCAAAACATTTGGATTTGGCAGCTGGGCGGCAGACAGAAATAGCAAGGAAAAATCTAAAACCTACTTTTCTGCAGGTGAGCAACGCAATCCTGCAAGCTCACTTTCTTGTCTCAAGTGGGAACTGCTGTGAACCACTTTCAATTGCACGAAGCGAGCAGTAGTTAAGGTCCAGAAATGCCAAAAGTTACAAAAGCATGCACTATAAGGATAGTATTAGCATGCTGCCTGAGCAGCTAAACTCTCCTGGCTCCTTCTCTGTACATATTTCTAACTTCATTGCCAGCTAAGTGCATCTTCTGCATGCATACCTTATATCTACCTTCCCCCCTCTCTGCTCTGACTCTTTCCAGCTTCTGTCCTCTGCCCTCTCATGCCCTTGCCCTTTGTCCCCACCCTGTTTTTCTGTGAACATTAGACAGACTCCCTTTTGTCTCTATGGTTGTCTCTTCCCTTATCCACACTCCCTCTCCTCCCCTACCCCCACTACTTTCCCTCGCCTTTCAATCCTCCCCTAACTTTATTGCTGACTGTTTGATTTAATGTTTCTTGTTGATCTTCTTCTAGTATATTGTTGAACCACATTGTTGCACTTCCTGTCGTCTCTCCTTTCGTCTTCTACCGCATCCTCACTCTATTTATGTCTCTCCCTCCCTCCTCTCTCAATGTTTTGAGACTGAACTATTTTGTCTGATGCCCGATGGAGCTACTTGGTTTAGCTATAGGGGGGATGGGCCTTGGATTCCCTCCTTGGTCGTCACCTACCCAGTCGGTCTTTAGGCAGACTTCTTTTCGTCTCTCCTTATTTGTCTCTTCCCTAGCCCCCATCATCTCTCCCCTGAATCTCTCCCCTTGCCTGCTACTCTGCCTATTCCCTGTCCGTTGTGCCCTTTTGACTAAGCACTCCTTCTCCCCTTGTTGGGGAAAGATCCAATGTTTATACTCTGGAGTCTCAGCAAACCAGCTGAGTGAGTCCACTGTGCAAAGGGAGCCACTCACACTTGAGGTATGGTATGGCACCCCTTGCCAAAGCACTCCCTCTCCCCTTGTTGGGGAAGGATCCAGTTTGTAGGCCTTGGAGTCTCAGAGACCTCTCTGAGACAGTCCACTGCGTAAAGGGAGCCTCTCGCAATAGAGATAGGGAAGGGTTACCACTTCCCTTGGGATCACAGCTTACTGGACTTTGGAAGTTGCCTTTACTCGTCTACCGGTTTGTGTCCCTGTCACCCTTCCCCTCTTCTCCCTAGGCTATGTCTCTCACCCTCCCTTCCTCTTTCCCACCTTCTTTATCTGTCTACTTCCCCTACTCCAACCCCCCCCTGAATCTCTCACCTTGCCTTCTTTTCCCCTTACGTATTTTGTGCTTACTGTTTAACCTTTGTAACGATGTAACCTGTAACTTTGATCTGATTCTCATGTAAAGCGCTCCGATACCTCCGGGTCTAGCCAGCGCTATATAAAACTTTTAAAATAAAATAAATAAAATAAATATATAGAACTCACTTTGTTCAGATCACAGAATTTCCCTGTGGAAACTGCAGGTCACAAGAGCCAATCCTGGTAAAATAACTCGGTGGGCAATGTGTCAGCTGCTGCCACTTGCATGGACCTTACGCTGCATAAATTCTAAACCTTCCAGATTTTAACTCCATCTTATTCTTCCACGGCTGATAAAATGAGCGCCATTTATGTTGATAATAATTAACACAAATAATTAAGTAAAGCAAAACAATTCCGTTTGTATTGTGTGCAAAACAAACAGTAATTATTATTGTGAATACACATATGTCCTACAAAGTCTATATTCTTAAAAGTTTTGAGAAAATAAATCACATTCATGTCTAAATGAATCTCTTGGCCAACTTGTGGATCGATATCCAGACTATGTTTGTGTCACCTGTTGGGAGTGTGAGACTTCATGGAGATGGGGCAGTGTCTAGGGAATACTTTTACCTTCAGACATTTGCTTCCAGCTACGTCACAATTCAGACAAACTGAATCACTGATTCGCTTTGAAGTGAAGCATATGGAGTTGGGCCTTGGTGAGTGAGGCAAGAGACACCAATCGCCTAACATCTTTTGCAGGCTGCTGCTAAGCACAGTACACTCAAGAGCGGGCACTCTTACACATTTCTTTGTCGACTCACCGCACCAGTAACCTTATGATTACTTCACAGGAGCAGAATGGAACCAGATTCAGTAGCGGCTCCTCAACAATGGCGGATGAGCGTCGCCTCACTTCCTGAAAAAGAGCCAGCAAGCAAACCAAAAATTAAATAATGCTCTAGCATTGCTTTATTTTTCGTTTACCGGCTTGTGCATGTGGGGGTTTGAGGCATGGGCGGGTGGAGGTGGAGTGCTTGTGCACTCCGTAAGTGCTCATGTGTGTTTGGCTGACTGCCTCAGGCCAACCAAAACACACATGCCCACTTACGTTTCTCCAGCCAGCTGAATTCAGCAGCCTTCTGGAGGATTCTTTTTGGCCAGGGCATAATGCTGTTTGATGCAGAAGACAATTCATTGGGAAAAGGCCCATTTCTTGAACACCTTTCCTTTATATGCAACAGCAAATCCAACA
Organism: Lissotriton vulgaris; assembly: GCF_964263255.1. NCBI lineage: Eukaryota > Metazoa > Chordata > Amphibia > Caudata > Salamandridae > Lissotriton > Lissotriton vulgaris. Next base: position 249,426,507 of record NC_141687.1, read on the forward strand.
AAAAGATAACCATGCGCTTGTTACTTTTTAGTCCTATCAGTTTAGAAAGTAAGGGTACCCTGTGTATGCAATCGTTGTAGCCTTTACTCCTCTTATGAGGAGCGCAGCAGAGAAAAGATCACACAATGTGCGCTGGACTCCCAGGGATGAAAAGGTAGGTCGCCTTTTTTGGGAAAACTATGCACTTGTACTAAGCACCAGTTTGTCAAGAAAAAAGAAGTGTACAGAGGTCCCACTGCACATAATAAAAAGGAAATCATATGTGAAAGCCCTTTTAGAAAAAAGCCTTACAACAAGCAATATCAACAATGAGGACTGATCAAACAAAGGAAGGCTGAAAGGTACCATAGGTAACCCTTAATAGTCTCACAAAGCCTTGTCGGGCCAAAGGCAAAACAAACAAAAGTATGAGAGCTCGCAGAAAGTTAACCATCTTTTCTTGAAATCAAGCTGCAAGCATGGACAAGTGGCCTCAATAAATAGATTTAATGGAAAGACCGTGAGCATCTCAAATGAAATCAACAAACTACCAGTAGATCAAAGTCCCTCTATTTGCTCTGCACAATCTTGAAACATGAACCTGCAGACTGTGGAGGTTCGAAAGCCCCAGGGCCTTCAAATACCCTCCCACTACATCCTGTGTGCTGCAGTACCACTTTGCAGTTATGATGTCCATCAGTACATGGATCCACCTGCCCTTGACAGAAGGCAGAAGGCAGAAGGCAGAAAGGCTTTAAGGGAAGCCACATGGCTCAAAGCTCCAGAAGATTTTTGCTGGTGTTGCTCCATCTGAGATTAGAGACCTTTGGTCTCTACCTCAACTAGCGGACTTCCCCAGCTCAGAAACAATGCATCCTTCACTACTGTGAGCTCAAGAGAAGACGAGGAAAATTGCTTGCCACACATATTGCAGGTGGATCTTATTGGATACAATGATTCTGTCCAAAAGACATTCCCGATGCTGAGCCACTGCAACGCAGATTTAATTTGAGGGCGCAGGATGCTGGAAGGGCTAAGAGCCCAACCAGTCTCAAAAGAATCCAAGCTAGAGCATAAGCTCTTGCCCGCAAAATCAGGGTCATAACCTGAAACTCCCAGACTCTCTGTGGACACAGGAAGACCTTCAGTGCAACGGTTTACAGACCCTTTAAGGAAAATCTTCTGTACTAGCTGCAGATGAGATTTGGCCTTGTTGATATAAAAAAAAAACAGGTTGGATAGCAATAAAACAGTTGCCAGTAGGTTATCCACAAATAGATTAAGCTACCTTTAGCAGCCAGTTGTATCGGTGCAGGAATACCGGTACCCGCATCCTGAGTATATGTGCTGCAACCATTAACCTGGCTTGGAAGTTCAGATTGAACTGTTCCTAGCGGAGTATGGTCGAGACTGATTTGCATATAACTGGGTCTAAACTGAGGTGGCATGGTGTGTAAAATAACGATGGATTGGGATGCAGCCTGAGTGATTACCAGTGGCTGAGATTAATTCAAGCATTCCATCTATCATGGTTTTGTATACTGAACATGAAGAAGAGTCGTCATTTGAACTTCTTCCTCTTGAGGAGGGAGTTCAAGTGTCTGAGGTCTACAATCGATCTTAGTCCACCATCCTACTCAAGGACCAGAAAGTACAGATGTCAACATCAGTCTCTGCCACTGATAGAAGTTTTATAACCCCTTCGGAAAGAAATATCACTTCCTTTGGTGGAACCAAGGCATGCGCCACCAACGTCTGGGAGTAAACCATAGAAGTGTAGGGAGGTGCATCCAGATACAGAAGAGAGTAGCCACCTTTGCTAATTTGAAAGACCCAATCATCCAATGTGATAGGAGCCAGTGAGGCTGGCAAAGTTTAAGTGAATTGTCCACCGCTCTCAACATTAGATTTGAGGGTGAACTTAAGAGGTTTGTCAATAGTGCCAGGCAAGGGGTGTTGCAGCTGCTGTTGTCTTTGTACCACTCTTTCCCCTGCCAGCATGTCAGGTCTGCGTCGGTTGGTGGTGATTCACAAGACCCTTCAACCATTCTCTGCATTACTTGTATTGTTGATGGAACAGGTGAGCAGAATATTCCTTCTTGCTAAACAACGAGAGCAATCAAATGGCATGTCCATTAGAGAAGCTTGGATAGATAAAAAAAATACAGTGGGACGCATCAAGGCATGTCATCTAAGGATGACGCTGGTGTCTATAGAACGGCTAAAAGAAAGAATAGTAACAGTCCTGCACATAAAAAATAATTGCAGCACCTTCACCATAATTCATTTTCTGAATGAAGGTGCTGCACATGTCCTCTGGGAAGGCCCACAAATTATTATTATTATTATTATGTTTCTTATATAGTGCCGGAATCGACCCCCGAAGGGGTATCTCCGCGCTTGCCTTGGGAACCCGTCCTGGCTTTTCCCTGTGAGATAGCCCCTACAGGGCATCCCCAAGGTGAAAGCCAGGCATCCCGCCGCGGGGGCCGTTGTGGAGATTAAGCAAGCTTAATGCCCAGAGTTGCAGAGTGTGAACCCATGATTAGGTCAGGCACCGAAGCGAGAATTATCGAGTCCATGGACATTTGAGCTCAAGACCCTGCCGCGTCGGGAATTGAACCCTCATATGCAAAGACCCAAAGGGTTCGAGTGTAATGAGACAGGGAATGCACTGCATTCAGGAAACAGAAATCAAAACTAGGAGTAGAAAAGACTTTCTTGCCTAGAGTCCCAATTCTTTTTTTATTCACTGTCTGGTCGAGAAATCGGAAAACCATTTGGGTTTACTTTGAGAGTAGAGGCTTACAGTACAAGGCGCTGCAGGGTTAGATGTTACATCAAAACTTTTGAATCACCATGTACTGGTCAGTGATGCCGCACACCAGAATGGCTCACAACCAGGGTTGAAATTATTTTGACCAAGCATGAGTCAATGGGCACATTATCATTAGGCAAGAAACCGGGGAAATGCCAGATGCCCGCTACGGCCAGTCTGGCCCTGGTGACTGATCTAGGCTACTGAAATTGTAGCCAGCACTGACAGATGACCAGGGCTGAATGGATGCATAACCCAGTACCACTGGCGGAACAGGCCAACGTAGACCAGGGTCAGTGGACACTGGAGGAGGACCTGCTTGCAGACATCGGGCTGGAGGCCTCAGGCAGGTCCATGTGCAGCACAAGGTGCACAAGAAAGAGCAAGAAGAAACTTAAATAGCTGAAGCGTAGCCTCATAGAAGACCATACCCTGCTTCATAGTCAATGAAACAATGGAGAATTATGGGCACACTGGCTCTAGGGCAAGTATTGGATCGGGACTGATACTAAGTCTGGACCTGAGTGATATGACTATGCAATTTCTCCCTGGAGCAGGGGCAACTGGACGCGGAGGAACTTTGGTTGTGCTTTTTCCTTGCTCAGTCTCGGAACTTATTTCGACTTCACCTTAGTCCTATCCGACGAGAGCCACTTGGAAAGAGACCAACCATTTTTCTTGTGTTACATTACATAAATAGAGTTCAACCTCTCTAAACCCTGGTGGCCATCTGCTGCAAGGAACACTTGTTGATTCAGTGAAAACCAGAATTAGTAGGTGTGCTTCAGATCTGAATCAGAGGAACAAACATCAGCAAGCACAGCTCTAGGTTGTCAAGTCCAGATCTGGAACGTAGTCACAACAGAGCATTTGGCACAGTTCTCCAGACACTAGCTCTGCATACCTCTAGATAAGTTTTTCAGGTGAAAAAGACCTATCCCTAGGCAATACGGCATGCTCTACACCCACTTTACACCAAATCTGGTCTCCTATCTCCTTCATTTTAGCTGTGGCCCCATAAAGGGCTGTGACTACACCTTAACGAGCTGACAGGAACATGTCCTGGATATCTCTAGACCTCTAATGATTTGTATGGACATGTTAAAACATGCCATTTTTTCCCACAATCATACTTACCTCCCTTGCCTTTGAGGCTAGGAGCAAGGGGCAGTGTGTGATGGCAACACCACCATTTTAGAAGAGTGTACTACATCTACCCTTATGCGCCTGGACCCCAAGATCGCAGACATGGGCACGGACCAGCACTACAAATCTCGGGAAGATTTTTCTTTGGTGACTCCTTCTTGAAAGATATCTTACTGCAATGGAGAAAGGAAACAGGAAAAGGAGGTTGTTCCAGGGGAACGTGCGGAGGGGGAGAGTGCTCTATTGTAAAGGGTGTGGAAAAGGAATTTCAGAGTGTTTTTAGAAGGAAAATTACAATGATTCATAGGTTGGACTGATAATTATCAATCTTATATAGCCTGGCCACATTTAATCAATAGGAATCCATTTACATGTACTTTTGGAATACATAGATATATCATCATGTGGCACGTTAAGAGTTGGGGGCTTGTGATCCAGGCTAAGTAGATATGGGTGTCGACGTTTCGACCAGTCTTGAGGCACAGAGGGTTATTTGGGTCTCGGCCTGCGGGTCTTCCTCAGGACAGGGTAGGGCAACCTGGGTAAGGGTGTGGTATCTGTGTTACACACCAGCAAGGTAGTAAGATATCTACTGTTGGTTAAATTATGATTGAATAAAACCTTTCTTAATTTTAGAAAATATTGGTTGTTGCACATCATTATACTGCTTGTTTTGATTACTGTGAGCTGACATTGTGCATGCTCTAAAATGGTTTAACTTCAAATTCAAAAGGAGAAACCCTTTCTGAAAAGGGATGGGGTTCTAAGCAGACAAAACAACAAATTCCCTTTTCATGTAGTCTAGAAGAGACTTGTGTCTCTGGGCGGTTTTTTCTACAGAAAGGAGCTTTGGATGAGCCAAACCGTGTATTGAGGTTGTGGAGGGATCAACAAATTTACAATCAGTTTTAAAATGCCTTAATAAACATCATTTGCCTTATCTGAACATGGCTTAAAAATAATCAGGATGTAAGCACTACAGTCTAAGTTATGTAAAAAGAAGTTTTTTATTTTTATATTATTCTCTGTTCATACCATAATGTGAAACAATTACATACATTTATTCATAAAAAATATGTTAAAACAATTGATATAACATTTTTTTCTCACAAAATCAATAATACAGTTAAAAAGGTTGTTTCAATGCAACGAATTTATCACACAAACAAAAATTGTCGACGCGGCGTTTCGGTGATAGTGTCGTCACCTTCTTCAGGACAGTGCGAAAGTTAAAATCACTCAAAATGAGCTCTTGACTGGTTTGTCGCTTTTTTTAAAAATTGGCGATCTGGGACCATATTGGAGTTCTCTGTTTCTGTGAGCTTTCTCGAGTGAAACTTCTTCATGGATGGAGTGGGTCAATATTTTTCCACTGCTCCGTTCATGTTATAAAATCATGGTGCCTGGGATGCTTTGCAGGCAGGTCTAATGCAGAGGACGGTCTTCCTTTCCTTCGCCCGGTATTCCGTTTAGGTTTTTATTTTTTGGTCTTAGTACATGTCTTTAAAGGTTCGCTCTTGCTTTTGTGGCGAAACTTCTCTTTACAGTATAGGAGAGGTTCTTATTTCATTTCAATTTTACTCCCTCGCCGGACGTCCGCCTTGACCGTCTCGCAGATAGTGGACCACTATCTGCAAGACGGTCAAGGCGGACGTCCGGAAAACGCGAGGAAGTAAAATTGAAAAAACGTTGTATGTGACCCACTGTCACAATGAGCCACTTCCATTAGCTGGAGCAATCGTCGTTGGTCAGTATTTGGCATACTGAGCTGCAAACTGTAATGAAGAAAGTGGTTCAAGTTTTTTTCTCCTCGTAAGTGCATTGAAAAAACAAACAAGCATTTACATTGCAATGGTTTTGCCTTTGGAAATGTTAGAGCTATTGGCATTATAAATGACAAAATTTGTATTTATGTGTTGGTTTTGAAAACGGATAAATAAATGGCATTGTCATTTACATTGCCATTAGCTTAATCTCTCACAAATGTGAGACCTATTGTACCCCACAGACGAGCTCAGCAGACAGCAATTACTACCACACACACACACCCCCAGAGCCACACACACACACACACACACCCCCAGAGCCACACACCCAGAGCCACCCACACACACACCCAGAGCCACCCACACACACACCCAGAGCCACCCACACACACACACAGCCACACACACACAGCCACACACACACACAGCCACACACACACACAGCCACACACACACACAGCCACACACACACACAGCCACACACACACTCCCCCACCCAGAGCCACACACACCCCCACCCAGAGCCACACGCACACACCCACACACACAGAGCCACACCCACACACCCACACGCACACACCCACACACACAGAGCCACACCCACACACCCACACGCACACACCCACACACACAGAGCCACACCCACACGCACACACCCACACACACAGAGCCACACCCACACACCCACACCCACACCCCCACCCAGAGCCACACCCACACACCCACACCCACACCCCCACCCAGAGCCACACGCACACACCCACACACACAGAGCCACACCCACACAGAGCCACACCCACACACCCACACAGAGCCACACCCACACAGAGCCACACACCCACACAGAGCCACACACCCACACAGAGCCACACACCCACACAGAGCCACACACCCACACAGAGCCACACACCCACACAGAGCCACACACCCACACAGAGCCACACACCCACACAGAGCCACACACCCACACAGAGCCACACACCCACACAGAGCCACACACCCACACAGAGCCACACACCCACACAGAGCCACACACAAACCCACACAGAGCCACACCCACAGAGCCACACACACACACCCACACAGAGCCACACACACACACCCACACAGAGCCACACACACACCCACACAGAGCCACACACACACCCACCCAGAGCCACACACACCCACCCAGAGCCACACACACCCACCCAGAGCCACACACACCCACCCAGAGCCACACACACCCACCCAGAGCCACACACACCCACCCAGAGCCACACACACCCACCCAGAGCCACACACACCCACCCAGAGCCACACACACCCAGGGGGCAGGGAAGCAAGCACAGCGAGGGGGCAGGGAAGCAAGCACAGCGAGGGGGCAGGGAAGCAAGCACAGCGAGGGGGCAGGGAAGCAAGCACAGCGAGGGGGCAGGGAAGCAAGCACAGCGAGGGGGCAGGGAAGCAAGCACAGCGAGGGGGCAGGGAAGCAAGCACAGCGAGGGGGCAGGGAAGCAAGCACAGCGAGGGGGCAGGGAAGCAAGCACAGCCAGGTGGCAGGGAAGCAAGCACAGCCAGGTGGCAGGGAAGCAAGCACAGCCAGGTGGCAGGGAAGCAAGCAAAGCCATCTTAGCCATGACACGTGTGCAAGCATCAACGCACTTTAGGACATCAGTATCCGTCTTGGAATGAGTTTTCTTATACAGAAAACCTATTGCACGATTGCTACCTAGGCTTGTGCATTAATCTTGAAACTTCCAGTTGGGGAAAAAAGCTTCTTTATGTCATCAATGGGCAAACACACTTTCCTTGTGACACAAGACATTCCTGACAGCTAGCTGCACCACAAAGGCATTCCCAGCATCCGTGTGTAACAGCACCACTGCCTGAACTGCTGTGTGAAATGGTTCAAACTGGTACAGCCTTTAGAGGACAACTGAAACTTCAATGACAACTGACTAGCACCATAATGTTAACTATAAAGACTGTCCACATCCCAAATGGCATTCAGATAGCTAAATGCAATAAAGCGGGCACCAACTTCTCCAATACAGTCAGCCTTGGAAAGGCAGCTGGTGTGCATGCACAGAATGGGGGAAATCTGGTTTAGACAAACATCCACATGAACCAATCGTGGCTAATTACTCCAGAGTGCCAGCGGAACCATCCTTTTCGAATCTTTAACCACAGCAGATTCACCACAAAGTATCTCAGTTGAAGTGAATGCCCACCTTTGGGGGAACTTGCAGGGCCTGGAAGACCCAACCCGACATACAACTCACAACATCAGAGGCCCAATTCCCACAGGCCACAATCTGAGTACAGGAAAAAAAGAAGGCACCGTGGTCACCTGGGAGGGTAGCATGGCCATCGGACTCAGCAGGTTTCTTCCTCAGATATAAAGGTGGGAAAAAAGCCCAGCAGATCACTAAGCAACCAAGAAAGAAGCGTCTAATTTCTGGTGGGGACAGACTAGCAAGAAGAATTCTGAACAAAGTGGGGCATTCATGACATGCACAAAAGTAACAAAAATCAAAAGCATAAGAGCAGACAAAAAAACACTGGGCTGAAGGGTTTAAACGCCCTGCTCAAAACACCCACGGTCCCGCCGCGTGGAACGAAGTGCTGGTGAGAACGGGAATCTATGCAGAATAAACCCATCACGGGAGAGAAGGGGGGTTTTCCTGTTAAAAGTGAAAATAAACTCAAGGCCGCTGCCATATCACGACGGGCAGGTCATGCAGCGAAAAGCACACGCCACTCCCTTCTGGGGACAGCTCTGTAAATGTGTAAATGCCCGGAGACACAGGAGCCCTGATCAATCCAATTAGAACACACACTGCAAAAATACCTAAGGTCTTACACAAGAGCACACGTTACAAGCGGCGCTGGGCTTTGCAGCGGGCAGCTGCCCTGCAAGCCTCGACATGTCTGCGCCATTCCAGCTCCGTGTGGACAGCCTGGAATGCCAGCCTCCCGGCACTGCCCTTTCCACTCACCGCAGCCTGGCACCAAGGTGGCACAGTCTGATATTAGTTCAAGTTAAGATGTGACTATTAAACAAAGCACTTGTGCAAACCGTGGGTCTCAGTCTGCCAACAGCTATGAAGAAATATTCGCAGGCGCCCTCCCGTCTAACTTTCACACACGGGGAACCGGTTTCTCCGGTTTGTGTGTTGTGTGTGTGCTTTGCTCACCATTGCTCGTCCGTATACAACAGCCACACATATTCACTCCACTGTAAACATCACCGGACTGCGCAGACTGCTGCTTCAAGGAGCCCTGGGCTAGCGAGCTGCTTGGAAACGGGAAGAAGGGCTTCACCAGGGCATAACACGCAAGCAGGACTCCCTGTCTTAACAATACGTGTAACAACTTCGATTTACGTTCTTTACACGGATGCTTTACACGGGCTTAAGGGGGGGGACGGACAGCGGGATACACAAAGACATGGACAGCGGGAGGGGGGACGGACAGCGGGATACACAAAGACACGGACAGCGGGAGGGGGGACGGACAGCGGGATACAACCATGCGGGACCAGGACGATTTAGAACACACACTGCAAAAACACCTAAGGTCTTACACAAGAGCACATGTTACAAGCTGCGCCCGGCTTTTCAGCGGGCAGCTGCCCAGCAAGCCTTGACATGTCTGCGCCATTCCAGCTCCGTGTGGACAGCCTGGAATGCCAGCCTCCCGGCACTGCCCTTTCCACTGACCGCAGCCTGGCACCGAGGTGGCACAGTCTGATATTAGTTCAAGTTAAGATGTGACTATTAAACAAAGCACTTGTGCAAACCGTGGGTCTCAGTCTGCCAACAGCTATGAAGAAATATTCGCAGGCGCCCTCCCGTCTAACTTTCACACACGGGGAACCGGTTTCTCCGGTTTGTGTGTTGTGTGTGTGCTTTGCTTACCATTGCTCGTCCGTATACAACAGCCACACATACTCACTCCACTGTAAACATCACCGGACTGCGCAGACTGCTGCTTTAAGGAGCCCTGGGCTAGCGAGCTGCTTGCCAACGGGAAGAAAGGCTTCACCACGGCATAACACGCAAGCAGGACTCCCTGTCATAACAATGCGTTTAACAACTTTGATTTACGTTCTTTACACGGATGCTTTACACGGGCTTAAGGGGGGGGGGACGGACAGCGGGATACACAAAGACACGGACAGCGGGAGGGGGGGACGGACAGCGGGATACACAAAGGCACGGACAGCGGGAGGGGGGGGGGAAGGACAGCAGGATACAACCATGCGGGACCAGGACGATTTTAGCAATGAGTAAAAACATCCACGTTAAAAAAAAAATACAAGCCCACACCCGCATGACGTGGGCAAAATGCGAAAAACTGTCGGGAACGCCCACGAATCTGGTCCGGCCATGACGGACAGATCTCTGTTCCAATGGCTCGCCTCCATTTATGGAGCTAGCCAATGGAACAGAGAGGCGGCACAAACATCCATACTGTAACTCATAAGATTTCGCCTGCCCGAAAGTCTGCTGCGCAGCTTTCGGCGAGGCGAAACCTAAAAAGGATCCGTTCTGAAAACAGGAGATGCCTGACAGTATCATTAAAGGTAATCAAAAGCCAATATACACAGAAAATACTAAAACAAAAAACTAAACTGGTGTTGCCTCACAGCACTCTGTGTAAACATTACCCCTTATTGAATGGGTTCATTGATGGGTTGTCCGGGTTCATGGGTGCAAATTATAAAATCCCTCCCTGTTAAAGCCAGCCAAAAATTAGTCACATACAGAAGCTTCAGATAAACTGTTTTTTGCAGATTCTTCAGTCATACACAACCAATGACTTTCAGTCAGGGCATTTACCTCTAACTTCCAACAGAAAACTAGTGGCATAATGAGTTGGCATATTACATGGACAGTGTTCCACAGAGCTTCTCAGAGTGAGGACGTGTTTCAGTTGCATAGGTAACCTAAACTGAAAAATGTTATGTTCTGGATCATAGCCATCATGCTTTCAACTGACATTTATTTTTGGTGTGACTTGGGTTATTTGGTACCAGTGACTGTTACCGGTTTGTAATTTGCAATTGACCAAGTGATTCATTCTGGGTTGTAGTTTACTTCAGGTGAACTAAAAACCTGTAAACAAGATTTTTTTAAAGGAATGCAGAAAATTGGAAATGACCTCAACCATATTAATGTAACTGATTGGTACTTAATGCATCACTGGTCTCTTGCCACTTAAGTGGTAACGTTTTTTGCTTTCACACCTGGTTATGTTCTTTAAGATTAATAAACGAAAACAGTAAACTAAACCATTTTGGAATGACAAAAGCAACGTTCACATTCAACTTGTTCTGATGGTGCAGCAAAATGAATATGAGGGAAATTACAATCAGGCAAGAAATCATGAATGGCGGATTAAAGTCATTATGATTGGAAAGAATGCAGTCAATCAGAAGCTCTGAGGCACGACTCATTCACAGCTAAGGAACTGTGTTACTAGGCAACAAAGAAATGTGCTCATCTTCTAACATTAAGTGGCTTAACCCATCCACACGAAGACCAAGTAGGTGCTTTCAATGTCTGCATTAAGGAACACTGCCGCCAGTAGCAACCCAATATAGGTCTTGCAAATGTCTGTAATGGAAAGCTAGAGAACTCTAAAGATGATGATGATGATGATTTGTATCCTAAAACAAATGCAAGTAGTCTCGTACTAAGAAAATATATGATTAGTAGAGGTCATCTGGACAGTCCAAAATATTCCATGGATGGCCACATTCTAAGCAATAAACGCAGAGGTAGACATTATGCTTTATTGGGAATATTCCTAAAACATTTCTAAAAATTTTACTGCAGAACCGTCTAATCGCATTTCCTTTCAATTGCTGAGCACAGTTACAAGCTAGACTACTGAACTTGAAGAGTTTCCACTTTGCCTGCAGTTCACAGCACACAACTGCATTTCTGCAGCTGCCTTTTTGTCCCAGCTGTTTCTGGAAGCCTCAACCATATCTCTCTCAGCGCTATAAACACATGCCAAAGCCCTGCCCTCCTTTATCCACACCATTATTCTGCACTACTTACTGTGACCACCTTATCGTGTTCAGTGTGCTCTAAATTCCTAGTTCAGTTTAAGCTGCAGGTCACATACATAGGTAGATGCAAGCTCAGTTGAGAACATGCAAAGGACAACTTCATACAATCTTTAGTCATATGGAAGGAATGGTGTGCACATACCATCATAACTATTAATTTTGTTACAGGTTAGGCAACAAAATCTGATCTCCAGTGCAGGTTCATTCCATAAAGTAGAGTATATGTTGGCATTCTGCAGGGACATATTATTGTACACATCTGTACAATTAGTATTTCTAGAACACAAACTTAGCTGTGGAGTAACAGGGCATTGAACTGAGCAATTAGGGGACACCGAATATATATCAACAGAGGAGAGAGTAAACATTCAAGAATGTTCAGTTGTTTTCGTTTCCAGACCAGTGGCCCAAGGAGCTGGTAGGTGTCCTGATCATTGGTCGATGATATGTGCCTCGAAGTGGTGGGTCTCTTGCTTCTCCTCACTGGTAGGTATCACAGAAGGAACAATATCATTCCAGATCCATAGGGCATAGACAAGAAAAGGCTTGACTCCAGGACCACTATATAGAATTTCTGTTTATGGTAGCAGCGGTGTATCGAATCGGAATTGCAAGAGCATGGCTTGACAGGGCTCCCCCTACATTTGAAGTATGGATAGCAAGGTTGATCTCTACCTATAATTTGGAGAAAGCTATCTATGAAAGAAAGGGTAGGAGGGCGAGAGCATTGGGTGAAAGAATTTGGCAACCATTAGCTCTATGGAAAAATAGTAAGAACTAAGGAAGGACACCCATGGCCGGAGCAGGAGAAGAAAGGAGTAGATAGAAAGAAAGCAATGTTAATGTTATGATTTACATTAAATTTGTGAACGGTATGTGGAAAATACTAAAGTGAATATGATTTTTTGTATTGAATTCTTTCTGTGCTGTATTGGAAAATACTGTAAAATGGGATGAAAACTTCGAATAAAAAAAGAAAAAAGAAAAAAAAGAAAAGGCTTGATTGACTCCAGGTTTTGATTTTTTGTATCAAACTTAGCTGTGTTCTGGCTCCTTGTGTTACACGGATTGCCTGAAGTGGGTAGTTTTGGGCAGGTGAGCTGTAGTATCTAGTCTCACTGTTAACAGGTAGTTCGGATGATGAGGACTTGCTGGTGCAGGGAGTGTAGGTCTTTCAGCTTTCGAACTCTGACGTTGCAATGCCAAACAGGGGCTTTGCCAATGCCAGCAAAATTAATTTAGTATAATTTTATGAGATTAGTAGGATGGGTGGCACAGCACCCGACAGCATCTCACATTATCTACACTCACTAACTGGGTTCTGTGCAATATAGACAGCCAGTTGATGGGACCGATTCACTATATTTCGTTAATACTTTGAAAATGAATACAAATGAGGAATATGGAGAAAATTGTCCCTTTATTAGACAACAATGGCCTGTGAAAAGAATTTAGAAAACCTGTTTCTGGTCAAGCATGTTTTTTCAAGCCAACTAAGCTACGGGATGATGGGCTGGAGGTTGGGTTAATTTTCATCTAAGTGCTCATTCAACGCTTGAGATATAGCTAATGGAGATACAGAAAATCTGTGAAAGCAGTTTGAAAACTACACACTTTGTACTAGGCCACATAAATAAGGACTGTCACAGAGTGCCATATTGTTTCATGTGCAGTTAGTTCAACTTGGTCATCTTTGCCTTTAGCTCCTCTTCAAAGAGAGACCCTAGAAGACTAGGCACAACCCTTTAGCCTCTTATCACACGAACCAATGGTACGTGACATGGAGCAGCACAGGGCTCCTTGCTTGATTTCCAATCAGCGTACTTCTCAACACGCCAGAACACTGCTTAGGACTGTCCTTCCAGGATTTTGCTGATCAAAGGTATGCCTCTAGGCTCTACTCTTCATTTCCCTTTGACTCAAAGTTATGTGCCTATTTTCAGTTTCTTGCTCCAATTTACGGCTTCCCTATGACCACAAACAAATCTATATCCCCAATTGAATAATCCGCATTCGACCTACAAGGTCCTGACCACATGCAAGATGACATCTGGAGCTTGAAATGTCAACAAACATTTTTCAACAACTCTGGTATTCAAATTCTTTAGAATGCGTGAGTTATGTAGACACAGTAAGGTCACAGACTTTTCAAACAATACTTCCTTATCTGCAATTTGGCAAATAAAATATGTAACAGACAACATCACTATAGATTGCTTTTAAACCTACATTAAATGTAGGATAAAAAAAATAAATAGAAGGCTTGCAGAGTACCACGCATCAGGCGTTAGACTAACGCATTTCAGTGTGGTACTCCGCATTACCACACTGAAATGCATTGTCACGCATATCCATCTAAGCTGTCACTGTGAAAGCGCTAGGAGTGGCAGCTGGCACTGGTGTCCAGTGAGCGCTGTGCCTCCAAAGGCTTCAGGGCTCGCACTGTGAGCTAAGGCTACAGTGCTGGCAGGCTCATACTCTGCACTGCTACAATATATCATGATTCCTGTACATTCCACGCGGCACAGCTCTGACTGACAGCATGTCTGAAGTCATCATTGTTGAGTTAGTATCCAATGACTACTACTGAGACAGCCGGGACCAGTCAGGTGGTGGGGCGGGGTACGCGACATCCAGCTGCCTGAGCCAGGAGATTTGAGTGAGCAAAGATTTGAGAAAGGTGGCTTTGGGCTGATGGTTTGCGGGCTACGCCGCAAATTCAGTGATGGCACCGCCCAGAGCACTGCTGCAGGCAGATTGCACCGGCAGGGGGCCGCCGCCGTGCTACCTTCAGCTGTTATTAATTTTATCCCGACCTAGTGCCGAATGCAGCCGATTTGAAGAGGTGACCCTGGGATTTTAGCGCCAAGCAGCCGCCAGGACAGTATCACTGGGTGGCCCAGCACTGAGCTTTCAGGACAGAGGCAGCCCGATCAATATGTGGAGGCCGAGGGCCGGGCGGCAAATGGTGCCTGTCTCACAGCCTTGCCTGAGCTCAGCCCGCCTGCAGTGGCGCAGCCAGCCCTAGCAGGCGGAGTGAGGTGCTGTCTAGAAGTGACTCCCATCTGCAGCCTCCGGACACACAAACACTAAGACTCATCAGCGGCCGGGCCGCGGCCCATGTAGGTATCATATTATTTCTGGTCCTGATGCTCCATTTCCCTGATACTCCATTATTGCCCTCTATGATGCTCAGTTATGTCTGGTACCTACCTGTTTATTGCCCTCGCTGGTGCCATATTATTGTTGTATCTGGTTACCCTTGCAGACGCCTTATTGTCCTCCTTTATGCCGGATTAGCCCCTCTGATGACATTATAGCCCCTCTGTTTTGCTCCTCAGCCGTCTCAGATGCACTATTACCACCCAATCTGAAGCACCACTTTTGATCTCTCGGACGCCCAGTTATTGTCTGATCTAATTTGCTGTTATTCCTGCCACTGATGCTCTGTTATTGACACCTCTGAGGCTCTATCATTGTCCTTTCTTTTTTTTTGTAAAATCTTTATTTATGGTTAGGAAGACAAAGAAAAACAGCGGAGACCCCGCACAATTCCCCACGCAGGGGGCACAATCAGAAAATAAAGAGCAGCGGCATTCTATGGCAGCGGATGTGCATCGAGTCCGAAGTCAAGCAATGCCATAAGCAGTAGTGCAATAGTGCCGAAGCAACTGCTACAGGGCAATGTATGCTAAAGAAAGCCAAAGATGAAAAATCTTCCTTGCCCATGAGTCCTCGTATCTAGATTGAGAAGCCTTGGACTCTCCCAAACCCAAGAACCAAGAAACCAAACATTCTCCAACCCCCCCCCCCCCCAAATCCCCCCCCAACCCCACAGGTTTTTTATCTGCACCCTAAACCTGAGGTGTGCTTACCCAGAAGTATATTTTTCTTCTGGATGACCAAGGATTTAGGACTGGGTGTGTCTTTTAGGGGGCACACACCACCCACTTCCTTGTTTTGGTCCTGAGGAATACCGGGGATTTTCCCCATATGGTAGAAACATGTCGACCAACACATAAACGGAGATATGTAGGTCGTAACTTCCCTACTACTATCTCACCCACATTTTTAATTTTGTCCAGTTACTTTTTTATTAAAAATTGTATAAAAGCATTAACCAGGACAATTTTAACACTCACACTTTTTTGTTCGCACCCCACACTTCACTACCTGCTCCACTGTAACTCAGGTGTTGAAGCACACCCAAGTGACGCTAGGCCACTTGGGTGGGCCCCGATGATGAAGCAAGTCACCACCAGGTGGTGAGTGAGGGGTTTACTAACAAAGGAACAGTGTTTCCTTAGTTTGGACAAAAGCCTTCATTTACCCTCATCGGGTAATACTCCTCCATTTGTTCTTATGATACCTTGACCAGGGAATCAGGAGTATTCCCCGTCCGGCTACCACGGACGCAACTCCTTTCTCTCCCTTTGTTTCCGAGATTGAGGCAGCGCGCAGCTGCGAGAGTACAAGACATTCTTTTCTCTCATAACACATATACAGGAGACAGACCACGACACTAGCATGGCAGAAAATCAGGGCTTATCGTTTTCCACGGAGGAAATAGACTCTATCATGAGCGACCTCAATGCTTTTGCAGACCCCAGCATCAGCAATACCATCTCACAGACATCGGAATGGGACAAACTCACTGAACTCAAACGCAACCGTATTAGAACAATACTGCATGGTACAATCCTCAAAGAGTATGTTACAAACAACATAGCCCCTAAAGGCTTATTAGTAACCAATGCCCCCCGAATTTTCCTAGAGGATGAGGAATTCAGAAGAGATTGGGCACAAATAGCGTGGCACTGCACGCATGACTGGATCATGCTGATCCTAAAAACAGCAATAAGACTTTCCGAAAAAATCCAGATTGAAATCCAAACTATAGAAGGCCAAATAAAAGCCACCATTACAGGGTACAAAAAGAAATTGGACGAAATAAATAAGGAGATCAATGAGTACAGGGAAAACCTCACACAACAGAAGGTCTCCAAATTCCAAAAAGATCTAAAGAAGTTCTCTTTTGTCAAAGCCTACCCATACTCTGACAAGGACTATAAAGGGACCACCACACAGGACCAAGATTCTGATGCATCCAGTAACACTTCCCACAGTTCCAACAGTAGTGGAGGCTCTAATAGCAGCACACCACGACAGAAAAAGAGAGGTGGATTCAAAGGCAACTACCAGTGGCCACAATACAACCAACCCCCCTTCAATCCATATCAACAACCGCAACAGTTCCCCATGTATGGATGGCAACCCCCCTTCCAACAATATCCGTTTCAGCAAAACCAATACCGCCCTCCTTTTCAGAACAGAGGCAGGCGCGGAAGAGGCCGCAACAAAAGGGGCAATACCGTCCATTGGGAGGAAGACGATATGGTGAGCAGCAACACCAGGAACAAAACCGCATCCAACAAAGCAGGCCCCAGCAACATGAGGACCTAGTGACCAATCTATCGTCACACATCCTAACAGACATTGAGAAGAAGGTCCTCAACAAAGGACTGGGATTTGTCCCCACTGCCAACTTAGACAAGTTCAAATTACATTGCGAACTAGCGGGGTTCTTCAGAAAACTGAAACTGAAAGCGTTTTTTGAAAAAACCAACAAGGAAAACATTGAGGAAATACCCAATGAAACTGGTTTAAAAACTAAATCAACGTTCGTTCCCCCACCACACACCATCCCAGTGGAAATAAATACATTTGAACAAGCGGTATTCAATGATATAGAATCCACCAGAATCCCCACACGGTACCAGAATACCAGTGGAGCCGAGAGGAAAGCTCTATCTGATCTGAAGGGAGATGACACAATCATCATAAAACCGGCCGACAAAGGCGGAGGCCTAGTTATCATGAACCGTACCGACTACCAACAGGAATGTAGACGATTACTTGAGGACCAGAAGAACTACCTCCCCCTCACCTATGACCCCACAGACGACCTGAAAAGAGAAATTATGAATCTGGTTGAAGAAGCGGAACACAAAGGCGAAATTTCAAAACAGGAAGCAGATTACTTAACCAAAACAGAGGCAAAAATTCCATATTTCTATGTGGTCCCAAAGATGCACAAGAACAGAACACCACCTCCTGGTAGACCAATAGTATCCGGAATAGGCTCACTCCTCGAACCACTGTCCAGATTCTGTGACTACTTCCTGAAACCGATTGTACAAGGGACCTCAACCTACCTGAAAGACACTAAAAGCCTCCTTACACTCCTGGAAACCATCAGAATGGAGGATGACATGACCCTGGTCAGCTTCGATATAGAAAGCCTCTATACCAACATCCCCCAGGACGCCACCATCACTGTACTTAAAGAAACCTTGGAGCACACCACGTGGGAATACAGAACACCCAAGAGTTTCATCATTGATTGTGCCACCTTGGCCCTCAAAAGGAATTTCTTTGAATTCGAAGGATCCCTGTATTTACAAATAGGGGGCACATCAATGGGCAGTGTTTTTGCGCCTAGCATAGCAGGACTCTATGTCTTTGAATTTGAGAAACAACACATACTCTCACCTACCAACCCATATTTTGAAAACATAGTTTTCTGGCGCCGTTACATTGACGACGTGCTAGCAATCTGGAAGGGCCCGCATGAAATTCTTACAGCCTTTATCGCTTGGGTCAACACACGTGATCAACATCTACACTTCACCCATAGCATAGATAAAGAAAAAATGGTCTTTCTAGACATTGAGATCCAAAAGAATCAAGAAACCCTGACCACCAAGACACATTTCAAGCCCACGGCAAAGAATAACCTCCTTAGGTTTGAAAGTTTTCATCCCCGACCCTTACGGGAGAATCTTCCCTATGGTCAATATTTAAGACTACGGAGGAATTGCAGCAATCTTCAGGACTTCAAAGAACAAGCTGAGGACCTCACCACCAAACTATCTCAACGTGGATATCCAACCAAGATTACCAAAAAGTGCCGGCAACGAGCAAGAAATCAGCCACGTCAAGCGCTTCTGGAAGAAACCGTTAAAGACACTGAGAACATACCATTGACCTGTGTGACGACCTACAATGTGATTTCAAATGAAGTGAGCAAAAGCATCAGAAAGCACTGGTCAATAATCAACTCTGGATCATTCAACTGGGAGAAACCTCTCTTCTCATACAGAAAAGCGAACAGTCTGAAAAACACCTTGGTCAACACTAGACCCAAAAACAACATCAACACTAGTGAACCGACATTAACACAGATATGGGGTCTACCACCAGTCACTGGACATTCCCGGTGTGGGGACTGTAGTGTATGTCACCTTACAGAAAATACAAAGACCATCACCTTGGAACCTTGAAAAACATGGGAACAGAGATCCCATACGAATTGCAATAGCAACAATGTGATTTACTTGATCACCTGCACCTGTGGAAAACCCTACGTGGGTATGACGACACGCAAAATAAAGCAACGAATTTGCGAACACAGGAGCACGATAAGATGCAAGAAGAACATAACAAAACTCACAGACCATTTCCTCACTGCCCATCACACTACCAATGATATGAGGTGGACGGTCATTGAACAGTTACAAGCGGGCCCTAACATCCAGGCTCGTTTATTTGAAAAAGAACAGAGATGGATATATAGACTTTCCACTCATATCCATGGGCTCAATGACAATATCCCGTGGAACTCTGTATTGAAATAACATCTTTCTCCCAGTAACTCTGTCACATGATACTTTGATACATGGCTCTCATATGATATCCTTTATTGTAGAGCCGAGTTTACACCATAGACTGTTCCCCCCATTCATCTGTAACAGCTCCCAGGGTTATATACCCATCCTGGTCCACATAGTCAGCCCTTATTTATGGATGCACTCCATCCCTTTATCAGGCCAACCACGTAGCCTCTTACACTAAACACCTGGGCTTTAGCTATGCCCTCCCTGCCCCATTCCGTTACTCATAGCACAAGCGCGACTCAATTCCTTTCAGAAACGCGCTCACCCTTCACACCGCCTAGTGATCACATCAACATGATCATCACGGCGCAGACACTGCGCCCGGCGGTTACCACGCCCACCTCTCCAGTGGTTATTACAACTACACGATCACTATGGCGCAGGCGCAGCGCCGAGTGGTTACCATGCCTACCACCCCTCCTTTCGGGCCGCCGTAGCAGACACGTGACAACCCCGGAAGCAGCCAGGCGCATATACGCGCTACGCCCTCACTCTCTCGTTGCTACCAAGCAGCGAACATGGAGACCTAGGTGATCCGCCTTTGCACGCCACATCCAACTGTAAGTTATAAATTTCCCCCCCCCCCCCAAGCAGGATCAATCATTGGGATTATCCGCTATCGTTCGCTATGGAGGTTAATCCTCATTTTACAACATATGCCTTTCCCACTAGAATATGTTGTAACCGGCGAAGCGCCCTCCTCCTGCTTGATGCAGCTCAACTAGAGCTCCACCCCTGTAAGCCCCTTTTCATTTCCAGCCATGTCACACGTCGTGATAAGCTCTTTGTTATATGTGTGTGTTAGTCCAGTTTGTTCTTATATGTTGACCACAAATCCTGATTAGGACTTCCTCGAACATTCATAATGTTAACAACAACTACCCAGCTGGCACAAGTTGAACCACGGCGGTACTAGTATGAGCACTAGAGTTTAGTGCACCCTGACCTACGGCGCCAGCATGTACTTTTAAGGCACGCACTAAGGACAAAAATCAACAACCCTTAGCCAGATATACCTTATTCTATAGAATGACTACTCCCACGTTAATGAGCACGTTTGCACACCACTTGTAGACACGGCTCTGTATTGATGAAGGCACTGTGTCATTCACCACTGTGGAAAGCAAGAATAACTGCACGTATTCTGCACCCTAATTCTGCACTACGTTACAGGATAGTAATTATTTTATTTACTCTCTTTCTTCCCCACAGGTTTTTTATCTGCACCCTAAACCGGAGGTGTGCTTACCCAGAAGTATATTTTTCTTCTGGATGACCAAGGATTTAGGACTGGGTGTGTCTTTTAGGGGGCACACACCACCCACTTCCTTGTTTTGGTCCTGAGGAATACCGGGGATTTTCCCCATATGGTAGAAACATGTCGACCAACACATAAACGGAGATATGTAGGTCGTAACTTCCCTACTACTATCTCACCCACATTTTTTATTTTGTCCAGTTACTTTTTTATTAAAAATTGTATAAAAGCATTAACCAGGACAATTTTAACACTCACACTTTTTTGTTCGCACCCCACACTTCACTACCTGCTCCACTGTAACTCAGGTGTTGAAGCACACCCAAGTGACGCTAGGCCACTTGGGTGGACCCCGATGATGAAGCAAGTCACCACCAGGTGGTGAGTGAGGGGTTTTCTAACAAAGGAACAGTGTTTCCTTAGTTTGGACAAAAGCCTTCATTTACCCTCATCGGGTAATACTCCTCCATTTGTTCTTATGATACCTTGACCAGGGAATCAGGAGTATTTCCCGTCCGGCTACCACGGACGCAACTCCTTTCTCTCCCTTTGTTTTCGAGAATACGAGTGTCTTCCCAACCTCAATAACGTAAATTCTGCCCTGTTATTATAATGGGCCCTCAATTTCCCCCAAACCACCGTTAATGGCCAGAGGGTCAACCTCGAGGGGTTAAGCTTTTGGGCCTGTTCGAGGACTGCCAGCTCTGCTTCCAATTCCTCCCCCTCCCGGCGTCGCAGACGATTGAAATGCGGGCCAGACAAGTGCCCCTGATCTACGCTTTAAAGGCGTCCCAGGTAGTGGAGACCGAAGTATCAGACACCGGGTTGAGATCAAAAAAGTCCCTGATGGCTCTTCGCAATGCCTTATTAGAGGTATCGTCCCTGACCACCGAGGCTGGGAAATACCATTTCCGCTGCCCGTCGCCAGCCGGCGACCATCGTAGGTCGAGCACAAACATACTGTGATCAGAAACCGATAACGGAAGAATGGTAGAGTCGAGGACATCTCCCCTAAGGGCTTGACTGAGGAAGATATGGTCCAATCGTGAATAGGAGTGGTGAACATGCGAGAAGAATGTGTAGTCCCGGGACGTAGGGTGTGTGGAGCGCCAGCCATCAAACAACCCCAGTTCCCCAACCAGCTGCTGCGTTGAAGCAGAAAACACACCCGTGTCAGCCCTGTTGGCACCAGAGCTGTCTACCTCTCTATCCCACACCAAATTAAAGTCCCCCATTAAGAACAAGTGTCCCTCAGCAAAGTCTCCCACCTTCTGCAACAAGCTTTGTAAAAACCCATTCTGACCGGCATTGGGGAGATACACCACCACAAATGTACACATCCTCCCTTGAACAAGACCTTTCACCATCAGCCAGCGGCCCTCCTTATCATTGCGCACCTCCAAAGGTTGAAAGTGCAGCGCTGCGCGGAAGAGGAGAGCCACCCCCCTATGTTTTGTGGATGCCGAAGACCTGTATATAAGGGGAAAGGCCCTATGCCGAAGGCGCAGCTCATCCTTTTTTTTTTTTTTTAAATCTGTTTTATTGAAACTCTTGGTATACAAGTACAGTTCGTTATGTGCATAACTCAAAGGGGAAACAACAATCGGAGTGGTCCGTACAGTATCAAAGCAAATACAGTCGATGGTTAGAGGTCCGATAATTGTACATATACATATAAAATCACCACTTATCGCCTCATGGGTGGGCGCTGTATGCGTCAGACCATTCATTCCAGTGTCCTGTCTCGGAGTGCCTCGCAGCGTCGTTCCCACCTGGGCAGCCAATCCTGCCCGCCCAGATGGGCAGCTTGGTGTCCAGCCTTCCCCCCGGTGTACGTAGCCTTATGGTCAGTAGTGAAGTGTGGTGATTCCCTACAGTTTGGACAGCCATCCAGGTCTGACTCCGGGCGGCATGTACGAGTGTTGTGGACCACTAGACTGGTCAGGATATAGGCACCATGGGGTGGAAGGTCCCGGTAGTGGTTCGCCTATGTGCTGCACTCCTACGTGTAACCTTTGTATGCTAGTAGCGAGGGTGCGAGTGGGAAAGGCAGGTCTGGTGTGGTCAACTGGGGGGCGACCTCTGCCGTGTGTGTCGCTATTCCGATCTAGGGAAGAACAGGAAAGAGTGTGCGGGTGCAACTAACCTAAGCATAGGGGGGGGGTGCTGCAGTGTGGGTTTTGTCTCGTTGGTTACGAGCGGAGTAGCCGCATAGGGTGCTGCTCCGTGGTGCTCGCATGAGGGTGCTACAAGTGGTGCGTGATAACTTTGAATCCCGGGGTGGGAGTGCATTAGCGGGGTCGTCTGTGTGTGTGTGTCCCCCACCGGCAGGTGAGGGGGATGATGATGGGGGGGGGCGCAAGGGGCGGAGCGGGTGGTGAAGGGGAAGCGGGGGGAGGGGGGGGAAACCGGGGGGGGGGCGGGAGAGGGCGGGCGTGGGGGGGCGGAAGGGGGGAGGGCGGTGGATCACGGGGGCGGCGTTTCTCGTTTATCTGCGCGCGTCATTCGTTGCTCCCCTTCCTCTCTACCCCCCTTCTACATCACCCCTTTGTCATGGCAGGCCCTGGTGAAAGCTCGAAGGAAACCCTCCCACATCTGGGCTATCGGTATGGCCCTCCGCCCCGCTGTTTCCTCCCTGCTTAGTACCGTGCCCTCTGCGGTCGCCCAGTAGGTGAGGGAGGCACTCCAATGTTTTGTCAGCGGTGGTGCTGCTGCTTTCCAGTGCCGGGTTATGAGTCTTTTGGCGGTTATCAGCCCTAAATCCCAGAACCTCATATGCGGTTTGTTGTGTTTCGTCCTGGCGAGGAGGCCCAATACACAGGCGTCCCAGTCGGGTCGAGCACTTAGTCCCGTTCCCTTTGCCAACAGTGTGGTGACATCATGCCAATACGTCTGTAGTTTGGGACATGCCCATAGCATGTGTAGGAGATCCGCATTCAGTAGCGCGCAGCGTGGGCATTTGGACGTGTTCAGGCCAAAATAACGATTAATCTTGTCTGGGGACAGATATGCCCTGTGTGTTATGTAGAACTGTATGATTCTGAATCTCGAGTTGCGAGGAATGTGTTGTGGCCCCTCTAAAATCCTTTCCCATTCCTTATCCGACCAGTCCTCCCCCCTGTCCGTGGTCCACCTGTCCCTGAGTGATCGCAGGGAGCATGTAGTGTGGGATCTCAGCGCCTGCGTTAGCCAATGTACGACGTGTGTGCCCGCCCCCATTACGTGCAGGTATTGTATCAAGAGGTGTGTCTCGGGTTCCGCTGTCATATCTCCCCAGTGTTCCGTTAGGACCCGTATCATTGATGCATGCGTCAGGAATTGACCCGCTGGCAGTCCTGGATTCTCCACTAGTCCCTCGAACTGCACCAGGGCCCCATCGTCATAGAGGTCCGCCATCGTTTCAAGTCCCACCTGTGCCCAGTCTTGCAGGCGCGCTGCCGTCACCACTCCCCCTGGTCTGGGCAGTCCTTCCAATGGTAATGCTGGGGCGTAGGGTGTAGTCTCCCTGGTTAACGTCAGTGCACGCTTATAGCACCTCAGTGCCACCACTACATGTAGTTGCGTCTCACGTGTCGCGCCTCTGAGGGGGTGGAACAGTGCGAGAGCCTCCGCATGGGTCAGTGCCGGGGCTGTTGAGGCCGTATCGCTTAAGTTTCTGCCCGCGAGCCACGCCACCACCCACTGAAGCTGTGCGGCGAGGTAGTAATGCTCGTGGTTCGGGACCGCTAGTCCCCCCGAGGCCGTTGGAGCATATAATTTTTTCAGGGCCACCCTCGGTCTCCCCGCATTCCATATGAGGGTTCGTGTTAAGGACTCCAGGTCTTTGAAGACCCGGGCTGGGACATATACCGGCAGGTTCGAATAGTAGTACAGAAGTCTGGGCAAGACTATCATTTTGGACAGGGTAATCCTGGCCGGGACATTAAGCGGGAGCGTGCCCCAGAATCGGATTTGCGCCCGCAAGGAGTTTATGGCTCGAACCAGGTTGCCATCCAGTATATCCGCCGCGTTCCTGTAAATGTGTATGCCCAGGTACTTAAAGGTGCCGGCATACCACGTCAGCGTCGTGTCTCCTAGCCGTACTGCGCATTCTTGCATATCCGGGTGAAAGGGGAAAACCCCAGACTTACCCCAGTTGACCCTTAGACCCGAGTGCGCCGCGAATTCGCAGAGGGCACTGCTGAGTTCCGGGGGTATCCGCGTCAGGTCCCGGACGTAGAGGAGTAAATCATCGGCATACAAGGAAACCGCGTGCTCCCCGTCTGTCAATGGAATGCCCCACTGGGCGCCCTGCATCCTCAGAATCTCCGCCAGCGGTTCCATGGCCAAAGAGAAGAGTAGGGGCGATAACGGGCAACCTTGTCGCGTGCCCCGCCTCACCTGTATAGTATCCGAGATCAGACTCCCTATTCGGACCCGGACGGTGGGTGTCTGGTATAGGAGTCCTACCATTTCCAGATAGTCGTCTCCCAGACCAAATTTTTGCATAACCGTCCTAAGGTACGGCCACTCCACCGAATCAAATGCCTTTTCCAGGTCTAATACTATGCAACCCGATCGTGGCCAAGGGTCTCTCGCGTACTCTTGCACCCTGAATAACCGGCGGATATTGAGCGATGTGCTGCGTGTGGGTACGAACCCGTTCTGGTCAGGGTGGACCAGGAGGGGCGTATATTGGGCCAGTCTCCTCGCTAAGGTGGAGGCTAGTATTTTATAGTCTGTGTTTAGGAGGGCGAGTGGCCTGTATGAGCCCATAAGCGTCCCCTCCTTACCCGGCTTCAATAGGGAGATCAGTGTGGCCTCGTTCAGTGAAGGGGGCAGGGAGGAATCTTCTAGAGCCGTCTCATATAGTTTGACGAGTTCAGGAATCAGGAGGTCCTGGTAGGCCTTATAAAACTCCGCTGGGAGTCCGTCGGGGCCAGGGGACTTGCCGTTCGAGAGCGCTGCTATGGTCTCCCGGATCTCCTCGGGGGCGACGGGTGCCGCGAGGATTGCTCGTTGGGCGTCGGTGAGTGTCGGCAACGTCAACCGACGGAGATATTCCTCCGTGTCCGGGGCGGGTGTGGGCAGGCAAGAGCGATACAGCGCCCCGTAATGAGTAGTGAATGCTCCATGGATCTCTGACTGTGTGTGTAGGGGCGTCCCATTCGCATCTAGCACCTTTGTGACCGGTTTCGTTCGGTCCTCACTGGCGATGAGCCACGACAGCAACTTTCCGGGTTTATCGCCCCTATCATGTGTGCGCGCCGCATGAGCCGCAAAATTCAGACACCGGAGCCTCTCCAATAGTCGTTCGTGGGTCGCCTGCGCGTGTCGGAGGCCAGTGACATTTCCTCCCGCCGAGTCCCGCTCATGTCGACTCAGTTCCTCTTCCACCCTTAGTAGGTCCCTCTCCACCTGGCGCTTGAGGTTCCCCTGTGTACCTAAACACTGCCCCCTAATGACCACCTTAAACGCCTCCCATTCCATTTGCAGAGAGGTGGCCGAGCCTGCGTTGTCCTCAAAGTAATGTACGATATGTGCAAACAGCGAGTCGCGGAAGGGTGCGTCTAGGAGGAGGTCTGGTTGTAGCCTCCAAGTGGGTACAGGGGGGCGGGCACTCTCCCTAGTGATGGTTAGCATATGTGGGTTGTGGTCTGAATGTGTCCTACCCATGTAATGCGCGTCCGTCACTAGCGGGAGTAGGTCATCCGTGAGCATGAATCTGTCCAATCGGGTGTGTAAAGTGTGGGCTCCCGAATAGTACGAATATATCCTGGCCGTGGGGTTCCGATGTCGCCACACATCATGCAAGTTCCAGTGTGAGGCCCAGGCTATAAGAGCTTTCATGGCGCCCACTACTGGCGCAGTGGGTAGTGGTGGGAATGAGCGGTCCAGTGCGGTGTCCAGTACACTATTATAATCCCCTCCCAGCACCCATGGGACCCCATGCCAATGTGCCAGTGCCGCGGAGGTCTTCTCGAGGAAGCCCTGTTGGTCCGTGTTAGGGGCATAGAGCGACGCTACCACCAGTGGTCGCCCGTCTAGGCGCCCCTTCACCGCCACAAACCTCCCCTCCTTGTCTATGTGGGAGTCCTCTACCTCAAACGGGAGCCCCGGTCTGATCCATATCAGTACCCCTCTAGCGTACGAGGAGAACCCAGTTGCATAAATCTGTCCGCGCCATCGCCTGCGCAGGGTGTGTACCTCAGGGGCTGTTAGGTGTGTCTCCTGGAGGAGCGCTATCTGTACCTTGTGTCTCTTTAAGTAGGAGTAAATCATGTATCTGCGTGCAGGTGTGTGTATTCCGCGCACATTCCAGGTACACAGTACTACTTCAGCCATCAGCATATAACAAGTCAGTCACACCCACTCTCCCCCCCACACCAAGCGCCCCCCCAAGGAGCCCTCCACCACCCAGCGTCAGAGCATCCGCAGCTTTTTCTCGAGCAGCACCCAGGAGAACCCAGTGAGCACCCCCGTAGGTCATGTATGCAGCATTGCACAGTAGGGAAAGGGGGAGTAAACGTTAACTGGGGGGAATACCATCGGGTCGGCTGCCAAACGTGCAGCCGTCCAAACTTTTTGCAAAAAGTACGAACAGTCCATGCTGGGGGGTTGCTGCCCATCGCGCAGTCTAAGTGCCCAGTGAGAGTTCGTCGAGCGTGAAGGCGTGAGTGCCCTCCCAGGGGGGTGTGTAGTGTAGGCCCGATCGGCCCTCTGGTCAGCCCACGGGCTGGATAGTCATATGTCCAGAAAGTCATGGGGTGTCCGCCCCAGCTGAGCCTGGAGCCGCCAACTATCTCCCACCTATAGGGACCCCGCAGTGTAGCGGCCCACGTGGCAAGGGTGCCACTGGGCAGCTGCTCCGTAACAAGTTACTGCAAACATGACATAGTCTCAACTTACTGCGTGTTCCGTGTCTGTCTCCGCCAGGCCTCGCTGCGTCTTTACCTCTATCACTGGTGGCCCCGTGGCATGGCACTCCTCCGTTAGCCAAACAGGTCCGATGTCTGTGGGGTGATGTCGGGCAGTCCATTCGAGAGCTGCGAGTCCGGGAGTCCATAGATCGCTTCGTCGTCGCTTGGCGATACTCTGGGGCTGTGGGTTGGCGGGGAGCGTTGTGAAGGGGAGCCGCTGAGCTCCGAGACCATTCGCAGAGCTTCCTGTTGTTCCCTGCGCACCTCCTCCTCTGGTGGGCTCGCGCTGTGTTGGGTACTGCTGGCCGCTGGAGAGGGTGATCTAGCTCCACGTCTCCTGTTAGACCTCCTGCGTTTCCTTGGCCTGTCCGGGCGTCTCGACCTCCCGGTGTTTTTATCCGTCCCATTGTCCAGCCAGGCTTCCACCTCCTCCGAGGAGTCAAAGAAGTGCGTTTTCTCGTTCGCTACCACCCTGAGTTTTGCTGGGAAGAGGAGGGAGTACGTAAGTCCCAGCTGTCGTAGCCTCCGCTTCACCATTAGGAATGATTGTCGTTGGCGTTGCACCTGGATCGTGTAGTCTGGGAAGAACATTATATTCGCGTTCTCGACCTGTATGGTGCCCAGTTTCCGAGTCTCCCTCAGGACAGCATCTCGGTCCCTGTAATTCAGGATACGGAGCAGGAATGGGCGCGGGTTGGAGCCGGTGTGCAGTGGTCTTGACGGGACTCTGTGCGCCCGTTCCACCACGAAGTGGGGTGAGAGGGTACCTTCCGGCAGCAAGGTGCGTAGCCATTCTTCTACGTGGGTGGTCGGATCCTTGCCTTCCCATTTTTCGGGCAAACCCACTATGCGGACGTCGTTGCGTCTCGCCCTCCCTTCTGCATTCTCTGCCCTGTCCTCCAGGAACTCCACCCTGTTGAGGAGATCTTTAATCTGCTTGTCTGACTGGGCAACCCGAGGTTCCATGCCCGTCACCGTGGATTCCAGGGTTTTGGTGCGCTCAGCCAGTTTCTTGTGATCTTCCTTCAGGTGTGTTAGGTCAATGGCGACTCCGTCTATCTTCGCCTCCAGGGACGTCCGGGTGGACTGGATGGAACTTTCCAGGCGTTCCATGGCTGCCAGCACCGAGTCTAGTTTAGTCGCCACCGGATCCGCGTCCGATTGCTTCTGCGCCTTATCCATTTTTCCCTTTTGGGACGTGGTCCCCGCTCCTGTGCGTTTTCCGGCACCCCCGGACATGGGCGGGCGCTGGCCTTCGGGGGACCCCGGCGAGGTGTCGGTTTATGGTCGTAGTACTCGTCAGTGCCACAGGCTGGGGTTCCGGCAATGTTCCTAGGTCGGGGAGTGAAGGTATGACCACCTTGGAGTCTTCCGTGAATTCGGTCGGGTCGGATTCCGGCCCAGGCGATGTGTGGCTCCCTGTGGGTTCCGCTTTGTCAGGCGCGGTGAGCCCCCTCTCTGCGCCTGTCAGGTAGGCACTGCCGTGGCTACGTCTCGGGGGGAGCGGTGTTTCCACACGTTGTGTCCGCCGGGCATGTGTGTCTCCTGGGGTGTCTTGCGCCGCGGCACTCACCCTCAGGGCCACAGCAGGTGGCGTCGGGGGTCCGGCCTCCAGTCCGGGGGGCAGCTCGGGTTCCTCCGGTCTTCGCACCGCCTGAACCCGGTGGGGGGCAGCTCAGCAGGCGATCCGGTCACACCCGGGTCCGGTAGGCGCAGCGCCGGGTGGGGGATGGGTTCCAGGTCCGCCGCAGTAGACCCGATGTCGGCCTCAGTTTACCGGTGGTGCGCCGCCTCTCAGCCCCTTGCGCGCACTTGGTTGGAGCGGTGTGCCCACGCTTAGTGCCCGCTGGGCATGCGTCTGCAGTTGGGGTGCCTCGCGTCGCGGCACTCACCCTCAGGGCTACAGCAGGCGGTGTCGGGGATTCGGCCTCCAATTCAAGGGGCAGCTCAGGATCCTCCGGTCTCCGCTCCGTTGGGACCCGGTGAGGGGCAGCTCAGAGGGCGCTCCGGCCGCACTCGGGCCGCTCCGCAGGCGTAGGCAAGGTGGGGGATGGGCTCCAGGCCCGCCGCTGCAGTCCCGACGGCGGCCTCAGTGTTCCGGCGGTGCGCCGCCTCCCAGTCCCTCGTATTGTAGTAATGGGGCCAGGCACCACTCGTACGCCGCCCGTTAGGTCCCCACTGCCTCCGACGACCAGTTGGGGACCTGTCCGTCGTGGTGGGTCTCAGCGCCGCTTTCTCCACTCGCGCCTCTCGGGCGCCTTGTCCCCGCGGCCCTTGCTTCCGGTCCCAGCACCGGGCTTGCCTGTCGGGTCTCGCCGGGCCTGTGTCCACTTCCCCGGCCACGAAAGCCCCGTTGACGTCGGAGCGGTCCCGGTGCTCGTCGGAGCGTCAGACTCGGTCCGATGCTGTGTTGGCGGCTCGTTGTCACTCGCTGCGAGTTTGAGCCGCCGATGTGGCCATTTCACCGGATAAATTAACCCCTGAGTTGGGGATCACGCCGGAGCTCCGCTAGTGTGCAGCCAGTCTCGCTGCGCGCGTAGCCACGCCCCAGGCGCAGCTCATCCTTGCGTGCCAAATGAGTCTCCTGAAGACCCACAACATCCAACTGATGGTCATTCACATACTTCCATACCTTCTGACGCTTTTGCGGGGAATTCAAGCCCTTAACGTTCCATGTTCCAATACTAACAGGCATATTGAAACAACAAGCCCGCCCTCTCTACAATCACCTCATGAGTCCCCCCTCCCATGCCTCCAAGTCCACCAACCACAAAAAATGCAGGATAACGTCCCAAAGAGCACTCCCAACCCCTACCA
The DNA here is from genome assembly GCF_964263255.1 of Lissotriton vulgaris. Lineage (NCBI taxonomy): Eukaryota > Metazoa > Chordata > Amphibia > Caudata > Salamandridae > Lissotriton > Lissotriton vulgaris. The sequence goes on from NC_141687.1 coordinate 249,456,990, forward strand.
ATCTGATAGGAGTTCAGCGACCTCGAGTCAAATCTCATCCATCCCATGCACACCACAACCTCCCGCACGCGTTCCAACCACACACTCCACCGCTCATCCATGTCACCACCACCGTCCCCCCCCCCTCCCCTTCCCCCCTTCAACTCCCGACCCCTGCCCACAGAACCACCCCCCCTCAAAAAGGAACCCCAACACAGTTCCACACCCAACAGAACAAGCAAAAAGTGTAAAGACCAAACCACCCGTGAAGATGGCAGTCCAAGAAGTCCAGGAAGTCCTCCAGGGGGCGAGAAGGGGACACATTTGTTGGTGCGTCCCATTGACCACATACCGGGGTGTCCTCCCACAAAGTGCTGGTAAGAAGAGGCTGTGATAGCCTCGTGTGTGATTGAAGAATCTAGACCTCGTTTTTAAACGCTTCCCCTGCAATTGTAGTAGCGCTTTTCAGCGCTGTGTTGCTCTTACTTCTGGTGATATTTTAAATTTTCATATTTGCCTTACCTGATCGCCGCTCTCGGCGCAACGTGTCTAGCTGATCACCACCTTTGGTGCTTCATGTGTATTTTAATCGCCACCTTTGGCGCAACGTTTTTTGCTGTTCTTGATTGATTCTTCTGCTCCTTGCTCCCGGCACCGATCCGCCACGGCTTGTGCCGTTTGCAGCGGCGGTGGCCTCACGAGCACACTCACTTCCGCCCTCCATCCCCACTTCCGCCCTGCTGTCCAATTGGCAGGTCAGCGGTCTAGTGGCTGGAATTGGAAGGCTGTACTTAAACCCAGCACACCCGGTGACTCAGGGCTTACTGCTGGTAAGAAGAGGCTGTGATAGCCTCGTGTGTGATTGAAGAATCTAGACCTCGTTTTTAAACGCTTCCCCTGCAATTGTAGTAGCGCTTTTCAGCGCTGTGTTGCTCTTACTTCTGGTGATATTTTAAATTTTCATATTTGCCTTACCTGATCGCCGCTCTCGGCGCAACGCGTCTAGCTGATCACCACCTTTGGTGCTTCATGTGTATTTTAATCGCCACCTTTGGCGCAACGTTTTTTGCTGTTCTTGATTGATTCTTCTGCTCCTTGCTCCCGGCACCGATCCGCCACGGCTTGTGCCGTTTGCAGCGGCGGTGGCCTCACGAGCACACTCACTTCCGCCCTCCATCCCCACTTCCGCCCTGCTGTCCAATTGGCAGGTCAGCGGTCTAGTGGATTTCTCCCCCAGGGTACTTCATGACACAATGGCGGAAGCGCAGCGGACGAGCGCAGCGGGAGCGCCGACTTCGCGCCGAAGTCGTGCCAAAGTCCTGCCCGTCTGCGCCCGTCCGCGCCAGCACGGGCCCAGGGCCCACCCCCCCTGTCTATACTCCTACGTCTTATTCACGTACTGCTCTACTGCAGATGCGGGGGTCAGTTTGCCCCTCGCACTCTGTCCTGAACTGCCAAAATGCGCCCATTTCCTGCCCTCACTGTTTCCTTACTTTGGACTCCCTCAAATCATACAGAGATAGCAGGTCATCTACGTTTTGGAACTTTTCGGTCCCTAGGTGTACCCCCACTCCCCCCCTTCACAATTCCTCCCCTGCCTTTAGCTTCATCAGTATCAATTGTCGGTCTCTCTCAAAACATAAGAGAGACATTTTTGACCTCTTGAAGAATGCTAGCCCCGCCGCCATGTTCATCACCGAAACTTGGTTAAATGATAGCTCTGGTCCTGATATTGCCATGGCTCTCCCCAATAATTACACCTATGTTGGGCGAAACCGAGTACTCAAAGATGGTGGGGGAATTGCTATCATCTTCAAGAGAGATTTTTCCTGCAATTGGGAAGATCTTGACTTTCCCAATTGCGAAGCTGGTCTGTTTAAACTCACTCTCTCTCCTCAATTCACATTAACGGGCACCCTGATTTACCGTCCACCAGGCTCTGCTAGCAGCTGGGCTGCTTCATTTCCCGATCTTGTCGCACCGTTCTTAGTACAGTCTACCAATTTTACGATTCTTGGTGATTTAAATATTCATTTCAACTCGTCCTCTTGTGCTATTGCTAAACGTCTTCGACAGGATCTTGAAGCATTAGATTTACACCTTCACAACTCCGACCCTACCCATAAGGCCGGCAATCTTTTAGATCCCATTTTTTCTAATCTAACCGGCATCTCCTATCTTTCTTCTACTCCTGTGCTTTGGTCCGATCATTTTATTGTTAATTTTGCTGTCAAAACGTCTGTGGTTGGTTCCTTTAGGCCCGACCTTCCTCACAAAGCCAGTAGAAACTGGAAACGTCTTGATTTGAATAAATTAAACTCTCTTCTTGTCAACTCCAAACCTACGGTCCCCAAGATTACTATCAAAGAGCTTCCCACTGTTACATCATGGCTAACCACCGCCCTGGATTCTTGTCTTCCGAATCAAAACAACAAAGCTCAAATTCATCATCCCCCTGCTCCCTGGTTTAACGATTCCCTCCGGGCTGAAAAATCCAACTGTAAAAAATTGGAGCGCATATGGCGTTCCAACTATAACCCTTCCCATAAAATTAAATACAAGTCCGCCCTCAAAACTTATCATGCGGCCTGTGATACTGCCAGAGCTGACTTTGCGAACAGCACCATTCTTACAGCACAAAATAGACCTAAAGCCCTGTTCAAAATAGTCAAGGAGCTCTCGGGTGCTTCCTCGGTTCCTAAGGATCCCTGTCTAGACACTGTTCAGTGTAATGCCTTAGCCAATTTTTTTCTTGCAAAAATTGACAAGATTTATGCCATTTTTAATTCTACTCCTGTCTCTCCCACCCACTCTGCTCAACACCCATGTAACTTTCCGCTTGATATCATCCCCGGTCCATTGCCCACCTTCTCCCCACTTCTTGCTTGGGATCCTATTTCCCCTGCGCTTCTTAATAAATATCTTCAAGACATCAAATCTGGCTCCCCCCTAGATCCCATGCCCCCGCAAGTTTTGCGCTCTCTGGATCCAGTATCCCTCCACATTATTTTAGATGTCTTGAACGCTTCCTTGACAGAAGCGGTGGTTCCAAACGAATGGAAACACGCAATGGTGGTCCCACTATTAAAAAAGGCAAATGCAGATCCAAACAACCCCTCCAATTTTCGCCCTATTTCTTTGCTCCCTTGCTTCTCCAAGATTTTGGAGAAACATGTTAATTCTTTGCTTAACTCTTTTGTTGAATCTTCCAATTTTCTTCATGGTTCTCAATCCGGGTTTCGGGCGGGTTTTTCCACGGAAACCACCCTCCTTGGCGTGTCAGAGACCATCAGACGCCAAGTGGATAATGGGGAGACGGTGGCACTCATTCTGCTTGATTTGAGTGCCGCCTTCGACACCGTCTCCCACTCCATCTTATTGTCCACATTGGAGGAGGTTGGCGTTGGTGGTCCCGCCTTGGCCTGGATTGCTAATTTTCTTTCTGACCGCACGTTCCAAGTCTTTTCCTCTACTTCTGTCTCTTCTATTCTTCCCTCCACTCACGGTGTTCCCCAAGGGTCTATTCTTAGTCCTCTTTTCTTTAACCTGTATGTGAGGCCGCTTGCTTTTTTAGCGGAACAGGCGGGCCTCACAATCTACTCATATGCTGATGACACTCAAGTCATCTACTCCCTTTCCACCAATAAAAACCTCCCCTCGTCTTCTCTTCAATCCGGGCTGAAACAAATATCGGATTGGATGCTGAAGAACAAGCTAAAATTAAATGGGGACAAGACAGAGCTTCTCCTGTTTGGCCCAGACACTTCACTCTGGGGCCCACACCATTGGCCATCGGAGATGGGTCCTCTTCCCACTCCATCAGAGTCTGCCCGCAATCTTGGGGTTCTTTTTGATAACCAGCTAACCTTCAAGCAACACGTTGTTAAAGTCTCCGCCACCTGTACCACCATCATCAGGTGGCTGAGAAAAATCACGTGGATGCTGCCTGCGGACACCTTGAGGACCGTAGTCCAGGCTCTTGTCATCTCCCGCCTGGACTATGGGAACATCCTTCTCTTGGGCGCCACCAAGGAGGTTACCAGGAGGTACCAGGTGGTGCAGAATATGGCAGTTCGCCTTATCTGTCACCTTCCTGCTAGATCCTCGGTTACTCCCCATATGCGGAAATTGCACTGGTTGCGTATTGAGAACAGGGTTAAGTTTAAAGCACTCTGCTATATGCATAAAATCATGACTGGTAAGGCCCCTCACTATCTGTCCGCCCTAGTGCAGCAATATATTCCCCCTCGGACACTCAGGTCTTCCACGCAGAATAAGTTCATGATTCCGCGCACCAACAGAGCCAAAATGGGTGGACGCTCGTTCTCCCTGCTGGCCCCTTCCTTATGGAACGCCCTACCTCAACTGTTGCGCTCTGAATTTTGCTTTCTTACTTTCCGCAAGGGAATTAAAACCTGGCTTTTCAACACTTAACCCTATGGTTTATTACTTCTCTCACTTTTTCTTGCCGTTTAGTTTGCCTTAGCGCCGGGAAACCTCCGGGTAGCTGCGCGCTTAATAAATGTAATTATATAAATAAAGTACAAATAAACCCACGGTACCTGCATGATCATGTCCCTCCGGCGCCAGTCAGTTCACACTCCGCAGCTCATGCCGCCCCGGAGCCAAGCTGTGAGGCCGCCAGGGTGGCCGATGCAACAGAAGCCACCGCCTCATCTCTTTCTTGGAGACTGGTCGCTCGATCCGGCATTCTCCGCTCCACCTCTCCGCCCACTCTGCCAAAAGGGAGACCGCCGCCGTCCCCGCGAAGGGGAGCCACCGCTTCCAGGGGGAGGATCCGTATCGTCAACACCCAAGAGGTCCTTCGCCACCTGCAATGACCTGATCTGCGCAAGCCTGTTTTGCCATCGGAAAATGATGCGGAACGGATGGCCCCAGGAGTAAGCAATGTTACGGTCCCTCAAGAAGGCAGTCACAGGTCGAAACACACGCCTCTTCTGGAGAGTGGATGCTGCCAGATCCTGATACAATTGAGGATGATGACCCCGGAACTGCAATGATGGAGTCTCCCTGGCCTTCCGCAGGATGCGCTCCTTCAACTGAAAATCGTGGACACAGACCAAGATGTCCGGCGGAGGGCCCCCCCCCACGCCTGGGCAGCCCGACCCTATGTGCCCTGTCCATCTTGATCTCGCTGAGATCTTCATCGTTCAAAATCTGTAGAAACAGCGCCAGGACATAGCCCCTCAGATCGTCAGACTCACCGTCCCAGGGCACCGTCCGTATGCGGATGTTCCTTCGGGAACGATTCTCCAGATCCTCCGCATGCGATTGAAGGTCCAGGTTTTGCTCTGTGAGCCGAAGCACATCTTGCTGCAACTGGTGCACATTGTTCGCCACATTCAAATCATGATCTTCCAAAGTGGCCACCCTCTCGCCGATACTGTCCACATCCCTCCTCACCTCGCGGAGGTCCGACGCCAGCTGGGCACGCAGTTCAGATATATCTTCCTTAATGGAGGCGAAAAGCTCCGTCATGAACGCCTTGGTGGCTGGGGCCTCATCGTCTCTTGACGCAGACGAGGCGCTCGTCCCAGGAGACGGCGGCTGCTGGGATCCCTTGGACGAGCCGTCCATGCCAGGCTTCCCTCTCCGCTGGGTGGCCGCCATCTCAACCCTCTTAGCTGCTGAAAGTCGCCCCTATTTGTCGTGTGTGTCCACCCCAATGCGCAACCTGGCCGACGGTCCTGATCGCTGGATCACCAGGAGGGAATGCCCTGACCAGGCCACGCACTATACTCTGCACAAGGTAGGTGCCTCCGTGCTCCGCCGGGGCCCACAGGAAGGTAGATCTCCGCAGCCGGCCACCCCCCGTCGTGATCAGGCCCGAGCCGTCCGAGTTCGGCACCCAGCTCTAGACCCTCCGTGAGCTAGATGGTTGCTGGTGTCGGGTCTCCCCAGAGTGTAACCAAGGCCAGGGTCACCCCCGCCGGTCCCAGCCGCAGCGCAGAATCCGTGTTGCTCTGCAGGCCGATACCTGCGCCCAGGCCTCCAGGCCTTAATGGCGTTTCCTCACCACGGCACTCACACCAGCCAAGCGGGGGGGAAGGGCGTCCCCTCTAAATCCGCGGTCCCAGCGAGCCGTGTGGCACCCCGCTCCAGGCGCCCTCCGATGTGGTCAAGGTTCGAGTGGGACACTGCGGAGCAGCCCACACCGCCGGGCAAGGCAAATCCTTCCCTCCTTCCCCCCGCCTCGCGGAGAACCGCGGCGGCAGATAGCGCAAATTCAACAGGGCGGAAGGCGCTGTGCGAACGCGGCGTGTCACTGCAGGGTCCGACCCACCTGCTCTGCCGCCGCCGCGGTCCCGCTCCTTCCTGCCGCCTCTCGGAACCGGGCTACTCAGCCAATTCGCTCTCCTGGGTGGCGAGAGCGGTCCTGGGATGGGAGCTCCCAAGCAAACTCACTGCTCCGGGGTGCTAATCGGGGATTTGCAGATTTCGGCGCCGGAGGGACCACAAAACGCGTCTCATTCCGTCGCCATCTTGGCCACGCCCCGATCATTGTCCTTTCTGATGCCATGTTAAACCCCTGATACCCTCTTAAGGCCCTCTCTGATGGTGTTATTGGCCTGCTCGAAGTAGTATGATTTCCTTATTTATTGCCCTGTTATTAACCAATTCCATGTGCTATTATTGTCCTGCCTTGTGCCGTTATTTCCTGCTCTATCTCCCTGTAAAGCTCCCTCGGATGCCTGATTGCTGCCAACTCTGATGTTAGTCTTGCCATCTCTATTGTCCAGTTATTGCCTCCTCTGATGTCTCGTTATTGTCTCCTCGGATGCGTTGTTATGGTCTGCTCTGTTCCCTGTTAATGCTCCCTCTGATGCCTCTTATTGCCCCCTTCGATGTTATTGCCCAGTCTGAGGAACTGTTATTTCCTCCTCTGATGCCCTGTTATTGCCCCTCCCCAGCTCCAGTTCTCTGCCCTGTCCGTTATGTTTATTTTGATGCCTTGGGGCAGGAATTTCAATAATGGGGGATGTGGTGCAAGAGAGAAGCAGGGAGTTTTTAAGGTTGTTAATGATTGTGGGGTGGTTAGTTGATGCAATGAATGAAATAAAATAGGTTTTGAATGTTATTTAAAAAATTAGAGGAACCACAGTACTGTGGAACCTGAGGCACAACAGCTTTAGAAATCCGAAACTGTCCCATGGTTGATTTTGTGATCTAATCTAGGTGTTACAATACATGGATGATGATTTGCTATTTTGTCCCATACACGTTTTCTTTCTAACTTGACTTTATAAAATGTTATTAAGAGTGTCACACATGATAGACAGAAATACCACTAATAAGTAGGGTATAAATATAAAAATGTCACTGGTATGCATGCTGAAAACTTGGCAGCTGTGTGCGTCAGTCCAACCCTTGATGCGTTGTACTTAGCAGGGCTGGTGTAATTTCTGAGTTTTATGTTTCCCTCGTCTTCATTGCTTGAATTTGCTCTTGAGAAAGTGTCACTCAGTCGTTGAAATGTGAATTTTAACAATCACAACGTCGTTTTAAAGCAGAATCAGCAGCGCAATCATTCAAGACGGGGAGGAGCGGAAGCGTGGCTGGGATTCTGTCCCACCCATGTGGGGTCCAGGTGCCAACGGCCTTGGAACGCCGCCATGCACCTTTTCGGTCTTTTACGGGCCCACTCTTTTATGCGAAGAGCTGTGCGCGCAGGAGCACTCCTGGCCTTGCTCACAGTTTTGGATGTGAATGTTTGGTTAGTCACAGATTCTGAAGTAAAGGGATAGCGGGGTTTAGAAACGACGTGCTTTTGAATTTACACAGAGTAAACAAAGCTGTGAAAGGGTTTCCTGGCATGAATGAGTCTGACTGTCCTTTATTTCCTGCCGCCACTGGACCGATGTCAGGCAGTGCGCCGAGAGGAGCGGGTCATCGGGGTGCAGGCTACCGGAGAGCGGTGATGTTATCGATGTTCTATTTCGACAGGGATTGAAACTTTTTTTTTCACGCAGCTCGATCAATGCACACTTCGGTCGTGCACCACAGAATTAAAAGATTTCAGCCAGTTGAAAAAACCTTTAACAGACATGTCCGTTAGAAGTAATGTTCGTCTCATTTCACTCTAATTCCTGTCCAAGGGTGATCGCTCAGGGGCCCAGACGTGTGCCTGTTGCCTTGTCGACAATCTTGGGGCAAGGGTTCGAACCCCGCCCTAGGGGTCCACAGCAACGATAGCATCTCTCAAGGCGGTCGAATTTTATAGCAATGAGATTCCTTTATTATCCTTTGATGTCAATGCATAAAGTGCATAATATCGGACCATACATCGAATTACGGGCGGTTCTATAGGTCATGGACTTGCATAACTCTGCAACTTTTGAAGCAAATATATCTGAATTTAATTGTCTTCTTACACTTTTAGGGTGAATTCTCAAAGAAAGAGGGTTAGATACGTGTACCGGTCTACAGGGGAATGGGCTGCTTTACCGATTCCCTTGCTGTGCTCCTGATCTGGGAGCGGGCGGACGACATTGTTGGGGTACCATTAGGAAGCTAACCATGGGTCATGGTACAGCTATGTTATTAGGTATATGTTAACCATTGCATAATAATTGCCACAATCACGCTGTGCCCGTCAGGAAACCCTCAGCCACATTCTGCCACATGGGGTGTATGGTGTTTGGGCCTGAGGCCCACATGTTGATAATTAACGAACACCAACTCTGAGCATTATAGTGTGATAAATGGCCCAAGGCATGCGCGTCCTGCCTCTTTTATTGACAGGGTCACCTGACTGGTGACGCCTATGGTCGGTGGATGTCTAGTGTGGGTTACATCAGCAGTGGAACACTAGAATGTATCCAGCCGGATACTACATCCCTCCCAAACTTTAATAAAAAAAAAAGCAAACAAGAGTCCAACCTGTGATAAAACACAAATACCTCATAGCACCAAATAAGTCTATACAGGCCGTCAGCCAGGCAGCGCTGGTGCTTCGGACTGCATGGCAAGGATGCCTTTGTCCGCATTGGTGAAGATTGTTAGACCGGCCTGGTCTCGTGGTGTGGGAGTCAATACATGAAAGTTCAGTGTCGATGCATCTGTAGCTGCAGTGAAATCCACTTTGGATTCAGAGACTATCTCTGTGAGCGAGGCCTTCCTGTGGGGGTGACGTGCTCGGGGACCCTTCTTACTCCTGGCTGCTGAGCGATGTTCGACTTGCCTCTCTCGCCTGGACTCCTCTGCCACTGGAGCCTCTTGGATGGCTTTCCTTGCCGGCTGTCATTGGACCGTGTGGACCATGCGGGGCTTTGCGTGATCCGCGCAAAGGCTTCGCTGAGGAACTGCCAACGTATTCACAGCCAAGTCGCTCATGTAGCCACTGAGGGCGTCCTCGCCGTCTGGACTTTGACTCTGCGTCTACCTCTGGTGTTCTTGTGGGTGACCAGTCTTCCGCCGTGACCTTCGTGTTTCCTGCACCTGGCGTGGAGCTGCGGTCGACACCTTTCTCCTACTCAGACTCCCTTTGCACGGGAACTCAGTCGAGGCCCTTGTCCCCTGGACTGCCATGTGACCGCATGGGCTGTGCGGGCCGTCGCATAGGCCACACGTAGGGGTCGCTGCAGAGCGCCCAACGGAGCCATGGCAAAGTCTTGTGTAGTCCCCAAGGGCGGATCTTCCAATGGCCGGGTGTGCTCAACTTCGCCATGCTGTAGGTTGACTGGGGTGCACAGACTGTTCCCGGGTGATTCGTCTCCTTTAGCTCCGGTTATTTGGGGTGTGTGTGGATTCACTCGGGTGGTGCGATGCTCCTTGGTGATGGTGCACCTGGAAGGTGGTAACAGACTGATGGTTTTCTTCAGTGGGCAAACATGCGGCGATCGTCTGTTAAAGTGACCTTAGGGAGTGAGGAGGGAGTGAGGAGGGAGTGAGGAGGGAGTGAGGAGGGAGTGAGGAGGGAGTGAGGGACTTTGTGGCACTGCTCTGTTGTATTAAGGCAGGTGCACTGAGGTGTGGTGCTATCGATACCAAGCAGCCGGTGATAGGCGAGAGGAGGGTCGAACTGCAAAGCATGGGGCCAAGACACAGATCGCGCTGCTAGCAGCTTACGGTGGGTCCTCCCCCAGAGCGGTCTCCAGCACCTCGGTGGCTGGCTTGTGTGGATATACACCTTCTTCAGTGCTGGTGCGAGTCCTTGGTCCTGTCGCTCTTCTCTGTTCCATCTTGCGCGCCTGTGGTGGTTGTCTGCCCTGTGGCGGCATGACCCTGTTCTTTCCTCCTTTGCGAAGTGACGTTGTGCCATACTCTTCTACTTTTTCCGACCAGGTTTTCCCTTGGATGTGGCTTCCTGCCACCTGTCTCATGTTTGCTCCACATGGACATCTCACTGGTCACCTCCCTCCTAGGACGGTCTTTCCCTTCCTTTTGCGGACTTGTACCAGGTCTGCCTTGTCCGTAGGACTTGCAGGTGCTTCTTGGTGAATTCCTTTGGCACCATCCCCTCCTCAGGGATTTCGCGGTGTCACTCTTCTTTTCGCTCAAGGGCGTCGTGCTTGCGCCTCGGGGCTGCGCCGTCGCGGCAACTGCTTCTTCCTTGCGACCGTCCGGCAGGTCAGCTTCACCCTTGCGACCCTCTGGCAGGTCGGCTTCTTCCTTGCGACTCTCTGGCAGGTTGGCTTCTTCCTTGCGACCCTCTGGCAGGTCGGCTTCTTCCTTGCGACCCTCTGGCAGGTCGGCTTCTTCCTTGCGACCCTCTGGCAGGTCGGCTTCTTCCTTGCGACCCTCTGGCAGGTCGGCTTCTTCCTTGCGACCCTCTGGCAGGTCGGCTTCTTCCTTGCGACCCTCTGGCAGGTCGGCTTCTTCCTTGCGACCCATCGGCAGGTCGGCTTCTTTCTTGTGACTGTCTGGCAGGTCAGCGCAAGCACTTCTCCAACCTCTCTTGTCGCCTCTCTTTGGCATGCTTCCCACACCAGTCTTTTCTTGTGCTGTCGATGGGGACAGCTCCTTTGAGACGTTGCCGTTCTGGCTGTTAGTCCGCTCTTGCTAGTGGGGTCTTGTGTTGTAGCGTCTTTGGTGTTAGTGCTTGAGCTTGGTCGGTGTTGTTTGGGCTGGAGAATCTTCAGGCTTTCAGTCTTTTCCCCCTTCGAAGGCCTGAGAGGCCTGTTGGGGTGGCGCGCAACGCACCACGCCTTTGGGTGCTTCTCTCGGGGATTGCGGTCTAGCTGGGCTCTGCTGTCCTTTGCTTCCTTTGCAAACAAAACAGGTGATGGACCGAATGTGGATCAATGTCACACATTCACCCCAGTCAAAAGATCTGGGCCCAAATCCATCGTTTTTTTGCACTCCACACCACCCTGGGTTAGACAATGGCGATATGCAAATCAGCTCTGACCCTGTGCCCCATGGGAACAGTCCAGTCCGAACTACAAAAGCCATGCCCTTCCCAGAACGGAATCAAGCATCCGAGGACCGGACCGGTTTCGAGGTAACACCTCATCAGCCCGGCTAGCTTGACTCCAGTGGTGTGGAGTGCCTGGGACCCACGTCTGAGCATCCCCAGCGCACTTATGGCGGTATTGCAAACAAAACAGGTGATGGACCGAATGTGGATCAATGTCACACATTCACCCCAGTCAAAAGATCTGGGCCCAAATCCATCGTTTTTTTGCACTCCACACCACCCTGGATTAGACAATGGCGATATGCAAATCAGCTCTGAACCTGTGCCCCATGGGAACAGTCCAGTCCGAACTACAAAAGCCATGTCCTTCCCATAACGGAATCAAGCATCAGAGGACCGGACCGGTTTCGAGGTAACACCTCTCATCAGCCCGGCTACCTTGACTCCAGTGGTGTGGACACATTGATCTACATTCTGTCCATTAAATTGTTTTTTGTAATGTCCTTTGCTTCCTGGCACGTTCCTGTGCTGGGGAAGTCCTGGGCTCCTGGTTTCTCTTAGTTAGGTGTGAATTTGGAGCTCCTCTTCTTTGAACTGTCGGGGGCAACGCTTCTCCTCCTGCGAGCCATCCATGCGGGTGCGAGACAGCTTCTGCGTTTGTGCAGGGTGGAGGTTTCGGTGTTCCTTGCGCACTGTTCAGCAGGCTGTAGCGGCAGGGTTGCCGGTGGACACCCTGTCGCATGCTCAACTGCGCTCTTCTGCTGACTTCTTCTGTTCTTTATCTTCCTTCCCCCAGTGTTGCACCTTGTGCCTTGTGTGCATGTCTCATCTGTTGTGCTCGGGTGTAGGGAGCATGTCCGAGGAGCTTATGCATTGGATGAGGCTGTGCTTCGCTGGGAACAGTTTTGTGCAGGTGCAGTACCTTTGGTGGCCACTGGGTGGCAGTGCGACCTTGTGCATGGGTCTTGGTAGGTGTCCTAACGCTGCAGGCTTAGCAGGGCATAGATTACTTTAGTGCAGTGCAGAGAGGGCTTGCTCAGTAGCTTACAGGACTAGAGAGTAACCAGGGGGCTCCACGGAGGCACACAGCCCTCGCTGAGGGCTTTGGTGGCTGGCAATTTTCTTGCACTCAGTCCTGGACGGGGCTGCTGTGTGTAGGGTTTTCCCGCGTGGACGCGCATTGGCCACACGGTCGCCAAGTGGCGCTGCAGTGGGGGTGGCTCTCTCCTGGCCGCGGCAGTCATTCCCGCAATTGCTGGCAGTCGTGGCCCGTGGTGGACGTCCGAGCCGTTGCTAGGCTCTCACTCCCGGCGGCGCTCCCCTGTGGCTGAAACTGTTGGCTGCAGGCAAGGAGCCTCTTCGAGATTGATCAGGTACGGGGATAGGGGCTCTTGCACTGCGCTGCTGTGCCTCTTCGGCGTCTTCAGGCCTCCCTTGTTGGCTTCGTTGCGCAGGGTCTACGCTGAACGTGACAGCACTCACCCTTCCTGGAGGACCTACAGGGTTTGTGAGGCGATATATTTACAGGCGTTCATTCACTCCCTGAGTCAATGAGCAGTCGCGCAGGGAAGCAGGTGTCTGTGTGGACCGCCGGTTCACTTCGTCCGTGTTGTGACGTGCGTTGGGGGGCTGCGAGGCAGGGTCGTACCAGACTCCTCTCACCTGGGCATCCTGCAGGTCCGAGGATGGTGCCAATCCCCCCTTCCCCCCTCCACCCCCCCTCTACGCGGGTGCTGCTTGAGCGGGCAGTTTCACATCTCCCGCGGCGCCGATCACAGTACCCACAGTCATGTCTCGCCAAGTCTGGCACTCGCCTTAGCAGTCCCCCTTCCTTTGTCGAGGGATCGTTGGGGGGCCTGCCAGTTCGAAAGGCTGACGCTAGGATAGCAGTTGGGCGAATGTAGGGGCAGACTGGCGGGTGTGTGTCCAGGAGTGTCAGCTTCACATCGGCCCCAAGGAGCCAGCAGGCGGCTGTGTGGGGTTTGGGCCTCAGGCCCAAATGGTGATAATTAACGGACACTGACACTGAGCAGTATAGTGTGATAACTGGTCCAGGGAATGTGCGCCCCGCCCCTTTTATTGACAGGGTCACATGACTAGTGACGCCTGTGGTTAGAGGGTGTCTAGTGTGGGTAACGTCAGCGGTGGAAAACTAGAATGTATCCAGCCGGATACTACAGTGTGTTCATGCGTAATGTCTTGAGTGAAAGAGTAGGCAGGTGGACGTGGGGCAACAGGTTTAAAATTGTTGCGGTATGTGCATTTGTGACCGACATTAATCGTTAGATAAATTTTCAAGGTATCTCCTCGAACAACATAGGGTCCCTTCAAGGGCACACAGCCTCATAGCACCCACCGTTGAGGACAATGTTCAACAACCCAATGTTAATTCGGCATCGAAGTATAATTCACTGTGACAGCAAGATAGTTTAGAATTTCCTCAGGACACGTTAATTTCAGCAAAGGCTACTTTCAGTGCAGATCGATCGATGCCTTATACCTGCCCAGGTATTATTTCTTCTAATATTCTATTCACATCAAAACTTTTTGTTGTGTGGAGTTTTATATAGTGCGAACTAGACCCGGAGGTATCAGAGCACTTTACACGACCACCAGTTACGATACAGGCGGACACATTCATTTTTGTTAGGGGGTGGGGAGAGATTAAATGATTTGCCCATAATCACAGGATGTTGAGTGTCCCTGTCGAGCCTTGAACCCGGTTCCCCAGCTCCGAGCCGTTAGGCAACATTCTCTCCCCATTGACATAGGGAAACCCATTGCTTTGAGACTATCAGGCAAAAAGTGTGCCACTACTATTTCCTCATTATAAGAGGTACACATTCACATTAAACAGTTGTCTTGTATTCTATATCCTGTGAATATATTGGGGGAAAGTACATAAGGTAATATGTTTTGAAAGTACGTTTACTTCAAAGGCGAGCGAGTTTTCAATTCCGATCACTAGGCATGTTGTCATGATCTGATTTGCGCACGCAGGCCATTGGCATGTGCTTAGAGAAACAGAAATGACAGGTGACCAACAGAAAGTGGCAGGGCTTTCACAACCAGTTCCAAGGGACACAAATAGAGTACTGCAAGTGAAAAACGTTGCCTGGGTGTAATTTGTGGCAGATGACTGCTAAAACAGCTTGGGTCTCAGATGTTGCAAAGCATGTTTCTGTGCACACCCGCAAGTTACCGACTGTGGGTTGCACCACATCTTGCAGGTTAAAAGATCAGTTAAATAAAGTATGGGTTGGGAAAGTCCAAGTTAAATAAAGATGCCTTTAAACTCTCAATTAGACTGGTCACCTTTACTGTGCATCAAAGGCAGAGGTCAAATGTGAGGCTAGGTCTTCCGACAAATTTGTGCTAAATTTGATTCATTTAACTTGACACTAGGATTGGTGCTTACAAACACCTTTCATTTTGTAGTTGGAGAAAGGCTCTCCGAAAATAAGTGTGGGCCACAAGATGTTTCAGCTAAGTTTTTTTTTAAATCGCCTGCCACGTGGCCATTAACGCTAGGTGGTTGCAGAAGTGTCATTATAAAAAGTGGGTCGTGGATCTAAATGTTTGGGAACACTGGTTTAGAGTACAAATACTGACAAAATTGATTAGAAAACATTTGGCATTTGACATTTCAATCATTTAGGGAGTGCAGGTAATGTTGTGCATAGGTTTTACTCCACGCGCTCACCACCACAAAGTTTTCCACTTGTCTGCATCCTGGCAATATCTGAATTTTGGCGCAGGGCTATCTACGCTAGGGTGGGGGCAGCGACACAGCATCGCACAATGGCAGACTGATCGGTTTGCAGGCAATAAGGACATAAAATAAAGCAGAATACTAGGGGTATATTTATGGGGACCTCGGGCCACACCCTCAGATCCGCCCATGCCTTGGTTTGGGGGGGGGGTGGGGGAGGGGGGGGGAGAGAGAGGCACACCTGCAATCCATGCCAGGAGACGAGACCGCTTCAATTCTTTGAAAGATATCAAAATAAAACTGGGCGTATGTGTCAATTTCGTGGCCATGGCAAGGAAAAGATGCTCTCAGTAAAGCTAGAGTGCTTACCATGGGACGCTTCAGTTAAGTTGGAAAATTGCCTGCCTCATGGGCATTAACGCTGCGGGGCTGTGGAAGTTTGTCATACTAAAAAGGAGGCCATGGATCTAAAGGTTTTACGAACACTGTCTTAGAGAACAATTTCCATTTCCATATTTAGGAAAGTGCTGGTAAATTGGTGCAAATGATTACTCCACTTTCCCACCATCACAAAGCTTTTACACTGGTCTACATTATGCCAATAACTTCATCAGAATTTTGGCACTGGTCTATCAACGCTAGGGTGGGGGGCACCAGCGCGGCGACACAGCATCAGAAGATCACATTTAGACAGTGATGGGTTAGCTGGCAATAAGGATTTAAATATAGAATATTAGGCGTACAGTTTTGGGGACCTCGGACCACAGCTTCTGTTTGCAGATCCACCCCTGCTTGGGTTTAGATTCTTAGTACACGTTAGCAAATTGCCTATGGTTGGGAAGGGCTATTCCTCCTGTGCCAGTCCGAGCAAATGCACTAGAACCACTGGGCCCAAAACTCCCCTTTTCCCCTCTCATTGATCATCTACAATGTGGCTCTATTTCACTTGCTGGTGCTGCATAAGGTTACTAGTTTGAACCCTGAACTTTAGGTCTGGTCAGTGTGGGGGTAAAGACGGGCCATAGCCAACCCAGACATATAAAGACACAACATTTGGAGACTGCCCATTAGAGTAGATTACACGGAACTGTGGTTAACGAAGGCAACACATCGATCCTTAAGGGACTGTTGATGAAGCTTACAAATGATGGTAAGCGAGTACAAATAATTGCATCGGGTTGTCCACCAGCAATAACTTATTAACCAATATACGTATAGCACTTTTGAGGCAACCCTCCTCACTCGGATAGTAGGGCAAAGTTTTCCCCAACAGACAACGGTGCATTGTGATTACAAAGCTGCAGCAGAGATTAGCTGGGGACCCCACCTCACATTTTAATAATTCACCTTGGTGGCAATGACCTCGCCTTCCTGGGGCACTACTCGTTAATCAAGCAATGAAGTCTACCATTGTTAAATCTGCAAATTCTTAAGGCACTGCGAGTTATGGCGGTCTAAAGTAATCCTGTGCAAGGTATGGCATGGAGCTAGGTCGAGGGTTGCTATGGGACATTGCTACAGAAGCGTAAATAGCCCCATGTGCAAGTTCACAGAGAGGAGGGGCTTTGGTTTCATACTGCACAGCCTTAGTGATGGAAGCACCATAGGTTACTCCAATGGGGACGGGATACACCTGCCAGAAGTCACCACGGACTTTATCCTTTGGACCTGCAAGAAGGACTAGTAACCACGGGTTGCAGGAGATTAAGGAGCTTGCCATGGTGGGTGACCCTAGATGCGATGGTGGCCACACCCAAGGCATTGGCAGGGTTAAATGACGATCCGCAGGCAGTTTGGTACATAGAGGTACCATTTGAGGGAGCACAGCCGAGGTGCTTGATGCCACAGGAGTCTATTGCAGGACCCTGTGATGTAAGCGAGGGCGCCCGTTAGTCCTTCGGGCAATTACAAGCCTGAGCAACCGGGGGCTTGACTGGTTACTGTGCCACCCCTAAGTACTGGTGGTTACGGATTTGAAGGAGAAAACTCACCAAATAAAAAATGGTAGCACCAAATGAGTTAGCCCACAGTGCTGTTTGGTTTATCAGGCGGGTGGGCAGCTTAGGTCACTCACCGCTGCCTGCCCTTGGATTGCCCATTAGTTAAACCACCACGCTGGCCTATTTCACATATGAAATAAACATGGAGCAAACTGTTTTCCACCAAACCATGTGTTGTCTGATTTATTTAATTCCTTATGTGCTAAGTAGCCATTTAATCATACGTGGACGGGTTGCACACCAATTTTTCCGAACAAAGAACACTTTTTTAGACCACACAATTAAAACACACAATTCATCTTGTGGCGTGCTCACTGGGGACGTGCCAAGCATAAATAGCACGTGTATAACAAAACACCGTCACTTTGAGGCTACTGTTTTCCCCAAAAGAGAGTCAGATGAATACTGAAATGACAAATAGAAACGCTGGGCATATTGGCATTTTTTAAATGAGTTGGAAGTATTTAAATATTTAACTGTGTAACCAAACGAATTGCATGCATTGTGGGAGTTGTAGTATCCCAGGGAGGTTTTGGCCGACTCAAGTGAAAATCATCACGCATTAGAAGGAAGAGGGTTTCATAAGGGGCAGGAAAGTTTAAAGAGGGTTGAGGAAACTAAAGCTGGTAATCTTTTTGGTGAACGGGAAAATAGGACGGTTATGTTTTAGCAGGTATGTGATAGGGAAAACGAGCGCAAGGGGAAGGGTTGAGAATAATATAAGGGGAGAGATTTCTGCATATCTTTTGGGTTTTAGGAGGATGGGGAAGGAAAGGAGAAAAAAAGGAGAAGTGTTAACGATGGTAATGGTGAGATAGACATGGAACTGTTGAGGGTGTGGGTTTAATGTAGTGAGGAAGTGAAAGTAGGTGGGGGAATGTTTGGAAGATGAAGGCTTTGAAAGTAAAAGGATGAGAACTATTGACTGAGGTAAATGGGGCAGCGAAGAGGCCACAAAAAGAATGGGGGACACTGAATGATAATTACTAAATATCCTGAGATATATGGGGTAAAGAAAAGAGTTAGTGCAACTGGATTGATAATGCATAATTATGGTAAACTTACTGCTGCGTGCGTTTGGGTTTTAAATACATGTCCGATTGTTCATTTACAGTTAACCCTGACGAAGGACCCTGAGGGGCCCGAAATGCATTGGGTTGCAATAAACTGCTTTTGACGAACGTTGCCTTTTTACGTGTTCCTTTGAAGAGGTTCGGATGGCCCACTTGGACATGAGAAACGTTGGAAATTGCATTTCCTTGCATGGGATGCAGAATGTTTAGAAGTAAAAGAATGTGAAAAATATGTCATAAAAGGAGACGGAAAAATAAACAAAAGGAAGATGAAGGATTAAAAGTACTTGCAATTGCAAGTAGCCATTTACCATATTTGCTGGGGTGAGTTTCCGATATCCATACTATGAGGTACGTGGCACATGCAGTGCACACTTCTAAGAGAACAGCCCCTAAGTGCCGCATTCAGGCACTCTCTCCAGCAGTCCACTCATGGGACCCCTCCAAGAGAGTCCCTCCCAGAGGTCTACAGTGTCATGGTACTTAAAACTGCCCAACACAGGTGGGAGTCTCTTTGTTACCCCGCTGGACATGCTGTCACCCACCCTACCCTGCCCTCGGCGTGCTGGTAGCTGTGTGTTGCTTCTTGTGCTGAGCTTGTTAATTGTTTATTTGTATTGCAGGCAGAGTTACAGGACAATACGGAGGCAGCCTGGTAGAGGGGTACCATCTGAGTGAGCACAGCAGGGCTGATCTATGCCAAAACCTAGGAGTCTTTAAGGCAAGACCCTGGGATGGAAGTGACCGGTGCCCGTTAGGCCTTCAGGCGGTTTAAAGCCTTAGCAACAGGGGAATGCCTGGTTGATGCCCCGTCCAATTAAAGGCGAGAGTAACAATCCAAGTAGCTATTGATCATGTTTCTGGGGGAGGGTTGCTGATATCAGAACCAAGTCAGCCAATGCCTGAAGTGGACTGACCAACTGCCTCAGGCTGCTGTGGGTATAAGAGAAATGTGAATGAAAACAATAGACCAATGAATGAAGGGGCTGGCTCAAAGTTTCTATAAGTACATTAGATACAATTTTTGTAAAAGCAAAAGGTTCTGGCTAAAGCACAGGTAAACAAATGTAAATGTACAGGAATTTATATAGCGCAAATCACCAACCGGTCTCTAAGCGCTTGCTTAGGGAACCCGTCCTGGGATTCCCTTGTGAGATAACCCCGTCAGGGTATCCGCAAGGTGAAAGCCAGGCATCCCGCCGCGAGGGGCCATTGTGGAGATTAAGCAAGCTATTGCCCAGAGTCGCAGAGTGTGAACCCGTGAACCGAGTAGGCACCGGGGCGAGAATTGTCGAGTCCATGGACATTTTAGGACTCCAGACCCCGCCGAGCCGGGAATTGAACCCTGGTCCAGGCTGACCTCTGCTTCCAGGTCTGCCTCCTCTAACCAGTGAGCCACACTTCTCCACAAACATTTGCAATGCAATAGGTCTCACATTTGAGAGATTTTGAGCGTTTGGCATTGTAAATGACAATGCCTTTTATTTATGTGTTTTGAAACCTGCAAAGCAATGACTAGAAGTACAAAATGCACATAAATATAAGGCATTGTCATTTACAATGCCAATAGCTTAAAGTTTTGAAAATGCGAGACCTGGTGCATTACTGGTTAGTCCCTAGTAAGTGGGGTTTCTACAGCAATAGCACATTTGGGTAATATCTTTTCAGAGACTGTAATTCTGTCTCCTCTTAATCTTTATCAGGCAATCCATTCACATTCCACTTAAGGCAAAATATCTCACATCCACACACATTTGTACACGCACTTTCACACCAGCAGGTGTTATACACAAGCATTGGCATAGCCAATAGGTCTCGCTTTTTGGAATGTAAGTGAATTTTCATAAGATTTATTTTTGTAGTGAGTTGTATTATGTGTAGGGTCTGTGGTATTTATTGTTTTATTAATATGTGTTATGTAATTATATGGTTGTGGTAGAAAGTAGAGGGGTGGTATAGGGGTAGAAGAGGGTAGAAGTGTAGATGGCTATATCGTTAGTAGAGGGGTAGAGGAGGGATAGTAGCGGGCTATAGGGTTAGTAGAGGGCTATTAGAGGGCTAGAAGGGTAGTAAAGAGGTAGATGGGTATTACATGGGTATAGGGTTAGAAGGGTAGATGAGGGGTATAAGATGGGTAGAGCAACAGTGGAGTGTTTGAGGAGGGGTAGTAGAGTGGTAGAGGGGTAGTAAAGGAGGAGATTTGTAGAAGATGTGTAGTAGTATAGGTGTAGAAGAGGGCCGGGGCTATCAAATTACTGTCTGTGATGGTACTAGCTGTTGTATGTTTTCTATTACGGGTGGAGATTGGTTATCATCCTGTACACAAGGGGGATACATTGCCTTAAATATAAGCAATGGGCTTCAATGGCTTCTCATGCATAAATGTCAGGTCATGCCCTCAGGTTGATCCTTCCTGGTGCCCACAACTTAATTTGGTATGTCAATTAGTACACTTGTAAAAACACACTTTACACTTAAAGATAGAATTATGCCTACCAAGATACGGTTGATCTCTTTATCAATGGTGATAACTATTGAATGTGTTAAGGTCAAAACTTGGGACATTCCTTACATCCAAGGGACATCAGGAAGATGTATGATTTCAGCCAGAGACGATCATAGAGCCCAAGAAGTCAACGTACTCCTTTTAGGGGGCACAACACATGCCTGGATACTCACTCTCTGTAAAATTTAGTTTGACGTATGGTGAATTGGTATTTATAAAGTGTATTTATATATAATATTTTATTGTTTTTGAAAATGTATGTTTTAAAGGCTGTCTAAACATTATTAAAGTTTGAACTGTACTGTAAAATTCAATGGATGGGCAGAGGGGAAAAGAGCTTTAAACGCACTGCCCTCTTAATATGAAAGTTACTGCTAGGAAAGGTTCGCTCACCTCTTTATTTCTGTTAGTCTAGCCGTGTTCCAGAATTGTCTTTTTTTAATTTTTAAAGGAACAGCAAACTCGACAGTAGTATGGCTTACTGCATGATGGCATGCGATTCTCTTGCCTGTCAAGGACCACTATATTTTGCTAGCATAGCTTGACTGGTGGTTTCTCTATATCCCTCATTCTGTGATCCTGATTTGTGCCAACGAGGAGCATTTTGCACAGACCAGTATTCCAAATTGTGCAATAATTAGCACACATTGTAATTTTTTAGTGATGGTAATTACGAGCAATTTTCCCCAGGTTGAGAATGATTCGCAAAACAATAATGTAGATATGTCCTGCCTTCTTCCAAACTTTGGTAATGACTAATCTGATAAATAATCAGTGAGAAAATGTAGTAATGTTTGATTCCAGCAAACAACAAAATTCACATGCAATTCCTACCTTTCAGCAGTAAAACCTTTAATGGAGTTGTAGAGAGGGTGACCAGACGTCCCGGATATCTCCTGATACTCCCGGTTTTCAGAGGGCTGTCCTGGTGTCCCGAAGCTTTTTTTTAATTTTGAATACATGTCCTGGTTTTAGGGACAAAGGTCATTCATTCTGCAAGCGAGTATTGGTCTTGTTCAGGCTGTGCAGAAAGGAGTCGGTTGCGTCAGTGGCGTAACAAAACTTGAGGGAGGCCCCCCATGCAACGTCTAAGGAGGCCCCCCCACCAACTCTCTGGATATGCAACAGCAGGGGGGAGACAGAGTGGGAGGAGGGCAGGGGGCTCGGGATAGAGGTCCTGCCATTGCTAATGTTATGCAAGGTCAGCGGTTAAATGTGTGAAATATCGGGACAGGCCAGACACCGTTTTTTGCTTCTCTAAAGCTGGTCACCCTAGTTATAGATCGCATCCTGTGGTATCGGTGTTTACAGGTGCAGCAAAACCCTCACTCAAAACCAAAGCTTAAGAAGTGTTAACATCCAAACAATACTACTTGTTTCCCTTCCTGCAGTGCGATGAAGGAAATATTTGCAGCGGATAAAAAGGAATCAAGAATCACGAGAAATAATGCTGTTAGTGACAACATATCTGCGTAGTGAACGCCGCAGGAAAGGAAAACCTTCACAACATGTTTCAGTCTTCTTCACACAGCGACAGATTCTCGCGCCAAACGATGATAGGCTGATTTTCCATTTTCAATGGTAGTTCAGACCGTAGTCGAGGAGCAGATCATCGACGAGAACGATAACGACATGACTCTCACAGGTTGGTTACTCACGCGCTTCAATGCACAGTAAACGAGAAGTTGGAGGTGACGTAAAGCAAGTTTCCACATTCTCGCTGTCTGCAGATTGCAGCAAGAGCTTTTACAACAAGGAACCCATACAGGGACTGTTCCACGGTCTCTAGTAGTGGGTGCGGGGTTTCCAAATGTAATAGGAAGGATTGACTTCTACTGTAGCGCCTTTGGGGCGGAGGGCTGCTGGCTAAAAACGGTTTGCATAGTTTGGTAGGAAAATCTCTTTTACGAGGGGCTACTTACCCAAGGGCTGTCAAGGTGCCCTGAAGCAGGGCGTCATCCATAGCTGATCAGATAAGCGAAATAAATGAATTAGGACCTCAGTTTGAAACTCGCAGACGCTGTTTCCTTGAACGGTAGTCTTCTTTCCACACCCCCCAATTAAATGTCGGAGTCTTTCTTCATTTTCTACTGCCATTACGGAGGAACCGCACCATATCTTGGTTGTTCAGGTTTCATAACTTCCGCACTGAAATTATAGCGATCTCCTAAGCAACAGCAGCGTGACGTCTCGGCGCGTGAGGGTTAAAACCAATACAACCAGGTTGTAGTCGAGAACAGTTCCAGTAAAAAATAAACTTCTCGCAAGGTTCACCGGATCCTCTTTATATCAGCAACTACCATGTGAAGCCCTCCGTTGAGTCTGAACCCAGTGCGAACAGAAAACAAGATGCAACAAGCATTGGCTGCGCGGCAGTAAAGCTGCGCCGCCGTGAAAGCCTGTACAATGCATGCCTCCTTCCACCAAGGAGAACAAGGCAACAATGACTAAAAGCACACGCACACACAAAAAAAAAAGGGGCGGGAACAGGATACTGAATCCCGCCCCTCCAGGACTCCCTGACCTGCCTCATGGTTGCCAAGGCAATATTTCTGAAAATATTGTCGTGCTACCCTAAGGCAGGTCATGGAGTCCTCGAGAGGTGGGATCCAGAGCAGACAAATCTGCTAAACAGGAGCTTTTTCCAATGGCAGGCCTCCGTTTCGAGAGGCCTGCCAATGGAAAAAAAGGGCGTGGCTTCATGCCATACTGAAATCCCCTGCTCACAATATCTCTTTGCCTGCAGCAGGGCCATGCCCTGCAATGCAGGCTTCGACCTAAAAAGGAAAAGAAAGCAAAAAACAATGACTAGCTGAGGGAGATTTACAATGTTTTGAGTTGTTGGCAACTACTTTCATTACTTTATGAGCAGATTGCCTTATTTACTGAAACCTCAGTGAAAAATTATTTGTATATTTGTTTGAACTAATGAGTACTGTGTTACACATTAAAACTGTAAAGAATACCTTGCTGTATGATGTAGCATTCACTCAATTTGAGAGGAGTTCTGTCCTCGACTATCTCACCTCAACACTTTCTCAAGCTTAGAATACCCTAGAAGTGTCTTATGAAGTTTTGTGAACTCATAACATGAGAGTAGAAATTACAACAAAAATGGTTTGTATCTTTATTTTTCTTTGAAGCCACTTGCTTCTACCTGAATTAACATTTCAACTTCAGAATTCTTTGCTTATGTTCATGCGCAAGGAGTCTTCCAGAATATCCTGATGTATGAAATATGGCAACTACTTTAACATTTTATCACGGTTATTAAATCAACTTGCAATCAAGATTTTAGAGAAAGTCTTGTAAACAAAAAATTTTCAAACTTTCATTCCACGAGGAACAAAAAAATATCTATTCATTGAAAAGTTACAAAGTGTAAAGAAAATCCCAGACTCTGTAGTTACACAAACGTAGAATTGATTTAAGGTTTAGAAAAGCCACTCAAACTGCAGTCATAATAGAAAGTACAACGGGAGACCATAAGATTCGTTTATCAAGCATCAGCATGATAATTGTGAAGTAGATTGTCTAGGTGAAGCTTATCTGGTATCATACAACGAAGCTAGATGTTATCTACTGTAATAAAACAGAGTACATGCCGTGGTGCAGAATGACTGGTGCATTTTTAAGGTTAATTAAGTACAGAATGCTGACAAAGCTTCAAGTTTCCGGTACAAAAGTCTGATGGCGATGCAGAAGAAAACTTGAGGAAAGCAAACAACGAGGTTTGCTGTCATTTTATGAAAGACAGTTAATTTAGGAGTATCTTATCATCATGTACATGTTATAATGGCGACATTCTGTGGCACAAGGCAATGGCAATTTCAAAGGGCACACAAGAATCTAAATCTTGGTTCAACGTGGCCCTTAACAACGAAAGACGACAACTCAGACAGTGTGAAAGGACTTGGCGACTAAACCCATCGACATTGCACCTAGCGCAACTTGGATCTGCTCTGTTGGCATAAAATATTTTTTTTTTAAATCACATTTTTTGAGAAAAGGCCTCTTTCTTCCGCAGCCAACTAGACCAGGCAAAGAACAGACCTAGAGAACTCTTCAACATTGTTAAAAGTCAAACAAACGACACATCCTCACACGAAATCAAAGCCACCGAGGATCGATGCGAAGAAATTGACAGCTTCTTCACAGATAAAGTCCCAAAAATTGAACAATCCTTCATCCAAAACTCAAATCCTCCTTCTCTCTTAACCGGTCTCCCTTTACCCACCCCTGACCAGATCATACCAAGGACAATCAGGTCTGCCTCCAACTAAAAAATTATTCTCATTGGTCAGACTTCGAACCCATGTCGGAAAACGAGGTCTTCAATATAATTGCAAGCCTAAAGCCTACTTCCCACACTATGGACCCCCTCCCATCCACAACAGTAACAAAACTCAACCACATTGTTGCCCCTTTCTGGACAAAAATTATCAATTCCTCGCTCACGTCAGGCTGTGCCCCAGACTCCCTTCAACTGGGACAAATCACACCCATACTCAAGAAACCAGGGGCCAACCCTAAAGATCTCAACAACCTCAGACCTATATCCAACCTCCCTTTCCTAGCTAAAACTTTGGAGAAGTGTGTTCAACAACTCAACAAACGCATTGATGAGTTCAACCTCCTCAACACCTTTCAATCAGGATTCAGGAAAGGTTGTAGCGCCGAAACAGCCATGCTCAATATTTGACGATATCCACAGAGTCTTTGATGAAGGGGAAGCTTGTCTCCTCATCCTTATTGACCTATCAGCGGCATTTAACAGAATAAATCATTCAACTTTACTTGAGACCTTGAAGAGGCGCTCTGGCATTAACGGCATAGTACTAAAATGGTTCACTTCCTTCTTTCAGCACCGTTCTCAACAGATTAAAATCAACTCATGTCTCTCTTAGCCAATACAAGTCACACTTGGGGTCCCGCAAGGCTCGATCCTCTCACCATCCCTCTTCAATCAATTCATGGAACACCTTACAATCATTCTGAAACAAGCAGGAGTCAACTATCGCCTATATGCAGACGACACACAAATCTACACAAAACCAAATCACCCAGCAACATCTTACACCTCAATGTCACACTAACCAAGATCCAAACTTGGTTCAACGCAAACCACTTCAAGCTGAATCAGGACAAAACGGAATTAATAATGTTCTCTCCGAAAAGGAATCACCGACCAATTCAAGACTAGCTTAATTTCTATAATGATCGCACTAAATATCCTAAATGCGGTCTGGTGGCAGCAGACCTCATACATATGATTTATTCGTGCCCATCATTAGCGAAATATTGGTTGGACATAGAAAATATTCTAATTCAAAATCAACTGATTAATTTTTCATTAAATGCCGCCGCGGTACTAATGTCCATATACCCGGCTAGCTCTATCTATAAAGATCTGCTAAATATTATGTTGGCTTGTGCTAGACTGGTGGTAGCTAGGGCCTGGATTTCTCAGAACCCTCCTCATACAACCGAATGGTGGCCATTAGTTTATGAATTTTACACTATGGAAGATGCTATTGCTAGGAATAGAGGAATTAAAGCTAAAAATAGGTTTACCAAAATATGGGGTCATTTTTTGCAATGCCAGTAACGATTAAAACCTTGTATGTTTTTTCGGTTTACGATGCTATTAATTATTAGTGATATGTCCTGACTAGGAATTACATCTTTTACTTTTGTCTCCGCTTTCTTTTTTTCATTTGCTATAATATAAACTCGCACCAAATTGTTCTCGATTTATCTTATTTTTTTGATTTTGTACTTGGATATGTTAATCTCCTTGAGTTGCTTGTCAAATAAAATAATTAAAAAAATAAAATAAAAAAAAAGACTAGCTCAAGAATCTGGATGCCCTAAACTGCCCCTTCGTCCTATCCGACTCAGTTAAGTCACTAGGCATTACCATGGACAAGAACTTATCAATGAAGACCCACATCAAAAACTCTGCAAAAGGTGCGCTTTACTCACTAAAACATTCCCCAAGATGATCTGAAGACGATATTACAATCCCATGTCCTCTCTAAACTGGACTATGGGAACGCCATCTTAATAGGGACACCAAAAACTCACCTAGCCCCACTAAGGTCAGTCCTTAACATGGCCGCTCGGCTCATAACTGGTGTAAAAAGATTCAACACATCACACCAACCCTCAACTCCCTTCCCATGGAAGGGAGATGCATTTACAAACTTGCCTGCATCACACACACAAAACCCTTCACTCACCTTCCCCCAACTAACTAAACAGCAAACTGGTAAAAGCAGGAAAATCCAGAACTCTGAGAAGCTCTAACTCACTTCTTCTCATCCCTCCGAAATTGAAACTGAAAACCACTCTGTGCCGATCCTTTTCTGGTAACATACCCAGGATGTGGAACGCACTCCCTAGAGACCTCAGATGCAACCCCCCTAATCTCCTGCTTCAAAAGGGAACTTTAACTTCATCTCCTTAACAAATATTTTACCTACCAACGTCAACTAACCTAGACTTCTATATCCTAGCTTACTCCCCTCTCACTTGACCATCAAGGATAGGTGGTTACTTGAAAATGTTTGTTCTCCCTCTTCTTCACGGTTTGCCTAATTATTATGTTTTACGTATATCTTTTTGCTTCCTTAGGTCCTGCTATGTAATGCAATTCTTTTTCTCTCCTGTGTGTATGTAAAGCACTCTGATATCCACGGGTCAAGCAAGCGCTATATAAAACTTTTAAAATAAATAAATAAAATAAGGTGTACAAAGTAAAGCATAATGCAGTTATCATTTTCTGTTACAGACCATAGTGGCAATCTTCTGTGGCAATATTATGCATTCTCAGAAACAATAGTATGGGTATACATTGACAATGTGATGACATTCTGTCGCATAATACATGAACTAGGATGGGCAGCAAATTACTTTTGTGTGCCACTTTTTATGTATTATACAGTTTTATACAATTGCCCCGTTTAATACATGCAGTTAATATTGAATATGCTTTGCGCAAATGTTCACATTAAAATCAGATCAAAGAAAATGCATCATACACAACCCTTGCAGTTAAAAATCAAGATAAATAGCAGCACCAGTTCAAAACAAGCCACAGCTACAGAAATGCTCTAAAAGCTAAGCGGCAAAGAGGGTTTGTTTGGAGAACATCTACCAGCTCGCACACTTCTTTTGCATTCACTTTCTAAAATGTGAAACAGCTGCAAAATCTGTAAGCTATATCACCAACTCTAACAGAATATATATAATCTATTAAAACTTTTGAGCGTAGTATTGGTTGATGACTAACATTGCATCTGCCATTTACACACGGGGCACGTCACAAATAGAACAGCGCATCTCTGACAAGTAAGGGAGACCCTGTTAGGGAGATGTGGCTAGATGTCCTTAAACAGGAAATATGGCTAGCAGCAGAGAAAGGAACATATTTTGTCTGTCCAAACACTTTAAAAATGCACCTTTTCAATAAATATGAAGTATTATTTTGATAAAAATTGAGCTGCATACCTATGTAGTGAATGTATAATGAAAGAAGATGGCCGCCGTGCTGGAGCTCGCCATAGAAGCTCCGGGGCTAAGGATCACTCTTTTGTGAATATACCTGCTTATGCCCCTCATCCACTCTTATACTCGACAGCCCTGCTTCAAGGAAATTGTCTGCAATGCAACTATCCCTGCTACACACCCACAAGGAAGAAAATGTGTTCAGAAATCCTACCTGAAAACCTTGGCAGATGACGCCTCCCGGAGACTGCCTCGGACACAAGAGGTGTTTGGAGCCCCCACGGGTCTAGGCTGTAGTAGACGCACAGTCCCACTGTTTGTGCGGAGTGAGTCTCCTGCTTGCCTCGCATAGTATTGTCATGACGTGGATCCCTGGGCTAAGCAATGTGATCGTCCCACCTGCAGCCATCGGGACTCTTGTTGTGGCGCTGGCTTGTCGGTACAATCTGCCCCAGCGGCTTTGCCATGATTACTGCACTGGGAGTCAAGTCCCTGGGCTTCTGATGTGCTGCTGGATGAGCCCACATCTGATGGAGATCGCCGAGCGGCTCCGGTGGGACTGGCTCATCGAACTCGAAACTCAGCGGGGTGAAGAGCCCCCACATGACCCCCACAGAGCCCGATTCCGGTGAGTACCCGAGCAACGAGTACGAAAGGGTCTACTCACCGGAACCTGAGATTTGGTGAATTATCTCAACAGACACGTATTCCCAGTAACGGGAGACGTGAGGCTCACTACCGCCTGCCTGACCGTAAGATGGCAGCATCTGACCCCTAATCTATTTCCCTCCTACAGAACTACCCCCTAAACTATTTCCACCTTTGCCAGACTTCTACTCATCTCCGAACCGGACAATAACTTAGTCTAGTCGCGCTGGCCTCAGAAACAGGAGACGCAGCACATCCAATCACACCACCATTACCGGGGGCCTGTCCCGAAGATGGTGGCTGCCCGCCCCCAACTTCAAATCATCAGAAATATCACCGGACACCTCAGCACTCCTACCCTCTCCCTGGAAACTAGGGCGTAACAATCTCAGACACGCGGGCCTCAGAAACGGAAGGAACAGCGCACACCATCACTTACCATGCCTTTTGCCACTACATCTTCATTCTGAACGTCCTGGAGAACCTATGCTGTGTGCTTCATGTCCTGGATGGAAAAGCTTCTGGAATGGCCTGTGCCAGGCTTTTACCTTAGAGATGGGGCAAGCGCATGACCACAAAGAGAAAACAGTCTGTCCCCCCCAACAGATGCTGTTTGTACCCATTTAGTACTCTTTCTTTCTTTGTCTACTTCCTTTGCTCCTATCCCCTCTCCCCTGAATCTCTCCACTTGCCTGCTACACTGCCTAGGCCACTGACCTTTTGTGCCCTTTGACTAAGCACTCCTTCTCCCCTTGTTGGGGAAAGATCTAATATTTAGACTCTAGAATCTCAGCGGACCTGCTGAGAGAGTCCACAGCACCAAGAGTGCCACTCACAGTTGAGGTATGGTATGGCACCCCTTGCCAAAGCTCTCCCTCTCCCCTTTTTGGGGGAAGGATCCGGTATGTAGGCCCTGGAGTCTATGAGAGAGTCCACTGTGTATAGGGAGCCTCTCGCAACAGAGATGGGGAAATGATACCACTTTCCCTGGGATCACAGCTTACTGGACTTTGGACGCAGCTTTGTCTCGTCTACTGATTTGTGTCCCCGTCACTCTCCCCCTCCTCTTTCCATGCTGTGTCTCTCGCCCTCCCCTCCTCTTTCCCTCCTTCATTCTCGGTCTACTTTCCCTGCCCCTACCCCCTTCCCCTGAATCTCTCCCCTTGCCTGCTTTTTCCCTTACGTATATGTCCTTCTTGTTTGTCTCGACCTTACATGTAACTATGTTGCCAGGCTCTAATAACTGTGTAACCTTTGTAAATATGTAACCTGCAACTATGGTCTGATACTCATGCAAAGTGCTCTGATACCACCGGGTCAAGCCAGCGCTATATCCAACCTTTAAAATAAAAAATAAAGAAAATAAAGCTCACCAACAAATACCATAAAAACACAATGAAGAGTAATTACTTTTAGGGCTAATGAATTCTATTCCATCAACAAAGAAAGCTGCGCAGCCTTGGAAACTGGGGACGATACGGTCATGGAGATGTGGTGAGATTTGCTTTCAGTGGAAAGAACAGGGGGGGCAGGGTAAAGGAGCAGCCTTGAGAAGGTGTTGTCAGGGAGGCCACAGAGTCCCCACTGTCCTGTTCAGAACCAAACGTAGTCTTGCTTCTAACATAGAAAGGAAGCAGGATTTTTTATTTTATTTTTAACCGCATCGCTGCGGCGGCTTTTCCCGTTGTGTGCGGCTATTTTCAAAAAGCCGCGTTACATGACTAGCTCGGCTCGTCATCAGCATACGAGCGCCGTAGCGGATGACGAGCTGAGCTCGTCATCAGCATCGAAGGGGTTAAGTTGTACACAGCGCTAGCTTAACCCGTAGGTATCAGAGTGCTTTACATACACACAGTAAACAGCAGGAGGACATTACATTACATAGTAGGCCGGCAGTAAGGAAGCAAACCAAAGAAAAAAATACTGCATGGGCACAATATGCAGTGCAGCGGAGGTGGAGAGAGCAATAAAAGAAACAGGTGAGAATGACCTAGTCCGGTCACCCACTATCCTTGA
Organism: Lissotriton vulgaris; assembly: GCF_964263255.1. Taxonomy (NCBI): domain Eukaryota; kingdom Metazoa; phylum Chordata; class Amphibia; order Caudata; family Salamandridae; genus Lissotriton; species Lissotriton vulgaris. The sequence goes on from NC_141687.1 coordinate 249,487,813, forward strand.
ATGCAGGGGCGGATTGGCACTGCGGGCAGTCTGGCATGGGCCGAAGGGCCGGTGTCCCAGTGCCCTCTGTGGGCCGTTTTTTTCTCCCCTTTCCCAGTGCTCTCTGTGGACTGGGAAAGGGGAGGGAAAAAAACGGCCCACAGACGGCACTGGGACAAAGACAGAAAGGAAAGCAGCTTCGCTGGTCGGCCGTACAGTGATAATCAGCTGTGGCCTCCTTCACCCCCTGCCATGCACAGCAATCACGCAGAGGGTGGGCTGGGGAAGGGTGATTGTGTGGACAGAATCGGCCTTCCTGGGGACCAGGTGTTGCTCGGTCCTTTGACCCATTCTTACATCGGCCCCCCTGGTGCCCACGCAGCCCAGAAACAGTGTTTGTTCTAACACCTCGCCCACAGCCCTTCACATGCAGGGCATAGTGGGCGAGGAAGAGAGGAAGAATGGGTCTCACAGTAGGGGCCAGGTGATGTTTGGAACAAGCACATCTTCACCTCAGCCTCCCCCTGGCTACCATGGATGACCCAGCAGCTTTACTGCTTTACTAGCCTTACTGCATGATTAACCACTTTCCTACAGGCCTTAAATGAGATTGTGCAGCACAGGCCGAGAAGTTAGGCATTTGTGACCACCATCTGTGGACTATTGTCGTAGCATGACCCTGGTGATAGCAGCTTTTGTGTTACCCTGCTAGGACATTGCCCTGAGGGGCTGTGGAGGGCTGAGTAATTTACTAATAGCAGGGTCCTCGCTGCTGTTCAGGTTCTCCTGCGCTGGAAGGCTGAGTAGGTTAGCAATTGCAGGGTCCTCACTGCTTTTCAGGTGCTCCTGCGCTGGAGGGCTAGAATAATTTTGTAATAGAAAGGGGCCTCGCTGTTTTATTACTTGCTCAGCTTTTAGGCCATTGTCACCTTGGCGCGGTGTCCTTCACAAGAACAGTATCCTCCCACTCACATTCCTTGTGTGTGCATAGGCATATATGGCCTGATGCCAGAGTTGCAGAGATGGGGAATCATGTTTGAGTCCCAGCGTCTGCCCAACACCCAGTGATTCTGGGCAGATCACTTCATCACCCAGGCCCTTAAATAAAAAATCGGATCTTGAGTACTGTAATTGGTGCTCATGAATAGAACTCAGGTCAGGTTTTCTAATGTTGTGGATTTCTGATTTATGTGATTAGAGTCAAGGTATAGCTGGTAGGGAAAGAGTATCTAACGACATTGTTCAGGGTGTTAAGACTGCAAGTAAGTATTCGGTTTTCAGAAATATAGTGCTCCTAGTCTTTACCAATGTTACTGGCTCTTTAAGCTTTAAAATGCTTAATGTACTAAATATTTCTCTACAAATTAGACCTCAAAGAGTAACCAAATGATATTTCATGGAAGGGCAAGCCCCTTAAATGTAAGGCACGCCCCTTGAATGTGGGCCAAGTGTCTTGAATGTGGGCCAAGTGTCTTGAATGTAGGCCACGTGTCTTGAATGTGGGCCAAGTGTCTTGAATGTAGGCCACGTGTCTTGAATGTAGGCCACGCCCCGCGAATGTGGGCCACGCCCCGCGAATGTGGGCCACGCCCCGCGAATGTGGGCCACGCCCCGCGAATGTGGGCCACGCCCCGCGAATGTGGGCCACGCCCCGCGAATGTGGGCCTCGCCCCGCGAATGTGGGCCACTTTTTTTCGTCAGTGCCCGGGCCAAATTGTGATCCCAATCCGACCCTGCTTGAATGTCTAGGGAGAGAGGAGACAACTCTGATATAGTAGTCTAGGTAAGTTGCCGTTGGTATGAAAGTATTTGTTGGGAGAGTTCTGATGGATACAGCGGCACAGGGATATGCGCAGTCTGCGATTTTCTGCAACACTAACCCAATCGACGAATCAGCCATTTACATACTTGTAGCATGCGTGGGATCGTGAACAGTCAGGAAGCTGCGGAACTACGGACTACACTGACATACAACAAAGTATTGTGGACAAATGTGGCGTCCGCCATTAGAAAGCAGCAGCTGACAAGTCTTTAATAAGTTGTTGGATTCAGGACATGCTTTTTAATATCAGAGGAGTGATGCACTTGCGAGAGAAAGCTCGCTTGTCCACTCCAGAAGACTAGAAGAGCATCAGAACGTCAGAGTACTGAGCCAGAGGGTGCTTTGTTCTCAACCTCGGTTCAGAAAAGGGGGTGGTGATGAACAGAGTGTCTGAATTAAGCAGACCACTCTTACCCAGTCCAAAGATCAGGGCTTGATCCATCACCGTTATTTAGCTCACTGCACCACCCCAGCTCAGAACCTGGCTATATGCAAATTAGTCTGTCCCTGCCCCAGTGCATCATGGGAACAGGGCAGACCAAACTACCAAGCCAATTCTTCACCGGAAAGGAGACAAGCTTCCAGGGACAGGTTTCTGGCATTTCAGCCGTCGTCGGCCCGGCTTGCTTGAATCCTGATGGTGCAGTGAGCAAGGGACTCATGTCTGAGTATACCCTGCCACACCTATAGTGACCAAAAACGATTCAGAAAAGGGGGTGGTGATGAACAGAGTGTCTGAATTAAGCAGACCACTCTTACCCAGTCCAAAGATCAGGGCTTGATCCATCACCGTTATTTAGCTCAACATTTATCATTTTGTCCACCATAAGCGTGGAAGGGTATACTCAGATGTGAGTCCCTTTCTCACTGCACCATCAGGATTCAAGCAAGCCGGGCCGAAGACGGCTGAAATGCCAGAAACCGGTCCCCGGAAGCTTGTTTCCTTCCCAGTATAAGAATTGGCTTGGTAGTTGGTTTGCCCTGTTCCCATGATGCACTGGGCCAGGGACAGACTCATTTGCATATATCCAGGTTCTGAGCTGAGATGGTGCAGTGAGCTAAAAAACGGTGATGGATCAAGCCCTGATCTTTGGACTGGGTAGGAGTGTTCTGCTTAATTCAGATACTCTGTCCATCACCACCCCCTTTTCTGAATCATTTTGTCCACCATAAGCTTGGAAGGGTATATTCAGATGTGAATCCCTTGCTCACTGCACCATCAGGATTCAAGCAAGCCGGGCCAAAGACGGCTGAAATGCCAGAAACCGGTCCCCGGAAGCTTGTTTCCTTCCCAGTATAAGAATTGGCTTGGTAGTTGGTTTGCCCTTTTCCCATGATGCACTGGGCCAGGGACAGACTAATTTGCATATAGCCAGGTTCTGGGCTGGGATGGTGCAGTGAGCTAAAAAACGGTGATGGGTCAAGCCCTGATCTTTGGACTGGGTAGGAGTGTTCTGCTTAATTCAGATACTCTGTCCATCACCACCCCCAAAAGCAGCTGCATACTGACACTACGCAATAAACAATCAGACGTCTTCAGTGTAGTATTAGACCGTGCAGCAGTTAATCGATACACTCCTGCAAAAGCCACAGATATTGTCTCCTGAAAATGTATGCCAAGATATCCTTTGCAAATTATTCAAATGGGGATCGAATTGCAAAAATAAACAACGTTTTAGAAAAAGTTATGGTGAGTTGGAAAATAAAGCAGCTTTGTGTGTTGCTGGTGGAACCCCGATAAATTTAAGTAAAGCCTCATCCCACAAATGCAAGAAACAACTGTTTGTGTGCTCAGTCCGTCGGCTGGTGCGCTTCATCGATCTCCCGAAAACGATTCACACGATGCAGGCCTTCGACAGCGGAGTGTGAGAGGACAATATATGAAGGCAGGCGGCAGCTGCGGGAGAGGTGTGACCAATCGCGTACTACCCCGAGGCACAGAAAGGCGAGAAGCCCTGCTGCTCCCTTGTGTCCACTAAAACCTCCACCACAGATGGGATCCTGACAACATCTATAATCAAGGCCAGGCCTTCACCTCCATCCCGCTTGACACATAAATCCTCAGGCTGCTCAGTGTGCTGCTTGCAATGACAACCACCCCGGTTAGCAATCGTCGTGCAAGGACTCTGCGTGTTCTTAACAAGTAAGCGTACTGACTGACTCCCTCCCCCCACCAGGAACTATGTATGGCAGGCATACATAGCAGATAATAAAAAGCGGTTCTAGATTCCAATTCCATAAAACGTAGCTGCGTAAAGACGACGTAAACATGGAGGACAAAGCATGACCTTGCATTAGGCATGCGCACATAACTCAAGACTCGACTAAAAAAATGTATTTCATTTTATTTCTATTAAAATCAAAGCTCTAAAGTTGTGTGTATTTGTTCGACACCAATGCTGTCCTAGACACATATTAAGAGTTATCGGATTGCCTCACGTCAGTGGGGCAGCACTTTCACAGTCCTGAGCTATAATTGAACATGAAACATCTGTTTACTCAAACAAGGAATGGAGTGTTTGGGGCGACTATATGAACATCCAAGATTTTATGTCCATTCTGTGCACAAGTGTGTATTTATTTTTTAGAAAATGTTTTTACATTTTTCTGTGGTGCCACTCTAAGAGGGGGTGTAAGTTTACATAACAGTTTAATAAACAGGAAGACCATCGTTTCAAATTACATTGACTATGGGATAAACACCCAACAATGCATAGGTTTAGAGGTGTGGGAAATGAGGTTGGAAAAGAGGAACTGGATCAGGGTTGAGTAAAGAAGTAGATATTAAGAACAAAAAGAATGTGGAGAATATTGGAGGCGGTAGCGAGTCGTGTAAAGAAAGGTAGAAGAAGACATAAGAGAGGTAAAAGTATGAAGCAGAGATCAAGTTGCAGGCAGGGTAGATAATGTTTTCAGGGTGCCAGTGAATTATGATAGTAGTTAGGACGACTTTTTAAAACTCAGTCCCTACACGAAGACTGGTAACCGCACCTGTCCTTTTAATTAAAGAAAAAAGTCATTCTCCCTTTATAACCTATTAAAAGGGCACACTCTTTAATAAATTGGCAATAAATCAGCAGTTAGTCCTTTTACCATCCGCGATTTCGCAGACGAAACAGCCATTCATCTAAGGCTATGGGCAATGAAATAGGGTGGCTGTAGATTCAGGGGTGCTCTAGTAAGGTGCTGGACTGCATGCAGTAGTCCACATCACAGACTACATAGTATGCATGTTCGGTATCCTGCATCTTTCACAATCAGGATTTTTTTTTGTGTCTTCCTTGGTGACCTTCAGACATTCTGAAGAACCGGATTAACCCACTTACTGGGTCTCGACGGCGAGGGAACCGCCCAAGCCTTCCATACCTTTCATATGTATCGGAATGTTGCACAATGGCAAGACATTCACCCCCAGTCACAGATCTGGGTTTAATCCATCGTTATTTTGCTCACCAAGCCACCCCAGTTCAGACATGGCCATATGCAAATCAGTCTTGACCCTGCGCCTCATGGGAACAGTCTAGCCCAAACTGCCAAGCCACGTCTTCCCTGGACCGGAATCAAGCATCCTAGGACCGGTTTCTGGCTATCAGCCGTCTTCAGCCAGGAATAACGATGGATGTATTAACCCAGATCTGTGACTGGGGATGAACGTTTGGCCATTGTGCAACATTCCGTCCATCATCTTGCGTGTTTTGCTGTTCACCCTATGTGGGAAGGGTATTCCCAGACGTGGGTCCCGTGCTCACTACGCCAGTGGAGTCAAGCTATCCTGGCTGAAGACGGCTGATAGCCAGAAACCGGTCGTAGGATGCTTTATTCCGGTCCAGGGAAGACATGGCTTGGCAGTTCGGTCTGGACTGTTCCCATGAGGCACAGGGTCAAGACTGATTTGCATATGGCCACGTCTGAACTGGGGTGGCTTGATGAGCAAAATAATGATGGATTAAACCCAGATCTGCGACGGGGGTGAATGTTTTGCCATTGTCCAACATTCCGTCCATCATCTTGTGTGTTCAGCTTTGCCGGAATACCATTAGGGCCAGGAGTTTTCTCCTGTCGCAATTTTGCAACTGCCCCTTGTATTTCCACCAACATCAAATCAGCCTCTAGTTCTGCTGCTTCCTCGTCGCCCAGCACTGGAGCCGGAATGGCAGTCAAGTATTCCTCTATATCGGAGTTGTCTTTTAGGGGGCGTGCTTCCTAGAAATTCCTATAATATGCAGCACACGTTTCAGCAATACGTGTACAATGTCCCACACCCACCAAGCCTATGCTTTTTTGCTAAGCCGAGCCAGGAGCACCTCGTCATTGTCTCCAGCCTCATAGAGCTTATGCAGCATTGCCAGTCTATGTATCCTTGCACTGTCCATAGCTAGGCCCCTATATTCCTGACGCCGAGCTTCGAGATGTCAGGTTAGCTTAGGGTCTTTATCGTGGATTGCATGTCACTCAAGGCCCAGTAGTGTTTGTTCTAGTTCTCTCAGCACTTTAACCTTCTCCCACACAATGCGATTCTGGGCTCGATGCCCCAGCACAGTCTTATTGGTTTCACACAGTTACCCCAGAAGGGATCGAATTCTCATTTTCAAGAAAAGTTCTGTAACACCCATATACCACTCAGCACCTTGCCCTCCTCTAGGTCTGCAAATGTCTCTCCTGGAGCATTGCAACGCCTAGGTGTAGACTCCTTATATACTGTGACACCAGACCCTTCTTGATTTTTTCCCCTAGTCCACTGATGTTCTAGGTCATTACCGAGTGGTCCGTGTTCACATGAGAGGCAGTCTTGGCCATGGGATATTATCTCATCTTATTATTAGAATATGTCAAACTCCCTGTGCCGTCGTGCACCCTGTAGGGCCTCTGTCCTTTATAGCCCATGCAACCAACAAAAAACAAGAAGAGAAAGAACCATAACTGATCCCAGCCCCCTCCCCAAACCCCCTCCTCCTGCACCCACACCCCACCCTTTGCACATACCATTTAGTCCAGGAGAACCAGTCCAGGAGAACCAGCGACATGCCGGAAAAGATGGAGATGTCTGTCTACAACCCCATAGATCTACTCTGCACCAAACACTGTAGAACCTACAGCATTGACACCTTGTAACAATGTTTGAGAAGAAGTTATTACAGCCTTTGCTATGGGGTAGTGTAGGGCGTTAGGTATACCGTTAAAGCCCCTTCTGCCGGTATTTAGGTGCTTGTTCCTAATTAATTCGGGTCCGAACCTGGCACCTGTCCAGTTGCACCTGTGGTCTAGTCTCTGTTCCCCGCTCCAGGGCGGTGATTTCAGCAGCCAATGGGTGCATGCTCTCTGACTCTGAGGACATCCAAGTCTCCTCAGAGTCTAATTAGGTGGTCCCAACCACGGACCCACTCCACTCCAGGGCCAGGTCACCTCCTGTGTCAGTGAGGTGTCTTATCCCAGGCAGCTCTTCCCAAGGTGTATGGTGTCCCACCACAGGGGCAGCTCCGGAGTTGTTCCAACCTGTGCTTCACTCTAACAGGGACCCCAGGTCTAGTCGCCGAGCGTGGCATGGGCGGTCTTTCTGAATTGAGGTCTTTCTGGGAGTGCAGGATCGGCCTCTCTTCGATCAAGGCCCATGCTGCCTCAGGGATTTGAAGAGCTGCCTTTTCCCTAAGTAGATAACTTTCCGTTTTGCGGTGAAAAGGGGCATATATTGTATAGGAAGGGCTGTAAGCTTAACTTTGAGTCAAAAATTTTGTCTCCGATGTTGGACTTCTCAGCTGTGGTCCAGGAACACCATAATTTTGGCATTTGTGTGTCTGAATACTCCTTTTTGGTGTACATCTCGCAGAATCATGTCTCTATCTAAGAAGTTAGGGAATTTTGCTATGAGCGGTCTGGGTGGAGACCCAAGAGGTGGTCTCTCACTCAGAGCCCGGTGCACCAGTTTTATGACAAAAAAGGAGTAGAAATGTTCGGGGGACAGAACTTTATTTGAGCCAGGTCGACAAGAATGTGGGCACATTGGCTACCTCTACTCCCTCCCAGAAACCCACAAAGGGGAGGTTGTTTCTCCAGGCTCTGTTTTTTGCATCCTCCGGATGCCATAGCACATCTGTGTATGAAATGCGGACATCCGTCACCCCTTCCAGAGGTCTTGTACCGCATCTTCAACCTCCAAAGCTCGCATCTCCGCCTCAGTAACTCTGACACCTTGAGCAGGTCCTGGCGCAAGAGGGCCACGTCGGAGCACACCTCTCCTATTTTGCCCTCAAACACCTCCCTTTGAGGACTGCTTCGCCTGGAGTAGCACTAGCGTGTCTGGCAAGGGTTTGTATTGTATTGTAATAGAATTTATATAGCACTTACTACCTGACGAGGCGTCGTAGCGCTTTTTGGGCGGGTAGCACACTACTCAGGGACCCACAGAGGATTAGTGTTGAATTAGTATAATGAAACATGCAAGTACATTTTGAGTGGTGGATAGGTTAGTCAGTTATTTGGATTTGGAATGATAGCAGAAGGATAGAGTAGGACAAAGATTTGTATTCATTTATCCCTCGCTTGTTGACGCATGCTATTCAGGGAGCCTATAAAGGATTAGTGGTGAATTAATATGGTGAAATATGAGGCAATTTCAGTGGTGGATTTTAATCTGTTACTTGGAGTGAGAAGGATAGCGGATGGATAAAAGGGGAAGAAAGATTTGCATTCATTATTTGGGCAGTATATTAGTATAGTTGAATATGAAATATGGAATTTGAGAAGTGAACAGGTTAGTCTTAATTTTGATAGAAAAAGGATAGTGGAGGGTTAAAAGAGTGAAGGATTTTTTTTAAGTCAACTGATGGAAAGATCTTTATATATATATATATATTTGTTTGTGATAAAAGGTGGACTGTTAGGTGTAATTTCAGCAGGGAGAGTGTGTGAGTGGGATGTAGTTATTTATGGTGTTGATTGGCGTGTTAGTAATGAGTGTATTGGTTAGTGGTATAGGATAGAGTTGTGTACTGTTTGTGAGTGATGGTGGATATGTGTGGTAGTTGGGATAGTAGGGTGTGTAGATGTGGTTTGGTTGGGTAGGTGGTGCATGCTGGTACATTAATCTGTGGATAGTGTTGTGCGTGGTATATATTTGGTGTGAGTGCGTTGCTCTGTTTGTGGTTGTGGATGGTGTGGGCTGGGTATTGTTAAATTAGAAAAAGGGCAGCATTTCTGGCCCTAGTCCCAACCAGGGACTAGGGCCCAAACAGGCAACTACCCTTGTCCTCTCCGCCCTGGTCCTCTCCCCCCTTAGCCTCGACGCCCAGGCAGAGACGCCCTAAGCCTGGCTTTTGTTGTAGCCCTAGTAATCAAGTGACCTCTTCAACCAATAGGAACCCTAGCCCTAACACTATCCAATCACCACACTAGCCCTAGCATCTAGAACCAATAGGAGACCAGGACCTTGCAGCCAATCTTAACCCTAGTCCAAGCACCCAATCAGTTCAAAAACCCTGATCTCTATGTCCAATAAAGGCCTTAGCCCTACCACTAGTTCCAACCTAAGTCCAAGCAGCCAATGGTAGAGGTAGCCCTAGTCCATACTTTCAATAGAAAGCCTAACCCTACTCTTAGTCCCACAACTGGTCCAACAACCAATCACACCAGAAGGCCTAAATAGCTACTTCCAATTAAAGGTCTAACCCTAGCCCTAGTCCCACCCTGCTCCCAACAACCAATAACATAGGAAGCCCTAGTCCCTACTTCCAATAGAAATCCTAACCCTAGCCCTAGTCCCAACCCTGCAAGGATTGAATCAAAGACCGAGAAACCAATCAGAACCCTCAAATACCCAACCAATGAGGACATTAACCCTAACCCAATAGAAACACCAGATACAACCACCAATCAGTGAACACATGTGCCAACCACTAGCACACCATATAAGGTCCCATCAAGTGTCACCATGCGGCCTCCGCCTGGATATTCAGTACTTACATAAAGCTGTCTAGCTTTCCCTGTCGGGGGACTACCGTCTTTATCTATCGCCATCATTCTACACAGGCCAGACCAGTGATCATGCAGAATATCCAGAGCACCCCATGTAGGATAACCGAGACACAGCGGGGAAGGGCAAGACGAGGGAGCGCTCACAGCCAGCAACCAGGTATGAGAGAGGTGCTCCCAGGAACCCCTCTGCTGCGAGCACCGGGCACTAGTGTGCGCTGTCAGGTCAGAGATCTAGGGGGGGTCATGTCCGCACAGAGCCCCCTCCAGCATTCGTCCCTGTACAGCACGCCCCTCCCTTTAGTATGTGATCGCGGCTGCTGCTGCAATGGATGGGGTGTCGGGGGGAAATCAATGGTACCACTGTCTTGCATTGTTCTAGCAGGCAGGACGGCTCAGGGATCGCTGCAGACTGGTCAGAACTATACACCCAGCATTCAGATCCACTTAGAAAGCTTCCAGCTGAGTACAGGACAGCAGGATTATAGTCTGATACCCTGCTCCAGCAGGAGCGCTCGACAAGAGCGACCTACTCTACCGTGCTCTGCAAGTGCGAACTACTCTGCCATGTTTCAGGCCACGACCCTTCCGATCCGCAGATTTTTTTCATGTTTGTTTCTTTCTGTTACTTGCAGATAGGGTCTAATAGACAGATACCATCTGGCACAGTTCAACTGCAGGCAATCAGGTGGCCGTCACTGTCGATGATCATGGGATATTCTAGATGGAAAGTGACTGCTCCTTGGGGTCAGCATTCTTTTTAGAACTCCAGCTGTCAGGCCTTCTATAATCTTGACAAGGGTGGTTTTGAGGCACACTGTGGTAATTTGGTGCCATCAATGCGTGGTGTTTAAGCTGCTGCATTAACTCTTTATGGAATTGGTGGCACCCTTTGCGGCATTGACAGGATGTTTCAATTAAAGGACTGCACAGTTCTCCATCCATCTGTCAAATTTTCTTTGCGGGTTTACTTTGCTGCTTAACTGCTACTTAGGGTGTGGGTCCGGGGGTCTTACTTTCCAGTATACCATAAATATACCTTTATGTTGCAGATAAAACTGGGGTTTACATATTCATTTAATAACGTCCTGCTTGTAATGCTCTCATAGTTAGGGTTATGACAATCAAGAGCAGAAAGGTCCTAATGCCTGGAACTCCTACCATTAATCGTCAATACACTCAGAGATGTAAGCTTCCTAGTCACAGTAATAGAATTTCTCTAACCAGGCCTCTTCCCTGCAACACCCGACCTTGTGTGGCTCCTTCCTCCAAGTAGTGCTTGGGATGAACAAGTTTGGATGGAAGGACAAGACTTCTTTGTAGCTAAAGTAGGTGGGGTTACTATTTTGTTTAAAGGACAAGCGCTGTTGTCCGCCTCCAATAATAGACTTCCCTCTTTAGTAAATACTGCAACAAGGGAGAATAAGACTAAAGATTATTTGCTCATCCTACAGAAACTAGCCCTAGTCCACTAGATCTTCCCTTTACCATAACACAGGGGTGCTATACATGTTCCACATTAGAAGATAAAGAAATGGCAGTGTACTTGGTCAATGTTCATACACATACCCTAGAGTTAAACAGAATATAGCACTCTTCTGGTCATACACATTTTTGTAAATTTGCATAGGCAGTGAAACGTTTGCTGCTGACATCTTGCGCGACCTGCAGGTCACAAGTTTGAAGCGAAGTTGGACATGCACAACCTTTCCTTCTTCTGCAGTCAATTATCTAAGTACTATTAAATTAGGTGCTAGTAACACTAGTTATTTGTAGCACTTAATATTGAAAATGCGGTGCCATTAATTCAACAGAATTATGACACGAAACAGGATTTTACTTCCTGTTGCTAGTCATCACTTTGGACATGACCAACCAAAGAAACCGGTAAAATCGTCCAAAAATGATACTCCACATTTGTTGGACGGTAAGGGCCGAAATCCCATATCATTCTTATGCTAATTTGGATACTTAATTTAGCATGTAATTTACATTTTAACTCATCATTGCCTATAGCCACCAAAATGCTCAGACGGCTTGGTCAGAGAAACAAAAACCGTTAGCACTCCTTGAACCCTTAAGACGATTTATTGATGCTGAATCAACAAACTGTTGAAAAACAATTGACAATATTTTACAAGGCAAGTATTACTTTGAATCACCGTTAGTTTCTAACTTCATTTTTATACTACTGACTGGCAGGCAGCCATAACTGCTTCGATGTGCTGTTCTGTAACCTTACTTCATCACAATTTGGAAGTTTAATTGTAGCAAAATCTGATTAAATCGTAAACATGACAGTTTGCTGCAGATAGACCTTTTCATCATTGTAGGTCCTCTGCCTCTATCGAGAAGACGCCATTTTCTAACGGGATTCCCCCGTTTTTTAGGGCTTGCCTGCTGATGCGCTTCTGCGCATCGCTGGCGAAGCTCTATTATGGCTTAAACAGAGCTTAACCACCACTGGCGATTCCACTGGCGATTCCTTCAAGTGCATGTGCTTTTTAGGTCATTGCGCAAGCGCAAGCCCTAAAAAGCGCGTGCACAATGCCACCAGCTGCCTGCCTGCCTGCCTCGCATCACCACATCAAAGGCAGCCCTCCCAGCGCATTTCTCACCCCCTAATTATTCACGGCCGGCTGGCCGTACTTTCAGTTTCACACGGCCGCTAGGCCATGTCTCCTTTTAAAACCTGTTTAACTTGTTTTATTCTGCTGTCCTTCACCCCCAGGTCCCCCTGATCGGAGAGATTAGGCGCTCTAACTTTAACGAATATGAGACCGATAATATTTGAACTGTGCGCGGTAATTGGTTTCCGTGTGCATCCGCCCTTCAAAGTTGGCAGTAATTCAGGGCAAGATTACCAGCAGCATTGTTTCGCAAAAGACATCCTGTGTAATCGAGGCAGGGGCTGTTCAGACAGTGGAGAGGCTGCGATTAGAGCCTGACCGGGCACAAACATCCCGAAGGCAGTCAGCCGGTGGCGCTCCTGCAGACTTTCCTCCCAATCATTCGTTCTCTTATCACTTAGTGCCGGTTTTTAACAATAATACATTAATAATGTAGGAGGCTGCTAATTCGTGTGTATTTCCTGCACATATTGCTTTTACATTGTGGCGGTTTCGCAGATTAGCGTCATTAGAGGACCCAATACGCAACTTTACACCTGGGTGCTGTAAACCGAGGATTTACGGAAATGAAAAAAATAAAATTGCGCAGTTTAACATTCTAATGCTTTGACTCCAGACACGTTTCCCCCACGGTGTCCATCTTCTATTTCTACTTTTACCATTGCCTCTTCCTCTGTGTGCATCACGAGTCAGCCGGACGAAGAGGCCTCCGCCTCCCTCTACGAGATCCGGCCGTTTAAAAAACAGATGTGACTTGCATAGAAAGGGTTACTTTTTTTTTTATATCTGGCCCGTTCCTCCACTGCCCCTTTGTTACCCTTTTCTTTTGAATGATCAATTTTTTCCAGAGATTTCAGATAGGTCTCTAAAAAGGTGCAACAGTTGGCATTTTTCCCACTTGGCCATATGTTTAGGTCTTGGTTTAACACCACAGCTGTTAGAACGGGCATATTGTTTCCAACATACATTGGGCATTCACTCCACCTATTTCATTTATAGGCCATAATTCTCTTTCAGCCACTGGCTTGACACTTTGTCAATTACATATTGGCTCAGCCCAGAGAACTACTTCTTTCTTCCCCACTGTCTCTCACCTTATGTATAGGTTTTGCAGTAACCCGTCACATTCAATGGGGTGCAGGTACTGTAATGCATTCAAGAATATTTTTTATTGGGCTACCTCTATCTGCTTCTTATGCATATATTTATGCCCATCTGAATGTGCACTAGCACATAAAACCCAGACCTATTGGCTTTGCTAATGCCCGGTTTATTAAAGATGAAGGACAAAGCAAGGTGAAGTTTGTTTAACTGACAACAGTATCTCCAGAAGTCCTAGTCGGCAATTAGCTCCATATCCTAATGGTTAATTTGAAAGACTCCTGTTTTCAGTGCTTCCATATAGCTTTTAGGTCTCGCCTGTGGATAGCTTCAGCTGTCTGTTGTCAAAATACATTTTGTGTGCAACGCCAACAATTACAGCAGCTTTGGGGAAACTTATAGTTTATCATTGTATGGATTTTTTTGCCAATGCCATTTGCTTGCTAAGAATTCAATGGCTTGCTTTATTTACTCTTTTTGCGTTTGTCACTACATTCGAGTATTGCTTCTTTACAACACTTTTGAGTGGATAACTTGTACCTTTCATTGCTTACATTAAGGGAACTACTTTTTAGATCTGGCATTAGCCAAGACCATCCACCTATTTCATTTATAGGCCATAATTCTCTTCCAGCCACCACATCCACATCCACCGCATCCACCACCACCACATCCACCACCACCAACACATCCACCACCACACCCACCACCACCGCATCCACCAACACCACATCCACCACCACCACCACCACCACCACATCCACCACACCCACCACCACCACATCCACCACACCCACCACCACCACCACATCCACCACACCCACCACCACATCCACATCCACCACACCCACCACCACCACCACACCCACCACCACCACATCCACCTCACCCACCACCACCACCACCACTACATCCACCACCACTACATCCACCACCCCCGCATCCACCACCACCACTGCATCCACCACCACCACTGCATCCACCACCACCACTGCATCCACCACCACCGCATCCACCACCACCACCGCATCCACCACCACCACCGCATCCACCACCACCACCGCATCCACCACCACCACATCCACTGCATCCACCACCACCACATCCACCACCCCATCCACCACCACCACCCCATCCACCACCACCACTGCATCCACCACCACCACCACCACCACCCCATCCACCACCACCACCACCACCACCGCATCCACCACCACCAACACCCCATCCACCACCACCACTGCATCCACCACCACCACCACCACATCCACTGCATCCACCACCACTACATCCACCACCCCATCCACCACCACCACTGCATCCACCACCACCACCACCACCCCATCCACCACCACCACCACTGCATCCACCACCACCAACACCCCATCCACCACCACCACCGCATCCACCACCACCACTGCATCCACCACCACCACCGCATCCACCACATCCACCACCACCACATCCACCACCACCACTGCATCCACCACCACCAACACCCCATCCACCACCACCACTGCATCCACCACCACCACCGCATCCACCACATCCACCACCACCACATCCACCACATCCACCACATCCACCATCACCTCCACATCCACCATGACATCCACCACATCCACCGCATCCACCACATCCACCGCATCCACCACCACCACCACATCCACCACCACCACCACATCCACCACCACCGCATCCACCACCACCACCGCATCCACCACCACATCCACCACCACCACCACAGCCACCACCGCATCCACCACCACCACATATACCACCACACCCACCACCACCACATCCACCACACCCACCACCACTACATCCACCACCCCATCCACCACCCCATCCACCACCACCACCCCATCCACCACCACCACTGCATCCACCCCCACCAACACCCCATCCACCACCACCACATACACACCACCACATCCACTGCATCCACCACCACCACCACATCCACCACCCCATCCACCACCACCCCATCCACCACCACCACCACTGCATCCACCACCACCAATGCATCCACCACCACCAATGCATCCACCCCCACCAACACCCCATCCACCACCACCACTGCATACACACCACCACATCCACTGCATCCACCACCACCACCACATCCACCACCCCATCCACCACCACCCCATCCACCACCACCCCATCCACCACCACCACTGCATCCACCACCACCAATGCATCCACCACCACCACATCCACCACCCCATCCACCACCACCACATCCACCACCCCATCCACCACCACCACTGCATCCACCACCACCAACACCCCATCCACCACCACCACTGCATCCACCACCACCACCCCATCCACCACCACCACTGCATCCACCACCACCACCGCATCCACCACCACCACCGCCTCCACCACCACATCCACTGCATCCACCACATCCACCATCACCTCCACATCCACCATGACATCCACTGCCACATCCACATCCACCGCATCCACCACCACCGCATCCACCACCACATCCACCAACACTTTAACCACACCCACCACCACCACCACACCCACCACCACTAAATCCACCACACCCACCACCACTAAATCCACCACCCCATCCACCACCACCACCACCCCAGCCACCACCACTGCATCCACCACCGCATCCACCACCACCGCATCCACCACCACCACATCCACCACCACCACATCCACCACCACATCCACCATCACCACCATCACCACCACATACACCATCACCTCCACATCCATCATGACATCCACCGCCACATCCACCACATCCACCGCATCCACCACCACCACATCCACCGCATCCACCACCGCATCCACCACCACATCCACCACATCCACCGCATCCACCACCACCACATCCACCGCATCCACCACCGCATCCACCATCACATCCACCATCACATCCACCATCACCTCCACATCCACCATGACATCCACCGCCACATCCACCACCACCACATCCACCACCACCACATCCACCACCACATCCACCACCACATCCACCACCACCACCACCACCACATCCACCACCACCACATCCACCACCACCACATCCACCACATCCACCGCATCCACCACCACCACATCCACCGCATCCACCACCACATCCACCGCATCCACCACCGCATCCACCATCACATCCACCATCACCTCCACATCCACCATCACCTCCACATCCACCATGACATCCACCGCCACATCCACCACCACCACATCCACCACCACCACCACCACCACATCCACCACCACACCCACCACAACCACATCCACCACCCCATCCACCACCACCACTGCATCCACCACCACCACCACTGCATCCACCACCACCACAGCATCCACCACCACCACATCCACCACCACCACCACATCCACTGCATCCACCACCACATCCACTGCATCCACCACCACATCCACCGCATCCACCACCACATCCACCGCATCCACCACCACATCCACCACCACCTCCACATCCACCATCACCTCCACATCCACCATGACATCCACCGCCACATCCACCCCCACTTTCACCACATCCACCACCACCACATCCACCACCACATCCAACACATCCACCCCCACATCCACCCCCACTTCCACCACCACCACTGCATCCACCACCACCACATCCACCACCACCACCGCATCCACCAACACCACATCCACCACACCCACCACCACCACATCCACCACCACATCCACCACCACATCCAACACATCCACCACCACTTCCACCACCACTTCCACCACCACTTCCACCACCACCGCATCCACCACCGCATCCACCACCGCATCCACCACATCCACCACCGCATCCACCACCACCACCACCGCACCCACCACCACCGCATCCACCAACACCACATCCACCACCACCACATCCACCAACACCACCGCATCCACCACCACATCCAACACCACCATATCCCCCAGATCCACCACCACCACGTGTGTGTGTGTGTGTGTGTGTGTGTGTGTGTGTGTGTGTGTGTGTGTGTGTGTGTGACTGTGTGTGTGTGTGTGTGGCTCTGTGTGTGTGTAGGTGCAAATGCAATGTTCTTGGATTTTCGTCACAATAAAATACACTGAACATAATCCTCACCAAAGTTATTTACAAACGTTTAAGGTATTGCCATTATAAATTGCAATAACTTTTATTTAAGTATTAATTAATTACAAAATTAACAGCCATTGTTATTTGTAATATCAATACATCTAAGTCACGTAAATACAACACACATTGCATTACAAATGCTATAGGTGTCACATTTGCGAAAGTTAAAACTATTGACATTGTAACTGACAAAGCTATTAATTTTGCTATTTTCAAAACCAACACATAAATAAAAAAAAGTGTCATTTACTATACCAATCGCTCAAACTTTCCTAATGCGAGACCTATTGCATTTCCAATGCTTGTTTCTCCACTAACTCTCTACCAGTTCTCTCCAAAGATCCAATGTTACTACATCTGCGTTTGTCGTCCAGGTTGTTGAGCATTTCCAACCACGTTGTTTCGTCTGTTCAATAGTTTCACCTGTGACACTCGGTTTCCTTGGACTCCTCAAATGCGAACCTCGGTCCTTCGAAAATTCAACAAACTAAACATGGTTAGTTCTATTATTGCACAATGTGGCCAGGGCTGGTGATCCAAACACTATCGCATTTACACAAAGTGTATTGTACTAATTATGCCAAAAGTGCCATGTTAAAGCGACCCTCTCTGTATAGTACATCTCTAGCATTAATGTACCTAGAATAGCTGTTCAGCGCGCATGAAGCTACATCTGTGTTTATTTGCACGGTAACCTTGCTCCCTCATAAAAACGTATAGCTCAAAGCCATAACGTATCAAACCTACGCTTGTACTGTACAAGCACCCAGAATCCCCTCCTGCTAGGCCTGGGTCGTTATTTATTAAAAAAAAATGCGTTTTATAACTAGAATTGGAGCCACTCTATTTGGCGACAAGAAACACGAGGAAACGCATATAGTACCACGCTGACTAGCACAGCCGAGAATAGACTTCTCCAGTCAGAAAAGCGTACGGGAAGGGAGGAGCGCTGCTGAAAAGCGCGCGCACTCATGCCTGCGCTTTCAGGAATAGCTCGCGGAGCCCCTCGCGGACAGCACCGCCTTTCCCAATGAATATCAACCAGAGGTCGCCTGTCGGCGCGGTGCCCTGCTGCCAGGGTCCTAATAAAAGGAGCCTGCTTCACAGCTGTGGGGAGAGAGCATCATCCCGTGAAATCAGCTTAAAATTATTTACTTTAGCACTTGTTACATCTGCGCCGAGATTAGTGCAGTGACGTACACCGACCAGCCACTTGTGTGTTGTTCCCTTGTCTTTTCGGTTTCTTTTTCTTGCTCCGGATAACTAAAGATTCCTCTCTAAAGAGTGCCTTTGTACTGGCAGACGCTCAATCCAGAAGGGAGGGTAAATGGGTGTGGATGAGGAGACAAAGGCGAGACGTCAATTGCGGGGGAGGGGTGTGTGCGGTAAAGTAAACTATTCCAAATCTTGATGAGAGATCCTGCTGCTGATTCCTTCACAACGAGACTGGGTTGCCAGTAGATTTACATAAACCCGCCGGTTATAGCTCCCCGAAGCAGTGGGTTGCCGGCGAGCGCGCCGACGGGCAATGACAATCGTTTGCAGGATGAGCGCAATATTAAAATTGGTAGCGAAGTGCATTACAAACGGCTTTCTCTTGTAGAAAACATCACCTTCTAAACGTAGTAGCATTTAAAGAGGAAAACTAGTTCAGCACGGAGCTGCTTTAATTAGTGCTAAATCCACAGCGAGCTGTCACTAACTGAAGTGTAGTTTAAGTATAGTTACTACATACAGAATACTACTGGCAAAATAACCACCTAAAGCGTTGGAATCCCAGTGTGGTAACTGTCCACAATTTCGTGAAATTTAGACTATTAACAAGAAACAAGGCATGATAGTGGATGATCCCATTTACGATTTGTTCTGCAAAGAAAAATGGAAATACTCTGCAGTACTCAGTTAACGGATGTGGCTTAACGGCTAGAAGAGTCGACCTCGAAGTTGGGGGATCAGGTTTCGAGTTTCGGAAGGGATCCTGGGCAAATCACCTAATCTCCATGTGTCTAATAAAAATTAATGTGTCAGTCTGTAACGCAACTGGAGCTCATGTAAGGCGCTGGGATACTGTTACGTTTTGGGCGGGATGCGGCGCAGAAGATATGGGCAAGAGTCGTGCTCGTGGTAACTGAGGTTTTATTGAAGCAAAGAGTTGGTCTGTACAGCTCTTTCGGTTAGGGTGCCTCCGTGGGGACCTGCTTCTGCTCCTTCTACGATGGTGGACTTTCTCCTTCTTCCGGGTCCCTTCCGGTCCTCTGGATGGAGCTTCTTCCTCCTCGGAGTCCGTCCCGGCGTGCGGAGTAGTTCTCCAGCAATCCCCAAAGAGAAGAGAGGGAAAGTATCAGGTGTCTGTCCACTAAACAATCCGTACAGGGTAGGGAGTGAGGGAATCACCGGTGCTTTACTTATACTGTGCTCTAACGTGAGAAGGGGGGGGGGGTACGTGCACAGGAAGGGTACCGGGGTTGTTAGACGTCCCGTGGAGTTGTACCTAGTGTACGCTGACCTCCCACCCAGCCCCGTAACCGGTCACGCACCTGAATGAGCCACGCACCTCCCCTGGGTGAGTGGCTGGGCGGCTCACGGGAACGGTGGCCTCCTGGCTTAACTCCGTCCGTTGCAGGCGCCGAGTCTGCCTCGATCCGGTCTCTCGTTTCCTCTCCTCGAGTAGGGTCTGACGTACGACGTCAAGCTCCTTCTCCCGCACTCCTAGTCCAGCTCTCGGATTCTCCAATTGCGTGTCCCGCTCTCTCCTCCTGAAGTACAATCCTCACGTCCTCAGCTTCCTCCTCTCGACGATCCGTACTCCGCGCACTCTCTCCTTCCGACCTCCAGGTGAACAAGCACACCTGTGATCCGGTTGGTTCTCCTTTTGATGGACAGGTCGGATAGGTTGGCTCCTCCCACTCGGCGTCCTCTCCTGAATTAAAGGGCCAGTCCAGGGCGTCCGCCTCGTTCAAGCTTACACCCGGGTCCTGCGATGCAGAGAGAGAGAGAGGGGGGGGGAGGGAACAAGTGTTAGGTCGAGCCTCCCCTCGGTCGGGCTTCTGGCTCGAGGGAGATCGGCACCTGGAGACTGTGAAGCCTGTGTGCCATCCGATGCCCTTCTGTACACCCCGTTACAGATACCCAATACCTTCGGGTGAAGTTCACGCTATATAAAACTAAAAAAAAGCATATACAAGGGGACTGTTAGCATGGCAACAATTTATTAAAAGGTCCCACTTTTAGGAGTCCAGCACACCGTAGAGAAACAGTTGCCTGCGCTACTCAAATTCACAATAAAACACTTGTTACAGATTCAGAATGACCCTTTATCAGATCAACATAACCCAGCTGCCCTCTGTCCACCCCTAGTGCTTCCCACAATAGAAACACCAGATATGGAACAAGCCTCAAAAGCACCTGGAGATTGTAGCAATACAATCACATATGGCCCCAGGATGCCATACCTAAAGAAATGAGACAGATGCACACACTCAAACACAAACAAATGCACAGAAGAGGGCCTGCATTCGGAGCAAGGTAATAAAAGAGGGTCCAAAAAAAAATGGGGGGTCCCCTTCCGGAAAAGACAGATTTCCTACAGTTTTCTTCTCATCTCCTACGCTCAACATCCCACCTTCTACTGGTCGCATTCTCAAATCTCAACCTCTCTGTACTCAATACCGTGGTGTCTCCCTTCTTGTCTTTAAACAATGAATTGCCCTTCCTCTCTCTAACCAGTTTACTCCTGCTCTTCATTCCCTTCATATTCTTAAGGAGAATCTTTTTGCACCATAAAATATTTATCAGTTGTGTTGTTGGATGAGGTTTGCATTTTGGAACCACATTTTATAATTATGTGTATATTTCTTTAAGAAAAGCATTAGTAATTCAATAACAAAACTGAATTCAATGGCCAACTACACACCTTTCCCCATTCGTAGTTGCTTAGTTATGCACAGACACCAAATCAACTCACATCGGTCTGACAGGAAGCTCTGCCTAGGGTATAGCTTGAGAGACATTCATAACCAGACAGTTTAAGAGTTCAATCTTAATAGTGGGCTGACCGACAGACAGCAAAATATTCATAGCCCTGAATCCATTCTGTATCTGGCCCAAGATCATATATTAAGATCTTTCATTTATTTTCTTCCACCACCTAAGTACAGACTCGACAGGCTCAGTCTGGAGGAAACTCAAGAAGGTGGTGCAGGAAAAAAGCAAATAGTAGAAGAAGCTTCCAACTCCTGTCCCAGCACTTCTAATATGTAGCAAAGGAGTGGCTATCAACAGCAATTTCACAAAGTCAACCTATGGAGAAGAAACTCCATGCTCAAAAGTATGGTGGATTAAATAGGTTATCCCTATTAGAATAGTTGTTGTTTAATAACTCCTCAGAAATGCAAAGATTAAAAAAAGCACCCCAGAGAATTTGCCAACTCGTCTTTGTCTTTTCCGCAACAGTCCTTTTTGGGCAGGAGAAGTAGAAAGCAACAAATAAATGGAAGCGAGGCAGGACTGGGACCAGCCTGCTTTCACTGGAAGGAATGCTGATCAATCCTAATACAGGTTCCCATGCATAAAAGCGACACCACAGTACATCTGGATTGTTTCGTGAAGCAAGACTAATCAAGTTTTTTATTCACTTTTTATCTTCTTTGCAAAAAAACCTTTTGTTCGATTTAATTGGCTAAAACTTTCGCTCCTGCATAATAAAAACCTAGCTCGCATATATGGTACGCATGACCCCTGATAGGGGAGGGGGGGTGGAGGGGCAGGAATATTTCAATGTTCATATTTTAAAACACTCTAAATAAATATACCACTAAAACATGATGCAGTAGCGCACCGTCATTTACACACAGACTTTTTCCAATGAAATTGCCAGAAACGTTCCAAATATTATGCCTTTTTACTGATACAAACATTAATGTGTGGAAATCTGGTTTCATCAAATATTTATCATTTGGCATAACCAAGTAAGGTATTATGATTTTTTAAAATCATATTAAAATCCATCTTATTTTAGAACATTCTAATTAATTAAATTTCTTTAGAAACATTTGTACTGCTCATTTACAAACTGCTCAAAGGCTGCCAGACAGTTCACTTTACAAAATTCTCTAACTTGTGCAGTCAGAAAAATAAAAGTAAAAACTACTCTCGAGCATAAAATAAGCAGTGGTTTGCCAGAATACATAGCCTGACATTTGATCGCTATTTAAACATATAGTAAATGTAACAAGATAAAAGCATCTTTATTGCTCATTCACTTTGTGAAGGATCAGAACTGTTCTTTGCCAGCTCACCACAGGGCCAAGTAGGTCTTAAAAATAGCTTGACCCGATAAACTCTTACTTGCCATATCAAGCGTGATTTCTCGAGGCCTGCAAGCTGCCAATCTCTGGAACTTACCACTACGCAAGTTTGGAAGCATTCAGGAGCATTTAAAGTTCAGAAGACAGATGGAAACAAGGTTGTCAGCAAAATAATTCTATCAACCACTGAACCTGGAATACAACCCAGAATAATTCCTCTCCCAGTACAATTACAGTTAAAGACACAGAACAGTCCCAAACAGCACATAATCTAAAGCACCCAAGGACAGGCATCCACCCCAAATTTAGGAGCCCCACTTAACATAACCCTGACATACAGATAACTGTGCCATTCCAGCCACATGATATGCCACTCCAATCAATACTTGAAAGTACCTGCTGCAAATCTGCACCTAAAGACCCACATATTACCTAAGAACACATACGACTATAGCCATAGCCCTCCCCTACCATTCACAGACTATACCACCTACCTCTAACTACAAGAGGGAGGATACTTACTCAAGTCTTTAGGGTAGTCCTCCCTTTATCAATTGGATGTACTCAATGTCACCATATATTACATCATATACCAACTCATTGAACAGGACGGGTATATGACAAATTAAAGGTTCAGTGGATCTTTGCTGGCAACTGGATGGCATAAATACAGGATATGCCAGCTGTAAGGAATTGGGTTACTGGTTGAGAAGGGTAAAACCCTACTAAAGCAGCAACCACAATCCTTGTCCGGGAGAACTCACAAGCAAACCCCAAATTAACTTGTGCTCAACGTGTAAAGTATTTGTGCAACACTTCAAACAAAAACAAAGTGAAAAAACAACATAAAGAGTACCACACCAAAGTAAAAAAGTAAATTTTAATAAAAAAAAAAAAAACAAAAACAGAATGGCAAAAATCCAATCAGTAGAACTGTAGGTTTAAAGATTTAGGTGAAAATAGCATCAGACAGTACAAAGCACCAACTGTGGTTATCTGGTCACGCCAGACCGGGACAACGTTACAAGTTAAGGCCGATCGTGAAGGAGAGCGGTCCAGCTACAGGGACCTACTTGATCCCAATGAACAAGAGTACCTTAAATCTTGGAGGCAGGGCGTTGCAAGGTCCTGTGTAGAAGAGGCCTTGCGCAACCGAGGTGATGAGATCCTGGGCGGAGATGCATCATGCAACGTCTGTTTCGGGGAGCTATGAGGCTGTGATGAGAGGTTCTTCATCGTTGTTTAGAGGTAGTCAACGAGGGGGCTTGTGATGCGAAGTCCTGCATCAAGGATACATCATACACCGGCTGATTCCGAAGAAACTGCAGGGCTTGCAATGTGGGTCCTGCGTTATCTTCGAGGATGTCATCAACGAGGGGCTTACAATGCAATGGCCTGCTTGAAGAAGCATTTCGCAGGGCCGGTTCCAATAAGGTTGCAGGGGCAATGCAAAGTCCTTGCGCTGAGAGAGTCCTTGCCATGGGGCCGATGAGTCTGTTTTGCTTGGGGATGCACCGCGAAGCAGAGGTGATCCGTTGGTTCTGATCGCTTCACAGATGGGCTCACACAGCACCAGCAGGCCCACTTCCAAGGGTCCAGGACTAGCACAACTTGGCAGGGTCAGACTCACTGTTGCAGAGACTAGGTGCTGGTTACAAAAGACTAGTCTTTCAAATAACTTTTAGTCCTCGGTACAGGTCTAGCCCTCACCCAAGTCAGTGGACGGTCAAATATTTATACCTGATGCCCACTTTGAAGGGGACACTTCCTGAGGTTTCCATCCCCTGGAGGAGTTTGGGGACAGGGCAGGGAGGTAGGACATTTCAGATTGTCTGGGGCGACAACAGACTAGTGTCAAACCCCTTTGAGAGAGTGCTCAGGCAGAGCCTTTGACATGTGCAAGTGTGGTAGGTTCCTCCCCCTCGTTAACGCAGAGTGGTCCATCCTGCCAACACCAATCGTCTCATTGTCTGGGAGTAATACACAGACCAATTGCCAGCTACACCTAGTCATGTGACCCAGGAACAGGCACCAAATGGTTAGGACAAGAAAATGGCAACTTGCTAAAAGTGGTATTTTCAGAATTGTGACCAAAAATGCAACTTTACCATTAAAGAGGGTGTTTAATTGCAATTCTTTGAGCACCAAGCTCCGACAGTCTACCTAATCCCAATTGAAAGTTACAGTTTAGTAACTGTATTATGGTAACCACAATGTTAATCTATGGGAGTGGTAGGTCTTGCAGTAGTGAAAAACAAATGTGGGAGTTTCTTTACTACTAGGCCATGCAAAATTTAAAAGCATATGACCCACTTTTTAAATACACTACACCCTACCCTCTGGGCTGTGTAGGGTCTACCTTAGGAGTGGCATGTATTAGAAAGGAAGGTTTAAGCCTGGCAAAAGGTTTCTTTTACTACAAGGCTTCCCCCACTTGGAGGAAGACTCCCAGGTGCGCTGCACGAAGGAGACTATAAAGTCTAAAGTTCTAAATGAAGTTCATCCAAAAGTTAAATCCACAAAATCACGTCGTTTCTCAAATTTAATCCATATTCATTGTATTTCATGTATGGTTCATCAATGTTTCAAAACGTATGAAATAAACATAATCCACATGAGTGTAATCCAATCATCAATAATCCCAATGCATTTCGGGCTCATGTCAAGCCCTTCCTCAGGGGACAGCTCTACAAACCAAAGGAAAATATCAAGATGTAACTAGAATAGTAGATATGCCACAATATCATAAAATTAATACTGAGAACTCAATAGTGGTGTCATGAATGATTAACAATGTTGGTGAGAACAGAAAAACCAAAATACCCAAAAATAAACAGATTAGAGAAAGCCCAGTGACAACGAATATAGATGAATTAATGAACGGAATCATGTGTGCCAACAGGCAAGAAAAAAACGCTAAAACGGAGAGTGTGAAGTAGGCCGTTAAAAGCCACCAGAAACCCGGATATGCAAAGTCCGTAACACCCCTAGTTGTGACTAGTGTTAACGAGGATGTGTACATCAATAGTTAACCGTAATGTCAACTCGTAAAGGTAAAGCTCCCGTTAGTGACCGCAACTCGTAGTAAACCGCCATATAGCTAAGTTCGCTAAGGTCCTCAGTAGAGGTACTCACTGAAATCGAAGTTCGTGGACTCACAATCTGCATCCAGCAAAGCGTCTCAAGCATTCAGCGTGTGGGTGAAGTTTAGTGAACGCGCTGTGTGCGTAGTAGAGATAAACGTAGGACTATAGAACAGAAATATCGGCGCCATCTTAGACAGGTGTGAAAGGTAAATGAACAATAAACAAGTGTAAAAGCGATCTCCACCACCACCCGAAACAAGTGTTGGTCCAAAGCGGAATGATAAAGGATATTAAAATATACACGTTGACCAAGCTGGTGCTGGAAAAAATAAAAAATAAAAAACGAAGTGTTAAAGGCAAATAAACCAGGTGTTAAAGGCAAATGTAACCAAAGATGGATGAACTTCATTTAGAACTTTAGACTTTATAGTCTCCTTCGTGCAGTGCACCGGGGAGTCTTCCTCCAAGTGGGGGAAGCCTTGTAGTAGTCTTTTAGTGTTGACGCTGACAGGTACAGACAGCGTTATCCCTGGCAGCACGCCACAGACCCTCATATTAGGTTAACCGTGGATTTATACAAGCTGTGCAAATACCTCTTTCAATTCTTTGTGAAAAGGTTTCCTTTGCCAAGTCAAAGTGGCAGTTTAAAACTGCACACAAAGACTGCAATGGCAGGCCTGAGATGTGTTTTAAGAGCTACTTAAGTGGATTGCACAATCAGTGCAGCAAGCCCACAAGTAGAATTTAATTTATTTAAGGCCCTGCGCACATGTAGTACCAGTTTACTAGGGACTTCTAAGTAAATTAAATATGGAGAATGGTTGTAATTCAATTATACAATGCTTAGACGGGAGAGCACAAGCACTTTAGCAATGGTTAGCAATGTTAAAGTTTACAGAGCACTGAGGACAACAACAAAAAATGTCAGCAAAATATAGGAGGAGGGATGCAAAAAGTCTGCGGAAGATCCTGCAGAAAGGGCCAAATACAACACAAGTCCACTTAAAAAAAATGAATCAAGACTAACCAGATAGGCCTGCCAAGGTCAATTGGATCTGTTGCACATAGCTGGTCACTGTAGGCCTCTAACATAGTCCACCTTGCAAGTCCCACAATCACATACTCAGTGCTTAATTTGAGACTGTGGTTGCCAGTGAGGCACTCAAATTTGAGGACCAGCACTTATTTTTCCTGATCAGACATTTGCAGAGAGAGGGAAAAAGCACACAAACGGGAAAGGAGAAGGAAGAGAAAGACTGAGAAAAATGTCACCAGGGGAGAAAGCAGGGACTTGTAAGAGAGATTAAGGGGCAGGCACAAAAGAGATTACGATAACACTTGGGCAATTATCTACTATTTACATCTCATGGCGGCAATCCTATAAAGGAGTACAGCAAAGTTGTCTATATGAAGGAGTACAGCAAAGTTGTCTATATGGGCAGCTTCCAATGCCCTCCCCCAACCTATCGAAACCGGTTACCTCTCCTAGATATGAAAGATCACAAAGTGAGATGGCATTGTCCCCATAGGTGTGGGATAAATACGCAGCTGTGTAGTAAAAATATGACATATATGTTGTCAAACTCATACTACTACGTTGGAGGGTATCAGGGTTTAGTATGGATGTAAAATTGGCCAGGGTCATTTTTTTAAATGTCTATTAACAGTGTTTTATTTTTATTTATTTAAAAGGTTTTATATAGCGCTACTGGACTCCAGAGTATCAGAGCGCTTTACAAGGCAGGTAAGCATATGACAGAATAAACAATGTACAGTTTACCAACATAGGATAAGAAATAGCAATCAAATGAGAGATGGTGGCAAAGGGCAGAGAGATAAGATAAGGGGCGAGGAATATTGAGAGTGGAGCGATAGAAGAGGGTATAGAGAAGGGGGGAGAGAGAGAGAGAGAAAGAAGAGGGAGAGGGTGTGGGTAGAGGAGAGAACTAGAGGAAAAGAGTGAGCAGAGTCAGATTCAGTGATCTTAATTACCCCAATATTTGTTGAGGAGAAGAACTGAGTCTTTTTTTGATGAGAGGGTAGGAGGGGTTGCAGCGGAGATCTTTGGGGAGAGAGTTCCAGATCATGGGCGCATTACCAGAGAATGCACGAGCTTGGGTCTTTTTACATTTAAGTCTAGGAGGAATTAAGACAAGGGAGTTCGTGCTCCTCAGGGATCTGGAGCATCCTGCTTTTTCTAGTTTGTCCGAAAGGTAAGAGGGGGTATTTTGGTGGAGCTTTGGGAGTGATATATGCAATCTTGTAAGTGGATCTTCCTTCTATTGGGAGCCAATTGAGATTTTTGAGGACAGGAGAGATGTGGTCAAATCTTTTACAGTCAGAAATAAGTCTGGCAGCTAGGTTGAGAACCGATCGGTGCAAGGTGGATTTTATGGGTGCCAGCAAGTGTGGCGTTTCCGTAGTCGATCCTGGAAAGGACAAGCGATTGGACAACGATTTTGAAGTCATCAGCTGGAATAAAAGGTTTAATTTTTTTGAGGTGGTGAAGGGTGAAGAGAGCACCTTTAGCTGCCTAGGAGATACTTTGTCAAATATATAGGTTGGTTGAATATAGGACAGGATTTTTCCATGTACGTGCACTACATTGATACGCCACTGCTATAACATTTTACATTGCTAAATTAAAGTGAGTAACGTATGGAATGTAATGTTTATGTAAATGATAAATGAAGTTTAAAAAAAGATCACAAAGTGATGACTTGAAATTAAACAAAGAATTTGTATAGCCCTGCATATACCCAGAGGTGCCTAGGCACTTAATGAACATACAGGCAGAGGTATTACAGTAGAGGTGCCTTAATATAGCCAGGTTTTTAAACCTTTCCTGAATTTAAGCAAATTGGATTCTTTTTTATGGATAAAGGAAGGGAATTCCAGAGTTTGGTGGCGGGGCAGGCAAAGCTTTTCACTCCCCATTTTACTTTATGTGCCTTGGGGATATTCAAATTACCACTATCCGACGATCTGAGTGGTCTGGCTGGAGTGTATAATTTGAAAAATTGCGACAGTTGCCACGAACCAAGGCTGTGTCTAACTTTAAAAACTATGCATAATGCTTTGAATTGAATACGTTTGCTGATGGGCATCCAGTGTAGCTCTGCGAGAGCCCTGGCGACCGAATCATAGCGAGAGAACCCAACCGCGATTCTTGCTGCAGCATTTTGAGTCATCTGAAGCTTGTCTATGCTTCGCTTGCTCGCACTGGTAAATAGGGCTTTACAGTAGTCGAGCCTAGATGCAGTAACAGAGGCAGTCTGATGAAATTTGGCAAATCTGGATTAGCGATTTGCTTTAAGAGGTTAGTTATTTAAAGAGTGATAACAAATGGAAAATATCAGATTGCTCTTTTTAATTGTCAGGCTGTAAAGTTACAAAAGGGTTTTATGGTGCATTTGATGTTAAAGGTTCTGGACTGAGATAGCTTTAGTGACTCTTTGGGTGATTTAGTGGAGTAGGGTTACCTAGAAGGACATACAGAATGCCAGTAAAATTATGCAGGAGACAAGTTTCAACCCCTGTGAGATCCTGTGTAAAACAGTTTGTCTCTGTACCTCACTTCCTTTTGTACCGAAATAGTGGGCGCCTAGAGGCTTCAGAAGAAAATGTATTAATTCATGCTTACCGAGTTTGAAGCTGCAGACATGCTGGATGTATGGGGAAGGGTTCCTTTCACAATCGATCTCTTGCCCCCAGCTTCAACGAGGCTATTAGCGAGGCTATACCGCACAGTGGATAGTCAGGATCTAGATGCACATGCTCGCTTTCACTACTTGAAGTGCTGTTTAAATGAATGCCCGTTAGGAACAACCAACCGCTCGGGCACGGAGGGACAAGGCATGTCGTAAAGAAGCTGTGGGCAAATACAAGTGTGGTACCATAGCCCCACATTACCTTTATTGGACCATAATTCACTCCCCCTTTCTGCCACCCCTTCATCCTATCACTTCCCCCCTGGGCCTAAAAGGTTGCCCTCTCCACCCCTACTTGTAAAGCTGGTTGCTCCTCCCCTAAATTTAAGAGAGGTAAGCTTCTAAACTTCGTAGAGATTCGAGTTATATTACAGAGCACGCATGGATGTTGTTTTCTTTGTATCCTGCAATGTGTGAATACCTTTTTACATTTACATTTCCTTTAGCAAGAGAAAAAGCGTAAAACGCATCCAGCTCACGCTGTTTCAGGTTGTAAATATGTGCCCAAGAGAAAGCCTCTGAAAGGCATGATGAAGTGTGCTTTGCATTTCAAATCCCCCCGAGCAGGCTCACGCACCATGACCTGTTTAAGTCCTTTGTGTCTCAGAAGGGCAGACATGGAAATACCATCCCCCCAGGGGCAGTGCAAAGAACTCCCTTGCAACATAAAAGAGGGTGCATCTTTTATTCAGATACTAAGGTCGACACCGTCTTGGAAAAATGCACACGGTGAATCGCCCAAAAAATGATCTTTTAGGAATTGTGATAGCAACAGTGTTCAGGAGGCTGAGGCCACTGGCACAGCATCTGCCCAATTCAAGTCGTCTTCGACGTAACAGAAACATATATACAACTGCCACGTTCACCATTTGAAACACAAATTTAAGGGAACAGCTATTCAGCAGACATCTGGATAGTACAAGCACAAACTTGTAGATGGCCTTCAAGAAACTTCCAGCAAATAGGACACTAAAGTTAGTAATTATTACATTATATAATGTACTCTACGAAGTGAATCCGTTCGAGTTGCTCATGAAAAATAGTGCCATAACCCATTGGAACTTCACTGAATACACAGTCAAATTAGTTGTGCATTTTTATACCTTCTGAGATTGGCTGTTGCTTTACATGACAGTCAATTATTTTTCAAATGTGCCATTCGAGCTGTTGCCATTATTTTATAAATGTAGTTTTAGAAACTGCTAACTTAAGCCTAAAGGGACAGATAACTATAATTAAAAAATATACTTTACAGAGTGTGTAGAAAAGAGCAAAAATATATAATCTGCAACAAAATGGTCACTTTAAGAGATACGCAGGAAAAGATGAGTTATCCATTATTCTGCAAGCTTTTCGGAGATGGAAATAGACAAAAGGAGTGATAAGTGGCTTCAAATTTGAGGTTCAGTAGCGAAGACGGCTTTAACAATCTGCCGTATGTGCAACTGATATGCCTTAGTTAAACAAGCATTGGAAATGCAATAGGTCTCGCAGCATTAGAGTTAGTGCTTTTAGAATTGTTTATGGTTTTTTTTGTAAATCTTTAGCATTTTTGTTTCCTGTAGCCAATGCTAAAGAATTAAAAAAAAAAAAGCCATAAACATTTCTAAAAGCTCTAACTCAAATGCTCCGAGACCTATTGCACTGTGTGAGGGTGAGTGAGGGTGAGGGGTTGAGGGTGGGTGAGTGAGGGTGAGTGAGGGTGAGTGAGGGTGAGTGAGGGTGAGTGAGGGTGGGTGAGGGGTTGAGAGTGAGGGTGGGTGAGGGGTTGAGAGTGAGGGTGAGTGAGGGTGAGTGAGGGTGAGTGAGGGTGAGTGAGGGTGAGTGAGGGTGAGTGAGGGTGAGTGAGGGTGAGTGAGGGTGAGTGAGGGTGAGTGAGGGTGAGTGAGGGTGAGTGAGGGTGAGTGAGGGTGAGTGAGGGTGAGTGAGGGTGAGTGAGGGTGAGTGAGGGTGGGTGAGTGAGGGTGAGTGAGGGTAGAGGGTGAGTGAGGGTAGAGGGTGAGTGAGGGTAGAGGGTGAGTGAGTGTGAGGTGTTGAGGGTGAGTGAGGGTGAGTGTGGGTGAGTGAGGGTGAGTGAGGGTGAGGTGTTGAAGGTGAGTGAGGGTGAGGGTGGGTGAGGGAGGGTGAGGGGTTTAAAATGTTACTCAACAAGTGATTAAATTGCATCCTAAAGTACGTAACAGCTTTTTACTAACAGAGCCCCTTCTATCACTCAGAGTAAAATATTTATTGAAAAGTTGCAATTTGCACTTAGCACAAAAAAGTCTATGTGCACACTTATAATAAAAGGTGCCCCTCTTTTATTATGTGCATTCCGGTGATAAGGTTTTTTTCAAGCACAGCAGTGAACTGAAAGAATTTGCTGCAGTGGTGTGTTTACCAAAACATATGGTAATAGCATGCGAGATAGTTTGTTTAAACGCTCTCTCCAAATATTTGTAGGTGAAAGGTATAAATCCATACAGGGCCTGCCTAGCATTCCATCCTTTTGAAGTAGACAAACAAGAACCACGGCGTTGGCTAACAAGCCAGTATATAAGTAAAAAGCGCTTGTGTTTTTTTGCAGTGCTGTAACAATGGAAACGATTATTCCACATTACATTCGTACAGAATTCCACCCTAACAATTGTCAAGCAAAAGCTTAGATTATGGAGTGGCGTGTGTAAAATCATCTGTAATCAGGCTTATTACAATACGGAAGTTAAGCTCTTTCTTTCGAAAATGTAGCCTACTTTAAAGCTGTTAAAAAATGTAGCTCATGTCATAACAACAAACGTAACTATAGACTGCTTGGGTAAATTAACAAAAGGCACATCGAGTTTTCCCGCGCTCACTTGACACAGTCGATCATCGGACAGAGTATTCTGAAATAGGACAGCAGTTTCTACCTACGATTCTCAGGAAAAAATATTTAGGCCCAAAAAGAAATCCACTGAATTATCCATCAACTGCGTGGACGCTTCGTCCAAAAGGGGCCGCGATATTATCAGAGGAAAAGATGGAAGCCAGCTAGTCATATTATTTATGACAAGCCGCACGTGACAAGCTGAAGGGCAGGTAGAGGAAAAAAAACAATATCCCAACTGGTAATATTTAGGAGACAATTAAGTATGTATGCTAAAAGCATTACTAGTACCGAAATAAGGAGACTGAGAACAATTTAAGGACTTGATTTGTTATTCATCATATGTTAAACAAGAGGAGGGAAAAAAGAACAAATAATAAACAATTATACAGTTATGGCAGCACTGTATGAACAAATCAAAAACAACCCGATTGTACTTGGTGCTAAGGTATGTGCAGGTGACATAGGTGGCGACGCAAGTAACAGAAACGGACAGCGTGAGCGGCGCAAGGTGAGTGATAGTGTCAATATATACAGTGAAAAAAGTGGCTCAAGAATGAATTACAGAGGTGAAAGAATTTAGAGAGTTATTGATTTGAAATGAGTCATCATGGAAAACTGCGCCATGTCTTGCGCTGTGTTGTCGACGACGTTTCGATCCTCGTCAATTGGGATCGTCTACAGGACAAGATTGTGTTGTTTAGAGGGTGCTGTGGGAGGGAAAGAAGAGGTCAGGGAGGGAGGGTAGGAGGTGCGTGCAAGACTATAGAGCGGCTCCTAGGTGGGCCGTCTAAGAGACTGCTGCGCATAAGAGCAGGGGGCATGAACACTACCAGGGTGGTGAAGTAAGAGCCTGGACAAAAGGTTGTGTGTCAATTCTGGGGCATCTGGGTGAGTAGGCAATTGGTAGGGGAGCAAGGGCGGCCAGGTGGGGGGAAGGGGTGAAACACAGAGTGGCGAAGAAGCTCACGGTGGCTGTGCAGTAAGCGGGAAGAACAGAATGAAGAGAGTAGCCTCAACGTCTGCAATCACGTCATGGTAATGGGCTAGGAAGCCGGCAGGTAGGTGAGTCTAGAAGAACATACCGAGGCGGAATAGCGAGAGGCAAAGGACCCGAACTCGCGATGTGCAATTAAGTCAGACTAAGGGTGACAACGAACAGTTTCAAGGTGGGGGCCAGGAATGGGAAGTACAAAAGCCGTGGGTTAGTAAGGTCAAAGTGCAGGAGGAGGGATGTCGAAATCCTGGGGCTGATTCACTCGCGTAAGGCATAGTATCAGTGTGGCGGCATCTGGAAGTAAGCGCTCAAACCATGGCCAAGTTGTCGGACCGGGTGGGGTGACATACCGGAGCAGTGCGAAAGAGAAGTGGCCAGATGAAGCGCTTAGGCGGCAGAGTTACCTGGAAAAACAATGTAGATCGGAAGATCAGTAATTAAGGTGCTTCCAGTCGGATGGGCAACATCTGTAGTGGGGGAATAAAGGAGTGGAATGAGGGACGAGGGAACATTGGTGAAGCCGGGCGGGTGAGCTGGGGGGAGCGTGTAAATACCTGAATAAAGCGGGAGGCACAGCGCGGGCGATCGGTGCCACATCCGTGGACGTCAGGTGCTTCGCAGTCCGGCGTTCCACGCGTTGTGGTAGAATACCTGGCAGAGGAAAGGGAGGGGAAAGGCTAAGGATAAGGACTGGTGGAGGACGGTCGAGGAGAGGGGGGGTAAAAGAACACGGCGGGCTGTGTACCTGAGTCAGTAGAGGAGCTCTCATGGAGTCAATCCAGGGGCCGTTGTTGCTTCGGCAGGGTTACTGTGGAGCCGGTCGACAAAGTTGAATACCAGGAAGTGGTGTGTCACGAGGGGTGTGATGTGGTAGCAAGGGGCCAATCTGGATGTGGTGAAGGGGGGGGCCGGGGAGGGGAGTGGAAAAAGGGGAGCCTGGCTCTGTATAACAAGCAAATATTTTATTCAAACTGCTGAAGTAAAAAAAACTCTAGCAACTGGGTTGCTTCGGCAGGGTTACTGTGGAGCCGGTCGACAAAGTTGAATACCAGGAAGTGGTGTGTCACGAGGGGTGTGATGTGGTAGCAAGGGGCCAATCTGGATGTGGTGAAGGGGCGGGGCCGGGGAGGGGAGTGGAGTGGAAAAAGGGGAGCCTGGCTCTGTATAACAAGCAAATATTTTATTCAAACTGCTGAAGTAAAAAAAACTCTAGCAACTGAATAATATTTATGGAAACAACAAACCTTTGCAAGTCGATGGTTTTCATAAAGTTGTTTTTAAGGAGGGAAGAGAGGGGAGGGGGGAGGAGAAATGCGAGACGGCGGGAAGGGGGCAGACATGGCGGGGAGGGGGCGGAGCGGGGGAGAGGGTGTGTGTGTTGTTAGGAGGGCATTGCGAAATGTGAGACGGCGGGAAGGGGAGGGGGCGGAGCGGGTAAACAAAGACGGACGTGCACGCGCTTTTAAGGTCAATGCGCATGCGCATAAGCTCAATGCGCATGCGCATTGACCTTAAAAGTCACGGGCACTGCAAGGAATCGCCACGATTCCTTGCAGTGTGGATAAAGAGTGGATAAGTCGCAATACTCTCGCTTGCTCGATGCGCATGCGCATCGACAGGCGAGACCTAAAAATGAATAAGTTACTTCCCTTTGACAATGCTCTTTCAGGTGGATATTCTATATAACCAAAGATTCCTTATCTTCAGAATATCCCCATGTCAAAGACTGGATCGGGTTTATTCTTCAGCAATGCTCCAGCGTGCCAGTAGGTGCAGTCATGTGGCTTCATGGCGACTTTGTACCGCCCCAGAAGTGATCAAGCACCATTGCAACTAAGTGCCACCCAGAGCGCTACCATCAGTTTCTTGTATCTTCCACACATTCAGACACAGAGTGTAGAACAAACTGTCAAAGACAGTGTGCTAATCTGTTACATTTGTAGATGTTAAATTGCCCACTCCACAGAAGGTGGGAGGGAAGTGAGTTATCTGAGGTTTAACAGAGTATCCACCAGAAAAAGCGTATCTCTCAAATGTGGATCTATTGTGTGATTGATGTAAAAGCTCAGTGCTCTCTTAGAACCAAGACAATGAAGCCTTGCTTGCTTTTTCGAGGGGTGAGGCATGGCATTTAACACTGCTAAGATTGCCCAGGTCCTTAGAACTACTTTGCCCAGAAAAGAGGTGACATCGGTGGCCTGCAGCTCACTCACACGGTGTACTGATATGACTGCAAAGAAGAAGAATGTTTCAAGTATTAAAAGACTTGGAGATGTCCATAAGCTGTGAGGGTGACATGTCAAGACCAAGTTCAGGTCCCACTGAGACATACCAAATGGTTTGGGTGGAAATACGAGAGTCAAATTCTTAGAAAATTGCATCACATGCGGTGCTTTAAAGACTTTGGCCAAGGAGACATAGAAAGGCTGAAAAGGCGGACATACAACTTTTCAATGAGTCTACCACAAGACCTTGCTGTGCGAATGAATGAACAAACGAAAGAACAGACATTTTGGTATAGCAGGGGGTAGGTGCGTCAGGCACCCAGCATAGATTGACTGAGGAAGGCTGTCTGGCTGTAAGGATGACATCAACCATCTCGGTCGGCAAGTCAAACTCATTTAAGTATCACCACTCAAACTCCATGCACGGAGATGTAGGTTGTGGAGGCTTCAATGCTTGACCCTGCCCTGTGGCTGAGAGAGGTAGTCCTTTTTAAGTGGAAACCTAATCGAAGGACCAATGCTTAGCTTTAGAGCTCGGAGTACCACAGTCTCCTGGCCCATTCTGGTAAAATTAGAATTACTTGGGCCAGGTCTATTTATCCTGAGGCAGGCGAGGTAGCAGTGGGAATGTGTACAGGATTCCTACCGTCCAATTAAACTGGAATGCTTCTCCTAAGATGTGCATTAGTGGAAACGCCAGTGTAGTAAATTGCTGACTCTGCACATTCTTGATAGCAGCAGATAGAGCTAGCCAGGGGGTACACTACACAGTTTTAAGTCACTTTGCGCCACCCCAGGATGAAGATGTCACTCATGGTTCGCCAGATGATGCCTCCTTAGTTAATGACCTCTAGCATTCAGAGACCCTGCCAAAGTGGTTGGCGACCAGGAAGCTGTACTAAAAGGTCCAGCTGTACTACAGGTCCAGCCACCTACAGGTGTGTACAGCTTTGTGATAAATGATTTAAGAACCCACTCCACCTGGCTTGTTTCAGTACCACCCGGCTGATGTGTTTTTCCAAGTGGGAATGCACCAGACTCCCTGGATTGCAGGAAGGGTTTTAGGGCCAGGCAGATCGTCTGAAGGTCCAGGAGACTGACCTGGAGCTTGTTGTCTGATGGAGACTAGAGGTTTCTGAGCTCCACCTCTCTCAGGTGCAGCTGTCACTACCATTAACTCTGCTTGGGGGAGGGCGAGTGGCCCAATACAGGTCAGGGTATCATGCGCCACCACCACCACCACTATAGTTGTCTCCCTTGAAAGACTCAGACTCACTGCAGCAGAGGAAGCACCTTCAACCCCACTTGCCAGAATTGCCTCAGTGAATGGAAGCTACAGCGAGAGGTTCAGATAGGGGTTAAGCTAATTGAAGGTGAAACACAACAATGTCAGTAAGTCAGCATTTGTCTGGAAGCAGTGTACGACTGACTGCGGCAAGCATGGCTTCAGCAGCAAGTTGTTAAAGTACAGTAAAAGGGATCCGGCTGTGAGTTTTTTAGGGAAATGGCGCCCCGCAGGGAAATTCACAATATATGTTGGATGATCAAGTCAAAAGGCGGTGCTGCAAAGGTAGAGAGAACCACCCTCCTCTCTGCAATGTGGTAAAGTCAACAAAAGAACGTCACAAGATCTCCAAGCACAAACAAATAAAATAAGTACACAGTATAGAATATCGCAGCAATTATTTTTGTTTTGTTATTAGTCTGCTTTTATTTTTTTGTCTTCTGTTTTGTTAGGTACTTATCCTAAATTCCTTTGCCAACGCGTGTTTCGTTGTGATATGGGCACAATATCCCACGACTTCTTCAGGGCTAAGAGAATTATACAGAAATTAAAAACTGTAGCGAGGTTAGACCTGTACTGCTTTCTCTTAAGAAAGATTTGAAAGATTTGTCATACTGAATGTGTGCCCAAGGTATCATCATACACGTGAAATGTTCTGAGTGGGTGTCAGTGGCAGTAAATGCTCGTAAGAAAGCAGAGAACTTGTCTGTGCAGATCTTAGAGTCTTAAACAATAACATTTTAGTGGACTGTCATCTTTTGCCAAGGATTCATGATATACTGGCTAATGTAAATGTAGGCTGTAGTAGGTATTTTTCTACCATAGATCTACGGTCAGCATATCACCAAATTACTTTGGCTAAAGAATCTCAACCACGAACTACATTCATTAGGCCTTCTGATGCATATGTGCACTTACGGATGCTGTTTGGGCGGACATCGGCTTCAAGTGTTTTTCAAAGGTTTATAGATAAAATGTTTGGTGGAGTTTAGTATTCAAGCTTTTTAGGAGGGTGTACTAATTCATACAGAGAGTCTAGAGAAGCATTACGAGTGGTTACATCTGGTGTTGAGTAAATTGGAAATCTCTATGTATCGCAGGGGTAACCTATTAAACCAAAGAGGCATCTGATGAAACAAACACAAAGGAGTAAAGAAATCTTTTTCTCCCAAATTGCTATATTAATTCCAACGCCCAATCATTTATACAAGGAAAAAATGGTACTAGATTATAGGGCCTAATTCCTTTGTCTTGGTTACCACACAAACTTTACATGGAACCGAGGAAGGTCAAAATCCCGTTATGCTTCCTTTTTACTTATGGCTCTCAAACTCTTTAAAAATAAATTCAAATTTTAGAGGTGGTGCACAAGTAAAAAACAGTCGACGCGTTTCAGCCTATAGTTATTAATGCCTCCTCAGGACTTGGGCAACAGAAATATTTTCAATAAAATGCAGTCCTAGTAGTATTATACTACTCGAAGGGTAGATAACCAGCCTGCCCAGCCGGGCTGGCTGACTGTATTTTATGAGACTCCAACCTGGAGTATCTCCCGAACTCGCAATGGAACCCAAGTTACAGTTCCAGGACGCTCTGGTAAAACATCCGCGACCTTGCGTGGCGAATCTAAATCTCAGCCCACACAGTACTAACTTCCGACTGTGAAATTACTTCCTTAGTCTGCGTACGCAGGCTGGTTATCTACCCTTCGAGTAGTATAATACTACTAGGACTCCATTTTATTGAAAATATTTCTGGGAGAAAAAGATTTCTTTACTCCTTTGTGTTTGTTTATATGTTTGTAGATAGTGTAGATATTGTATAAATATGGGTGTTGAAAATATGTTAAGTGTGTTTTATATATGTGAAAATTGATTTTCCTGTAAAATGAAAAAAAGAATTTGTCTACTAAAATAAAAAATAGAAACCTATGCTTGTTTTGGTTGGTGGATTTATTGAATTGTTTGGATAGTGACCAGATGAACGATGATAAAGTAGATGTTTTGATTAATTCATGGAGTATTTTTTCAAAAACTGAAGACAGATAATTTGTTGTTTCTGTTTTAAACTAACGGTCCTTAGAACAAATACCATAGGCATGGTTTCAGATAAACTTTAGAGTAAATTAGAAAAACATGCGCTTACTGTCAACAGGGAAAAGTGCAGATATCCAACGAATCAAGTTGATTATCTGGGTCATAATATCTCTGGTGAAGGGATAAAACCCACAGGTTCCCTGGTGAAAGCTATGACTGATGCGCCAATGCCAAAACAAAGATTTGCTATGGGCATTTCTTGGGCTTAGTGAATACTATGCCAGGTTTCTGCAGGGTACGCTTTGGTGGTACAGCCACTAAGAGCGGTGTTAAGGAAAAATCCTACGTTTGTGTGGTCTGACATGGAACAGCAAGCTTTTGACAAAGTTAAAGGATTGATTGTAAATGCCCCTGCTAATAAACCGTTCATGCATGGTGAGAAATGTGCAATAACTGTGGATCAGAGTTCACTGGGTCTGGGTGTTGTGCTGAGTCAGATTGTGGATGGCAAGGAATACACTATCGCTTTTGCATACAGAGGGTTAAACACAGCTGAAAAATTACAGCACCATAGAGAGGGAGGCGCTTGCATGATCATGGGCTGCAGAAAAAGTTAGAGTGTACATTTGAGGAATGATATTGGAATTTTATACGGATCACAAGACATTGATTTACATGTTGGGAAATAGTTCCTCCAATAAGGCTTTTATAGAGGTTACAGGAATTTAGTTTTGATATGATCTACTTGCCAGGGGGTAAAAATATCAGGGCAGCCTGTCTTTCGTGATTGCCTGTGAAAGAAAGTGAGGAGAGTACTTGGCATTTTGAAGATTATGAGCGTCTAATTACCATTTTGTATGCCACTGAACCTTTTAGATTTACTGAGGATGAGTGGAAGGAAATGTTCGAGTGACGAGTGTATTAGCAAGTTCAAGAAGTATCTTACAACTGATTGGCCTAATGACAGAAGCATGAGCTCTGTCTGAATTGCAATCTTTTGTGCAGGTTGCTTCAGAGTTGCCATTAGTTAATGATATAGGTCTTAGACAGAATGTCTTTTTGAAGTTTTTGGAACGCTTGTTTAAGATGGAGAGTCCATCTAATGAGATTGTGAGGGATAATAGGACGCATTTTGTTTCTGATGAAATTATGTTGGCTCTTAGGAAGCATGTCATTAAGCATGTTAGGGTGCCTTTGTATAGTCCTTCTTTCAATGATGTTGTGGAGAGGGCAGATCGGATGCTCGAGGATGGTGTGCAAATAGACTATGCAAACGAGTTAAATGTTGGAAATTACTTGCAACAGAAAGTGTGGAGTTCCAGAATTGAGCCTCAGAGCACTATAGGTATTGCCCAGTTTGTTCTTTTGATAGGTAGAAAATCTCAAAACTCTTTATTCAAATGTCAAAGAATCATAAAAGATGTAAATAAAAAGTCTAAAAACATACATGACAATCACAAATAACAATATATGTACATAAATTCAAAATAAAGTCTCTTCTGGTATAACACAGCTGTCGTAAGAAGACTGCTGACTCTAAAACAAACATCACTACTTGGCAGCAATTGCAAAAACCTGAGGGCGGCTCTACATTGTTTAACCCTTTTGATGCGCCCGTCGGCCAACGGCCGTCACGAGCACTACCTCCGTAGTGCTGTGCACGTCCATTGGCTGACGCGGCCTCGCCCACTCAATCAAACCGCTGCACCGCGGCGGAATTGCCGCCGCAGTTAAGTGGTTAAAATTGTGGGATTTAAAAAAGGCGAGTAAATAACAAGACCTAAAAGACGTATATAGTGTGCAAAATATAAAGTGCAATAAAGTTTGGGTGGAAACATGGGCTTAGGCACATTTCTCGTCTGCTAAACTGCCATAATAACCTTGCGGAAAACATAACCTATGACATATAATGCCCATCCTGAATTTTGTCAGTACAACGCTTTCCCAATTGTTGGTCTCATAAGTTAAATACGGCTCTGAACCAACATTGGTTTTCAAAACGGAATAGTTTCTCACAAGTGTTTTCTCAGTTTAAGACCTTCCCTTTCTGCACAATATTTATCCAGAAACAATCGTTTAACACGGATCTCATCACGCTTGCATATAGATAATGGATTGTCAAAAAAACAAGTTTATTCAAAGTAAGAAAATTAACATAACCTAGTCACAGATATCCAAGCCCGAGCGCATTGAATAAAGTCAGTGATTATATTGTGCATAAAGCAGGTCTTATGATTACTTAAAACAGAAAGCCACAACAGAAGGGGTCTCAAATTAATGGAGTCTTCAAGGCATGGCAGGGTGCACTCTTCATCTGGCAGATATAATGGTGTATTGAGTGTGGGAGAGAGAAAAGTCGTCTGCAAAATCTATTTTCTTCAGCTTGCTACATGCTGCAGTCACTATAACCCCATATCCTGCACCCATAAATTGCAACACGAACATATTGCTTGGAATAAACGTCAAACGTTAAAAAGTAAACTTATAGCTTGCTTGAATTTGCAGTTTCTGAAACGCACATTCTCCCCCCACGCCCCATTAGAATCAAATACTAAGCCAAAATATGGGAACTTAAATACTCCATACAATTATCATTAACCCCTAAAGTGTGCATCATACAGCACATAGGGCCGCAAGCCATTATCTGTGATTTGGTGTAGTTGGTAAGCAAATCAAGATCAGACAAAATCTGTAAATGCTTGTAGACACCGTGGGGCATTTGGCTCCTTGCTATAAGCACGGAAGCAAACAACAAAAGTGGTACAGAGACCGAGTTAATGTGGGGAACATCAGGAGTATTTAAAAAGGTATTAAGCTTTAATATATTAATTAAATAAAAGGGGCCCTAAAACACATACTTGCCTCACTCCGTACTGTAGATTAATAGTGTCAGATGATTCACCATTAGGGCCAAACCTCACTTTGGCACTTAGTTTTCGATGTAAATAAGCCCAAAAAGGCACAATTGTGGCATCAACTCACATCTCTAGCATGGCCGCTCAAACTTTGCTGCGATTGACCATATTAAAAGGAGGAAGTCCATAAAAGCAAGATAAATAAATGTAATTTCTTACATATGGTATACTTCCTGAGTAGCAAATTAAGATTTTGGCATTGTTCGAGAGTTCCCAGACTTTTCCTGAATCCATATTGACAGGGAGGCTGAAAACAGTTCTCACCACTCACCTAATCTGTTAAAAATCACTCTAACCATAATTTTAACTGTTGAATCAATAAGAGATATCGGTCGGTGGCACTAGGGGTCAGTCTGGCTGCCTTTAAAAAAAAACCACAGTATTATGGTAGAGCTGATCCACGAGAGAGCGACAGAGAGAGAGCACTCAAGATAAGGTTATTAGAAACATTGGCCAATGGTACTGCACTTAAAAATATCAATGGGTAGTCCATCAAGCCCTGGGGATTTAGAAGAACTACAGCTAAGAGCAGTGATCACCTTTTCTACCATAAACTCAAGCCTATCAATACTACTATGGTCAGCTTATAAAGACTCTATAAGAACATGGCTGTCAGAAGAACTGCAGTATATATTGTTAAAATGAGCTACCCATTGATCCCCAGTCGTGTGGTTATTCAATAAGGAGTGAGGTTTCCCCTGTGCTTGAAGTACCCTAACCGCACACCAGAATTTCTGTGAGTTAATTAAGTGATGCTGCGCAGGTTATGTGATCCCAATTGGCTTGTTTAATTTCTCGCTTCCGGATCATTGATGTTTCTTTATATTTGGCCTAGGCCATATCAATTGCATCAGGAATTCTGTGTTTGGCGGATAGTGCAAGTCTCAATTCCTTGTTCGCTTGGGAGCAGGTTCCATCAAACCAGCATGAAACAACGTGCCTCAACAAATGGGTTAAGCATCTCAACTTTTATTACATTGCACAGTGTGCTGAAGTGAATACAATAATTATTCCCAGGTGAAATCTCAGCTAAACAGCAGAAAGATATCCAGATTATCCCCAAGAAGTTCACCCTAAGAATTTAAGGTAATCAGGAAGGCGCCATGCAAGCCTTAGGCCTTTAGGTTGAGTTAATGGCTGCAGGACGGTTTCCTTAGACCTCTTAGTAATGACTATGGGTAAAAAATGATGCAGAGGTTAGAGGGTTATGGTCACTAAACACAGAGCAATATCTCAATATTATACAAATATGGTGAATAGCCTAGAGTAATAAAACAATCAATGGTGTATTCACAGCCCTGCCCATGGTAAGTGGGTACCCTGGGAGATCTATAGCAATCAGATTCATGCATGTTAACAAGAACGCAGCCCAGGGCATAGTGGCCTAACTCTTCACCGCTCAAATCGAAGGTCTCTGTACTCTCAATCCTGAGTGGATGAAAGACAAGATTGACAATTCTAGCAGAAATCTGGATTTGGAAGGTATTTGTGAACGTGTGAGAAAACAGAGTACTGTTAAGAGACATTTTGACAAGGTTAACCATATGAAAGAATTGGATGTTGTGCCAGGAGACTGGGTTT
This sequence comes from Lissotriton vulgaris, assembly GCF_964263255.1. Lineage (NCBI taxonomy): Eukaryota > Metazoa > Chordata > Amphibia > Caudata > Salamandridae > Lissotriton > Lissotriton vulgaris. Next base: position 249,531,413 of record NC_141687.1, read on the forward strand.
TGCTAAAAAAAACTATGAGAGTAATGAAAGGAGAGTCTAAATGTTATAAGCCTACTAAAGTTGAAAGGGTGGAGAAATAATAATGCACTTGTGAAACTTCGTAATTAGCAAGCTGAAATCATTAAAAATAATATTGATGGACGGAGTGTGGAAGAGTCAGATGTGTGTAAAGGAGATTGGTTTAATCTTGGTGTTTTACCTGAAAGAACTGGAAAGGTACAAGAAGAGAGGGACAATGCAGAAGTACGTGGTGTAGGTGAACCTGTCCTTGTGAATGGTGGATGCGGAGACACTTCTAGGAGTGGTGGAGCTAATTCTATCAGGTTTAGAGATATTAGGTTTTGACTTTATTATGTTTATATTTTAGTTTTCCGTTTCATTTATTATGTAAGGGGAGATGGTGGAACATGATCATTGTAGGTTTTATCTGACTATGTAGTATGTAAAAAAAAAATTTCTTTTAAGCAATACGACATGGCCAGCGCTGGCTGCATCGTAGCCCTTTTTCGTTCTCACACGTAGAAGCAACATGAAGAATATAAAAAGAAAATAGTACTTTGAACAGCGGAAAGACAGAAATCATCCTGAAGCAATCTGTACAGCCTAAGAAGAGGTCATGACGCCAGCACATGTTGCCCAATAACAAGACAGCAAATATGTGAGACAAAGTAGTCAGAGAATGATAAGCAATAGACTAGGTGCAAGCAACTTTTTGTACATAATATGACTTGCTAGAGCACATGCACCAGCGACACAGGAGTTGTCGTAGGCGAGATCTAAAAAGTGAGGATGAATGCCCTATCTTAAAGCAAGAAAGAAAAAAACAAATGTGATGTGAAAAGATCGGGGATGCATCACGTTAGCAAATATCAGGCGCCTTATTGGTTAACAAATCCAACCAGAAGGGCTTCTCATCTTTGGGATGCTTCTATGTAGGCAGGGATATGTGACTAGAAGCTTGCAGTGTATGTGTTCCTATACCTGTCCCCGGTGCGAATTGTATTAGGTCCTCTGAGTTAGAGAATTAGTGTACATCCATGCAGGCTCTTGACTACTCAACTAAAAATTTAGTCCAGAGGGTCTGTTCGATCTAGTTTATTAGTGAAGTCCTCACCCCATTTATTTTTAAAGTTTTATATAGCGCTAGCTTGACCCGTGGGTATCAGAGCGCTTTACATACACACAGGAGAGAAAAATATAAATAAAAATGTCACGCTTACTTTTTCCTGTCCAAGGGTGATATCTCATGGGTCCAGACATGTGCCCCCTCCTCCCCCCGACTGTAGTGCAGCCGCATAGGGTCGTAAACCTGATTTAAACCAGCAGGTACATGTTGTGAGCAACATGTAAACAGCTGAAATATTTAATTGTTTATTAATTTATGGCAATATCTTAAAGGCTAGGGAACCAAAACTTCACCTATATATTCACTGCACCAAGATCTACCAAGTGAATACCTACCAGCGGAGAGTTGGCTAGTTTACTCAGTGTAGTCGTACTACATCTTGACCACCTGCGGTGTGGGTGGTCTCTCCTTTGCAGAAGATGTGAATCAAATTCTGATTGGTTCACACCAACCGGTTGGGCTGGCCATAAAGTAAGTTACAGCTGGCATGGACATAGTAGCTACTGATGCAAGGTGCTTGAATTAGGGGTTATTTTGTGTTATGAGAGGAGGGCACCACTATTTCTTCTTTTCCCTCTCAGCTCCTCTGTTTTTGCATGAGGTTTCTGCTGGTTGCATGGCCGTAGCCTCAAAAGGACTGTGCTGGCTGCTGCAGTGCAGGTTGAGAAGGATGGTTTTGTAAGCTAGGCCACTGGAATAGCGGCTTAATTTTCTGCAATGGTGGGGAAAATGTTTAAATGATGTCAATAGCCCCAAAGATCGTGCTGTTGTGCAACTCCTCTCGAAGGCTGAATCAAATAGCCTGGAGCAATTGAAGGGCATGTCTAGAAAACCTGGCTGATCGCATCCAGGTAAGCCTTCTGAGCAAGATTCAATGCCAGTAGCTCTGAGGATGCAGTCGCAAGGGTGCAGTCCAGCTCGGAACACATACCTGGCTGCATCCTGCTAGTCATCTATGGTCTGTGCTAAAGAGAAGCGGAGTGCCCTCCAGGACGGCCAGCAAGATGTTGCTTAACATATCCCATAGTGCATGGTTGCACATTTCCATGAGGCAGACTGCGTTAATGGATCTGAGGGCCAAACGGCCAAGAAAACATTAACTTAACAAAGGCATCAATTTTTTTCAATTACCTATTTCAAGGATTTATCAGAATGGAATTTGAATTAACCTTGCTTGTTATTGTTTGAATAATCAGGCTCTCGGGTGTAGGTTGCTTGGTAACGAAGTCTGGGTCACCGGGAGCCGGTCTATTAGGTCGAGCCTGGCGTACGCAGCGCGAAGCGCTGTAGCCAGCAAGCTCTATTCTTGTGGACTTGCCTCGGAAGTGAGACAGGAGATGGGCACGCGCAGAGCTTTCCCCCTCCTCCCCACCCAGTGCTTTCACTTTACCTCCGGTGTTTCACACACCCACACAAAAACAAAAACAAACAAAAACACACACACACACACACACCCCTCCCCCCCACCCCATGCTTTTGCTTTACCTCCGGTGTTTCACACACCCACACAAAAACAACCCCCCCCCCCCACCCCGGGCTTTTGCTTTCCCTCCGGCGAAACCAGTAAATGGTTTCCTACCTCTCAAAATTTCGAAGGGTGTCTTCCCTGTAGCCGAATGGGGAGTCACACGATAAGCGGTCAACCTCTCTTGCAAAGCCTTCCTCCAAGGTAAACCTGCACTCAACGCCAATTCAATCACTTCCTTAACCACTCTGTTGAAGCGCTCAACTTGGCCGTTACCTTCAGGGTGATATAATGATGATTTGATGTGCTTGATACCCATCACCACTAAAAACTCTTCCATCTTTTGTGACACAAACTGGGGACCATTATCCGAAACTAAGATTTCAGGTACACCCTCTCTTGAAAATACATCCTCTAAAAACTCGATAACCACATCTGTAGTCATCCCACTCACCATTCTTACCTCGGGCCATTTCGATTAATAATCCACTAATACAATGGCATAACAATCCACAGACGATAAAGCTGAAAATGGCCCCATGAAGTCGATAGCTACTTTCTGCCACGGATATTCGAGTAGCTCCACCATGGTTAATGGCACACTTAATGGCTTTGCCACTTTATCACTAGTGCCACAAATTTTGCAATCCCTTACTAATCGATCCACCATGGAATCAACACCTGGCCACCAAAACTACTCCTTGACCCTCCTTTTTGAGCTGGACATACCACCATGTCCTAAATGGCTTTTCTCAGCAATATCTTTCCTTAAACCGACTGGAGGCACAATCCTGTCACCTCGTAAGATAATATCATTGACAACACACAATTCATCCTTAATCTTAGAAAACGCAACACATTCACCACGTACATTGGATTCTCTTGGCCAACCCTCAACTATAAAACGTTTAACCTCTTTCAGAACCACATCCTTATCCATCTCACTCATCCAAGATGCCTCAGAAATACTACTAACAGCATCCTGGACACCTATAAGGAATACATCCTTAGCAGTAAACGCTATTTCACAATCAGTATTGGTTTTAACCTCATTTAGATCCACATTGGGTAGTCTAGATAAGCCATCCGCAACCACGTTGTCTTTACCCGGAATGTATTCTATGTCAAAACTAAACATTTGCAGCTTTGAGGCTAAACGAGCCAACCTTGGAGTTAAATTCTTTCCACCCTCAGGTCTTAAAATGTTTACCAATGGTTTGTGATCGGTGCAAATTTTAAACTTCCTCCCCCACACATACATCCGAAATCTCTCAGCTGCCAATGAAGCAGCCAACAATTCTTTTTCTATTACGGAATAATTCCGCTCCGCTTTGGTCAAGGTGCGTGAAGCATACGCTACCACCCATTTTTCAGACTTAACTCGTTGGGAAAACACAGCACCAGTTCCATACCCAGACGCATCCACAGATAAAACACATTCAGCAGTTGGCAAAAAGGGTTTCAGACAAGGCGTTGTAACTATCTCCTTCTTCACTTCCTCGAAACATGTTTTTTGTTGGTTACCCCATGTAAACATTACACCTTTTTTTAGTAGTGATCTCAAAGGTTCAACCTTTGCAGCGTAGTTCTCAATGAAACGTGAATAAAACTCTGTTAGTCCCAGAAATGACATCAATTGTTCTCTACTTGTAGGCTCTGGAACAGCTAAGATAGCGTCTACATGACTGACTTTAGGTCGAATGCCATCCTTAGATATGACATGTCCTAAGTACTCTACTTCGGATTTTCCAAACACACATTTATCATTTTTAATAGTCAGTCCACTCTTTCTTAATGCATCTAAAACTGCAAATAAACTTTTATCATGACATTCTTTGTTCTTCCCATATATTAAAATGTCGTCTTGAAACACTTTAGCATTTTCAATACCTTGTAGAACCCTGCACATTTCCCTTTGGAACACCGCAGATGCACTGGCAAGGCCAAATGGCATACGTTTATACCTAAACATTCCTTCTGTGGTAATGAAGGCAGTACAGTGTTTAGAATCGTCCTCTAACACAATTTGATGATATGCACTAGTCAAGTCTATCTTGGAAAACCAAGAAGAACCACCAACAGAAGATGTAAGTTCCTGCAAATTTGGAAGAGGAAATGTGTCAACCCAGATGGCTTCATTTAAACACCTTAGGTCCACACACAAGCGCAAATCGCCATTAGATTTAAGCGAAATCACGACTGGCGAAACCCAATCTGAACTTTCAACTGGTTCCACAATACCATCACTACACAATTTTTTAAGTATTTCACCCAATTTTTCTCTATAGCTAATGGGAACGTTCCTAAGTTTTTGCCGAATGGGGCATGCACCTTCTCTTAATATTATTCTGTGCTTGAACCCAACCATTTTACCAATGCCATTAGAAAATACATCGGGAAATTTTTCCTGGAGATTTGAGTAAGAATCCTTCTCAACACACTCGTCCTGAATAGAATAAACAGGACAATCCAGCCTAGGGTCAATTTTCATGCCTAAATCAAAAATGTGTGGCCACCCCAAAATAGTTGCACCTTTGTTGGCCACATAAATTTTGCCTTGACATGAATTGCATCCGAAACTTATTTTGGCTATTATAAAACCTTCTAAAGGTATCTTGTGCCCGGTGTAACTTCCAGGATGTACATCAGGACCTAATAATGGCCTGTTGGGCCAAAGAGATTTAAACAAGTCCATACCCATAATGGTATACCACGTACAAGAATCTACCATGACCTTTAATTCTAAACCATCAATGTTGACAAAGCATGATGGTAACTTTTTAACCTTGCTTGTCCCTTTAACTGATTCATCATGTATACTGCATACATCACCCACTACGTGGAAAACAGTCTTGGTTTTCCATTTGGACACAATTAATGTCGTCTTGCTCATCATCTTGTAAATAATTGGCTTTAGCTTTAAAATTTCGACACACTCTAGTAAAGTGTCCCTTTTTTTTTACAATTAGTACAAATTTTATCGAGGGCAGGACACCACTTATAGTTTGCTAGATGAGTAGAAGACCCACATCTAAAACATGCAAACTTTTTCAGCTCATTACCCTTCTCAAAACTCTTTTCATTGCCCTTCTTATTAGAATAAGATGAATAACTAGTCATCTTACTATCACCCTTGAATTTAGACTTGTCACCCTTATTTACCACATTAATTGAGGTAGAATCAGAATCATTTTTTTCATTTCTGACCTCACGAATGCATTGGTCTGAAATTTCCACACCTCTAGCTACTTTAATAGCATTTTTCAATGAAGTACTCCCAGATGACCATAATTTCTCTTGAATTTTCTTAGATTTGGTCTTCATAAGAATCTGATCACGCAAAACCTGATCATACGTCATACTTTCAAATTCGCACGTGACAGCTAAACCCCTCAAAGCTGAAAGATATTGATCAATTGACTCATCACTTTTTTGAGCTCTTGAATAAAACTTAAACCTTTCCATCACTACGTCAATTTTCCTTCCAAATCTCTCCTGCATTTGTTTAACAGCACATTGATAAACACCCATGTCACCAGCATTTTCAATTGTAGGTACATTTTTGAACTCCCTTAATCCTACAGCACCTAATCTATGCTTAAGCAAAGACACTTTCCTTTCTTGAGAAGACTCTTCTTCAGCTAAAACTTCAACATAAGCTTCAAACATATCAAGCCATAAGTCCCATGCAATAGGAGGTTCACCAGACTCCGCTAAAATAAATGGCGGTGGATGAATCGAAGACATTTCAATTAGTATGTAAGTTAATACAACCTAAGACTGGGAAAGAAAAAAATTCCTTTGTAAGTACCTTGCACAAAAAGTTCACCAAAGTTCAAATAGTTTAATAATCAATTTTTCTTGTAAGTATCTTGCACAAAAAGTTCACCAAAGTTCTAAAGTAAAATTTTTAAATATGAAAGATAATAGTTATTTCAAAAAAAAAATTTTGAACTCTGAGCATTAATACCGTCAATGTAGAACACAAAAATCGACTGGTATAGCTGGCGTTGAAATCAGTATGCGTTAGAGATCAATAGCGTCAAAAACGCAGTAAATTATAACCATTTAGCGTTGAAATCGGCATCCGGAGCGATGTAGAACGTTGATTCGTTGACGCGTTGCTAAGATACCAAAATATATTCAAAATGGCCACACGCTATGCGTGATGACGAGGTCACGTGATGACGATTCAGCGTGGTGACAACAATAAGCTACGGAAAACCAAAAGGTTCTCGATTTAGCAGAAGCAATCCACACGCGCAGAACGTTCTTTCACGAGTCAACTTGAAAGATGCACTATGGTAGAATAACGTTGCTGAAGGTAAAAGTTCTCTAACATACCAGTTTGCCGCTCAGAAGTTGTTTAGACGATCTCTTCGTAGTAAAAACAAATATTTAGTTGCAAAGTAGAAGTTGAACGAAGATAATAATCCAAACGAAAAAAAAAAATTTTAAGAAAAATTTGTGTTCGATGCCGCTGCTGCCGAGAATCCCATCCTCGTCGCCATATATTGTAAGTAGGTAGACTCGTAGGCAGGTATGGTTCTCCAATCTTCTTTATTTGTTAATAAGTAGTAGGCAATACAGCGACACGATCACAAGTACATCCTCCGCCTTCCCTTCCAGTAACAGACTCCCTCCCACTACATTCTACCAAGCATACATTCCACGCACTCCACACGTGCATACACATACACGCGCCACACACATACACGCGCCACACACACGAGACACACACGCGCACAACACGATACATAAACCAATACCACACATACCTTTGCGACTCACAAAGAGAAGGGACCGCTACCTCTGTGTAATTCAGGAATGGTTGCAAAAGCCCTTTCATAAGTCGAAATTGCTAGAGAAATCGTAAGATGTTAGGAAACAGGCTTCGCTACCACAAAATTCCCTTTTACGTCTGGCCCCAATGACCTTTGGTTTATTTAGTAGGTATCAACGCAGAGCAGTTCGAGAGATCAATTGAGAGGTGTGCGAAGGAGGCTAATGAAAGGTGTAGAAGCAAAAATGGAATAGGAAAAATGTTCAATTGATTATGTTGGCTTAGATCAAACAAATGTACGTAACAAAGTAGAAAGATGGATAATTGTGAAAAAATGTATCCAGGAATTCGGATTTATCAATGGAATTAACACTAGTGCTTTATCAATTAAAATTAGAAAGAAACGAGAAAAAATGATGAAGTACCCACAAAATCAAATAATGTATTGATAAAACGCATAAAAAGCACTCCAACATGGTGTATTCTGAAATAAGTATAAATGTTGCTTAAACCAAGAACACTTTCGATAAACAGTACAATTATGAAATGTCTTCATAAAAAGTATTTGCATCCTCCTAACAAGTTGATAAATTAGTGAAGAAATAACTTTTGTTTATTTTTTTTTAAAAATCAATAATCCCAACATTTAATTTGTCACCACTGGTAATAAATGGAAGAGATATTCTCCCAGAGAAGTGACCAAAAACAAGTCTTGCTATGCTCTTGGACACAAAGATGATATGAGCTACCAATTGTACATCACTGTAGTTTCCTTAATAAAGCACAGGCAGAATTTCTTCCCTCGTAAAAGTAATGCCATGTTTTCCTAAATGTCTCAGTAGCATGTATATAGCCAATCGTAAAAGTAAATTCATTAGGTCATGGAAACTGCTGTGTGGATAGTTCCATGTGAAACTATTAATTGAAAAATAAAACTGTGTGAAACATCAATATCCCGATTCTGCATTTCCATACATCAATTACATGGAGAAGCCAATACTTACAACTCCAATCCATAAAATCTTTTACTATCTCGCCTTTTGCCTCATTACTCTCTTGCTTTAAGCATGGCCTACATGTGTTGTGGAAAAGGCGAGCCATTGCAATGTTGCTGCACAAAATAATAATGTATCATCTTTAGGCTAGGGACTGATGCATTTGGTGGACTTTCATGTATCTGTCCAATGTGGTGATGCACTGCAAATCCGTTTCCCTGACAATTCAGCTGGAGAATTGCTTTTTGAACTATACTACTGCTTAACTGTGCGACAACTTCCACTTCTAATGACCTACATTAATACAGGTTTTTTTAGATCAACGCCTTGAAGGCAATGACGTCACTACTTCTACTAAGTGTTTTAATGGCTTAAGAGGTCAAGATGGTATTACCAAACTTAATTTTGTAACCTTAAGTTTGTTCTCAAAGCCGTTTTTCATGTTTTTTCCCCAATTCATTCCCCCTTTGTTCACGCTCTGATATCCTAATTTTCATACAAAATGTAATTAATGATGCAAAAAATATCACATTTAGGGCCAAACGTACAAAGCTTGTTAGAGGTTGCAAACGGCATGATTCACAGAATCGGGCTGTTTGGAACTTCAAAAAATTATTCTTTAATGTACTAAGGCCCAATTTGGATTTGGTACCTATTACAAAATTGCAAATAGGATTTGCGATTTGGTATTAGGAAGGGGCGTGTTTAAGGCTTCCCATCCTAATACCGAATCCTAATGGTATGTGTGAATGTTTTGCAACCGAAATACAGTTGCAAAACATTCGCATTTTGCCACCTACTTCCAGTAGGTAGTAACCCATTCTCAAATGGGAATGCTTGAAAAATATTAATGAGCACGCACTGGTCCCATGGACCACTGCCTACTCTTAAAAAATGAAAACAAAGCTTTTCATTTTTCTTTTTGAAACACACGGGCTGCATTAAAAAAATCAAAAATTCATTGCTTTATTGAAAAGCAATCACAGACGCGGTGGTCTGCTGACCCCAGCAGGTCACCATCTCTGTGATTTTTAGGGCTTGCCTTTCCTATTCCGCAGGAATAAGAAAAGAGCCCTAATGCAGCTAAACCAAACTTCAGGCCCCAGAGGATTTTGAACAGTTCACGTGAATCACAATCACGTGACCTGCTCTCATGCACGAGCCTTCCCCCTGGCAGCAGCATTTGGCACATCAAAGGCTTCGCTGCCCCGCCCCCCGCCGTCACTTATTCACGGCCGCAGGCCGTGCCTTCCTTCTACTTCCCCTGCTCTCTTCCCCCAGCGCTTGTTTGGTAAATGTTCCTCTTGCTCTGGTCCTGAGTTGCGTTTATGCTCCGTCTGCTATAAAGAATGCATGCACTCTGCGCTGCCTGTCATTAGAGATACTTGGAAACATGTCACCGCTCATTTCGGTAGATTGCCCTCGATTGAGCCAGCCAGTCCTGCTAAAATAGAGCTATGCGCTCTTTCTATCTGTTCTGGATCTTCCCAAACTCAGACTAGTGACCTTTGCTCTCCAACTAAAACGGATGTGCGTATATTGATCCCTTTACTCTTCAGCGATTATCCTGAATCGCCTTGCAGCCCATTCTGCTCATAGCTTCTTTTGTGTGCAGATTTTATATAACGCGAACTCTACCCGCAGCTATTGAAGCGCTTCACATGAGCACCAGTTATGTTACACAAGGATACTTTCATTGTGTGGTAGGCGCAGGGAGATAAAGTGATTTGATCAGAATCACAGGATGCTGAGCCCAAGCCGAGGCTCCAACTCTGTTCCCCAGCAGCATTTGGCACATCAAAGGCTTCGCTGCCCCGCCCCCCGCCGTCACTTATTCACGGCCGCAGCCCGCCTGCCCTCCTCTTGCTGTCTGTAGTTCCTTTCACCCCCGCCGTCGTCCTGCTGTCCGTGGTAACTCTCTCATTGCTTCTGTTGCATATGTTTAAACTTGCTGTTATATCGGCCCTTGGGTAACACAAGCAACGGATTACAAATGCTATAGGTGTCACATTTCCACAAGTTAACACTATTAGCATTGTAAATGACAAAGTTATTAATTTCCAAAATTTCAAAACAAAAACATAAATAATACATTTGTCATTTACAATACTACTCCCTCAAACTTTACTAATGCGAGCCCTATTGCATTGCAAATGCTTGTTGCATTTCCCAATGTGTCGCAAACGGAGACTTACCTCATGCATATTAATGAAGTAGGTCTATTTGTGACCCACTGGGCATCGCATAAAGTGTAAACAACGCTTTCATACATTGGTGTTTGAGATTACCAAATAGCAAATCTAAAAAATTCACTATTTGGTAATCGCAAACCTTTCCCCTATGTACATGGGACCTTAGCCTGTAACAGTGAAAAACTTGTGGTATCCAGGTTACCTGCTCCCTGGTAACAGGATGCCACAGGTTCTAGAACATGGAATGGGGTGGTGGCAGCTGAAGGGTGTTAAGCTTGTGGCTGCACGTACCTGCTTGCTCTCCAATAAAGTACCTACTTACCACCTACCTGTGAAGTTCTAGTCTTTACCAAACTGGTTGTATATTTCTGACATTTACCTGTTAGGGTACTAGTTCTGCAATAATTATTTGGCATGAAAAGATTGAATAACAGTCCGGTCATTTAAGGCAAGAACACGACAGACAATAAAATCAACTTACTTGGCTTCAACACATTCTAATAGTAGTGAGTGGGGTGATACCACAGTTGTGCTTGAATGCAATATATTTGTTTCCGTTCCTGACTCATATCGACACACATACGTATAGGACACCCCTATAAACCAAATTGAAGAGCACTACTGAGGTTTGGTGCCACTGCGATACATGATCGAGGCCCAGGATGGCGAAATTGTCAGCATGAAAGGTAATATTTGAATATTGACCTCTTCACAATGTTACTGGACGCTGCAGCTACAGGTCAGCATGTTTAAGAAAACAGACCCACGAGAATACATGATGTGGGAGAACTACAACATTCCAAATATAAGCTATTGGTCATGTTAATTATGCCACTGTTTAGGAGGATTCAATCTCAGAAGCATTACAAAGCAGTCATAACTGGCACAGCTAGCGGGAGGATACCCTAAACTCACAAATTATTAAAAGAAAGTCAACATTTGGAAACTTCTCGGGGGCAGTCAGTAGCTTGCACAGGCAACAATCTCAGCAGGTGCCATAAACCAATAATCCTAAAGCAAAAGCTGTGAGCATAAGTGTCTTAAGAGCTCTTCCATTATAAACCAACTAACGGCTCAAAGAGGATAGGTGTCCTCTCTGCTCTGGAAAGTACATTCATGGCCCTGATGCAAATATGCTGTCCTTCAGAGTTCCAGTAGCCCTGGCTTTCTGAAGTTTGAGCTCTTCTTTTGTTGGAAGAATTGTATTTTACGTTCTCTAGCTCTACTATTAACCAGAAAAAATACAGCTCGGCTGTGAAATTACACATCTGAATATAAACTGTAAACCTTAAACGTTATTGTTGACAACAAATAGCATTTTACCAGATTCATAATGTGCAAAATTAGCACCGATTTTTCTTTATTTTTTTTTTTTTTTTTAAAAAGGACGTGGCACTTTTATATCAAGTAAGTCCAGTATGACTGGATCACTTGCTCATGTTGTATCATGTTCTCGTAACCAGTGCAGTCTAAAACAGTGATTGGAATAAAGAACATTCCTCCCACGACAGCTTTGTCCACTTGCACTTGATGCCTGTTGCTCCATCTTTAGCCATCACACATTTGAAGCACTGGCAGCCATCCAGGCGACAGCCACAGTAATACAACAGCTGCGGCAAGGCCTGGGACTCGGCGATGCACGCTCCGCTGGGTCATCCTCAAAGGTAGCAGCAGCACACGACAGATGCTGTACCTCCGACTTACTTAATACTCACCATGTACTCACCTTAAGGAGTTTCGACAAAACCTAGCATCCCTAACACAGGCTCAGTTGATCCGATGTGCAATCCCCAAGGAGGCAGGTCTTTTTGGTAACAAAATGTGGCCGATTTCTGTAGTATGGCTCTGAAGCCTCCGTGAGACGGCCTGTATCGCAAACTCCACCTCTGGCAGTTTTCCCTAGCACTCAAATAGCTAGCTGTGATTAAGTGTGGTACATAAGAAGCATTCATCAACCAATGCATCTTACAATTATTTTCAAAATCATAGGACCAACCATGTGCAAGGCACCCCAAGCACATACTACAAGACCAATACGGACGGGTTTTCTTCACAAGCCAAGAGCGCTACAATATATGGGAGCCAGCAATCCCTGTATAAAAGACCACCCCTGTATCTCTTATTACAGGCGACTTGTGACACGTTTGTAATAAAGAAACGACAATTGCACTTTCACTGTAATAAGTTATTACAGATTCGTTCTGAGGTCACAGTGCCTGCTGCCAGCAGCCATGGGGAAAGGCAGGTCATCATGGAGCATAATTACACCTACGGTTTATTTAATAGGGAAAACGGAGTTACTGCCCTATCCTTCGTAAGATTGCTTTTAATTTTGGAAAAACATAACAGCGGAAAGGAGATATTTACAGCAACATGCTTATTTTTTTCACAGCTATACATCAATTAATTACCGGAATGACGAATCTGTGCATGTTTCAACACAATTTGAGCTACAGTAATTTTTAAATTGTATTTACTTGAAACTGATCCCAATATATTTGTGCAAAATTACCAACTGATTTTTGGTGCGTTTAATTGTGCAGTACATATTCTCCTTTTATTCTGTGTACCTGCAATGAACATGAAGGTAGAGGATTTAAGCGGTTTGTAGGATGGGTAATGGTGTGACCATGTATTATAAATAAATAATAAAGTATCCCCTGCAACACATTATAAGGATATTGCAAGTCAACTTGGAGTTCCACAGCCGCCTAAAGGAACAATACCTTCAGCTTCATTCTTGGAACTAGTCAGTGACTTGCAACATCCTTTTGATGTACGGTAGGGGATGCGTCATCCCATAGATCATTTAACAGTAATCAAGCATCTGTCCAGCCAATTTGAGTGACTATCCATCAATTCTATGTCAGGAGCGGAGGCTTCTAATTAGGCTGTCACTTTCTCCTTTATTTTTCTCCAGCAGCCATTAAAAAGGTATCAACAATCTCAACAAAACTACATTTCCCATGAGCATCAGGGAAAATGGAAACAGAAAATGTCTCTGCAACTGTCCAATCCCAGTCCAGGGCTCCCAATATCCTTCCCTGCTGACACTCGATCCTCCTCTTTCTTCGCTGCTCCAGCAGCATACAGATGAGTGTTTTTCCTTTTTCTGACTTAATGTTTACTGTTTGGTGACTTATACGCTGAAGCGCTTAATATCGTGCTAGGTATCTCACTACGGTTTCTTCACCGGGGGGAGGTAGAAGACGCGCAGGTATGCGGGAGCCGCAGGAGCGTTTTTCCGCTCCTTTCGCGGTGTGTTCTCTTCAGGCTCTGTGCGCGGGCGGCCTCCCACCGCTAGGGGACCGCGCTTGCCTCGCTGCCGCTCTGAGGAGCTTACCCCCTCGTCGAGTTCCGCTTTCTACTCGCGTCGGGAGAAGCGACTCAACGGACTCGCGCACCGCGGGGGAAGACTGGTGTGGTTGAAACTGTTAAATTTGAGCAGCGCTAAGGCTTCTCGATCAGAGCCCCTGCATGGAGCCTGAACACCCGCGAAGCTGGTAGGATACCGATTGAGTTTTCGTGACCGGCCCGGGCAGGTCTATACGTAGTGCCTCATAGCGGAGGTTGTTGGTCCCACCCTACATCTCATTACCCCGCTTCGGTGGGAAGAAATACAGATTGCTTTAGGGTTCTGCCCTACCTTTAACCTCTGTTTAAGTCTGCTTCTTGACGTGCCACAAGAGCGCAATGGAGTAGGAAGAATACTATGAAGAAGAGGAGGAGCAGCAGCAGGTCATGTACCTGCCAGTGGATGACCACTTCTGCCAGATTATGGACTCTTCCATCCTTAAAGCAGTGTCGCGGGTGGTCGCACCCCTAGAGAAAAAGATTGACCAGCTACAAGCACAATGCCAGCATCCCGGGCAAGGGACTGACCTTTCGGGGTAGACTGACCCTGTGCCTCAGAGCAAAACATCGGCGGAATCAGCGGACCCCAAGAGGAAGCGCCCGGCAGACGCGGGGGTCGACTCGGACGCCTTCTCGAGGCTAAAGAAAGCTTTTCTGGATGCGAAGGAGGTATCGTCTGGTGCTTTGGGGGACGGCATGGACGACGCGGCCACCGTCGACCCGGATGAGTCGCCCCAAACCTCGGATGGCGATGGGGACCCAGATAATTTGTGGCTCCCCGAACAGCCCACTCAGGAGTCCAGCTCTGATCCCAGTTCTGACATGCTAAATCCTGACGAGTTGCTTCATACGCGCTCGTCGCACTGGGTTCCCGCTCTTAAGGTGGCGGCCTATATGGCAGCTAGGCTTCGGAAACCGTTGGACCAGGAGGTGCGTAGTTGCCTTCGGGCAGAGTGCCAGCGCCCTACCTTGGAGGGTAAGGTAACGGTAACCCCTGAGATAGATCCCAAAATGTCTACCTTCCTCACAAAATTTGTGAAGGACCCCAAGAAGGGCATCGACCGTTCTTGGCAGGCCTGTCAAGACAAACTTTTGGACACAGCCGGGCATTGTCTAAAATCTTGGATATGGCCGAAGTCGCCAAGGCCTCGGGATCCTTGATCTCCCCGGAGATCCTTTCCGGTTGGGCACAGCGAGCGATAATCTTCCTAGGCAATGCAAATGTGGCCATTTCAACGGAGAGACGAAGGTCTATTTTAATCAAAATTGACCAGAAGTTGGTGGAGCTAGCCACATCTGAGGCAGGTCCGATGGCGGAGGGCAACCACTTCGGAGACCCGTTCGTAAAAGAGCTGGGCAAATTCGTGAATACCTTCAACTCTTTGGACAAGGCCCAGACGTCTGTTAAACGAATCTTCACGCCACGTGTTTTTGGCGCAGCCAGTCGTGGACGGAGCCGCTCGTCTGGCAGACCCTACAATAGAGGCTCCTACAAACAAGGTGACTCTCATAGAGGCCAATACCAAGACCCCGACAAATTCGGGAATTTCTACCACACCAGAGGCTATCCCCGCTGCCGTGGTGGCAGAGGCAGAGGAGACTGCGGCTACAATAATCACAAAGGTGAGACTCCAGAATGTTTCGGGCCTGAAAGTGGGGGGCAGACTCCAGTTTTTTTCTTCAGGCATGTTCTTCACTCACCTCCGACGCTTGGGTCTTACAGACTGTCGGTGGGTTCCAAATAGACTCCAGGCAGCCCGTTCGTCCCAGAGCTCTCAGTTTCATGCAGGACCAAAGCGCTCTGATAGACAGGGAAGTAGCGGATCTCCTGCGAAAAGGGGCAATTGTGCAGACGACTCTGCACCCGCGGGGTTTCCTCAGCAATATTTTCATTGTAGAGAAGCAGGACGGGGGCTATCGCCCTGTGATAAACCTCAAGGAGTTCAATGGCTGGCTCATTTACCGCCATTTCAAGATGGAGGGCATTCACCTCCTGCGGGATCTACTTCAGGAGGGGGACTGGATGGTCCGGTTGGACCTGAAGGATGCCTACCTCACGATTCCTATCTTAGCTCCCCACAGACGTTTCCTTCAGTTTCAGTGGGGTCAGCAGACCTACGAGTTTGTCTCCCTTCCTTTAAGACTGTTGTCTGCGCCGTGGTGTTTCACCAAAGTGCTGAAGCTAGTGGTGGAGCGCTTGCGTACAGAGGGCATCCGTCTGATAATTTATCTGGACGACATGCTCCTTCTGCACCAATGCCCACGGACATTGCTGTCCCACCTTCAGAGGACGGTCAACCTCCTAGAATCTTTGGGGTTCATAGTCAACGAACCCAAGTCGGACCTAATCCCATTCAGGAGGATGCAGTTCCTAGGTTTTCTGATAGATTCAGTGGAGGCCACATTGTCACTGCCTTCTCGGAAACTTTCCAGGATCAGGCACGAGTTGAGACGCACCCTGGCACGCCCAACGATCCTGTTGCAACACCTATCCAGGGTCGTGGGTCTCTTATAGTCATCCATTCAGGCGATCTTCCCGGGACCTCTTCATTACCGGGCCCTTCAACGCCTCAAAGCGTTTCATCTCCGCAAAGGTCTCACCTATTCCCAGGCCGTTCCCCTTACGGAGGAGGCCAGGATGGAGCTTCGATGGTGGATCGAACATATGGATGCCTGGAACGGTCGGGCGATTTTCGGTTCCAAACCAGACTGGGTGATAGAATCGGACGCCAGCGTCCTAGGCTGGGGAGCGCGTTGCGGCGCTGTTTCTACAGGCGGAGTATGGTCATCCACAGAACGAGATCTCCACATTAACTGTCTGAAGTTGATGGCGGGGTCGTTTGCAGTGAAGTGTTGGACGAAAGACAGAGTTCAGTGTTGTGTCCTTCTAAAGATGGACAACGTGGCGGCAGTGCGCTACATCAACCACCTGGGAGGAACTAGGTCCAGGGCCTTATCCGATCTTTCTCGGACTCTTTGGGAGTATTGCCTGTCCAACGAAATATCCCTGACGGCGGAGCATCTTCCAGGCTCAGCCAATCGGGTGGCGGATTGGTGGTCTCGTCATTGGAGAGACGTCAGTCTATGGCAACTCCGACCGGATGTGTTCAGGGCGATTCGGAACAAGTGGGGTCCGTTCACAGCGGACCTCTTTGCTTCCCGTCTGGACGTCCAGCTGAAGCGGTATTTCAGTTGGCGACCGGATCCGGAAGCAGCGGCGATAGATGCGTTTCCGCTGGATTGGAGCATGGAGAGGGGCTACGCGTTCCCTCCCTTTGCGATGATTATGAGAGTGTCCACCCAAGTACGGAGACACCAAGCGGATCTGGTGGTGATCACCCCAATCTGGAGGTCGCAAGCCTGGTTTCCGGTTCTGATGGAACTTTCCTGGGATTTTCCAATCCCTCTACCCCGCGTTCCAGATCTCCTCAAGAATCCTCAAGGGATCCTCACCACCTTCTGACAACAGGCAACCTGGGTCTGATGGCCTGGCAGGTTACTGGCAAAGCTGTTGAGTCCCGGGACTTTCGGAGGACGCTGCCACGCTGCTGGCCAAATCCTGGGCAGACAGTACCAACAAGAGGTACCGATCAGCATGGTCTCGGTGGAGTAGTTGGTGTCTGCCATTGCAGATTGATCCAGTGGGGGCAGACATTGTCCACGTCCTTAATTTCTTAGCCTCCCTAGCAAAGGATGGCTTAGCGTACAGATCTATTAATACCTTTAGGTCTGCCATATCGGCAGGTCATATCCCGTTGGAGAACCATCCGATAGGGGAACACCCTCTGGTCTGTAAACTACTGCGGGGGATTCGGTTATCAGTTTCCCCGGAACCCCACTATTCGGTGTTATGGGATGTGAATAAGGTCCTTAACTTATTTCGAGAGTGGCCATCCAATAAATACCTGTCGAGGAAGCAGATTTCAGCGAAGCTGGCAATGCTGCTTTGTCTGATCTGTCGCAGAGTCTCAGACGTGAGAGCCTTGGACCTTACAGGTCGTATCTTGACCCTGGATGGGGTTACCTTTCATATCTCTAGGCGTACCAAGGGGGATTCCCGGTCTATCTCGTATCCTGCATTCCCGGATGTCCCGAAACTATGTGTGGTCAGGGCGCTAAAGGCCTATGAAGTGGCGACAATTGACATACACCCACAGGGTGTAAAACAACTATTCATTGCTCTTACTAAACCACACGGGGCGGTTTCATCCCCAACTATTGCGCGATGGGTGAGATGGGTTATGCAGGAAGTCGGAATAGATATTTCTCGGTTTGGAGCCCATTCTGTGAGGGGAGCAATGGCGTCCAAGGCATATGTCCTGGGAGCTCGTCTGGAAGACATTCTGAAAGCTGCAGATTGGTCTTCAGACTCCACCTTCAAGAGATTTTACTTTAAGCCAGTAGTGTCTCTGGCTTCACTGGTGGTGGATAAGCTTTGAACTAAATAAACAACAAGGACTAGCCCACTGGGTTGGAGAGATGGGATCTGGTTAGTGTCCCATATCACCTGTAAATGTGGCTATGTCAGCTAGGCACAAACAGTCTTTGTTTAGAACCCCCTCACACACCAACCTGGTTGGTGTCATGCTTCATCATCGGGGTCCAACCAGGCAGCAGAGTGCCGCCTGGTTGCGCTTCAACGCCTGACTACAGCGGAGAAGGTGTTGTGCAATAGTGTGAAGTGGGTGACTTACTTCCATATTTCTCATCTATCCCTAGATAGTGACAGGAGTGGCTCCCCCCTGTGCCCCGATTCTCTGGATCTTCATATCTAGCGATGTAACTATCGATACATTCAAGTTTTGGCAATTCTTAATTGTTTGTATGTCTCACCATAATGTACATTTGTGTGCTTGTCACTACGTATGAGCATGTCTTCATAATAATTTTTACATGTGTGTTTGTCATCACGTTATTTTTATTTGTATGCGAGTTTCACCTTTGCAACAACAGCGCTAATATGTTGCACACATGAGTATATGAGCCCACGCACTTTATTTTGGGTGGCGCAGGGGGCCAGCCGCCATAGATGACAGCATCACTACGGCTAAGACTTTGATGGCATGTAGGTCACAACGATTACCCACCAGGCCCTACAGCGCCACTTCTACAGCCCACAGCACAGGCATGCCAACACTCACAGCGTGCTGTGCTCTTACCACTGTCACCTGTCCTTCTTGATATCAGCAATCACAACGCACGCGTAGAATACCTGTAGTAACCTACTTAATGCACGTTCGCTGCAACCTAGTTAACGCCTAGGTGTGCATTTTCTGTTTCCTCCCTACAGGATTTTTCCGCTTCAACAAAGGCGCCTGTAATTGGCAGACACGCCTACTACCTTTTTCCACACACCTTAGCGCGTGTGTTGGATATCAAAACACGTGGCCTTCCTTTTTGCCACTCACTTATTCTGGTCCTGAAGAAAGTCCCATCCAGATCCTACAGGGACTGAAACACGTAGACCGCGACCAAAAGACAACTGAGTAATCATAATATTTTTACTACTAGTTGCAACACATAGTTTTTTATCCACACCCTGGGCCGCCACCAATAAATAATCAGGCAAGGATCCCCAGAGGTGTATTTTAACATTCACTTTCACCCACTTCACACTATTGCACAACACCTGCTCCGCTGTAGTCAGGCGTTGAAGCACAACCAGGCGGCACTCTGCTGCCTGGTTGGACCCCGATGATGAAGCATGACACCAACCAGGGTTTCTAAACAAAGTCTGTTTGTGCCTAGCTGACATAGCCACATTTACAGGTGACATGGGACACTAACCAGATCCCATCTCTCCAACCCAGTGGGCTAGTCCTAGTTGTTTATTTGATTATACCTCAGGGGTAAGGACTCACCCCTTCAAACCCTTGCTCTCCATTTTTGGTTACTCTAAGCTTTGAACTAGCCTAATCAGAAGCCGTCGCTCCTGCCATAGAATGAAAAATTTCCTAGCTAACGTACAGGAAAGTTTCAATTCTATTAAGGAGGCGGAGGCGAGGATTAGCCCACTCTGTCTTCATTCGAACCCGCCCAGAATTACTACGTTGGGACAGTAAGTAAAATCTTTATGATGCAGTTTCCTACCGTGATGTGACAGGTTATGATGTTCTTCTTTTCACCGTTCTGTTCAGAGATGTTGTAATGCTCATACGTCGATTATTCTTGCTGACTGATGAGATTGGACGTTCATTTCTTGGTGCCTTACGTACTCTGTTTATACCATAGGTTCTGACACAGGCAAGCAGGAGTAACGGATGAAAACTCTGTGGCAGTGTCACAGGAAGAAAGAGGAGGATAGAGTGCCAGCAGGGAAGGATATTGGGAGCCCTGGACTGGGATTGGACATTTGCAGAGACATTTTCTGTTTCCATTTTCCCTGATGCTCATGGGAAATGTAGTTTTGTTGATACCTTTTTAATGGCTACTGGAGAAAAATAAAGGAGAAACTGACAGCCTAATCCTCGCCTCCGCCTCCTTAATAGAATTGAAACTTTCCTGTACGTTAGCTAGGAAATTTTTCATTGGTCAACGCCAGGACAAAATCACATCCTGTCACAAACGATCCAATTTAAAGGATATACATTTGATGCAAACTATGAATCCCCACAGAACACCTATTTCAATTCCGAACTAAGAACCAGATTCCAATGTAGTTAGGAAGGCCTCCTAATGGCATTTGCTCTGTCCAAATCAGATCGGGAACATGTCTTTCTGACCGAATCAAAAAGGTTTCTGACCAACCGAGTACAATGAGAGTTAGGTTCAAGGAATATCCCAATCCAAACCGGATGGCATTTGTAATCTCAGAGCCGTACAGAGCAGAATCGCACATCTCTACAGGTTACGTTTCCGAAAAACCGATTACGATGCTGGATTCAGACAGCCTTTTTGAATCGTGCCGTCCAACTCGAATCACAAGTCAGATTCAGACTTTGGGGGCCCGTAGCAGGCCTCCGCTGCACCCAGAGCCTTCCCAATCGGGCCCGTGGGGGTACTCATTTGTCCCCTTACCAGCCATGCACAGTGTGGCAGGCACCAAGGGGTGCCCGCCACAAGATGCCCGATTTTCCCCAGCCACCCCTTTCTTCAATGAGAGCCTATGCATTTTATCGGAACATAGGCTCCATTGGGATTCCAACCTAATCGTATCTGGAAGCATCTCGGTTGGTCGGACTCTCCCGATCCAAGTCGGTCTGAAACCATTCCCAAACAGAGAGAGAGAGAATTATTTCCTAACCGCATCAGAATTGGGCCCCAAGAGTATACCCCACCTCCACTCTTTACCTTGGGCTTCAAGATCATCAACCACATGATACAATATCTTCTATTAACTAGCCAACCCTACTCTGTTTCTAAACCTCCTCCACCGACCCATTACATATTTATAGAAGAACATTAAATACTCCTCAATTATATTCTCTAAAGATAAAAAATCTAATTGGGTGAGCATCTCATAATAAGTTTTCAATGTACAGGCAAAAATGAATCCTCCTCCCTACTAGCTG
Organism: Lissotriton vulgaris; assembly: GCF_964263255.1. Classification (NCBI taxonomy): domain Eukaryota; kingdom Metazoa; phylum Chordata; class Amphibia; order Caudata; family Salamandridae; genus Lissotriton; species Lissotriton vulgaris. The sequence goes on from NC_141687.1 coordinate 249,552,839, forward strand.
CAGATGATCATAGACGAGGTGCAGAATCAGAGCAGCTTAATGGAGGCTATGGCAAAAGATGAAGAGAAGAACTGCTACCCTTACTGATATACAAGGGCTCTACCACCATCTTGTCTCAGGGAGCTATGAAAAGGCTGTGCAGGTTGTTGGAAAGGTGGCCTCTGGCAAAAGGCATGGCTCCCAAGAGCGGTCTTATTCTTGCCATTAACTGCTTGAGAAATTGGTGAGCCAGAAACAATTAGCCCAACGAGCTGAACGGCATCTAGGTACCTCAAAGACAAACTGGTAGAAGAAAAACCTCTTTCCTAGCGCATAAATGTGTTTCAATTACCTGCCCTGTGGAGATGGGGAGGAAGGCATTGGGGTTTGCTTTACTGGCAGAAGTTTGTAAGGTTAGGCTTTCTGATATTGGATTCTGTGTTAGAAAGGCAAGGTCGCTGCGGCAAAAACCTATGGTGCCTAGTTATAGGGTGGTTCACTGGCAGTGCGTAACAAGACTTTGACCATGCTCAAAGCCTCCATCAGAGCCTCCTCGAAGGGCACTAATAGTTGAAAATTTAAAGGACTTGGCTGAAAGATTTTGTGAACAAATTTGCCGTGGACTCCCCAAATGGCAACTGAAATACTAGCACCACTGCAGCTCTGTGACCACCACCGCGAAATATGTGCTCTCTTCAGTAGGAGGGCCCAATTACGAGTCCTACTCAGTCTCAGGGGAAAGTGTCAAGACCACTAGAATTTTACAGGTCCAAATTTAGGCCAGTATCAGAGTAGTGATGGAGGAGCAAATTGCCCTTCGTCATCACATTCATCTTGAGAAAATGTTGAAAGCCCTGTAAATCGTCAGAAACTAAAAAAGCCTGCAGCTGTCTGTAATACTGACATCAAGGCTGAGGCAGTGGAGTCAGGTGCGAGGAAAGCAGACTGCACAACCTCTCCTCGGAAGGGAACAGCGGGGAGGGGAGGTCTCCTGCTTAGATTTTTTTGTGCTTGTGCCAAGACTTCTCTTTTGACTTTGCCTTGGACTTACCAGAAGAGCAACCTGGACCGAGACTTGGATGAGGGACTTCAAACGTAACTGACCTCACTTTTTAGGTCTCGCCTAGTGAACGCAGCGCATGCACTGCTTGGTTTGACTATTGTTGTCGGTTTGGTGCCTGAAGGGAGACAAACCATGTGCGCGCACGGACAGGCGAAGTGCACGTGCATGGCATCTCCTCTCTGCCTCACACGCTCCCACCACACACTTGTTTTTTTAGCCAGATACTTTACTCAGGGAAAGACTGCAGTCCTGACTGGCTGATGCAGTATTGGTTTCACCATCAGACATCACTAGCCTGAAGAGAAACTTACCCACAGCAGCCAGGGCGCTTCAGTGGAGAGGCGTGTTGACCCTGAGCCCCTGGAGGAAGCCTGCCCTGCTGCTGACCCCTCTGCCTGCACAAGACACAACGGCGGCATGCGGCCTCGGGTAGGTCACGTTACTGCTTTTTCTGCTCCACCCGAGACCAATATTCAACTGCGCCATTCCCACCCACCGCATTTACAGCCACGTGCATGTTTGGCCCCTGGTGCACATTTTCCTCCCAGTCTCAGTCTTTTGGAAGTTGCACTGTCTAGGATCTGAGCCGTGCTAAGCCACGAGAAATGGAGGGAGAGGGGCTGCAGGATGGAAATAGTGGGGGGGTTTGGTGGCTGCCTCCTCCAGTGTAACCACATCTCACACCTTTCTCCGAATTTCGAATATGAGCAGGAGCACTCATCCAACTCCCACCCTCTGCGGCCTCGTACTGGAGCTGCTACTGTGGAACCGAGGCCTACAGTGCTAAGCTGATGATCGGAGTCTCACTGCTGCTCAAGGTCTGGAGATCAGGACTAGTGGCTGCATGCATTTACAATGTGATGGCGCATCCTTCAATATTTCTTCGGCTCCAGATCATCTCTAAAGTAGTTTTCGTTGCCAGTGGACTGAGGGCACAACTTCTGTAGCTACTGCGTTGAGGTCTGCGAGGAGGGCCCAAGCGTGTGCCTCCCCTGGCACATAAACTGCAAGCAGAGACAGCAAGCATAGACGGAGAGAGCGCAGTCTAGCCGAGACAGCACAACTCCACCGAAAAATAAACATGCAGCTACGGCGAGACTCTTAGCGACAGCTGTACGGAGACATCCCGTGACTGGCCGCCTACAACTGCCAAGATGCACCCACCGCCAGAGAGAGCCTAACTACCGAGGAATAGCATAAATCTGTGCAGCGTCACTCACTGAAGCACTACATAATCCCATTACTGAAGGAACTGCCAGCTATACAGAGACATCAGCTCACCGCGGCTGCCTAACTTCACCAAGCAATTACGTTCACTGTTAAAAGAGACACTCGCTGCATCCAAAGAGACAGTCACAAGACGCTGAGGTCAGACTCCAGCAAAATCTCCAGCGCAGGCCTGACACTCAGTGTGAGGGGCACCCTCACTCTCACAGTGAGAGAGAAGTCCTGATACTCCGAGTGTGAGCAAGCTCCCCGACTCACAGTGTGAGATAAATGCTGATACTCGAGTGCAAGAGAACCCTCAGCACTCAAAGTGAGAGAGCACATGCTGCGAATCTTCTTTCTTCACATACTGGGAGAGAAGCCACACTGATCCTGGTACGAGACAGAGCTGATATCCACAATATGAATTCCTATTTGATGCCCTACCACTACTTTTTACCTCACTCTTCCCTCCATTTTGCTTAATATGTTTAATGTTTAATACTCTTGGGCTCCTTTTCTCATGTTTGATGTATTTCTGAAACTACTGTATCATGGTTATTTGTTGATTGCAAAGTTCACCAATATCCCGGCCTGTGGTAGCTAAGCACTGTATAGAGAAATTATAAACAAATAACAAGTAAGAAAATAAATAAACATAGGCAGGTTGTGCCTGTGCGAGTGTAACATTTTGATTTGTGTATAAAAAGAAACCGTTTCTATGCTGTATTATGGCCCATTGGGCTCAAAGGACTTCAACCTAACTGCCCCCTCACCCACTCCTTCGTGTGTGGCAGCCCATGCGGAGACAGCTTCCCGGGCACACACACAGCCGCACCCAAGTACTTCACAGGTCTTTAAAAGACCCTTTGCTTGGCAATAAGGCTTTGCTAGTTTTCACCCATTCTTAGAGCCCCTGCACCTCTACTCTGCCTATTGATGTGAAAATTAGCCCCCCGCCCCAAAATTTGACTATGCGCTTCTGTAAACATCCCATGTGGTGTGCCGTCCCGAACCAAATCTATCTTACACGCCGCATGCCAAACACTTTAAACCTTCAATTCATCACACTGAAGGGCGAACAGTGTTTTGTTGGTCTTTATTTCCAGAAAACAGTGAGTGTTGTCCCGGGGCTGTGGATGGAAGATGGCCCGGGAAGCTGCACGGCAATAAACATGGAACATTCGGTCAGAGCGGCATCATAAGCTGTGTATCTGTTCTTTCTGCCTATCGGGTGTGTGTATTGTGCAAGCATGTCTGTGTCTACCTACAAGTGCTAATGGCCATTTTAGGTTCTCTCCGAGCAGTTCATGGGCATGTGTGTGCGCATGCATGTGTGCATTCATGCGATTTACTTGCAATGTGTACCTCTATCGTTTTAACTACAGATCTGCAGAATGATGGTCTAAATATGACATACATGTAATGGTATGTATCACCCATGACCAAAAGTTCGGACTTCCTTAGATGTACTGGCCTATTAGTGGCCCCAGCCTGACACAATCTGGAACTGGAAGGAAATGGATTTAAAAGCTAGAGCTGCTTTACTTTAGCATTTCTTTATACACTGGCTGGTCCCACATAGAAGTTCAAGAACTATCTCCTCAGCCGAATATTCCAGCAAGTTCAGCCACAACCACCACAAGAGAGACCACTGTCTGGGTTCCAGACACTATTTCACCTAGTTGTTGGAGTTAATGTGTGCATTAATTTCTTGTGTCAGAGGAAAGGAATAGTCATGTGTTCTGTGTGTGTTGCTTACAGTCTGTCTGGTAATTCTTTCGTTTTATTTTTATTATTATTATTTTTATTATTATTATTATTAAGTAATTTTGTAAAGTGCGCAGCTGCCCCAGCGAAGGGGCGTCCCGGCGCTAGAGGCAAAAAACAGAGGCAACAAGATTGTTATACAAGGAACAAAAACGTTTTGATGGCCTTACGGAAGGGAAAAGCCCATCCAGACGGCGGATCTGTGAAGGAAGAGAGTTCCACAGCTGGGCGGCCAAATGGGCAAAGGACCTCCCCCCGGCTCTAGCACGTTTCACACGGGGGACCACAGCCAACAGCTGCATCGCAGAACGTAATTGGCGGTTGGGAACATATGGAGTCAGCAGTTTGGATAAAATTTCAGGGGATGATAGTTTACATATTTTAATTCAATCCTGCTTGGCACGGGCAGCCAGTGGAGTCGCCTAATGGCGCCCGACGTAGGGCAGGATCTATGGAGCCTAAGCAAGACCCGTGCGGCAGCATTTTGTACTCTCTGCGAGCGGTTCACCTCTATCTTGTTAGCCCCCAACAAAAGTGAATTAGCGTAGTCTATGCGTGACAGAATGGTAGCCTGAACGATCAGCTGGTGTGTGGCAGGATTAAAAAAAAACAGGATGGGTCTAAGGCCACGTAGGAGACCAAAACAAGTGCCAGCCACCTTTTTTTGTGTGTTCCTGGAACCAAAGGGTGGAATCGAGCCAGATCCCAAGATTTTTTACCACAGACTTTGTGATTGGGGCGTTACCCATGGATGTCGGCCACCACTGAGTGCTCCGGAGGTCCTTATTTCTTCCCACCAGCAGAACCTCAGATTTACTAGCATTGAGTTGTAAACAGTTAGTGGTCATCCACTCAGCAATCGCCTAGAGGCCGGTTCGAAACCGCACTGGGCCCAGGACACCGCTGTCCGAGAAGGCCACCACCAGTTGTGAATCGTCGGCGTATGAAACCAAGGTCAGGCCATATTCCCGCGCTACTCTCGCTAGAGGCTGGACGTAAAGATTTAACAAGCAAGGACTTAAGGCAGAACCTTGAAGGACCCCCTGCTCGCTAAGCTGGACATGGGAAAGGAAGGGGTGTGCAGTGACCTGAAACGCCCTGTTTGAAAGAAAAGAACAAAACCAGTTCAAGGCCAGACCAACTACCCTAGCCTCCTCAAGGCGGCGCAGTAGGATCTGATGGGAGACGGTATCAAACGCGGCGCTGAGATCGAGTAAGTTCAGCGCCGCTGTTTGACCCTTATCCAGGATGGACCGCAGGTGTTCGCATACCGCCAAGAGAGCAGTCTCTGTGCTATGTCCGGGGCAAAAGCCAGTCTGTGAGGGGTCCAGGATGCTGTTGAAGAAGCTAGAGAGGATGTTATTGGAATTGGCCTCCGCCACTTTGGTAGTCCAGGGAAGAAGGGATATAGGCCTGAAGTTTTCAGGCTTATTGGGGTCGAGGGAGGGTTTTTTTTAACAGGGGAACCACCCTAGCTAGTTTCCAGGCCTGAGGTACCACCGCCAAAGTAAAGGAGGAATTAATCACTTGACAGAAAGGGTCGAGAAGGACCGGAAGATAGTCCTTAAAGAGATCCGGCCGCATAGGGTCTAAAGGGGACCCTGATTTGACCCTAGTACTTCGAGCAAAAAGCTCATCCTGGGTGATGGTAGGTATAACCGATAAGGTGCTAGCAGGCCGGGGGGCCGAGGCGGCTATCTGGTCTGTAGGGCAGCTGGGGAAAGATTTATAAATGGCTTCCACTTTCTGGACAAAGAATTTGGCCAGTGCTTCATACTGCTCGCCTGAGGTAAATGTGTGGGGAGGGGGGTTTTCCCTGTTTTTAAAGTCACTCAAAATTTTAAAAATGCATTTGACAGGGTTTCTGCTAGCCTTAATTTCATTGGTGAGGTGGGCGGCACGTGCCAGATGTATCGCTTTATGGTAGGCTTTGATCGCATCCTGGTACCGCTTTTTTGCCCCCGGGTCATAGTTCTTTCTCCAGACCCGTTCAAGTCTTTTACAGGTACTACGCAGACTAGCAAGAGAGTTATTGTACCAGGGGTTAGAGCTAGTGCAGCGACCAACAGACTGCTTTGCCGGGATGAGGGAATCTAAAGCACATATAAGCCAATCGCAGAATGTTTACTAGGCTTGTTCCGGATCAGTGCTTAAAGTTGGAGGGCAGGCCTCTAGGGCAGCGAAAAGCTCCTCCAACCTGAGCTTGTGCCAGCAACGTCAAAGCGTAGATTTAAGATTAACTTTGGGGGGTGAGTTAGGAAGCGGAAGGGAAAGGAACACCAAAAAATGATCTGACCAGCACACTGGGTTGGGTGTCTTAGCTGTAAGCCCCTGAATGTTTGATAAGACCCGATCTAGCAGACGTCCAGCAGTGTGAGTGGCCACCACCACCAGTTGTCTTAATTGGCAGGCATTTTGCCTCTTTCGCTCACATTTATCACCTCTTTCTGGCCTTATTGTGGCTTTTGCTCGATTTTCTTCCACTTCTCCCCCTATAGTTTTCACCCTCATTATATGTGTAAGTGCGGGCAATTTCATGGCTTATGGTGACATGCTTTCCTGCAACACTCAGCGCTGCAACACTCAGCGCGCCATGCGCGCTTTCACTTTATTAGCAGCCCAGGACAATGGCGGCAGCTTCTTTGATTAGGTCTCGCATTTACGAAAGTTTGAGCTATTGGCATTGTAAATGACAATTCCTCTTATTTATATGTTTTGATCATTATCAAAACATATAAATAAAAGGCAGTGTCATTTGGTGATGTACAGCTTTCCTTTGCACTCGCTCGATGGCCTTAGGATGCATCATGAAGCATCTGTAGGAGGACTTGGAAGCCAAGCATCAAAGGAAGACCTCTTGTGGGTCCGTGACCGACAACTGCTTCCTGAAACTGCGGCTCGCTTTAAAGATGGTAGTCTTCTGAAGGGACATTTTACATAGCACACTCATGCTTGAAAGCAGCTTGGAAGTAAGTGAACACTTATGAAAGGTATGGGAGCGGAGCACCGGATCCGGAAAAGGGGCAAAGAAAAAGAAAACTATGTTTAACGCAAAGGGGTGGCCCCTATATACAGCCCTGTGTTGTCATATCCATTGGCAGGGCAGCACTGCTTTGGAGTCCGATGGGAGTCACCAACTAGCACGCAAAAGCTACTGCAGAAGAGTTTGTGGCACTAGTCTGGTCCACTGGGGGCAATCCAAAGAGGAGGACTCTGCAGTTATAAACCATCTTTTTGTAATTCATACCAGTTACAGCCTCATCATTGCAGAACGCCCAGCCACAGGACCTCAGCTCACAACATGGACCTCACTCCACTTACACAAACAAGCCCATGCCGTGCGCAGAGCAGTGATCCGTGCAGCGCTCACTCTCATGCTGCTCAGAAGCAGAAACAAAGACCAGCGAAGGGCGAACCCCACCCATGTACAGACATTTTAGCGAGAGCTGTGAAAATTTCGAGATCAATTTCACTAAGAAAATCACCGCACGTTCAGCTAGAAGGAGCAAGCCCGCGATAGGCTGCTCTCTTATTGTCAAGCAGCTGTCACAGCGATGCTCCGTATCAGCCAGCATCAGTGTATACAAATTACAACAGCAACTAAAACACTCATTAGCTGTGCAGAACATTACTTGGAAAGGCCGCCTCTGCTGCTATTTAAAGTGTTAGGATAATCCGTTTTAATTTAAACAGGCTTCATTCCCCTGAAGGAATTGCACTGCCAGAGTGAGCACTTAAGTGGCATTTGCCTATTATGCTCCCCCACCGCCTCCTGCTCACCAACAGAGCCCGCTCAAGTCGGCCTTGAATGTTCCCTTTGGTAGTCCGCTGAAGACCAGAGTTTCAGACAAGCAGTGCAGGGCCTCTTTGTACAGTAGTACAGGGCGATTTAGGATATTTGTTTATAGCAAAAATGCAAGACTTCCTTTCAGTGCTGGAAATGGAAAGAATATTACTCCGAGGACCATCATTTTGGTGTGGCAACTTAGAGAAAATGGAGTCATAAGGTGTGGCGGCAAGAAATGCAGAGTGTAACAGACGCACAAGTTACTACTTGTGCAACAATATATGTGTAAGAAACATTATTTAGTGATAGATTCCTTACCTTAGAATATCCCCAGATGTCTAGACTGGATCCGGGAAGTTTTTGCTTAGCAGTACCCCTGCGTGCCAGTAGGTGGCGTACTGCGGCTCAGCGTCCGTCACTGGCTTCGTCAGCGCCGAGATGAAATCACGGAGAGTACTTAGGTGCCACCCATTCGCGCGGACGTCAGTTCTGTACACGAATATCCGCGCCAGGAATACAGAGCCATGCAAGAAACTGACCATTAGTGCATAAAACTAGGGCCCTGAAAGGGACGACCTTAACCCTAGTAATCAGTCCGCAGAACGGTGAGGATGGGTGAGGCGGTAAGAAATCCATCACTAACTAATATCTTCTACAGATATATCGTTACACAAGTACTGACTTGTGTATCTGAAAGAGACACGTTAGTGATAGATTCCTTACCTTAGAATAGATACCCCAGCAATGCCAACCCTGGAGGTGGGTCTGCGAACAGGATTACACCAGAAAGTCATGGAGCACTGAACGGCCAAAGAAGCTGTCTCTCCGGAACCGACTGTCAAGGCGGTAATGCTTGGTAAACGTGTGCAGCGAGGCCCACATAGCTGCCTGACAAATGTCCTGCAAGGGAACGCCACAACCCAAGGCAGTAGTGGCTGCAGTTGCCCTGGTCAAATGGGCACGCAGCCCCACGGGAGGCTCCTTCTTGGCCAAGGAGTAACATGCTTTGATGCACATAACGACCCACTGTGAAATGGTCCGTTTGTGCACAGCCTTACCTTTTTTGGCGCCCACGTAGCCAATAAAGAGTTTATCATCTACCCGGAACTGTTGTGTATGCTGCAGATAGAAAGCAAGAGCTCGTTTTGGGTCCAGACGGTGGAGCCTCTCCTCTTCCCTGGAAGGATGCGGAGGTGGAAAGAAGGCGGGCAAAGTGATGGTCTGCCCGATGTGGAAGGGCATGACAACCTTTGGCAAGAAAGAAGGACGGGTCCTTAAAACCACCTTGTCCGGATGAACAGAGAGGAAAGGAGGTTTAGAAGAAAGAGCCAGGAGCTCAATCACTCTTCTGGCAGAAGTGAAAGCTACCAGGAAAGCCGTCTTTAAGGTGAGAAGACATAAGGGACAGTTATGAAGGGGTTCAAAGGGAGCGCACATCAGGTAAGTCAAGACAAGATTCAAATCCCACTGAAGCATTATGAAAGGCATGGGAGGAAACGTGTGTGTAATGCCTTTGAGGAAACGGTTAACAACCGGGGACTTAAAAAAAGAAGGCTAATCAAGAAGCCTCAGAAAGGCGAAGATGGCAGCAAGATAGCCTTGGATAGTGCCCAGAGCAGAGCCCTGCTGGGCCAAAGATAGAAGAAACAGAAGAACCTCAGAAAGAGGGTCTGAAAGGGGGTCCATAGCTTCTGCTGTGCACAATGCCACAAATTTGTTCCACCTGCAGGCATATACAGTTTTAGTGAAGGGACACCTGGCTGCTAGAATGATAGTACAGACTTCGGGAGGAAGTCCTAAAGCAGTCAACTGTCGCTGCTCAATCCACACGTATGGAAGTGGAGGCTGGACAGGTTCAGGTGGAGGACCGTCCCCTGCTGCTGCGACAGAAGATACTCCTGAAGAGGCAGTCGGATCGGGGGAATCGATGCTCATACTGAGTAGCTCGGGATAGCCTACACTTCGAGCCCAATCCGGAGCTGTGAAAAAGTGGTTCTATATATACACCGGACAATAATGAAGTACAGTGCGTACAGAGACCACAAACCCAAAAGGTATAACAGAGGTTAAAGTCAGGACTGACCTTACTCTCAAAAGTGGTAGCTTGGTAGAGCAGTAAGGCAGTACCAGAGGGCAGTGCAAATCATTTGTTGTACACACTCAGTCAGCAAAGGATTTCACACACTCCAAGACTGAACTCCAGGCCAATGGTTTTTTATATCCAAAGATATGGTTGTTTTATTTTTAGAACCAACAGGCATAAAAATATACTTTGCTAGATATGAGAACTCTCATGTAATTACTTTGCAAGGAAGCAATAACGTTGGTGAACACAATAGGTACAGGAGTTGCTGAAGGCAACTCCAGTCTAGACACACTTTAGCATGGAGTTCAATGGATTGTTACCTTAAAAGTACAGTTGATTACAGTACAGATTACTTTAGTAGTTCCAGGACTAGATCCTAGATTCAGTCCTGGGGTCTAAGCTGAAACCAGATTAGCAAAAACTTTTTAGTTACTGTGGTGAATTTTCATGAATATAAAGCGGTTTTAAAAGTCCACACTTAGAAACTTTTCAATGGCAATCTGGCAATGTTATTCAATGGGAGAATATTCAGGTTGTAGGTAAAGTACGATTGTGTTACTTTTGTGATAAACGTACTGGGCTTCTAGGGCCAGCACTGGGGTCTGAACTTAAAACAGGTAGGTAATTGCGTTTCAGTATTTCGTATGAATTTTAAAGATTATTTCAAGTTTTCAAAAGTAGACACTTAGAAGAAATGTCATAGAAAAGCAGACGAGGGGTTCCTATGGAGAAAATACAGATTATTAGAAAACCCGGTAAGGATTACTTTTGTGGTTCTGTACTGGGCTGCAAGGTACAGTACTAGCTTCTCGCCTGCTTGCAGGTGAGCACTTCGGAATTCGGACTCTGGCTGATTTTATGTGCATGTGTGCAGTTTTCAAAACTTCACACTTAGAAAATGTTCAAGTCAAAATGGGTCAATGTTATCCAATGGCAGGTAAGTGAGTTACCGGTTTCCGGGTGAGTACTTGGCTGGTGAAGTGAAGGTTCCGGGTATAGACTCAGGGGTCCACCAGGGTCAGGTAAGTACAGTCTGTTCCACCCCAGCAACGCAGGGCCGGCCGGGTGCAGAGGTAGGTAGGCCCAATGATATCCAATGGAGGTAAGGGGGCCTTCGGTTGGTGGCTGCTGGCTAGCAGGCCACGTGGCTGTGGGAGCTGGGCTCCTGTTCACTTGCTCAGGGCAAGAGGGGAAGTAGGGTAGGACAAAGGTGGCACAGCCAGCGGCTATCGGGCGGCTGGGTGCAGGGTGCTCTTGAGCCGTCGGGCGATCAATGTTATCCAATGGAAAAGGTCAAACAGGAACAAAGGCTGCAGGCTCGGGGACGGAGACTCTCCAGGGGCGACCAGCACTTCGAGAGGTAAGTTGGGATCTTGGAGCACAGGTAGGTACCCCAAAGGGAGGCACATGGGGCTGTAGAGCTATGGGTGCAGGGGTGTCTTTGGGTGTCGGAAAAGCTTACCCTCGGCTCGTCGCGATTAGGGTGGCCCCTGGTTCTGAGTTTGCAGGCGTCGGCTGGTTCGTCGAGGAGGGTCTTTGGGCACTGGACTTCGGGTCCCAGTCACCGGGGGGACATCCTTGTGGTCTTGGTTCAGTTGGGCTCAGCGGGTGCAGAGTGGGCTGGTCCGGAGCTTCCTGGTTCGCACCAGGTGGGTTGTTGCAGCAGAGCCTCTGCTGATGGGAGTCCCAGTCTTTAAGAGGGTCAAGGCAGGTAGGTCCTCTGGGTGTCTCAAGGTTGCTGTCCGCAGGAGTCGCCAGGATTAGGCAGGGGCCGGTTCCAGGATCGACAGACCGGTAGGGCTGGTGCTAAGTCAGTTGTAGTCGTCCTGTTACTAGTTGCACGGCGGGTCTTCTTCTTGATCTTCTTTCTTCTTTTCGTATCGGGATCTGAGGAAGGAAGGTTCAGGGAGCCCGTATATAATGAATTTAGGGGCGTTACAGGTAGGGCAAGGTCAGGGACCAATGGGTCCCTGTCCTGGGGTGAGTACATCCCCTGGCCTGCTCCTCTCCTGTGGGAGGGGGGCAGGAGCCTAGCTGAGATTGGGCAGGGCTCCCCATCTACAAGATGGCCGGAGCCCGGGGTCGTGCTTCACCTAGTCCCCCCCACCTGAGGGGTGGGGTTGGCACAGGCTGGCACACCCCCTTTCCTGACGTAGTTTTTCCCACCAGTCTTCCTGCCAGAGTGGTGGTTAGAACTGGTGGGGGCCAGTTGCTGGGTACAGCAAATGGTCTGGAGAAGCTCACAGAGGCGGCAGCCTTTGAAGCTTCCCCCTGCCCATCCTGGGGGAGGAGACCTAGCACCTCGCCCAGGATGTGCATTGTTGCAGGCCTAGGAGAGCGGGGGGCTCTCCACCCAGGGCTCCAGCAACATGTCTGCTGTGTGGCAGCCTCTGCAGCTACTCAGCCCAGACGTGGATTGTAGGTTAGGTTGTCAGAGGGCATCTCTAAGATGCCCTCTTGTGCATTAAATTCCACACTGGCATCAGTGCGGGTTTAAAGTGCTGAGAAGTTTGGTACCAAACTGGTCAGTCTTCAGTGTAGCCATTATGGTGCTGTAGCGTTCATAATGACAACCTCCCAGCACCATATACTCTTAATGGCCCTGGGTACTGTTAGGGGCACAGGGCTCATGCACCTGTGCCCACACCTCTGGCATAGGGCACCCAGCTAGAGGGGTGACTGAAGTATGCTAGGGCAGTGGGTTCTGTGGGCATGGCACACAGGGATGTATGCCATGTCGACTCTGGGTTTAGTTCTGTACTTAGGCACTCAGCCTGCAAAGGCAGTGTGTGGGTGCCGGGGTATAGGGCCCCTGAGGGTGGCACAATAAGTGCTGCAGCCCTCAGGGGTCTTCTCTAGTCACCATGCCCTGGGTACCTAGGGTACCATTTACTAGGGGCTGACTGGTGGCCAGAGATGACAATTGGGTTTTTAGTTTCAGCACAGTTTTAGGGAAGGAACACAGGCCCTGGGTACCTGGATGGCAGGAACCCAGGGCACACTCAGTCAAAGCACATCAGCAGTCCAGAAATAAGTGGGAGCATACCAAGGCAAGGAAGGTGGCACTTTCTAACAGGAGCCACAAGAATAACTTGGACCCAGTCGCGCCTGTTCTTCTTCAGCACTCTGGGCAGAAGTGGTGTAGGCGGAAAGGCGTACAACAGACCGCAACTTCACTTGCGACGAAAAGCGTCGCCGAGCGAGTGCCACCTTGGAAATTCCAACGCGCAGAACTGATGACATTGCGCATTCTCTTTGGTGGCGCATAGATCTAACCAAGGCTCTCCCCACTGCTGAAAGACCTTGCGCCACTTCCGAGTTCAGAAGCCATTCGTGATCCATCAAGCACCGGCGGCTGAGTTTGTCCGCCCTTGCATTCAGAGAACCTGCCAGGAGTTAAACCACCAAGGTAATGCCTTGATGTTCCAGCCATGTCCAAAGGTGCAGCCTCCTGACACAGGGTGCAGGATGCCACCCCGCCCTGTTTGTGGCAATACCACATGGCGGTGGTGTTGTCTGTGAACACCTGCACTACACTCCCCCGGACAGAGGGAAGGAATGCCTTCAGTGCAAGTCAGATCGCCCGCAGTGCCAGAAGGTTGATATGGAGCCGGTACGCTGCCGGAGACCAGAGGCCTCTGATCTCCACCTCTTCCAAGTGGCCTCCCCATCCCAGGAGGGAGCAGCTGTCACTACTGTGTGCTCCGGTTGGGGAAGGGAGAGGGATCTGCAATCGCGATTCGTGAGCCACCACTGCAAGTGTCGTGCAGTGCCCTCCGAGATTTGAACATGATCAGACAGGTTGCCCTAAGGCTGTGCCCACTGGAACTTCAGGTCCCACTGCAGAGCTCGAAATTGCCATCTGGCATGTTGCACTAACAGGATGCAGGAGGCCATCAGGCCCAAGAGCCGGAAGGTCACCCCGACTGAAACTCGGGATAGAGGCTGAAAGATCGGAATCATAGCCTGAAAATTCCGGATTCGCTGCTCGGGAGGATAGACCCGAAACTGCATCGAATCCAGAACCTCTTAGATTAATGGGAGCGTCTGAGAGGGACTCAGGTGCGACTTTGGCACATTGATGGAGAACCCCAGCAAGTGCAGGAGGTCGGCCGTAGTCTGAAGGTGGGTGACGACTGCCTGGGGCAAGCCCGCCTTCAACAACCAGTTGTCTAGGTAGGGGAAGACTGATACCCCTGACCTGCGAAGATGAGCTGCAACCATCGCCCTCACCTTCGTGAACACCCGAGGGTCGTTGGTATTGAGGAAGGGGAGCACGGTAAACTGAAAATACTTCTGGCCTACCATAACCAGCAGGTAACGCAGGTGAGCCGGCAGGACGAGAATGTGAAAATATGCATCCTGCAAGTCCAACGCTACCTTCCAGTCTCCAGGGTCAAGGGCAGCCAAGACCTGAGCCAGGGTCAGCATCTTGAACTTCTCCTTCTGGAGGAAGGGAGAAAGGGATGGGAGTAACCTTGGCAGATTATCTGCAGCACCCACTTGTCTGATGTAATCTCGCACCAGCAGGGGAGGTGGTGGTGGTGGTGGTGGTGGTGGTGGATCCTATCACCCACCGGCTTGGGGTGCTCCCCGAATTTCAGATTAGAAAGGTTTGGAGGTGGAAGCAGCGGGGTGGAGGTGGACGGGCCCGCACGCTGGTTCCCCGACCCGCCCCTGCGGAAACCACAACCACGTCCGCGCTGAGGCTGGTTCTGCACAGATCTGGTGGAAGGGCCTGCCTGGGTGCCTCTCCCCTGGCCACGAAAGGAACAAAAACCAGGAGTGGCCAGGTTCTTAGTAGAAAGACCCAGGGACTTAGCCCTAATCCGCGAGTCCTGAAAGCGCTCCAGTGCACTGTCAGCCTTGTCGCCAAACAGGTGGGTGCCATCAAAAGGCATGTCCATGAGTAAGCTCTGGACATTGGGCGAGAACCCAGTTGAACGCAACCAGCATGGCGCTGCAACGCCATAGTCGTAGAAATCGCCCTGCCCAATGTGTCGGCGGTGTCCAACCCACACCAAATGGAGAACTAGCCGCACCCCTACCCTCAGCAATCGCCTGAGAAAGGGTAGCCTGTTCCTCCTCAGGACACTGAGGCAACACCCGAGCAACGGCATCCCACACCGCGTGGGAGTAGCAGCCCAACAAGCAGGCTGTGTTCACCAACCACAGCCCGAGGCTGGCCGAAGAGAACAACAGTTTCCCAAATTGGTCCAGGCTTTTAGAGTCCTCATCAGACAGGGCAGTGGGAAAGCACTCTGCGACGTCGAGGCCTGAATGATCAGGCTCTCAGGCATAGGGTGAGTGGTCAAGAAAGCGGGGTCACCTGGCGCCGGTCGGTGGTGTCTGGCGACATTCTTATCCACCGGGGCCCACGTGGCTGGCCTCGACCAAGTGCCCAAGAGGACCTCTGTAAGCAGAGTCTACGACGAAGTAGAGGCCAACTGGAGCACCTCGGTGAGGAGGTTGATCTTGAGGGCCACCGTGGGAAGGTCAAGGTTGAGGGCCTCAGCAGCCTGATGTAGGAGGCATCTTCCTCCGTCGTAGGTGAGGGGAGAGGCGAACCCTGGGTCAGAGGAGACATCAAGGTCTCGTCTTCCACCCACTCTTGTTCAGATTCACACTGCCGAGCAAGTGGGTCATCGGACCCATCCCAGTCGCCGTCCGCCTCTGGCATAGAGGAGGCCGGTCGCGGCAGTAGAACCAGAGCCAGAGAGGGGACAAACGGATTCGTGGATGGGGGCGGGAACGGCACCGGCTCCCGATGTGGATCCCAGGTCGGAACAAAATGGTCTGGCAACCGGGGCAAAGTTGGCCAAGGCTGGAGCCGGCAACACCGCACCTCATGGCACCGGGTCCGGAGCCAGCAGCGCAGGATCCTGTGGCGCCGGGGCTGGAGCTGGTGGCGGAGCCGCCGGGCTAACAGGATCTGGACACGGGACCAGAAGGCGCGCCGGCGGAGCCAGAGGCCTGTAAAGGCAGTCCAAGGCAGCAAGGAACTCTTGCATTTGTTCGGGAGTCGCCGACGGACCCAGGTCCGCCGGACTCCCAGGCTCCAGAGGAGCGAGGCCCCTGTCCACCTCGTCTGCCTCCGAGGAGCAACCGGGGGACGTCGGAGAGCGAATGCACTTCTTCCACTTCTTTTTATGGCAATGCTTACCGGAATCCAAAGGTGAAGACCTGGAGTCCGAGGGGCGATGGCTCCAGGCACGCGAGCGGTCCCGGGAACAGCCCCTAGACCCAGAGTGGCGATTTGAACAATGCTGGGCCTCCAGCAACCTCCGGTGCCGCTCCCGCAAGGCCTTGGGGGCCATGGCACGACAGTCCCCGGAGTCGTGATCGGTCTCCAGGCAGTAGAGAGGCAAACATCGTTAGGGTCCGCCACCGACATATTTCGGCAACAGGCCCCACAAGACTTAAAGCAGGGCATCCCTACGTGCACCAGGAGAAAAAAGTGGGGAGACAAAAGACCCAAAATAGCAGTCAAAAAGTGACCAAGGTACGTGCTCAATCCGGATCTGGGCTTACTGACGTGGAAAAAGAAAGAACTGATGTCAGCGCACATGGGTGGCGCCTAAGTACTCTCCAGACCTCATCTTGTCGCAGACTACGTCAGTGACAGACACGGAGCCACAGGACCCCACCCACTGACGGGCAGGGGTACTGCTAAGCAAAAACTCTGCGGATCCAGTAGGACGCCTGGGGATATTCTAAGGTAAGGAATCCATCACTAACGTCTCTCTTTCAGATAACTTACTTTTTTTTTTAACGGCGTTAAGGCACCTGCTGCA
This sequence comes from Lissotriton vulgaris, assembly GCF_964263255.1. Lineage (NCBI taxonomy): Eukaryota > Metazoa > Chordata > Amphibia > Caudata > Salamandridae > Lissotriton > Lissotriton vulgaris. Next base: position 249,569,524 of record NC_141687.1, read on the forward strand.
GAGATCTTTGTGTACCCAGCAATTTTGAGAGGTTAATAACTGCAAGACAACTCTGTTTGTTTATGCACCTTCCTGGAGAGATCGGTGTTTTGTCTAGTGAAAATTTTACACAAAGTAGCATAGAGGGTTAATGTACCTGCTGCTAAGCAGGTCATGCAACAAACAGATCACAGATTTGTATTTTATGTTGGTAGGTGGGTTATTGCTTCTGAAAAAGATTACTATTGGAAGTTCATACATTGCAATCCTAATATAGCATCAATGAGCTGTAGTCTAACAACAAGGCATAAGTTTAGAACCTTATTTTTCCCCCAAAAAACGTTAGTTATTGCATTAAGGACTACCAAAAGTATATGGTACTCCGTATCATTTTTGGATCATCTCTACCACAATTTTGTCAGTTTCTGGCATAATAGTGTCTCTGGCATTAGAATGGTCATCCTTGACAGATTTTGGGCATTGTTGGTCTACTTGTGCATACTGGCAGCCATCACTGATATTGTGAATATGACTGATCTATTTTGGGGTTACACCGGACGTAATTCAGACCGTACGCCTGTTGTAATAATGGCCATGACTGATTCCTGTGCGCATCCTAGCCGTTGTGGAGTCCAGTTTTCCCACAGTAGTACCTCTGATATAATGGTGATAATTACTGCTGCTGTAGTAAGCATCCATGGCATGATATCATAAGGCCTGAGCATTTGACTTTGATTCTTTCCACGTAAGCATATGTACATGTGCATGGTTAATGTAGGGAACCACATATTTGCTAAAAATGAAAACTGGTAATTTGAAGAGAAAAATAGTGTTTCTTTCAGGGATTACATTCAGAAAATTGAGTTTGTTTCCCGAACAAAGAATAATAGGGATAGTAATTGATAGAAAAATATCTTTATTTTCAGAAACGGATATACTGATGAAGGCAAAATGGTTGAATTCCCAAAATATATCTAAAGCGGATAGCTGAATAATAACAACGTTGAATTGGGAGATTTATAGCTGTGGTTTATGTCCTTGATTCCAGAGGGAGAAACTGCTATTTCATCAGTGATGTGGAGGCATTGAATTTGACAATGCTTTCTGCAAGTAACACGCCTACAATGTGTTAAGTGATCACTAGTGTATTGCTAAGAGAATTGGTCACTACTGTACAGTATTAACACGTGTAAGTACTTCGGGATGATTTGCCTTCAGCAGAATTAGCTCTCATTGTAGAAAAAGTTGGAGACCCCTGAACTTGGCCCCATGTTCATACAAGTGTGAGTGAGAGCACATGTGAATTACTAGAAGCCTGATTCAGAGCTGGACAGTGAAATCAGATCCCAGTTTTCTAGGGGAATTGGAATTCCAAGTAGTGTATTAACTATTGCACTCCAGCACTATTTCTCCAAACACATTACAACAGCAAGAACCTAGAGAAATTTATGAAGGGGAAACAGCCAGCATGAGGTATTGTGATGAATACTTATACTAATCTTCTACTTGGTGTGTAACTACCCCGACGGTAATATTATCTAATGGTAAATACCACCTTCCACCAGAACTGCAACTCATATGAATATGGTAGTTCTACAGGCACTTCAAGTGGTGCCCTAACTAGTGTGTGCAGGAAGAGGGATAGGCATTGCATATGATTGCTCTATGGTAGGACTGAGCTGAATTGTGAGTGTAGCACCTGCGGAGGTTGACTGGTTACGTGACTACAGGTTAGTGGCCGTGAGTGAATGCCACGAGAATTTTACAGCAGAAGCTGGAAGTCTTCAGTCACTGAGAACCTCATGGGCAGCTCAGTAGGGCAGAAACAAGTTACTGAAAAGGAAGGGCAATTCTGCCTAGAGGATCCTGGGCATAAGCCTTAGGCTGATTCCAATGACTAATGGGACGACTCCTCAAAGACTCCAGGTTCCTATGTCAACTTTGCAGCACAGGATAAAACCTAGAGGGGAAGAGCTATTGTTGGGAGACCTGGATCCACCAAAGACACACATGGACTTTGTGGAGGGTTTCCACCCTGCAGGCTACCAACCTTGGTGGGCGAGATAAAGCCTAGTAGGACCATGTTCCGTTGCCCATGGTGGGACCTGGCAAGCACCGTTCACACTGTCTGTTAACTACCCACAATATCGAGGCAGGAACTACAGGTACGTACATTAGTCTTATTGGCTGATACACATTTGACAAAGGAGGCAACTGCAATAAAGCACATGACTCTCCAATTGACTCATTTTATTGTTTTCTGGTGAGGGTAGAATACGCCTAGGAATCTTGTTCAGAAAGATTGAGCTACCAAAATCCCAAGAAAGAGTAGGGCTTGGAACTTATTTTAATGAACATTGAAAGATGAAAGGCAGAGTTGTTACCTTGTGGTAACCCGCGGTTTACAATTAAGTCTATGAGCAAATAGTGATAATGACTACTGTACACACGAAAAAATAGAAATGCATCTATTCTAGAATATTTACCTTATACATAAGCTTTGAGTAACTGAAAAACTGAAGCCATATGGAGGCTGCTCACCACCTGTCTTGGATTTATTCAGTCTACTGTTTTGCTGCTACAGGTATGCACACTCGTTTAAGGGAAGGAGGAGTAACCCCCGAGAGTCAGAGTATACAGTTCCTGGGGAAGATGTGTGCTTTACCCAAGGACGAACCTTAATTCTCATTAGTTTTCCAACATTTAATCATAGAGTAGAATAGAGTTTCAGAAGGCTTGGAGGGGGGGGGGGGACTATGGTAGAGGGAAAAGTTGTTCCTTTAGTATTGTTGGTACAACCATTTCTTTGCAATCTTTTTATGTTTTATAGATGATTCTTGTTACCAAGATTAAGATTATGTTTCCTGCATCTGATGTTCTTTGTGCTGGAAGTTGATAGATCATTCTGCATGGTCTGCCCGTCTCTGTGAGGTCTGGAATGGTTTATCGGTTTCTGCTCTACAAAGAGTAAGCTGCAGGCTGATGGCAGAACATTTTGTCATCATTGCTCTTGGTGTAGAATATTTACCATAACTTAGCCACAGTGTACCCGGAATAACTCTAACCTATGCAGAAGGTGTGGGCCTCCTGTTTTCAATACTGCACGCAATCTTCTATAACAACCACTGGCAAAGCCACTACTTTTGAGTGTAATATGTTAATGATTGCATCACATGGACATTAGAGTGAGATATATATGGGATGGAGACAGCAGGAGAGCTACATTTGTAAATTTGCCCCGGGTGCTGTTCAATTCAAGCACTTCAGTTAAGGCTGTAGGCTATATGTAACTAAACAGCCAACAGCATTGGATAAGAAATACTCAACTGGGCTGAGCCAAGACATGATTGACAAGAACTCAAATAAATGACGGAAACAGGCTGATGGAAGAAAGTAGTAGTTAAAAGGGGTGGACCCAAACACCCACTGTTTTGTATATTGTTAGCAAGCAATCTATTCGACAGCTGTGCAGTCAAAACCTAGACATAAAAGGGCTTCTTGTAAGCATAATAAAATACTAGAGGGCTGAGCGACTGGTCTACTGAGCTATTGATGGGTCAGCTTCAAGGTTGTATACCTTTCTTTTCCATACTTGTGCTATTGTACACCGAAATAAACTTTGTCACTTTGAAATTGTACTGCTTTACAAAACAACTCTGACAGAAGACAAGACTGTTATAACTCTATGCACTCCTCAGTAGATACTAAGGAATGAAAGAGCATTATTGACTTATCCAAGGCAGTGCAATTTGAAATCAGGCTCCTGCACGGAATGAGACATTTCCACTCAGAAGATTGCAAACAGGTTGTTGAATCTGTTGTCCTCTCAATACTGCATTGATTCAATGCACTTCTATCATGGATACCTAAACTCCATCTTGTCTTCCTAACAGCTGCCTTCCTCTCAGCTGCAAGACTAGAATCAATCTCAAGGAAACACAATCACATCACTCGCATCCTGCCTGCACTGAACTGGCCAGCAATTGAAGCAATAAGTATCCTGTAAATGGCCTATATTATTCACAAAGCACAACCCAGGAAGACCCCGATCTTTCGGAGAAACCGGTAGAATCAGCTTTGGACACTTAATTATTTTTGTTCTACTTTCACACGGTCCTTTTGCTGCCCAGACTGCTTTTCAACCAGGACCATTCCTCCACACCTTATTCATAGCTGTACACCACCCTTATATTGTCCTTTGGTATCCTACACTGTATCTCTCTCCTCTGGTTCTCATGATCCAAACAGGCTATACTTTAACCTGTTGCGATTCAATGCTTGTTCATCCTAATTTATCATGCGTATACATATACATTCAATGTCTTGTATAAATATAACCATTTGGTGCCCTGTATAATATGTTCCATGGAAGGCACTCCAATTTAACTTCCTGGGGTCGAGTTCACGCTACATAAAAACCTTACATAAATATAAAAATTAAAAGTTTATGCTACTCTGTCAAAGGCCTGCCTCTTCAATCTGGCAAAAATTGTTTGGTCATGACTCCATCTGGGTGGCTGTGCACCACTAAGGGCATGCTAAAGGAGTTCGGCAGGTGGGGCATGTTGGAGAGGGTGTTGGGTACAGTGGATTGAGTGGCTTGCTGACCTGGACAGCGAGGGGCCTCAATACTGCTGGGCAACTTGCAGAGGATGGATTCGAAGCCAGTATGGGGTACCACTGACGAAACAGTTTAAGGAACGAGAGGGCTGAGGCAACTAGAAAGGCAGGGAAGATTAGTCCAGGGAGAGTGGTGTGGCCCTGCTCTCTTTGAACTGCTCCAGAACAAAATTCGCCTTGTTACGAGCCCCAATAAAGGGTATGTCCATGAGGGACAATTAGACAGTCTGAAAAACCTTTTAATCGCAGCCAGGTGTGGTAACGAAATCGGACATTGGGGTCAGTGGCTCACACAATGGAATCAGTGGTATCCCAGCCACAAAAAATTGTGTCCATGTCCGCATCACAACCATCTTGTATAGCATGGATTAGGACAGGTTGGAGGTATTCCAGGACACCTGGGAAGACTTAAGCCACTGAATCCCAAAGAGCGTGGTAATACCTCCCAGCAGGCAACTGGCATTCACGAACCTGAGGATTAAACTGGTGAAAGAAAATACACTCCCGTCCCAAAGGTGTCCACTCTTTTGGACCCCCTATATGAGAAAGTGGTCAGAAAAGTGTTTAGATTTATCCCATGGATAGATGCCTGCACCACTAAGCTCTCAGGCAAAGGGTGCTGGGACAAAAATGTGGGGTCCCAAGTAGGAGAGTATCCATGAGTGCCTCATTAAAAGGGAGCAGAGGACAAGTGGTGTTTTGCTCTAGCTGGAGGACTTCATTAAGGACATTGGTTTTGACCTCTCAAGTGGGAAGCTGGATGTCAAGAATGTCAGCCACCCTCTGTGTGACCATTGTGAAGGATGCACCCCTCAGTGTCAGGACCTGGTGATGTTAGCAGACCAGAATCATGAGGTCATCTTACCAATTCTTCATCACCTGCATCACAATCATTGTCAGAATTGGTATCAAACAAGGAATGTAGATTATGGGATCTTCCTTGTGGCAGTGGGACATCAAGCGATGCAGGATGTAGTTAGATGGAAAACTAGGACAACCGCGGTTGAGGCTGTAGTGGCACCGACTCGGAGTCAGAAAGCACAATGGGCACCAGGCCATCCGGTGTCAATGGAGTCTGCATCAGCGTCAATGCTTTGGGAACAGGCATGAATCATTGAGCCGGATGGAGACTTACCAGTGTTTTCAGAAGGTTCGAATGGCGCCATGGGAAAACTAACTGGGGTATTCCAGATGGAGGGCTCACTGGTGAGCCAGAGGAAGTAGGAAGGGATCTAAAGAGTCACAGCATAACCTTGTGTAACTTTTGGATCCGCTGCTGTGTCACTGACGGCCCTGTAAACTTTGGTTGTGCCAGGACAAGTTGGTGGATCGGCTCCTAAGTCCAAAGGCTCTCAGAGCAAGATCGAAAGGATTAATTAACGCACGCCTTCTCTGGAGCTCGAGAGTGGCGGGAAGGCGGTTTAGTCCCGGTAGGATTTTTAATGGTTTTTTTTCTTATCTGAAGATTTTGAGCACAATGACAATAGACTTATCCGGCTTCAGGACTGTAAATGGAACAGAGTCTGACCTTTGGATTGATCTTGACGAGGAGTCTTCCAGTGCTTGGTGGCGTTCATCTGCGCTTCGGGTCCTGTATGGCTTTCAGGTCCATCAATGCGCAGAGACTGCAGGCCTTACTCATGGCTTGACCATAAGTACCATAGGCAAACATGATGGGTATCTGCCACATACATTGGCTTTGCTTCTGTCCGTCCCCTCTGTAGTTTTGGGAGGTGACATGTCCCTTACACATTGAATTAAACGTTTTAGAGGCAAAAGCATCCCTGTAGGGACAACAAGATCCAGATCCACACCCGGTTACGTGGAAATAAAGGAAATGGCGTCGGCAAACAAAAGTGGCACCATTATGGGCTCCGCACGTCATTTTCAGAGCATAATGGTGTCTGGGCTTAGTCCCACAGCACTAACTACCAGCACACAGAGGTAATGCAGAGAAGGTTCCAGATCAGTTTGACAGCTGCGGAATATTCAAAAGGTGAGGAATCTGCAGTTATAAGTCTCTAATTAGAAAGGGTATTATATCAAAACAAAAGCAGTGTATCTAGCTGATTTTACAATTCAATTTCTCTGAGGAAACACTCTGGGTGGATCACTAGTACCAATTAACATTTGCCACACCTGGAATGGGAAAACAACGTATGGGATAGTGTGTGGCGTCTATTTCCCCTGCATGTGATTCCCAGTTCTACGGCTGGGAGTGCTTCAGCTGGACATTTGCCTGGGAGAAACACTCCCAACACGCACTGTTTGCATAGAAATCCTCTTAGTGGCTGAAATCCGGACTGCCAGCAGACTCCTGCTCAGATCCATAAAGTTGCAAATATTTCTTAAAGCAGACGGTTCTTGAACTAAAAGTAAGAAGCTGATGGTGAAATATTAAGGCATTCAAACAATTTTCTTATCAACAACACATTCCTAGGACAGCAGATGTAAGCTAAATAGATAACGTACCTGGGTGTGAGCCTTATGTCTACACTTTCGCTACTACAGTATGTACTATGCAGCAGAGTTATCAACAAAATGACTGAAAGTGAAATAACTCAGAGCAAAGACTTGTCTGTTCTGAAGCTACCGTCAAAAGACGAAAAATAATCCCTACAAGCTCCAATACTGCGTAAACATTGAGGCACACCTGGATGAAAAGCGATATTTTAGTTACACAAGGTTCATAAAGGAGGAAGTCTGTGCATACCTCCAAAAAGAATATGCCACAGCAAGCCTAACTAAACATTACACACTTATTAACCGTACAGCAAGTAGATAGCATGGCAAGATTATGATATCATTATTCAAAAGTTAACTTTATTTGGTTAATTAAAACCATCAAAGTGCAAAAAACAAAACAAAACCAATCAAAACCATATACGTTAGGCACATAAATGCAAACTCATTCAATTTCCCCCAACTTACAACAGAGTGACAGGCATTATATTTTTTAACAAAGAACAATTAAAACAATTATTACACTTCATGACATCTTACTATGTTCGGGTCATCTTACTATGTTCGGGTCATTATCTACCAGAAGTTAAAAATACACTTCGAAGGGTTGCATGACACTTCATGAATAAATAAATAGGGGGAAATAGGAATACAGCACTCAAACATAAAATAATTAGGCCCGGGAATTAAATAAATAAAATCAAATGTAGCCCATCTTGTTTTTATCCAGTGTCATATGAAGAGAACATTAAAAATAGGTAACTAAGTAACATGATTTAGAACAGAGTTCACGGTGTGGTTCAATGGTAACCTGTTCCTATGCCTAATTTTACCCGTTAGAAAACTTGCTACTTCAAAGCACACCCTAGGGGACGCTAGCATTTGCAAATATGCCAGTGCCAGTCTGACTTGTTCAAAGTTACAGCCTCCGAGTGAAGGAATAATGCATTTCCTACGTAATGTATTATAATAGGCACTGAAAAATACTAAATGGAGGGTGTTCTGGTCCGAGAAGTTGCAGAAGTTATCATAAGGGCAAGGATCTAATGTTCCTTCTTTAAAGTACCCTTTCAGAAACGCTAAGAGCCAGGGGACCATGTTATGTCTAAATCTTATTAAAACAAAAAGGTAGTATGGTTTGTTTATGTAGGATAAATATGGTTGGAGCGGTCTGCCCAGGCTCAGTGTGACAAAGCTTCTCACCGTAGGTTTTGCCAATTCGTTCCCCTCTTTTGATGACATACATCTATCCAAAAACTGCCGCTTAAATTGCCTTATGGCTGATTTGCTCAATACTGTGGGGCTCAAAAACAGGTCAGGACACCCAAGGATTTCCATCTGGTCCTTAATGTATCAAATCAATGGGAAATCTAACACCTTATCTCTAGAGAGACAATCTTGGATAATCAGTTGGATAATCAGTTGGTTGAGATTTGGCGTGGGTTGTGCCCAGATTCTCAGCCAGCACAGTAAAGGAGCAACCGCAATCTGGCTGGAAATAAAACGTGCTCCTAATTTATGTTAAAAACTGGGGTGGAGGCCGGGATAACAGTCGACGCAATAAAGCATTTTCGGCCCCCTGAATTTCTCAGATATCTATATATCCCCAGACGTCGCTCCCATAAGTCACCATAGGGAGACACTTAGCGTTATAGATCTTCAGGAGTGCCGGGAGTGGCTTTGATCCAATTATTTTTGTAAAGTCTAGGATAGTCCCCGAAGCGCTAACTAATACGTTCTTTTTGTGAGTGCGCTGTGTGGACCAGCGCACTCACAGAAGTCTGTAAAGTCTTGTGAATTCATGAAAGCCTCATATCTGCACTGAATACAAGGGTATGGGTGCACTTTTGAGACTTTATTTAATAATTGGGCCTTCTAATTAGGACTGGTGTTAACTACGACCCTTTGTGTTTATTAAAATTCTCTCTCTCTCGGTCTATTGGTTAACTTCACTGTGAGTGACCGCATTCTGTTCTTTCACAAGGAGCATATCGACACAGTTTTGTTCAGTGCCAGGAACTACAGTGGCAATGTGTGCTTTTTGAGACCATTTTTTGCATTTGCCAATGTTTGTTACAATGGTGAAGACCCAGTAGCTCCCACACCAATAAGGTTTTACAATAACCATGCCAAAACAAGTCAAGTATTAACAAAACCAAAAGGCTGACCAACAATTTCAGACATACTGGTTTTACCAATGCTTGTTTGTTTTTGTTTTCTATAATCTTAAAACTGGTTACACTGACTTTCCATTATGAATATTTTTGGCATATACTAGCATACATCCACACATTTTACTAAACGATGCTGCAAAGAAATGACACCTAAAATTTTACAGTACTTCAGTGAAATGTTTTTGCTTTTTTTGTGAACATTTTATTTTGAAAGCAAAGAATCATCACTATCGCTTTCCGGCTATGCAAATATTTGCATCTACTCAGAGCATTGTGGGAGCATTCTACATAGCCTCACATTGCTAAACATTGAAAATGTATACACATTTTTATACTGGAACCACTGTCAGTAGTGCAATCTGAGCTTACAACACTTACTTAGAGCGCTCACCCTAACAATGAAGGGTTGCATTAATGAACCATGAATACAAGTTTGAACAGCAATAACACATGGACACAAATATTACCTTAACAGCAGGCAAGGACTTTTCCCTGATCGATAATGTGGTACTGTAAACTGGCAGCCAAAGAGTTAGTGCTGTGGGGGGTTGGGCCTACTTGTCCCAAGGACAAAATGCATACGAAAACTTGTTGCCCTTGACCCCAAACATATGTCCCAGGCATCGGCCTATAGGAATTCCACATCCCTGAATCCACGCTGTTTCTTAACTGAGAAAAGGGGTTGGGTAGGTGGCACTATTTATATGAGGTAACCCCCATGTGACGTTTGTCGCTGGGGTTTCCGGCTGGCTGCTTACGCCACAGTGTGCACCACACCACATTTTTGTTTCTTTATAGGAATGTTTGGGGCGTGGGGATGGAGGATTTTGGTTCTATTAAGGGATAGCTTTGGCGATGTGGGTCTGCTGAAGTTGGTGGGGGCAGAGGGATGGCTTAGTTTAGAGTTGGGGTTAGTTGATGTGATCGTACCGACTGCACAGACGAGACTCACGCTGATTGTACTCTTTAATCGTGGCAGCAAGACATTGGTATTAGCAGGATTGTTTCAGTAGGACTATGGGTGATATATACAACTGTATGACATGGAATGGCCGAGGGCTCAATACCCCAGAAAAAATTACACAGGTGTTCGCATATTTGGATCGCCATGAAATTCAGATCGCACTCCTCCAGGAGACGCATCTAACCACGACTTTTGAGACTAAAATCGCTCTCAGGTGGGCGGAGTATAAATTGGACTCATTGTACTCCTCATTTGCTAGAAGGGTGATCAACCTAGTGAAGCGTGGCCCTACCTTTACACCTATCAGAAAATATACAGACACTGAGGGGCGCTGCTCCATGGTACACGGTATACTAGGTACCTCCCTGGCCACCTTTATCAACGTATACGGCCCCATGGCGGATGAACCAGAAATATTTACGCGTCTGTACAGCGCTATGCGAGAGTGGCCTGAGGCGGCCACTGCGTGAGGGGGCGATCTCAACACATACTTGGACCCTCCTTTGGATAAATCAAGTCTGCAAGGCCTGCGCACACCTAGAATTGGACAGAGCGTTAATAATGCTATGCTTCAATTTGGTCTTGTAGATGTATGAAGGCTGCAGAACGGCTCTGCGAAAAAGGGCACGCAAGCTACACCTGCACATAACAGCAGATCCCGACTAGATTACTGGCTTCTTAATGGGGTGGCGAATAACTGTGGTGATACTACCACGCACTCTGTCAGATCACAATTCGGTGCTGCCCACATTCAAAATTATGACTAACATACACTGACCCTATGTGTGGCGCTTTCGCCCGCAGGCACTTTTAGACCCTATCTATAATGACACAATACTTTGATGTTAACACAGGTACAGTGGAGAGCGCGGACACACTATGGGAGGCTTTTAAAGTAACTATCAGAGGGGTTTGCATCAGCACCATGGCTAGTAATCTAAAAGGTATTCGCGGGCAGCACGCTCACACCGAACACAAACTGTCAGAGCTAGAACACGGATACACAATCGCACCCTGTCCCTCGACCTTAGCACGTATTCACGAATTGCTACTAGACTATACCTCCTGAGCGGAATCCGAGATCCGCTATATAGCGCACAGGCATGTGGCGCGGGCCTATGGGGAGGAAGGGCGCCCATGCCGCAGCCTGGCCACGAAAATCAAAGTCAGAGAGGACTATCATCACATAGCTAAAATTACAGATCATCAAGAGACGGCTTACAATGCCCCTGCGTCCGCGGTTTCCAGTCCGACCTGTATAAGTCATGGGGGAAGTGCGGAGGAATTAGATTTAGACGCCTAATTATCCGACATAGCTTGCGCATGGCTAGCGGATCATCACCGACAATATCTAAACCAACCAATAGAGGAGGCAGATATAAAGGGGGCAATATGTTCACTGCCCAACCAGAAAGCAGATGGGCTCACAGCCGAATTGTACAAAGCGTACATCGATCTAGTTACACCCCACATGCTTGAAATGTAGCACAAATCTGGCTTCCTGCAGCCGTCTTTTCGCCAAGCCCTGATCATTACATTGTTAAAAAAAGATAAGGCTCCGGACATTTGCGAATCTTACCAACCGTGGTCATTAATAAATCTTGATACCAAGATTCTGGCAAAAATATTGGCTACCAGACTGCAGCCCCTAATGCCTAACCTGGTCCTCCCGGATCAATCAAGTTTTAATCCGGAAAGATCTAAGTCTCATAATTTGAGAACTATTTTTGCCTGGTTTCATATCTTAGATCCTGAGCTACCTACCGCCGGGGACCTACTGGACGTGGCAAAAACGATTACATTGAATGTGATTATATGTTTCACATACTGAGACACATGGGATTTCCGCCACTGTTCCTCGGGTGGGTACAGCTTTTATATACCAACCCCTCGGGGATAGTGAGCATCGGAGGACTGACATTACCAACCATTTTGGATTTACAGAAGTACTCGTCAGGGGTGCCCACTATCCCCTTACAGTTTGCATTAGCTCTTGAGTCGTTGGCGTGCATTATTCGTCAACGTCACAGGAAATCAGCACTTAATTTTCTGCATTGCCCAGTTGGCATATCACTCTACGCCGACAACATGGTATTATTTCTAAGAGAACCGAGTCGGTATTTGGCTGGAGTACTGAGGGAATACATTCGCTTCAGACTCGTCTCGGGTCTGCAAATCAATTGGAATAAAATCGATAATTATACCACTCACTACCAAAATGGCCTCTCCGAGTGTGGAGATACTGATGCTGACCACAGAGCCGCTGAAGTACTTGGGGGAGGGGTCTGGGTACACCGTGAACCCGAAATAGTGATTAGAGAAAACTTTGGCAGGGCATGCGCCTCTTAGGGACAACAGGTAGACAGATGGAACAGATTACCACTCTCTCTAGCTTATCGCATAGCGATCATCAAAATGGTTATAACTTCTTATATTTATTTTGCAATATTCCAATAAAGCTGCCACTACAGTTTGTCAAATAAGTGCGATCCTCTTATTCACTTGATATGGGGGGAGAGCAGGCCAGAGTGAGTTGGACCACACTGACACTGGATTATGCTAAAGGAGGCTTTAGCACACCAGACCTCTTTCTATACTATTTATGTGCTCAAGCACAATATGCCTATAATTGGGTCAAACCACAGGGGTACACTCCACATGTTGCGGTGGAAGGCGGTGATGCACACCCGGTTCCGCTATCCGGGGTGCTCACACACATCCATAGAGGCACGTCACGAACAGAAATCAACATGCTGGACACGACCATAGGAGCATGGCAAGCTGTAGGCAATAAAACTAATAAGCTCCCTATTAATGCGCCGGCGCTGCCCTTCGTACATCATGCGGCCCTCTCAGTGACACGAGAAGAGGGCACTATTAGAGCACTGAGGGAAGAGAATCTCATGACCATGCAGGACGTATACCCGGATGGACACTTTTCACAGCAGAAAACCTGAATTACGTAACTAATCAATCGATATTTTTCAACTTTACCATACACAGACTATGGCATGCGGTAAAAGCTCACTACCACACATACCCAGCTAAACTATCAACTCTGCGGGCTTAACAAATGCTATTAGTGGCGCCATCTAGACGTAAACTGGTTCTGAAACTTTATAGAGAGTTGAGGGAAGAGAGGGTCTCTAAACCGGAAAGAAGCCTAGACCGATGGAATCACAGTTTAACCCCAACACTACTAGAAGAAGAATGGGTGCATGTGTGCAGGCTGACCAGTTCCCTCACACCTAATGGCAATTTGCGCATTATTCATTTCAAATACCTCCACCAGATTTACCACACTCCCGCCAAGCTTCATAAGTGTGGCCTTCGTGAAACAAGTAACTGTAAACGATGTGGCCATCCTGACGCAGAGTTTCTACATCTTGCATGGGAATGTAGACGTGTGCTATTTTTCAAGGGGGTACTGCAGCATATACAAGAAATTACGGGGGTTATATTGCAATGTACACCTACAATCTGGTTATTGCATTACGTACCTCATCTGAAAGGGCCGGTGGGTAAATTTGTGCACATTGCACTATTGCTTGCCAAGCGCTGTGTCGCGCTACACTGGGAAAGTGCAGTAGCTCCGAACACCAAGAGCTAGGTTAAGGATATGGTGTATTGCAACGAGAATCTTGCATTGTATGCAGAAGAACTGCCACAACATCTAGACCCGGAGACTTGTAGGAACCGCTTCGACAATACCAGCAACTCCAAGCTGTCAATGTCCCACAGACTGATTAGTGATATCTTATTGTAGTAAGCATATCGCCTGACCACAAATGTACAACATGATGCTGTTGAGATGACTACTAGAAATGTCCTTTTATGTGAAAGGGCGATCACAGAATGGTTGTAGGTTTTGTAATTGTTATACAGCTAAACAGGGCAGTTACCTATTGAATTACCTGAAATGCCAATAAACAGAATTTGAAAAAGTAAACACAAAAAAAGAAAAACATTCTGAACCAGCCTTATGAACGGAGTCAGAAGCAGCTGATACACAAAATCAGTGCAGATAAGTTGTGATATGACTTCAATGGTCCCAATATGAGACTTGCTCCATGGTTAATAAACCCAGTGTATGAAGGCTAGGATCCTGGCCAGTAGCCAAACCAAAGAAATGATCTATGCCAGGCGTTCTTAATCTTTTGACTTCTGGGGACAACACCTTAGTCAATACTGGAATCCATGGAGACCCACAACCATTATTAGAATCAGTGGGCGGAATCCAAGGACACCCACTAAATCATTATTGGGAACTGGTAGTGCCCACTTAGTCATTACTGGAATTCAGGGATCTCCACTGAATCCTTATTGGAATATGGGGGCCCCACTTAGTAATTACTGGAAGCCGGTGACCCTGGCTTAAGCAAGTTTGATTATTTGAATCTGAAAATAATACACAAACAAGCATTCATCATATACACAAATTATGAAATATTATATTTAATTTACTAACAAATAAAAAAAACAGAATTTTCATTTTAATGGAAGGTAGTAGCTTTTCCAAATTCAACTGTGGCTAATACTACATTTTTACTAACATTATTCTTTTGATATTATTTAATTTTCTAAGCAGGCAGGGACACCCTGCGTAGACGTTGAAGACCACCAGGGGTCCCCGGATAACGGGTTACAAACCACTGACCGTTACAAAACATAACTACTTTAATTAACAGCATGACTTGCAAGGGATCTGCAGGAGGATGCCACCAGACTTGACAAGAGTCTTGAGTGGTAGGTCACTTTTGAAAACACACTGGGGAACAATGGAAAAGTCAGGATCAAAGGTTACCACTAAATTGCATCTGCCTGCTTAGGTGTACGGCTTGGGTCGAGGGGTGGCTTCACCACATCATCGTGAGGGAGTTGGGTCCACCGGTCTCAGAAACATCTTGTTATTTGAGGCCCTCAGATGGAGATAGGTGCCAGTGGAAGAATAAAAGGCAATCACTAATTAAAAACACAGTTTTCAAGTAGTTTGATGTAGCTACTTACAAGCAAATCAAATTACTTTAAAACAGAAGAATGCATCGCCATTTCCAACTTTTTAGGAATGCCTTTTCCAATTTTACAAAAAGTGCTTAGTCACCAATAGCAGTCCTTAGATAACATAACAATATTGATAAAGAGGTCATTTCAAATATTATGTTCAGATCCTTTACATTTCGAACATAACTGTACTAATAAAATTGAGGAAAAAACATTAGATTAATTTTCTCGATTCCTCCTCTGAACCTAGGAAAGTTAAAAATAGGTTGGTCTGGTTATTTAAACAAGTCTTATTCCTTAGAAAGCACCTCTTAGAGTTCGCACTTTTGAAAGGTAGAGTAACTTAGATGGAAGGACACAACGTATAGTTTCTTACCCGGTGTAGTTTTGCAGCTTGAAGACTTTCTGGATTCACTATGCTGTGCATTATTTCGCCATTTGGTGATTGGGTCCAGAATTGTATTTTTTATTTTTTTTCCGTAGCCCAGGTGGGCGTCAACATACCACCATTTGGTGTACTTCGTGACATCAACATTCTTCCTCCGAAGCTCCCACCTTTGGTCGCCATCTTTGGATTCTTTTTTCTTCTTTTTTAATTTTTTCCTTCTTCTCTTTTTAAAGTCTTTCTTCTGTTTTAATAGCCTTCCACCTGTCTCATCTTTCTGGTGGAGGAGGGTGGGATCGCAAGTGAATCCAGAAAGTCTTCAAGCTGCAAAACTACACTTACAGGTAAGAAACTATCCGTTTTGCAGCATGAATCTTTCTGGATTCACTATGTTATGCATAGACTTTGTAGCGGTTTGTTAGGTTTGTGGTGGCTGGGTGGAAGATAAGCTTTGGTTACTGAATATATGTTGTAAGACCTTCTGTCCCACTTGCGCTTCCTTGTTCATTTGAATATCTACGCAGTAGTGCTTAGTGAACATGTGCACTGAGGACCATGTTGCTTGGCAAATTTCTTGAATAGGTGAGTTTGCTAGAAACACAATTGTTGCGCCTTTCTTCCTTGTTGAGTGAGCATGTGCTGCTCCTTGTAATTGTTGCCCAGATTGTTTGTGGCAGAATTGTAGGATTTGTGCAATCCATCGTGCAATGGTATTTTAGGTAACTAGTCGTCCCAAAAAACTGTTGGCAAAAGACAAAAAGTATTGCTTCGTTTTCCTGCACTCTTTTGTCCTTTCTATATAGTGCATTACTGGGCTCCTGGCGTCCAGTGTGTGTAACGCCCTTTCTGTAGTTGTGTGTCCCTCCTTGCATGTTGATGTAGAACATGGTGGTTGTATTGTCCGTTTGTATTAGTACCCTGTGTCCGTACAGTTGTTTCTGAAAGGCTTTCAAGGCTAGGAACACTGTGTTTAGCTCTAGGTAATTGATTTGCTTTATCACATCCTGTTGTGACCACAATCCCCTTACCTTGATGCCCCCTCACCCCATCTGGGAGGCATCTGTTGTGATAAGTCACTGTTGGAGTTGGTTGTGTGACAGGCTTGCCTTGTGTTATGCTCCTCTTGTTCCACCACGCTTTTCGTGCTGTATTGTTTGCGTGACAACCACTAGATCTTCCCAACTCTCTGTTGCCTGTGACCATTGTTGGATCCATTCTTGGAATGGCCTCATGTGTAGGCGGGTATTTGGGACCAAATGTATGCATGACACCATCATTCCCATCAGTTTGCTCACTACCCTCACTGTCAGAGCTTGCCCCTTGTGGTAAAGACATGTCTCCTTCAATATTGCCAAGGTTGTCTTTGCACTTGGAATCACCTTGCTCTGTATGGTGTTGATCTCTGCACATAAGAACATCTTCACTTGTTCAGGATCTATTGATGATATTCCTCAAAGGATTAAAAACCCTAGTCTGGCTAGTGTTTGTATGACTTCTTCCATGCGCCACTTGTATGGGTTTGCTTTTACAAGCCAGTCGTCGAGGTACGGGTATACATGTATCCCTTGCCTCCTTAGCGTGCTGCTACTGCTGCCAGGCATTTTGTGAAAACCCCAGGTGAGGGTTTGAGTCCGAATGCCAGCACTGTACTGGTAGAGAGTCTTGTTGATCATAAACCTTAGTAGAGGTTTGTGTTTGCGGTTGATGGGTTGTAATCCCCTTCCTGTAACTGGGATATTACCTCTCAGAGTGATGTCTTCTTGAATCTGAGTTTTTATGAACCTGTTTAAGAACCTTAGATCCGGAATTGGACATAAGGTTCCGTCCACCTTTGGTATGAGGAAGTAGGTGGAGTAGACCCCCTTGTTCTGTTCCTTGTATGGTACTATTTCTAAGGCCCTTTTCTTTAGAAGTTCTTCTGCTTCCTGCAGCAGATGAGAACGCTCCTTTGCTGAGTGTACTTTGCCTCCTGACCTTTTGCTTGGAGGTGGTTTTTCTAGCTCTATACAGTAACCGAATAGTATGAGGTTTTGTATCAGTTTGTCTGATGTGATCTTCCTCCACTCCTGGAGGAGGCGTTTTATCCTGCCTCCTACTGGTGTTGTGTGCTGGCGGAACGGTTATTGGTCTTGATTTAGTCTTTGTGTTGTGTCTTGCAGCACCCCTAGAGATGTTGACTGGGTGTGCGTTGGTTCTACTGAGGAGTCACTTGGATGTGGGTTGTTGAACCTCTCTCTGTCAGTTTCCCCTTCCTCGTGTGCGCCCTATAAAAGGATTGTCCTCGGGGTTGGTACTGACAGCTTTGCTGCTGCTGTCCCTGCTGTAGACCCTGGTTACCTCCTTGATAACCATGTTGGAAGGTTTGGTGTGGTGCCACAGGTTGGTGGTTCCCCCTACCTGTTGGTCTCCTTGAAGGGGTTTCTCTTCTCATTCCTCTGAAATGAGACACACCCATGGACCTAGCTGTTTCGTTGGTCTTTTTGAGTTGATCCAGTTTCTCATCAACTGGAGTGCCAAAAAGCTGTTCCTTGTTGAAGGGTATGTTGAGTATGTTTTGAATTTCATTTTGAAGCCCAAACCAGGCTTGCCCCCTCTGTTATTCCCAGCATTATCTGCCTGCTTGAGGTCTCCGTTGCGTCTAGGGCAGACTTCAGACATGTATTTGCCATGTTCTTTACTTATTCTACCAGGTGGCAAGCCCTTCTCTGGGATTGCTCTGGTAGGTTTTTTGGGAGTTTCACTTTTTCCCAGTGCTGGTATGCATGCCTGTTGACGAGAGCATTGGAATTGGTGATGCGCCATTGGATCGCCGCACTTCTTTCCATCTTCTTCCCAATTAGGTCCCCACTACTGCTCTCCTTGACAGGAGGTGGTCCTGTGTTTGTGGATAAATTTGCCCTTTTCCTAGCCGTGGATGTGATGATTGAATCTGCGGCTAATGATCCTTTATTATACATAGGGTCTATAGAAGTGTTTATATTTCTTCTCTGCCCTTGGGGTTACTGCTTTACACATAGCAGGTTCCTTGTAGGCTTCCTTCCCCTGGTCCAGCACACTTGGGAGCATCGGTAGGAACTGGCTTCTTGTCTGTGATGGCAACGGTCTCCAAGAGGAAGCAAGATTTAGGTTTCTCCTCCTCTAGCTGCACTCCATATGTGTCTGCAACTCTTTTGATGACATGGTCATAGATCCTATGTCGTCCGGCGGCGTACGCCTCGATGGACAGGCTTCTATACCTTATTCCGGTGATTCAGCGTCGAGATCCTGCCAATGCAAGTCCTGCGCCTTTGAGGATGTCGAGCCCTGGTAAATTTGCTAATCTTCCTCACCTTCAGCGCAGCCATAGTACAGCTCTTCCTCCTCCTGTTCATCGCCAGGTTCTGGTGTGGTTGGTGGTATAATTTCCTCAACGCACTTTTAGGCTTCGGCCGTGGGTTTCGACGGAATATTGTACAGTTTAATTTTCTCGAAGTCTTTCTTGCGTTGCAAGATGCTTACCATCTCTGCCTCGAGTCTTTTCTTTTTCTTTTCCATCTCGGCCGCATGTTCGGCGTCGAGGGTTTGGGCTTTCCTTTTCACGGTTGTCGAAGTCGTAGCCACTTTCAGGCCTTCATTTTTCGACGGCGAAGCCCCCCTTTTGTGGCTGCTCTTCAACTCCTTTCCCTTTTCTTGGGTTTTTGCCATCTGGGAGTCCTTTTCGAAGGAACCGACGGACTGTTTATCCTTGGATGCAGTTGCGGACGTCGAGTGTTTTGACGGCAATGCTCCCTTTGAGGACTTTGACTCACTTTTGCGAGTTTCAGAGGAGTGCCTGGGGTTCGAAGACTCTTACCTCCATCTGCGTTTTCTTTTCGACCTAGACGATGGAGTCCTCCGGTCCTTCGGCGATGTTGTCTTCTTCTCCACTGGAGAGTCCCAAATCTTGGAGCGCTGGAGGAACCGCCTGCCCCTGCATGTTGCAGTTTGCACTTCTTTGCCTCTCTCTTACTCTGAGGGCCTTGGGATGAATGTCGCGCAGGCGTTGCAGTCCTCATGTCGATGGTCAAGCAGCAGGCAGAGATTGCAAACTGGGTGTTAGTCCTTTTGCTCGTACTTGTGGAGGCTATTTGCACCAAATTTAAAGGGAGTTTTGTCCATCACCGCTCCCAGGGAGCCCCCTGTGTGCGCATTCTCTGAAGAAAAGTCAAAGTTTTCGATGTTCTGTCTCCTCTTTCGTCGTCCTCTGTGTGTGACTCGTAAGATGGCAACCAAAGGTGGGAGCTTCCGGAGGATGCGCGTAGACGTCACTAAGGACACTAAATGGTGGTATGTCGACGCCCACCTGGGCCAAAAAAAAAAAAGAACACAATACAATTCCGGACCCAACTACTAGATGGTGGAATAATGCACAGCATAGTGAATCTAGAAAGATTCACACTGCAAAACCACATTTTCCCTGGATCATACAATACAGACAAGGAAGAGATTGCAGATCTCCAGGAATCACAGATGACAATTTAACCACTAACACATATCTTTCAATTATAAGCAGGGCTCCCGGTTTTATGGTATATTTTTTTTTACATTTCCGTCTGTATCTATCCATATTTACTTTTTGGGCATTTTATCTGTATCCATATTTCTTTTGTGTTTTAGGTATAAATGAAGGTGTAAAACTACATTTCCATATTTAACTGATAGACGCTCACTCATCCTTTGATGCCTGCGTTTTTAAGCGATTTAAGCTGCCAATTATTAAATACCAATACATCCACTGGTAAATACTAGCCTTATACCACAAATGTGTATTGACACATGCCTGTATTTAAAGAAATTTCCTCCTGTTTTTTAATTTCCCCTGTTGTCCATTTGCTCAGCTGTTGGGCTATAATGCATGAACTATAGCACGGAGAGTCACTAAAAAGCAGCACAATGTTCTGTATTTATCCACTTTTAGAGATTAATGCAGACAGAACACACATCGTTTTCCGTCTGCATTTATCTGTAAAAATCCGTAGAAACGGAAAACAGGAAGCCTTTAATTATAAGTAATCTATGGAGGGACATCCCTAATTTTTTAGAACAATCCAATTTTTAGAATGACAAACATTCGCAACCCACCTACCTTTAATGGACATGAGCAGATTTTGCAATGCAACTAAAGTATCATGTGGTCTCGGATTGTTATTTACAGCCAGCACATTTTCCATTTAAAATGGCCACTAAACTTGCACATACATCTAGTTTCACTGTTAAAACTAGGTAGCATACAAATGATAGTGTGTGGAAATCTTGTTTCTAGGAATATTTATCAGTTACGCATCATGCTTTATTTCTTCTGATCCTATTAAAATCCGTTTCCAGTTCATTTCAGAATTACAAAAAAAAGTACTTCATTTTTGCTTTATTAACTGCTGAATGCATTCAGGTTATTTACAGGTATTTACATTTTGTTGTGCGGTGAAAAAAGACAACATCCTACAGCCTTTCCTTGCACACTCTATGTACCTTAGCAAGATTGTCACATAACTCACTTTAAAAACTCCTCTCACTTTGGTGTTAGAGAAAGAAAAGTAAACTTCAATCCCCATGTTCAAGGCATAAGTAGCAATTTGCCAGAAGACCCAGCCTGGCATTTAATCTAAATTTGTGTGAAAACAAAAAATTTTCAATTTGGCAATTCCAAGACAAAGCGCAAATAGCGGTTTGGAGATCAAAGAACAAGCATGGAAAGTTATCTGTGTCTTGGTGTACTGTTAGAGGCAAAACTCCAGTTTAAGAACCAACCGAAAACAATTGCCACTAGTTACCTGCAAAATCAAATATGGAAGATTAAAAAAACTTAAATAGCACATAAAGTACCCATACTTCAGAAATATTTAGAGTGAAACTGGAACCAGCAATCTTATACCGGTCCCCAACATGGGGCTCACAATTACATAAAGATTTAGATAACATATACTCATGTGCAATCAGCAAGGTTTTTGGTCAACAAAAAAGTACTCCAGTGTGTCACACCTTTGTCTGGAGTTTGGGAAGATAGGCCTACCAACTCACATATATTAATGTTATTAACTACAGCTTAGGACTGAGGAATGCAGCCTGGGTGTCACGAAAAAGCCTTGAAAGAACTAGCTGACATCCCTAAAATATACAGTGAAAGCGGCCCACAGTATTTGGATAGAATCCTAAATGAACTACAGATAAAGAAGCATTGTATAAACAAGATCGAACATAACTATTTTAAAATGGGTGCCAAGTCTTTGGCTACGTTGTTTTCATTCAGGGGGAAGAAAGAGGCCTTTACCAAGCTAACAAGGGCACAATTACTGTTAACATCTTATTCTTCATTGTCTCCATTGCCATATTTGGCTAGAAATATGAAACAATCTATGAGAAACAAATGTATGAGAACGAGATTTATGCTGCTACCCCTTAAAACTTTACAATCATGGAAGAACACTATGTGTCCTCTGCAGAGGGTTTAGGTATAGTGCTGAATCAATAGAACATGTAATCTGTTTGCGGTATCTTAATGCTGTACCTTAGAAGGAAGTACCTACGCGCATGTTTTAATAGACTGGGAGTTAGGTTCATTATGGCAGCAATTAATGAGTACCTGTGCGGCGTGCAGCTTCAGCTTACGAATCGCTTACTAAAATTCATGGAGCTAGCCATACCGGAGCTTGCGAAAGTAAACGTGACCCTACACACCCAGCCATGCCCTCTGTATTAAAGGTCCTGTAGGACGGGGCACGTAAGCACCACTCTCAACGGGCAAGCTATCAATGTATAAAGCAATGCATTAACAAGTACAGCACTTCACACTTTACTGAAACTTGATGTCTAGGGAGGACAGCCAGACTCGAGAAGGATTCATTAACACACCCAGCTTTTTATTGAAACTTCTCATCTAAAGAGTAAAGCTGCAGGACACATTAATTATGATTGGGAAAACCAGGATAATTCCATGTACATGTCTGGTATGATAATAAACACAGCCCTCTGCATACGGTTTAGTCGAGGCGGTTCGTGCAAATACATTGACTGTTACTTTGTATCCATTATATGCACATGTGTTATTGTAATGGTTTTAATTAACCCATCAATACATTTTGATCCGATGTCGGTCTTTGAAGCACAGCAAAAGTGGCATGACCAATACAAGATGTAAAGAGGCCTTTTTTTTTGCTCGGACTTCGGAATCACCAAAAAACGCCTTGTGATCAGACCCATAGTTTGAGAAACAGTGATCTGGGGTTTGTTTCATAAAAACTCATTCAAACACCTGCAAAATCAGACCTTCCACACCAAAAACAAACTGGGTACCTCATCATGCTGCTCGGAACACGATAAGATCTCCCCGTGAACAGGATCGGAGGCACGTGGCACTCCAGGCCTTACGCTACGCTCAGAAAACAGGGCTGTCTGACGTAAACTACGTAAAAAGACTGCTGCTGTAGCTAAGGACATCTATCGTCAGGCGATGATTTGCAACTTATAATGCCACATTCGCACTGCCGTTTAATTAAACTACAGGCTGAAACAAAGCGAGGTTCTTTCTGATTTTTTTTTTTAAACAGTACTAAAAATATATGAGCGCTATAGAACAAACAATTACAAAGCGATTGAAAAAGTTTACCTGATGTCCGTCCCAAGCACAGTCACCCGACCTGGGTCAGTACAGAGCTCCCATCCAAGACGCCCTTTGGCTCCGCTCAAAGGGGGCAGGTATTGGTTTGTTACGGTGGAGTACACATGGGGCTAAAGCCTGCAAAATATAGAGATGCGGCATTAAGCCATAGGAAGAACTGCCGTTTCGAAGCATGTGATGAAAGGTCAGGCGGATGCAAAATCTGGATTTGTAAAAATAAAAAACTTTCAGAGTAAACTGGTTCAACGCAAAGCTAGAACCTACATAAAAGAACATCGCAGCATGCCATTTTATACGAAATGATGTATTGCTTTTCGCTGAACAAACTCAACTCGAGCCAGAACAGTGAGGCGCACACACACAATACTAAGGGCTACCGATTCACATTTAAGCAGGGAACATTCACCCCCATAATGAAAATAATGTCTGATGGTCCACAAATACATTCGACCATCAAAACAAAAGGGCGAGATATGAAGGAATACGAGAAAATAAGCTACATACTAAAGGCACAATATTTCTCATAACTATTTTACGCATCAGTTCATCTCTACATTCCTTGCAATTATTTTGAATGGGTTCTAACTCTCTCTGTTAATTTATAGACTTCCAGGTCACTTACTAATTAATATTACACTATGTGAATGAATACAGACATCAGTAAAGATTACACAACATTTTTAGCTCAACATGTTACTTTGATTCTAGGACAAATATACGTAGGTCCTAAAAGATCAAAAAGGCATGACAGTCTTTATATTAAACAGTCATTGGAATAATTCTATTTCCCATTCTAATAGTAACCTTATTTTTATATACAGTTCCTCCTTGTGTTCTTTTCCCCCCTCTGATATTATTTTGAAATTGGGAGATTCTACTTTGAGAATTAGGAGTTGGAATGTAGCTGGTCTACAATCTAAAAACTTACATAACCCGATTGGTTAACCCTCATAAGGCTGTATGATGTACTTCTGTTTCAGGAGACCTGTTCTTTACAGAAAGTACCAATTGACGGGTTTGAATGTCAGAGCACTCCAGCAACGCCCTCCCTGTTTGGGTGGGAATCGGGCGGCTTGGCTATTTGTGTGACTCTCCTGGCAGGAGGCAGTGTTAGCAACTAGTAGTGTTAGTTTTTAATTTTACGAGGAGAATAACTTTGTTTCTCATTAATTTCTAAAATAATGATTTTAACAATGTACCGTATTCTAAATTCCTGATTTTATTTGAATATATGACCTCCCTTCGGGAAGCAGTCTCTGCTAAAGGTCTATTGGCAGGGTTTTGCTTGGCTGGAGAATTTAACGCCAGGATTCCCTCCAACGCAAACCTTTTAACTTCCTCTAGTTTAGTCTATTGGCAGGGTTTTGCTTGGCTGGAGGAATTTAACGCCAGGATTCCCTCTAACGCAAATCTTTTAACTTCCTCTAGTTTAGTCAAAGGAAGTAATACTGTAAAATCTGTGAATGATGCAGATACAAGAGGGCTGGAGTTGATAACGACCTGGATACCCCTGATTTGGAGAATGTAATGGATATGGTTTCCAGTGAAGAACGCTTGATACCCACGTTTATAGACAGAGGTTGCTCCTAGATAATAGATCATTTTTTCCTATCCTTGAATCTGACGGATTTCGTGTCCCTTGGGAAAATAGTTCCATCTACTATGGGGATCATAACCCCATTGCGGTTTTATAAATTTTGCCTCCTAAGCCATTGTTAAGTAAGGAATGCAGAGCACGTCATTTGCAAGTAACTGGCAATGTTTTAAGATTAGTGGAGAGCAGTAAAGCCCACCCTACTTTTTCAAACTGTGGTTAATGAGAACCTTGACTTGATGGAGGTTTGTCTAAACTAGAACAACTCCGAATGCCAAGTGGTTCCAGTCTTTACCAGGCTCTGTCTGAACAGAAGGAGCAACTTAATGTGTCCCCTAGGTAGGCCTGCCAACAAGCCCAGACATTTCAGCCATGTCTGTTCCAGGGCCAATCGCCAATTGCGCAAAGTTCTTATAGCTACTCCTAGAGATTCCTCGGAAGTGGCACTCAGACGTAAGGAATATAAGGAGGCTACCTCCATAAGGAAGCGGGTAAGTGCTGCAACACCAATGGGATACCTTGGCATCATCAGCAGTGGGGAAGAATGGTAAACTTTTCTGGAGGGCTGTATACAATATGAAACGTCTGAGCCAAGTAGCTACCCTGATAACCAAAATAAAATTAGGGCCTCTCACTTGACTGAAATCTATGCCGCTACTGAAGTCTCAGATCGCCCGGAGGAGGAGTATGTTCTTAGGGAGTTTCAGGTATCCAGAGTGAGGTGCTCAATGCCATTGGGCAAAGTATAAGGGCAAGGCTCCAGGCCTGAATGGATCTCTGTTGGAACCCAAAGTTGTCAGGTCACCTAGGGTAGCCTGACCTAGGGTAAGACTGTCATCTATTAGAGGCACATGCGTGAAGGTTGCACACCACCCAGCAGTAACTCAAAGCAATTCCACTCAAAAATGACGCTACACCAATTTTTTGGGGAAAAATACGAGTTGTTATATAAAAATATTTTGTCTACTCCTCAGTCGTTTTACATTTAAATACACTGTACAAATTTTATCAGTTCTTTCTACATATATCTTATAGCATCAGAAGAATCCAGTTCAGTAGTAGTTATTCTTCTACAGGGATAGATTACCCACCCAAGCTGAGGTTTTCTAGTTACACCACAAGAGCAATCACAACTTTGACACTTTATCCACTTTAGCTTATCACTTTAGAAATATCCAGGTCTTAGGACCCTGGAATATTACCTCTCCGCCCACTGTGTGACACCTTCCTCTCAAGAGGTGAGTAACCCAAGGATTACAATTACCATTTATTATATGTATTATCACAACAGCTCTATTATAACTTGCTCATAGGTAAACAGGATGAAGTCACAGATTCTTCTTCCCCTCCTCCTCTGTAAAAGAATCCCACAATATCCTTCAGTACACAAGTTTAGTATCCTTAATATCTCAGGTCACTTCTCCTGCCCTGAGGAGAATCTCTAATAAACTTGAGTCTCTGAGACTGATACCCAGGGCTTCTTAACGGGCTCTCCTTCACCCTATCAGGGCTAGACATAGAGATCTTCAGAGATCAAAAGTGTGTAGGGGGATTCCAACAGTTAGTCCCGGTCTAGGGGCATAAAGAAACTCCTCCCCAGCTTCCTGGCTGTATCCCCAGTCACTCTTTACTCTTCCCCTACTTTTCCACCTTACTTGGGACCAGAGCAGAGGTTGCCGCTGACACAGATCTTCAGTTCTCCCTCTCCTCCGCCGCACCTCAGACGAAAATCGGCCCTCCGCCCCGTGCTAGAAAGGGGCTGAGCCTGGACCGAGGTGACCGAAGTTTCAGTCACCCGTGAACGCCTCTCCGCTCTCCACTGGATCGGACTGCAGCGCAGGCGCCGGTGAATAGTGTACCCGCTAGGCGCCGCCTCACTTGCTCGGCTGCGCTCGGCTCACCGCTACAGAGCCTGCGCGGGGGATTAGTACTACGCCGACTCCCCGCCTCCTTTACAGCCGCGTCACTGAGCCTGCGCAGGGGTTAGCGCTTACTTCCCTCAGACGCTCAGCCCAGCAATGCCTATGCCAACTCACGCCTCCGATTCAGTGGCTCCTCGGCGGCGTAGTGCGACGGATCTCGCCCTGGTCTTCACTCACGAGGTTCTGGTAGGATGAGTTCACGAAGGGAAAATGAAGGGAGCAAGTTCCCAGATAGTAGTTGGGAAACTGAGGGAGAGGATCAAAGGGGGCTCAGGGGGCCAACCGCCACAGTTGCACCGGTTCCCACAGAAGGTGAAGTCCGATGGGAGGGTTTAGTCAGGGGCCAGAGGGGGAACGTCTTCCTGAAAAAGTTGACTATTACTCAGACAACTACTGCTCCAGTGCGTCCTCTTCCTCACACCACTGCCTCTCTCCTCCAACTCCCTGTACTGCACACAATGGCTTCCTGACCTCTGCCCTTATATAGTCTGTCCTCACAGGGTCCAGTAGGGTCCAGAAGGTTCTGGAAGGCCTAATATTAACCTATGGGGCACTCTAGGGGACTGACAGTTATGGCAGTTAGAAGCCACCATTTTGTTGGACTAAGTGAATTCCTGTCATGAGGGTAAAAGAGCACCTATCCCCCAGGCCAACACCATGAAAAATCTAGTGGACACAAAAATATATAAAGGCATGAGGGGCAAAAAGGGGACAAAATAAATAATAAATTGGAGGGACCACGCAAAGGGCCAGACAGGTCTAACACACGTCCCCCCCAGCTGAAAGTGGGGAGAGCTACCCAACCCCTTGGAAGTCCTCATCACTAAGGCGGAAATACCTAGAGAGACCGTCTGCATTGGCGTGGTCTACTCCAGGCCGATGTTCCACCCGGAAGTCCATTCCCTGTAGGGAGATGGACCATCTCAGCAACTTGGGATTCTCCCCCTTCATCTGCATTAGCCAACGTACGGGGCGGTGGTCAGTCTGAACCAGGAAGTGCGAGCCAAACAGGTATGGCCGCAGCTTCTTCAGAGCCCACACCACCGCGAAAGCTTCTCTCTCAATTGCACTCGACTTCAGTTCCCGGGGAAGCAGTCTCCTGGATAGGAAAACTACAGGCTGATCCAGGCCCTCCTCATTCAGTTGCAATAACACTGCCCCAATGCCATGTTCTGATGCATCTGTCTTGACAATGAATTCTTTGGAGAAGTCTGGGGCCCACAGGACCGGTGCCGCACACATTGCCTGCTTCAATTTTACAAAGGCTTGCTGACAAGCCTCTGTCCAAACTACCCGTCAAGGTTGTTTCTTTGAGGTAAGCTCTGTGAGAGGTGCTACAATAGTGCCATACCCCTTCACAAAGCGACGGTAGTAGCCTGCGAGGCCCAGGAAAGCTCGGACCTCAGTCTGTGTCTTGGGGGGGTTCCCAGGCCATGATTGCCTCAATCTTTGCCTGCAGGGGCTGCACTGTTCCCCTACCCACCAAGTGTCCAAGGTACACAACCGACCCCTGCCCAATCTGACATTTGCTGGCTTTGATTATCAATCCAGCTTGTTTCAGGGCCCGGAGAACTGCTTGCAAATGTTGCAAATGGTCCTCCCAACTGCTACTGAAGACAGCAATGTCATCCAGATAAGCAGCGGAGAAACCCTCCATTCCGGAGAGGACCTGATTCACCAGCCGCTGAAAAGTGGCAGGGGCATTTTTGAGCCCAAAGGGCATCACACAAAATTGGAAGTGTCCCTCAGGCGTGGAGAAGGCTGACCTTTCCTTCATCTGTCAAGGAGATCTGCCAGTACCCTGAAGTGAGGTCAAAGGTACTTAGGTATTGGGCAGCTCCTAGCCGGTCAACTAATTCATCCGCCCTAGGGATCGGATAGGCATCAGTTTTTGTAACTGAGTTCAGTCCCCGGTAATCCACACAGAACCTCAGTTCTGGAGTGGTGCCCGGTGGAGCGGCTTTTGGCACTAGAACCACCGGACTGGACCAGGGGCTGTTGGAAGGTTCTATAACTCCTAGCTCTAGCATCTTGGCAACCTTCACCTTGTCGGACAGCCGGTAGGTCTTTGACTTCACTGGTGGGCTGTCCCCTGTGTCCACAACATGGGTACACAGGTGAGTCCTTCCCGGGACAAGGGAGAATAACGTAGAGTACTGCTCCAGTATCTGGCGACAGTCCTCTCGCTCTTCAGAAGTTAGGGATGGAGAGAGAATCACTCCCTCCACTGACCCATCCTTTTCTTGAGACGAGAACAAATCCGGGAGAGGTTCGCTTTCCGCTTCCTCTTCCCCATCAGTCACCATCATTAAGATGACCTCGGGCCTCTCATGGTGGGGTTTGAGTCGGTTGGCATGAAGCACCCGCAGGGGCTGTCGTGGGGTCTTAAGGTCCACCAGGTATGTGGCCTTACCCTTCTTCTCCAACACCTCAAAGGGGCCTGTCCAGCGATCCTGGAAGGCACTAAGCTCTCCAGGCTCCATCACCCACACTTTCTGGCCAGGCTCCAATTCCACCTGGTGAGCGTTGTGGTCATACCACTCCTTCATGACTGCCTGGCTGGCCTCCAAGTTGTCAGAAGCTTGCTTCCACAACTTCGCCATTTGGCTCCTGAAGGCCAGCATGTAGCTCATCACATCCTGGGGGGGTTTCCTGGGAGACTTTTCCCAGCCATCCTTCACCAGGCTGAGAGGACCGCGTACAGGGTGCCCATACAGAAGCTCGAAGGGGCTGAAGCCCACTCCCTTCTGTGGCACTTCCCTATAGGAGAATAGCAAACAGGGTAGGAGGACGTCCCATTTCCTCCGCAGGCTTTCAGGCAGACTTCTGATCATGCCCTTCAAGGTCTTGTTGAACCTCTCGACCAGTCCATTTGACTGAGGATGATAGAGTGTGGTGAACCGGTAGGTCACTCCACACTCCTTCCACATTGCCCGCATGTACGCGGACATAAAGTTGGTCCCCCCTGTCAGACACAACTTCCTTGGGGAAACCCACTCGGGTAAAGATCCCCATTAGGGCCTTAGCCACCACAGGTGCAGTGACAGTCCTCAGAGGAATTGCCTCTGGGCCCCGTGTGGCATGATCCACCAGAACCAGGATGAACCTGTGATCAGCTGTTGTTGGTGGATCCAAGGGCCCTACAATGTCGATGCCCACCCTTTCAAAGGGGGTGCTAACGACTGGGAGTGGTTCCAGGGGAGCTTTCAGCTTCACCCCTGTTTTCCCACTGGCCTGGCAGGATACACATGTCCGACAGTAGGTGTTGGACGCCACTTTCATCTGAGGCCAGTAAAAGTGGGGGACAAGCCGAGCAAAGGTCTTGTCCTGACCGAAGTGTCCTGCCAAGGGTATTGCATGAGCCAATTCCAGCAGAAAGGCTCGGTATCGTTGCGGGACTACCAAGGCCCTTGATGAACCAGGTAAGGGTACCTTGGGTTCACTGTAGAGGAGTCCATCCTCCCAGTAAATATGGTAGTGTCCCGCAACGTTCCCTGCTGCCTGGGCTTCAGCCTGTCGCCTCAGTCCCTCAAGGGTAGGGCACTCCTTCTGGCCCTTACAGAACTCCTCTCTGGTAGGCCCTCCCTCCACATGCCACTCAGCAGGGATGGGCAAGTCCTCCAGAGAGACTACTTCCCCCTCCACGGACTCCTGGTCCACCACCGCAGGTGGCCGATCTGTCACATGGGGTGTGGAAGCCGAAGCAGGCTTCTCCTGTCTTCGGGTCTGTCCCTTTTTGGCAGCGGGTTGGGCCATTGTTTCAGGCTCCAACCCAGGCGAACTCCCTCTCCGGGCAGTCGCAGACCTTGTGCTTACACAGGCCCAGTCAGGTGTACCCAGCATCGCAGAGTGCGTCCGGTATTCCACCTCTCTCCAAGCATTGTGCTCCATATCATTCCCCAAAAACAACAGGTGATGGACCGAATGTGGATCAATGTCACACACTCACCCCAGTCCAAAGATCTGGGCCCAAATCCATCGTTTTTTTGCACTCCACACCACCCTGGGTTAGACAATGGTGATATGCAAATCAGCTCAGACCCTGTGCCCCATGGGAACAGTCCAGTCCGAACTACAAAAGCCATGTCCTTCCCAGAACGGAATCAAGCATCCGAGGACCGGACCGGTTTCGAGGTAACACCTCTCATCAGCCCGGCTAGCTTGACTCCAGTGGTGTGGAGTGCCTGGGACCCACGCCTGGGCATCCCCAGTACACCTAGGGCGGAATATGCAAAAACAACAGGTGATGGACCGAATGTGGATCAATGTCACACACTCACACCAGTCCAAAGATCTGGGCCCAAATCCATCGTTTTTTTGCACTCCACACCACCCTGGGTTAGACAATGGCGATATGCAAATCAGCTCCGACCCTGTGCCCCATGGGAACAGTCCAGTCGTGGTTCCCAGGCACTCCACACCACTGGAGTCAAGCTAGCCGGGCTGATGAGGTGTTACCTCGAAACCGGTCCGGTCCTCGGATGCTTGATTCCGTTCTGGGAAGGACATGGCTTTTGTAGTTCGGACTGGACTGTTCCCATGGGGCACAGGGTCAGAGCTGATTTGCATATCGCCATTGTCTAACCCAGGGTGGTGTGGAGTGCAAAAAAACAATGGATTTGGGCACAGATCTTCGGACTGGGGTGAGTGTGTGACATTGATCCACATTCGGTCCATCACCTGTTTTGTTTGCATATTCCGCCCTAAGTGCGCTGGGGATGCCCAGACGTGGGTGCCAGGCACTCCACACCACTGGAGTCAAGCTAGCCGGGCTGATGAGAGGTGTTACCTCGAAACCGGTCCGGTCCTCGGATGCTTGATTCCGTTCTGGGAAGGATATGGCTTTTGTAGTTCGGACTGGACTGTTCCCATGGGGCACAGGGTCAGAGCTGATTTGCATATCGCCATTGTCTAACCCAGGGTGGTGTGGAGTGCAAAAAAACGATGGATTTGGGCCCAGATCTTCGGACTGGGGCGAGTGTGTGACATTGATCCACATTCGGTCCATCACCTGTTTTGTTTCCATATCATTCCCCAGCAGACAATCAACTGGCACGGCAGGGCTAACGGCAACTCGAAGTGAACCTGCAACCCCATCCCACTCAAAGGGAACCTCAGCCACGGGATAGTGGCCCATTCTGCCGTCAGCCATCGCGGCGGGGTGGAGTACATTGGGAACCACCTGCTCTGGAGACACCAGTTGACTTCTCACCATAGTCATACTGGCTCCTGTATCTCTCAGAGCCTCCCCTCTCTAGCCATGGATGGTGATCCATTGCCCATACTTAGCAGTATTTGGGGGCACCTGGATCTTTGGAACCATCTCCCGTTCTCCCAGGGACACTAAGGTGGCACATGCCCACTCACCCCCCTTATCTAAGGGCAACTCCTCCCGAGCGCTACACTAGCTACTCCCGGGGTTTTTCCTCCGGTGGGAGGGGGTGGTCTCTTTGGGCATCTGACATCTCCCTTATAATGTCCAACACCACCACACTCAAAACAGTGGACAACCCTTGGCTGCTGGCTTTGGCCAGGATGAGGGTTTCTGGGCGGGTTAGCCTTAGGGGTGAAACCTGTTCCCTTTCCCTGAAAATTGTTTTGGGGACCTTTAGAGAACTCCCGCTTTTTATCTCCCCCCCCCTCCTTCTTCTGGGGGGCGCCCTGTCCGGCCTTTTGGGAATCCCCTCCAGTCCCCTTTGAGGACACCCGGGTACTTGCCCAGATGTCCGCCTCCTCTGCAAGCTTCCGGGGGTTGGTCAGCTTGCTGTCCACCAGGTGTTGGTGCAGCTCGGGAAAGCATTTCTCGAGTAGATGCTCTTTCAAAAATAGATCATACAACCCCTCATAATCCTTCACCTCACTGCCCTGTACCCAGCCCTCCAATGCCTTCCTTGCATAATCTAGGAAGTCCACCCAGTTCTGGGTGCTTAACTTGTGGCTCCCCCTGAACTTCTGGCGATACGTCTCTGGGGTTAACCCAAACTTCCTGATCAAGGCTAGCTTCATGGTGGGGTAGTTGGTCTGCTCCTCTGGTTCTAAGGCTAGCAAGGTGTCCCGACCAGTAGGAGGCATGTACTTGTACAAACCACCCACCCAGTGCATCTCCTGCACACCATGGGCTCTTAAGGAGACCACATAGGCAGCCAACCATTTGGCTATATCATCCCCTTGACTATAGCTAGCAATTAGGTCCT
Source organism: Lissotriton vulgaris (assembly GCF_964263255.1). Classification (NCBI taxonomy): domain Eukaryota; kingdom Metazoa; phylum Chordata; class Amphibia; order Caudata; family Salamandridae; genus Lissotriton; species Lissotriton vulgaris. Next base: position 249,602,453 of record NC_141687.1, read on the forward strand.
TAGGCAAATAGGGTCTAGACTCGCTGGCTGGTTCTCTGTATTCGCTGCCACCATTCTGAGTAGGAGAGGGTCCCCGTTGCAGGGCCTGGAGTTCTAACTCCTTCAGTTTGAATTCATGAGCCATCCTCCGCTCTTCCCTCTCCTGTTCTAGCCTGGCCAGTTCCCATTTTAATTGCCACATTTCCCTCCTGTCAGTGAGTTCTGCTTCGGTCAAGCTACCCCCGGAGACACTACTGCCCCTCCTAGAGTAAGACACTGGTCCTGGGAGTAGGTTTTCCACCTCTGAGTGGAATAATCCCTCTACCTCTATGACCGTGTCCCGGTCGGTCCCTTCATCCTCCTCCTTCCCTTCTCTGTGTGCTTCCACCCAAGCCCTTAAACTGGTCTGGAGTTCCCCCTTCTTGGCACCACGCTTAAAAAACACCCCCATCTGTTGACAGAAATCTTTTAGCTGGGCCACAGAGTAAGTGTCCAGTTCTTCCAGCGCAAATTCCATTTTGCAAAAGGCAATTCAAGGTTACACACACAAGAAGAATAGAGTTACAAGGGCAACCTGAAGCTACCTCCACCCCACCACCAGGAACAAATTTGGAAAAAGCAAAAGTAAAAATTAGGAGGGCCGCTAGGAGAAAACACCAGGTGTAGGTTAGTGGATTACACTTAGTTACTGCAGAGTAGTCGCAACCACAGTCACCATCCCACCGCTAGACACCAATTTGTTGGAACCTAAAGTTGTCAGGTCACCTAGGGTAGCCTGGCCTAGGGTAAGTGTCATCTATTAGAGGCACATGCGTGAAGGTTGCACACCACCCAGCAGTAACAAAGCAATTCCACTCAAAAATGACGCTACACCAATTTTTTGGGAAAAATACGAGTTGTTTTATAAAAATATTTTGTCTACTCCTCAGTCGTTTTACATTTAAATACACTGTACAAATTTTATAAGTTCTTTCTACATATATCTTATAACATCAGAAGAATCCAGTTCAGTAGTAGTTATTCTTCTACAGGGATAGATTACCCACCCAAGCTGAGGTTTTCTAGTTAAACCACAAGAGCAATCACAACTTTGACACTTTATCCACTTTAGCTTATCACTTTAGAAATATCCAGGTCTTAGGACCCTGGAATATTACCTCTCCGCCCACTGTGTGACATCTTCCTCTCAAGAGGTGAGTAACCCCAGGATTACAATTACCATTTATTAGATGTATTATCACAACAGCTCTATTATAACTTGCTCATAGGTAAACAGGATGAAGTCACAGATTCTTCTTCCCCTCCTCCTCTGTAAAAGAATCCCACAATATCCTTCAGTACACAAGTTTAGTATCCTTAATATCTCAGGTCACTTCTCCTGCCCTGAGGAGAATCTCTACTAAACTTGAGTCTCTGAGACTGATACCCAGGGCTTCTCAACGGGCTCTCCTTCACCCTATCAGGGCTAGACATAGAGATCTTCAGAGATCAAAAGTGTGTAGGGGGATTCCAACAGTTAGTCCCGGTCTAGGGGAATAAAGAAACTCCTCCCCAGCTTCCTGGCTGTATCCCCAGTCACTCTTTACTCTTCCCCTACTTTTCCACCTTACTTGGGACCTGAGCAGAGGTTGCCGCTGACACAGATCTTCAGTTCTCCCTCTTCTCCGCCGCACCTCACACGAAAATCGGCCCTCCGCCCCGTGCTAGAAAGAGGCTGAGCCTGGACCGAGGTGACCGAAGTTTCAGTCACCCGTGAACGCCTCTCCGCTCTCCACTGGATCGGACTGCAGCTCAGGCGCGGGTGAATAGTGTACCTGCTAGGCGCCACCTCACTTGCTCGGCTGCGCTCGGCTCACCGCTACAGAGCCTGCGCGGGGGATTAGTACTACGCCGACTCCCCGCCTCCTTTACAGCCGCGTCACTGAGCCTGCGCAGGGGTTAGCGCTTACTTCCCTCAGACGCTCAGCCCAGCAATGCCTAAGCCAACTCACGCCTCCGATTCAGTGGCTCCTCGGCGGCGTAGGGCGACGGATCTCGCCCTGGTCTTCACTCACGAGGTTCTGGTAGGATGAGTTCACGAAGGGAAAATGAAGGGAGCAAGTTCCCAGATAGTAGTTGGGAAACTGAGGGAGAGGGTCAAAGGGGGCTCAGGGGGCCAACCGCCACAGTTGCACCGGTTCCCACAGAAGGTGAAGTCCGATGGGAGGGTTTGGTCAGGGGCCAGAGGGGGAACGTCTTCCTGAAAAGGTTGACTATTAATCAGACAACTACTGCTCCAGTGCGTCGTCCTCCTCACACCACTGCCTCTCTCCTCCAACTCCCTGTACTGCACACAATGGCTTCCTGACCTCTGCCCTTATATAGTCTGTCCTCACAGGGTCCAGTAGGGTCCTGAAGGTTCTGGAAGGCCTAATATTAACCTATGGGGCACTCTAGGGGACTGACAGTTATGGCAGTTAGAAGCCACCATTTTGTTGGACTAAGTGAATTCCTGTCATGAGGGTAAAAGAGCACCTATCCCCCAGGCCAACACCATGAAAAATCTAGTGGACACAAAAATATATAAAAGCATGAGGGGCAAAAAGGGGACAAAATAAATAATAAATTGGAGGGACCACGCAAAGGGCCAGACAGGTCTAACAATCTCCAATTGATTTAATTTTTGATTTTAAGAGTTTTGGGCTACCTTATTGATAAAGGTTTGTAATGCTTTGTTCCGTTCCACTTCACCCAACTCATGGACTACTTCCCTTACACTACCAATCTTTAAAAAGAGGGACTGAGCCACGCCTAGTTGTCACAGGCCCATCTCTCTAATTAATACCACTGTAAAGATCCTTGGAAAGTGTAGGAAGCTGCCTCTGTATATGCTAGACCAAAGTGGAGCCCCAAAGGTAGGCTGAGGTGAAGTTAGATAGCAATGCACTCTCTACTTGTGGTAGTGTGGTCGAGCAGTAAGGCAGTATCAGAGGACGGTATTAAGCATTTGTTGTATACACTCAGTGAGCGAATGAATTTCCACACTCAAAGACTGAACTTCAGACCAATTGTTTTTGTATAAAAATATTCTTTTAGTTATTTTATTTTCTAGAACAAAGCAAGGCTAGCACAGGTAGGTGATACATACTTTGCAGTAAATGTACAGCTGTAATAGTTTGGATTTGTAATAATAAATGCACTTTGTTTTCACTTACAGTATGGTTTCAGAGAAATGCAGTACTTTGTAAATACAGTTCATGGACTTAAATGGAGTTTTCAGTGAAATTACAGGCGTTACTTTTGAGATTACTTTTCTTACTCAGAGTAGTATACCTGGATACTACTCTGGGACATTTCCTGTAAACAGGTAAGTAAAATTATTTTTGTAAGTTAGTGCAATTTTAAAGAATTTCTTTAGGTTTTCAGACTCCACATTTAGAAACTTTTCACAGAAAAACAGTCAATGTTATCCTACGGAGGAAAATAGAGTTATTGGTTTTGAGGTAAGTATTTGGTAGTGAGAGTTAAGTTTCTGGGGGTAGACTCAGGGGTCCCCCAGGGTCAAGGATGCATTCTTGTTACACCCTCAGCAGCACTAGGGCGGCCGGGTGCAGAGTGCCGAGGCCCAATGTTATCAAATGGGGTTTTGTGGGCCTCCATTTGGTGGCTGCTGACTAGCAGGCCAATTGATTGTGGGAGCAAAGCTCCGGGACTTTAGCTCAGGGTAAATGGGAGACAAAGTAGCGCCAAAAGGTACACCATCAGCGGCACTAGGGCGGCCGGGTGCAGGGTGCTGTTACGACATCGGGCACCCTGTTTTCAATCTGGGAACCTCCGGTTTGCAAAGGCACTGCAGGCTTGGGGACGAAGGTCTTCTGAGTGAGACCACCACTTCGAGAGATAAGTTGGGAAGTTAGGCGTTGGTACGGCCCCGTCTGTTTGGGCATCCAAGGCTGTGGGGCGTCGGGTGCAGGGGTGCCTTTTGGGGTTGGCTCTTCTTACCAGCTCCTGGTCGCGATTGGGTGGTACCTTCTGGATTGAGGCTGCAGGTGTTGGGTGGAGGCTTGAGGCAGGTCAGGGGTCGCCGGATCTCAGGTCAGGATTGCCGGTGTGACCTCCTCGTGGGGTTTGCCCACTCGAGCTCAGGCCGTGGATGACTGGTGCAGACCCGCGGTTTCCATCCGGGGCCAGAGGTTGCTAATGAACAAATCCGGTGTACACGGGAGCAAAAGTCTGTGGTGGAAGGCAGGCAGGTCCTCCGGGGTTTTCGAGGTTGCTGGCTGCAGTACACACTGGGATTTCGCAGGAGCAGGTTAGAGGTGCAGACAAGCCGGGAAGGCTGGGGCCAAGTCAGTGGGCGTTTTCCTCTTGTTAGCTGCTGAACAGCTGTTCGGCACTTCTTCATCTTCATCTTGTAGTTTCTTCTTGCCTGTAGAAGCAAGGTTCAGGGGTGCCCCTAAATACTAGATTTAGGGGCGTTACAGATAGGTAAAAGGCAGGGATCAATGGGTCACTTCCCCGGGTGGGTACACCCCCTATTATGCCACCCTCCAGTGGGAGTGGGGGGCATGAGCCTGTCCCTGGTTGGATGAGTCCCTCCATCTGCAAGATGGCATGGACTGAGTTGTGCTTCACCTCGCCTTCCCCACCTGAGGGGTGGAGTTGGCAGAGGGGGGCACATCTCTCTTCCTCACTTGTTTTTCCCACCAGTTCTCCTGCCCAAAGTGGCGGTCAGAACAAGTGGGGACAAGTTGCTAAGAGCAGCAAGTGGCCTGGGGAGGCAAGCCTTTGAAGCTTTCCCTTCATGAACCCTGCCCATCCTGGGGGAGGAGGCTTGGCACCTCGTCCCAGGATGTGCATTGTTTTAGGCCCCAGAGAGCTGCAGGCTCTCGACCCAGGGGTCCAGAAACAGGTCTGGTGGTGGCAGCTGAAAACAGCCACTCAGCTTGGACACTAGTGATAGGTTCGTTTTCAGGGGGCATTTCTACGATGCCCTCTGTACATTTTTCATTAAATCCCTCACTGGCATCAGTGTGGGTTTAATGTGCTGAGAAGTTTGATATCAAACTTCTCAGTTTTCAGTGTAGCCATTAGGGTGCTGTTGAATTCGTAATGACAAACTCCCAGCACCATATACTCCTAATGGCAGCACTGCAATTACAATGTCAAAGAATGGACTTAGACACTGTAGGGGTTCAGGGCTCATGCACTTGTACCCTCACCACTGGTACAGTGCACCCAGCTAGAGGGGTGACTGACCAATGCCAGGGCAGTAGGTTGTAGGCATTGCACACAGATGTGTGCCATGTCGACTCATCACTTTATTTGGCACCAAAACACGCAGCCTGCAGAGGCAGTGTGCGAGTGTAATGGTATAGGACCTCTAAGGGTGGCACAATACGTGCTGCAGCCCTTAGAGGCCTTCTCTGATCACAGTGCCATGGGTACCTGTGGTACCATTTACCAGGAGCCGATATGTGGCCAGAGATGCTAATTGGGTTTAGGCTTCAATGCAGTTTTAGGGAAAGAACATAGGCCCGGGTACCTGATTAGCAGGAGCCCAGGACACACTCAGTCAAAGCACATCAGCAATTCAGCAAAAATTGGGGCCAACCATGCCGAAAGAGGGCCCTTTATCACAGGAGGGTATTATATAATAGAATTAGAAGGTGGGAGGAAGAAAAGAGGATCCTATATCCGTGCCAATATGGTCCAGGAATCAAGTTGGATCCATCGAACAATGTCTAAATTTAAGCCTGATCATTGGGAAATACACTGTAACTAAACAATCGCCCCTGTACTTGGCTTTTATGGATTTGACCTCCGCTTTTGACTGCATTACTCGCTCATAGCTATGGTCAAATCTTTTCGCACAGGGGCTGGACGAAATACTGGTGCACTTATTGCATATTTGCCTAGGGATATGAAGGTCCGGGTCCGATTAACAGCCGGTGGAGAGGTCACATCAGATATTGGTGCTTTTAGTGGAATACGACATGGATGTGTTTTTGCGTCACTTTTATTTGTCTTATATATTAATGATCTTCATCCATTTTTAATAAACATCACATCAGATGTACCAAAAATTAAAGACTTCACATTGCCATCACTTCAGTACACAGATGATGCTGTTTTAATGGCATGTACACAGAGAGCCCTGACACTTAGTACAAGGTTTTGTTGATTTTATGTGATTGCTCAACCTGCAGACTAATTTTACTAAATCCTATATTATGGCGCGTGGCCCAAAGAAACTCTGTTAATCTACCCTTTTAATAAGGAATGGCGCTATGAACTACACAAGCACTTACTTGTATTTGGACGTTCCATTTGCTGCTTCCGGCTCTTGCACACCGCATACTGCACTTAGCAGGGCATAACTTACAAAGGCAAATGTAGCTTTATGTAGTCTCCCTCAACCTAAGGGTGGGGGTGTTATACTGACCCTATTACAAATTTATAAAAACTCATTGTGTTCTCACTGCAACATATGGGGCCGAACTTTGGGGCAGCCACAAATGCAGCACTATGGAGACAGAAGAAAACAGGTTCTGCAGAAAGGTTTTAATGGCACCTATTTTGTCCTTCCATTTCGTTTGTCATAATGAATTGGGCATTCTGTATACAGAATATTACATTAAAGCTAACCCACCATTAATATGGTTGGCCGTCTGGAAAAGCAAGGAGGTGACTCTTACCAGGGAAATTACAGACTGTCTTAGTTGTGGTAACGGACTTTAGATTCCACGCTGGCAAGCCAAAAGATCTTGTCTGCAGGTCTTTTCCGACCCAAAGTGGCATCTTAGTATTCCCAAAAGAGAGTTACAGAAGGCTCTGTGTGACCCAGCCATCTCAGAAAGAATGCTCATTGAGAGACGCAACATATACCGCCTGCATAGAATCTTTACTGCTTATATTACCAATATCACAGCGCGCTGGGAACTGAGCCTATTGTTCCTTTATATAGCTGGCACAATTAAATATTAATTATGTTTTCGATTGGGTTTTAATACTAATCTTGATCTCTTGCCATTCTCCTGTAATTGGAACTCTAGTCAAACAATGTTGCATGTTTTTGTGGATTCTATGTAATGTATACAGGGCATTTTTTGTGTGATTACCCTTATGAGAAAATGATGCATTAATAATCTCAGAGAAGCTTCAAACATTCTTTTTCATTTAATGGACAATGATGTGATAATTCATGTTAGTGCTTTCTGGAGAGAAGCGGTCAGAGCTTGCGGCTCTAAGAACACTAATTAGATTTGTTGCAATCACTGGAATACCGCTTTGAATGGGGTCTCCGGGGAAATGAACTTTTAACTGCTTTACAGTTTTACTCACCTTACTTTTATCTTATTCTGTTGTATTTGTATTGTATATGTCTGTACTCTTATGGTAACCTTTAGTATTTGAATAAAGTTTGCAATTGAATTGAATATATAGTTTAGTATTGTAGTTTTTAGGTCTCGCCTCCGTTGCAGCGCATGCGCTGCATTGCCATGGCGAGATCTATTGTCGTTGGTTTAGTGTCAGGCTTCTTTGGAAGCGGGGTTGGTGTCCGCCCGGTCTCCATTAGGCCCCGCCCACCCTGACTGGATATTTTGCTCAGACGTGCGCGTGCTTATGAAAAAGCATTCTCGGCGTTCGTGGTTTGCATTTTTATACAATTACTAACATGTATCTCGGCCGCGCTCATCGTTGCCGGCATTTTTAGACAATAACATGTATCTCGGCGTTGTGTTTACTTTCATGCAGTAGAGGCAGCGCTTATCAAAAGCATTCTGGGCGTTTGTTCTCTGAATTTTTTGACAATAACATGTATCTTGGTGTTGTGTTTACTTTAATGCAGTAGCGTCTGCGCTTATCAAAAAGCATTCTTCGCGTTCGTTGTTTGCATTTTTAGACAATAACATGTATCTCGGTGTTGCGTTTACTTTAATGCAGTAGCAGCCACGCTTATCGTTGTCGGCATTTTTAGACAATGTACCTTTCAGCGGCGCGCTCTCAGAGGGAATCTGCTGCTCTTTTTAACAGGATCGTAGTGGAAGGATTGATTTTTTTCAACTGGGGTTCACTAATTAACTCATAACCTCACAGATGAAGCTTTTTTCCTCTGCTCCCTTTCTTTAACATATTTGTTTCGACATTCCTCCGTTGCCTGATTGAGTTTCCCTTTCTTTTTTGTCGGACAAATCCATCCTTCCTGCTTTCCTTCATAGTTCTGACCCTTCTTTCTGAGATTCTCAGTATATGTTGGTGAATTTTTGGGCTGCACACTCATGTCAAACCTCTGCCACCAGAGTTCTGGTGTCAAAGCAGTGAGCGGGTCTCATGGGCTGCTGGTCCAGTTAGAACTCTGGCTTGAAATGCTTTCATCTAGTTGGATGCTATTTTAGTACAGAATTGGGGATTTTTCTTTTTTTTAAAACAGCAGTTTGCTAAATACTCTTAAGAATCTCTGTCATGCTCCAAGCACCCTACTCTCATGCACCAAGCACCTAACTCCTCCGAAGCACCAAACACCCTATTCTCATACACAAAGTTCAATACTCCTCCACGCACCTAACACCTAACATCTGAAGTGTTACTCATTTATCTGACACAGCTCACAATCATGGCATCGTGTTTCTTCCGTTTAAAAGAATGGGAAACCAGCAAGTTCTTTTTAGAGGAGCGTAGATCGCAAGAGGGAAGATACTGCTGAATGTTTAGAGTGATAAAAGCAGGGCCACGTCCTGACAGGGCTTTGTGGATGGTCAGTCCAGCTTGAACAGACAGCTTTGAGGAATGGGAAGCCAATGAAGGCTGTTCAGCAGTAGTTTCACGTGGGAGTGCTTAGGCTGTCCAAGAATGAGTCTAGCTGCCTGGTTTTAGACCAGTTGCAAGTGAATTGCTTGGTACGCAGGTATACATACGTACAGGGAATTGGCGTAATCAATATGCAAGATGACCAGGGTGAGAACCACTTGGGTTAAGGCTTCAAGGGAGAGGAAACTGCTGATTTTCCGGATTCTGCGCATGTGGAAGAAGTATGCCGAGACCACCGAGCTAGCCTGGGCCTTCATGATAAGGTCATTGCTGATCAGGATTCCCAGGCTTTTTACTGACGAGACCAGGGCTGGGGAGCTCCCTAAAGACAGAGGCCAGAAGCTGGAGTTCCACGGTTTAGCCACGCAACCAGTGAGAATCAACTCTGTTTTATCTGGATTTAGTTTGAGTTGGTTAGCATTCATCCAGTCACTAATGAAGTTCATTATTTGCTTCATCTCACAGAGCACCCATGAGCTAGCTAATATATTTCCTGCCTCGCCGCTGATTCCCGTTTTGGCAGATTAACAACATCCGTCCCAGCACAGTTCCAAAGGCTCTCGAGCGACTGATTCGGGCATTAGATATGATCGTGTTAGACTGAGCTCCCCGACGCCGCCATCAGATGAGTGTGCGCCGCACAAGTGCGCCCTTTTCAGGCTTTCTCACTCTAGCGCTTCCTACAGCCTCAGGGTGGACGGAGGGTGTCCGTTCATAAAATTTCATCTAGCACGTCCGTGGTACAGATAGGGACAGAGGTTTCCATATAGAGCATATGAAAAACTTACAGGGATTTGACAGAGTCAGTGAAAATCTAACGAATGGCGACAGGCCGGTCTCAATAGTGCTCGGAAGTGACACAAGATTTCACAATAGCCTTGTGCCCCTAAAGGGCTGGGTCACAGTCAGTCAAGCGTAGATCTCTCACAATCTGATGAGAGCATGGGTTCACGTAAAGCCCATTTGTGCATTTACATAAAATAAAGAAATTACCTCCCAGCACAACAAGTAGTTAGTTTCTCGTAGCTCTCTGCAGGAGGGGAATCACGTCTTGGCATTTAGAGCACCAGACATGTATTGTGTTTGCAGCACGACTGACATTATTTTATATAAGGGGCCAGTGCCCACAGGCCCTGGCAGGGTGGGGGTATTCTAGTGCAGGGAGTGCAACTGAGACACTCCCTTTGCATGTGGCGCTGTGTGCAAGACTCCTGTGTCTACAAACCCAGAAGAAGCTGCTCGTGCAGACTTTGTGCCTAAAAGGAGGTGAGGATCGTTTTTAAAGACCAATACAAGAACGCAATGCATCCGACGTCATCACTGTCATAAGAGACATTTTAAGGCATGGGTTAAGTGAGCAACACACCCCCACCCCCCATCTCAAGCACTCTCCCTCCCTCGCTCTGCCTACTTCTACCCCTCACTGTTTTTAGGTCAAGCCTAGAGTTGCAGCGCATGCACTGCTCGCTCTTGGACCTCTTTTACTCTGCTCCCAAGGCCGCTTTCATTGAAATCTGTGTACCAGGCTCAGTGGGCAACTCTACCACCTTGGTGCAGAAGTACAGCGGGTCCATGTAACTCGCAAATTGCTCCTCTTTTGCTCCACACAGACACATACCCAAAAGGGAGGGGGTAACTCTGTTGCTCGCAGCTTGGACTCTCGCAGTAGTGCTAAGCTTCCTCCTCCATGGCGGCAGCCGCCCCTCGGACCCAATGCATCGTTGTTCACACAAACTCCACAGCGAACATAGCACAAAAACTGTTCTACCCCCTGGTACATGACACCCGCCCTCCATGCATTTTGCTCTTTATGCCTAGAACTTCCACAATAAAAGCACAACATCTACCACACTTGTTTAACATCGCTACCCCCAAGGGCCGTCACTCCTGGATATTCACTTTTACTATCTAGTAACCTCTGCACCTTTAACTCCCTGCCCTCCCCCACCACCCCATTCAGTCATCTCACATGAAGTTTTTGTTGCAACTGTTGTTGGGCATCATGGACAGAGCTTAAGTTGAATTGTACACTCCATCTGTTAGCTACCGGAGTATTATCAATGGTCCGTGGTGGTGGCATCTCGTCAAAATAGGAAGAGCTCATCTCTGCGCACCACATTTGGAAATGTAGAAGCCATCAGAATTTCCTACTTATAGCCATTAAAACAACCATTTGAATCTTGAGTCTCCTGAGGCGGAAGCCGGGAGTGAGCTTGTAATTTTAAAACTTATTCTGTGTGATACTTTGTACTTTTAATTCACTCACCCCTTGCACACGAACAGCGATTCTAGCGCTGCAACGATTCCTTCACTTCGCCATTACTGAGGGCGAGGCGCCACATCTGACACGCCCACCTCAGCTGGCCACGCCCCCTTATTCGACTATATAAGTGCGCGCAGCTGGAAAGCGCGACACTTTGAATCTTGAGTCTCCTGAGGCGGAAGCCGGGAGTGAGCTTGTAATTTTAAAACTTATTCTGTGTGATACTTTGTACTTTTAATTCACTCACCCCTTGCACACGAACAGCGATTCTAGCGCTGTAACGATTCCTTCACTTCGCCATTACTGAGGGCGAGGCGCCACATCTGACACGCCCACCTCAGCTGGCCACACCCCCATGACGCCCTTCCCCACAGACATAAATTATGTGTCTCGCTAGGAAGCGCAGCGGACGGGCGCAGCGGGCGCGCCGTCAGCGCGCCGAAGGCGCGCCAAAGGCAAGCCCGTCTGGGCCCGTCCGGGCCTGGACCGGGCCCAGGGCCAGACCCCCTGCCTTTTCCACTGATTCTACCCGTACGTGTTGGACCAACACCCAACTTCATCTACTAAACTCCTCCCCTTGCTCGGCTATCACCCGCTGCAACCCAGACCACTTAGAATCTGTTCCTTTCCATTGCCCTCAATGCAACTTCACTCTCCCGTCCTACCAATCTTGCCTGCCTCCTCGTCTCACACCGCAGCCCCCCTCATCTAACCACCGGACTCTGAAAGCTGGCTTGATCAATTGCCGGTCTCTCCCCCGTCATGCCAACGACATCTGGATGTCTATCTCCTTAGACGAGTGGGATATTCTATTCCTCACTGAGTCCTGGATCACTGACTCCTCCTCTCCGGATATCTATCTGGCCATCCCCCCAGGATACGATATAAAATGCATGAACCGGGCTGGTGGTAAATCTGGAGGTGGACTAGCCGTCATCCTCAAATCCCATCTTTAGCTGACCTTTACCAAACTTACTAATATTGGTATAATTGAAGCCATGTACTTCTCTATATCTGACTCCGCGGCAGTTATACTGGCTGGCACATTAGTTTATAACCCCCCTACCGCCACCTCCCCTTCTCTCACTGCCCTCACCCGCCAACTGGCTGATCTATCCCTCAAACACCAATATTTTCTAGTCCTAGGTGACTTTAACCTCCACGTAGATAATCCTCTCTGCGTGAAGGCGAACAATCTGTTGGAAACTATGGATAGCCTGAACCTCAAACAATTAGTCACCGGTCCCACTCATGTGGCTGGTCACACCTTGGACCTCATCTTCACCAATTTTTCGACTATCACTGTCCTCCCACCCCTTCCCCTCACTTGGTCCGACCACTATCTTATCCCCTTCTCTTCTGCCCTCGGCCGGAAAACTGTCCCCCTGGCCCCTAGGAAGGAGTTGGGAAGAAAGTGGCACAAGGTCACATGTGCCACCTTGGACCCGGTATTCCACTTCCAGACAGAGCACCTCTCCTCTGATATTGATGGAAATGTTTTTAGGCTAAATGCTGCCCTTGTCAACGCTATTGACGCCATTGCTCCCCAGAAAGTCATTGCCTCCACTAGATCTCGACCCTCCGCCCCCTGGTTCTCTACCTCCCTCCGTGAGGAGAAAAGCAGATGCAAAGCACTCGAACGTAAGTGGAGACTAAACTACGACCCTGAAGCTAAACTTACCTACAGATCTGCCCTGAAAATTTTCCTCAAACAAAAAAAAAAAAAATCGCTATCAAAGATCATTTTTCTTCTCAAATTATCAATGCCAAAAACTCGTCTAAAACCCTCTTCACCATTGTCAAAGACTTCATTAATCCTCCGGCTAGGGCCACTCAGACCACTGCGAGTCAGGCTCTATGCAAGGGACTCTCAGATTACTTCCTTGAAAAAATTAACAAACTCTGTGTCTCCTTCCCTAAAGGGCTAGTCCCCCTGCCTCCCCCCACTAGTCCCCCAGCTTCTCCGTCCTTCCTCTCCTTCAATAAACTCAACCGGGACGATGCCATTAGGTTACTTACCCACTGCAAATCCGGCGCCCCCTCTGACCCTGTCCCTGCGAAACTCATGGGAGAACTGGCGCCTTCGCTAGCCTGCTCCTTCCTCTCCATCTGGAACGCCTCTCTTCACCATGGCTTCTTCCCTACCACTTGGAAGGAGGCCTTGGTGATTCCTATCCTAAAAAAGGCGGATGCCGATCCCACTGTTTTCGCCAACTACCGCCCCATCTCCCTTCTCCCCAAACCCGCAAAGGTCCTGGAAAAAGCCGTGCAGTTGCAACTCACGGAATATCTGGAAAACCACTCTCTACTGCACGACTCACAATCTGGATTTAGAGCTGGATTCAGCACTGAGACGGCATTGTTGGAAGTATGGGAAACTATTCGGGAATGCGTGGACAGGGGCGAGGAGGCCATGCTGGTCCTCCTCGACCTGTCCGCAGCTTTCGATACGGTCTCCCACCCCATCCTCCTTGACCGACTCAAACAGATAGGCATTGGCGGCACTGCCCTCAGCTGGATCGAGTCCTTCCTTTCGGGAAGAAGTCAGAGGGTACTGCTGCGGCCTTTTAAATCGGAGGAAAAACCCCTGTCATGCGGTGTGCCACAGGGCTCCGCCCTCAGCCCCCTGTTCTTTAACGTCTATCTTGCCCCACTGGCCGACGTTGTGGAGTCCTACGGAGTCAGGGTGGTCTCCTATGCTGACGATACTCAGCTGGTGTTTTCCTTCAGAGACCACTCGGACTCCGCATTCACCAACTTCCGCCAGTGCCTCAACAACATCAGTGTCTGGATGACTGATAACCATCTCAGACTAAATGCAGACAAGACGGAGGTGCTGTTTTTCAATCAGAAAGATCCCATCCCCTCCTCTTGGTGGTGGCCCACGGCACTTGATCCCGCTCCCTCTCCCGTTCACTCTGCTCGTAACCTGGGTTTTCAGTTTGACGACTCCCTCTCATGCAAAACTCAGGTCAATAAAGTGACCTCTGCCTGCTTCCTGAAGTTGCGCATGATCAAAAAAATACTCCCCTATCTCCCTCTGGATTCCCGCCGTACAGTTACCCAAGCCCTCATCACGTCCCACCTGGACTATGCTAACAGCCTCTATGCTGGTGCCCCCCAGTATCTGTTAGACCGGCTTCAGATTGTCCAGAATGCGTCGGCCAGATTGATTGGTAATATTCCCTACCGTCAATCAGTATCCGCGTATCGTAAGGAACTTCACTGGCTACCAGTGGCCAGCCGTATCCAGTTCAAGATCCTCACCCTCACCTACCGAGCCATCAACGACCTCGGACCCAACTACCTGAAAAAACGTGTCTCTATATCTCGCTCCGTCAGATCCTTGAGATCCAATGACCTCCGCCTCCTGATCTCTCCCCGTTTCAGACTATCTAGAATGGGTGGCAGAGGGTTCAGTGTCATTGCGGCAAAACTGTGGAACGCTCTGCCAATCGATCTGAGATTCTGTCCCTCCGAATCCATCTTCCGAGCCAAACTCAAAACTTGGCTCTTCTCTGGACTCTGATTTTACCCTGCTGTTCTCCATGCTCTATGCTCCTTCTCCCCTGGAGGCTCAGGTTCTAGCGCCGGGACACCCCTTCGGGGGTAGCTGTGCGCTCTATAAACCACATAAATAAAATTTGCAATACAATAGGTCTCGCATTTGCGAGAATTAAAGCTATTGGCACTATAAACAACAACACATTTTATTTATGAGTTTATGTGCATGTTTACACACTGCTTGCAGGTTTTCAAAACACATAAATAAAAGACATTGTCATTTACCATGCCAATAGCTCAAACTCTTGGAAATGCGATATCTCTTGCATTGCAGATGCTTGTTCTAATTCTAAGCACTGAAGGGTGAAAGAATGAGTCGATCCCAATCAGTATTCTAACAAGTGACCAGCAATCCAGATATGCCAGCAGCGAGTGTTTTTCCAGCTGAGACAAACTGTCAGGTCAAAGCAGATGTTTCTTGATGTCAGCTTGCTTTCCAACCATTGTGAGGGATGACTGAGCTACATTAACGAAACTTTGGAACTAGTCAATTTAGTATATTTGATCTATTATTTTTCTGGGTTTTTCAAGGACTGCAACTGCTTCATCAGTAAACAATACTAATTATTGGAAAGGAGACCGGGGTAAACTGGGCAAACAGACTTTCTCAACTGATGCTACTGCATACACACAAATTAATACTAATAGAGAGTTTTTAATCAAGGTCAAGGTAGCACAAACAAAATAGCAGGTAGCGCATTATAAAACACAAATATTGTGCCAATTGCATGTTACAGAACGCTGACAGATCCCTGCTGAGGTTGATGCAGGACAGCTATCCTGTCATATAGTCTGCTATTGTGTCGTTTTTTAAAGCACTAGCCCCCATGGTATGCTAACAACAAATGCCGCGAAAACCAAACCATCCATTTCACATACATCTACAACAGTAGACATAGACCACATGAAAACAGAACATGCCAGTATTAACTCAGCAGCAGATCGCGTTAGACCGAGCTCCTCATGAATCTAATACATCATGGATATCCCAGGACCCTCGTCTTGTCGAAAAGCACTAGCAACTAAAGGGACAAGTACATCAACAAAGCAACAGAAGGTTAGAAACACACACTGGAGCCCTGGCAGGTCATATGTTAGTAAAACCACACACTAACTCACGGGTAACAGGCATTCCACCAACTTCATATATTTGTAAGCAAATTGTTTAAGCCTCGAGCTTCGATTGTGTGAGATTTCATAGAAAAAATTATTAATAGAATACCGGTTCTGAGAAAACCTTTAACTGTTCATTAAAAATGTTCAAGTTGGATGGCATTTATTGTTTGCTATAGACCAATCATAGAATGCATAGGCTTAAATATTGCCTTTCACAGAGCAAGTGGCATTATGTTTAGGAACTAGGTTCTTTCAGTTTCTTTTACTACAATCGTGCTAATCTTTTTTTTTTTGCTTCACCAATCTTGCATTCCCACATCCGGTCACTGGATGATGTTTACCTTTAATATTATTATTTTTTAATTGACCCCCCCCCCCCCCCGACCCATTACTAGCTCCAGAAGCCCATACTACCTCTTTCCAATGTTTTTACTCCTTCACATATCCTTTTTCCCTCTTTCGATCACCTCCCCAACAACATACTACATTTTAAAACTATTTTTCACCCTCCCTTCTTGTTTCGAATATTAGTTTTGAAGGGCCATATACAGCCTTAATAATACAATTTTTATCTCCAACTCGATTTTACTATGGGTGCAAGAGCACATGGTTTAAGGTATTTTTTAAATAACTTTTTGGGGGCCGGGGGAGTTAACAAGTTCGGTTTGTTTACACCAAACTCTGTTTATATTGGTTTTCCACTAAATGGCCGTTCAACTGTTAGTGGTCTCAGAAATGTGTTTCGGTTTGTCTGTTTTTGTATGGATTTACAGATTACATCCAGCCTTAATTCTTGCACACTACAAATATACAATCATTAGGATTACAACAGTGCTACCAACTCCTCGAGCCTGACCTCCTATAGTCTTCCTGCATTTGAATACAAAACACAACCTTCACAAAACCTATGGACACAACACAAAATGGGCTATAGACTATAGATCGGTGACAAACGTCAGAGTAATGTGGGAACTTATTCTAGAGCATACTAACAACACACACACACAGGGTCTATACAAATGCTGATTATGTAATACATTAGCACAGCATAAATTGTAGTATATAGTACTGGGGAGTACATGAAAATAGCCTCATGCAAAGTTCTATCTTGCTTTAACACTAAAACTTAAAGTGTCCCGCATGCAACATAAAAAGAACATAGTAGAGGCATTTATAGATTTGTAGGTGTCCGCTTTTAAGCCCTCATTACCAGCTCTCTCATACAATAGTTATTACACCTAATAAACACCGTAGTATTTATTGGGACTCACCAGACCAACATCTGCATGTTCCAGTTTCTTCTGGACATTCCTCCACCTCGATAAATATCAGAAGGTTTGACCTGCTGATATTCATCACTCATCTCATAATTTTGATCTGCGCATTAAAAGAGTTAAAGCACATATCTGAATTTAAAAAAAAAACATTTTTAAACAGTTTT
The DNA here is from genome assembly GCF_964263255.1 of Lissotriton vulgaris. Classification (NCBI taxonomy): domain Eukaryota; kingdom Metazoa; phylum Chordata; class Amphibia; order Caudata; family Salamandridae; genus Lissotriton; species Lissotriton vulgaris. Next base: position 249,619,606 of record NC_141687.1, read on the forward strand.
ATACAGCGCAAACTTAACCTGAATCGGGTATCAGAGCGCCTTACATAGCACCATTTGCATTACATGAGGACACGTTCTCTTTAGGCACGGGGGTATTAAGGGATTTGCCCAAAATTGCAGGATGTTCAGCGTCATTGCCAAGACTCTAACGCAGTTCCCCAGATTCGAGGTCGACCGCTTTAGCCGTTAGGCCAACTCCTCTCCCCTTGAGCCAACTCCTCTCCCTTAATAATTTAACTAGGTTTTGAAATGTTACATCTCATTTAGAACATCATAATCAAATGCAGGGCTTTGGCACAATATAAGATAAATCACTGGGTATTGCTTCAAAAAGTTAACAAAACCAGTAAGCATAAACCAATGTGTTTTTGTAGCATTCTCTGGCACCGGTAGGGTTACAATTTTGTCTTACTGAATGAGTTCAATTATAGAGCTGATAAATAAATACCATCAAAGGGGTCAATAACTAGTCACAAACTTCAAATTAGTTTCAGTGTAAAAATGAATGAGTCAAGTCCCCCCAAAATAGTAATATTAAGGGCTACAATCGTGACAATTGTTCACAAAAGCCATAAGCAGAAGTGACTTCTTTTATTTTTTCACCCTAAAACTAATTTGACGTTTCTGACCCATTACTGGCACCCTCAAAGGTGTTTATTATTATGGGTTTTATTGTGACAATGCTAATTTACTTCTCTTCTTGTGAACAACACCTGCATTTGATCCAAATGTTCTGCATGAGGTGCAACATTTGAAAAGATAGTTGCAGTATTAGAAATTGACAGGTTGCGCCATCAACACTAATGGGCACGGAACGAGAGTCACAAATATTAAATACTTAAATACCACATAACTAGTACCACCTATACATGTACTGAAACGTGACAAACATCAAATAGAAGATTTACAAGTCACAGTATCTTAAATGTAAAGATTTACTTTTATATATAAAAAGATCCTTGCAAAATATGTTTTTTGTGAGAGCTAAGGTCGCAATTGACGCAAAGTTCAACACTCTCTAAAAAGGATACATTTAAGATACTGTGACTTGAATACAAGAGAGCGAATGATCCTTGCCCCACCTTCTCCAGTTAGTCCACCTTCTCCAGTTAGTTAAGTCACAAACTATTCAGGATTCAAGTAATCAACTCACTAACTCTACACCAGTTTAGGAGAACTTATGGAAACGCTTTCTACAACTTTTGTCTTTCATTCAGACTGCCAAAACATTTACAAGACCAACTACAATATTCAATACCAGAACCACTAATTTTACCATTCTGTTGTGACCATACGATCATAAGACCGCAATCAACAAAGTGAAAACAAAGTGAAAACACATTTACATTAAATTCTACTCACTTCAAGACTGAGAACACACTGAAGCAGGGTCTAGTTTTACCATATAGTGCCCCAGGCCCATTCTGTCCACATTTGAAGCATGAGAGTCTCAATTATCCCTGCCAGCCCATAGACAGGGTTGTGCTAAAGTGGTCTACAGTGCCTTGAGTGTCTACAGAGGCAGTAGCCTTATAAGAAGCTGCCACCTAAAACCTTCAGAGAGGTGACGCAAAGTGTTTCTTGATAAAAAGTTCAAACTTTTGTTATGTTCTGCGGTCAGGAACCTGCTAAAATTAGATCTTGCAGTCAATAGTTCCTCATTTCAAATGTATAATTGGACTACTTATCTGCCCATTCGTTGACCACCTCGTGGAGTATTTTTTCTCACGACAATGGTGAGCCCGGTTAACCGTTTTATTTAGCAGTTTGATTGAGGTTGTAATGCTTCATTGTACTGCGATATTCATTTTCCCCGAGCTCTTTTTCTTTGGATTGCCATGATTTTAAAATTACTAGATTGCATGTTTTTGTTCCTGATCTGCGATGTGTCTGACACTTGTTAATTGCTAGATTGCATGGTGTTATTTTTGATTAAAGAAGTCTGATATTTATGGTCTTAATTGTTTGAATAAATAGTGCTACTCTTAACTCAGTTACAGCATTTCACACGTGTGTCTTGTTATTTTAGATAGCAAATTTCTGCTGTAAATTATGTGGTAAAAACCACCCTCCAACACTACCTATATGGGATTTTATTACGAGCACAATTAAGAAACATTTACATTAAAAGCTCCTCACTTTGATGGTAAAAGAAAACGATATGGGTTTGAAAGAAACATTTCTTGGGAGTGTACAGTACAAAGAAGATAGTTTGTAATGTGCATAGCAAAATAATATTGTAGTAGGGCTGAGCCTTGCATTTATACAGAAATCTTTATCATTCGGCCTGCACGAAAGCTAAAGCCTGTTCTGTAACGGAAACCATCAATACTGCTGCAAATAGATCACATACCCTTTTTAATACGGTAAAAGAACTAGCTGGAGCTAATTCAATGGCTGCTGCATGTCCTCTTACTACCCAGAAATGTCAAGACTTGGCCACCTACTTTGTGGAAAAGATTGAGACCATCATCACTAACATTAATCCTCCTACTAAGGATGACAGAGAGGACTTTCCTCCGATTACAACTGGAGGGTGTCGGCTTGAGTCTTGGCCTCTTATTACGCTGGACACTTTGAAATCTCTAGCTACCTCCATCAAGTCAGGTCCCCCATGTGATCCTCTCCCTATCAGCATTCTGAGCCAGTTGGATGACCCCGCCCTGACCATCGTTTCTGAGACAATCAATGCCTCTATTCGATTTGCGAAAGTTCCAGCGGCATGGAAACACGCCATGGTGAGCCCTTTGCTGAAGAAGCCTACCGCCGACCCTGAGGTGTTAGCCAATTACCGTCCTATCTCCCTACTTCCTGCCTTCTCAAAAATCTTGGAGAAGCATATTCACAGTGCTCTCAGCACATTCACGGAAAACAACGGCTTGCTCCATTTCTCCAAGTCAGGCTTTAGGGCTGGACATTCCACCGAGTCCGCCCTTCTGGGAGTCACTGAGAAGATTAGGGAGCTCTTGGACGATGGGCAAACGGTTGCACTTGTCCTGCTCGACCTTAGTGCGGCCTTCGATACCATCTCTCACTCCAGGCTGCTTGCCAGGCTGGGTGAGGATGGTGTCGGAGGGGCAGCGCTGGACTGGATTGAATCCTATCTTTGCAACCGTACCTTCCAGATCGCGTCATCTCAGGCTCAGTCGGACATTTTCAGCTTGCCCCATGGCGTGCCTCAGGGCTCAATTCTGAGTCCGCTATTTTTTAATCTGTACCTTCGTCCCCTCGCTGACTTAGCGGAGCGAGTTGGCTTAGAATTAATGACTTATGCGGATGATTCGCAGATTATTTTTTCTCTCTCAGAATCTGACCCTTCATCTCCTTCTGCGCTTAAACTTGGCCTTCATGAAGTCTTCAGCTGGATGTCAAATAACCAGCTAAAGCTCAATGGGGAAAAGACTGAGATTCTTCTCTTAGGTAAAAATAGGGACCTCTGGAAGGACACTCATTGGCCGCCATCCCTGGGTGCTTTTCCTACACCAGCTACCCAGGTTAGAAACTTAGGGGTGCACATCGATGACACATTATCGATGAAACAGGCCAATAAAGTAGCTGGCATCTGCTTTACAATTCTTAAATGGCTGCGCAAGATTATATGGATGCTGCCCTCGGTTACCCAGAAGACCGTAGTCAATACCCTCATTACATTATTATTATTAAATGGGATTTATAAAGCGCACTGACACCGTGGGTTTCCTGGCGCTGTGAGACATCAAACTCCAGAACTGAGGGTTAGTGCAGGGTTAGCAGGGTGGGGGGGAAGAGAAAAGTTTTTAGCAGCTTCCTAAAATGGAGGAGGGAGCTGCTAGATTTGATGCACAGGGGAAGGGAGTTCCAGAATTTTGGGGCCAAGAATGCGAACCTTCGTCCGCCGAATTTATTGGTTCTGGTTTTAGGTATGCTGAGTGATTTGAGATGGGTAGAGCGGAGGTTGCGATTTGGACAGTAGGGGGTGATCAGAGAAACCAGGAAGGCAGGACTGGGGCAATTGAGGGCTTTGTACGTGAGACAGCCCAGCTTAAAGGCCACCCTTTGTTCGATGGGTAGCCAGTGCAGTTTGTGTATCAAGGGTCTGGCAGATTGCCATTTGGGAAGTTTGAAGATGATCCGGGCTGCCTGATTTTGAACCACCTGGAGGCGGTGGAGGAGAGTTTTGGGGAGTCCATGGTAGATGCTATTAGAGAAGTCCAAACGGGAGAGCACAAGAGAAATGATAACCTGTGTCAGGGCCGGCGTGGGAAGGAGATGGCAGACCTTCCGGATCTTCCTAAGCTGGAAGGAACAGGATGAGATCACGGAACTAATGTGGGGTCGGAGGGAGAGCTCGGCGTCAATTATAACGCCGAGACTTTTGACAGAGGTGGAAGGGGACGGCGGGGGGCCCAATTCGGACGGCCAGAAGTGAGTGCCCCAGGCAGAGAGACTGGCGCCTGGGAGGAGGAGCTCAGTTTTCCCGGGGTTCAGCTTCAGTTGGTTGGAATTCATCCACTCTAGTATGTGGCGCATAGCAGAGTGGAAGTTGTCTATTGCATTGGGAGAGTTGAGTGGAAAGATGATCTGCAGATCATCTGCATAGTTAAAAACTGTAATGTCCCACTTGCGAAGTGAATGGAGTAGGGGACAGAGGTATAAGTTGAACAGCAGGGGTGATAGAGAGGAGCCCTGAGGGACTCCACAGGTTGTGGGGGTCATAGGTGCAGAATAGGGGCCCAGGCGGACAGCTTGGGATCTGTCAGTCAAGAAGGAACGGATCCAGCTGAGAGCAGAGTCGTGGATGCCAGCCTGTTCGACGCGGTTAAGCAGGATGTTGTGGTCAACCGTGTCGAATGCGGCCGAGAGGTCTAGGAGGACGAGAGCCTGGGGGGTTCCTGAGTCGGCATTTCTTCTCAGCGTGTCGAGTACAGCCAGAATGACAGTTTCGGTAGAAAAAGAAGGTCTGAACCCGGCCTGATTAGGCTCCAGATAGCATGAAGACTCAATGAAGTTGGAGAGGCACCTGGTGACATGTGCTTCAAGGAGTTTAGAGAAGTAAGGCAGGAGCGAGATAGGGCGGTAATTGGACAATTCCGCTGGGTCTGCGCCAGCGGAATTGTCCAATTACCGCCCTCTCTAAACTCCTATTCGATTTGCGAAAGTTCCAGCGAAACTGCAGTGCCCAGATTCAGACTGGCTAGAGTCGGAGGGAGGTCCTTTTCCTTTTTGGGACCGACCCTCTGGAACTCCCTTCCTCTTGTTATACGTAAGGAGGAACACTTTGCCAACTTTAGGAAAAGCATTAAGACCTGGCTTTTCAATAAATAATCTGGTCTCCAGTCGTCTCTGCTTTTGTACAGCTCTGGTTCCACAGGCCTGGCGCCGGGAAACCCTTTGTGGGTATCTGTGCGCCTTACAAATGCAAAAAATAAATAAATACAGTGTTAAGTTAGCATGAGCTTATTAGAAGTTTAAACGCCATTTTGCTCTTTGCTTTCTTTTGCACACGGCACACACGTTAGGTTGAGAGTTTTGCTTCACATGAGATTAACTTGTTTTTCCACATTGCTAGACTTGCTTCGTAAGCATAGTCTGAACAGTGAGTGCCGAGGCCTTCAAGGTTATCAACACTGTTGCTTTTGCTTGAACTGATCAGCGCACGTTCTAGACATAACATATATGCAGCTGCGAACAGCTCAGATACTGGCGCCTTTAATAATACACTGTGTAGGCATGATTGAACACACTTGAAGAACTTTTGTATGCTGAGAGCTTGTGCAGAACTCAATGTGATTCACTCCTGCTAAACTCTGAGGTATGGGGTCACCTATGCAAGCCTAAGAGACCTTCTGTAGTTATAAAATAACCTACTAGCAAGGGAGGGTGAAATCTAGGTATATATTTAACTGGTTTCCATTTAGCATTATAACATGCTTTCTCCCTTTGTATTTTACGGAATAGTAACTATGCTGACATTCTTATTTCTTATCATATGTCTGCTTGTATTAGCTAAGATGCCGCACCTGAGATCACGGCGTTGAAATAATTATTTTAAACTTGCGTGTGTCTCTTTACTCCCTGTCCTGGAGTGGTATGAGAGTATAACGAAAGAGTGTTCATGTTTCCCACCTTACCTGAGGTATCCTAAGTCGCATGTTCTGGGTTGTCTAATCATTGGTGACTTTGCTATAGGACGAAGAGCTAATGTGACACTGATGTTAGTCCGGTAGGGGATTTTCGGTATTAAGGTGAGTTTTGGCACACCCTAATTCACTGAGGTCCTGAGTCTCAGTGCACAGTTCTGTGACTGAGAGAACTACAATGGGTGTGTCTCCAATCAGTAAGGCTGAGCCCATAAACAACAAAACAACCGAAAATGCCAATACTGATGACCAATAAAGTTACTTTGACAGGCACAAAAGCTACAAGTCAATTTGTACCATACTTAATCAATAGTCTATTTGTTTAAAAGATTCATTCGTTTTTCAAATATTTTTTTTTAAACCACGTTTGACAAAAGATGATAGAAAAATTAAAAAACACCACATCTAATATTGAAGCAAAATTGATCTATGTACAAGGAATTTTCACAAACCAACTCATCCATTCATGACTTACCTCATTCATACCATATTCTCTCATTCATACTACAACACTCCCACATAGCGACAAATACTCATAGCCCCTTCAAGCCCAAGAAGGAATTTTTTAACTGTAGATGGTCCAAGAGGCCTGAAATAAACAATGCAATAAACAAATGTGAAGAGTTGGTTGTGTGAAAATCAATAATATACAACAGTAATACTTCCAAAAGCAACTTTTTTGCACCACACAACCAGCCCTATCTAAGTAGTGCAATTGTTTGATATCCAACACGAAAAAAGGTCTACGCGTTTCGAACCCCCTCACTCTTAGGGTTCTCCTCAGGACACCAGAAAACTGTAAAAAGAAAAAAAACAAATGTTTAAAATTCTTAATTCCTATCTCAATGGCGTGCCATCTGAAAGCAACAGACCAGTGTAACTCTTACCTATTTGGCAGATCTACAAGTGATCAATAAAGATTTTGTTCAATCAAAAGAGCAGTGTAGTCTACAGAGACAGAAAACACAAACCAACATTAAATGAAAACCACTGTCAGGAGAAAGAAGTTTTTTCCGATTTTGTCTGGTTCTGCAAGTAGAGGCAAGCTCTTACTGGTTTGGAAGAGATGTCGTGATGTCAAAGGCCGCTTTTTCCTGAATTGTCAGTAGTTTGCAAAGTCTGCGTAAAAAACTTTTGGATATACAGTATTACTAATGGTGTTACCGGACACTGCATTTGTAAGTGCAAAACAAAGTATTTAATCTTTGAAAATACCTAATTCCCAAGGTTGCATAGAATTCCAATGTACACCAACCTCAGGTGGAGGGAGCCATACCGCGTAACTCCGTTTGATTCTGAAAGCGCAAATGTAAATCTAAGGTCCAAAAAACCTCAAAGACTTTTCTCAATCGTATGTGGTGGAAAATCGCTTATATTGCACCTTTAAAACGACGGCATTCAACACCTTATTTCGTCATGTGATCCGCTTGATGCTTTATCTATACTGGTTAATGCTTGACTTCTGAAAACACAGTTCCTAATTAAACACGAAAAAACGGTCACAGAGGAATTTGCTATAATGATTATATTACACATACCTTGCTAGTTAGTACAAATGTAGTCGAGTAGCCGACGTGCCCTAGTGGACGTGCGGTTGGCGATCTTATGGCGCGTTTCCTTCATGCGTTTAGACCTACGGAGACACACAAAACTTGTTTGCCCCGAATTCTGCTGGTAGTGTGCTAAAAAGATTTATTGCTTACGTTTAAAAGCATACCTATATTTTTTGCTGAAAATGGCTCATCCTGGGACATTGTAGTCTCCTCCATCAACCTCAGGGAGTAACTCGCGTTTGATGCAATCAAGGCAAAAGCAAAAGAGGGAGGTCGGTTAAAAGGATTATGGGATAAGACACTTCTTGCAATTCTGGTATCTGTAGTGTGGTGGTCACCACAGTGTTCTGTATATGTAAAACTGGTGAAACCCAAACTGACACAGTGATTTAGAGTACATTGCAATGCTTACAAATTAAACATTTCGGAAAGTTCATTCAGCCCTGAGCATGGTGAAGAGAGCATGGTGGACTCCAAGGGAAACAGTGTTACAGAAAACTGAAAAAAGCCAATAGAACGTCAAGTTTTCGTAACCTCCTAAGAACCTCCTAAAAAAAAAATCAACCAAAACTGGCACCTGATCCAAAACCTTGATCCGGCCTTTGCTAATGCTCCACTTTTTGCATACAAAAAAGAAAAAAGTGTATCCAATCATATCGTGAGAGCAGCCCTCAAAACTTCGCCAAAACCATCATTGAGACAGATTGTAGGCCTGGCTCCAATTTCAGGGCAACACAAATTGTGGTACACGTACCTGTTGTGATCAGACAATCGAAGGGTCGTTATTCAGCCATAACGGAATCCATTGGAAACACAACACCTTTACGAATTGTAAAACAAAAAATGTGCTTCACAGCGTCCTGTGTCCTTGTACTATGCTGTATAAAGGTAAGACGAATCAGGAGGTGCGGCAACGCATCCCTCAACACAAGTCACACATTAGAAAGCAAGTGGCCACTGCTCCACTGGTAAACCATTGGATTAAAAAAGCTCACTCCGAACAAGACCTCTGTTGGAAAGTTTTTCCAAAATAGAGAGGGATCAAAGAGGGGGCAAACCTGAGTTGAGATTATCTCAACGTGAGGCTATGCTAATTGTTAAGTTTAACACAGTATGTTCAGGGCTGAATGAACTTTCCGAAATGTTTAATTTGTATGCATTGCAATGTACTCACTGTGACAGTTTGGGTTTCCCCAGTTTTACATATACAGAACACTGACCACCGCACTACAGATACCAGAATTACAAGCGGTGTCTTATCCCACAATCCTTTGAACCGACCTCCCTCTTTTACTTTCGCCTTGATTGCATCGCAACGCAAGTTACGCTCGGAGGTTGCTGCAGGAGACTACAGTGTTCCTGGACGAGCCATTTTCCGCAAAAAATATAGGTATGCTTTTAAACGTAAGCAATAAATCTTTTTAGCACACTACCAGCAGAATTCGGGACAAACAAGTTTTGTGTGTCTCCGTGGGTCTAAACGCATGAAGGAAACGCGGCCATAAGACCGACAAAGCCGACCGTACGTCCACTAGGGCACGTCGGCTACTCGACTACATTTGTACTAACTAGCAAGGTACGTGTAATAGAATCATTATAGCAAATTCCTCTGTGACAGTTTGTTCGTGTTTAATTAGGAACTGCGTTGTTTTCAGAAGTCAAACATTAACCAGTACAGATAAAGCATTAAGCGGATCACATGACGAAATAAGGTGATGAATGCTGTTGTTTTAAAGGTACAATATAAGCGATTTTCCATCACATACGATTGAGAAAAGTCTGAGGTTTTTGGGACCTTCGATTTAGATTTGCGCTTTCAGAATCAAACGGAATTACGCTGTATGGCTCCCTCCACCAGACGTTGGTCTACATTGGAATTATATGCAACCTTGGGAATTAGGTATGTTAAAAAATTAAGGACTTTGTTCTGCACTTACAAATGCCGTGTCCGGTAACACCATTAGTAATACTGTGTATCCAAAACGTTTTTACGCAGACATTGCAAACTACTGACAATTCAGGAAAAACCTGCCTTTGACAATCCACCATCTCTTCCAAACCAGTAAGAGCTTGCCTGTACTTGCAGAACCAGACAAAAATCGACAGCGGTTTTTCATTTATTGTTTGTTCATGTGTTTTCTGTCTCTGTAGACTACACTGCTCATTTGGTTGAACAAAAACTTTATTGATCACTTGTGAATCTGCCAAATAGGTAAGAGTTACACTGGTCTGTCGCTTTCAGATGGCACGTCATTGAGATTGGAAGTCAGAATTTTAAACATGAGTTTTTTTTTTTTTTTTTTTACAGTTTTCTGTGGTCCTGAGGAGAACCCCAAGAGTGAGGGGGTTCGAAACGCCTAGACCCCTTTTTGTGTTGGATATAAAACAACTGCACTACTTAGATAGATAGGGCTGGTTGTGGGTGCAAAAAGTTGCTCTTGAATGTATTACTGTTGTGTATTATTGATTTTCGCACAACCAAGTCTTCACATCGGATTATTCCATTGTTTGTTTCAGGCCTCTTGGTCCATCTACAGTTAAAACATTCCTACTTGGGCTTGAAGGGGCTATGAGTATTTGTCGCTATGTGCGAGTGTTGAATAGTATGAATGGGAGAATATGGTATGAATGAGGTAAGTCATGAATGGATGAGTTGGTTTGTGAAAATTCCTTGTACATAGATCAATTTTGCTTCAATATTAGATGTGGTATTTCATTTTTCTAACATCTTTTGTCAAACGTGTTTTAAAAAAAAAAAAAAAGATTAAAAAAAGAATGAAGCTTTCAAACAAAAAGACTATTGATTAAGTATGGTACAAATTAACTTGTAGTTTTTGTGCCTGTCAAAGTATCTTTATTGGTCATCAGTATTGGCATTTTCGGTTGTTTTCCAGTTCTGTGACTGAGCAGAATCCCTGCAACAATATAATACGACAAACTACACTGCTCTGCCTCTACCAAAAAAAAAGTTAAAAAGTCAATATTTACGGTCTCTTCGTTGAGGAGTCAGAATGAGCCAAACAATACATAAGAAGCTTTTTAGCAAACTATTTATGCCAAATGTCCTCTTGTAAATACCGGGAGGAAAAACCCTACTACAACTTTTTTCTAGAAACACCTAATACTCATCTTCTGCAATTTGCAACCCACGTATAAAGAGCCCTGTGGTGGGACACACGAAGATAATAGATGCTCTGAAGCACCTCCCCAATGCAAGCCTTATGTGACCTAAATTGGAAATCCAACCAGTTACTTTTAAGAGTAAGTGATCACAAAACAAGCACCTCATGAATTAGTGAACTGCTGCTGCATCACCTTCTTTATCAAGTATCTCCTACCCTACAGCTAGTGAAAGTGGAGCGAAGGCCTAAAGCAGCTGGGTGAGTGACAATGTGTAGAGTGTAATGTGCTATGCATTATAATTATGTCTAGGGAAAGGCCATAACCCTGAAGAGGTGGATTCTTAAATTGTCAGTGCCATTCTCCTCCCTCAAAGCTGGTAACAATGCGAATACTCATATGGATTTCGCCATGAGGTAATGATCAATATTTAAATACAAATGTAATTAACTAGATGCTAGGGCACAAGGACCTTGTACGTTTAGGACCAATTGTTTGCCTCTGTACAGGCACTGCAACATGGACCATGTAATAATGCATTATGCAGTCATTTCTCAAGTTAGGCCATATACTATAATCACATTGTGAAACTTGACCTTTGTATTTATAACGGGAGTATGCCTATAGTTAAACACACACACACAAATATATACAGCTTTCTCAATGGAGTGGTGAGGTCTCAGGGGAAGGGATTTTTCACTCCAGACAGTTGCCATGTGAATATTTCAGTAGATATATAGAACTTTGAGGAGCCAACTGCAAATCAACACACCCTGGAAATGTATACAACACTCACAAAGCTATCTGAACATGAATTAAATTCATGTTTATGCCTGGGGCGCATCTGGGACTTAATGAGGCACTTCTCCAAGGTGATCTACATTTTTAAGTTGTCCAGAAGCTTGCATGTTAAAGCAAAAACAAAAAAGCATAGACATCTCACAAAAGCACGGTGGTCTTGCAAAAGTCACATTTTCAACCACATTCATAAGCAGTCGATTAAGAAAGAAATCTGTTGAGAATAACAGTGGGTTCATAGTAAGGGACCAAGCTGTTACCAAAAATCTACACCCACCCTTTCAAGGAGACTCTTGACTTTGGAAAACCAAAAGAAAAGCACATGAGAGTTGCAAGTTTTTATATTTTTAAGGAACCGGGTGGGCGGGTTCGGAGTCTTTATCATTCACATTTAAATTTAAGTCATTCCATGTTGAATTTGTAGACTATCTGAGGTCAATGAAATACCATAGCGCGTGTGATGGATTCAAACTGCTTTAATTGTGACCACTGCTGTAGTGTGCCTTATTTGGTGGCAGTGTGCAATATACTGTTGATATTTTCCTAACTACCGTTTTAGTTATGGGTTGGAAAATGAATAGTCAGATTGAAGACAACCATGTGTAAAGGAGGGATTAGGATAAGTAGATTTCACTGGCCTGCTGTTTTTCCAGCTTCCTGTCCTCCCGCCTCCCTGCCAGCACTTCTCACCGTCCAGGGCTAATAACGAAGGCTGCTGTACTGTCCTATTGAGTAGCCCCGGACCCCTGCTCTTGTGAGCCACTACCGTCCTGTTCCGCCGCCCAGCTCCTCCTGACTGCCATGTCCCTACCCTTGAGGCAGGCTGTTCAGTCCCCCTGCCTGTCTAGGCATTTTAATCAGATTGGATTAGTGGTAACTTTTTAAATTTGCTTTTAATTCATTTTGATTTCTGGGTAGTCTTTTACTTAACTCATCTTTTAGTAGGTTTCCCTGCCCACTACCTTTTTCACCACTCTTGCTGTTTTCCCGCTCCCCACCATCCCGCCTCCTTGCCAGTCCCTCACACTTTCAAGGGATATCTATGGAGGCCCCTGCACAGCGGCGTCAACGGCGAGCCAAATGCAAGCCTGTCTACACCCAGGCCATGCCCAGTGCCAGGACCCATGGCCCTCCCACCTCCTGCCACTACACTGCCAAAGAACTCCTGGCCCTAGGCCCCAGACACAAAAACAAAAGCTGCTGCACTAACTTCCCATGTCCAACCAAATGACCCTTCACCTGCTGCCACTGCAGCTTCTCCTACAACACAGAACCGCTATCACGTGCTAGATTACCGCACCCCTACCACCCACAAGTCAACGAGCCGTCACCTACAACGACCCAACGCCTCTCATGGACCACCTCAACTTCCAACTACAGACAGACGCCAAGACAATGATAAGAGGCACCCTCATAAACAGACCCCCGCGACCCCAAACAGCCTTCTGCAATGCCATCTTGCGCCTCATCACCCACCTAGCCATTGACTCCTACCACTATGTCCTGTTCAGTGACGTCGATTACCCAAACGGTGCCTAATCCAACACCGTCCTGGAGAACCTGAACAACACTGGCCTCACCCAACTGGTCCCCGAATCCACATGCACGGCCAGGCACACTCAACTCCATCTTCATCTCCATCTCCAGTGATGCAATCAAATTCAGCCACGTCACAGAACTCATATGGACCAAATGCACCATTGCTCACTTCACCATCGCCGACAGTCCAACACCAAGCATCACAGCTTCTTCAATCACAGCTGGGGAAAAAGTAACTGACACAGTGGACACAGGCCCTCAACACCACCCAAACCAAAGCTTCATTAGGCCTTGACTAGGCTGTCCTAAACTTCTCCACATGGATCACCAAAGTCGCTGAGAGAGTTGCCCCGTTGAAACCAATAAGCAAAACCTCAAAACAAGCCAGCTGGTACACCCCAGAGCTCAGAACCACCAAGCGCAAATGCTACCTACTCGAGAAACAATGGTGTGGATTGATTGATTGAAAGGATAGTAAGGGCCTGATGTATGAATTTTTGTAACAAAAAAGTAGACGCAAATTGCACACCGACTTTTTGCAACCTAGGTACCAATAAGCTGAGACACAACATTCCGAATGACAGTGGGTCGCAATTCGATCGAACTCATTAATAAGCAGAAGGCAGGCCAACTCATTAATAGGCAGAAGGCAGGCCGCAAACAGCTGCCCACAACGATTGACACCTCAGAGTTTGCAAAGAGCTTATCATCAATTTGAATTGGTGGTAAAAAATGAATGTAGTGCGACTAGATTTTGGTCATAGAGAACAAGTTACTCACCTATGATAATTCCTTATCTGGTAGAGTAGAGACTCCAATACTTTTTTGCAAACAGATGCTCCCAACCCTCAGGTTTGGTCAGACCATCACCTGATTACATCTTCCTGACAGGTCTTAGCTAAAGCACACCCTTCATCTAGCAATTCTTCTTGTATTTCGAGAGCATTTCACAATATTCAGCCTAAGGAGTCAATACATTCTTTGGAAGGAAGTACCCCTTTCTTTCCCAGGTCTGGTTGAAAAAGATGTTATGCTATTCAACAACTGGATCAGAGACTGTACAGATAAAATAGCACCACCTCTTACTCGAAGAGTGAGCAGAACTAAGCCCTCCAGTCCTTGGTTTTATGATAGCATCAAGGTGGAGAAAAAAAATCAAAAGTGTTAGAAAGAATGGAGGAAAGAATATAATATGAAGGATAAAGAAATTTACAAATTAGCTCTTCAGAAATAAGAAAAGCTAAACTAGTAAACCTATCAGTTGAGATTGGAAGAGCAGGGAACAAGGCCAGAGAATGTTTTACAATTGTTTAAAATTTCAAGTCACCAGCATCTAGTGCTAGGTCACACCATCCCTCAGTGGACTGGTGTTAACAGTTGGCCATCTTTTTCCCTACTAAGAGCCTGAGCATCCAAGCCAGTCTGTCCTCCGGCCTGTGGTCAGATGAAGATCTACTGGACTTTTTTGCAAGCCAGTACGGTCCCCTCAACCAAAATGACTTTCGCCAGCTTCAAGCAGATTTTACTGGAGGGATCTCAGACAGCCTGGAGTATTCTTAAATCAGGCTCTCTATCAGACCAGTGTATGTCTAACTAGTAAGTCCCAGGGGCCTCCATCATTATCCCTGTTGCAAAGATGGTGCTCAAAACATCACTAGCAACAGTTATGATTCCCTGCTCCTGGAAACCAGTGTAGATCTTGCCTCTGGTGAAGAAACTACCTGCGGACCCAGGTATTCCGTATAACTACAGGCCAATCTATTTGCTGCTGGCACTATCCGAGTTACTTGAAAAACATATGAATCAACAGCTTTGCCTAAATCTGAAATCCAATAATTTCCTACACCCAAGCCAGTACAGATTTAGACCCCACTATAGCACAGAGGCCATGATTTTGGAGATCACTGAATACATTAAAGGAGCCTTAGATACTGGGGGGAAAGGCGTCAGGTTGTCCAAAATGTGGTAGCTCGCCTTCTTCTGAACTTGCCTGTCAGAACATGGATGTCTCCTCATCTGCGTGCTCTCCACTGGCTTCCGATCAGTAAAAGAATCCTGTCTAAGGCTCTAATACTAGCCCAAGGGGCTCTTCACCAGATCAGTGAGGTCTACCTTAGAACCAGGGTCAGCTTCTATGCTCCATCAAGAAACCGCAGTCCCCTTGCGTGCTGGTAGGTGGCATTATTCGGCTCCACGTCAGCCATGCTAGAACTGACATGCACAGTGCCTATTTATGAGCCACTCGAGCGCACCGATATCCATTTCTTATCACAGTTTTCTACACCAGAAGCGCAGAGACACGAAGGCTTACACTGGTGTGTATTGCTAAGGCCCTTAGAATGGTGGCAGGACGGTAAAGAATCTGTGACTAGATAAGAGTCTCTACCAGATAAGGTGTTACCAAAGGTAAGTAACTTGTTCATCTGATGGAGACTTCCAGCTGAAGATTCCTTACCTTAAAATAAATACCTTCCCGGGGGTGGGTCTGCAAAACAGATTAAATAAAAAAGTCCGGCAGAACTGAATGGGCAAAGTGCCCATCCAAACGGACCTGACCATCTAGGCAGTAGTGTTCTGTGAATGTGCACAAAGATGCCCACTAAGCTGCCTGACTGATGGCCAAGACAGGGACTCCACAAGCTAAAGCAGTGGTCGCAACCTTGTCTCTGATAGACTGAGCATGCACGCCCTCGGGGGTTACTTTCTGGCCAATGTATAGCCGATCTTTTAAGCAGAATACTATTCCATCATGAGGTGGTACGCTTCTGCATGACCTCCTTTTTCTTTTTTTATTTCAAATGAATTTTATTGAGAAAGAGTTTTATATTCAAGGTACAGTATACAGGTCAGTATAGGTCGCCCGAGGGTGGAGAAAGCTTGGCAATATTATGGGCCGGTTGGGTTACATAGGGCCTTTTGTGAGAGCATGCGTGTTACAATCGTATACTCGGTGTGTGGCATTATCAGCGGTCTGTGTATGTACCCCCAGGTGACGAGGAAAGAAAAGTGGGAAAGAGAGACAGTGGGAAATCGGGAGGAATACATTGTTCGAGTGTCTATGGAGTTGACCAGGCTTTTCCGCCTGCGATGCTTGCGGGTGTATTGAAAGCTCTTGGAAGGCTGCCTACGGGGGTTTGTGTGAGAACAGGTAATGGTCTAGGGAGAGCCACATTTCGTCCCTTGTGCAGATTTTTGATGTGTGGTATGAGGTTATGGTGTCTGCCCCGCGTAGGAAGGTGATCCAGTTGAACCAAACCTTGAAGGATGCTTTCCCCGTGTCCTTCCAGTTGTTTAGGACCGTCTTAACCGCTGCTGTGAGTAGGAGGTCAATCAGCTCTCTGTCCTCTTTGGATTGGATTAACGGTGCCATGAAAGCCGTGGCCAACCTGTGTAAGTCTAGTTGTAGCGAGAGACCTAGAGCATAGTTTATGAAGTCGCTTATTCTGTTCCAGAATTTTTTGACCTTAGGGCAGTGGAAGATTAGGTGTGCCAGGTCCCCTTTTTGTTTGTCACAGTTCCAACACGCGTCACTGTCTCGTATCCCTATTGTCGCTAGGCGGGAGGGGGTCCAGTATGTCTTGTGTAGTAGCCAGAATTTAGTTTGTGCTAGAGTGGTGGTGACTTTGTTGTGTGATGCTGACGTCCAGAGGTTTGATTTTTCCCTCTCAGTGAGACGCCTGTGGAGGAGTGACTCCCAATATTCTATGGTTTTGTTGTTGAGCTTGGATGTACCTGGGCGTAGGAGCTTGTAGAGGTGAGACGTCTGGTGACCGACCTTATTTAGGTTCGCTGCGTATTGTAGGATGGGGGGGGGGGGGGTCGTTTTGTTAAGTTCTGCTCTTGTGATTGCCACCTTTATTTTGAGGAAATTGTAGAGCTCAATGTCGTTTAGATTGTGTGTGTGCTTTATGGTGTCGAAGGTGATGCGTGTGTCTTGGTTGCTTAGTTGGTTGGGGGTGGAGATGCCATGTTTGTACCAGGAGACCATGTTGAGCGTTTTCTCACAGTACTTTATTTTGGGGTTAAACCATATCGATTCCCACCTAGTGTTCTTGATGCTAGCGTCCATTTTTTTGTCTACTTTGAGGAGGGCGTTCCTGGTGTTCTTAAGTATGGGATTGTTGGCAATTTCGGGGTGTTTGCTCACTGTAAGTAGGGCTAAGGGGTCCAGGCCATTTAAGATTCTTTTCTCTAGTGAGAACCATGCTGGCATGTAGTCTTGTTCTGGGAGTAGCCAGTAAAGCCCCTGTTTGGCTATGCAAGCTGTTTGAAATATTTAAAAAATTCTAAATAGCCCACCCAGGCTTTTATTTAGCCTGAGTTTTTGTAGGCCGATTCTGGGTCTCTTGTCTCTCCATAGGAATTTGTTAATTATTTTGTCTAGGCATTTGTGAAAGTCCTCTGTATTGATCAGTGGTAGCATGTTGAGCATGTAATTAACCATAGGTGTTAACATCATTTTGATTGTTTCCACTCTGCCCCACCAGCTGATGAATCTAGGTGACCACGTTTTTAGCCTCCCTTTCAGTTTGTTCAGTAGTATCGTTTCATTGTAGTGTAGCGTGGTCTTGAGATCCCCCCCGAAGTGTAGCCAAAGGTATTTCAGGAATTTCTTCTGCCAAGTCAGCCCTGAGTTCCCTAGTACATCCCTGGTTGTGTGTACGTTCAGCGGTTTGCATTCCGATTTATCTTTGTTAAGTTTGCATCCGGAGGCCTGTGCGTACTTCTCTATGGTGGACATAAGCGTGGCTATTGACGGGCCTGGATTTTCAGTGGTGATGAGGATGTCATCTGCGTATGCCGCTAGCTTAATTGTGTCGCCTCCGATTGGGATTCCCCTTATGTCTTTGTTATTTCTGATCATGGCTAGGAGTGGCTCCAGGGCTAGTAGGAAGAGGGCTGGGGAGAGTGGGCAGCCTTGCCTTGTGCCCCTTTCTAGGGTGAGTGGCTCAGATGTTCCGCCGTTCACTACCACGCGGGTTTTGGGCTCGTTGTAGAGCGCTAGCACCATCCTTCTGAAGTTAGCCCATAGACCGAATTTTTGCATGCAGCGATCTAGGAAAGGCCTTGACACTCTGACGAAGGCTTTTTCCGCGTCCAGGGCGATCATGACCGCTGCATTGGAGGTGGTGGAGGCATGGTTTATTAGGTGGCACAAAAGTCTAGTGTTGTCGTGGGACATACTATTTTTGAGGTAGCCTACTTGTGAGCAGTGTATAAGTTTGGGCAGGAACGAGTTTAGTCTTGTCGCCAAGATCTTCGCATAGATCTTGCAGTCTACGTTGATTAGGGAGATTGGTCGGTAGTTTTTGGGGTGATGTGGGTCTTTACCTTCCTTTGGGATCACTATAATATTGGCTTACGCAATGGTGGGTGTCATTCTCCCTTTTTGGATACAGTTTGAGAACACTTCTACCATTGTTGGTCTAATCAAGGGTAGGAATTGCTTGTAAAATCTTGCTGTATACCCATTTGGGCCTGGGGCTTTGTTGTCTTTAAGGCTCGCTACTGCCTTTTCTATTTCGTCGCCTGAGATATCTAGTTCTAATGTTTCTCTCTATCTCCGAGTGCGAGTAGGGGAAGCTTATCTAGGAGCTTGGCTCCGCCATCTTCGCTAAGTTTCTGGTCCTCCCTGTATAGCTTCTCCTAGAATTCTTTGAGAACCCTGAGGATCTCTTGGTTTGCGGTTTCTGATTTGTTTTTGGAGTTTGTGACTGCGGCTATCGGGTGCTGCCTTTGTTTGCTTTTCAGTTAGAAGGCAAGTGCTTTCCCAGCTCTGTTAGCAGTACACAGACTGATGGCCTTTTATTTTTTCAGCCAGGTTCCTGCTCTCTCGCTCAGGATTTTGTTCAGCTCATATTTCTTTTTCGTTAATGTTGTGAGAGTGTTCCGGTCTTCTAAGTTTGCTATGTGGCCTGTCTCCAGGTCTTTTATCGCTTTCTCTAGTTCTGTGATCTTTTTGTTTCTTTCTCTATTCATTCTTCCTTTGATGGAGAGTAGTTTCCCCCTGATGGTGGCTTTCAGGGCGTACCAGAGGACGCCCCTATCAGTGTCTGGGTTGTCGTTAAGATCAAAAGGTAGTCTCTTATGGAGTCCTCTATCTCTGCTGTAGTGGTCTTGTTTCTAAGGAAGTCATCATTGAGCCTCCATCTGCGCGTAATTATTTTGTTGTGTCTCCCTGATAGTATTAGGCAAATGTGTGAGTGGTCCGAGATTGACCTTGGTGCTATTTCTGTTTGATCTATGAGGTGAGTGTGTGATTCCGAGATTAGGATGTAGTCGATCCGGCTGTAGGAGTTGTGCGGATGGGAGTAGAAAGTTTAGTCTCTGGCGTCTGGGTTTTGGAGCCTCCATGGGTCTCTAAGTCGGAGCTTGGCGCACATGTTTTTGAGAATATTCTCCCCCTGCGAGCTGTGACTGGGCCTTTGTGGGTGTCTATCTGTAGCATGGTCTAGCACTTGGTTTTGGTCTCCCGCGACTTTTAGGAGGTCATCTTGTGGAAGTTTGCTCAGTCTGTTATCTACTTTGGTCCAGAAAGCTCTGTCCTCTGTGTTTGGCCCGTAGATGTTTGCTATGTGTATTGTCTCCTCCCCCCTGGTCAGGCTGTTTATTAGGACTCTCCCTTTGTCATCGGCGTAGGAGTCATGCAGTGTTAGTTTGGCCTTTTTGTTTATTAGTGTGATAACCCCTCTCTTTTTGTGGCATACTGGTGAACTTCTTGATTGGTCTATCCAGATAGCTGTGAGTCGTTTTGTGTCTTCGGCTGATACTTTTGTCTCCTGGAGGACACACATGTCGCTTTTTAGTTTGGCCAGGTACTCTATGACCTTACTTCTTTTGACCGGGTGGTTGAGTCCTTTGACATTGAAGGAGACTACCTTGATGTTGGTCAGGAGCTGACCTTGTTGGGTGTGTGTCATCCTATGTGTTGTGTCGCGTTTGGTTCGCGTCACTCTGCGTGTGCTAGTTTGTGTTGGTTCGAGGTTGCATGTCCTTTTTGTCCTTGCTATGCTCCCCGTTTTGTGGCGGTGTGGCTTTTCCAAGATGTTCAGTGGTTGTTTGTGTTCATCCCCAAGTAGTGGGTGGATAAAGAAGAGAAAGAAAGTGAAGAATAGGTTAGTAGATGTAGGAAGCCCATATAGCTGCACCCGGTGTCCCCTCCCGCCCCATCCCCCCTCCCAGGCCTCCCCCCTCCCCCCTTGCTGAGTGGGTGTGTGACAGCAAAGTTCCCTGCCCCATTCCCCCCGAGGCACAGTGTTGAGTTCTCCCCAAGTTCTGTCCGATGCGCCCTATAAACAAAATAGCACAGCATAAAGGATATATGTATGACTTCATCAGTTCTCCCTCTTGTGCTTGTCCGGTTCTCCGCATCTAGCGGCAGTACGATTGAGAGGTAGATTTGTTACGAGGTAGTTGGTTGGCTGTGTGTAGACGCAGGGTAAGATGCG
This sequence comes from Lissotriton vulgaris, assembly GCF_964263255.1. Lineage (NCBI taxonomy): Eukaryota > Metazoa > Chordata > Amphibia > Caudata > Salamandridae > Lissotriton > Lissotriton vulgaris. The sequence goes on from NC_141687.1 coordinate 249,640,183, forward strand.
CCAAGAGGTAGAAGGTATGAGGTAGATCAGTAGAGAGGTAATGCTGTTCGTTAGGATCCTGAGTCAGGTAGACCCTTTCTTTAGGATTCACTCAGACTTCTCCGCAATGTCTGGTGATGCGCTTCTTTTTGCCGCTCCTAGGTTCTGGGCCTCCATCTCTTCTGTTGGCGGGCCTTGCATGAACCTCCTTAGGTCGTTTGAGTTGTCGAAAGTCCGTGTCCTCCCTTTGTCTGAAATTTTTAATCTAGCTGGGCCTGCGAAGCTGAAGGTGATGTTGTTCCTGTGTAGCGTGTCTCTCAGTGATAGGAAACCCTTCCTTGTTTCCACTGTTTGTCTCGAGAAGTCCTACGTGAGGATTATTCTGTTGCTTTCCCATCTTTCGGTTCGGGTTTTTCCGAGCAAAGGCGAAGATCCCCTCGGTGTGATTTGATCTCAGCGGACTGCATATTATTGGCCGAGGTCCCCTACCCTGCAGTGTTTTCATTGCTGGCACTCTGTAGGGCTTGTCGATTTCGACTTGTCTCTCGAATTTGAGGCCGGTCAGCTGTGGTATTAAGTTCTTCAAGCATGGTTGTGCAGACTCCAGCTTTATCCTTGCCCCCTCCGGGATTCCCAGGATGCGAATGTTCCCTCTTCTCGCTTGATCCTCCTGCTCCGCAAGCTGTTTCTGGAGGGGTCTTAAGGACTTGGTGATGTCCGCCAGCGATTTGTTGCTTTTTTGGGTTGCGTCCTCAATATCGCTGATGCCCTTTTCTGCTGTTTCTATCCTGGTGTTTGTGCTATGTAGGTCTGCTCTTATTGCTGCTAGGTCTAGCTGCATGTTATCAATTGTTACTTTGGGCAATTTGGCCACCTCGTTGCCTTCATTCAACTTCTTTAGGATGATGTCCAGGGTCGTTTTGTTCCTTTGCTTTAAGGGTGATTCAGGTGGGTCCTTCCTAATTTTTTTGACGTCGTTGGAGGTTTTTACCGCCTGTCCTGCCATCTTGTCGAGGCCTCTTCTGGATTGGAGGCTTTCTAGTCTGCCTTGCCTTTGTAGTGATGATAGGGCTTTAGTTACGACACCTCTTGGTGTTGGAGATGCGTGTTGTGTTTTATATCTGCTCGGTTCTCTGATGTTTCTCGTCCTTGTCTTTGCCTTTGCCCCTACCAGCTCTTCCGTTGTGGTTTGCTAGTTAGGGGTGTAGAAGGTCTCTGCATTCACTTGCTCGTTTGGCTCCTTTTATGTTTTTAGCTCCCTTCGTGTCTTCACTGCTTTTGCTCCTGTTCTAACTCCTGCTAATTTTCCTCTGCTCCATCAGTCTGCCTGCGCCGGTGGGTGCTGGGCTGCAGTTGCGCTTGGCTGGGAGACTGGAGTTGGTAGTGGCTTGCCTTTGGGGCTCCCCTGTCTTCGTGGCTATTCGCTCCAATTCGAGCTTGCAGTGATGTGGGGCTTTTCGCTTTGCTCTTTTTAGTGGAGCGCTGGATTGCGCAAGATGACTGCTCCCAGTGTAGCCTGCAGTTTCGATTTCCTCTAAGTTTGGAGTTCCTCGCGCTTCTCATGCGGTAGGTGGCGCTAGCTTGCGTTTTGGGCTCCTTGTTATCGTAGCGGTGGCGATTGTTTGTGCTAGAGTCTTTTGAAGGAGGATCCTGAGTGCGCAAAATGGCCGCGCTCGACGTAGCCTTCAGTTTCGGTTTCCTTCCCCAACTGGGAGCTGCTCCCGTGGTTCGTATTTGCTGGTCTATGGTGGTATAGGGGTTCCGTTGTGCATTAGGGCCTCCCAGGCTATCGATGCCTGTGTTTGTATTATGGTCCCGTGTGGTTTTGCTGGTGTCCGGTCGGGGGCTCGGAGAGTTATGGGTGTGGCCGTCAAGATGGCTCCGCGCAGTAGCGCTTTCGTTTTCTCCTTATGGAGCCGCTCCCCGCTTGGGTTTACCGTACCTTCCTTTTCTCCCTTCGTGTGCCCTGTTAGGCGCCGATGACTAGTCCCGGTGTTGGGCAGGTGCTGGCAGGGTCTTTGTGGTGGGGAGTGCGCACTAACCTCCTCTATTTTGTTTCTCTGTGGTAGCCGCTCGCCATTTTGTGCACCCTCATCTCCTTGAGCTCCGGGAGAGCGCCTCGGCCGGTAGCCGTGTGCTGCAAGCAGATGCGGGGTTTCTTTTGGGTTCCGCTTGTGCCCTAGCCGTTAGGATGCTCTGGCCTTTTCTTCTTTCTGGGAGAAAACTCGTTTTGCTGTGTTAGAATCGCAGTCTTGTGCCTCTGGCTTATGGAGGCTGCGGACCTAGGCACCCGTGCACATTGCCGACCAAGCCACCCCCGGCATGACCTCCTTTTTCTTAGCATCAACATCCCCCACAAAGAGTTGATCATCCATCCACAACTCTATTGTGTGATCTAGACAGAGCTACAATGTTATTTTAGGGTCCAGATGATGGAGTCTCTCCTCTTCATTAGAAGGGTGAAGCAGAGCAAAGATGGTAGGCATGGTGATGTTTTGACCTAAATAAAAAGATGTCAAACCCTTTGGGAGAAATGAAGCACGCGTCCGCGGAACCAGCTTGCCTTGGTCAAAGGTAGTCTAAGGAGGATGCACAGAAAGTGCCTGCCGTACACAGACTCTCTTGGCCAATGTTATGGCTGCCTGCTTACCATCAAGATGGCTTTTCTGGTGAAGTGGACATTTGTGCAGCGGCTCGAGTGGTGCGCACATGAGAAAAGAGGGCCAAATTAGCACCCCATTGAGGAATGATGAAGCGCTGGGGAGGAAACTTATGTTGAAGGCCTGAGGTATCTAGTCACAAAAGGTCACTTGAAAAAGGAAGGTTGGTCCGGCGACCACAAAAATGCCAATTTGGCAGATAGGTAGCCTTTCACAGGGTTCAAAGCAGAGCCCTGCTGGGTCAGAGAAAGAACAACAAAAACTTGGGATAAGGGTGCAAAAAGAGGATATTAATGGAAGCATATTGTAGTAAATGACGTCCAGAGACAGCAGTTGACTTTAGTAGGTTTCTTTATTGTAGATAGGAGGTAGAGTAAGAGCAGACCATCCACCGCAGCAGCAACCGGTAAACTGCCACAGAGTGGAACATACAGAGAGAAGACAGAGTAGAATATGGAATATAAGGAGTAAGTATTCTTACAAAGACTAGAATGACAGCCAGCAAAGAACTAACAATGTACTACACATCTTCTCCCTTTCTGTTGTTTGAGAACAAAAAAAAAAACAAATGAGTAAAGGAAACTTAAACAAAATCTTGCAAGTAAGCAGGAGGCCGCCGAGGCCTAAGGGACGTGCAGAACCAGAAGTACTTTGAACAGGAGCAAGACCCTGCAACAGAGCAGGGGCATCACCCCCACCAGGAATATTGACCTCATCTTGTACAAGAGGACTAAGAGACGCATCACTGGAGGCCAAGAGACCATTGGTGTCATTTGCCAACAAATATCCACTAGTAACAGAGTCATCAGCACAAGGAGTGGGAGAACCAGAACCATCGGTAGGCAAAGGAGGCAACAACAAGGAGGAAGAAGAAGAAACCTTTTGTCTCTTGTAAAGAGCAACTCTCCTGAAGTTCCAGCATTCTCCATTATTGAGAATGACGCAATGGTTGAGCACCTTCTTGACCTTGAATGGACCCTTGAACTTTGACAAGCCTTTCTGTAACCTCCCCAACTTGATCTTGACCAAATCTCCCACGAGAAAAGGAGAAGAAGAAATGGTATTGGAAGAAAATTCAGCAACACCTGTTTGAAGATCAACTGGAACATTACCCTGAGCCTGCAGAGTAACAACATCCCTCATCCAGGACGGAAACAACTTCAAACCAGGATCACGTCCTCTCCAACTGAAATGGAGACAAATCTCCACAAGCCAAAGGGGTGGTACGATAGGCCCATAACATTTCGTTCACCATTTTCCTAACAATATGACCACCACTGGATGCCATCTGTATAATGCCCTTGACAACTTTGTTGGCCCTTTCGCAAACAGCATTGCCCTGAGGGTTATATAAGGATGTACGGTGATGAGACACCACACTCCTTCAAGAAGATCTGCATGTCCTTGGACGTGAGTTGTGGACCATTATCTGTAATTAAGACAGAAGGCAAGCCCTCATCCTTAAACAGATTCCCCAAAATCCTGATGGTATTGGGAGCAGTAATATCATTAGTAAAATGAACAACCAACCACTTGGTGAAGACAACAACAACAATAGCAAATCTGTCATTTTCCCCTAATTCACCCATTGGGCCAATGAAGTCAAGAGAAATAGTACGCCAGGGCAAATTTGGAGAAAGAATGTGTGCATCAGCAACTACCTTAGGACCAGTCTTTAACCGCTTTTCCCCTTCCCTGCAGAGAGAACAATTTTCAACCCAATCTACAACTTGGGAGTCAACCCCAGGCCACCAAAAATGATCCTTAACGCGTCTTTGGGTGAGGGTCTGGCCCATGTGCCCCTCATGTGCCAAAGCCAATAATTTGGTCCTCAACCCAAAGGGGGGTATAAACTTCTCACCTTTAAAGAGGATATCTCCAACAATAGAAAGTTCATCTAAGACCTTAATGTAAGGCCGAACAGAAACAGAAACAGAGCTCTCACGTCTAGACCCCAATCTGATAAGTTTGATGACCTCCTGAAGAGTGACATCAACAGACATCTCTCTGGACCAATCACTGGAAGAAAAAACACCCTCACCCACAAAAACAGCATCTTCAACTGAGGCCACAGCTACATCATCCAAGTCTAAAGAGACAACTGAATTGTGAGGAGAACGCCAGTCCATGGACAGTCTCGAAAGACAATCGGCCTGAACATTTCTCCAACCTGGAATGTACTCCATGGAATACTGAAATTCTTGTAACCTGGCCGCCAGCTTCATGACCCTTTCCCGCCCCACCAGGAGAAAGGACTTTGATGAGGGGCTTGTGGTCAGACCGCAGAATGAACTTCATGCCCCACAAATAGGTGCGGAAATATTCAACGGCCCAAGAAGCAGCCAGTGCCTCCCTTTCGATAACAGAATAGTTCTTCTCTGTATCAGTAAGGGTCCTGGAGGCGAAAGCAATGGTGACTGCTGACCCCCCTTTCAATTGAGACAGCATAGCCCCCAGACCATGTGCACTAGCATCAACAGTGACAATTGACTTATTATGTACATCAAAAGGAGATAACATTTTGGCATCACAAATTTCATTTTTGAAATTTACAAAACATTCTTGTTGTTCAGGACCCCAAGTGAAACCCACACCCCGTTTAAGCAAAGATCTTATGCAAACAGTCTTATCAGAAAAATTCTGGTCAAACTTAGAGTAATACTCTATTAATCCCTTGAAGGAACGTAGTTGATCTTTGTCACAAGGTGAAGGCGCAGAACGAATAGCCTCACACAAGTCCCTTTTGGGCTTTATACCATAGGAAGTGATAGTGTAGCCCAAATAGTCCACTTCACCCACCCCAAACAAACATTTGTCCTTGCGTAAAGTAAGACCAGCATCAGATAACTTCTCAAGGACAACACTGAGAGTAGAATTGTGCTGGCATTCAGTAAGGCCATAAATCAGGATGTCGTCCTGAAAATAGACCACCTTGGGCACACCTTCGAAGATACCGGACACCATGCGTTGAAAAACGATGGCTGCTGACTTGAGGCCAAAAGGCAGACGAGTAAACTGGTAGGTACCCCAAGGAGTGATGAAAGCTGTTAAGCCTTTAGAGTCCTTATGTAAGTCAATTTGATGGTATGCACTCTTGAGGTCCAATTTAGAGAAGAATTTTGCCCCATTGAGAGTGGTAACTAACTCTGCTATGTTGGGTAGCGGGAAAGTGTCAGCAACAACACAGTGGTTAAGGGACCTGAGGTCGACACAGAAGCGGAGCTTGCCGTCCGACTTCTTGGTGACGACAATGGGCGAAACCCAAGGGGAGGCCTCTACAGGTTCAATGACCCCAGAAGCTAACATGTCGTCAAGGAGACCCTTGACCTCGTCCCTAATGATAATGGGGATACGTCTCACCTTGTGTTGGACAGGGATTGAATTGGGTTTGATTATTATCCTATGTGAATAGCCCTTGAGCCGACCCAAATTCTCACCAAAAACATTCTTAAACTTGGAGAGTAAAGAGAACAACTCAGAGTCCTCCACAACCATGACCTGAGGATCAGCTCGGGGGTTCACTACAATGGAGAGGTCGTATTGGTGTATCCAACCAAGAATAGCAGGACCAGATTCTGAGACATACACTTTCCCAAAAATGTGTCTTGTAGAGAACACAATGTTAGCCTCAAAGTACCCAAGTATGTTTAGAGGTTCACCCTGATACCCACCAGGCGAAATGTCCTTAGGAAAGAGAGGACCCATACCCCACAAGTCGACAAAGAGCGAGTTGGGAATAATGGTGTAGCGCGAGCCAGTGTCCACCATCAAGTAAACACTTTTATCATTTATAATGAAAAGAGCCTTAGGTCTATTTTTACGTTTGTGGTCTTCATGTTGAAGGCCACAGTCATTACCAACCACCAAAATCTTATCTGTGTCATCCTTAACCTCTAAAATGTCACCAACACATGAGACAGAAGAGCGAGCTTTGCTTCTGCAGACACAAGCATAATGCCCCAATTTACCACATTTCATGCATTCCTGTTTAGCTGCAAATTAAAATTTTGAGTCGGAAGCATGTGCAAAACTGCCACATCTAAGACATTGCCTAGAAGAAAGAGGTTTAACAGTGTTATTACTCTTCACATTAACTGTTTTTTTGTTGAAAAACTTCCTCTGCTTAAGAAGAGCAACATCGTCTTGGTCATCATCTTCCTGATTTGGAAACATGTACGAATGACAAGACACCTCACCAACGTCACTAGAAGTAGCTCTTTTTTCTAGTTCTTTCATGCACCCCTGGGACTGTTCGACAACCTTTGCCAAATCAATTGCCGTTTCCAGATTGGGATTCTTTGCTGCCCACAGACGTTCCTGGATTTTTTTGTTGTTGCATTGTACGATAAGCTGATCCCTGATCAGCTCATCAGCCATGTTGCCAAATTTGCACTTCACTGACATTTCGCGCAATCTAGAAACAAAGTCATCTATGCTCTCCTTATATCTGTTCATGACAAGGTTTTCCTCCTTGGCGTACCTGACCTCAAGACGAGAAACAGCCTCTTTATACTCATCCAAAGGAGCTTGTGCACCAGCTAAAAGAACTTGCGGCAAGAACCTGAAGACACGCTGTCCCTCCTTACCAAGGGAACCTAAAAGAAGTGTCTTCTTGCGCTTAGCGGAGAACTCTTGGGCATCCAATGCATCTAGGTAGTTCTCGAACATGGGAAACCAGTCTTCCCATGATATGCTGGGCTGACCAGGGGAGGAAAGAAAACTGGGCGGTAGAACAACAGAGCCAGTCTGAAAGGCTACCTGTTCAGACATAGTAACGTATTGATTGCACAAAAGAAAAAAAAACAATGGAAAATGTTTGAAGAAATAAGTCAGCAGTCAGTGAGAGCAACACATTCCAGGATAATCGCTACAAACGGCAAACAAAATAAATATTTACTTGTTGTGAATGCGCAAAAGACGAGCGCATCGTCGTTGCGTTGCTGGAGTTGAATCGGTAACCACAGTAACTCAAAATGGCCCCCAGCGTGATGACGTAGACACTGCAATACGCCGATTGTCTCAGAGACGCCGTGCGTTTCAATGAGTCACACAGAGAAGGAGGAGCGCAAGCAGACGTCACAGGCACAATCGCTAACTCCTGTTGAAGATTCTAATGCGTCATCATTAGTGAAGAGACGCAGCAGGAGAAGGAGACAGCCACAGAAGAGACGGCGGGAGGACCAAGTGCAAAGAACGGAGAGAGAAGCAGGTAAAAACTTGCCGATTCCGTTGTGCAGTCCAGTGTGAAGCCGTCGGATCTTGTTAGGCAGATTGTGATCGCGTAGAAAGGAGAGTAGAGGATTCAGCTCAAATCAGTCTGCTCTTAACTCACGAGGTGGAGAAAAGTCCAGAGGTTCGAGGAAAACGTCGCCAAAATATTGTAGTAAATGACGTCTAGAGACAGCAGTTGACTTTAGTAGGTTTCTTTATTGTAGATAGGAGGTAGAGTAAGAGCAGACCATCCACCGCAGCAGCAACCGGTAAACTGCCACAAGGTGGAACATACAGAGAGAAGACAGAGTAGAATATAGAATATGGAATATAAGGAGTAAGTATTCTTACAAAGACTAGAATGACAACCAGCAAAGAACTAACAATGTACTACACACATCATGCCTCAAACTTGTCACAATGGCAGTCGTATACCATCTTGATGAGTAACGCCTGCCTGCCAAGTTAACACCACAGACTTTAGGAGGAAGGTCAAACTGTCAACTACCACCACTCGATCTCCAAGTATGAAGTTGGAATGTGCGCAAATTCAGTTGCAGCACCCTGCCCTGCTGCTGCAGTAGAAGAGCCTCCTTAAGGGGCAGCCTGAACGGAGGACCGATGGTCATACTCCGGAGCTCAGGATGCCAGACTCTTCATGCCCAATTCAGAGCCACAATAATGACTTGGGCCCGGTCATTCCTGATATTCTTGAGAACTCTGGACAGGAGTGGTATCAGTGGAAAGGGGTACAGTATTACAGGTAGAAAGAAGGCAGCGTTGCTCTTCCCACGGTGATTCCTGTTTAACGCAAACTCCCTTTCCCTCATTTTGTTTACTTTCACCTAATTCCCCGTCTTTGTGAACCAACCCTTCACAGCCACCTTCTCTCTTCTAGTTTTATGTGGTTTTCAACTATCAACAGTAGGAACTTAATCAACTAATTAGTACAACTAAAACCATTTACCAGTGGTGTCGCAAAAACTTTTTAGCTGCAGTTGCAAAGAACTTCTGACCTTCCCAACGTTTGTTCCGACGCCTTGTCTACTGTATACAGCTGCGCAGCCTCATATGCCGCCATGGAGGAGCCTTCAAATTGCCTACAGGCCTGAAACCTCCAGAAACTCTGAACAAAATGATAACTTTGCCACTAAATACATGGGGTGACCGAAAGTTTAACATAATATCTACTCTTTATTACTAATCTTTTAATAGATATATTTTTGTCTACAATTTCAACACTATCGGATCACATAAGAACCTATCCCAATTGAGAGGGAATGGTAATTTATATGGTGATCTTAGATTAGAATATTGCCGGAAACTAAGAATCTATGTATCGAGCTATCTAGGCCAAGGCAAGTGAACTACTGTTCTCGGGTCTGGATAAGAAAAGGAGGAGAGTTTAGGGGAAGTCAGTGGAAGTAGAGGCTGAGGAGGGGCAGCATCAGTGCAGAATAGGGACGATCTCTGTGCTGCAAGTAGTTCATGGTCATATCTGAGGTTTATTTACGCTAATTTATATATGTGTGGTACCCCTACATGTTCACCCACCCCCAGTAATGTTTATTGGTGTTTCAGGCAGCTTGTTGATTGGAGGGGGCTCTGCATATTACCCTCTTGTGTACCGGGTAATAATGCTATTGCTTGCAGTTACGTAACTCCGTTAAGGTTGGCTTATCCCTTTTTCAAATATTACAAGTAGTTTTGGCTCCTAATTTGTCTATGCCAGGCGTCACTTGTTCCATAATAGGTGTATCACTGGGTTTGAGCAGGAATGAGCCAAGCACCGAACTTACATGTTGTTTTTTGCCACTAAAGGGCCATTGTTTCTTCAATGTTTCTGCAAATAAAAGTCGCCAAAGCAGCCTGCAAGGGCCAGCTTATGATTTCTTATACATGGTTAATTTCGCCCCAGCAGCTAAACAATCAAACCAATTTATTAGGACATTGGCGTTTCAAGGCTTGCTGTTCTGTAATTAAGCCGATGGTGCAGCTGCTGTGTTCTACTGTAAAAATACTCTTTTCACATGGATTATGAAGTCGTCCCGAATTAGTACCTAAACTTACAATAACATTCACGGATTCTCAAAAGCATCAAAAGTGGGGAGTGGGGCAAATGTGTACGTATCAGATAACACTGACGGGCCCTCCTCTAGAACTCTAAGGAACTGGTCTGCCCCGGTGCATGTTCAACTCACAGGTTGCATGTTGAGCATTAGTATATCTGGAAAAAGTGTCACACTTGGTGAGAAGCAGCACAAGTTGTGACAAGGTATCAGTTCAGCATGTCACCGAAATGTACATCCCACACCCCTGCGCTGCTGACAATTAGAAATGATATAACATCTTTGACTTGGCCTTGATCCCATATGGGCACAGGTTGGGAAGCTTCCGGAGCAGGGAAAGCCAGCGACACCGTGGACAACAAGTATATTTTTTACTGTGTTCTGTTAGGTTTTCGAACGTTTAAATTGAAAGTGCTTAGAGTTACATTTGTATGTCAAAGCCTGCTTTGAAACGTAGCCATAACGAATACATTTTCACATACTATGCTGTGTACAAATCATCTTGGAGTAATTCCATACTAATTTGAAGGTAAGACCCAGCACCTTATTTAAGAGTGTTGTGCTCCTTGATATACTTAATGCAACTCCACACAATTCCATTCAGACACAAAATTCAAATACACAACACAATTCCACTATACACCACAAAATTCCACATCATGGCACATAATTCAACACCACGCCACATAATTCCATTCAACACCACGCCACATAATTCCACTCAATACATGCCACTCCACTACACATGTCCACTACACTTAAAACTACATCATTATAAATAATCCACATAATTCCACTGCACAGGCAAATTCTGATCCAGTATTTCTCATATTGATTCACTTCAGGTCTTTCAGCACAGTTTTTCTTTGTGGGGTATGCCTTCTATTTTGGGCCCTCTTAAAGAGATACTTGGCAGCTTTCATGTATACTTTTCCTGTGTAGGGCGACAGTGGCTTCAGAGAGGAATCGCTTTTTCTTCAGCCAATTAAGAAGGGAACTCACAAGATTTAAATTAGCAAGTCCTTGACAGATTTTCTACTACTGCCTGTATCCTAGGGTCCGTTTAAATGATATGCCCTAACTCAGATAGTGTAACACTGAGAACATACAGACAAGTTTAAATTAATTTTAAAAATCTCCTGCCTTTACGATCTGCAATGACAAAAGAAAAATGGAAGCCTGAAGCAAATCAAGCCTAGCTGGTTCACATTAAAGTTACATTCAAAATAATTTCATTTTCTTAATTGATCTTAAGGCAAAATACAGCTAAATCTGAATCATTGTACATAATTATATTAAGTTAATTGGGTGGAGGGGGTTGTTACGCACTACTTTCCACATCATGGAAGTCACGTAGCACTTAAAACGTATGTCTATATTAATGCAGCTTTCTTGACCCTGCTCACTTCCGTAGTCATACCCTCAAGAAGCGACACTGCTACCCTGTTCCATACGATCACAGACTACAGTCGTACCCGACTGTGTTTTCTATCCATTCATCCTGTTACACCCAGCACGCGGACTACCCTATTCAATACGATTACGATTACCCTACCAGTGTATTACTCCATCACGCCACTCTCAGCCCTGATGAATCACAGGCTTCGTCCTGCTTGATGAAACACATGTCGGCTGGCGTCTGTATACTCCCTAAAGAGAATTACATAAAGCTTTCATCAAATCAACAGCTTCATTTTCGTTTGTCCAACAGTACATGTATACCAAATTGTTTACCTGACGTGTGCAGTTATTGTTTTCACTTCCGCCTGCATTCTAGACTGCCACGGTCAGTGCTGCCAACTACACTAACACAGCTACTAACAATCACACTCCTTCAGTCGTGAACGTACCGTAACAGCATATATTAACTCTCTCTCTCCTGCAAATGTGTTAAGATTAATTCAAGAGAAACATCCGCAAACCCTGTCTACCCCATGAGTAAGTCGATGATTCATTCGCATGGAATCATTAAAAGAAGTCTTACAAAATGTTGACATCATTAGGTCATATCAAAAACTAAAATTTTCAAACAGAAGGTTTCGTGTCCATGAAGTAAGCGGGAAACGCGTCATACGAAACTACTTTCAACGTACACGGTTCAGACTGTACTCACGCCGGGCATGTGAATCTCTAAGGTGCCCATGCTTGTTAAAGATATTAAAGTATTAGCATGGCATTAATTACTCGGATATGGTACTACTAGAAACTTTTTCCAAAACCACCGTGTTTATCATAAAATCAAACAAATGACGCGCGCTGCTACTCTGACAGCAGACCAGTATTAATGTCCTTAATGTATATAACTTTTTAATTGAGGCTGCAGTTGCTACCATATTTACATTACATTAAGAACTATACTTTTCTTTTTATCGAACACAGTCATGTGCCTAGACACAGAAGGTGCACTAGTGCAAACAATGTAACTAAGTGCATACAAGCAGCATGCATCCGTTTCCAATTACAAATTCAGAAGTGAAGCAAGCAGCAGCATGGCCAAGCCAACCAGCACAGCGCGGAGCTCGTAAAGTATGTGAACATGTCATTAGCTCCTGTGGTGTATTTACCTTGCAGCCTCAGCTGGCCCTCTCAATCCCTTCGTTTCACCGTCACTTCCAAGACAATGAACAGAGCCGTAGACCTTGCACAAGGACACCAGTACCAGTTTTTCAGTTCATCTCGCTCAGCCATCGGAGACACGCATGACTAACGTGCTGCCAAAGTGTAAACTCCGTGCCTCCCCTGCCCAGGGGGCATACCTCTGGCGTATGAACCCAACACGTCACACTAACCCACATGCTGCAGACCGAACTCACGTCTGTCAAGTACACCTCCCACGCAGCGTGCACCGAGCAGCACAAAGTAATGGGCTCCCACCGACAGTCAAACTTGAAGCAGTTTTTAACAAAAAAGCGCGGGCTGCTGAAAATGTTATAAACAAATTACAGTTAAATTAATCCTAGGTCAGATTTATAAACCACAACTTTGGTAGCATGTTCGGCAATATGCAATATCGGCATTCTGCAGCAAAAGACAAGAACATACCCATACAGCTGCCGAGCCTTTACGTAATCGTGACAGCTTGCTCAGCATAATAACACGCTCTACAGCTCCCCGTACCAGTCGTAGGTGTCTCGCAGAGGGATACCTATGTTGCTGAGCGAGTGTATGCCTTGAGCGAGCCACCAGCGTCACTGAGCTCAGGCGAGGAGGACAGGGCTAAAGACAAGGGGGATCTTGGAAACAAGAAGCTCTGCGGGGCACGAGACACAGCTGTGAGTCCAAGAAGGCCTTGGCCTCACCCACCATAGGAGGACCCCTCGTGTTACGAACCCGGCGATAAATAGAAAGGGAGGAACAAAACTCCGGCATATGGGAGTCCGTGAGCCCTCCCGGGTTCCTAGGCCTGAGCCACAACAGCAGGTCAGAAGTCATATGCAAATGTAGGGCTAAGGGAGAAATAATCGCGCCAGCTGTCTCAGAGGAGACACTGATCAAAAGGCGCAGGGCTACCGCGCCTCAAAACTGCAGATTTCTCCTAAACACGTTAACACAAGGCTGTGCCAGAGCAAGATCGCAGGCTTAACTTTGTAATATAGTTTGAAGTCACGAGAGACAGATTACGTTTTTGCATAGCTAAGCGTGGCAACATCGTTCTACTTTAGAGCACAACGTGAGGTTTCTAACACAGAGGCAGAAAAAAAGTAAATGATGGATTTTAAGTTCAATCGTTGAAGGGAGTCAATGTCCGACATTCTTGAATCAGCGCCCCATGAAGCATTGCTTTTAGCTTAAAGCACGTTGGAACTAGGGCCGCTGATAAGTGGGGCTTGGAGGGGCCAGGCACCCAACCATCATAATGCCCACTCAACTACAATGCAAGTGCTAGCAGGCAGGCCTCACAGGTCAAGAAATAGTTTTCCAAACAAACACTTAGCAAGGTCATAGTTCCACTTAATTCTCCTCCTAATATGTTCAGCATGTAAGTCAATATTAAATACCTGCACTTCATTCTGAAGAAAACCGATGCTTAGGTTTCCATTGATGAGTGCAGCTTATTGATAAGTGCACGCAATGCTCTCGCAACCACTTTACAGTGTAAAACAAGCAATTAAATTATAAATAGTAATAACAAGTAGGTAGAAGACAAAAGCAGATCTTTGTGTTTCTATTCCTTTTCAAAAGATGTTTATTGGATCCACATTCAGCCGACACGTGTTTCGTCGTGTTCAAAAGTGGAGTCAACACGACTCTTCAGGGCTGGTGGGGAGACCCAAACATCTGTGGGTCGAAGCGAAAAGTAAATAATGCTGGTACACAAATCCTGTGTATGTGTTGTTGAGTGTTCAATACAGTTAAATTGAAGAAAACCCTTACTCCGGGTTTTGGCGCGAAAGACGGATTTTCTTCGAAGAGTTCTCAAGCCCAGTTTGGCTCGTCAGTACTAAAATCAGACTAGACACGTGTATGTGTCTGACTGTACCGGGAGGGGATCCAAAATAAAGCGTTAGACCAAGTTCGTGGTTCGATCACTCTGTGGATCTTCGAACTGTGTATCGGTATCCCTCCTCTGTGTGTTCCCGGTCGCCGTATTCCAAGGACGGAAAGTGTCTAGTCTGATTTTAGTACTGACGAGCCCAACTGGGCTTGAGAACTCTTCGAAGAAAATCCGTCTTTCGCTCCAAAACCCGGAGTAAGGGTTTTCTTCAATTAACTGTATTGAACACTCAACAACACATAAACAGGATTCGTGTACCAGCATTATTTACTTTTCGCTTCGACCCACAGATGTTTGGGTCTCCCCACCAGCCCTGAAGAGTCGTGTTGACTCCACTTTTGAACACGACGAAACACGTGTCGGCTGAATGTGGATCCAATAAACATCTTTTGAAAAGGAATAGAAACACAAAGATCTGCTTTTGTCTTCTACCTACTTGTTATTACTATTTAGAATTTAATTGCTTGTTTTACACTGTAAAGTGGTTGCGAGAAAATAGCTTTCTATAATTTGTGAAAGTCTTTTTAGATTTTCTTTAGAACGGTTTAGGGCTTTACCGTTCGCTCTTCACGCACCACGCCTAAGACACCTTTTTCCCTACGGAACATAACGTAGACTCTAGGTAGAGCGCCCCAGGTATCTGAAGCTCTAAAAATCCCTTTCAGCCGTTTCTTTATTGATAAGTGCACAGCTGTACAACATGGCATTGGAGAAGTAGAAAAAATATTGACAAAGCCTGGATCTGGACCTAAATGTATCAATGCCGCTACCAGTCAGTGGTTTGGGGTCCAAGCAGAGCTTACTGTACCATATGCTTGAAGGAAGCATTTGAAGAAAGCCAGTTATATATTTATCCAGGTATGGCATTTATTCCCGTTATCAAAGTTACAGTTCACAACTAAATGCCTTCCAACATCACCACGCCAGTCATCCATCTATCTATCTATCTTTCCATCTGTCCGACAACCAAAGGTATTCCTCCTCCCCTATTTGAATGCTGCTCTCCATATTTGAACGCCACACCAAAGATAGAGAGCAAGACAGCACATTCAATCAGTCAATCAATCAGTCAATCAATCAATCAATTTGTAAAGAGCACTACATACCAGCGAGGGAAGGTCAGCAGGTCTTGGGTCTGTCGTACGCTCAGTGGGAGGGTGTTCCAGGTCTTGGTGGCGAGGTGGGGGAAGGATCTCCCACCGGCGGTTGTTCTTTGGATGCGCGGGACTGTGGCGAGTGAGAGGTCGGCGGAGCATAGCTGGCGGTTGGGGATGTAGAAGGAGAGCAGTCTGTTTCGGTAGGATGGGCCAGTCTTGTGGAGTGCCAGGTGTGCGTGGTTGAGGAGCTTGAAGGATATCCTCTTGTTGACAGGGAGCCGGTGCAGGTTTCTCAGGTAGGGGGTAATGTGGCTGCGGCGTGGTACGTCGAGGATCAGTCGTGCCGAGGCGTTTTGGATGTGTTGTAGTCGTTTGATGAGCTTGGTTTGGTCTCCCACGTAGAGGGCGTTTCCGTAGTTGAGTCTGCTGCTGACGAGGGCCTGGGTGACTGTCTTCCTTGTATCTGTCGAGATCCATCTAGGGAGCATGCAGAGGGTGTTGAAGCAGGAGGAGGAAGCAGCGTTGACGTGCTTGGTCATTGAGAGCATTGAGTCGAGGATGATTCCCAGGTTGTGTGCGTTATCGGTGGGTGTCTGTGCTGCCCCCAGTGCCGTCGACCACCAGGAGTCGTCCCAGGCTGAAGGGTTGGAGCAGAGGATGAGGACCTCCGTCTTGTCAGAGTTCAGCTTCAGATGGCTGGTCTTCATCCAGTCGACGACGGCCTTCATTCCTTAGTGGAGGTTGGCTTTGGCGCGGTCCTTGGTGAGGGAGAGGATCAGCTGAGTGTCGTCGGTATACGAGATTATGTTGAGGTCATGCTGTCGGGCTACGTGTGCGAGCGGGTCCATGTAAATGTTGAACCGGTCGGGCTGAGGGAGGATCCCTGGGGTACGCCGCAGATCTCGGAGGCTTTGGAACAGAATGGGGGGGGGGGGGGGGGGGGAGGCGGACGCTATGGGTTCTGCCGGAGAGGAAGGAGGTGGTCCAATCCAGAGCCTTGTCTCAGATCCCTGCGGCGTGGAGGAGAGTGTGTAGTGTGTGGTGGCAGACTGTGTCGAAGGCGGCAGAGAGGTCCAAGAGGATTAGTGCTGCGGTCTTGCCGCTGTTCAGCAGAGTCCTGATGTCATCGGTGGCTGCGATGAAGGCAGTCTCGGTGCTGTGGTTGCTGCGGAACCCTGACTGGGAAGGGTCAAGGATTCTGTTTTCTTCGAGATATCGGGTTAGCAGTCTGTTGACGGTTTTCTCGATGACCTTGGCCAAGAAGGGGAGCAGAGAGATGGGCCGGAAGTTCTTGAGGTCTCTTGGGTCTGCCTTAGGTTTTGGAGTAGGGCGTTGATCTCAGCGTGTTTCCAGATCTCTGGGAAGGTCGCGGTCTCGAGGGAGAGATTGATGACGTTGCGCAGGTGGGGTGCGATGGAGCTGCTTGCTCTGTTGAAGACGTGATGCGGGAATGGGTCCGACGGAGAGCCGGAGTGGATTGAGCGCATGGTCTTGATGGGGTCATCGATGCTCACGCTGGCCAAGGCTAGCATCCCGAGCGAGAGGGAGAGGGAGATATAGTGTGATAGAACCGGTGTGTATCTGTGGGTGTCTGTGAAGGAAACAGCGGGTGCGTAGCAGTGAGGGGAAAAGGTGGGAGACGGAAGAAGCAGCAACAGTGAGAGTGAGATTGTGTGTAAAGAGGTAGCCGAGTAAAGAGGTAGAATGGATTTTGGAAGAGGAGCGTTAAAATTAATGCAATCACGAGGGGGAGAGGCATGGAGGAAGGGGGAGAAGAGAGAGAGCAGAGATAGAAAGAGACCGAGTGATCAAGAAGTGAAGAGACACTGAGAAAGCTAGGATGGATAATAAAAAGTGGTGAAGGGACAGAGCGTGTGCGACAAAGGAGGGAAAGAGACACGGGTGAGGGTATCACGCTACTAGAAAGTGCCAGCCACAATACCCCATGCAGGTCCTACCAAAAAAATAAAATAAATAAATATCCGTTCATAAACACCCAGCCCATTTTATCAATCTCCGAACCAGCACACTGCCCTAAAATAGAACTTGCAAATGGATAATTGTCGATTTTATTCAACCTTGTACCAACAGGCGTCAATTCTCCAAGGTTCTCCTTATTACAGACTAACGATTAGATGCAACATTAAAGGTGCATTCTGACAACTGACTCTGGTGCATTTAGTGTACACAGGGCAGTGTTGGTGCCCCTTCCCCAGCAGGGCACCCTTTTAAAAGTACACGTCTCCTGCAGGGTAAAACACACCCATCCAGAGCCCAGAAAGCCAGAGACACCAAGGACGTCTGCCCAAAAACACAGGGAGGTGCAGGGCACTGCCCAACCACTCATGGGCACGGAGAACGACCAAGCACGAGAGCAGCGAAGCAGTGAAGCTGGTATATGTTGAGGTAACGGTACCCCCAGCCATGGCCAAGCAACCTCGGCTGCCCCAGGGAGAACAGCAATAATTGCCCCCAACCCGCCAAGTATCGGGTGACATGCATTCCCTTCAGCATTCTCCAGAGCAGGACCAGGGCGCGGGTACACGGGCAAGCCCTCGCGTGCCCCGGAGTGCCCAGCATGTGCACACAGAGCGATCCATTTATAGCAGCGCACGGCAGCTGCCAAGCCTTTTAAAGCACTCTGGCACCCAGTGCAAGCGCCCATTAAAAGTTCACTCACGCGAGGCGCTGCGGGTGAACCAGAGCGCCCCCCCCACTCTACATTCAGGTATTAGTCCCCGGCACCATCCAGTTTTTGGAGATTTCCCTAAAAGCCAGCCTTTTCAAGAAACCGTCCAGAAATTCGCCACAATGCGGGCACAGGTGAACGAGACAAGCGCCAGGATGAGAGGCGAAGCCCCCCTCCACACCTTACCTGGGAGAGCAGGAGGCAGAGGGCGGCCAGAGGGCTGGGCTCCATGTTATCGCGGCGGCTCGCAGGGATGAAACAAGCATTTACAAGTGGGGCCGGGGCCGGAGACCCGGACAGCGGGAGGGGGGGGGCGGGAACGGGCACACGGACAGCGGGAGGGGAGGGGAGCGCTCACCAGGACTTCTTCCGGCGGCAGTCGGCCTGGAGGAATGACCCAAAAAAACCTAAAAAAAATAATAATAATAATAAACCACCGCCGCAATGATGTTCTAAAAGGGGCGGAGAGGGAAAAAATGTACGGAACGCCCACGAATCGCCTCGGACAATGACAGACGCCTCTCTCTTACAATGGCTAGCGTCCATTTATGGAGCTAGCCAATGGAACAGAGAGGCGGGACAAAGCCCCATACTGGTGAACAAAAGTTTTCCCCTGCGCTAACGCTGCTGCGCAGCGGATCGCCAGGCGAAACCTAAAAATGGTGTACGTGTGGTATTGTAGATGGGGAAGAACGTGAATGAACAAAGTAAATCAATGAATGAATGGGTGAAGGAGTGCAAAGAAGGGTGAGGAGGCGTGATTAGTCCCAGAAGGCCTACGAGGCTGTTTCAATTATAACCAGACCTATTGGCTTTGACAAGGCTTGTAATTATGCAGCTCAGCTCTGGAAGCTTGTAAACTGCACCAGGTGAGAAACTAACACAGGCTACTGCATGACAGACCATATGTTAAGTGGTGGCTACTTTTTATGGATTTTCATGGGTATCCAAGACCGGAAGGGACCCCAAAATCTACATCTCCTGATAAAGGGTGCAACTCGAAGGGTCTGCGCCAAAAAAGGAATGTGAAGAGGCCGGACTGTCCAGCCTTCACCGTCTACTTCAATATGGGAGAACAAAGATTTCAACCCAGGTACCGACAGACAAATTTTTATATAGAGGTGCGTGAAGGTTGCAGGAAACTTAAAAAACACTTTTGATTAGGGACAGAAAATAATTTGAGCAGGTTAGGGGTGAAAGTAAAGATAAGGAAGAGAACAATTTTGTTACTATCAAGTAATACTGTGGGCTTTGAAACCACACTAAGAAGGGAGTAAACACAGGCAGGACGCCCTTCAGAAAATTTCTCCACAACTACACTGATGAGGGGAACATAGCTTCTAGGCAAAACCGGCTCCACATTAAATTGGACCCTAATCAAACACTCATTATAAACAAGCATTTGCAATGCAATGGGTCTCGCACTTACACAAGTTTGAGCTATTGACATTGTAAATGACAATGCCTTTTATTTATGTTTTGTTTTTTTAATGGTCATTTAAAATGCCAATAGCTTAAACTTTCGTAAATGCGAGACCTATTGCATTGCAAATGCTTGTTTATAGTTATTGTTGAGAACTCAATCATGTTCTTTTGCTTGTACAGTTAAGGGCATGAACATAGAGCCATATAGGTGGAGAAGTGTGGCTCAATGGGTAGAGCGGCAGACCTTGATGCAGAGCTCTGGCCTGGGACCAGGGTTCGATTCCCGCCTCGGCGGGTCTCTGGCTCAAAATTTCCTCGGACCTGCTATTCTCGCCTCAGTGCCTATTCTAATCATGGGTCCCACGCTGCAACTCTGGGCTATAGCTTGCTTAATCTCCACAACGGCCCCAACAGCGCTGGGATGCCTGGTTTCACCATGGGGGAACCCAGGAGTGTACACTTTACAGGGAAAAACCAGGAAGGGTTCCTACAGCAGTATGAGTACAGCGCCTAGATGCCCTGGTGGTGAGTCGTGCGCTATATAAGCACCAAGTTATATAGGAACCCGTTTCAAAATCAGTTTTCAATTAGTACTAGGTCGGAGACCCATCCCACATAAAGCCCTGACATGACATTTATTGCGCACCTTTCTACTTGACTCTGATGCAGTGTGGGATCTTAGCCAGATGTGGTATTCCCTGTGTAGTTTCAGTTGCAAATGCATATACATAAAACAAAAATAATACAGTGCATGTTTTCGGGCTATAGCTGACTGGAGATTGAGGATGATCAACATGTAATCTTTTAAGTGCTTAAAATAAATGTGGATATAAGTGATATTAGGCCTGGTTTCCAATAGTTTCCTGGTGGGTTTATATAGTGCAAACATAGTGTAACCTCATGTAAAGCAGTTGAATATGTTACACGTGTTGTAGACATAGGGAGGTTAACATTTTGCCCAGAATCACAGGGTGTTGAGCTGAAGCTAAGATTTGAACCTGCTTCTGCAGTTCTAAAAGTGCCTTCGAAACTATATCACGCGATATACAGCCCCTGCACTTAACCACACGGGAAGACATTATGGGAAGAACCCTTGTTGAAGTGATCCACCGGGGAATACACAGCAGGCTCGGTGCAGTTGGAGATGCAGTCAGGAGTATGGGATTCATAGATGATTTTCAAGAGTTCTTTGGTTGCATAGGCAGGTTGAGTCCGTGATGAAAGTTTCTAAAAACGCTCCATTATGTGTTGCTACGCAGCCAAAGGCCCTGTGGAAAGGTTGATTAGTCACCTTTGTTACTTGTTGCTGTATTTGGGAGTTCAACGGTTACTAAAAATGTGGAAGATATAGCCCACACAGTGTTAAACATATAAATATTACAAAATAATCAGGTAATACGGTCACAAAATGCAGCATATTTTGAGTTTACTTGCCACATAATTTGATCCTCCCCTGCAGCATAATTCCAGTGGCCATGGCTAGGTTGATGCAGCAGAATTCTAAAAGCTTGCTCCGCAACCTAAATATGGCGAATGGAGCAGTCACTCATTTCTGTGTGCCTTATATAAATTCTGTGAGCTTCTAGAAAGTGATGCGACAGAGGAGCGAGCTGTCATGCTGACTAGCCCCCATCCACCGATACTCTCAGACCAGAGTAGTAACCTCTTACTATAGTAGCAAGATCAAACGGGTAGGTGCACACAACTGTGTCAATTCCACCTGAGGGAGGAGTACAAGGAAGAAGCGGCATCCCAAAATAAGCAAAACAGCAACGACTTTCGGGCGAAGGCAGGCCGTTTTTAGCTCCCCTGTATATTCGATTCAAGGCAGCTACGGCAAGAGCGGAGCCAGCACCGAGCAGCTCGCAGCTGCCAGTCAGTGTCACATTTCCTAATCCGGCGCTGGCTCCCGAATAGTTTGGCTGGGTTTAATGCAACCCTGAGAGACACATTCAGCAGCGAGCTCGGCAGTCAGGTTGTTATGGGTTTTACAAAGCAGCGAATTTCCACACTTACCACAACAACTCAATACCTCGAGGAAAGCCATCTGCAACAGTGCCAATAAGCTGTCCTGCAGTCCCCCCGAGGCACAAGCAGGCATCCACTTCTGTCAGGACAGCTGATCGCAGCAAAAAGAAAGAAGTGGATGCCTGCTTGTGCCCTGGGGAACGGACAGCAAAAGTACACGTGAAGCGGCATTTTCGTTGCTATGGCAACAAAACGGAGAATGGCTGTCCACAGTCCCACGGACACGCGCATGCAGTTTGCAATGGACAAATGGCGAGAGCAGTCATCTTTGTCCATTGCAGACACGCGCATGCAAGCCCTCGAAGAATCGATTCCAAAAGGTACTCCTAATGGCAAGAACAGCGCATGCGCTGCTTTCGCCAGGCGAGACCTAAAAAGCATTGGAGAAAGAATTATAAGTATACTGGACTCAGATTAATAAAGAAATATCCTGGTTAGTGCCGATAACTTTGCAAGCCACAACGGAGGGAAGGAGGCCCTAGTGAAAATACTATATTGGTGGTACTACAGGCCTGTTACTCAAAGCATTAGACACTTTGGGGGATCGGTTTGTCGGAGAAGGTGTGGAGACGTACATCTAACACACATTCTTGTTCGCGGTTAAGGAATTACTGGCAGACTGTGCCACAACCAATTAAGGCAGTGTGAGGATCTCAATTTACAGAGTGGCAAGAAATTATTTTTCTACGGGTCTCATCAGAAGAATATATACCCCCTGTATAATAGGAAAGGAAACGATAATAGGAAACGATATCACAAATGTTTTTGGCAGCTAAACAGATTTCAGCACAAACGGGAACTTTTCCCTTTTGAGTCTATGTGGACGTGGACGATATGGTGGATTCTAAGTATGGAGAAACTGTCAGTCTACAGCTCAGTGGAAGGAAAGTGAATCTCTGGAAAAAACTACAGTGCCCCAGACAGTTGAAAGTTCTGCATATCCAGGAAAAATCTAAACTGGATTACAATTACACGTGCAAGCAAGGAATCAAAAACTAAATGCTTCGTAAACCTTCTTAGAGGGAGGGTCACAACTAACTGATGAAACCAAGATAAGTAGTCAAGTGTGTTTATTGTAAATACTGTGCATTTAGTGGGGTTCTTCCGGGGGCCGGGAAGGGGTTGCTGGTGGGGTTTGATGTTGGAAACGAGAATCTAGAGATATTTCCTAGTTGTTGGTTTTTGAAAACCTAATAAAAACGTAACTGCTTCTAAACAATTGGAGCACAATCAGCATCTCGCCCACATATTACAGTGCTTTACCAGGGGGCCTTATCTTTCCAGCTTCAGGTCCTACATTTCTTATAGTAGGCACATGGAGCTTCCCCATAAATCTAAACAAGCATTGGCATAGCCAATAGGTCTCGCCTTTGGGACCTTATAAGTATTTAGTTATGCAGCACAATATCCTTACTGCAACGACATTATAAGTGTTTAGCCATGCAACAGTTAAAGTCCCAAAGGCGAGACAGTTTGGCTATGCCTATGCTTTTTCTACTAATGCGTGCTACACAGTGTTTGAGGGCTGCCAATCCCTCATCTAAACACAAGTATGTAGAAATAATGAAGCACAATAGCCTGACAGAACCGTGTGCCCAAAAAATGGATATTATTCGGACTTCACATAATAAACAATGATTTTCAGGTTCAAATTCATTGTTTATTATGTGAAGACCGAATAATATCCATTTGTTGTGCACACGGTTCTGTCAGGCTGTTGTGCTTGATTATTTCCACAGACAGTCATAAGTGTTGACAATTAAGTTCCGGAGTGGAGCACCGGAAACCACCAGCTCAAATTAAGCACTGCACATCAGGCATGAACAGTGCGAGTTTTGGGGCCTAGAGAGTGATGATGCATGCACTGGAATCGGGAAAAGTTTCAGACGGGAGTTATGAATTCCTTCCTGCAAGCAAAGAATGACTCACTTTGGGCTGGAAAAAACACGTTTCCATGAATGGCAATTAAGGCACTGGGTTATGCGCCCAATTGGGTGGGCTAGACAACTGACACGCTTTGAGACGTTTCTCATTAAAGGGGAGACTTCACACCACACAATCTCAGTCATACAGATTTCTCAGTGGACCAGAGGTGGAGAAGAGACTGCTCTACCAGGCAGCATGAAAGAAGGAATTGCGTGTACACCTAAACGACTAATAGGAAGTTATTATGAAGAGAGCAAATCATTTTGTGACACGCACAAATAGTAGGAAGCCATTGTTAAAAATGTTGTACCGAAGACACTACACTCCAGCCAAATTGCAGAAGACAGACATATCCCGGCCACAGAGGTGCAGTCTGGATGATTGGACATAACAGTGGTTGATATCTAGAGCTGATTCGACTGGGCACACTGGCAATCAGTCTGTCCACTAAGCACAAGCAAAGGCAAACTCCTGTACCACTTGCTTCTGGCAGCAAAGCAGACACTACTAACATGTTGGGACACACAGAGGATACCCACAGAGGATGTGGTCTCAGAGGTTTTGGTGGGTGTTTGTGGTACAGACACTCCTTGCGACAAGAGCAAGGGAGGGAGCGAGAAGGCTTTTGAAATGCTTGGATGCCAGTAATCTACTACACGATGAGGAAATGTAGGGACAGTAGTTCCCTTCCTCCGATGTCGACAGATGAGCATCATGGAGGAAGAAACAAAGACCTTCTGAATCACAATCCGGACTGAGCTGTATAAAGAAGGACTGGGAAATGAAAGGTGAATTTGGAGAAGGAATTGGAAATGGGTACATCAGCCAGGAACCAGCATTTAAAGAGTAAAGAAGCCACTCTATGGCCAACTGAAGTCAGAGGGTATTCAGCCGACGGGTGGTGGGGGAGTAAAGTGGTGATGTGTTTCTGCTCTCGCACTGCATGCATTGGGGAAATGGACATTGAAGAGGAGAAAACTAACAGAGCTCTCCTTCCCCTCCCTATCCCATGTGCACCTGTTTCTGGCACGGGCGGTTGATAAAAAGGAAAAGATGGTACTGTGAAGGGGAGATGTGTTGCTAGAAGCGAATAGATGGAGTGGCGTATTGGATATTGTAAAAAACGTGACTGAATAACTGAACCGGATTTGATGTTGACATATGTGATGTCAGTTTGTTGATTACAGAAAAGTAAAGACCTGTTATGAAAGCTGGTTGAAATGTCAATAAAACAAACAAAAAAAAAATGTTTATCTTTCTGCTCCGGGATGAAACCTGTTTTTTGAAACTCAACTTAATTACGTATTGAAACAAGCTGCGAGCCGCGCTCTGTGGTGGGGGAGGGGAAATGGAATGAACATAAACCCTCTCCAACGTGTCCCTGCCCTGCCATACATCTGTATAATCAAGCTAATCTTAAAATGAACACAATAATGCATTAGTCAACTGAGCTACCTTACTTTGAGTGTGTCTTACTCCAGAATATTTGCTTGACTTGTAGGGCACACGTGCTTGAAAGAGTAAGGCATTCAGCTGCATAATATTCACCAAATAGTACCTTGCAGCTACACTACCCTGACCCAACACAACTCTATACACATCAATAAAGCCTTATTTCTGGTTTGCATTCAAAGAAACAGAGGTATGCAACTGGTTTCATATCTGGTCGTGCAGAACTGGAAAATCCTTTCTGCCAAAGAGAGCCTATTTGAAGCAGGGAATATATACTTGCGATGGAACATCCAACCAGGAGGGCGGGTTGAGTTATGCTAGTGAAGCTTTCCTCAAATACACTTGGGCCCACCAACACAGAAAGTCAAAGGACCTTGAACCGGAGCTGAGCTACTGGGAGCCACAGCAAACCAGAATGTGCCCCAAGACCCAATCACATTGCCAAGTTTTGAGAGCACTGCATTTTTTTTAATAGCGTCAGCAGGAAGACCTATATAGTACATTTTGGCATAGTTAGTTCTTGAAACGTTTTTAGCAACAACCATCAGTACACACAGGTGTTGAGAAATGAACGCAATATTTTCCTAATCTGCCTCATTTGTTGGAAGCAAGACTTTATGGAAGACATAGAATTTATATTCCCCCTATACTGAAGTTCATTGCCAGAAAGGAAGCCTAGACTTTAACTTTGATTATAGATAAGAACATCACATTCACGCAGCCCACCAGTTGTTTTGGGCCAGGACCAGCCTCTCAATCTTGCAGGTATTGAGCGTCAAGCGGTTTATGCTTATCCAAGCCTGAATGGCAGACAGGTGTATGTGGAGAATCCCCTATATTCGAAACCCTGTCTAAGTGTAGGTTCAACTGAGTATCATCTTGAGGCAGGATGTAAATGTTGAGTATTAGGGAGAGAGGATCCTTGCAATAGGATATACTTCAAACCAGCTGCACTTCCATCAGTATTTTTTACATGTTTTGTCATCACATCAAAACGACAACATTGGGGCACAGAAAATCACTTTTTCCATTCAAATGAGATACCCTTCTTCAGCAGGTACCTAACCAGTTAAACGTTTCTTTGCAAACCTATAAAAACGCTCTCAAAACTAATTTGCAAATTCTAGGAAGTACTTGAGATCTGCAAATGTTATACTTTATAGATCGTGTAATTAGGTTAACCCTTTCGATGCTGATGACGAGCTGGGCTCGTCATGGTGCACAGTGGTCGTGTGCTGATGACGAGCCCAGCTCGTCATAAAACAATGAAATATAGCAATTTCCAGCACAGGAGGGGAATTGCCTTAGCAGCGAAGGTGTTAAGAGGGAAAACTTCACCTTTCAAAAAGCTAGTTTAAGTTTTCTGACTTCCGAAGAGTGAAGCAAAACTGCCTCCAGGCCATGACTATCAGCCTTGAGTCCCATAGGACATTGGATGGGCAGGAATAGTTTTCAAGCCATAACTCAGGACTGTCGCCCACGGAGTTCCAGCATCTGGGAATGGGAAGTACATGGCTCAATTAATCCTAGTAATTCACGTCTGGAAAACTAGGCACTGGTAGACCGAAGGGGCAGCAAAACTATTCCTGCTGCTATGCAGGGATACATTTTTGTTGCGTTGGCCTTTTTTTTTTTCTTTACTTTACCAACTTCATACATGGAAAAATGAAACACACCCAACGGACATCAGTGCCGTGTACAAAGATTCTTGCACCTTCACAAACTTTATTTTAGCCCATCCATTTGCTTGATATAGTGTGACCAGAGTAAGTGACCTACATAAGCTGACACTTTCCGTTCTTTGTCATTAACCCAGTCCTCTTCAGTCTGAGAAACACCATGTACAAAAACTATCATGCTTCAATGGTATCTTACAATGCAGATGATAGCCTCCTCAAAAAGAGATATTGGTTGCATACCCTTTTTGCAGGTCACGCATCAGTATTTGAAAAACTGTTGATGCCAACGCTGAACCAAAAGACATTTTTCAGAATGTGTATGCTCCTACCAGCATTAACATTGTGTTCATTACTCCGAACCAGAATGCAAGTTAATATTGTGGTAAGCAGGCATATAATCAATCACTTTAAAAACAGCAACATCTTCACAGATAGGTAGCATCTCATTATTTGGCAGAGAATATTAATCCACCAAAACACACTTCTTTAGGTCTCCTAATTCCTCACACAAGGTGATGCAAACTCGTGATTGATGAACTGACAGTAGCAGCCAATAGGAAGCTTCATTGCTTCTTTTTATGATGTATTCGCTCAGTAGTCAAAAGGTCCTAACTACTTAATAATAATTTTGAAAAAGTATACCAACATCACTCACTTGGCTATTCCCATGTCCAAGAAGTCCTTTCTCTGTTAGTCCCGTACAAGTTGAGTGTCTGTGACCCACAGAAATGGACTGGAGTGAATGATGACCTCCATGCAAAACAGTGATCTCAATTTTAAATTAAAAAAAAAATTAAACACAAATCACATAGGTACTTAGCTACCAACTTTAAGACGAGTTCGGGATATGAAGTATGGACAAAACTGCACTCTGAGCCATATCCTACAAACTTCTGGAACACTTTTTTTAGGACGTTACATGGGCCTCGCTACCGCAGACTGCAAGCAAGGCATTAAAGGAAACAAGACAAACTGCACCCTCTATTAACCTTAAAGAGTGGGACATTTGGATACCAGGCAATGTTGATAAATAAGCACTTTATTAGATAAACACAACACCCTTCTCTACCAGCCTCAACCACCAACTAACAGAGCCTCTAGCATTTTACAAACCATATGTGCATGTGGGGACACCATCATATACACACACTTTCACCAACAATATGCTAACCCACATAATGAATTTAGGCCAACTGAAAGATAGGACTGTTATGCTATGCAGATTTGTAGAGTGCACTATCACCTGGAAGGACAAATTACCCAGTATCTTAAAAATCAGTATGTAGTATATTTGTTAGAGCAATGGTCTGCTTAACGGTGGACAGGACCTCTGACTTCACATTTTGAAACAACGAAAACATTCCGAAATGGGTACACTGAAGGAATGTGCTTACTGGTTGGAAGGTCAGGCGCACTGCATAAGTTTTGAAGGTGATAGTAAAGGTTAGACTTAGTGAAGTTGAAATTTCATTGAGTTTGAGGGTGCTCCAACAAGTGACGTATCCGTCCTGTACGTCAAGAAACTAATAGCTGATTTAGTGCGTTACCATGTGCGTAAACGCATCCTTGTAAATAGGGCACACCTTTGGGTTCGTCGATCAACGACAGACTCCGTAATTTTTTAATGAGATCTTTTTAATTTTCCTTATTTCAGTTTTTCATCATTGCTTGTATCGTTTTCTAATCCATCTTTATCCATATGAATTCATTAAATTAAACATTCCATTGTGTTATACGACACAAATGCTCCAATGCATTTCGGGCTAGTGTAGCCCTTTCTCAAGAAGCGCTGAAAATGCAATAATATACGCTTTTTTAAATAAAGTAACACTGACGTTGAAATCACATACATCAAATTCATATATGAGAGTGCATAACAATTGTATTCGATTAGTGAAATGAGCATTTGATCACCTGTGGGAAGATGAAAAATAACCTTATAAACCAAGGGGGTGAGGGAGTTTAGAAAGTGAGGCGCTGGGGATGCCGTGTGGGTGAGAACACGGGGTTCGGGAGAAGCTTACTTGAATTCAAGCTGGCGGTTGAGTTGAATACCTGTAGGGGAAAGGAAGGTGTAAGTACGCGTTTCAGCCAACAAGGTGAAAACAACGCTTAAGTACCCGTCGGGGCCCGACTTACTTTTGGAAGTTGTAACGCTAACGTAGCGTTTCTGTAAAGTTTCGTGGCTCAGAGCGATAGCGAGGGTTGGATGCGGGTAATTCCGCGTAGTGGGCTGTGGGTTTAGCGTAGTGGCGCGTAGTCATGTGATTCGGTCACATGATGCGGTGTGGGAAACATGGTAAAAGGACTGGGGGTAGCGTGTGAAAGAGGTTGCCATGTTGGAATAGGACTAATAGTATGGAACGGTAAGGAGATTGGAAGGAACATGAGTTCTAGGAGGGTATTGTTTGATACAGGTCACACACTTTAAATGTGTTTAAATGTATTTAAAGAACCATACATTGAACAAGTATATATGCGCACAAGAAATAGGTGAATTCTCAAGCTGCAGCTGTCAGGGAATCAATGTGCAAAAAAACAGGTACCACAAGAGTACTACAAAAAGGCACTTCGTTCAAAACGATCATTAAGGCCATGTGGTTTCATGGCTTTAAGTCTATAAAACCAGGCTAATTCTCTTTGGAGAAGCAGTTTATTATTGTCTTTTCCTTCTTTTTTTTGAATGGTTTCAAGGATCATGTACTTCTCTTGTGCCACGTTGTGATTAAAGTCATTGAAATGAGTGGCAACGCTAGACTTCTGATTTTTAGTTCGAATGTTTGACTTGTGTTCGTTGAGACGAACTTTAATTTTTCTGGTGGTCTTGCCAACATAAATCATGCCGGAAAGACATTTGAGAAGGTAAATCAGATTCGAGGAATCGCAGGTTGCATCAACGTTGAGTTTGATTTTGAACCCTTTCATTGGGTGGTTTATGAAGTTTCCAGGGATGACATTATTGCAACTGTTGCAGTTATGGCACGGTCGTGTGCCAGTATGTGATCTTTGTTCACCAGGAGGTTTAGACAGGAGTTCTTTGAGGTTTTCTGATCTGGTGTATGCAAATATAGGAGTTTCTTTAAAAGGATTGCCAAAGTCAGGTTCAGATGAGAGTATGCGCCAATGTTTCAGAATTATATTCTTGAAAGTTTTACTGACTGTTGAAAATTTTGACACTAAAACAGTTCTTTTAGTGTCTTTGGTTGATTTGGATCCCTTGAGGGCTTCCTCACGTGTGGTTTGAGAGGCTTTAGTCATTGCCAAATCAATAGTTTCTTGTGGGTATCCTCTGTTTTGAAAGCGTTTGGCCATTTGTGTCATTTGGCTAGAACATACTTCTGGGTTTGATACTATTCGTCTGACTCTTAACATTTGACTGTACGGTAGGTGTCTTTTTAGGGAGTCCTGGTGGAAACTAGTGTAATGGAGGGTGTTGTTGCGGTCAGTTGCTTTTCGGTATAAATCAGTTTCTATTCCTGTCTCAGTGAGTCTTATCTTGACGTCTAGGAATGTGATTTCTTCTTCGTTGATGTTCCATGTTAATATTATGCGATTATCCTTGGTGTTCAGAATGTTCAAAGCTTGTTCGAGAGATTTTCTGGTGTTTTTCCAAATGAAAAACAGATCGTCAATGTAACGAACATATAACAGAAGATTGTCTGTCCAGTTGGTATCGGTGTAGATATGTCTAGATTCAAATTCACCCATGTACACATTCGCATATGTCGGTGCCGCGCAATTGCCCATTGACATGCCAGACATCTGTAGGTACCATTGTTGGTCATGCACGAAATAGCTATGGTAGAGGGTAAAGATCATTAGTTCCATGAGGAAAGTTTGAAGTGGTCCCGGGATTTCGCTATTTAGTAGTGTGTTTTCAATGGCTTCAATGCCTCCGCCATGGGGGATGGAGGTATATAGGCTTTTCACATCTACTGTGCAGAGGATTAGTTGGCTGCTGTTGATGGTATTGATTTCAGAGAGTTTTTTTAGAAATTCTGTTGTGTCCTTGATGTAACTTTTGAGTTTGATTGGGGGCGCTAGAGGGCGCACTGCAGAATGGCCGCACTGTTGTGAGGCTCCTGCTGCCCGGAGCTATTATCCGCCTAGGGATCCTGATTTCCATCACTGCGCCCTGATCTGACCCTATAGATCCACTGGGATACCGACTGGCCACCCACGGTCCAACTCCAGGTCCATTCGGAGGTTGCTGGCCGAAGTTACGAGGGCTCCAAGTTTCCCCGACTTGCGCTCTGGAGGCCGGGTGTTCCGTAGCCCGGCGTCATCCTTCACGCTAGCCTGCGGCTCTGCACGTGGGGTGTAGGCCCTGATCTACCTCTCTCCACCGGGCCTGCTTGCCGGCCGGGCATGCTGCTGGATGCTCCCCTGTCCTTGAACTTATTTCTCGGCTCCTACATCTGCCTGCCCAGGAACTATTGCTTACGGAGACACAGCGGATCATCGTCTGGTCGCCTGGAGAACAACCCCTTTGGCCTGGAGCGGAGACGGCCATTTTTCTTCGCTGGGAGCGGCGGGACGTACATGCCTGCTCGTGCCCCCGTTTTTCAGCGTTTGGCCTAGAACTTGGGCCGGCCTGCAGCCTAACTCTTCTTGACTTTGGTGCCCCGCTGTGCTACTACCGCTTTATTATGGGGAAGCCGGACACTAAACAATCTAAGTTGTCCTTTGACTCTGGAGTGGCTAGGAGGGGAACGCGACTGCTCCAGGATGCTGGGACTTCGCGGTCTCCCCTCCCGCCTGCCGCTGATACTGTGCCGCAGCCACCAACTCCGGACTTTCACCAGATGATGCAGGAGATGAGGCAGGGGTTTGCCACGATAGTGGACAAGGTGGACAAGATATCGTCGCGCATGGATGCGGTGGTCCAGAAGCTAGACGTGCACGAGGAACGCCTGACAACGGCGGAACAGCGCATCCCGGACCACGATGACACGGCTGCCACCCATACCACCCAGCTGGCGAGAATGGATAATATATTGCGGGTAATTGCCGCTAAGAATGAGGAGTTGGAGGCGAGGAGTAGGCGCAATAACGTTCGTATTGTAGGTGTGCCGGAGTCAACAAATGTTGGAAAGATGGAAACTTATGTGGAGAGACTTCTGGTGGGCGCCATTGGTGCGGACGCTTTCTCGTCCCAGTTCATCGTCGAGAGAGCGCACCGGTCACTGTGGCCTCGGCCGGCCTCTGGAGCCGCACCGCGCCCCCATCATTGCGCGTCTTTTAAACTATCGTGACCGGGACGCTGCCCTCCAGGCTGCCCGCACCAATCGGGCCCTCTCCTTTGATGGGGTGTCTTTCACCATGTACCCCGACTTCACGCCGATGGTGCAGGACCAGCGTCGTAAGTTCCTGGGGGTGAAAAAGAAACTTCGGGAACTGCAAGTAGACTACGCTTTGCTTTACCCTGCCAAGCTTAGAGTGACGCACCAGGCTAAGCAACACTTCTTCACCAACCCACAGCATGCTGAGGATTTTGCGAAGCGCCTCAAGCGCGATCGAGCGGCTGCAGATCGAGGAGGTGATCGAGACCCTGAGGGTGAACATTCGGCGGCTGAGGAGGAGGTCGCCTGATTGGGGTGACTTTGTTCTTAATTTTGTATTGAGACATTATAGACGTATGTCCTTTGCATTGACTTCCTTAACCGCATTGGAGGCCTAACTGCCATCCTTTTTTTTTCTGAGGCGGGGGCCTTATCTTGCCTGTTTTGCACTTGTATGTATAGGTGGCGTTTATTGAGGTCGGTATGGAACCGCAGGATGGTGCTATTTGGTTTCGCGCTCTGGGCACCCACCGCCCCCCCCCGCGCTGCGCCTGGGGCCATTTGGGACTCGTTGGCTCGGACACTGGCGTGGTGTGTGGGAGTGGTGTCGTGCACCTCTAGAGGGTTCCCCGGAGGGTGTACCCCACTTGTACCTTTGGTTTGGATTCTAGTCCTTTGTTGGTTGACTGGATGTGTGTTGGGGAATGGGGGGGGTGGGGGTGTGCATGGCCTGATAGTTGGGGTGTCATCAGGTGGGTGGGTGGGGTGGGGATGATGCTGACGACACGTGCTCGCCCGGGCCTCATGGGTCTTTGCGGGGATTGCTATTGCTGTCTGTGTGTACAGGCGCGGCTCCGAGCCCGCTGCTTCGGCTGGTCCAGTTTTATTTTGGGCGACATTGGTCCTGGGGCCCTTGCCTTCGTCCGTTGTGGGCCTGAGAGGAACGGCCGCCATCTTTGGCGAACGCGTGGTGGTGAGCGCGCTACACGAGGAACGCGTGTGCTGGTTGTGGGACGGATGAGCTGTGTTTGCTGCGTGCTGCGCGATGTGTTTCCTTGGTGCCTGTTGCATGGATGGTGCAGCTGGGGGGGGGTTGTTGTGGTTCTGGTTGCTTGGTTTGGAGATGGCTGGGATGTGTGTGGAGTGTATGTGGTGGGACGACTGCGTCCTGGATTGATGTCCTGCTGCTGGCTGCTGCTGGGAGTCGGACGTTCCGCCTTTGCTCATTGGGTCCTGTGGGGCCCTGAAAATGGCTAATGTCGACTGTCATTATAGACGAGATATCAATTGTGTCCTGGAATGTACGGGGTCTTAATGATGCCAGAAAATGTCGTAATGTGATCCAGTATTTGGACAGGCATGCTATTCATGTTGCCCTCCTCCAGGAGACGCATATGCGACCCGGACCTTCCCCCAGCTTTGGTGGGAGGTGGGCTGCGGCCAGGATGTTTGCTTCATACTCCTCTTATGCTCGCGGGGTTGTTATCCTTGTTAAAAGATCGCTCGCATTTCAAGAACTGGGATCTATGGGGTACCCTGAGGGGCGCTATGTGCTACTGTGGGGGACGGCTTGGGCAGGTCACTGTGCTGTTTGTTAATTGCTATGCTCCCAATGTCGATACGCCAACCTTTTTTGTTACATTGTGGGGTCATGTGCTTGCTGTAGATGCCACTTACATTGTGTGGGGGGGGGATTTTAACCTTGCACTTCATGCACAGTTGGATAGATCGGACGGGAGTCCTCAGTATAATGTGCAAGCTAGAGAAGTTCTGCGGGGGGTTGTAGAGGAGGCTGGACTGATTGACAGCTGGAGGTACTCTCACCCTGCCACTACGGAGGGCACTCATTACACTGCCCATGCGCGCTCATGGGCGAGGCTGGACTATGTGTTTCTCTCTAGGGGGTTGGCGGCTGGCCTACGGGAAGCTGTGCATCTTGCTCGTACGTATTCTGATCACTGCCCGGTGAAGGTTGTTTTATCTGTTCCCGGGCTGCAAAGGCCGCGCCCGCCTTGGCGCCTTTTTCCGACTGCTTTGCTTGACCCTGTGTTCAGGGAGGAGCTTGGCGAGGAGGTGGAGGCGTTCTTCCCCAGAAACAAGGGTTGTGTCAACAGTGTCGAGGTTATTTGGGAGGCGTTCAAGGTTACGATCCGAGGAGTCACTATCTCTAAAAGTTGTGGAATGCTTAAACTGATTGTTCGGACCCTCGGGGGCTTGGAGGGTGACTTGCGTGACTTAGAACGCAGGATGCAGGCTGACTCGGATCCCGGTCTTTTGAGCCAGTTCCGTGCCAAGCTCTCAGAGTATGAAGAGGAGGCCGCAAGGGATGCTAAACATAGGGGAAAGTATTGGACGGCGAGGAGGTACTGTGAGGGGGAGCGGCCCGGTAAAGTCCTTGCTGCCCTTACTAGACATCCAAGGCATGGGTCGGACGTGCTGGAATTGGTTTTGCCGGATGGCACTCGCTGTCGTGACACTGCGGAGATTCAGCGTACCTTCATTGACCATTACGCACACCTTTACACGACACAGCAGACTGGAGAGACACGATATGGCGGATTTCTTGATGAGTTGGCACTTTGTTGGTTGTCGGATGATCATCGGGCGTTCTTAGGTAGGCCCCTGGAGGTGGAGGAGGTCAGGAATGCCATCATGTCCTTCAATAATGGGAAGGCCGCTGGTCTGGATGGCCTTCCTGCTGAATTTTATAAGTGTTATGTGGACATTATGGCCCCCGTCCTCCGCGAGGTTTTTGAGGAGTCCCTGGAGGAGGGGCGACTGCCGTGTTCCATGCGGGAGGTCGCTATTACGTCGCTGCTCAAGCCGGGAAAGGATCCGTTGGATGTGGGTTCCTATAGGCCCCTCTCATTGCTCAACTGCGATGTCAAAATACTCGCGAAGGTCCTGGCGGTGAGGCTCGCTGAGCTCATGCCTGTTATTGTTCTGCCCGATCAGTCGGGGTTTGTGCCCCGTCGTGCTACCTCCCAC
This sequence comes from Lissotriton vulgaris, assembly GCF_964263255.1. Taxonomy (NCBI): domain Eukaryota; kingdom Metazoa; phylum Chordata; class Amphibia; order Caudata; family Salamandridae; genus Lissotriton; species Lissotriton vulgaris. The sequence goes on from NC_141687.1 coordinate 249,675,163, forward strand.
AATCTTCGCACCTTGTTTTCCCTTATTTCGACCATCGCTCCAGACATCCAGGTCGCCGCCATCTTCCTTGATGCCACTAAGGCGTTCGACTCCGTTGAGTGGGGCTATCTTATAGATGTTCTTTGTCGGATGGGCTTTCCTCGGATCTTTATTTCATGGGTTAAGCTCTTATATACTGATCCGATGGCGAGGGTGGTGGTGAATGGGGTGCTATCCCCCCCGTTCCCTCTCACAAGGGGGACTCGTCAGGGATGCCCCCTCTCGCCCCTCCTATTTGCCATTGCCATTGAGCCTCTGGCCTGCAGGATTCGTCAGTTACACCAGCAGAGCGCCTTTAATTGTCTTCAGCGTCAGGTCGGGATCTCTTTGTACGCTGGCGATGTCACGCTTTATGTGAAAGATCCTGAGAGCAACCTTAATGCGCTCTTGCGAGAGCTGGTTGCTTTTGGGGGTGTCTCCGGTGTCCATATCAACTGGCGGAAATCCCAACTCTTCCCCCTTACTGCGGCTGTGGCTATGTTTCCTCTTGATTACCCTTTGGAGTGGTGCGATTCGGAGCTGCGGTACCTCGGCATTGTTGTGTCATTGGACAGAGAAGAAACGATCAGGCTTAATTATGGTGTGGCTATTACTAAACTGGCAGATGACGTCACTAGATGGATGTCCTTGCCTCTCTCCATGGCCGGTCGGGCGTCCCTCATCAAGATGGTAGTCTTGCCCCGATTTCTGTACCTATTTCAAAACCTTCCATATCACCCTGGTGCTTATTTCTTTCGCAGACTTCGCTCTGAGCTCATACGATTGTTTTGGGGGGGCAAACAGCCGCGGGTGGCTTGGGCTACCCTTACACTACCCTATTCTGATGGAGGATTCGACGTCCCTGAATTTGAGCTTTACTATCTTAGCGCTCAAACGCATTACGCTTATCACTGGATGCGCCCCACCCCGTTTATGCCCCAAATAGCGGCTGAACATTGGGTTGCCCATCCGCTCCCATTGGAGGGGTTAGTATTGGGCAAGGTGTCAGATGTGGATACGCCTCGAACGACGGTGACATGCACAGTGGATGCTTGGAAACGGGTAGCACGACTGCTGGGTGTCTCCTTTCTTTATTCGCCGGCCCTGCCTCTATCCTATCATCCTGATTTATCTCTGTTGCTGGAAACGGGGTTTCAACGAATGTGTAGGCGGCTCGGTATTCTTACGTGGGGTGACGTGTTTCACGAAGGTGCCTTCCGTACCCAGGCTCATTTCTTTGGAGCTGCTGCCTGCTCCCCTTTGGAGCTGTTTTACTATGTTCGTCTGAGGCAGGGCATGCGTGCCTTGTTACCGGATTTCCCTTCGGAGCCGGAGGTCACCCTCCCCCTCCATGTGCTATTGGTTTCAGATGGGCGTCACCTGGTGTCGAAATTATACGGTGCTATTCGCCGACAGCGCTCTGTCCCGGCCAATCGGGTGCGTGAGCAGTGGATTGCTGAGCTGGGAGCCCCTATTACTGACGAGCAATGGAATTATTGCTGTGGACTCACGGCCAATGTTTCTTCCAGTTGTCGCCTGAAAATCATCCATTACAAATTTGTCCAGAGGTACTATTACACCCCGGCGAGGAAACTTCGGTTTCATTTATCGGAGGATGACAGATGCGCTAGGTGTCGAGCAGAAGGTGCTGACTTTCTGCATTTGGCTTGGAGTTGTGCGGGGGTTCTGGAATACTGGACTCAGGTCCATGTGGCCCTGCAGGTTATGGCGGAGGATGGGGTGGCGTTTGACCCCTTGGTGATGCTGCTGGGTTATTCTAAGGACGTGCCTGCCTCTCATCGTAGATTTGTTGACGTGGCCCTGCTTCTGGCTAAGCGTAGGGTTGCTTGCTGCTGGGGTCGGGGCAGGGTACCGCGCTTCCAGGATTGGTTGAATGACCTCATATACTGTCAGGACCAATATAATGTCTATTCTGAATTGATGCCTGTGAGGTGCAGGCCCAAGGACTTGGAGCCCGCTTCAGGTGTACCTCCTAACTAGAGCTGTGCAGGATTCTGATTCTGAACATGAGGACCGAGTAGGTGTTGGTTAACTGCAGCACGGTGGGCTGGGATATCATTCTACATTTGCTGATCCTCAGGTATCGGGGGGGGGGGGGCTGAACTGCATCCTCTTTCTGCGAGCTCAAGGGGGCTGCATTTCCTTGTATGTCACTCAGATGGTAGAAATAGAGATCGAACTCCTGCCGGGTCTTAGCCCTTCTTTCTGTTGCTCCTTTTGTTTTATTTTTGCGCTACCAGAACACGCCCATACTGTATCGTCTCATCAGCTTGCCTGTGCGTCCTGGATCATCATTCTCCTATATGCTATGTGAATTTAAATATTGCTATATATATTGATTGCCTTGCCACTCTGTACTCGGGACTTTTTTGAGTATGTCGTACTACTGTAATGGCCATTTATGACTGTATGTATCATGTATGCACTTCCTTTTCCCGTGCTTATCTCCAAATAAAGGTTTAAAAAAAAAAAAAAGTAAAAAAAAACTTTTGAGTTTGATTACGGATGGTTGTAAGTATCGATCCAAGAATTTTCCGATAGGTTCGTGGAGAGACCCTCTTGTGGACACGATGGGCCGGAAAGGCGGATCCATTAGGTTTTTGTGGATTTTCGGTAAAATTGTTATGGTTGGACTTTTGGCATGTTCCACTATGAGGTATTTCCTAGTGCGATCATCAATGATGCCATCTTCATGTGCTTTGCTGACCAATTCCGTTAATTCCGTTTTGTATTGGATGGTGGGATTGCCTCCAAGTGGCATGCATGTTTCAAGATCGAAGATGTGTTCTCTAATTTTATCCTCATACATGCTGGTGTTGAGGATTACCAGGGCACCCCCTTTGTCAGCTTTGAGGCATTTGATGGATTTGTTGCCTGCGATGTTCTTGAGTATGTTTTTATCTTTCATAGTGATGTTTTTTCTGGACTTCTTGTTGAAGTTTATTTTGGAAATATCCTCTCTGACAAGTGTTTCGAAGGTATCGATGCTTTTATGAGTAGAAGTGATGTTTTGTCTGGACTTCTTGTCCAATACAAAACGGAATTAACGGAATTGGTCAGCAAAGCACATGAAGATGGTATCATTGATGATCGCACTAGGAAATACCTCATAGTGGAACATCCCAAAAGTCCAACCATAACAATTTTACCGAAAAACCACAAAAACCTAATGGATCCGCCTTTCCGGCCCATCGTGTCCACAAGAGGGTCTCTCCACGAACCTATCGGAAAATTCTTAGATCGATACTTACAACCATCCGTAATCAAACTCAAAAGTTACATCAAGGACACAACGGAATTTCTAAAAAAACTCTGAAATCAATACCAACAACAGCAGCCAACGAATCCTCTGCACAGCAGATGTGAAAAGCCTATATACCTCCATCCCCCATGGCGGAGGCATTGAAGCCATTGAAAACACACTACTAAATAGCGAAATCCCGGGACCACTTCAAACTTTCCTCATGGAACGAATGATCTTTACCCTCTACCATAGCTATTTCGTGCATGACCAACAATGGTACCTACAGATGTCTGGCATGTCAATGGGCAATTGCGCAGCACCGACATATGCGAATGTGTACATGGGTGAATTTGAATCTAGACATATCTACACCGATACCAACTGGACAGACAATCTTCTGTTATATGTTCGTTACATTGACGATCTGTTTTTCATTTAGAAAAACACCAGAAAATCTCGAACAAGCTTTGAACATTCTGAACACCAAGGATAATCGCATAATATTAACATGGAACATCAACGAAGAAGAAATCACATTCCTAGACGTCAAGATAAGACTCACTGAGACAGGAATAGAAACTGATTTATACCGAAAAGCAACTGACCGCAACAACACCCTCCATTACACTAGTTTCCACCAGGACTCCCTAAAAAGACACCTACCGTACAGTCAAATGTTAAGAGTCAGACGAATAGTATCAAACCCAGAAGTATGTTCTAGCCAAATGACACAAATGGCCAAACGCTTTCAAAACAGAGGATACCCACAAGAAACTATTGATTTGGCAATGACTAAAGCCTCTCAAACCACACGTGAGGAAGCCCTCAAGGGATCCAAATCAACCAAAGACACTAAAAGAACTGTTTTAGTGTCAAAATTTTCAACAGTCAGTAAAACTTTCAAGAATATAATTCTGAAACATTGGCGCATACTCTCATCTGAACCTGACTTTGGCAATCTTTTTAAAGAAACTCCTATATTTGCATACACCAGATCAGAAAACCTCAAAGAACTCCTGTCTAAACCTCCTGGTGAACAAAGATCACATACTGACACACGACCGTGCCATAACTGCAACAGTTGCAATAATGTCATCCCTGGAAACTTCATAAACCACCCAATGAAAGGGTTCAAAATCAAACTCAACGTTGAAGCAACCTGCGATTCCTCGAATCTGATTTACCTTCTCAAATGCCCTTGCGGCATGATTTATGTTGGCAAGACCACCAGAAAAATTAAAGTTAGTCTCAACGAACACAAATCAAACATTCGAACTAAAAATCAGAAGTCTAGCGTTGCCACTCATTTCAATGACTTTAATCACAACGTGGCACAAGAGAAGTACATGGTCCTTGAAACCATTCAAAAAAAAAAAGAAGGAAAAGACAATAATAAACTGCTTCTCCAAAGAGAATTAGCCTGGATTTACAGACTTAAAGCCATGAAACCACATGGCCTTAATGATCGTTTTGAACTAAGTGCCTTTTTGTAGTACTCTTGTGGTACCTGTTTTTTTGCACATTGATTCCCTGACAGCTGCAGCTTGAGAATTCACCTATTTCTTGTGCGCATATATGATTGTTCAATGTATGGTTCTTTAAATACATTTAAACACATTTAAAGTGTGTGACCTGTATCAAACAATACCCTCCTAGAACTCATGTTCCTTCCAATCTCCTTACCGATCCATACCATTAGTCCTATTCCAACTTGGCAACCTCTTTCACACGCTACCCCCAGTCCTTTTACCATGTTTCCCACACCGCATCATGTGACCGAATCACATGACTACGCGCCACTACGCTAAACCCACAGCCCACTACGCGGAATTACCCGCATCCAACTTTCGCTATCGCTCTGAGCCACGGAACTTTACAGAAACGCTACGTTAGCGTTACAACTTCCAAAAGTAAGTCGGGCCCCGACGGGTACTTAAGCGTCGTTTTCACCTTGTTGGCTGAAACGCGCACTTACACCTTCCTTTCCCCTACAGGTATTCAACTCAACCGCCAGCTTGAATCCAAGTAAGCTTCTCCCGAACCCCGTGTTCTCACCCACACGGCATCCCCAGCGCCTCACTTTCTAAACTCCCTCACCCCCTTGGTTTATAAGGTTATTTTTCACCTTCCCACAGGTGATCAAATGCTCATTTCACTAATCGAATACAATTGTTATGCACTCTCATATATGAATTTGATGTATGTGATTTCAACGTCAGTGTTACTTTATTTAAAAAAGCGTACATTATTTCATTTTCAGCGCTCCTTGAGAAAGGGCTACACTAGCCCGAAATGCATTGGAGCATTTCTGGCGTATAACACAATGGAATGTTTAATTTAATGAATTCATATGGATAAAGATGGATTAGAAAACGATACAAGCAATGATGAAAAACTGAAATAAGGAAAATTAAAAAGATCTCATTCAAAAATTACGGAGTCGGTCGTTGATTGACGAACCCAAAGGTGTGCCCTATTTACAAGGATGAGTTTACGCACATGGTAACGCACTAAATCAGCTACACTGAAGGAATGCCAGTTCGCCATGGTTTTAGACCGGTGGCCACGTGGAATGCTTATGCAAAAGGTAGAAACCTTAATGCAAAGGAATCAAACATAAAGTGGGTTTCCATACAGATTACGAAGAGTTACTTAGCTACATTTCTAGCACTGGAGTTGCAGTATTCGAAAAAGTGTTTTTTTTACTAGGGATAATTTATATCCAAGGCAATAAAAGAATCTTGATTTCCATCCATTGGCAAGCTGACTTTTTAACACCTCTTTAATGTGCTTACCTATCAATTCAGTCGGCAGAATTCATGTGTTCGAGTAAATGCCTCTGGCCTTTGCCGACTTGAGCTTACAAAGTCTGAATATTGTCATGAGCCAATGGCAATGGTCACCACCATCCAGAACTAAGAAAGAAGATTAGGGCTCTGCATGGTATAGAATTGGTACAGCAAACTAGTTGATGAAAGGCAGCTGGACTGGGGTAAAGAAGGCGGGGGGGGAGGGGCGTTAAACAGGTTTCTTAAAAGGCCAGTAGATTAAGAAGTGCAAGGAAGGGGAGGTTTGGGAACCAATTTCAATGTGGACGCTGAGGTGGACATCGTGCGTACACGATAGCAATTGAGGATAACAAATGTACAGCCTTGTAAATAATGGCGAGACCATATCTAAGTTCTACACACTATGTTGTCCAAATTGCTAAAATTTCACAATGCATTAAATATCAAAGTTTTGTTGTTAATAATTTTCAAGGCGAAAAAAATTCAACAAGTATCAATCTATACCAGGCTTCTCCAATAAGTAGCTCGTGAGCTACTAGTAGCTCTCCAGCTACCTACAAGTAGCTCTCCGGTGCACAGCCCAGTCTACTACATTAAAAGCTTTTCGCTTGGGTGAATGAATGCATGTATATCAATATTGAAAATTGTATTTTTAACGAGACGAAAATGTGTGCATTTTCAGAACCCATATGTTCACTGATGTTTAGAGAAAAATGATTGAATTTCCAAAACATATTTAAAGCTAATATTGGAGTGATACATCTTGTGCACTATGGGGAGGCTTATTGGTCATCTTATTTTGATGCCAGGAGCAGTGCAGCTGTGGTTATATTATGTCCAGGTAGAGGCATTCCAAATTACAAAGCCTTTTAGACATTACAACTGGTAACCTTCCTTGACCCACCATTGATGATCACTTTTGATAATCTTGCATGGGGTGACATCAATATAATCATGCCTGAAGCGGGCAGTAAAAATATTAGAAGTTGCGGAAGATTTTCATTGAGCACAGGTAGCACTTATTACAGAAAAGGTTGCAGACCCTGGATTTATACTGTAAGTCTACCCAAGTAAACTAACTTCAGAAAGGGCACAACTTTCAGTCACATGGACCCAAGAACGATCTCTGTGAAAATTAAGGAGAATCGTTAAGAAATTAAACTTTGAAACGAAAAGAAAACAGATCGAGTATTTAAAACATAAATTTTAAAAAACGCATACAAATACGAATGATTGAAGTTGATTCAGCTACATGAGACCATAACGGCGGATAAACTATAAAGGCGAATTAGTGTGTTTATTGAAAAGTGCTTTTATGTAGTCTTCTACACAACTACAGGCACGCGTTGAATCAGACAGTGACTGGATAGCTCTGTTTGACTATAATTCCACCAAGTGGAAAGTGAGAAGGGACAGCACATTTATTATTATTTTTTAATCCTAGGTACAAAGTGCCTGGTAAATCTGTTGTATTCTTTTTTTATTTATTTAACATGGAACATTTTTACCCTATGGGTCTTTCAAAGTCTTAGCCGGTGGAAGTATACGGAAAATTCCACCAGTCAGACAATTTGGAATTCTGGTCCATCTACATTCTCGAGACTGAACTCCGATTTTGTTTTTCTTTAATGCCAAGACGTCACAGTTTGTATTCTCGATTAACATGAGCAGTTTTAAGGTGTGTTTATTTAACCCTATAATGTTGGCTCTAGTTCTAAATTACCAGCTGAACTTCACATGAATATCTGTATCAAATGTAATGGCATGGACCCTAACAGCAAAAACCAATATATCATTCATATTCTTACATCACTGATAAAGATATGTAATACATGTCTTCAATACTAACATTACCTATTCTGAGAAAAGGGGCACAGCAAATAGAACTTTCAAGCCAGTTGAGGCGTAAATGATGGTACTAAAAATCTGTTCCACGAATGTAGATGGGGAACCAAAAATGCCAAAAAAAGTGTGTTAGAACTGTTAGCCTTAGGGTGGTCTTTCCCTATTTTTTTTCTCGCTTTTGCCTAATTTTTCCCACCTTTTTGGTTGGCCTTAGGTCTCTGGGCACCTTCCCATTGCTAATCAATGCTAAGGTGCAGGTGCTCTCTTCCCCCAACATGGCTGCCACTGACCCCTGCTACGGCAGCGTGGTCTTGTTAGACGCACTCTTGTAGCCAGGAGCTGGCTGGAATCCCAAAACATTGTAGCAATACCAGCCTGCCTGCCTGCCCATAGCTAGAGTGAGGAAGCTCCTGGAACCTTCCAGAATAGGGGAGTGGTCACCAACTGCTCACTGCCAACTGCCACTATAAAAGAAAAGGGAGGGAAACTTTCTAGTCAGTTGGTGCATCACTGACCTGGGGGACCCTACGCAGGAGACTTAGGCGGTAGGGCCCAGTCAGGAACCTATACCACTGGGGGTGACAGGGTTTAGGCGCTGCCCACCAAGCTGTGTGAGGAACACTGAACTAGCCCACTGATCTGGCCCTGCAGGATGGGAACCCAGGGACCATCTGAAGTGACCTGCTGAGGAAAGACTTCAACTCAAACCCCCCACCCCCGTCCCCCCTCCTCAGGAAACCAAGAATCTGCTCCAGAAGGGTGCAAGAACCAACAAGCGCCGAGAAGACCCCTTTTCTGTGTCCCCCAAGGACTCCTGGGGATCAACCAGGTGTTGGGCCTTGACATCTCTGCGCCTGTGCCTCGACCTGAGCCCCCCCAGTGCTGTCCTGCTTTGCCTGCACTCCCCTGATGGCCCCGTAGCGCTATGCCCACGAAGCGCTACTGTAGAGACTGCTATATAGCCTGCCTACCCAGCACTCCCCTACTGTGCCCTTGAGAGCGCAGTGATCTGCCGCCAAGCGCTGTGTACCTCTAAGCGCTACCTCAGAACTGCGAGGCCTCCAAGCGCTGTCAAATTGCCCCCAAGACACCATCAACGTCTAGCGCCTCCCTGACTGACATTGCGCTGTGTCCAAGAAGCGCTACTGTCCCTCAGGCGCTGTGCTGCCCTGTGCCCCGGTGCCGTGTCTCCTGAGCGCTGCGTTCCCTGAGGCGCTACAATTGCCGACCGGCCCCGTAGTGCGCTAGGCCTGAAGCGCTATCCGGCGATTGCACTCAACGCTGCGGCCCCGCTCCTCTTGTGCTGTGTGGGCCCAAAGGATTGCGGTTGCCTCGACCTGCTGCAGCCTCTAGTGCTGTCCCGGCGGCCCTCGGAGCCAGGAGAGTGCCGCCGCATCGTGGGCCCAGTGAGGCGCCCGCACGCGCACCACGTGATGGGGGCGCCCGGCCGCGTCACAGGCCGCGCCCCCGCCCTTGCTAGCTGTGATTGGGCATCCCGCAATTTGCAGCGAGGCCGGCTAGAGAGGTGCGGCCCGCGCGTTCACTTTGCTCCCTCTCGCCTCAGTGGTCTCGGGGCCTGGGAAGCAACTGGAGGCCCGGGACTTTTGCCGAACACCGGACCGGAGGGCTCGGACTAGAGCACGAGCCTTCCCCTTCGCTGGAAGCCTACGCAAGATTGCCCCTCCCCCCGGAAGAACTAGGATTGGGCCCCGTTGGCCCCAATTGTGGCCACGATCCCCTCTGAACTGGGCCAGGATAGGAATTAGGCCCTATTGAACGGCCACAGAGACCCCCTTCTTATCAGAAAGGCCATGAGAGAGATGTAGATGGTTCTAGTGACCACAGAGAAATGTTTTATATGCCTTATGCCTACCTAATGGACTGATTTATTTTACCTAATTAAATAGTTATGAGTTCCTGCTGAAATGGTGGACGTCACCTACTGAAAGGGTTATTTCTAATTCATGAATTGCTTTATTCCAGCCTTGTGAAATGTGCTACATCTGCTGTTGAACTGCTTATCTTTGCAGCTAGGAAATGTTTTACAGCCAGTTAATGACTTGCCGATTGCTGCAGCGAAGGAATGTTTACTGCTAAGTAATGCAATGCTATTCGAATGTCTCTATTAGGAATTCCTTGCAGGTGCTGACTAGGAGCAAGGCTGAAGCCAGGCCTACAGTTATTTACTATTTAATATTTATTTATCTATGTATTTATGGCTAAGTAATGAAAGATATGTATTTTAAGGAAAGGTAATGAGTTCTTACTACTGTGATTTTTGACAGCCCTGATCTTAATCTTAGATAAAAGTTATTTATTTGAATCAAACCTACTGGTGTGGTCTCAGTCTCTGCATGCACTTATTGTCTCAGTGGATGCGTGTGCTGTGCTGTGCTGTCACTTAACATTTAAGCTTCAGGTGCCTACCAGCTCGGTCCATGCTACCCCCCCGGGGTTCTGGTGAACCCAGTTTCTACATAGTGGATCACATTCTGCACCACAAGTGGTATATGAGCGTGATCTAAAGTATGGCAGCTTGATTCACCACTCCAAGTGAGGAGGTAAATCTGCAACAAAAAAAAGGGGGGTGGGCAATAATGGTGGCGTATGAACCCCCTGATTTCCAGCGATTGATGTGCGAAACTGTTCAAGATACTTACATGAAGGTCCTCGAAGTGTGGTGGAATTTGACATGCTGGGAAGCATTCCCCAGCAGGTATTGTGAGACCAGCCATTTGAGTACTTCCAATAAACCTTCACTTTGGAGGGAGCAGTTGAAGACAGAATTTCAAACAGAAATTAAGGGCATTGAGGGCTTCTCTCCCAGAGTGGCTTCTCATGATAGAAAAAACATTTATCTTGTCGAGTAGCCTAGATGGCTAGCTCATTCCCACACATCCACACCAGATTTGGTACTATGTAAAGGCTTAAGGGTACTCCTCTGAAAACATCGTATAGATGATAAACTCCCCAAACCCCGAGAGACCAAGGGGCAGTGTTGGTAACAGAACCAGAGGCAGAAACCTGAAACTCCAAATACATAGAGGCAGCCTGGGGCGGTGGGTTTCACGTACCTGACTTGTAATGATGGTGACAGTCCATATTGCTTACACGTCACACTTGTACACTTCGGCTGAAATGCGATTTTCCACTGTCGAAAAAGTTGAGTGCAGTACAGATGCAGATTCTAAAAGAAAGAGCACTGTCGCAGGGGAAACACATGTTGGTAATTACACTGTATCCTGCCCTGGAAGAAGTGATGAAAGCCAGTGTACCAAATTCAAAAACTTTGCATCCACGTTGGATACAATGGGCTACATCCTGGACGTCTCTGGATGTCATGTATGTCTTGGATTCATTTTTGGAAACTCAGGAGTTCTTGCAGTATGAATTTGTTCATCCGGCTCCTTTGTCCTTGCGTCCGCTGGAGGATTTCCATTGTATCATTTACACTGACGGTTCGGCGCAACCGGCGACTGAGTCAAAGCATGCTTATTTGGCTGCCTGCGCAATAGTGGTTGGTACTGTGATGAATGGAGAGTTCAAGTCCGATGTCATGCATACACAGACATTAGGGGACTGTACCGCCCAATTGGCAGAGCTACGTGCTCTGGTGCTTACACTGGAGTACGCTGACCCTTGAGTGACTACTTTTATTGTGAGTGACGCTTACTACTGTGTTCAGTCTTATAATGATAATTTATTCTTTTGGACTCAAAATGAATATAGTGATTCTAAAAGGTAGCATAATCAAACAAAATGCTATGGGTTCGAGTGGCAGAGCTTAAAGAACAGCTGTCGCTCGTGTTGGCAATTCATACTCTTGGTCATCAGCACGAAGGGGTACACGCTGTTGGCAACAATCTTGCTGACGAGGCAGGAAGTAATTACCCTAGAGGTTTTCCTTCCAGATTCTCTTAACATTTAAGTCCTGTTGAAGTTCCCGATGTGAGAATAAATGACGTTGGTGACAGGTTGATTCCCAACCCAGACTGCAGGTCATCCTTGATAAATGCCGCTCACGAGGGTATGGCCTCAGCGCATGCTGGCGTTCCTGCGACGGTATCTCTTTTACAACAGCGTTACTGGTGGTGTAGTTTGTACAAACAAATGCATCATTATGTCCTTCATTGTGACATTTGCCAGCAGATTAAACCTTCAACTGCTGTGCGCCCGCCCCAGACACAGTTGTACATATCTAATAAGCTATTTCGATGTGTTTATTTAGATCACTGCGGTGCTTTCTCCTCAGATACTGCGTATAAGTACATCTTAGTTGGAGTGGATTTGTGCATACCCTTTATTTGGCTCTGGCCAGAACGCAGCCTGATGCCAGAACTGTCATCAGGGATTTGCGTGTCTTTGTAGGAATTTTTGCATGTGGCACCTTTCATTCGGACCAGCGTTTGCCTCTAAGGCGTACAAGTATGTCATGCGTTCATTGGGGGTCCAAGTCAAATTTTCGTCTCCATACAGGCCTATGGGCAATTCAGTTGTGGGGCAAAGTTGTGACCTTTGCCTTTTTCTGTAGCCGAATCTAATTTAGCGGTTTGGTTAATTCATGGGTTAATAACATTACCTGTTCCCCTGTTCAAATTCAATTCATGTATGAAGCACTATGCCATAGGCAGATATGAACCTTTGGGAAGTGCACATCTCCATGAAGTTTGGTCTCTGCCATTTACCTATAGGTGCCTGAGGGAGGGTAAAAGAGTTTATTTAAATGGTGAAGAATGCACTTAAACTCCTGATCACTAGATTGTTTGTAAGAATATACAATTGCACAGCTCTTGTAATTCAAACGCGCCGAATTTGGCCTGCATTTTAAAGGGTACTCCCGCCCAGGCTAGAACATCGACTTTCACGTTGCTAGCAAACTGTAGTTATTTGCTTTTAAATAATGAAGATTGCTGTGGTATGCTGGCAGGGATTCCGTATTTTAACTGTCTCCCATCGTGTAGTATGCTGTAAGAATGTGCTGTTCCCGCCTCCGCATGGGAAGCTCGATGTGTCCATCTGGCCTATCATTCCGACCTTGAAAGCAGAGTTCAACAAGATGAGTGGAATAAGGGCTCTATTGTCACAAAAAGAAGTTGACCAAAAAATATATGAGAGGTACTACTTAAAGCTATCAAGGGAATTGAGGTACATGTACCAAGAAGAAATTCGGTTCCCTTGATCCAAACAAAAGTACAGTGGTTAACTAAATCCTTCACAACTGCATGACATCTTACAATGATACTTTATTAATATTTGTAATAAGCACAATAAAAAAACTTCATAAAATTGTACAAATACCGCTATTAAATCAATACTTGCTTCTTATATTGGAAAACATGCAGTTCACATAAAAATTCATCCTGAACACATGACAATTATGACCTGCATAATTCAGAAAGACAGAAAAGTTGTAAGACACAAAACTTGTCTAAAACCAATGTACATCAAATCTAATTCGAGAACACCGTGCTCAATACAACGATTCAATCTGTATTTAAACAATTAGGCCGATCCTTAAGATTGTACTCCTATTTGCGTCAACACGTTTTGTTGGCTTTTCACTTGTCACACCATCTTTTTCAAGACAACCAATAAATCTGTCTCTGCATGGATTAATACTTTCCTCCCTTTCGTCTCGGAGTTATATTATTCCATTTGTCCCTTCCGGGCCTTTCGCTCGTTTAGCGCATTTTTCAGTACTCGAGGAATATGTGATAGTTTCTTATTGTTGCCCTTACTTCGAGTGAAACATTTGTCCTTCACGTTGCAAACACCCGCACTGAAGTGCATGCCCTTTTGAATACTGATCTCCCCCTGCATTTCGGTGCTTTGATTCACACTATATTCAATGCCTTGTCGATCACTGGTTTGGCTCATTTCTTTTTAAAGTAGTAAGTTCTGGCCGTGTGACTTCATTCCAAACTATATATGGTGCGATACCGGCATTTATTCCACTCCATGTTTTCCAGCCTCTTTGGCGGTTTACAGTTACTTCTCGTCCTGGCTGCCGGTGTTCTGCTGTTAATTTGTGTGCTCAGAAATGACTGCACCGTCCGTGTCACAAGACGATCTGCCCCGGCTGCTTAAGCTTCGCAACCGGATGCTTGATTACTATGGAGCGCTACCTCTGGCCACTTTGAGTGTAGCCTATGGATGGTCGTTCCGGTTTTCCTACTTTACGTGCGTGCAGCCTATATTCCATTGCCTGGATTGCTGTTTTGAATGGGCTCTGGATTTGTGTGTCTGCAATACGGTGTCTCCTAACCCGGATTATGATCGACTAATGAGTCCCTTAGTTACTCATGAGTTGCAATGTTTTGGCATCGGGATTATGGCCTTTGCAGCAATGCATGGAGTCCTAGGGAACTGGGATATATGTGTGGCGACACATGACTTCCTGGCACTTAGTTATCTCGAAGACCACCCGAGTTGTCCTCTAATGGTGCTTGAGGCTCCGGCTATTGAGGAACATGTATGCTCCTTTCCATTACTTAATTGGATGGCTGAAATGTTCTCGGACGATAACAATGACTTTCTATTGGAGGCTGTTGCAACGTACTGTGCCTATACACTGCTGGACTGATTTGGCGTTGATCCATCTACACCACTTCTGGTGGTTGAACAATTTTTACTGTTTTTATACTTTACAGTTTGCATTGTGCATTGTGCACTCTACTTTAATATTTACCCCTACGTTTCTTTTTTGGACGGCTTTGGAATTTTTTACTACCAATTATCCAGTTTGGCAATTTTTTAACTTGGTTCTGTCACAATCAAACTTGAACTCTGCGTTTCTAAATTGCCTTCCTTCTGGTGCGTGTTCCGATCAAGCGAGGGTGTAGTGAAGACAGGGCTCTGCTTGCGCATATTGCTATGTTAACAAAGGCTTATTAGAAGTTTAAACGGAATAGTACCATTTTGCTGCTTTTGCACACAACTGCATATAACTGTTCTTGTAAGTTAGGCTGCGTGAATTTCTTCACCTGAGAATGGCTTGTTTTCAACATCCCTGGACTTCCATCGCGACCTTAGTCTGCACAGTGAGTATAGAAGCCTCCAAGATTAACATAACAAGGTTAGCGGTTGTTCGAGCTGATCGGCCCACGCTCTAGACACAACATGCACGCAGCTGCAGCTAACTGAAATTCTGGCGCCTTTACTATTGCACTGCACGCATGATTAAGGCACTTGGAGAAAATCAGTTTCCAGGGAGACCGAGATTTTGCAGATCCTGATGTGATTCATCTATACGGTTCTTGGAGGTATGTGTTCCCCATTTAAGCCCAAGAGACCTTCTATCTTTATAATATGATTTCTCCTTTTGTGTTTTATGGAATTGTAACAATGCTGATCAGGGCTCGAAAATTCCACTCGACCGCTCGCATAGTCAAGCTAAATTTATTAAGGTCGAGCTGTTTTTAGGTCCTACTCGCACTTTCTGGCGAGTAGAAAAACAAACCAACTTTTGTCCTCTGTCTGTAAAAACTGAGCAAATGTGACAAGATAACAAGATTTAAAGGCATTTTTATTGCTCACAAAGTTAATGAGCAATAAAGATGCCTTTAAATCTTGTTAACTTGTAAATTTTAAATGTAAATTGATACTTGTATAGCGCACTACTCACCCGCAAGGGTCTCAAGGCGCTGGTACGAATACCGCTGTGGAACCCATCCTGGCTTTCCCTGTGAGGCGTCCACTCCTGGGCACCCCCAAGGTGGAGGCCAGGCATCCTTCGCGTTGTGGGGGCCGTTGTGGAGATTAAGCAAGCTATTGCCCAGAGTTGCAGAGTGGGACTCCATGATTGGAATAGGCACAGAGGCGAGAATTATCAGGTCCATGGAATTTTTGAGCCCAAGACCCGCCGAGGCGGGGAATTGAACCCTGGTCCCGGGCTAGACCTCTGCATCAGGGTCTGCCGCTCTAATCATTGAGCCACACTTCTCCAGTCACATTTGCTCCGCTTTCAGAGACGGAGGTCAAGTAGGTTGCAGTTAGGTCGAGGACATTTTTTAAGGTACTAGTCCTGCAGGACTAGTACCACTTTTTGGATTTTTCGAGCCCTGCTGATCGTATTATTTTTAATCATATGCCTGCTTATGTTAGCAAAAATACTGCATCTTAGAGCACGTTGTTAAAATAAACATTTTAAAGTTTTCCGTGTCTCTATTTGCTAACGTTGTGGATTGGTATGAGAATAAAAACAAAAGAGTGTTCTTCATTCCCACCATTCTTGAGAGTAATCCAAGTCGAACGTTCTGGGTTGTCTAATCATTGGTAACTTTGCTATAGGACGAAGAGCTAATGAGACACTGATGCTAGTCGGTTAGGGGTTCTAGGTACTGAGGTGAGTTTTTTGGACCACCACAATTCACTGAGGTCCTGGGTCTCTGTGCACAGTTCTGAGGATGAGCAGAATCCCTGCAACATAACATCCGTAGGACCCTGCATTTGATCAAGAAAGCATCCAAATTGAAGATACCGGCGGTTGTGGTGTGTTTGGATGCTGAGAAGGCATTTGGCAGGGTGGACTGGGCATTTCCCTTTCTCACAAAATAGCACTTTGGGTTCGGCAAGCCATTCATAGATATGGTTAGAGCTAACTATGCGCTTTCCCACTCCAGTGTCCAGGTCAACGGGATTAGCTCTGCTCTCTTCTCCCTAGAGAGGGGGACAAGACCGGGCTGCCCACTCTCAACTTTACTTTTTGCTCTGAGCATTGAACCTTTGGTGCTTCAAGTCAGGGCATCCACAGATTCCAAGGTATTCCCTTTGGGGGTGAGGAACATAAGATATTACTCTTCGCTGACGATGTGTTGTTATCCCTCATTTCCCCTGCACAATCACTACAAGCAGTACAAAGTGAAGTGCTGTAATTCGAGGCGGTATTGGGCTTTAAAATAAACTTGTCGAAGTCATTTATCCTGAATCTCACATTCCCGGAGGGCGAAACTATCAGGCTTAGGGAGCTCACCTCGGTGCGATGGGCCAAGCATGCATTGAAATACCTGGGCGTCCATTTAACTCCAAGATTGGAAGGCTTATTTAAAGCTAATTATCCTCCACTTCAAATCCAACAGGACCTCAAACGTTGGAAGCCTCCCTTTAAATCATGGTTGGGACGCAACCATGCTATAAAAATAGTTGTCCTACCCAACTGTTATATCTGTTCCAGGCCTTACAATAGACCTGGAGAGGGGATTCTTGCCCAGATTACGCACTCTCATTATTCGTTTTATCTGGCAAAATGGCAGAGCTCGGCTCCCCTTCCATACACTGAGTTGTTCGAGAAGCGAGGGAGGAGTGGCACTTCCAGACTTTGAGCTATATTTTAAAGTTGCTCAGTTAAGAATTCTGACAGAATGGTCCAAAAGAGAATCCGAAAAACATTGGTTACACATGGATAGGGCAACAGTGGGTAGAACGATCTGGGATATGATATGGAAGCTTAAGAAAGATAGACCGCCAAACGCATATCTTAGTACCCCCCACATGCACTGCACTCAAGGTTTGGGATGAGGTATTCAGAGGGCGGGTCGAGATTGGACCTCATTCACCTCACCATACACCCCGATCCATTTTAACCCGGCATTCCCCCAGCTCTCCATAAGGGACCCTTTGATGCCTGAAAGGAAAGAGGGTGCCTGATGCTCTTCGACCTATTTCGTAACTGATATTCTAATGTTTAACAGTTGTCAGAGGGATTTTACTGTTCCACCAAGTGAACTCTTCCATTACCTTCAACTTAAACATTGGGCACTACAACCAAGGGTCCGGTAGGCTGCTACGTGAGAGAAGACACTGATAGAGAAATTTGTTCAGAGGGTGGGCGCAATGGGGGGAGTGATTTCCTTTCTATACAATCTTCTTCTAACTAACACACTGCACCAAGACCCTGAAAAATGCAGACATGGAAAAAGTGAGCAGGGAGAGATCTCAGAAGCAGGGTGGAAGCAACTGTGGAGGGACATGGCTAAAGATAACCATTCATTAGAGCGGAGGGCAGCACACTATAAGATTCCATTTGACTGGTAACTATATCTGACCAAACTAAAAAAAAAATTCCCAGAGATGTCGGATTTGTGCTGGATGGGATGCGGCCTCTTAAGGGATTTCTGTCATATTTGGTGGGATTGCCCTATGATACGTCTTTTTTGGGAGGAAATCCTATCACATATGAGGGCTGTGCTGGGATACAACCATTGAGGGTGCCTTACTGGGCATGAGACGATCAGAGCTAGAGCACCAAACAAAAGCTGATCGAGCCATTATGGGACTTGCTTAGGAGCAGCCAAGATAGCGATTGCAGCTGCCTGGAAAAATAGGCAACGCTGGCGCTTTCACTGTGGCATTCTCGCCTCTGGAAGATTCTGACCATGGAAAGGATGGCGAATATTTTTAGGGATGAATATAAATACTTTGAATATAAAGAGGGCCTGCTAGTCTCCCACCTGACAAAAGGCCTTCCCTTGGCGGTCTGACCACCTTCACTACGCGATATGCATCGGTTTCAGTTAAGAGACGAGAGAACACTTGGCTGGGCCAGCTATTCACCAGTAAAACGTAAAAAGACAATGGCCACATATATTTGACCTAGAGACCAATACTCACAAGCTCTACTATTCGTCCGCTATTCGTCCTCTACTTGTTCTTTCATTGGGGAGAGGGTAGGGTGGGGGGTCATAATGTTTTGGGACAGTTTGATACTTATCTTGTAAAACAGGATGAACGGGAATATATAAAAAGAGTTGGGCTGATCCCCTCACTGCTAGAACCTGTAACTTCATTAGATTGTCATTTAAGCAGTGCTCTTTTCTTGGCAATGTGAACGCAGCCATCATGTATTTGGTTAAAAAGAACTTTGGTTAAAATACTCAATAAAAAGAACTTTGGAGAAAAAAAACTGGAGGTAAATGCAGTTATCCATAACCCTTTTTTCAAAAATAGTTTACCCATGATTAAATTAAATGTAATTTAACATCATACAGTGTCTTTGCTGTGCACTTTAAAGTATATGCCTTGAAAACAGACCCACAGTGCCACTAAACACTAAAGCAGTCTCTTGATTTCCCATTAAAGAACCAACATCATCTTTGTTATATGTGGCCTTCAGTGTAGATCCTTCACAATACTACCTTCCAAAACAAATTGAAATATTGCATGATTTTAGCCTCCAAAGCCAAGCCAGGCTCATGTGCTATGATGTGTCAATGTAAGATGATCTTTAAAATCACAGACTGAATGAACCTGTGGTGTGTCCTGGTTGGTTAACCATCATCAGGAGACCTATGCAGGCATAGTCCGATTTCTCACTGGCCCTAAAAGGACAGATACTGTTGGGTCCAGCAACAATACGGTTCGTTCCTTCTCTCGCTCTCAAACATTACAATAGCAAAGTGCCTGCGTGAGGTGAAGGCTTTGCATCAGCAGTGGACAGAGCAAAAGATCATGCTAAGTCAAGCGACTCAGCCTTGGTGGCAGTGTGGTGACGGAGCCCCCTGCTCTTACCCAGAAGCAGGCCAAACCTTCTGAACAAAGTGACAATCTGAGGAAACATTTTAAAATGTGTTTGTGAGAAGACCATAGAATCGACAAGTAAAACCTAAGAAATCCAAGAAATAGCTGGAAGGAATTGTAAAAACATTTTACTGCCAAAAAATAACCAGCACTGGCAAAGCCAATAGGTCTGGCCTGCATTTTAGCCCCAGCTAAAACATTTAAAAAATAAAAAAACTTACAGCAGTAAAAAAAAAAAAAAAAAATCTATATATGCCATAACTACAAGTTAAATATTTTAATGTACATCCTTCTAGGATGGTGGACGTTTTTTTTTTTATATCTTTTTATTAAACATAACTGATATTCGGCATAACAGTATACACTTACTTGATAGCAATTCATATGGCAAATACATTTGGGCATCACAGACAGCCGGGACACTTATCGCACAGGTGAGTGGGTTTCAAGGAGGTAAGATGGTGGATGTTTAAGTCTCACAACAGACCTCTAGCCAATGATACAACTAGGCACCCCTTTGCCGTGCCCTTGCTGCATACTTGCCATCTACGCCACTTTGGACAACTTTCTGCTCACCCAAGCAGCTTCAGAGCTGGCCCCAGGTAGGGTTCCAGTGTCTGGATGGTGCATCTAGGGCAGCTGGAAGACCACACAGGTGGGAAGATCCACCATGTTAAGTCCATTGGGGGTTATCTCGGCTGTCTGCCACATAGAGGTCACTAAATCACTGCTGAAGCATATAATCTAATGTTGATGTGTCCTGGTAGTTTCCAGTTTGTGGGTCAAGGCTGATGTGCCCTATTTCTTTTGAGCTCAGACTGTAGCCTGAGGACCTTGACGTGCAACAACAAGGCGGGCCTGATGAAAGCTGATCCAACTCTGGTGAGGAGGCGACAGGGTGCCAGACAATGACGGACTGCCTAAATGTCCACAACCAAGATAGCGGGGTGAGCTCCCAAGCATACTCTGTTGTGAGGGGAAATGGCAGTTGTCACATAGTAGTTTACTGGATGCCGCAATGGAGAAGTCATCTTTTCGCAACATAAACTAGGCCAGAAAACAACTTCCTAGCCGGACTTTGACATGCCTTCAGTGAAAGTCATCTTTACACCTGGCACCACCACCAGATACACTAGGCAAGCACACCACTTCAAGGGCAGAAAGTGATGACAATTCAGTATAGCCTACACGAAGTCTGACACCAACTTAGGAAAACTAGACCAGCAAGCCGGTCAAATTAAGCCGATGATCTGACCTGCTATGGAATCCTATCCATTTATTACAGACGGATGGGCCAAAATAATCTGTTCTCTTGATTTTGAAGCAGTCTACTCTCTAATATTGTCATGATGACCTTGTGCATTTTCGACTACAATTTCAAGAAGCTGTTGAAGTGGGAGGTCCAAGAGGAGTCTGGTCATGACATTCTGGATGTTCTGGAGGCAGAAGAGGTGGTGGTTACGGATTTTGGCATAGAGATGTAGCCAAAAACTAATATATTGGTGGCTACAGCTTGAGTGACAGTACGCCTGGTGTTTTTGTGGATCCATTTGAAGATTTTTTATGAGAATGAGTAGCATGTGGAAACAGGAGGAGCTAACTGCATTCACCTAAGAGGCCATAACAAATGTATCATCCAAGATGATTTCCTAGTTTCGTGCTTGGTTAGTAGGGGATGGTAAAGGACAAAGCTATGATGGCCACCAGGTTGAGTCCCAGGGGAAGTTCTTGTTCCAGAAGATCAGCACTTCTGTCTTGTAACAGCTGAGTTTCAAGCAGTTGGTTTTCACCTATTGTGTTACGCAGACCATGCATTTAATGAAATTGGATCTGGTCGTGGGAGACTTGTATGACATTCAGAGGATGAGCCGGCTGTCATTGGCATAGGAGATGATGGCATGAGGTCCAATGACGTTGGCGAGTGGTCCCATGCACATGTTGAATTGGGTAGGGCTGAGAGATGATTCTAAGGAACTAAGCAGATCAGCTCATTGGGCTCGAATGCGTAGGAAAGGAGTCAGACTTGCTGTGTTCCCCTGTGAGGAGGAGCATATCTATTCAAGGGTTGGACCGTAAGTTCCTATTGCGTGTTGTCTTTTGAGGAGGCTGGGGTGTAACAAGGTGTTGAATGCAACTAAGTGGTCCAGCAGTATGAGGGTGCAGAGCTCATCTATGGCGGCAATGAGTGCCGTCTTGGTACTGTGTTAGCTTCTGAAGCCGGACTGGGAGTGGTTAAGAAGGTTGCTGAGTTTCTGGTTGTTAGCCTACTCTATCGCCTTAGCTGGGTACAGTAGTAGGGAGATGGGGCAGAAGCTGCTCAAATCATTGGGGTCTGCTGACCTTTTATTGAGGAGGACTTTTAGTGCAGCATGCTTACAGTCCTCAAGGAATGTTGAGGACTCGAAGGAGGTGTTGATGCAAGTGAGGAATTAGCTGATTGCAGGCCCTCCTAGGTTGTAAACGTGATGTTGAAATGGGTCAGTGGGGGGGCCCCCGAGGAGAATGTTTTACATGACAGTAGTGGTGTTTTCCTCTGTGATTGTTCTCCTTTGGTTAGGTGTCAGACCGAGTGGTCTGTGTACAGCTCTCTGATGATATCCTCAGAGTTTGGTTGTTTTTTTAAGTGATTATAGATCTTTTCAATTTTGCTGCTGAAGCAGTTTGAAAGGTTTTCGCAGAGTACCTGGGAAGGGGTGATGGAGTTTTTTGCATTTTAAATAGTGCTAACTTGACTCGAAGGTATCGGAGCACTTTACATGAGCACCAGTTGCATTGCAGATGGACACATTTACTTTAGTTGGGCACAGGGAGATAAAGTGATTTGCCCAGAATCACAGGATGTTGAGAATCCCTGTCGAGACTCGAACTCAGTTCAACAGCTTCGAGGTCGGCTGCTCTAGCCGTAAGGCCACATCTTACCCCATAAAGTGTTGGGAGGAGGCTTCTAGAGAGGTGAATTCCTGGATGATGGCAACAAGATTTGCTGTTGTTGGAGCTAGTTCTGATCCGAATAGTGAGAAATATTCTTTTGACATCTCTCTGAAGGTAGAGGTAGTTCCTGAAAGTGGCCTTGTAGGTTGCTCTGGCATCAGCATAGTGGTTGGCTCTCCATTGCCTTTCAAACTGTTTACAGTATGTTTTGGAGTCCCTGAGTTCTTCCGTGTACCAGGAGGTCTGTTTGTTGGTTTTACAGCGTTTGTGAGTTTTGATGGGTGCCAAAGCCTAAGCATAGTTAGAGCC
Organism: Lissotriton vulgaris; assembly: GCF_964263255.1. Taxonomy (NCBI): domain Eukaryota; kingdom Metazoa; phylum Chordata; class Amphibia; order Caudata; family Salamandridae; genus Lissotriton; species Lissotriton vulgaris. Next base: position 249,697,834 of record NC_141687.1, read on the forward strand.
TTTACCCACCTGAGACAATTAAGAGATTCAGCTATTCCTAAATTGTTCCAATCCTCACTGTCCTGTCTCACTGCCTTAATGTAATGGTCTCTACTACACAGGCTTCCCCAACACTTCCCTCGGCTCACTGCTATCAGTACAAAATCAGGCCGCTCAAATTGTGCTGGGTCGGAAGAGACATGATCACATTCTCGCCAGTCTCAGATTCCTTCACAGGTTTCCTTCAAAAAACTCTGCATTGTTCACAAGGCCCTACATGACTGGACTCAGAAATACACCTGTAAACTATTTGCTCCATAAACATCCAACTCGAAATCTCAGAGGTCTGCGGTTTCTCCATCTCAGATATAAAAGATTTGAGGCCACTCTCTTCAAAAGGGGTCATCCCTTTGGAGCTCTGTACACACCCTCCTGAGGCTTGAGAATTACTACTTCAAATTCAGGAAATCCTTCAAGATGCACCTCTTCACCATGCCATGCACTATGGTAGACATGGTGTGTCTGACTGACTGACATACATAAGTCTCAGTCACACGATTGACACTAATTCACCTATTTCAAGGAGGCTTCAGACTTCTCCGCATTCAATACTTTGATATCTGTTAATTCTTTGGTGAGACCACTGGACAACATAGTTGATTCAAACGCAAAGCATGGTCTCTTTCCATGATCCTACTAGTGGCCTCCTTAAAGATTAGCAGCTTCTAAATGAGGTAATTTGGAGCAATTAAGAAAAACCCTATATAAAATAAAACAAAATATTGTTTCTGCATATTTTTGGTGATTAAAAATAGATGATGCATTGCAATGCCAATGCTCCACAGGATCTGGAATGAAACACCTAATAGGCAATATCAGGGGGTGAGAGAAAAATAGTTTTCTGGGTGAAACTAAAGCTAGCTATACATTTATTTTAAAATGTTGCTAACAGATAATCTCTGTCAAGTCAGAACAAAAAAAGAAGGAAAAAAGCCTGCACTTATGCCGTTTAGCGTCAACATTCTAAAACGTTAAAAGTCCTATTTGCAAAGGCTTCATTCTACTTCTCCCAAATGCATCTATCAGCACACTATCAGCATTGTATCTGCTATATGCACCTTTAAACACTTCTTTTGTCCAAACATGTGTACACTTAACAGCACACACACTTACTAAAGTCCGTTACAGTTGGTAGCAGAAGCCTTCATTGGGTGCCCGAGTGACTTAAACTGAAAGTCTTGTCTGAAAATACTCACTATTAGAGTACCCACTGTTCAGCGCAAAGTGCCACTCAGCTTAACTGCTAATAATAGTTAATGAGTAGCTCAGCCAGTCTCTTCAGTCTTGATAGCCTTTAACTGGTGTTACTGTGCTGCCTTTACCTTGCCACAAGTATTATACTTTCTTGTGACTTACAAGCTTTCTATCTGCCTAGAAACTGAGTCAGTAATGAATCACCTGCGAGTATACTACAAAACTACAAAAAGGCGAACAAAATGTGTAAATTGACCTAAATCAGGATTTTTTGCAGAAAAAAAAGGTGCCACAAATCTGCAATGATCTCAATCATACTAATGTCTGACTGCTTACTCGGAGCTGGAATAGTACCTTGTTTCACCTCCAAAGGATGAGCTGTCAAGGGGTCAAAGGCGATCTATGAATGGAAAGAAATGCAGTGGTACTTTAGAAACCAAGAAATGGGTACTCCTAACAAGCACTGAAAGGATAACTACGACTTTGGATGCAGAACCTTAGCGTCGGCTAAAACAGCACTGTCAAATTCATTACATGCTACTATCTGACAAGAAACAAATACTTTCTATTATTGTATTGTTTTTAGATTCGTTATGGCATATATGCAGACAAAATATTATACATATATATATATATTCAATTAACTGTAAAACTCAGTAACACCCAGAAGGATGAGAAAACTGAACAAAATAATCTGCAACTATCAAGATCCCGGACCATTAGAAAACAAACGTTCATCAGTAAAAGCAGAGTGAGACAATAAAACGATATATGTGCCAGAGGTGTGTGCTTTAATACTCACACTGTCAACTTCGTAGCACTGCAGCAATTGTCTCAAATAACTTCACAAACGGGCCACGTTGCCCGGTTAGCTCTTTGAAACGTGGGAAGTAAGGAGCAGTTGCACAGCTCGACAAACAAGGACATTAAGAATCTAAGTTTCTATTGCAATTATGTGTGTTTGTAAATAGCCGCATGCCCCCATTAACTATTAAATCATTCACCACTAAACATCAAAGGGTGCACTATAAGAATTATTTAAACCCCATTTAAAAATAAATGTTTAAACGTAGGTGTTCTTAAGAAAGACTGTGTGAAAACACAACCGTAAATAAGAACACGTGATGCACTCACTGCGGCATAAGGACACACTTATTTGGCTACACAAATGGGGTAAACGATGCGCCGTGTACACAGACAATAGTTACAGTGGCTAACAAGCAACTCGTGTCGTTTTGTTTCGTTTTTCAGCTACAAAACTTTTTTTTCTTTTAAATAGATCAACGCAGCATAGAATGACAAATTTCACAGCGCACTCTCAATTTCGTCTGGTGTTTGAAGAACAAAGATAGGCTAGGCTACATCAGTTCCTTTGAATTACGCCTTATGGATTGCCTGCGACCACAGAACGTGTAGCCTCTTTACGAAAATATAGTTTGAAACATTCGATACAGCCCAGTACCACTAACGGTAAAAGCATTTCTGGAAACACTGACAAAAGAAGAGGTCAGTGACGGGAAATGTCACTGACAAGAGAGAGACAATTAATGGTATGAACAGGTGAGAGAACGAGATTGCAAGAAAAGAGAGCGAGAACTACATACACGAAGAGACAGAAAGAGAAAACAGCAGTCACAGAAGGCAGAGAGAGGATGAATTGGTAGAGTGACAGGAGAGAGGGCAGTCGCAGGGAAAACGGGCACTGACGCGCAAGTGCTTGAATCTGTAACAGCGAAGAAGTAGCAAGGCGTGACATTACTGCGATACAATTAGGATGCATCAGAAATGTTCTTACTTGCTAGTTGAAACAGCGTGGACACTGTCAGAATCCCTTCCAGCGCTAATGCTTAAACAGACGTAGAAAAGAAGCACTTTTCTATTCGGCAGCATTGTGTAAAAGAAGGTACGGTGACTCCGCTCACTCGGTAAATCCTTAACAACAGATTAGACGAAAAAAATCTCCTCCACAGTCTCGCCAAGGAGTACTGTGGAGGGCAAGTTAAGGTAACCAACCACCTGTCCGCACTTACACGGACCCTCAGTGAAATCAGCTTAATGCCTGTAGTCCGTTATTGATTTTTTTTTCTAACTGGTGTTTTGCGTCCATAATTTTACACTTCCGGGTCGTCTGGCGGCCAATCTCAGCGCCTAACATATTCTGGGAGAGTTCCGTAATGCGTATTACTACCTGGGATTGGTGCGTCGATGTTGCCCTAGCCAATCCTGGAGCGTTGCACGTATCTCCCAAACAGTTATTGGCTGTGGACACCGCGAGTGCATCTGCTGTGTATAAACAATCGGTGCCATCTTTTACCACAGTTGCAAGTCGCACTCTCTAGCTACTTAGACATCGCTTAATTCAGCGGATGGTCAGTTACTGACCAGACAATAACATGAGACGAGTAGTAATAGCTGGTCTGGGCTACGTAGGCCCTACTACTGGCACGCTCGATGCTAGATAGATGGCGGAAGTGGCGATGCGAGCGGTGATGCGGCCTCCTGGCAGGTTCGTGTAGGGCTCTCACCAGTGGCTTTACGCTAAATGAAGGGTCGCCGCGGCTCCCCGCAGAATGGGCTCAAGATGGGGAGTGGCGGTGAACCAGAGCAGCTTTCTTGAGAGTTCAACTATTTCGTATTCCATCCCATACATACACACGCTTTCGGCAAGGCATGCAGCGGCATATCATAAAGACTGAGGGGCTCCTTCAAATCAATCCCGGGGGCTTTGCTACGCGACTGGGCTGAGCCCAGGAGGTAAACGTGAGTGATAGTTGGATCCTGTCACTGTGGTAGCTTCTCATAATGCGGATTGGTTGGTTACCTTCACTAGTGGCAGCTAGCGAGGCCAAACAGAGCAGGCCTTTCTGGTTACCGTATGCAACTTTTCTAAAGCTCGGCCTGGTCGAAAATTGACATTTATTGTATAGCGGGACTTCGCCTGTGTTAATATCATACACGTTGTGTTTTTGGGCGTGGATTCTCCTGTCAAGGTGTCAGAGCGTCGTCAAGAATACAGGTCTGAATATCCAGGCCTGAGTTATCCATGTGTGAGTACAAATCTTGACAGTTAGAACCCATTCGGGAGGCCGCTGGCTAGGCAATGGCTACTGGGCCCCGTGGTGCCTGGTGTCGTTTTCCTTTTCTGCCCAGGGGCCTGTCCTACTATCGCTCCACAAACTGGGCCATGTACTACCCTTTCAGCACGTGATTCTCAGTGGTGGCGATGACCAGTAGTCCCAAGCTTCGTACTCTGCACGACCCCCAGCAGCGCAATAAGATAATTTCCCATGCCTCTTTGTGAAATACAAGTAGTTTAGTACACAGAAAGCAAAATTGTACACAGTAAAATAATGTAAGAATAACTTACACTTGTAGCTGTGAGTCTCCTATGCGTCAAAGCGGAGTCGCCCCAGGAGCATGTTGCACTATGGAAGAGAACAAGCTGCTTCCTATAAACACGTCATGTCAGGGCATACTTTCCCAAGATTGAGTGATTCAAAAAGCTATCACAGAAAAACGGGGTCTCACTTGCGGAGGCTGGTCATGGAGATCAGCTGCTCATGTGGCTCCGACACCTTTTCTACTTGACACAACAGAGTTTATTGGGTCAGGGGCCGGCAGGTCTCTGATTGTTTCCTGTGCCGTGCACGCCACGTCCAAACTAGGTGACAGACATTGCGCGATGACTCTCTCTGGAACTCTGGTCTTCGAGCAGGCAGCGGTGCCATGGGCAGCATCCCTCCTGCTTTATGCTCCTTTGCCAGTGTGCTGATCGTTATCTTGACGTAGTGCATGAGGTGAGAGCGCTGCTGCATTTATTTCATTTTGTCAATCCAGCTAGATCATAGTTTTCCAAACTTTTCATGTTGGTGACACACCTTTTAGACAATCTCCACCTAGTGACACTGTCATGAGAGCGAGCCGGCCCGAACCACTTTACGGTCCCTCCTCCCCCTGAAAATCTTGAAAAGTGCAAATGAGGTTAACATCTATCCCTTCCATCAAAACTAATTTGTACTTGCGAAATATGGGGACCATTAAGTTTTAGTAAGCACGTCTGCTTGCTTTTCTTTGTCTGACTTGTAGAGCCATGTTATGAGCAACATTTTGCAGCATCCCAGATATGAACACAGATGTCTGGAAATGGGGTTTGATGAGGAGCAGAAAGTAATAAGTTAGTCTGCATTGATCGTAATGCTGCCTAATGTATAAAAAGGACACACATTTTTTAATTGTTCTGTACCAAAGGGCAAGCATTATCCAGTAGGAAGGTATTGGAGCGCTTTACATGACCTTTGCTGCCCTCGTGTGAACATTTGCATGAAACTGGAGCCCGGCTCTCAAACCAGCACACTCCATCTGGACCGGGTTGTATTTCATCGAGGGGCCTAAACAGAGTTTCAACTTTTACAAAATTAACCTGAGGATCAGAGGTCACTGTAGCAAAGGAAACAAGGCTTTGCGCTCCGCTTGTGCATCTGAAAATGGTTCTATTTCATTGAGGGGCCTAAACAGAGTTTGAACATTTTGAGCATTTACCTGGGGAGCAGAGGTCACTGTCGCAAAGGGAACAAGGGCTCACGCTCGCCTAATGCTTCCTGCTTCTTCTTCCTACACCGCACTGCGTCACTGAATGCAAGAGCATTTGTCCTAATCTGGCTCAGAGGTCATCGTTGAGCGACACACCCACAGATGGGAGGTGACACAGTACTGTGTCGCGCCACACATTTTGGAAAGCTCTGAGCTAGATTATAGATTAATCAGTCTCCCCACTACCGCAGGCGTGGAGAGAGAGAGAGTCCCGGAAACTCGGACGGCTTCTTGGCACAAGTGGAGCTTGCTGGGTGAGTCAGGCACCAAAATAAGAGGAAGAGCTTAACCAGAGCCGAGCTGGCAGTGGCTCTGGCTCTCAGAGTCTGCACGAGCAGAGCACTTAAAGTATTTGCCACATAATTCATATAAAACAGTGTGCTATTCACAAACCATAGGACTGGCCCCACAGGACTGTTTTTCAATAAGTGCAACATTTATAAGGTGTGAAACTAATAAACAATTGCATATTGTGAAAACCGTGTGAATAATGAAAATGAGGAAGAAAGTAAGGAAGGGAAGTGAAAGAAGGGCATAAGGGACAGGAAGGGAGAAGTGGAGTTAGGAAAGTAAGAGAAAGTTTAAAACAAAAAGGGAGAAAGAACTAGGGATGAAAGATATATAGACGGGGCATTGAAGAATAACTCGAACACAGATGAAAAAAAATGCTAATGTTAAACCAACGTTTTGTTTTTAAAAGTTTCTAATTCTGTAATGTGCAGCTTTTCCGTATTGAACTAGAGGTAAACAAAATGCTATTTTGGCCACTTGTGGCACCATCATGGGACAGTACAAAGTCTAGTGAAGAGACCCTGGAGTTGTGCACTATAGAAGAGTTTACAGATCTCAATAATGGCACTAGCTGCAGCAGAGCACACATAAATGGGTAAAAACTTTCGAATTCCCACACATAGATTCAGCAGTGCAAGCTTCCCTCATGATTTTAGTGTGTGTGTCTGTGTTATTTATTTAGTGCTGTACAGTAGTGTTTGTTAAGGTAATTATGTGTGTCAAGGCAAATGCTTGGTGGAGTGAGATGGTGAGTGTTAGTTGTAGGTGTCAAATGTGGTAATGAATCTTTGACCTTCTTGGTTAATCCTCTCTTTTAACTCGCCAAACTCAGCGCTCTACTAAAGAAACCAACAGCGGACCCCACCGAACTCTAGAATTACCGCCTCATCTCGCTCCTCCCGTTTCCAGCCAAAGTCATCGAGAAGACCGTCAACAAACAGCTGGCCGCCTTCCTCGAGACGAATGGATCCCTCGACCCCTCACAGTCTGGCTTCCGAGCCAACCACAGCACCAAGACCGCCCTCATCGCTGCCACCGATGACATCCGAGCCCTGATGGACAACGGAGAAACAGCGGCCCTCATCCTCCTAGACCTCTCCGCGGCATTCTACACTGTCTGCCACCGCACCCTAGTGCAGCGCCTCAGCAACGTCGGAATCCAGGAGAAGGCACTGGAATGGATCATCTCCTTCCTCGACGGAAGAACACAGAGAGTCCGTCTACCACCGTACAAGTCAGAGGCCACCGAAGTCATCTGCGGCGTCCCTCAAGGATCCTCGCTGAGCCCCACCCTCTTCAACGTCTACATGAGCCCCCTTGCGGCCATCGCACGCCAACACAACCTCAACATCATCTCCTACGCCGACGACACCCAGCTGATCCTCTCCCTGACCAACGACCCTGCCGCCGCCAGAGCCAACCTTCATGAAGGGATGAAAGACGTAGCCGAGTGGATGACGACCAGCCGCCTGAAACTGAACTCAGACAAGACGGAAGTCCTCATCCTGGGCTCCTCGCCCTCCGCCTGGGACGACTCCTGGTGGCCCCCCGCCCTGGGCACCGCACCCAAACCGACAGACCACGCACGCAACCTGGGCTTCATCCTGGACTCCTCCCTCTCCATGACCAGACAAGTCAACGCCGTCTCCTCGTCGTGCTTCAACATCCTGCGCATGCTACGGAAGATCTTCCGGTGGATCCCCACCGAGACCAGGAAGACGGTCACCCAGGCCCTCGTCACCAGCCGACTGGACTACGGCAACGCCCTCTACGCCGGAACCACCGCCAAGCTCCAGAAGAGACTCCAGCGGATCCAGAACACCTCAGCCAGACTCATCCTCGACATCCCACGACACAGCCACATCTCCGGACATCTGGGAGACCTGCATTGGCTCCCCGTCAACAAAAGAATCACCTTCCGGCTCCTCACCCACGCACACAAAGCCCTACACGATCAAGGCCCGAGCTACCTCAACAACCGCATCAACTTCTACGCTCCCAAACGCCATCTCCGATCAGCCAGTCACGCCCTCGCCGCCGTCCCCCGCATCCGAAGAACGACAACAGGAGGAAGGTCCTTCTCCTACCTGGCCGCCAAGACCTGGAACTCCCTCCCGACCGACCTGCGCCTGACCCAAGACCACCTCTCCTTCAGGAAGAAGCTCAAGACCTGGCTGTTCGAGCAGTAGCAGCACCCCCCCTCCCCCAAGCGCCTTGAGACCCTCCGGGTAAGTAGTGCGCTCTATAAAGGTCCTTGATTGATTGGTCTTCATTGCTTGATTGTGCTCGCACGAAGGTGTAACTCATAGTCACTCATAATCACTCAATGTCACTCATAATCACTCAATGTCACTCATAATTACACTGACATTTTGAAAGTGTCACACATAAGCAATCTGAAACCTTGGCAGCTATGTAAACCCTTTATAAATCAAGCGCAAGCCTTGGGAGTCCACACACACATACTGGTTCAGTTTGAGGCTTGAACCAAAAATCCCTATCCCCAAAAAAAAAACAGTTTAACAGATAATAGCTGTTCAGGCATGCAGGGCCCGACAGCCGTGCAGCATGCAGGGGACATTCCTGTTCCAAGAATAATAAATTATTATTTACAGTACAATGTTGGGCTTTTACAGAGTTATGTAAAGTAAATAAAGGTACATTGAATTGGTTATAGTGTACAAGATGTACAGAGGATTGCTTTACAAAATCAGATAAAGTAGGTTAAGGTGTATTAACTGGATGGCTTGACAGTAAATATTAATAAACACTTAAAAGCATGTCTAAACGTAGCAGCGGATCTCAACAAAATAGGTCAACAATATGAGAAACGAAAAGTCTAGGTGAGAATATTTAGGGGTGGTGGGGTGAGGGCTATAACCTGGATTGCTGATCAGGAATAAGTAAACAATCTCAAGAGAAAGTATGTAGATGATTAACATCAATTTGTTTAAGGCATCTTTGGTCGTAGACGCCGGGACTTATGGTCAAAAGAGAACTCAGTAGTTGAATTAGTGTAAGCAAATTGTAATAGAGAATTGCAAAATCGAGGAGTTTGGTAGAGGGAATTAAGGGGCATGTGCATCACCCGGAATTAATTATGAGGGTAAAAGATAGGTAAAAAAAAGACAAAGCGTATGCGAACCCTGAGAGCAGTTTGTGGGCGATCGAGGCACCGGGCACGGCAGATTGGAGCCTGGGTCGGTGAGGCCTACCCTGCAACGAGAAGCCGGAACCGTAGGTGCCGTGAGCCCTAACGGCGGCGCGGCCGCATTGAATCCGGGCGAAGCACGGGCGATCCTAACTGCTGCCTGCAGGCGACGGACACCAGAGACTACCGGCAAGCAGTGCCCCGGGGACGACCCGGGGACAGAGAGGCGGTGTGGCCTAGAGGGTGAGGCGCAGTCGGGGACTCGATTTGGCGGCTGGGGCACCTTCCATCCGGCGCGGCCTTGGCCGTCTCGACCCTTCTATGAGGTGAGCGGGCCTGGAGAGGGAGGCGAGAGACCCTGTGAAGCGGCGGCCTGTGCGAGGGGGCACCTCCTCCTCGGCAGTTACATCGGACCGCGTTGGTGTTGTAGGGCAGGCGAGTGCGATCTATCCCCCCCCTCCTCCGCGCATTACCGAGTGCCCCGACTTCGCGGATTACTGCTGGGATGCCCCCGTCTTAGACACACGTGAGACACGGCAGCTTGGGGGGGACTCCACGCTGGGACACCCTGCATGCATGGCTTGCCCGGGTTGGTGACGCCCTCCATTCGGTGGTCAGGTCGGGCCGCAGCACGGGCCCAGGCGAACCTCTCTTTGACGAGCCTCTGTGCTTCTACCTGGGTCACGGGCAGCAGAGGTGGGGCGATAACGGCCGCAGCCACAACACAGTCCGCCAGCCTTGACTGGAGAGGTGCCGTGGGGGTGCTGTGGAGAGGCTGTATAAGCTCCCCATTCATGATCCATGGAGGCTGGCCTCGCCTGGTGCTTGATCCCTGGAATGAACACTGCGTCTGCTTGTAACTACAGGAAGGGAGCTGAAAAGCGCTGAAGGCATTGGCGGCAAGCACGAGCAAAAGAACCCCTCATGTATGAGAACCAGACGATCCTAATATTCCCGGACTATACTAAACTGGTGCAGCAACAACGGCAATCCTTTACGGCGGCCAAGGCACGTCTAAGAGACCTGAAGATTCAATACGCCTTGCTCTACCCAGCCCGCTTGCGGGTTGTGTTTCAGTCCCGTACCTTTTTCTTTAACACACCGGAGGAGGTATTCACCTGGACCGACGAAACTGTCAGAGTGAGAGTGCACACTCCACCGGGTCACGACTCTGATTCATCCTCGGCGGCGCCGCCGCGGCAGACTCCCCGTCGATCGCGGAGTACCAGCGACTGGAGGTCCCGGCCCAAAAGACGTTCTCCTTCTCAGGAGATGATAGAAGAGGGGCCCGATGCCCCGGACACTCGGAAGCCGGATCCTTGAGGGCTTGGGCGGACCTGAAGACAACTTGCATGCTCAGACATATGTGGGAGGCAAGGGGAGGTCAAGTGATTCCTACCGGAGACGGCTGAAGAACTTGAAGTTCACCATAATTGATGTTGAACTGTTTATAGCTAACTGATATGGGATGTGGGTGGGTGTGGGTGAGGGCAGCAGACTGACGGGAGGACACGTTCCCGAGTTCAGGGAAGTTTATTACTTCCGGGGCGTAAGTTGGGGATTGGGTGAGTAGTTCATGGGGATCCATTGGGGTGGGTGGCCTCCGGCCTCCTGTTGGGGGTCGGTGCTCACCTACACCGCGACAGGTACTTCAATGTTGCTGAGGTATGGGGGGGAGGTTGGGAGTTGAGGGGATGTTGGGAAGGGAGTTGTTGGGGAGGTGGGGGGGGGCACGAGATTGGGGGGGTAGTTCTCTGCAGCACGATGTCCCTTCAAGTTCCATTACAGACATGTATACGTTTACAGTTCATGACACCCAGGCAGTTGTTTTTTCTACCCATAGATGGCGGTTGAAGACCTCGGGCCTGCCTTCCCCAAGGCGTCATTGCGAATTGTGAGCTGGAATGTAAGGGGTATGCTTGATAAAATAAAGAGGGGCGCAGTTCTGCGTCTGGGGAAGAAAGAAAGGGCGGATATCCTGCTTTTGCAGGAGACGCATCTCCTGGGCACCAAAACTCTTAGCCTGCAGCGATATGGGTACCAACAGGCTTATCATGCCGGGTTTGTGAGGGGCTCCCGGGGGGTTACTGTTTTGATACACCGCAGGGTGTCCTACGTCCACTCGACGCAATGGGTTGATGCGCAGGGTCAGTATGTGTTTGTCAAAGGAATGATTGGGGATGAACCTGTGGTCTTCGGAAGTGTATATTCCCCGCCCCCATTGCAGTGGTCACTTGTAGAAAAACTGTTTACCATATGGGCTGAGATCCCGGACGTGATGGCTGTAGTCAGGGGTGACTGGAATGATGTTATGAATAGCCGGATGGATCGCCATAGGCTCGGGGGTGAGCAGGCGGCAGACACTCCCACTAAATTGAGTGATATGGTGAGAGGGATGGGCTGGACAGGTACTTGGTGTTATCAGCACACCCATAGCCGGGAATATACCAATCGCCTCCTTCCTTATATCACTGTCCTTATCCACCCAGACCAGGCAGAATTTATGCCTCTTAGAGCAACGAGGCACAATATTAGGCGTGCACAGGTGGCGGTAGAGGTGATGCGGGCCACAGGAACCCAGGCGGTACTCCTGCTTGCCGACATAGATAGGGCCTTTGACTCGTTGAGTTGGGTCTACCTCCATGCGCTCCTACTTCGCCTGAATCTTGGGCCCCAATTTCTATCATACTTGAAGTTGCTGTATACCGATCTGTCGGCCTCGGTGAGAGTGGCTGGGGCTGTATCCAACGGCTTTCCTATTGGACGGGGCACTCGGCAGGGGTGTCCCCTCTCACCGTATCTGTTTGCCCTTGCCATGGAGCCATTAGCGGCGTGGGTACGAATAGATGCACAAATGCAAGGCTTTGAATGTGCGGCGGGACCGTCAGACAGAATCGCTCTATATGCCGACGATGTCCTCTTCTTCCTCACGGAACTAAATAGATCAGGGCCGAGGGTCCTGGAAATAATACGGGTATTCGGGGAAGTGTCGGGGCTCCATCTAAATTTGCGGAAAGCCACGCTGTGGACACTAGGAGATCGCACGGAACTAGGGTCCTGGGCGTCTGCGTTGCAGGAAGCGACAGGGGGTCTTAAGTATCTTGAAGTGTTCCTGGCGGACTTACCTGGGGTCTCTTGGGAGCGTAATGTCGTGCCTGTCTGGGACCGGGTTCGATCGAAGATGAAAACATGGTCCCGTATGCTCCTGAATATTTATGGCCGCTCAGCCATTTTCAAGATGGTGGCCCTCCCGCGTCTGCTCTTCCAACTGCAGAACCACCCCTACCCTATCTCGCCACAGTGGTTTTGACAGGTCAACTCGGCGTTAGGTCAATTGCTCTCGGCCGGGGCTGCGGTGAGAGTGGCGCTCCGTACCTGTTTGCTCTCCACATACTGCGCTGGATTGGCAACGTCAGATGTTTTGTCCTATTATCAGGCGTCTCACCTGTTGATATTGAACGAATGGTGGTATGGGGACCGGGGAGACCCAGCGTACGCCCTTAAGAGGTATCTAATGGAACCGGACACCCTACACACTATATTGTATTCGGCTGGGAAGAGGCTCCCAGTCGTCACTCAGGTGGTTTTCCGGATTTGGCGACAGGCGCTACGCCACATGGGATGGTGGAACAGACTGACGGAGGAAACCCTGTTGTAGCAGAATGGACGGTTGCTGGCTCTGGTGTCCCTACAGGGGTTCCGCGGCTGGGACGTGATAGGAATATCGGCGTTGGGCCATGTTATGAAAAGCACGACCCTTAAATCGTTCCAAGAGCTGAGGGAAGACTATGACATGCCCCGAACCCAGTTCTTTAAATATTTACAGTTCCGTCATGCCATCTCACCCGCCTTGGAAGGCCTGGACCCCTTGCCCGAATTCAGTCCCCTGGAGGCTAAGGTATTCATGGGGGAATTGGAAGATAAGAAGCTATCCCGCATCTACCAGACGTTAGTTACGCATTGCTCCCCTTCGCTAGATAAGCTGCGGACCACATGGGATGGGGACGTGGGTGAGCTGGAAGCAGAAGATTGGAGAGAAGCCCTTGAAGCCCCAAGAGGAGCGGCCATTGCCGTACACCTACGGTTTATTAATTTCAAATATTTACATAGAGCTTACTATGCTAGGGAGAGGCTATAGCGGGCTGGCCTGATTGCGTCCCCTGAATGCTTGAGGTGTGGTCGGAAGGTGGGCACATTTATACATACGGTATTGTAATGTGGTGCGCTGGAAAGGTTCTGGGCAGGTGTATGGGACTGTCTGTCTGAAGTGTTGGGTTGGGAGCTTCCCCGTACGCCGCAGTTGGGCCTTCTCCATGTTATGGAACAAGTGGGTGGTAACATCTATAAACAGCATTTACTGCTTCTTGGCCTTACATTATCCAAGAGGAATGTGGCTCGAGCCTGGAAGGACCCTAGGTCCCCCCGGTGGGAGTATGGAAAAAGAGTTTAATTTCTGCATGGGGTTGGAGCGTCCAGTGTTTGAGGCCCGAGGCTGCCCCAGGAAACACTATAAAATATGGAGGAGATGGGCAGATTACAGAGGACTGTGGCTGGAGCCGCCAGTGCAACTCGATGTTGATGCAGGACAGATGCGCTTAGATCCTGGGTGAGGAAGAGTATACATCGAATGTTTCATAAATTATCTTTTCTTTTTAGGAATGTGTGGACATTGTGTAGGGGGTTAGGGTGGGATCCGGGTGGGGGAAGTTGGTGGGGGGGAGGGGTGTGGGAGGGCTGGGGTAATTGTTTTCCTTTAAACTATTGTATAGATTGCCTTTCAGTGAATGTTGCTCATCTGCTCGCAGCTCCTCCGGGGTCTGGAGTGCTGCGTCCTCTTTGCAATCTCTCAATAAAAGTTTGTTCTGAAAAAAAAAAACCACAAAGCAGAGGTAATCTAACTAAAAGTACAGAAGGACATAAGAAGTTCAGCTGGTGCACCAGTATTATGGAACAGTAAGGCTCAAAGTGGAATATAAAAGATGTGTGTTGGGAAGTGCAAGGTTATCTGTTATAGGGGCATGGCGAAACAGCATGAGTCCTAACAATCCTTTATAAGAAGCATGGCCTATGTAAATAAGGCCTGGGCATAAGACATGAGCTAGAATTCTGTGCTTAGCAAATAATTCTACTCAAAGAGTATGTGAATCCAGCATGCAAAAACGTATTCATACATTTTAAGCATTAAAGCACTTCACAAGCTCTATTGCCACTGATAAGTAGCAAGTGTCTCAATTTTGTTATAGGATTGTCCATGTGCCTTCAGGTTTGCATGGGTTATGACCATTATTCTGAGACCCCAGAGTACACAGCCAATGGCAATTAGTAGCAACTGATAAGAACAAATACTTAAAAAATAATTGTCTGCAAAGCCTTACTAACTTCAAATTGTGTCCTTCCGCAAAGGCCAAATCGCAACAATTGTTAACAAAAGCTTTAACATTTGATATTTGATATTTATGGGCATTTGTAAAGCGCAAGCGTTCGCTCCCAGGGGAGCATCATGGCGCTGGGCGAGCTACAGAGGAATAACTGAAAAAATGGAATGGATGGAAGAGAGAACTAAATGGCGGCCAGGACAGAGGAGTCTGGTAGTTTGTAGACCCATGTCTTGAGGAGTTTTCTGAAATTGTTCTCATTGTCTATGGCTCTAAGGTCGGCGGGTAGGGTGTTCCAGGCCTTGGCCGCCAGAACATTGAAGGATTTTCCTCCTCTGGTCTTATATTTAAATCTGGGAATTTGAACGAGGTTAGTCCCAGAGGATCTCAAGCAACGCGAAGGGTTATAGTGCTTGAAACGGTTTACAAAGTAACGGGGTCCTGTGTTTTGCATGGTTTTATGGACTGTGAGAAGCAGTTTGAAAAAGATTCTTTTGTGTAGTGGCATCCAGTGAAGTGAATTCAGGGCTGCAGACGCAGATGCCCTTCTAGGGAGTTGTAAAACCAGTCGAGCTGCAGCATGTTGTAAGCTCTGCAACTTTCTGAGGGTAGATTTTTTCACTCCGGCCATAAGGCTGTTGCAGTAATCAAGTCGGGAAAGTAGAAGGGCTACCGCGACTGACTTTCTGGCTGCAATTGGGAGGAAATTAAAAAATTTCCTCAGAGATTTTATTAATCCAAAGCATCGACCGGCAGTGATCTTAACATGGTCGTCAAAAGTAAGGGAAGAATCGAATTGTACGCCCAGGTTTCTAGCTGGTGTAACTGCACTGGGAGGGGCCTCGGATCCTGTGGGCCACCAATCTTTCGGGGAAAAAGAAGGATTCTTACCTATTGGGATGATCTCTGTCTTTGCGCTATTGCATCTAAGATGATTAGTATTTAGCCACTCAAAGACGTCAGAGAGGCAGTTTTTGAACCGGAGCTCTGCGTCAGTACGCTGTTTGACCAATTGAGTGTCGTCAGCGTAGGACGTGACCAGGATCCCATGTGATTCTATCACAGCTAAAAGGGGTGCCATGTAGATATTGAAAAATAGAGGGCTCAATATGGATCCCTGGGGCACTCCAGATGTAATTGGCTTTTCGCAGGATAGGTGTGGTCCTAGTGCCACAGTCTGGGACCTATTTGATAGGAATGATGAAATCCAGGCCAGGGCTGAGTCTGTCACGCCAATCTCTCGCATTCGATTGATTAGGATAACATGCGAGATAGTGTTGAATGCTGCTGTGAGGTCCAGCAGGATGAGGACAGCTTGCTTGCCCTCATCCTGTAGGAATTTGATAGAATCAGCAAGTTCGATCAAAGCTGTTTCGGTGGAGTGATCGGAGCGGAAGCCCGATTGCTGGGGGTGCAAGATGGTATGGGCTTCTATAAAGGTTTTAAGCTCCTCGTGCACTAAGTGCTCCGTGACTTTGCCCAGAATAGGAAGTAAGGAGATGGGGCGCATGTTAGTCAAATCTGTAGATGGTTTGTTCTGTTTTTTCAACAGGGGTTTGACAGTAGCCTTCTTCCACTCGGCAGGTACAATTCCGGATTCAAGGGATTCATTAATGATTCCATTAATGTAAGGGTTGACTGTGTCAATCAGATGGTGAAGAATGATTGGGGGACAGGAATCCGTGGGTGCTCCTGATTTACAGGCCCGGATTGCCTTGCTTGTCTGTTGCAAGGATACTGGTTTAAAACTGGAGAGAGGAGGGTAGTTAACTGTTACTTCTACGATGGTTGTCGAGGGTGGGGGAAAGTCTTTCTGAATGTTGACAATTTTGTCAACGAAGTAGTCAGCAATTTGGTTGCAAAGACTCTCTGAGGGAGGTACATCGGTGATGAGAGCTTTTGGATGAGTGAAGGACTTAACTATGGTGAAGATGGTTTTTTGATTTTGGTGCGCTTCCATTATAAGATTGGTAAAATATTCTTTTTTAGCTGCTTTAATGTCAGAGAGATATACTTTCCTCTGTTGGACATAGCGTGTTTTGGAGGTCGTGTCATATGCTTGTCTCCAGTGTCTTTCTAGTCTCCGACAAAGGAGGTGGCTATCTGCCAGGGTCTGGGTGTACCAAGGGGCATTGGGTTTTTTCTTCTTGGGTCCCTTTCCTTGATTGTTTTTAGGTTCAGTGTTAACTGCGACAATTTGGTGCATCCAGATGTGGAAGTTGCAGGAGTCAACTTCGACATCTCCAGTTAGCGTGGGGGGTAAGGGCAGTGGTTTTGACTCAAGCTTTATAGGTTCAGCCACTTTCTTCCAGTTGACTGTGAAGGTGGCTTGGGTATGCCTAGGACTAAATAGGGTAGGAATAGGTATCGTGAGGTCAAAGGGGATGAAAAAATGGTCGGTCCAGATTAGGGGCAATGGAGGGGAGGTGGAAAGGGTAGAAATATTAGAACAGATGCCGTCAATGGTATGTCCAGCACTGTGGGTGGCCATGTTGATATGTTGGGAGAGTCCAAAGATGTTCAAGGACTGTAGGAAGGAGATAGTATGGGGGTCAGTGGATGATTCCATGTGCAAGTTCATATCGCCGAGGAGCGTGAAATTAGGGTATTGTAGCATGAGTGCGCCAAGGGCCTCATCTAAGGAATTGAGAAATGAGGAAGGGTTGCCCGGAGGACGATAGAGAAGTCCAGCCGAGAGGGAGAACGAGGCAGTGATTTTAATTGAGAAACCCAAGCTTTCAGCGTCCTTAAGGTGGTATAAGTCAAATGTGTGGCAAGGAAATGTATCCTTGATTATTAGTGCTATCCCACCACCTCGACCTGAGGGTCTGTCCCTCCTGAAAATGGTGAAACCAGGGGGGAGGGCAATAGCAAGATCAGGGTTGGAGGATTCGTTGAGCCAACTTTCAGTGATGAACAAGGCATCAAGCTCTTGGTTTAATATTAAATCGTGCACATCTTGGCAATGGCAGGCTAGAGACCTAGCGTTCACCAGACCTCCCTTAAAGAGGGTCAGGCGGGTGTTTGGAGAATCGTGCGTGTCGGCGACGCCATTTGTAGGTATAAGGGGGGTCCATTCACAGCAAGGACATAATAGGGGGCTGGAAAGGGGGTCAATATGGGGGCAGGCGCGACAGTGGGGAGCGGGTGAAGGGCGTAGGGACAGTAAATAATTATTATCATACCTAATGGCGGGTTTCAGCCTGACAGCATGCCCTGCGCCCGGCGCGATCCGGTCGCGGACGGGCGCAGACGGGCTTGGCTTAGGCGCGGCTTCGGCGCGCATCCGGCGCGCCAGCCCGCTGCGCCGTCTGGCCGGTCTGCACATGATATAGGGAGAAAAGGGGGCGGGAGTATAGCGCGACTAGAGCGCTCTCCCTGCCTCCCTCAAGATGGCGCCCACCGTCGCCGGTATTCGAGAAAAGCGGCAATGCCGAAATATGGAGTTTTTAGAGTGTCAGCGGTGTCAGTGTGCCTAGCAAAGTATTTCCCCTTAACTACAGGCAAGCCCCCCCAATATAGAAACAGTAAAACAAGTAAGTTTAAAAAGTGCACAAATGCTTTTTCGCCGTTTTAAAAGGTGCAATTAATTCACCACAGTTTATCAGCAATCAGTGCAGCTCGCAGCCCCAGTGGCCTCACTAGGGAGAGCTACTGTGGGGCACCGAGCGCGAGAAAGACTCGAGTTAAGTATTCCAGGGGGGCGGGAGTATAGCGCGACTAGAGCGCTCTCCCTGCCTCCCTCAAGATGGCGCCCGCTGTCGCCGGTATTCGAGAAAAGCGGCAATGCCGAAATATGGAGTTTTTAGAGTGTCAGCGGTGTCAGTGTGCCTAGCAAAGTATTTCCCCTTAACTACAGGCAAGCCCCCCCAATATAGAAACAGTAAAACGAGTAAGTTTAAAAAGTGCACAAATGCTTTTTCGCCGTTTTAAAAGGTGCAATTAATTCACCACAGTTTATCAGCAATCAATTAAACTTTGTTACAGATTTGATTTACACTTTCCTTCTTCAATCCTTCTAAAGCGGGTTGTAGGTTGTACTGGCTATGTAACTGCCTTCTTGTTTGTAGGAAACCTGGCAGTGCAATGAGTTTGATCTAAAACCCTTTTGTGATTTCTAAGTCGGCTACAACTTCAGCTAGATGTCATTCAAAGGGGGGTCTGGCTAGGTTACTAGCAGTTGGAATTGTAGGAAAGTTTGAACAACTCCGAGTACATAATCAATGTGTTGGCAGTTAAGCGTTGGATCTTGACTTCCGAAAATTATGCCTTCTTCTGGATGATGCATATACCTCTCATTTAAAAGCCATGCTACATTTTTATAGATGTAATTTAGCTGACTACTAAAGTAGAGATCAAGGCAGATTGTAACAGTTATATTATGCAGTGATTTCAACACAAAGGAATCAAACTCTTTGGCAGAGGCCTATAAAAATGAAGATGTTGGAATTGCATGGAATATTCCCAAAGAAAATCAGTGTAGACAGGTGCTTTTTTCCCTACAGAAGTGGTCAGAATCCTGTTATGTAATGTTTGATGGCTGGAATGAAAGTGACAGGCCAGCAAAAATATTCTGGGTAGGGGTGATTAATAGTACGATAATTGGGTATGTAATTACACCCCATTGATTCTTACTCTCTTTGTATTAATATAGTCCATATTGATTTATACACCCCTAATGGAATTTGGAAGGAGGGTAGGCTACATTTGAAATTATAAAACATGTTCACTGGGTTTAGAAAAAAATCTGTGTGAGTTGAAATCTATTGTTGCATATAATGCGGTACTTGATGACATTTTGAATGTACAAAAAACTTTCAGATTTTTTATCAATGTTAATTTCTTTGGTCAAATACTCCACTTTTCAGGATTCAAGAAAAGGCCAAAACCAAGTTAAGTATACCAGCAGGCAAGAAGGCATAAGGGTGGCAGCTATAAAAAAATTAGAAAATCCAATTTTGACATAAAAATATTTTACTACCAATATTAGGTGAGATTGTACAATTGAGACGAAGATTGAGAAATTGTCATTACTTAAACCGTGCCCTCAAGAGTCTTGAATCTTTGCATTGAGGACTCAGGATGAACAGAGTGATATTTTGTGTGCGAGCTGAAACAAAGTTAGTCAAATCTGGGTCACAGCGCTTCAAGTCAGATAAATTACCAGACCTAAATCAGCTTGTGTATAATTACTATTTACAGATTTCAGACACCCGGAACATTTTGTCGCCTGTTTAATGTTTCACTGAGAACCTCTTTGATTCCAGAGACCCAATGTTTCTTTTAGAAGTTTGTTACAGACTATAGACTTTGGATTGGCATTGATTTGGAACTTATTTGTATTTATTACAAACTATAAAATTAGAAGGCCATTCATTTCATTTCAAAATCTTTATTTCGGTACATTAGTACCATAAAAGATACATAAAAACATATACTGATGCATAAAAACATGGATTGACGTTATTACAAAATACCAAATGAAGTGCAGTCCACTAATTATTACGAGGAAGCAATGTGGGGTGTCTATCCTTATATTAAAAACCTTGTATAAATAGTTAAAAAGGAATTTATAAAATAAAAACATATAGCATTCGAAATTGAGTCCATGGTTATTCTAAGCGACCCAGCATTAATGATAATCAAAATATTTTATATATGTGCATTTTATATTTCATTAGTAATACAATTAACCCTGTCATTTCATAGTGCAGCTCTTACATCTCAAACACTTCTTAGCAATAACTCATCCTTAGGAAGAGTCCTATCATTCTCAGGTGCTCCATACAAATTAGTAAAATGCTCGATCCAGGTAGTCTCATCAAGGTAAACATCCCTAGATCCTTTTTCTTTTTTGTTTCCTTTAACCACAAGTTTCCAAAATTACATTTGATTGTTATTCTTAGCGGCAGAAAGCAGATTGGACCAAATCTCTTCGTCCCATGATGCTTCAGCCTTCTTTTGTACTCTCCTGTATTTGAATCTAGCTTCTTTGACCATTGGCATATTGTTGTTTGTTATAGCTTTAACCAATTCATCCTTAGCAGTACGACAATCCTTATAATACCAGGATTTCCCTGCCAGCTGAGGATTTCCGTTTCTTCTGGTCTTTTTTGGAATTTTTGTTACCAGCGGGATAAGTGCTTTAAAGAACCCCTTATGAAAATCTAAGAATATGTTTCTTTCCACTAATGTGGTCCTATGTCTACAAAAAGTATTGGCAAATGTATTGCAAACACTTGCCAGCATTTCACCATGCTCCAGCATGTATGCCCATTTAACTGAGCGGCGATTATTGCTAACTATGATATCATCTGGGCTCACGTGAGTTATACTGTTACTCTCAGTTAAGCTAGACAACAATCTACTATGAAAAACAAGCTCAAGCGGACGATGGTCGCTCTCTACTCTTGGCATAATCTTTAGATCTACTGCATACGGCCAAATATCAAATGATAAAATTATATAGTCGATTTTGCTCTAGGACTTATTTCTACAAAAAGTTGAGGCCTTTGGTACGTCTGATGGTAAACGTCCATTACATTCTCTCAGGCCATGCCCAATCATTAATCTCATAATCTGGAGTGCTAGCACAGTACACAGAACCGTCTTACAATTGTGCATTATAGGAATCTTGTTAGCGCTGTCTTCATCTACTAAGCTGTTTCCAAGCCCTGTAATAGGTTCATAGTTACAATTACAGTCACCACCTATTACTATGCTTATCCTTGTACCTAGTCTAACTCTTAGCCTCTTAAGCGAGATATTGAGCCTAGATTGTATGACCAAAATTCCTTGGATGAAATACCTTAAAACTAGTTTTGGTAAGGAGGGACGCTTGGATTTGTTTTTAAAACCGGAAGGAATCACTAGAAAAGACGTAGCGTATATTAAACAGTCCTTCATTGCACGCAAAACAATGGAAAGGCAGGAAAAGGACCTGTTGAAGCCCAATGTCCGTCTCCATATGATGCTCAAAACCTCGCCTGGTGTGGAACCATATCTACTTTGGCCACTACCAGCCTATGAGCGTTTTTTATTAATTAGGTTTAGGTTTAATTTGTTTCACCTTTTAACTCCTTCCATGCTCATGACGAGCTCAGCTCGTCATGAGGCACAGCAGAGCTGCACTCATGACGAGCTGAGCTCGTCATGAACAATGGAAAATCTGGGATCCCAGCACCGGAGGGGAAAACCCTTAGCAGCCATGGAGTTAATAGCAGTCCCAAGGGGGTGTCATAGAGGGACAGTGTTAGCACCCTGTGGCTGCGTCAATCTGTCTCCACAGGATCTGCTGCACTTTATGTTTCTTTGTAAATATTATGAATTCCCCAGGGCTTTTTATCTTAAACCTATTTTAAAAAGACTGAAATTCGTACAAGCTCGCCCTGCACTACTTTATTTACAATTGTTAAAACCTGATTGCATACCCCATGTGGCCGGCTTTTTAAAAAGCTCATTGAAGTATAGAAAATGCCTGGACACCTAGAACTGTATAAGGAATCCCCCGAATGATGCTCTCCCTAACGTGCAATATCTGGATTGTAACGTTATGGGAAAAAAAAATCTTGTTTTAACTGGTGTATATTGTATCATTTATTTTAACTGAAAGCTTGAAATATATTTTGTTCTATGAACTTTTATGGTTTTGTACAAAAAAAAAGAATAAAGTACTTTGAAGAAAAAAAAATTGTATCTAATATAAATATATATATATATATATAGAACAAATGGAATCCATTTGTTCTATTATCGCTGACTCCTTAAAAGCTGGGCAAGGTCTATTATGGATATTATATAGGTGCAGCACCCTTCTATCCTTGGTTATTATTTTTATTCCAAGTATATCTAGCGAGTCAATACATAATTGTGTGACTAATGTTGAGGGTCACTTTTACCCATATTACAAGGCCACCAGAGGGCCTTCCTCTTATTGATGGGATCGCAGCTACATAAAAAGTTTGATACCCTACCCTGTGTGGAATCTTAATTGCCCAAGTCTCCTTGCAAGAAATCTACATGCATTTTTAGAAAATCAGATGTATCTCTCCATTAGTTTTATACACTAATAACCATTTATTTAGCACTTACCAATCAGTGTTTATTACCACCAAAAGTAACCCTTTTTCTTCAACCTTAAAAAATTAAAAGATTATGGAACAAAACAGTAAGGTTCTATATATATTCCTTGCTGTTGAATGCAGGTCATTGCTGTAGTGGCACAATTAACTAAGATATATGCCAAGGATGTTAACGTGTGACCTACAGGGAAGACATGGATCTATGCAACAAAAGCATTATCCCGCGTAGCTATCAACATAAATAAACAACAAAAAATCTCTGATCTACATGTTGCATGCTGTGCTTTCCAGCAGGCACATAAACCCTCTATGCAATTTTATAGTGAGTGCATTACCCACCAGTTATTCATTTTATTGCTACTCATGGTGTCCCAGTCTTTCTTACTTAAGATAGAGGCCCCGGCTCACAGGCAACAGAAACTTGAAAAAATGCTTCTATGTGTTTTGTAGATGTGCAATATCAAGTATTTGACTTTTACATTGTGCTTAACTCCTGTCTTGTGATAGATGTACTGGCGAATTTGCGTAAAAGAGTCTAATGGCAGCAGTTCATATAGAGATGTCTGCTATAGAAGTGTCATTGCAGCCCTGTGTTACTGTGAACAATGCCTCTCACACCTTCACCCATTAGGTTTTATAGCCACCTCTCAGCGTCCGCTGTGGAAGGACAAAGGATAAACTAACCTCTCTGCAGCCGCACCTCTGCTCTGATGGCTTCCTGAGCAGTACAGGCATATCATTGTGTACAGGTGACAAGAGCAGCTATCTTTTGTCCCAGCCCGGGCTTCCATGGTGACTAATAACTGCTGCAGAGGTGATCGGTGAACGGAGTGACATCGGCATCAAAGCCAGGCCCTCGTGAGTACCGGAACTGTCCTTGATCGAGGAAAAGTGCCGGTACTCAATGGGAGAAAATGAAAAAGTGCCGGTACTCATACCGGTGAGTACCGGCCCATTTAAAGCACTGGAATGGGCAGATCTATAAAAGTTGCTATAATTAGCAGTGAGCCTTTGCTTAGCTCTATTTTGTGTATCAACTTGTAGGGTAGACTACACTTGCGGGTATTTGGGCACCACCCGAGGATTCCACTGTCTATAACATACAATTCTCAATAGTAGGTAGTGGAATTATTTATTTCAGGCTAGGAGTGCTCGAGAAGGGGGGCGTGGCCAAGCACGCGATGTAGAAAGACGTGCCCGGGCTGAGCTCCGAGCGAAGCTCCCCTTCCACGGGCTATTTATCCTGCATTCTTGGCGGAACCGAGCCCAAACTCAGACCGAGTGTACCCGGACACCTGGCCCACCTCCAGGGCGATTTTTGGGCGAATCGGAGCACCTGACTCTCCGACCGGCAGCGGCCCTGACGGCTGGCTGCCCAGAACGTACTTCCGGCCGGCAACCCTTACTACCTGAGGCCGGGGATCCGGCCTTGCGGGGTAGGCCGCAAAACGAGTGCCCTGCAGTGCGCAATCCAGCGGAGTAACGGGACCACGTCCCATACATTGGACATTTACCAGCGACCAAGCTCTGCAGAGGCCCCGGACACCAGCGAGAGGTTCACCGCCAAGGCCCACGGAAGGCCGCGAGACCAGCCCACCCCACCTGCCACCGCTGGGGGCGCCCCGCCGAACTCCGAGAATACCAGGGGGTGAGTGCGCGAGCCTGGCTAGAGACCCACATTGGCGCCATTGCCCCAGGGCCCTGCCGGCCCACAACGCACGCAGACCAGCACGGTCCACAGGACCCCCCCGGGCCTGACTGCCGCCCCGACATAGGCCCAGCCCAAGAAGGGAGCCTACGACATGGTACCGGACACATCCGGCGACCCAGCCACCCGAGGACCCTAGACGCTGCGACCACCCACGCCAAGCCGGCCCGTGGCGGTCTGTATCACCGCCCCTTCGTACCTACCGGCACTGGAGCCACCCGAACCGGCTGAACAGACACCGGAGGGCCGCCGAGCCGGGCCACCACGAGGCCCACATAGGCACCGCCACCACCAGGCACGGCAGACCACCGCCGGAGACTGCACGGCCCCATCCTCACAGGCCTCTGCACCTGCCTATCTCCAGGGGTCGGCACGGGTCGGCACCGGACCCTCCTGGCGTCGAGAGGCCTAGACCGCGCCACTCGCGGACTGTGGCCGCATCGCATCGGCCCCGCTGATAATCGGCCCAACACTGAGAGACTCTCCCAGCCTGGCGCAGACACGAAAGCTACGCAGCTCGCACAACCCACACCCACTGGGCCTGTGCCGGACGAGGTGGACCCCCACGCGGCGCTTGGCGACGCCTAGCATCATCTGGCAGAGTGCGTCCTCCCGGGCTCAGTGGACGGACTCACCGGGAGGGACCTACCGTTCCGACCCACCGGACCGCCACATAGCACAGACTGGAGACGAGCAGCAACCAGGACTTACACGGCGCTGACCGCCACAACTAGGAGTCCTCATAACAGCCGCCGCGCAACCACCCCGTCCTCCCTAGCCGGTTGCGTAACACGGAATCCCGGAGTCCTGCGGTGGGACGGTCCCTCCCCCCGCCTACGACCACACGACATCCACCGCGGGTGACACAGAGAACCTGTCCGAGAGACTCACACACACTGGTCCCTCCGCCACGCATTGCGAGAATATACCCACCCGCCTGACCGGCCGCAAAGGCCTCCCACATGTCAGGGGGGACCAGGGCAAAGACTGGCACAGGAGGGACCCTAGGCAAAGGGAAAATGGTGAAAAACACAGAGGCTGACCAGACTGCCTCCAAACTGGACACTATGCTGGTGGCCATGGAGCGCCTGGAGGAATCCATGCAGCTGACCCGTACGTCGCTGGAGAACAGGATCGACAAGGTGGCCGTGGATCTGACACTCCTCCGGGCAGACCACAAGAAACTGTCCGACCGCACCACGGCTCTGGAGCACACGATGGCGGAGGCCACACCTAAACTGGCTCAGACGGACAAGCACGTCCAGGACCTACTCAACCGGGTGGAGTTCCTTGAGGATAGGGCGGAGGACGCGGAGGGACGGGCCAGAAGGAACAACGTGCGCATAGTGGGCCTGCCGGAACGATGGGAACGGAGAGAGACGGCGGAACATATGGAGACCTGGCTCAGAGAATTATTACCGGAAGGCACACTGTCGCCACACTTTGTAGTGGAGCGGGCACACAGAGTACCATCCCGCCCACCCCCGGAAGGCTCCAACCCAAGGCCGATGCTCATGCGGGTGTTGAACTACCGCGACCGAGATGCCATCCTCCGCGAGACGCGGAAACTGTCAAACATACAGGTAGACAACGCCAAGGTGATGTTCTTCCCCGATTATACCATACAAGTTCAGCGAAGACGTCAATCCTTCCTTGAGGTGAAACACCGACTCAGACGCTTGGCTCTCAAATACTCGCTGTTGTTTCCGGCACGCCTCAGAGTGGTGGCATTAGACAAGACTCACTTCTTCGACACCCCAGAGGCGGCGATGGCCTGGCTGGATTCAGGAGTGGACACGAACCCCGAGCCCGCGCCGAGAGAACAACGCCGGAATCGAGGCACACGCAGACGGAGACAGCGACACACCTCGAGGGCCGGGTCACCGAATGTGGAAACGGAAATTGGCCCGACCCCGGAGCAAATACAGAATGAACAACTGGAGGCCGTCCGCATAACTGCTGTGACCAGCGGGTCACAATCACCTATACTGCTTTCCAACGCCAGCCCACGCTCACGCGGGAGCGAGGACGACGACTACCTGTACGGTCTACCAGATGACTCGAACCCGGAGGGCCTGCCAGACGTCACGCCCCAAACGTCAGATCTGATATCATAAGTACTCCTCCCCAACCCAGCCCTGGCTGGACCAGCGCGACTCGCATAGAGGAACAGCCAGCTCATCCCCATCGATGGCCCGATCGGGGACCCACATTGACACTCCTGGAGGCTCTGGCAGTCACGAATGCTACCTTCACCGAGGTCTGTGCTTTGCTACCGAACCCCCCCCCCCGCCTACCGGACTGCCGCGGAGCTGCCGTGGCGCCGGGTGGGGGACCGGGGCTCTCCTGCTGAGACGCCACCGGGACCATGACTTTGGAGGGGTGGACGGACCCCTAGAGGTGAGTGCCCCTCCCCCGGGGGAATGAGAGATGGGACCCCACCATGGGACCAACTGTCCGGGTCAAGTGACACTGGGAACCCTAAACTGGCTACGGACGCTATCACTGACTCTTGGCGCTCTTCTGGCCCACTGCCCGTGGAGGGGAGCCGCTACGGCTCTTTCGGCGCAAAGAACTACCTCGTTTAATTTCAGTGCTGTATTTAGTCAACCCCCCATTGAACTCACGGATTGATTGAGCTCGATAGAGCGTTTGGGCGGTGACTCGTTTTGTTGTTGCCCTTTTGGTATTATGTTTATGTTCAAGTTCTTTCTTTTGAGACTAGTGTTGGTACTGACCTGCTACTGCGTGCATCCTTGGGTCTGTGGGAGGGGGCGTGAGGTAAAAATGCTCATTATTCGTCGCTGCTGTGCGGGGGTGGGCGGAGCGGGCCGGGGGCCGGGGGGGGGGAGATGGATGCTTGGCCGCAATCAACACTGTGATGGCTACGTTTAAACTTTGTACCTGGAATGTCAGGGGCATGCACACACCCTCACGTAGATACCAGGTATATTCCTATCTTAAAAGGCATCAGATCCAGATTGCATTACTGCAGGAGACACACCTAGTTGCCACTGAGGTAGCCACGCTCCGCCGTAAGTGGAGGGGACAGATATTTGCCACAACCTTCTCAGCATTTGCGAGAGGGACCTTGATCTGGGTCCGGCCCGGGGTCCCGTTTGCACTAACACACAGCACTATTGACACTGAGGGACGCTACGTCTTCATACAGGGCAGACTTGACGGGCAGCAGATTGTCATAGCCTCCATATACGCACCTAATGTAGAACAAGGGAAATTCTTCACGCGACTGTCGGCAGCGATAGCGACATGGCCGGACGTACCCTTGATGATGGGCGGGGATTACAATTGCGTGTTGAATGCCTCCCTTGATCGCTCGTCCCTCCCAGCGGCGATCGCCCCGGTACAGGCGGCCTCCAAGGCCCTCCTTGACTGGGCAGCGCAGTGGAACTTGCAGGACGCCTGGCGCGTCAGAAACCCCACCGCCCGGGTGTATTCTTACTACTCGGGAGCCCACTCACTACATGTCAGGCTGGACAGATTCATGCTGTCCCGTGACCTGCTCCCCTCCGTGTCCGACACCGACTACCTAGGTCGGACCCACTCGGACCATAACCCGCACACGCTGGTATATGGATGGAAGCACCCGCGCCCGCCCGTACCGACGTGGCGCCTGCAACCGGATCTCCTGCTCGACACCCCATTCCGAGAGGAAATCTCCGGGAAGATCTTGCAGTACTTCAAGGACAATGTTGACTCGACCTCCTCCCCGAGAACCGAGTGGGACGCCTTTAAGACGGTGACCCGGGGAAGTTGCCTCAGTGTACAAGCGGGCCTGCGTAGGCAAGTAGAGAGAGATCTGATATAGGCGGAAACGGCACTGCTGGATAAGGAGCGGGGGGCAATAGGGGGCGATGATTCCCAACTCATCTCGGCCAGAGCAGACCACGCTGCCTTGATGGAGCGCCTAAAGAATATCAACTTCACTGCGCACTCCGCGCGCTCTCACAGCACGGGCGACAAGCCTGGCAGGCTACTGTCATGGTTGGTGCGACAAGACACGCACTCCGCATCGGTCCTATCCATCCGCACAGCCCAGGGCGTTGAGGTCTATACCCAGCAACAAATCCATGATGCGTTCACATCGCATTACAAATCCCTGTACAGCTCACGACTACGAGCCACGGTGGCGGAGATCACGGACTACCTGGCGGCACTGCAGCTCCCGACCGCTACTGCTGCCCAACAAGCAGAGCTGGGAGCCACGCTCACGGGTGAGGAACTGCGAGAGGTGATTTTCTCCCTTTCCAATTGCAAGGTGCCGGGCCCCGACGGGCTCCCGGCGGAGTTCTACAAGGCCTACTCTCTGGTGTTAATACCGGAACTGCTGAAAATGTACAAGGCGGCGCTGGAAGACGCTGAACTCCCGGCGTCCCTGAACGAAGCTAACGTGGTCTCCCTGCTGAAACCAGGCAAAGAAGCGAACAAACTCGGCTCATACAGGCCGTTAGCGCTCCTCAATACCGATTACAAAATACTTGCAGCGGCCCTGGCCCGGAGGCTTGCACCACTGGTCCCCACTCTGGTACACTCTGATCAGAATGGCTTTGTACCCACACGGAGCACGTCCCACAACCTACGCCGTTTTTTCAGGGTCCAACGTTACGCGACCCCTACCTGGCCGCGCTCGGGATGCATCGTGCTTGATTTGGAAAAGGCATTCGACTCGGTGGAGTGGCCGTATCTCCTCCGAGTCCTTGAGAAGTACGAACTGGGGGATACTTACGTCCAGATGGTGGGACTCCTCTATCAGGCACCCGAGGTCCGGGTCCGGACTGGACGGTTGTTCTCAGACAGGATCCGTATTGGGAGGGGTACCAGACAGGGCTGCCCCCTCTCCCCTATCTTATTCCCCTTGGCGATGGAGCCGTTGGCGGAGATGCTCCGCACTTCCGGAGGCACTTGGGGCATTCCGCTGGCGGATGGCATTCACTCGGTGTCTCTGTATGCCGATGATTTGTTGTTATTCGTCAGAGACCTCACGCGCATACCAGCGGCGCTCTCAGACATCTTTCGGACGTTTGGAGACATGTCGGGACTCCACGTCAACTGGGCCAAATCAGGGGCCTACGCATTCGATGGCGAGATGCCGCAGTGCGATGTACGCATGATGGGGGAGACACTCCGATGGCACCCGACGGAATTTAGGTACCTAGGGATCTTAATATATCGAGACCCTATGGATCTCCTGGAGGGGAACCTAGTGAGGGCCATCTCCTCGCTCACGGCCCAGGTCACTTTCTGGAATTCCCTCCCGTTGAATGTGCCAGCCAGGGTGGCACTGACCAAGATGATAATGCTACCCCGGCTTCTCTATTATTATACTAATTTACCAGTGTATGTGCCGGTACGCATATTTAGGGGACTGGACACCCTCACCAGACGCCTCATCTGGAATAAGGGGAGACCCCGGGTTGCGCTACGGACCCTGTATGCACCCACAGACGCTGGTGGCCTAGCGGTTCCCAATCAGGAGCTCTATTACTTAGCAGCGCAGCTGCAGTGGGTTGCCTATTGGCTGAGCGGTAAGAACCTAGCGGACACGGCCACGGCCGATACCATCCTATCCCCCGTACAGGCGCTCACACTCTTCCACCCACTGATGCTGGGCCGGCCCCCCACGCAGGTCCATGTAGCAGTGGCAAAGCGGTGCTTCGCACGGAGCCTCCGGCTCACCAAACACACGGTGCCCTATGCTCCGAACCTACCCTTGCTGGGGACACCCCTGGGCGCAGGCACGCTGTCCTCGGCCGAGCTGCGCAGCTGGACTGCAGCAGACCTGGATGACCTGGGCGGCCTGTACAGCGACGGAGAGCTGTTGCCCTTCGAGACCTTGGCCGCGGACACAGAGCTACCGGTGGGTCAATTTCTGACGCACGCCAGACTACTCCATGAGTTGACAAGGGCGTGGGGTGACCTCAGCCACGAGCCGTCCACTCACCTACTCATCCAATACCTGCATGTGATGGGAGATGGGTCCCACATTGTGCATTGGCTCGCACAAGCCTTACACAGCCACACGCAATTTTCTTCCCAGAAACTGAGGGAAAAATGGACGACCGACCATGGCACGGACTGGACGGACAACCAATGGAACGCTATTTTAGCAGGCGCCAGTGTCATTCCCCGCAACGCGCGATTCAAGATTATCCAATACTATATCATCCACCGTGCATATCTGTCTCCGGACAAACTGAATCGCTACTTCGGGCTCACTACATCGGCATGTCCCAGATGCGGCCTCCTGGACTCGGACTTCCTACATGCACTCTGGAGCTGCGCTCATCTTACCTCGTATTGGTCTGCGGTCGCGGGTATGTTAACAGCGGCCACAGGCGAAACCCTCCCCATGACGTGGGAAGTATGCCTATTGGGACTCTACAAGAGAACCAAGCAGACCAAGCTACGGGCACGCTTCTGGGACTTGGGCCTCATTACGGCCAAACGTCTTATCACACGACGTTGGAAAAGTCCCACCCCGCCACGCCCTGCAGACTGGCGCCGCTCTTTTTCCAACTGGGCCTGTGCGGAGAGTGTGTCACTCCATAGAGAGGAAACCGCGGGCCTACGGAAATACCCGATCGCCCAGGACTGGGACGCTGCCCTGATTGCATATCACCGCGCGTGCACCCAAGCCGGCATAGAGTACCGACTCGACGCAGAACAGGGAGAGCCCACTTGATTGCTACCCACGCCTGGCACAGACTCCGCCGCCCCTTTCCCCCCCCCCCCGTCCCCCCCTCCCGTCCTTCCCCCCCGTCCCGCGCGCCTCCCCTCCCCCCTCCCCCACCCGATGACTGGGGCCTTGCACGACGGAGGTGTCCCCTACCGCTCTCGCCCCCCCGCCGCTCGCCCCCCCCTCCCTCATGCCTTGCGGCCGCGGCGACGCCGCCTCCTCCATGGTTCCCGCCCCTACACGACCCACATAGGGTGCACCACACACAGCTAGGATCCTAGATGTACTACCACACACACGAATACTAGTCCAACAGTTGTTGAAATGTTCTTCCCTCCCCCCTGTTTTCGGCTACCCAGTTGACTCTTTTGGTTGACACAGAGGCCGTTCATACTATGCTCTTGATAACGCCCGACCACCCTTCCTCGTCTGCATCTCACATAAAGCTGCTTAGATGCGCCCAGGACTAGGGTGCGGGCACCCAGCGACCCCTACGACATCGGAGGGTATGATACTGCCTCTATCCCCTGCTACATTGACCAGGGAACTCCATTTCAAACGATGACTGTCGACTTTTCTTTTTGAACACGCTAGTTCCTTGTTGCAGTGCTACGAACTGCGGGCACTGCACCATGAGTCATTTCCTGGCACCGTCATATATGAACTGATACACTTCTACCAGCAACTGTTTGTTTTCACTCATGTGTAACTGATATGTCGACATGTACTATCTGCTGGGTTACTGTTTGTAGCAATAATTTGATGTTCTGATACTGTATGAATACCTACTGGCTTATCTGTGAAACTAAATAAAGTTTGGGACCGTTGGTCTTAAAAAAAAGAAAAAAATAGGAGTGCTCGAGAATAGTTGAAACGTTAAAAGAAATTAAGACTTGATGAATGTACTAGTAATAGTATTAAGTGTCAGCCAACAGATTAGGACCCAGTAAATTAAGTACTCCCCCTAATAAAGATCATATAGTAAACGTATGAGGGATTCAGATTGAAAAAAGTAGGTTTAGAACATTCTTTCTGCCTGTACCAATATATATTTATATATGTGTTTACAGCCTGATTGACGTAGTTTTGAAAGGCAAAGTGTGGTTCGTAAAATTCCTTGATTACGAACAACAAATCAGTTTAGTTCATAGAGGAACAGGTTTCGGTGACTATAGATACCTTGAGATAAGGCCATTGTTAGGCATGGTGTTTTATCATAAAATACATATCTTATATCGTTTTGTAGTGATATGTGAGACTTAAATGTGATACTTTGTGTTTCTGTGCCAACACTTAAAAGGGCAGTAGTCAATTGCTTAACGTAAAAAGTAGTATTTAATATGCATATATAAAAAGTTCAAGCAAAGCATTGAGAAGCACATTTGTTGATTTTAATTGTTTTTCTTCTTTAATTTTTAGAGTACAGTTGTATTTTGTATTATTTTTATCTGTGTTTTGTGTACGTAAGAGAAACAATACCATGTCCTGAAGAAGTGATTAAGAACATTAGCCACCAAAATGTGTCAATGATTCTCTGTGTCCACAATAAGTCTCCAATGAACAATTGTATATGAGATATCAATTCATAATTGCACAGTGACAATATTTACTCAGTTTGAATACTGATTAATGTCTTTTTGTAACTCTTCCAAGTGACAATGTGGTTAAATATATGTATATGTGTTTCTATGATCATGTTTCTGTTATTCAGAAAGTAATAGAGGAGAGAGAATGTGGCCTAACGGCTAGGGCGGTCAACCTCGGAGCTGGGGAACTGGGCTCGAGTCTCGGATGGGGCTGTTAACATTCAGTGATTCTGGGTAAATCACTTGATCTTCCAGTTCCTAACAAAAATGAATGTGTCTGTAACATAACAGGTGCTCATGTAAAGCACTCTGGTACCTTTGGGTCTAGTTTGTGCTATAAAAAACTTCACAAAAAAACTATCCTTTTAAAGGAACGACCTCGTTTTGAAAAAAATGTTTTTTTATTTATGGTTATAGTTCGATGTGGGATTAATTTACACCTGTTCCACAGATTACCCATAGTTGTTAAGTGGAGTTGAGAATATGTGGGATTTGGATGGTTTATGATTTTTTTTGCTATTAAGAAACCTTGGACACACAGCCTTTTGTATTTACATGTGGAGCATATATATTATAATGTGTGATTGGAATGTAATAGAATATGCCCAGAAGCATAAGTAATCTATCCTATGGGCCCATGTATGTGTATTGAGGAGTGAAATATACAGATTTGAAAATAACCTGCTGGTGTAGGCACCACAAGAGGTCAAATCGTGATTTGATCCCATTTTGCAACAAAGTTTAGGTCCAGCCTGGGGAAGTTTGTATTCCTTGCAGATGCTATAAAAGCATTGCGACTATCCAGACAGGATAGCACAATTGTTGTGTTTTTATAGTTATTTAGCCCCCATACATTCCAAGTGACAAGCCTGGGTGTGTGCTTTAGGTGTGACTTGGGAGTATGGCTGCACTTTTTTCGAGATATTTGTACAGTGTGACTTTAAGAGGCATATGCATTAGCTTCCTAAACTGTACCATAACTAACCATCAGTAACCATACACCCCAAATTGCCCCCTACCACAGTGACGCCCAACCTATCGTTGAGTAAGAATAAACTAAAGGGGTTTCTTGACTGTTGTAGCAGGGGAGTAGGAGTTAGAAGACTGACCCATGCTGGTCAGACCTGCAACTGGACCTAGAAGGATATGGGTGTCTGCTGCATCACTGGCTGGGAAGGCTGTCTGTACACCAGCCCCTCGGAATAGCCTTTACATTTCTAGAACTGATGAAGCAATGAGCCGTATTTCTCCTGTCTTTAAAATGTTTCAAAGCATTCTCCCTCAAGAGGCAGGACCCATTAAATGACATGTCTATTAGGGAGACCTGTACGTCATCAGAGAATGCAGCAGACCTCATCTAGGCGTGTCTCTGAACGACAACACTGGTACCAACCACCCTACCCAGGCAATCCATTGTATCCAGACTTGTGCTTCTAACATACTTGGCCGCATCCTGCCCATCATGTTGTCTGACCAAGGAGGCCCTAAGATTGCCGCGCCGCGCCACGTGACATAACATCCGACGAGCACACTATGCCATTGCCTGGGCGGACCGTCTGGGCGAACCAGCTGCTTTACTGTTTCCATACAAAGATAGGGCCTTTGACTCTCTGAGCTGGACATATCTCTTTGCGCTCCTCAGTCGCCTTAATTTTGGTCCTCATCTCCTGAAATTTATCCAACTTCTCTATACCGATATTACTGCCTCTGTCTTTGTGGCGGACACCGTCTCACAAACCTTTCCTATCGGGCATGGCACCCATCAGGGCTGCCCCTCTCTCCATATCTTGTTGCGCTTGCTCTAGCTGCTTGGGTGAAGGTAGATGCAGAGATCAGTGGGTTTGAGTGGCCTGGGGTGACGTCTGACCGCATAGCTTTATATGTGGACGACGTATTATTCTTCCTTACACGACATGACCGATCGGGACCCAGACTGCTCAGGATCATGCAGATCTTTGCCGACACAACCGGGTTATATATGAACCCCGTAAGTCTTACCTGTGGCCCCGTAAGTCTTACCTGTGGCCCATGGGCAATGCAGGTCCTTGATTACGATACACACAATTTAAGTACCTCCATAGGGTATATTACACTAGGTATCAGCTCTGGCGGTCAGGACTCAATGCGTCTCCACTTTGCTTGCGATGTCAGGCTGCAGCGGGTACCCTCATCTATACCGTATGGCTATGCACATCACTCTCAGGGTTCTGGTACAGGGTTATTGCATGTATGTCGCAGGTTTTGGGCTGAGACATCCCTTATTCACCCAAATTAACTCTTCTGCATATAACTGATGATATCGGGGGTAATTTTACTGGGCCTAACACTTGCAAAGCAGGACATTGCGAAGACCTGGAAGGACGCTTCCCCGCTCTCCCCTGGGGCTGGAAGAAGGGTCTTGATTTCTGTATGGGGCTGGAGATACCTAGATTTGCTGTGCAGGGCTGTACCCAGAAAATTCCATGATCTGGAAGAGATGGGCGGACTTCCGGGGAAATTACTTAAAAGCTATCCCAGATCGCACAATAGATTGACATTAGCCAGAACTACCACAAGGTGGGGTAAGCACGGAATCAGCGACTTAACAATTCACTCTGGGGATGACTTGACATGCATTGTATCACATTTTGGACATATGACACTTCAGTTGATTGTTAATATAATATGTTGGTATGCATTTGATCTGTTTCTGCACATTTGACTACAAAATGTCGACATCATCATGATTACTATGTATATTTTGCTGTTATGGTATTTGGCCTTGACAGGCATATCTTGACTGTTGACAATAACATTTTGTTGTGAAAAAAAATGGGGCCCTAAGATCCTCCGGGACCACCTGCGAGATCTGGCTGTCTGTGACCCAGAGGGCATACTTGTCGCAGCCCAACAACCAGACTGCATTCACAGAACACAGTGCCAGACTTGTGTTTGCCAAAAGCATCAATCGTCTTGAATTGTCTGGAGAAGTGGTTGAAAATGAATTCAGATTCACTTTACTGGTCGAAGCTTGCATAATAAGGCTGTCTGCAGTGATTTGCTTGGTGAGAAAATCCAGGTCGTCACCAGGTGCTGATCTATGACATCTGGCCACCTGCCTATTCACAGGCAGAAGAGAACATGGTTTTGACTAAGAAGCAATCAGAGTGTCTGTGGTGGCATCATTAAATGGAAGTAAGGGACCAAATATTGATGGTCCAGGCCGCAGAAGTTCTAAAAGAACATGTCTCAGTCTCTATGGTGAGCAGCTGTAATTCTAGTAACTCAGTTACCCTCGGAACCGCCACTTCAGATGAGGCGCTATCTTCCATTGGTATCCCATGTGGTAATTAAAGCTCTGTCTAAGGAGAGATATTAAGCCCCCTGACATTCTGTAAATTAAGGGATAAGGCATCATCAGTACAGTAAGAGGGGAGCAAGCTATTCAACAGCATCATCAAAATCCTGGAGTGCACCCTGCTCTGGGACGAGATCAGAGTTAAAACCTAAAATCTAATGAAGCACCTTCTGGTAGTTTCGATGTGGTAGAGTCAGGTTGCATGACCGTTTGCACTTTTATATTTTGTTGCGCAACATTGCTGACAGTTCGTGGCCTGACATGAGTGTCGGCATGGGATCTTCCGGTGGCATTGGTATGGCAGAAACTGGTGTGGAGCTAGAGTGAAGTTTGTATCTGAGTTGGTACAGGCCCTGTATCGGGTTCCAAGAAGGCAGACGGTGAGATGGAGGAACACACCTGTGGTATCCTGACTTGAAGTCCCTGTGGTTCTGTGGGGCTCAAAGGCATCCCACTTTCAGTTCTGTATAGAGCGTGTAAAGGAAAAAATATGGTCTTTACAAGTTAGTTTGTTCCACATACTTGACACTTAAAAAAATAGCTTATTGGCAAGTCTCTTATCAGGAATTGGCCATAAGGTGGAACTTACCTCCGTTGTTTGACTTCCTTTACTACTACTAATTTAATAATTGTAGGAATGGCTGTTGCACAAATGTTTACAATAGCCCGGGAGTGATAGCATTTAGAGATAAGGATGGTGTTTGCAGCACTCAAACTTGGTGCAGACTTGAATCTCCACTATGTCTCCTGGGACAGACCTTTATTTTGAACTGAGGCTAGAATGATAAATTTTGTAATATATTAGTGACAATGAAGCAGAAAAGACAAAGAAGACAAGTTTTACAAACCATGAAGATTTAGAAGCAAATTATTACGGTTACTGTCTCAAATCGAATCAGTTCGGTATAAATCAGTAGTCACATGAAAATAACATGTATGAATATAATCCAGGAAATTCAAATCAGCAAATGCAAGTACACTTTATTTAAGGAAGTGTGGCTCAATGGTTAGAGCGGCAGACCCTGATGCAGAGGTCTAGCCCGGGACCAGAGTTCAATTCCCCGCCTCGGCAGGTCTTGGGCTCAAAATTCCACGGACCTGATAATTCTCACCTCGGTGCCTATTCCAATCATGGAGTCCCACTCTGCAACTCTCGGCAATAGCTTGCTTAATCTCCACAACAGCCCCCAAAATGCTAAGGATGCCTGTGTTCCACCTTGGGGGTGCCCAGGAGTGGACGCCTCACAGGGAAAGCCAGGATGGGTTCCACAGCGGTATTCGCACAAGCGCCTTGAGACCCTTGCGGGTGAGTAGTGCGCTATACAAGTATACATTTACATTAAGGGCAGCATATGCAAGGTAAGGAAAAAATTCAGTTTCGATAAAATGAAACTCCCTAATGCTAAACTACGGTTGTGGGTAAGTCAGGAAATTTAGAAGGAGCAAATGTCAGCGTATATAGCATTGAAAGTAGAACCAGATTTAGGTTCCAATCAAGACAAGCATTAGAAATGCAATCGGGCTCGGATTTATTTGAGTTTGAGCTAATGGCATTGTAAATGCCAATGTCTTTTCGCCATGTGTTATGGAGTGTGTGCATGTGGTGTGTAGTGGAATTATGTGGGTTGGATTGTAATTTTACCAATGGTGGCATGCTGTGTTTTATATGAATATGTTTAAAAGTAAAGTGTACCATACTGCGATTGCTTGGTGGAAAAGTGCACTGCCGGCTGGAGGTGTGTGTGCCTGGTGGAAGGGTGCACTGACGGCTGGTGGGTGTGTGCTTGGTAAAAGCGTGCACAGATGGCTGATGGTTGTTGGTGTTTGTGCATGGTGAAAGCATTCATTGACGGCTGGGGGTGTGTTGTTCTGTGTGTTGTATTCTGTGTACTGGTGAGTGTGTGGCGGTGAGTCTGTGGGGGTGAGCCTGGGGAGTGAGTGTGTTGTGTTGAGTGGTGACGAGTGTGTGGTGTTGAGAGACTGAGGTGTGTGGTTTCTGTGTGCCTTATGTGTGTGTGGTGTGTATGGGTCTATGGTGTGTGTGTGTGTGCTATGTGTGTGTGGTGTTTTCTGCACAATCACACACTACCCCTACACATTCACACACTGCTCACCCGCACACTCCCAATGTCACCCTGCATAGTCACACACTGTTTATTCTGCACCTGCACTCACCGCCACTCTGCACTCACCGCTGCTCTGCACTCACCGCCACTCTGCACTCACCGCCACTCTGCACTCACTGCCACTCTGCACTCACTCTGCACTCACCGCCACTCTGCACTCACCGCCACTCTGCACTCACCGCCACTCTGCACTCACCGCCACCGCCACTCTGCACTCACCGCCACTCTGCAGTCACTCTGCACTCACCGCCACTCTGCAGTCACTCTGAACTCACCGCCACTCTGCACTCACCGCCACTCTGCACTCACCGCCACTCTGCACTCACCGCCACTCTGCAGTCACTCTGCACTCACCGCCACTCTGCAGTCACTCTGCACTCACCGCCATTCTGCACTCACCGCCACTCTGCACTCACCACCACTCTGCATTCACCGCCACTCTGCACTCACCGCCACTCTGCACTCACCGCCACTCTGCACTCACTGCCACTCTGCAGTCACCGCCACTCTGCACTCACCGCCACTCTGCAGTCACCGCCACTCTGCAGTCACCGCCACTCTGCAGTCACTCTGCACTCACCGCCACTCTGCAGTCACCGCCACTCTGCAGTCACCGCCACTCTGCACTCACCGCCACTCTGCACTCACCGCCACTCTGCACACACCGCCACTCTGCACACACGCCACTCTGCACTCTCTCTGCACTCACCGCCACTCTGCACTCACCGCCACTCTGCAGTCACTCTGCACTCACCGCCACTCTGCACTCACCGCCACTCTGCACTCACCGCCACTCTGCACTCACCGCCACTCTGCAGTCACCGCCACTCTGCACTCACCGCCACTCTGCAGTCACCGCCACTCTGCAGTCACCGCCACTCTGCACTCATCGCCACTCTGCACTCACCGCCACTCTGCACTCACCGCCACTCTGCACGCCTCCTGTCTCACGAGCAACAAAGACAGACGTAAACACACTCACAGCAGACGACTTCCGCATTCTTAATGAGGTAACAAGCAATGGAAAGGATGTATGAATGCAGCCTTGTGCTGATGAGCCTGGAGGCATAGCCTGGAAAAAACTAAAAGTTTACTAATATTCTATATTGATTTTACAGTTGACAAAACGTAATTATTAGTACAATTTTTAAAGCAGACACATGCAAACACACAAATTGTATTGCCGTATTCCAATCCAAACTCAAAAGAAGAATGGAAAGTTAAGTGATAGACCTCTGCTACCAGCGCCTAACCCACTGAGCTAGCCTCACAGATGTCAGCTTCACGGTGATGAACTGAGCTAAAAGTTCATGCTTTGCAGATTGCATCACTGTGGGTTTTTAATGTAATGTACTTTGTTTTTATGAAGTGCTGTATCCAAGGCTGTGGCTTTACAGCACGTAGGCAGATGAGGTGGTGTGCAGTGAGGCAAGAAGGGCCGAATAACTCGGACTAGTTCTGGAAGAGTCGAGTCAGTCTTTACCAGATTTCGGGAGCTGCCGCAGTGGAAGTGCTGATG
Source organism: Lissotriton vulgaris (assembly GCF_964263255.1). NCBI lineage: Eukaryota > Metazoa > Chordata > Amphibia > Caudata > Salamandridae > Lissotriton > Lissotriton vulgaris. The sequence continues at coordinate 249,737,528 of NC_141687.1, forward strand.
TAAGATGAGGGCTGGTCAGACGAGCTGAACTAAAAACAACTGCCAATGTTGAGATAAAGTGACTCTAGTCTCTTCCGTGCGCTTGCGGCTTGCACAATAAATAAAAGCAGCACTGAGTGTCTGGCAGCAGAGCAGAGGTGAGGCTGAGGCTGCAGTGCAGAGCGAGCCAGCGCGCGGAGCGCTGCTGAATGGTGAACGCGCCCCGGCCACCTGCATTCACTTAACGAGGCACGCTGACAGCTCCTAATTGATATTTATGGACGGCCGTGCGCGAAACCGCAGAGAAAATGCCCACAATGGCGGACGCAAATCACATATAGCCTTATGAGTCAAGGCTACTACAAAGACAGCACAGCGAACACGAACCACTATGCAGATGCCATAAAACAACCACGCGCACTAAGGAATGTATGGAATGTTTCTGGCCCGAGCCCTAAAGAAACCTATTTTTTTTTATAACAATAGAGCTCGAAGCTCCGCCCCACTTCGTGGTGACGTAGGCCGAGCCCTACGAAAAGGAGAAATGAGAAATGTACTTCTAGAAAGTAAGTCTAGGAGCAAAAGTCTGAGGAGGGAAGGGGTGTCCAAACATAACATTTCATCCAAGTGATACATTCTACATATTTCCACCTAGTAGGAGCCAATCGAAAAAAGTTCCGACTGTATTTGGTGCCCAAGAGAGCCCAAGGGCTCCCACCTCAGGAGGTCAGAAACATGTCTGTGAAATGTAGGTTGGTGCAGACCAGTCAGCTGAACATGAGGGAGTTGGTCGTTTTTTCAGGGGGCATCTCTAAGATGGCCCCTGAATGCATTTTACTATAAATCCACCTCTGGCATCAGTGTGGGTTTATTGTGCTGAGAAGTTTGAAACCAAACTTCTTAGCATTCAGTAAAGCCATCATGGAGCTGTGGAGTTCGTAATGAAAAACTTCCAGCCCATATAATCAATATGGTTTCACTGTACTTGCATTGTCTTAGAATGGTCTTAGACGCTCTAGGGGCATATTGCTCATGCAGTTATTCTTTCACCTGTGGTAAAGTGCACCCTTACATAGGGCTGTGAGGCCTGCTAGCAGGGTCACTTACCAATGTCACAGGCGGTGTTTATAGGCATTTCACAAAGGAATGTGTGCCATGTCAACTTTTAGGTTTAGTCGGCACCAAGACATACAGTCTGCAATGGCAGTGTATATGTATTAGGTGAGGGGTCTCTGAGGGTGGAGCAATGCAGCCCTAAGATACGTATATGTGGGCCACAGGAGTGCTTATTGTGGAAACAAAGCTAAAGTTTTGAAAATTAACACACACTGGGAACCTGATTAGGAGGGACCCAGTGTACATTCAGTCAAAGTGCTTCAGATATCATGCAACGGTTGGGGCGGGCGGCATGCAAAAAGAGGCCCTTTCCTATACTGATCAATTCTAAATTCTGTAGCTATCCCCTCAAGAGCATCATAAGTCACACAAGTATGACTAGTGGCTTTCTTACACAGAAACAAAAGTTCTTCTTTGATCAATCTCTATAGTCGGCACACTCACAACAGGAGTTGCTCCTGTTCATTGTTTTGATTAAACCTCTGCAAAGGTAAAATAATCTCAGACACAACAGTGGTTGTAATGATAAAACAACAATAGCATGATCCTAGGATTGTCAGTAGAGCTGGTAAAGAAATTAGTGGCAGTATCTGAGAAGCTAGAAGTGGAAATGGTGACATTATCTGTGGATTTGGAAGCGGAATAGGCTCTTGTGGATTTGGGAATAGAGCAGGTGTCAATTGCAGAGGTAGAAGGGCACAAGGCACTCCCCCTTCAAAGAGGCCCTGATTGTTAGGTGCATTAGCACCTGTATCTGCGGGTGGTGGAAGTCCCATAAATGGCTGATTTCCCCCAGAAATATGTTGTATGGAGAGGTCGAGAAGCCAATAAATCATATAAAAGGTCATCACTGAAATCATTATCGCTCCTGTCGTAATTTTTTACTTCTGGCTCACACCTCTCTTTTTCTTTAAAAAACATATTTTTTTTATTAAGTTTTCACATGAAAGAAAACTAGAAGGAAAGGTCTGCTGATATCTCTATTGATAAAAAACCTGGAAATAAATTGATGGAGCCGACTTTGACTCCGCTTCTGAAGGTAGTCCAGGCCAAACTACTCCCCCCGATTACCTATGGCCGTGAGGCAATACAGGGAAGAGACGCTAAGGACCTGGACAATACACTGGTCAAAGCATATAGAACCATGTTCTGCCTCCCATCCTATACTTCGCCGGCCAAATAAGGCTCGAGTTTGGGCTTTTAAATAAAGTCTTGGCCAGGCACAGATCTTATATCATTTGCTGGCATAAGATCAGAAGCTCCACTAAAAACACGTAAAATCATCTGCTGTGGCACGACATCCAGCACAGGGAATTCTCCCAAGCTAGAGGCTGCCTCCAGCTAGCTTTGGAAGCTAGCAGCCTCCATGGACTCTGGGACACGCAACTCAGCTATTTAACCTTCAAAAAACTAGTATGGAAATGTATAAAACAAATCTCCTTGGAGGACAAGGCATGCTTTTCGAATAGATCTCATGCCTGGATGACCTTGAACTCCTCCAAATCACTTACCCCACAACCATTCTTCAATCAGGGATATACCAAAGCCATAAAAATGAATTTTCTAAGGCATAGATTGGGGATTTTCTGTGTGCTCAGCATCTTCCACCATGGCTGAGGACAACAGCACAAGACACCTGCAGGCTGTGTAATATCAAGCATGGAGATATTTTATACCTAATCTGCTCATGCAAGGAACTACAACTAGAACGGCAACTGCTCCTAAAAGATCCCCTTAAGCAGATAGGCATTTGCACCAGAAGGCAAGCTGTGCTGGCCTGCTTAAACCCAGAGAACACACAATTGAACTGCAGACTGGTAAAATTTCTTATGCTGGCCGAACAAAAAATGCCCAAAATTACCAAAAATTTGATATAACAAACATAAAGCTTGGACGCAGTATGATGTCCTGCAGACTGGTAGAGGCCTATGCTCTGACTACACCAGGGACGGATCACCTGCACTTTAGTGAACAAGCTTGCAACATGTCCAGTTAATCGGAACAACACACATAAGTCGATACTGGGCAGTCCGGTTAGAGCCAAAAAATCTATGACTGCACTTCACTCCCTCTGCAAATTAATGTCATTCACTAATGCCACCAATATTAACTTTGATTTTAAACTGTATAGCATATTTCTCCATGGTTTTTAACTGGTCTTATTTAAAGATATGTTTCTACAAAATAGTGTTAAAAAGGGGGCAATGGTTGACGAAATCGTATTGAATATTTGTCTAAATTTCATTTCTTTTAAATGTCAATTTTGCAATGGTTTTTGTTAGCTATGCAAAATAAAGAAACAAACTTTAAAAAAAGAAAGAAAGAAAACTTAAACATGAAAAAAACAGTGTTATAGCATGGTAGATGCAGTATAATCTTTTGTTTTCCCCCAGTCCAAACATTACAGTGCAATGATCTAACAGCATATATCTGCTGCAATGGGGAGAGAAAAAAGGAACCAAACGATGAGGACTAAACTGTAACCGCTGTAACAATGGCGTCTGTTCATAAAGAGGGTAGTGCTTATCGTGTATGATTGCTAAGGCCATGTGATGGATTGCAGGCCTGGGCGGTGGCACAGGGGTGTATTGGTAGCACCGTTGTGCCACTGTGGGTGACACAGCACCGCTGCATGTGGGTAGTTTTCGGGAGTCAGCATGGGTGTCAGCTATGTGTGTATGTCTAGGTAGGTTTTCATTTCCCTTTATATTATGTGCAGCCTCATGGGTCTGTTAGGTGCACCATATGCCGGGTTCCCCTGGAGGTGGCGTGGGTGAGACGACTTCTGCCTAGTGTATGTGTGCCCAAGGACCCATGGCCACGAAACCCTTGTGCTGGCATAGTAGTATGGTCTATAGCTCCAGGAAGCAGCATTTGGTTTATGGTGGGCGCATATCGACTTTCTCCTCAATGTTTATGAGGTATTTCTCCCAGCATTCACCACCTTTTCTAGAGTCCCCCCACCTCCAGGGTAGCTTAATGGACTTTGCTTCTGTGCACGTCCATATTAGTACGGTGCTCAGCCACCATTGGGGATCTGGGGTCGTGGATGCCGTCCACTCATCGCTATCTGTTGTTGAACAGGACAAGTGCCAGGTCAATGAACCTGTGCAAATGTTTGTCTCTCTTGGATTTGGGGCAAAGAACAGCAAGCCGGATTTGGGAGTTGGTGTGAGATCAGGGTCTGTGATTTCAGAAACAACAGGGTTGATCTCGTGCTATACCGTTGTGTATATACAAGGTGGTAGTATCTGGCATTTAATAACTTACACCTGGGTCATTGGGGGGTCAGGGCTGAGAACATACACTTAATACTTTGTGGTGAGAGATCGGCATGGTGCACATAATTGAATTGCATGAAGCGAAATCTAGCGTTGCAGGATACCTCTTTCACATGTTGGTGCAGCTTGGTCCAAGCTTTGTTCTAGAGCAGTTGTGGGAGGACACCATTCCACTTTTCCATGCCCCCACCGCATATCCGGGAGGGCTAGAGTGGAGGAATTTGTAGAATGCGGTCATGGCGTGTTGCATGGGCCCATGTGTCAGTAGCACTTAATGTGATGAAATGAAAATGTTTTGCTACCCTGCTTGTGTTTGGTTCTTTTGTTAAGTTAGCATTTGCAGCACCATTTTATGTCCAGCCGCCATTTTGAAATATGTTGTGAGCTGTGTATTCCCTTCTCAAGAAGCAGGCTGTGGAAACCTCATGTACTCAAGGTTAGGCCTTACTCTGCTAATGAATACACTGTTCTTGTTGACACATTCCTTTCACATAGATGGAGGTTTCCCACCACTAGCCTAGTGGTAGACACGAACAGAATTACCTTGGCATTAAGATATTGTGTTTTTTTTAAGTTCAAGAAAACTTTATTTGATATTGAAAAGGAAACAACAAGGTGTCAACATTGGATACAATAAAAGTATAAAGCATTAACAAACTGCAATAAATAAAGCAAGCATACAATTACAGGTAATAGCAAAAGCAAAATCTGGACATGAAGAGTAAAAGAAAAAAAAGAGAAGGAATAGCAAACATTAACCATAAAAGCATGAATATACCTGAAAGAAATGTCAAAGTAATACAATGGAGAAAAGAAGGATGGAATGCGTTGAGCAGTTAAGGAGGTTTAAGGACTTCTTGTTGTGAAGGTAATAGAGCAGACTTGCGAGCAGCACAAGTATCCAAGTAAAGTGTGACAGGAAGCCATAAGTCCATACGTTTTGTAGCCATGTTAGCCGGGAAAACAAAGGCAGTATCAAGTCTGTGATTATGGTAAACATTAAACCACCACGCCTTAAAAGAAATTTTGGAAAAATCTTTCCAATTTACCGTTATTTGCTGGAAAGCAGCGGCCAACAACAAATCAATAATTTGAGGTTTCAATTCAACATTATCCCAACAGGGGGAAAGGCTTCCTAAGAAAATGTTAACATTAGAAAAAGGAATACATGTGTGATAAATTGCATTGATTTGAGCCCAAACTTGTAACCAAAAGTCATGAACAGGTGTACATGAGAATAACATGTGAAACAATGTTGCCTGCGGAGATGAGCAAGACCAACATGTATGAGAGGTATTTGGAAAGCGTTTATGAAGGTCAAAGGGTGTAAAGAGAAGTCTGTTATAAATGAAGAACAAGGATTGTGTCAAAGTGGCTGCGCTCGATGATTTGCGAATTTTGTTCCATATCTTATCCCAGAACGGGACTGGCCAGGAGGTGGCGAGATCTTGTTCCCAGCACTCCTCTGCTTTGGATTTAGGCCTAATAGAGTCAGTGGTATGAAGATATTTGTAAATGAAGGAAGCCTTAGGGGTAGTACGTAAAAAAGAATGAAGTAAGGTGGTGGGGGTAGGAATAATGGGAGAGGAGGGCATCCGAGACAGTCGGGTGTAGACTGCCATAACAGCCTCTTTAAGTAGGTGATAATTGCGAGAAAAGGAGGCAGGTAAACCATAAAGGGAACGGAGAATAGCAAAAGGTAAGAAAGAGGATTGGGAAAAGAGTTGAGAAATCCATAACAACCCCTTGTGATGCCATGTCTTCCAAAAGAAGGGTTTATTGCGGATGAGGAGGGTGGTGTTATGCCAAATAGGAGAGGAGAAAAAGTCAGCAAGCGCTGAGGGGGGAGGATGAGAGGAAGAAAGGAGCAGTTTAGTAGTACATTTGTGAATGGGGGTAGATACGGAGGAGGGTTTGCGTGAGAAAGAGAGATATTCAGCGAAAGAGAAGGGAGAAAGAAGAAGGCGCTCGAATTTACTCCAGAGAGGACAGGGATCACTAGAATCCTTCAACCAGAAGGAAGCTTGTCGTAACAGAAACGCCCTATGGTAAACAGGAAAATCTGGGAAATTAACTCCGCCCTCCGCCTTAGGACGAATCAGTCGAGCAAGGGACATTCTGGGTTTTCTCTTATTCCAAAGAAAGGATGTCAAAATAGAATTAATTTTTTTTTAAAATTTAGATGGAATGGACACTGGAATATTAGAAATGGTATAGAGGACTATGAGAGATAGCATCATTTTAATAGTATCAAGACGTCCCCACCAGGATAAATAAAGAGGGTGCCACTTGGAGGTCAAATCCATTAATTTTTTAGTGCATTTAGCTAAACAGAGGGAAACAGTGTCTGGAATAGAAGAGGTAATATGTAGGCCAAGGTATTTAATATGGGAGGATTTCCATGTAAAGTGTGAGGCGGCAAAGTCAGGTTTAAATGTGAATTTCGTCAAGGGTAGGATCTCACATTTATCATTATTGAGTTTATAACCCGATATTTGAGAATATTCATGTACTTCAGCGAGGAATTCGGGAATCGAATCAATGGGATTAGAAATAAAAAGAAGGATGTCGTCCGCATAGGCAGCTAACTTAAACTGGGAACCTGAAGTTTGAAAGCCCTGGATATTGGGATTCTGACGGAGTTTGGAGAGGAAGGGTTCTAAAGCTAAGTTAAATAAAAAAGGAGATAAGGGACAACCTTGACGGACACCTCTTTTCAGGTCAAAAAAGGAGGAGACTTGACCATTGGCACAAACTGCTGCACGCGGATTAGAATAAAGTAAAGAAATCAAGGAGATAAATTTAGGTCCAAAGCCAAACCATTGAAGTGTATGGAATAAATAAGTCCATTCAACCCTATCAAACGCCTTCTCAGCGTCTAGGGCGATAGCTGCAAGAGAATGAGGTGAGTGACGAGATTGAGTTAAAACATTAAATTAAAGTCTGGTATTGTCAGTGATGAAACGACCCTTGACGAAGCCTGACTGTTCCTCACCCAAAAGATCCGGGAGAAGAAGTACAAGACGTGCCGCGAGAGACTTTGCAAATATTTTATAATCGATGTTAACCAAAGAAATTGGCCTATAATTTTTGCAGTATTGAATATCTTTTCCCCCCTTGGGTATCAGACAGATGTGTGCGTCAGAGGAAGAACCGGAGGAGGCACCCAAAGTAAGGAAAGCATCAATAAGGGAGTGTAGTTTTGGAATGAGAAGTTTCGAAAAATGCAAAAAAAATTCAACAGTAAAGCCATCCGGTCCAGGGGCCTTATCCTTTTGGAGACTCTGAAGTGCTGTGAGTAGTTCCTGTTGGGAGATACTAATCTCCAGGTGAGAAAGATCTAGGGGAAAGTGAGATGGTTTCTGTATGGTGGAGAAAAAATGATCTAAAGATTAAGAGGTGGGCTGTTTTTCGGAGGTATATAAAGTTTCGTAAAAGGCAGAAAATTCAGCAAGAATATCTGCATCTTTATGTTTGAGGACAGAATGTTTGTCATAAATTGATTCAATACTTAATTTGTTATGCTTTACTTTCAAGTAATTAGCTAATATTTTCCCAGCTTTATTCTTACCCCCATAAAACTTTGCACTCGATTTTAGTAAATATAAAGACGCGTCTTCCGTAGACTTCTTGTTGAATTTCATTTTAGCATTGACCAAGGCTGTTAAACTGTCTTGCGAACGGGAAGTGAAATAAGAATGCTCCAGTTTCTTAATATCAAGGAGAAGATCAGTTGTGAATTTACGGGCAGTTCTCCGTTTCTTTGCTACAAAGCCAATTATAAAATCTCTTGCCGCAGCCTTAAAGGCATCCCAAATGGTGTGTTTGGGGATGGATGGAGTATCATTAAGCAAGAAAAATTCATCTGAAAATGCAGTGAAAGAAGCAGTGAACTTGGGGTCCAGAAGGAGAGTATTATTAAAGCGCCATCGCTTGGGTCCATCTGATTTAGGAATAATGTCAAGCTGAACCAAAGTGAGGGCATGATCTGAAAGTAAAATCGGACCAATCTCTGCATGAGTGAGGGTTCGGGCAATATTGTGGGTAACAAAAATGTAATCAATTTGGGATTGGGAGTGGTGACAGGGAGAATAAAAAGTGAATTCACGTGTATCTGGATTGCAAAGCCGCCAGGCATCAGTGAGCTTGTGTTGAGAAATGGCCTGGGAGAAAAGTTTATGGGATCTGTTAGGAATAAAGTGTGCCTTAGAATGTCTGTCCAAAAAGGGGTCAAGAGGTTGATTACAATCTCCCACTAGGATAAAATTGTCGTCAATAAATCTGGTGATATGATGAGAGAAAGTATGCCAGAAGGTAGGATCACCAGTAGTAGGGGCGTAGATATTCAAAAGTGAAATTGGAACATTCTTGACAGACAGTTTAACGTATGCCCAGCGACCAATATCATCTGATTCCTGAGCTAACAATGAATGTGATACATTTTTGTGACATAAAATAGCCACTCCATTTCGTTTACCATCTCCCTGAGAATAATAAACATCACCCAACCAACCTCTTTTCAATTTAACAGATTCTTCAGCAGACAAATGGGTTTCTTGCAAAAAAGCAACATCAACATTCAAACAAGCCAGATGCAATAAAATTCTCTGCTGTTTGATGGGAGAATTTATGCCCTTAACATTCCAAGTAACTATTTTTAACGACATTTTAGAAGAGAGGAAGAAAAAATAGCAGTAGAGAAAAGAACATAATAAGAGTCCAGATGAGAAAGAAAGCATAAAAGATAAAGAAGTGTCAGAGAATCAAGAAGAGAGAGTAAACTATGAAATCTAGAACTGATAAAAAGAGAATGCAAGAAAATCCGCAATAAGAACATTGGAAATGCAAGAAAAATTAAACAAAGAGGAAGTGAGAGAGCGAAAAACCAGGCCGAGGATGAGGGAAAAGTATTATTCATAAGAACAGGTAAGAAAAGGATAGAGAAGAGGAAAAGGAAAGAGCATAAATAAAGAATACAACTATAAAAGAGAAAAGTGATAGTGAAAACCAATTGAGTAAGGAAATAAGTTAGAAGAATACAAGTGAGAAAAAAATAGATATGATAAAGGTGAAAACAAGAGAGTTGATAATAACTAGAAAAAAAAGACACCTTTAAACAGAGGAGGACCAGGTAAAAGATGAAGAGTAAGGATATGAGAGAAGTATCAAATAGTGAGGGAAGGAAGGAAAACATACTTACGAAGGATGGAACTGGGGAGGGACGGTCAAAAGGGAGAAGAGACGAGGAGAAAAAACTGAGGGGGGAGCGCCAACTGGAGGAGGCAGGACAACCGATGCAAACGAACCGTCAAACCGAAGGGGAGACATACAGTGAACTGTAAAACCTGTAGGGGAGAGGAGAAAGTATTAGGAATAACATGAGGAGAAGAAAACAATGGGACATGCTATAATAAAAACGAAACATGAAACAGAAGAACAAAATATGGAGCCAAGTGGAAGGAGATAGAAGCAAGTATGGTTACATGTATAAGGGGTATATCAACATAACAAGCATGAACAAAGGTAAAGTCGACACTGGATGTGTTGGAACACTAATCCACAGCAAGGTATGAGAGTCATGGAGGAAAAGCTGATGAGGAGCTGGAGAGATCCATATCCGGCGTTTGACATGAGTTCAGGAAGCTCCGAAGACGAACAGGATCTTCGTATGTCGTCGTTTTGTTATTATAGGTGACTCTGAAAAGACAAGGATGGAAAAGGCCATATCTAGCACCAATAGAGCGAAGCTCCGGTCGCATATCCAGAAAAGCTTTGCGACGGCTGGCTGTAGCTTTGGCGTAATCCTGCGCGAAGAAGAGGGTAGATCCTGACCACGTGAGGCGAGGAGAAGCGCGGGCTACTGAGAGGACCTTAAGAAGATCGGTGTATTCCAGGAAATACATGATGACACCTCTTGGTTTTGAAGAAGCAGAAGCAGAGGAAGATATACGACCAAGCCTGTGCGCTCGCTGAATATTGAGCGCGGTACCTTCAGGTAGATGTAGAAGCTTAGGCAGAAAAGATTTGAAGAAAGCAACAGGGTCATTCCCTTCACAATTCTCCGCCAGGCTGTAAATTCGAAGGTTGTTGCGTCGATTGCGATTTTCAAGCTCCTCAACTTGCTTTTGGAGAGAGGAGATCTGCGACTGCATATGCGTCACCTTGGAGGATGATTCCTGGAGGGAAGAAATGGTGCGTTCCACAGTCGTGACTCTTGTATCCATCTGTGTCCAATGATCTGTTAGGATCTGCAGCTTGGAATTAGTTTCCTCCATGAAAGGGCGAAGAGCGCGTATCTCTTCCAACAATAGTTCCATAGATACCGCTGAGGTAGAGCCCGTCGGTGACGGAGGATCTTTTTTAAGACGTTTTGTTGTAATTTTTCCTGGAGGTTGGACAGGGCGTTCTGCGCTGGACTGCGACATGTGGAGATCAATTGCCTGGGAAGCCTCCAAGCGTGCCAATGCAGAGAAGACTTTCGAGTTTTTGATGAAGACACACCGTGGAGGTTTGGAAATGCGACCAGATGTACCTCTTTCCATATGACAGGGACCACCACCAAGTAGGAAGCAAAGGAAAAGCCAGCAACGTGGATACAGCGTGCCTCAAACGCAAATAGTAGTAGCCATGAGCCAAAAACAGTCACAGAGGAAAGCCCATATTCCTAGGTCAAAAGGCCATAATATAAGAAAAAACAAAGCGCAGGATGACCATGTCGGCGAAAAATAAAGTGGTGAAAATTTTTAATTCCTCTTGTTTTAGGGGACTATCCAGTAGGAGAAGCACAGCATTCAGTTATGTGAGAAATGTCTGAGGAGAATGCCCACTGAAGCAAATGCGCAAGTGGCGCAAAAAACTGAGAGAGAGAGTAAATCCCCAAACCAAGAAAGTGCAGAGGAAGTAAGTGAGGCCCAATAGTGAGGAACACAGAGTCCTTCCGTAGGTGAGCAATATGAGGAGAGAGCTCGCAAAGTCCAAAATGGCCGCCGGAATTGCATTATATTAGAAAAAAACTCATGGGAGCAAAAACGAGTGAATCAAGGGCATTGTTAGTATAAGAGGGTCAAAATTAGCTCACCATGAGCAAATTCGACGTCGCAGAGCATCCCAGGAAGTCAGCAGGCTCTGGAGCAGGCAGCGCGGCAGACGCGCGGAGATCAAACAAAATGGCGGTCGCAGCCGTCAGAGAGCCACAACCGCACAGTAAGTCAGCAAAATAGAGGGGGAAATGCCGGAATGTGCTCAGAAAACACACTAGCACACGTCCCTCATGCTCCGATACAAAAGCCTTCTCCCAGAAAGCAATTAAAGAAGGATAAAACGGACGAATCTCCCGGTCGGCACTGAGCGCTCACATCAGAGCCGCCGTCCGCGCCGGGCACTAAGCCACGCCCCCAAGATATTGTGTTTTAACAGGACATCATACATGATATAATCAAACGACATAGTGCTCAAATATAATCAAAACATATATTTTTGTTTTGTTAATATTATTGCTTGTGATTAGCTTGTTCTTTTCCCCCTGACATTGTTTTCCCTACTAGCTAGCAAGTTTATATTGTGTTATGTAGGGGTCCCCTTATTTTTCCTAATTATTTAATCTCACAGCCTGTCTGTGAGGGGATATTAGCCCTTTTTGAGTTCCACTATCCTACCTTACCTTGGTTCAGGAATATTTGTGTTGAAGGGATCTACAACTGCACCACTTAATATTTAGAGCTCAGATTAATATTACAGCACGTGTAAGCCACAACGTCCCTATTGTCTCCTTCCCCTTTTTAGTTCTTCACGTGTGGTTGTTTTTTCCTTTTCACATTTACCAATACTCAATAGACCACATAAAGATGGCTAATCTCCAATCTTTTGGATTTACTGATGATGATTTTAGATCAATGATTAGCAGTGGGGGGCTATGACGGAGAACCACACCTCCGTATAAGCCACGGGTGACCCTCTGCTCCTCCCCCCAGCAATCAGCAATGGTGATTCCTATCTGACTGGCTTACTTTGTGTGCTCAGCGATTTTGGCGGTTGTGGCGATACAGGGGTGATTGCTGAGGAGGACGGCAGGACGCAAGGCTCTTTTGACCCCTGAAGCAGGCTGCGAGGAGTCCGACCTCTGAAGCAGCTGTGATAAGAGAAGAGCGTCAAGAGCACTAAGAGGTGGGACGGCAGGACGTGAGACTTCTTGACCCCCGAAGGCTGTGAGGGGAGTTGAGGCGAGAACGCCGAGAGGCTGGTGGCTGCTGGAGGCATGATCAGGAAAAAGAGAGCGAACGGTTCCCAAACGGCTTTTAAGCGACACGTAGCTCTCACACGCTCGGCTGCTGTGGTGTTGGGGGTGACCGTGGCAGCTCACAGTGAGATGAGGCTCCAGTGAAAGGGTGCGATATCAACGCTCGGAAAGCTAGAAGCACACTGCTAACAGGGCCGGCTCTAGGCTCATGGTGGCCCTGGGCAGGGAGCCGTAGGTAGGAGGCCCGGAAGAGGGGGTCCGGGCGGGGCGGAGCGCGCAGGCCAGTAAAGAGGGGAGGGGGTCAAGGAGTTTAGAAGTGGAACAGAGCCGGAGGCCGCCAAATCCCTGCCAGGGGCCACCACGGAAATATGTATCCATCCTCAGAGGATTAATATATTAAGGATATATATTGGTGTGGTTTGCCCCTGGGGTATGGTGGCCCTGTGCAGGTGCACAGCTTGCACATGCCTAGAGCCGGCCCTGCTGCTAATCACAAGAAGCGCTGTTGACACCTGCCTGCCACGGTGTTCTGTGAGCATTACTTGGGCCGCAGTGTCCTCCTGTTTCGGAAGGTTTACCGGCGCGTGAGGCATGTGATGTCTCTAAGGCTTTGAGCAGCGGCAGCAGTTCCTCTGTGCCCCGGGGGATTTTTGATCACGGAAAAGCCTACACTGGTGTCTCTTGAAGCTGTGCCGGTTAGCTTCTTTGGAGGCAGCTGATGTGGTGTTCAGGTACGGAGGACCAGGGGGTGATACCCAGAAGGGAGAGGCAATCAGGGGAAAAAATAAATAAATAAAAGAGAGACACTGATACATAGAAATTGAAGAGGGGGTAAGGATGGGAAAACCTCCAAAGAATGGTAATGCAGCCACCAAATCAGATTCTGTAGCCTGCAATAAGGCAAAAACACGCCTAGCAATGGCAAAAGACGCTGCACGTAGGGCCAAACAGGAAAAGAACCATAACCCTAACTCCAATTCCCCTGGGCTCGTTAGCACTTTTGAAAGTTCAGAGGGGGAGCTACCCCCCACCACTTCTCCGCAACACGAGGGATATGCGACTAATCAAGGGACCACTACATCGGAGTGGGGAGAAGCGGCCGCTGTCCTTACCCAGTCTCCACAAGGCAACTCCACATCAGATGGCCCAAAAGAAAAACCTAAGGAGATGAAGGAATTTCCCCTATTTCAAACAAGAATTGGAAATGCAATAGGGCTCGCATTAGGAAAGTTTGAGCTATTGGTCTTATAAATGATTTTTTTAAATTTATGTGTTATTTTTTAAAATAGCTAAATTAATAGCGTTTACAATGCCAATAGTTATAACTTTCGCAAATGTGACACGTATAGCATTTGTAAGTCAACATGTTTTGTATTTACGTGACTTAGATGTATTGATATTACAAATAACAATGGCTTTTAATTTTTTTAAATAATTAATACTTAAATAATTTATTTAATTTGTAATGTCAATAGCTTAAACTTTTGTAAATAACTTTTGTGAAGATTATGTTCAGTGTTTTTTATTGTGACGAAAATCCAAGAACAGAAGTGAAATATTAACATCTTTTTGTGATTTGTAATAAAGCGTGAAAGCTTGAAAACAGCTTGAAACATTGAAAGAACATATTTAAACCAGTGATGCTGTGGTGGTGCTGAGTGATGCTGTGGTTGCGCTGAGTGATGCTGTGGTTGCGCTGAGTGATGCTGTTGTTGCGCTGAGTGATGCTGTGGTTGCGCTGAATGATGCTGTTGTTGCGCTGAGTGATGCTGTGGTTGCGCTGAGTGATGCTGTGGTTGCGCTGAGTGATGCTGTGGTGGTGCTGAGTGATACTGGGGTGGTGCTGAGTGGTAGAGTAAATATAGTTGCATAGTACTATTGGTATGAGCTTGTGACGACGGAGAACAAGTTAAAAGTGAAAGGAGGAGTCCACTAGGAAACTGAGAGCATCTGATGAAAGGAGGGACAGAATGACGAGGGGAGAGATAGCCCATGAAGTACTGGAGGGTAGTGCCATTAGAAGACAGTTAAAGGCTGAAGTGAAAGGAGGAGTCCACTAAGAAACTGAGAGCCTCTGGTGAAAGGAGGGACAGAATGACGAGGAGAGATATAGCACATGAAGTACTGGAGGGTAGTGCCATTAGAAGACCGTTAAAGGCTGAGGTGAAAGGAGGAGTCCACTAAGAAACTGAGAGCCTCTAGTAAAGAGGAGGTACAGTGTGACGATGTGAAAGAAGTGACAGTGAGAGGGGAGACACAGCAATGAAGTAGTGGTATTGTTTAGGTCTTTTTACACATGTTTTGTTTGCAGTGGAGCTTTTTTATTTAAAAAAAGTAAATTCGAATTAAAGCTATATTGAGGGTGTAAATCAAGCGATCGGCGCTCAGAGACAGCGTGAAGGGAAGTGGTTCAGGGTGGGGAGATGAAAGGCTGGGACAGGAGAGAAAGTGAACAGCGGGGTGGGAGGAGGGTGGGGGGTGATCTGGGTACTGGAGAACAACCAGCTGCTGGCCCAGCAGTTTTGTAAAAGCAAATCAATTGGTTTGCCAGTGTGAAATAAAGAAAAGTAAATACGTTGTGAGAGCAGCTCCATTTTAAACAATGAAAGGAGCTCTTCAAGAACAAAGCGTCGCCGTTTTTAAATAAATAAATAAGATTGCAAGGCGAAGCTGATTGCTCGCTGCCACACATTCCTTTCTATTTTACCATTAGTTTACTTCTGCGTCTGATTTTAAACAAATCATTAGGTAAATACGTTTTTGAATCAGACAACAAAATGTTTACATTTAATTGTATGAGTCATGCACTTTTGTCCACGTTGAGGGCAAAATAGGGAGCAAGATAAGAGACTCACAACAACAGATGTGCCCGTGCTATAAAAAAAGAAATAATACAAAATGTGACAGGTAGAGGATGAAAGGGAGTGTTGGGAGGCTGCAAAGGGGAAATAAAGTGTCAGCGGTCAGCTAGCGTCAGCGGTGCGAAAAGGGAAGAATAGGGGAGAGTAAGGGTGATGAGACGCACGGGGAGCAGCAGCCTATGATGCAGTGAATAATTAGGGGAGGAGAAATGCCGGCCTGAGGCTGAGCGCACGCTGGGGGAAGCTTGAGATGCCTGTGGGAGGGAGGCTGGTGGCATTGATGCGCGCACCGGCACAGCATCAAATCGCCAGATGGTTAAGCTCTCGTTAAGCCCCAATATGTCTCGACATCTGCAATGCGCAAGCGCATTGGCAGAGGTCGAGCCCTAAAAAAGAAACCTCCCTCCCTATACCCTAGCTCAACATCAAAGACATCTAAGGGTCCATTATCGGGTGTGGGGGAAGGACCGGTCTTCTTAGACCCGACTTACAAAGAGCAGGAAGCACCTCAATATATTTTTTAATCTGATAATTCAGAAGTCTTAATGACACATCAAAGTCGAACCCAAGACCATGTACAAGACTTAGTGGCGCCCCTAATAGCTTCTACTCCCTTGAGCCTAGCGGAGATGCCTACATACACACAAATCTTAGCCCAGTCACAAGAAGTAGTAGGTGAAGAAAGGAGGACAGCGATCGATACTTCATTGATAAACTCCCAAATGAAGCTCCAGGCACAATAAACCCCCACGGATAGAATTACCAGAAGCTCTATCTGTTCGGGTAGGTACCAATGTTGGAAGTACGAGTATTAGCGATGCAGATCTACCAAGCAATCTTAGTCAAAATGCAGAGACTTTGGGTATCTATCAGCTAGATATGAGACATGCTGAATTTAATACTGGAAGAGGTCTATGAAATGAAAAAAACGCAACAACAAGAAATTGCCTCTTTACGTCAACGATTGGGGAAAATTGAAGAAGTGATGACATGTTTCCCCATTAAAATCCAAGAGGCGGAAGCCAGAATTTCAGTGCCGGAGGACCAAATGACTGGTAATTGGAGAAGTAAACAGGGCAGCTAAAAAGAAAAGGCACCTGGAGAATAAACTGGAGGAACTTGAAAACCACTCTCGGAGATCCAACCTCTGGATTGTTGGGGTACCCAAAGGGATTGAAGCTCCCAAACCCTCCTGTGGGTCAACTTATTTATAAAGCAGAAAGTGCTTCCGGAGTTTGAGGGCGATCTCACGATTACAAGAGCTCACTGCGTCCCAGCTCAACCTTTTCCCAATTCCACGATACCCAGAACACTACTACTGAACGTCGCAGACTTTCGTATAAAGGAAAGAATCTTGACAAAAGCGATCCAGCAGAGGCAGTTTTTAGTTAATGAGACTACTAAGTGTCGCATTTTTTCAGATATGACTGCCACTGCTGCTCGGAGAAGAAAGGAATTCGTCAAGATTCTTCATCTGTTTAAAGCCCACGGCACTCAAGTTTCGATTGCTCAACAATTCAAATTGAGGGTTTCAATGAAAGGGAAATTTTTTATGTTCTCTGACTTAGAAGAAGCCCAGGCTTTGTTAAAGGAGATTTCAGCAGGATCCTGTGCGTAAGCAATGATATTCAGAAAGAGCCATTATATGGCAACGGGGGGTGGGGAATGGTTGCAATCCCTTTAATATAAGTTGTGTTTATTCGTTAGCCAATTTGGATTGCTTTAAAGGTATTGCTGAACACTAGTATATATTTTGATTTACCATATGAAAACGAAAAAGGTCTCCTTTTCTTTAATATCTAGCGCTTAGACATTGGTATATATTAGATTTAGATTTACCATATGGCAACGTAAAGGGCTTCCTCTCCTCTAATATAAGTTGGGCTAGCCCGTCTCTGGATTGGTTCTAAGGAATTGCTGGCGGTCCCGGGCTCAGCGGGGTCACTTTGGGTGTAATCTCATGACACCCATGAGGTTAGATGGGAGGGGCTAAATGTGGGCAGCGTGGTTGGTAGGGGTTCCTCCACATTTCGAGGGGGGGGGGTTTGGGGTGGGAAGGGAGGGTTTGAGGTAGTGTTCACAGCAGAAAAAAGAGCACGAGCAGAAGGTACAGCAAACACACAAGTTAGAGTCAATCATAGAAACCAGTAAATGTAAGATCCTATCAGTCAATGTTAACGGAATGCTCTTATTAGATGGCTTACATCATTAAATCCCCAAGTTCTGTTTTTTCAGGAGACACATTTGAAATCTAATTCCCCTTAACTATTTATACCCTATCAATTAATCAATCAGGACATTTGTTAAGGGTGCTACATACCTGTGAGGGTCTCAAGGCGCGGGGGGGGGGGGGGTTTGCTGCTACTGATTGAAGAGCCAGGTCTTGAGAAGTCTTCTGAAGGCCAGTAGATCTTGGGTCTGTCGTAGGTTGGTGGGGAGGGTGTTCCAGGTCTTGGCGGCGAAGTGAGAGAAGGATCTGCCGGCGGCAGTCGTTCTTCAGATGTGGGGGACAGGGTGAGGCCGGCGGAGCGGAGCTTGCGGTAGGGGTGTAGAAGCTGAGTCGTCTGTTGAGGTACGCTAGGCCGGCGTTGTGGAGGGCCTTGTGCGCGTGGATGAGTAGCTAGAAGGTAATCCTCTTGTTGACGGGGAGCCAGTGTAGGTCTCTCAGGTGGGGTGTGGTGTGGCTGCGGCAGGGGATGTCGAGGATCAGTCGCGCCGAGGCGTTCTGGATGCATTGCAGCCGTCTCAGGAGCTTGGTTGACTTTCCTGCGTAGAGGGCGTTTCCGTAGTCCAGCCTGCTGGTGACGAGGGCCTGGGTGACTGTTCTTCTCTTTTCGGTTGGGATCCACTTGAAGATCCTGCTGAGCATTCGGAGGGTGTTGAAGCAGGAAGAGGAGACGGCGTTGACCTGTTTAGACATGGAGAGGGTGGAGTCAAGGGTTATCCACAGGTTGCGTGTATGGTCGGTGGGTGTCGGGGCTGTTCCCAGTGATGTCAGCCACCAGGAGTCATCCCAGGCTGAAGGGGTGGAGCCGAGGATGAGGACCTCCGTTTTTTCTGAGTTCAGCTTCAGTCGACTGTTCTTCATCCATTCGGCAACGGCCTTCATTCCTTCGTGGAGGTTGGTTTTGGGGGTGTGAGGGTCTTTGGTGAGGGTGATGATCAGCTGGGTGTCGTCGGCGTAGGAGATGATGTTGAGGTCGTGCTGTCTGGCGACGTGGGTGAGGGGTGGCATGAAGATGTTGAACAGCGTTGGGCTTAGGGAAGAGCCCTGGGGTATGCCACAGATGATCTCGGTGGTGGTGGAGCGGAAGGGTGGGAGGCGGACGCACTGAATTCTGCCTGAGAGGAAGGATGTGGTCCAGTCCAGGGCCTTCTCTTGGATCCCGGTGCTGCGAAGGCGTGTTCGTAGTGTACGGTGGCAGACCGTGTTGAAGGCTGCTGACAGGTCCAGGAGGATGAGGGCTGCTATTTCCCCATTGTCGAGCAGTGTCCTGATGTCGTCAGTGACGGTGATGAGGGCAATTTCGGTGCTGTGGTTGCTGCGTAAACCGGACTGGGATGGGTCCAGGATGTTGTTATCCTTGAGGTAGCGGATCAGTTGTTTGTTGACGACTTTCTCGTTGACCTTCGCCGGGAACGGGAGCAGGGAGATGGGATGGAAGTTCTTGAGGTCCGTGGGGTCCGTCTTGGGCTTCTTGAGTAAGGCGTTGATCTCGGCGTGCTTCCAGCTCTCCGGGAAGGTTGCTGTCTTGAAGGAAATGTTGATAGCTTTCCGGAGATGGGGAGCGATGATTGTGCAGGCTTTGTTGAAGACATTGTGTGGGAATGGGTCGGACGGGGATCCGGAATGGACAGAGTTCATGATCTTGATGGCGTCATCGTCGTTGATGTTGGACCAGTCGATCAGGCGGCTGGTGGTCGCGGGGGTGGAGGTCTCGGTGGTTGGAGAGTGAGTTGTGGCATTGAAGCTGTCGTGGATGTCTGCGATCTTGCGGCGGAAGAACGTGGCAAGTGAGTCGCACAGGTGCTGCGAAGGGGGGATGTCGTTGGTGTTGGAGCTGGGGTTGGAGAGATCCTTCACGATGCTGAAGAGCTCTTTGCTGTTGTGTGCATTGTCATCCAGGCGGTCCTTGAAAGCGGTCCTCTTGGTGGTTCTGATGAGTTGATGGTGTCTGCGGGTGGCGTTCTTAAGGGCTGTGTCTTTGTCTGGTGATCATTCGCGGAGCCAGTTCTTCTCCAATTTCCGGCATGTACGCTTGGAGGCCTGGAGGTCTTCAGTGAACCAGGTGGCTTTCTTGCTGGTGTGGCTGTTGGAGGATGTCTTGAGCAGAGCGAGAGTGTTGGCGCACTGTCGGAGGTTGAGGGCGGCGGTGTTGAGTTCAGTGGGGTCAGCTGGTGGGCTCTGGGCTAGTGTCGTGACTTGCTGCTCTTCAGTGACTTTGCCCCAGCAGCGACGAGGCATCTGTTGGGTTTGGTGGTGTGTGGTGGGCTTCCTGAAGGTGAAATGGATGCAGGGGTGGTCGGTCCAGTGGGTTCGTGGTGTGGTTGAAGGAGACGTGGGGGCTTGCAGAGAGGATGGGGTCAAGTGTGTGACCGGCGGCGTGGGTGGGTGTTGTCACAAGCTGTCTGAGTCTGAGGTTGTCGAGGTTGTCGATCAGGGTGGCTGAGTTGACGTTGTTGTTCTCGAGGTGGAAGTTCAGGTCCCTGAGGAGGATGTAGTCTGTGGAGGCGAGGGTGAGAATGCTGATGAGGTTGGCGATGGAGTCCCTGAACTGTGGTCTGGGTCCAGGGGGTCTGTAGATGAGGGTTCCTCCGAGGGTGGTGTTGGTATCAGTGTGGATCTGGAAGTGCAGGTGTTCGGCGGTGCTGAGGGTGTTGTCGGTGTTGGTCGAGACTCTGAGGGTGTAGCGGGAATTCCGTTCTCCTACAGAACTGTGCATAGAGACCTGGAACCTTGGTGAATTAGGATGGCCCAAAACTCACCTCAGTACCCAAAATCCCCTTACCGAGCTAGCTGTCTCATTGGTCATTACAAACTCCCAATGCTTTGACAGACCAGAACATGAACTTAGAGTACCTCAGAAATCGTGGAACACATGAACACTCCTTTGTTATATAATCATCACAAACCAGAACATGGAGTAAAAGAGGACACGTGCATGTTTGAAATATTTATTTACTAATGCAAGGTTCTCAAACGCAGTATCTTGCATAATACTAGCAAATATATTATAAGTAGGCTGTCCGGTTTTAGGTTTAAACCTATAATAACTGATAAAACCCCACTGAAAGAGAAATAGCCCTCACCAGTGAAAACATATAAACACTGAAAAAACACCTGCACAACTACAAACTAAATGCCATTCAAAGCAAGGAAAAAAGTGAAAGTCATTTTTAGGTTTTGCCTGGCGAAAAGATGCGCTCTGCGCATCTTTTTCGCGCAGGCGAAAACCTGATGAGAATAGTACGGGAGACAGGAACGCCCCCGTCTTTCATTGGCTAGCTCCATAAATGGAGGCTAGCCATTGGAAGACGGGCCTGTCCGTCAATGCCGGACCAGATTCGGGGGCGTTCCCGAGAATTTTTGGCTTTTGGCTACGTCACGCTACGTCAGCCAAAAGCCCTCGGGAACGCCCCCGAATCTGGTCCGGCATTGAGCCGGCACCCGCCTTCCTGTGCCCCGTTCCCGCCCCCCTACCGCTGCCTCGGCTCCCGTTCCTGCCCCCCTACCGCTGCCTCGCTCTCCGTGTCTAGTTGCTAATTAAGCCGCTCTGTTCCCATAGACCGTGATAATATCTGTCACAGACATCTGCTCCGAGCACCTAGAGGACCTCCCATGCCAGGTACCACTACTGCGTCCCTGCTCCCATAGACTCTGGTCGTTTTACTCGCAGACATCTGCTCCGTGCGCCTAGAAGTCCATTCTTTCTAAATACCGGTACCCGTCTCTGTTCCTATAGGCCCGATTAGATGCACTTGCAAATGCCTGTTCCGTGCGCCTAGAAGTACATTCCTTTCAGGGACAGATACTAACTGCACTTCTGCTCCAAAACCCTGTTATCTTGACTGGTGGACGCCCACTATCTTCTACCTCGAAGTCAGTCCCTTCGAGGCACTTGCATAAGGTCCATGCTTCTGTAGAGAGTCCTACTTATACTGACAGACACCTCTTCCGAGCGCCAAGAAGTCCATCCCTTTAGGTCTGCTCCCATAGACTTTTCCAGCTGCGCTCGCAGACACCTGCTGCGCGCGCCTCACTTCCTTACGGTGCCTTCACGTCACTATAATATCCTGACCAGTCCGCAGCCTTTTTTTTAGCCGGATCACCCCCCCCCCCCTCACTCCGGAACGCTCTAAACCCCTGCGCTCACCCTTCAATCCCCAGAATGCCTAAATCCCCTCTCTTACCTATACCAGTCCAGCTGCACCCGCTCACTCTCGCTCCTGTAGCGCCCAGAAGCCTCTCGATTTCTTGAACCGTTTAATGCCACTTGATCACCCTCCAGCCGCAAAGCCTCATGCTCCTCTAACTTGCACCAGTCCAGTCTCAACTGCTTACCAACAACCGGCAGCGCCTGAAAGCCCCTCGCTTCGCTTACCTGGACCAGTCCACCTCCTACGTGTTCACAGTCCTGTCCATCCCCAGCGGCTCGATCTCCTACCCGCACCAGTCCCGTTCCTCTCCCGCTCACCCACCACCTGTAGTACATGTAAGACACTCACCCGCGCCCCCACCCCAGCCGCAGCGCCTAGAAGCCCCTCGCTTCGCTTACCTGTCCCAGTCTAGTCCCGCTTGCTGACAGTCCATCCCCAACGCCTCGAGCTCATCTTACCCGCACAAATCCCGTTCCTCTCCCGCTCACCCATCCGCTGCAGTCCCTGGAAGACATTCTCCAGCGTCGCATCCCACCCACAGCGCCTAGAAGCCCCTCGCTTCTCTTACCTGTCCCAGTCCAGTCCCACTTGCTCACAGTCATCCCCAACGCCTCGAGCTCCTCTAACCCGCACCATCCCGTTCCTCCCCCGCTCACACACCCCACCACCTGCAGTCCCTGGAAGATGCTCTCCCTCGCACCACCCGCAGCGCCTAGAAGCCTCTCTTACTTGTACCAGTCCAACCCCTTCTCGTAGCCGCGGTCGAAGAAGTGGGGTTCGGCCCCCAGCGCCCGCACCTCCGGGTGGATCCTCAGGAACTCTAGCAGCGCGCGCGTGCACCCCTTCTTTACCCCCACGATGATGGCCTGGGGGTAGCGCCTGGTGCCGGGGCCGCTGAACACCGGCAGCGGGGCGCTTTCCTCGGAGTCCTCCTCGTCGTCCTCCGTCCCGGGCGCTCCTCCCCCGAGGGGCCCTCCCCCAGGGGCCCGGGGGTCGCAGCAGGGGCCACTGAGGCAATAGAAGAAGTAGCTGCAGAGAATGATCATGCTGAGCAGGAGGGGCCCCCGAGGAGGGGCCCTCAGCAGCACCCCCAGCTGGGGGCTCCTCCCATGAGGGCCGAGGACAGGTCCCCGGGAGCTGGGGCTGCATGCTCCCCCCTGAGGACGCTGCCTCCTCTTGTGCTCCTGTGCCAACCTCCTCTGCGCCTCAGGTGCCGGCAGAGCCCTGGCACCCGGGGTGCCCCGTACCAGGAGTAGGACCGGCAGCGCTCCCGCGAGGGTCACCAGCCGGTGCCAACCTGTCCAACTCGCCCACTCGGACCAGCTCTGAAGTGCACACACTTTAATTCCTGGCCAATTATGCCCACAGTCTTGAAATGGGACAGGCTCTGTCCACAAACCTTGAAATTGGACAGTCTCCGCCGATACTCCTGAAAACGGGCCAGTCTTTGCCCACAGTCCTTCAAATGGGACAGTGTCCGCCGACAATCCTTGACATTGGACACTCCCTGTCCTGTCCTTAAAGTTGCCACTTCTCGACCCACGTGCTTCCACACGAATCGACTCTGTCTTGGAAACAAAGCCTCGTGACACTGGGTCCACTCTGTCCACAGCCCTTACTGTTGGAGCACTCTGTCCACTTTTCTGATAGAAGGACAAGGTCTGCCCCCTGCCCTTAAAGCGGGGTCAACTTAGTCCGCACTTTCTCCGGGAGTCAGCTCTGTTCACTGTCCTGAAAATGGAACATGCTGCGTCCTCTCTGCGTCGCCACTCTGTCCACATTCCTCATCTGGGATCGATTCTGTCCTCCTGTGAGATCCGCTCTGTCCTCTGAGATCAGCTCTGTCCACACTCCTCTGAGATCAGCTCTGTCCACACTCCTCTGAGATCAGCTCTGTCCACACTCTTCTGAGATCAGCTCTGTCCACACTCTGAGATCAGCTCTGTCCACAGTCGGCCTCCGAGGTCAGCTCTGTCCTCACTCCTCCACCTTGCTGAGCTCTGTCCACTGCTGAAAGCGGGGCGCGCGTTGTCCACCCTTCGCCAGTGGATCTGTCCTGTGCACTCCTCTGGGATCCGGTGGTACAGTCCTCCGCCCCTCCGTGTAAAGTTGGGTGTGTCTTTGCTCCCGGTCGCAGATCTTCTGGCCACGCCTCTTTCCCACGTGCTCCGCGGATGCCTCACTAGTGTCTGTTCGGATCTGGTCGTGATTGGGTCTCGCTGTGATCTGGGACCAGTTGTTTCTTTCTTTCTACGCCGTGATCCGTCGCTCCCGCTGTCCTGCTCGCTGTCCTTTCGATGCTATCCTATTGGGATCTGGCTCCCGTCAGCATTTTCATTTGGATCAATTATCCTACTCCGCTGGGATCTGTTCCTCCACCCTTGTTCAGTTCAGATATATTTCTCTTTTTCCTATAAGATCTATTCCTCTTACTCCGCTGGGGTCTGTTTCTCTTATTCCGCTGGGATATATATAATATATATATACATATATATTTATGATCTTATTTCGCTGGGGTCTGTCCCTCTTATTCCCCCGTGGGATCTGTTGCCCTCACACCACAGGGATCAGCCCCGCCCCCTCTTCTTCCAGTGGGATCTGTCAGGGTGCTCCTTGCTTCGCCCGTTACTTCTTCGGGCCTGTGGGTGTCTGTGCTGCCAGGGTCTGTGTAAGTCACGCCAAGGGTCCTCCTGTCGCCTAGAAGCCCCCGCAAGGTTTGCAGCGCTCAGGGAGCTGTTTCCTTCCCTCCTTTTGAAGTTGCCGTTTGCATTGAATCCCGGCTGCACTCTCTGCGCTCCGGTGGCAGGGAAGGTAGTGCGAGGCTGGATCGGACCCAGAGTGTGAGCCGGGGTGCGGGGACAGCAGCGCACGTGCCGGCAGCACTCAGAAGTGACATCCACAGGACTTATACTCAAAATACTGACGAGCACTGGCTGAGCAGTGGACCGCCGAGGCAGGTGTGTCTCAAAAGCCGGTGCCTCCTTCCTTGTCTTGTGCGCACCGCACTGACACTGCAGGGTGTGTCCTTGCTAAGGTGCAGTGCAGCTAAGCTGTGAGGAGCCTGCTGCCACTCTCACCTCTGCAGCAGAGCCTCGGCTTGCAGTGTGTGTGTGAGGGCAGTGTGGGAGCTCAAGGTATGTGCGGATGGACCTCACACCCCGCAGCAGGTGTTGGCAGTGTGCGTCATTGTGGAGAGAAAGGAATTGCACAGGAGCTGGTGGTGTTCGTATGGGGCGTACCCCTACTGCCCGAGTGTGTGGAAGGGAGAGTGTGAGGGCGGACAGTGTGTGATGAGACCGCACAGCTGCAGGCGCTGGACGTCTGTGTGTGGATGTGCGTGGAGTACAGTGTGTGGAGGCAGGCAGGGCACGTGCTGAGACACTTCTGTAGGAGGTGCGGTTTCTGGTGGGGGTGGTAGCGGTGCGTGGATGGTGGAGTACGGGGAAGGCAGTGTGTGCGCGCAGAAAGAACAGCAGGGGCTAAAGATACGTTTGGGTTGAAGGATGGCAGCTGGTGTATGGCTTGCTGCAGGAGGTGGCGGTGTGTGACTGTGTAGGGGGAGGGTGGTGGGGGCTGGCAGTGTGTATGACGGTGCTGGAGGTGGAGGTGCGTGACTGTGCAGGGGGAGGGGAGGGCTGCCAGTGTGCGTGATGTTGCGCGGGAGGTGCGTGACAGAGTGGTGAGAGAGGGCAGGGTGCGTGCTGACTGTCCAGCGGACACCTCCTCAGTCTCCACAGACACCCCCTCAGATTCTGCAGACACCTCCTCAGTCTCTGCATACACCTCCTCAGTCTCTGCAGAGCCTCCTTAGTGACATTTCTGGTAACAAACTAGGAAAAAACAGTTTGACAGAAATGCATCTTCTCCGTTAGGGATTCCAGGACCAACACTTGGGTGATGCCCCGTGTTGCCATTCTCTTGCTAAGCGTGGTGGTTGTGTACTGCTTTAAGCTTGGCGCATGCAGGAAGTAAGGCACTTTGTGGTGTGTATGTAGTTTGAGGGCAGAGAGTTGTAATATACCTTGCGTGCAACATCTAACTGGCTCCAGAATGCTCTCTCTCCTGACCTTCGGTGTACCGTGAAGGGCCGGGGCGAACTGGACCTCTAAGTTCCCCTCTAGTCACGCTCCCGCCATTGCTTGTTTCGACCTTTTAAAATGTGGCATCGATGATGCACTTAGCACGATCGCCGTGAGCGGCAGCGCCTGGGGCCTTAGTTCTTATGACGTTTATTTGTCGAGGTGAATATAAAAATATTGTCTTTGGAGTTTTTTGCTTTCGGCGCGAGTTACCTCCATCAGTCAGGCGGTACATGAAAGACCCAGGCATATTTGCCATGGTGTGGACAGGGTTGCCCAAAAGCTTAGCGATGCTGGACGCCCCTCCCCTTTCCCATTTCCCGGCTTGGAGTTAAAACCTTGTTGGCGGCCGACCCTCCCCCACTTAATGCTGGACATGCCATGCGTTCTGGCCAGATCCCTTCACTGTTGCTCCTTTTTACTTCAAAAACAGACTTTTCCTTAGATTTTTGCCGACTGTGTTGGTATCCATGCAATAAAACGCAATACCAAAACCATTATTAGCACAAAATGCAACTTTAAAAAGGTTTGTAACATCATATGCTAAGTAATTCCTATGGAAATACACTAACCTAATTAATCAAACTAATGCATGAAAAATTCTGATCTCCGCTGTCCTTAAACTACCCCAAAGTATAAATATTATTTATTATATCATACTCTGGGGGGGGGTGTGGCTCTGGGTGTGTGTGTGGCTCTGGGTGTGTGTGTGTGTGGCTCTGGGTGTGTGTGTGTGTGGCTCTGGGTGTGTGTATGTGGCTCTGGGTGTGTGTGTGTGGGGCTCTGGGTGTGTGTGTGTGGGGCTCTGGGTGTGTGTGTGTGTGGGGCTCTGGGTGGGTGTGTGTGGGGCTCTGGGTGTGTGTGGCTGGCTCTGGGTGTGTGTGGCTGGCTCTGGGTGTGTGTGTGTGGCTCTGGGTGTGTGTGTGTGTGTGGTAGTAATTGCTGTCTGCTGAGCTCGTCTGTAGGGTACAATAGGTCTCACATTTGCGAGAGATTAAGCTATTGGCAATGTAAATGACAATGCCATTTATTTATCTGTTTTCAAAACCAACACATAAATACAAATTTTGTCATTTACAATGCCAATAGCTCTAACTTTTCCAAAGGCGAAACCGTTGCATTGTAAATGCTTGTTTTTCTTAGTGAAGGGGCCAATACAATGTAACTTTGTTACACAAGCTAGCAGTGAGAAAGTCTAGGATAACACTATTGTGCTTGACTTTTGTTGTTTAGGGATGCCACTAAAATATTGTTTCTTCTTCCTTTTGTTTTTTTCAGTTTTGTGGTCTTTGGTCTAAAGATGCAGTGTTTACAAGCATGTTTCAGGTCTTGTTTAATTATTTCCTAAACTGTAGAGAATCAGGAAATATCAAAATCATATTTGAGGGGGGAGGAGGGAAGGGTTCAGTTTAATGGGATGATTTTTTTTCAGTACAGAAACACGGTGGGATACTTAAAGGCATAATGGGTGGCAATATGACGCACATAGCACAAGATTTGCCTCGCTTTTACAGTTGGGATGGTACATGAGATGCTAATAGACAAATCGACCGACAACCCAACCAAGCAGACCCCTAGGGTGTCACACCTCCCTTTTACTGTGATGTCATGGAATGTAAATGGTCTAGGTGATAAAATAAAAAGGGGACTGGTCCTTCAATACATTAAACGCAAAGGCCCGGCTGTCGAGTTGATACATGAATCACACTTGGTGGGCTCGGCTTGTAGGGCCCTGGATAGATGGGGCTACAAAATGGCGGTACACTCTGACTTTACCTCCAGCTCCCGATGTGTGGGGATTTTAATTAATAAACGCTTCCCACTAATACTGAAGGGGTCCTGGACGGATGACCTTGGACGATTTGCAGTGATAGCGTGTCAATGGGAGGGGCAACCTAATAACCAAGTATCCACCTATATCCCACCGACACTGCACCAGACATCCTTCCCGGCCCTGGGAAAATTTCTACAATCGCTTCCGCAGGGCAAACTCATAGTAGGGGGCGACTTTAATGCCACGATGGACGCATCCATAGGCAGAAAATGTGGAATGCTATTGACTTTTTAGTCCATGCTGGTGCACTGTTTTCTTATGCACAGGAACTTAAAGCAAATATGTATCATTTCTGTTCTGTGTGTGGCATCAAAGAAAGAGTCATCCCAACTGTGTCCCTTAGCTGATGGTTCTCAGTCCAAGGGGCTGTAAATGCTCTATTATCCATGTGGCAACCCTGAACAGAATTCTTGCTGAGTGATTATGCTAAAGGCAAGAAATGTGAGGAGCTTTGGTCACATATTAATAGTGATTTTAAAACAAGTACACTATACTGCATGCTTAGATTTTTACAGGAAAACATAACTGCTGTAGTGGACATGATAAACAAGCACTGGCGTTGCCAATAGGTCTCGCAGTAGGAAAGTTGGAGCTATTGGTTTTGAAAATAACATTTTATATTTATATATCGTTATTGGCATTGTCAATAACAATATATAAATATAGCTCCAACTTTCCAAATGCGAAACCTATTGTGATGTTTTTACGTTTCAATCAAGCAGTCTGCCCGGTTTTAAAGTGTAATCCACAACATGCCTCGCTCTATTCATTCTGATGGGATATTCTTAAGTGTCACAGTCCATCTAGGGCGGTTATTTTCTCGCACAGCAAGTTAGAAGGTATTTTCTTTTAGGAGGCTGTAATTATGATGGAATATTTTCTGACCGATCAATTCCCATGGGATGTTAATCACAACAATTGTACTTTTACTTTTAGCCGATATGCCAATTCAGATGTGATATTATTGATTAGAACGGTGATGATTCTGGCGGAGTGATACGTCGCCGGTAGTAATTCTGGCGATATGTTTGCTAGCTGAAACGCCGCGGTTCATAATAATGCTTGGCGCCATGCACTTGTATGCATTTCTATTGTCAGTATTAGGATCTGTCTGCCACCAGCGAACTTTGATCCAAGCATTCCGACCAATAGGTCAAACCTATCTTTAGTTTGGACCCAGTTATACTGAAAAGGTGGGTAAAAGAGATTCTGTGCAATCCGAAGGTAACAGTTGTGTTCGTTCACAGCTTTCAGAAGCTTTCGGGCGGCACAGGCAAGAAGCTTTACGATTGGCTGCAGTGTGTTATCAGTGAACCAGCTCCAACGCCTGGCAATGAGTGACAACCTCTAACTGTTCTATCGGGTACCTCTACTCCTAGAAACATATACCTTTTAGTATCTTCCAATAAGGTAATACAATCTTGCATGTGTCTTGGAGTTAGATGGGGTAGAGGATGTGGCCTTATGGCTACAGTGGTCGACCTCGATACCAATGCAGGCTGCATGAAACATACACCAGATTATTGCAGATTATTAGCTTCTCTCATGCAGCCTGCATAGATTCTGTCGCAGAGACAAATCATTCATGAAGATACTTGGATTAAGACTCTACGTAAACATTTTACTGCTGTTACAGGCTTCAAGGTTATCACTGCAGTCAAGTTTATTTCTCTTGTGAGAAGTGAAGCTTTCCGTACGTTTTCTTCTCTCATCCACGATTTTGCTTCCTGGTGCAAACCTGAGGAAAAGGGAGCTTTTGGCCACACCAAAGCTTTGGAGACCTCTGTCCTAGGTTTGAACACATTAATGCTGTGTGTGCAGTGTGCTGCCATCACGTCTCGTACCAGGGAAAGCTAGAGAAAGAAGCAGACTTAAAAGAATATCCAGGTTTTCAAACGTTATCTAAAGCGATGACTGCTAGGGTGAGCATGAATGTCCAACGGAAGGGCGTTTTAGTGGGTGGCTGGGAGGAAGGAGAAAGAGCATCTGCCTGGACGAGAGCAATTAAACTGAGGGAGCTTAGATGGGTATTATAAAACACAGATTTCCATGCTGTGCAGAACTAAAGACCCGGCTGCAAACGTAAGAAGGAACGCTGTGTCTAAGGATCCAGAGATGCATACAAAGCTCTTTATTTAAAAAAAGGAGCATTTTGAATAAGGTGAATGTGGTGTAGAAAGTACTTGAGAAGAGCAAAATAATAGAAAGCTACCATAATAGGCGTGTTCTACATGCATCAAAACATGCAAAACAAGAGCGGCCGGGAAACTGCCGGGAAACTGAAAGTACGGCCAGCCACCGGCCAGCCATGAATAATTAGGGGAGGAGAAGCCGCACAGCACACGCTGGGAGAAGCCCTTTGATGTGCTGTGCGGCCGTGAAAAAAATGCAATTAGGAGGGAGGGAGGCTGATGCGCGTGCTTGTTTGGTCACGTGATTCACGTGAACTCAAAGAAGACCGCACGAACGAAACCCTTGGTTTCACGAGTATTTTGAGCACTTGAATTCTCGCTCCGCTCAATGCGCTTGCGCGCATTGATAGGTCGCGAGACCTAAAAACTAGAGTCTGGAAGCACCCTGGTCTGCCAAGTGTTCAGCATAATTGGGGTAGATGTGGAACATCTTGAGATTAGGCTGGGTGACACCTTTAGTGACTTTGGCACTGCAACATGTTCCATGTTAGAGTGCTTGCCACTTGGTAAGCAAAGCAATGGTGAAGAGCAATTCAGGAACTTTTATTTTACGATTTATGAGAAATGGCTTGCAATGACGCATAGAAATGTCAAACCTCACTGTGGTACTCTGGTCTAAATCCGTTCCGCAAAGG
The DNA here is from genome assembly GCF_964263255.1 of Lissotriton vulgaris. NCBI lineage: Eukaryota > Metazoa > Chordata > Amphibia > Caudata > Salamandridae > Lissotriton > Lissotriton vulgaris. The sequence goes on from NC_141687.1 coordinate 249,768,119, forward strand.
GGAATTTCCTCTATAGTTTCAAAAGTGCTGCTTCATTTTTGACCGCTTCAATAACTCTGATGGCATAAGCACCCAGATAAGTGCAAATGTTGCAGAACCTGCCCTGAGAACCACAATCTTCAAGTGAAACAGTATTGTCATGGAAAGCTATGTCAGTAGCCAGAGTTAACAAATTGTGTACTGGCTGTTTTGGCATTGCCCATCTTAAGTGCCAATGTTGAGAGGGCCTTTTTATAGAATGTTTACATGGGAAGGAAACAGCAAGCGCACATGACCAGAGATTCACCGAAGAAGTACTGTATGGTTTACTACAATAAGTTTAATTTGCAAAAATCCATTTGGACCTCACATACACTATACTTACACAGTCTATATACCATGCGCTATCAGTGCAGAAAGCAAGCAATAATTAAAAAAAACGTTCCATAAACACAGGAAAAACACTATTTCTGTAGTTTTTAATGGCGCGAAAATGTGTAACCACTGATGAGCACTGTTTTTTAAGGTATTGAAATCACTTGAAAACACTGAAAAAAAACCACCAGGATTTACCAAAAATAGAAACTGAAAACAGGAAAGCCTAATTATAAGCAACAAAGTTATCAGCATAGTTATCAGTCCTTCAAAGGCGAATGGTGAGAGCATACTAATATGCTGAAATGAATAGAAATTAACAAAGTCTAATTCACACCCTACCTATTTAGCATAGTATTTTATATCTATGAAGGTCTCATTTGGGTTTTAGCAGGGCGGGCCCATACCTTAAAATCTCAGTGGCAGGAGGATCACATCACCTTCCACCAGCTCTCTGCACGCGAAGCACATCAAGTGTGTTTTTGTGCGTTCAGCACAACAATATAAACCTCGTCTAGAGCCAGATTTTGGCAGCAGCATGTGTGTTATGTCTATAAGGGTGCGAAGATCAGACCTTACAACAACACTGGGTTAAGTTATCTGTGTAGCCGTCAGCACTCACTGTGCAGACAGAATGCAGAACAAAACTGATATCAGAGCAATAACATATTATTTCTCTAGTAAATCACAAAGCTCTTCTGGGTTGAAAGCTAAAACAACAATTATGTGTCTTGTGCAAAAGTGAAGCAAGAATGAAAACGGCGTGCAAGCATTTAATAAACCCATGCTAACTTAACACAGTATGTAGAAAAGAAGTAGCTATATGACACCCCCCAATGATCAGAGCACTGTCCAAAATCATGTAAAGGCAGAACCTGGAAAGGGTTTAACCTGAAAACAGAGTTCAATAATAATGAGTTAATCTATTCTCCAAACGTATATACGTAGGCCTATAGTGGCCAAGCGTATATATGAAGGCCTATAGTGGCCAAGCGTAATTGTTCCAACCTTTGAAAATATAAGTCAATAGGTCTGGGACGTATATAAAAAACATTTCACACATGAAAAAAGGCACTGTCCAAAAATATAAAAATGCACGTGCCGAAATAAGTAAAATAAACTCCATGGCATCTCACGATAGAACTGAATATGCAAAATATGCAGCCACAGCCTCCAACATGAAATCACTGTCATCATCCGAAAACAGTTCAGCCATCCAATTAAGTAGTGGAAAGGAACATACGTGCTGCTCCGTTACTGGATCCTCTATTAACATCAGAGGACAACTCGGTGGGTTTTCAAGAAAGCTCCTTGCCAAGAACTCATGCGCTGCTGCGATTACATCCCAACGACCCATTAGTCCATGCATCGCTGCCAAGGCCATAATCCTTTCGCCAGAACAAACCAACTCGTGAGCAACTACGGGGCTCATCAGATTATTAAAGTCAACGTCAGGAGACACCGTCAAGCAGAGACACAAATCAAGGGCCCAGTGGAAATCGCAGCTCAAGCAATGAAACACAGGTTGGACACATGTGAAATAGGAAAATCGAAACGATAATCCAAACGCCGTGCTTAAAGTCGCAAGCGGCAGGGTGCCATAGTAATCAAGCATCCGGTTGCACAACAGTGACAGGAGGGGCTCTTCTGCTCCTAATGCAGGATGGGCATCCATTTGTAATAAAACAAAATATCACCAAAACGCCCGCAGCTAAAGCCAGCAAGACAGGGAAGCCTCCAAACAAACTCGAAAAAATAGAATGAAAGAAAGCAGGGATGACCACAAATATTTTTTCAAATGAAGTCACGAGACCGCTGCTAACTAATTAAAAAAAGTGAGCCAGGCCGGAAGTGGAAGAGGCATTAAAGATTTGATGAACCAGCTCGCTGAAATGTAACGGTAAATCAGTACTTAAAAGCGCTTGCACTTCTGTGCGTGTGTTAGCTATGTGAAGGACGAATGTTTCTCGGGCCGAACTCAGAGCCACCTCTTTCTGAGACTAAAGGGCTCTTATTCTAGTCATACCATTGAACTCTGCCTTCAAGGTTGGGATGCGCGGCCAGATGGAAACATCTGAATTCCCATGCATGGGGGGATACATAACGTTTTTGCAGCACACAACACGTTCAGATACAGTTACCAAATAAGCGATACCAACAATTAAACCACAACACTCCTCGTTATTCAACAGCAAATAACTACCATTTGCCAAAAGTGTAAACGTGGGAACAATTGCGGGTACAGGAGTCCCTTTTAATACACAGGCCAGATTAGGTCGTTCCTGGTTGCAGGAACCATGTAATTGGATGTGTCTGCATATTAATGAATGGTCAGGGGACTCAGTGCATTCTTCCCCATTAAGATAAACTTCTCTGCTGTCTTTCAGGCACCTATATGTGAAAGGTATAGACCATGCTTCATGGAGGAAAGCACCACCTAACGGTTCATAACGTCCTATTGCAACATGTTGCATACAACTAGTGAATTTGTACAACGCGAATGGTAATGTAATTAATCCGTGGATAAGCCACGTTGCATCAGTGGCCTCAGCAACAGAGAACGGTAAAGATTCCAACCTCTCAATGTGTAACATGGAAAATGATGCATCTCGCATTGAAAGCATGCGCTGTTTGTCAGTCAAATTAAACGGGGCAAAGAGGGAGGAAACGTTCATGTAATTCCAGGGCACACGGTCAGACTTAAGAGTCTGAAGAGTCCATGCAAACTGCATTACAGAACGCAATTGATTTTGGCCATGGTATAATACAGATACCTCATCATTTACAATATCAACCACTGAAGAAACAATGTTATTCAACGTGTATATGCGGGAAGAAAGCATGTTAATACTGTTATCGACAACTGCAAGCACCTTTTCTAAATTTGCTTGATCAATTGCTCTCAGGCGCTTAGCAGCCTCAATTTGCGAAAGCTTCCAAATTTCCAACGTTTAGATCTACCGCTTGTCGGGCCTTTTATAAAATCATTAATATCCACCTCATCAGTTAGCTTAGATAGATGTAATTTAACAGCAGTTAATGTAGAATGTTGTAACCAATTTTGACATAACTTGCCAACTGAGTATGTTGTAACAGTGTGGTCAGGATCAAAACATGGATCAGGCCTGACTTGTGTAAAACCTTCAGTTAAACCCAGAAAGCAACGCTGGCAAGAGTCAGAGCTTCTGTGCCATAGCAGCCAACCCTTTGGATCAAAAATGGACACATTAAAGGATGCATTATTCAGTAATGTTTGCAACTCTCTAATGGAAAACTTTGTGTAATTATCCCAACCAGAATATTCATCTAAATCAGGGACAGCAGGGGTATTTAATTTTTTTGAAGTAGTCAATCCAAAGCACGTTGTCTGAGAAATAATAGAATTCAAAAACAACATGTGATTCGGGATGAGGCATGCATGGTGCAAAGCCTCAGTGCCTTGTACCTGCCAACATTTAGAACCCCAAACCGATTTAAGGTCAATTGTTTCATTCCATAGCTCGTAGCCTTCTACAGCCAATCTTTCTAGAAAGGACTTTGAATACAATAATTTAGTATTGGTAAGTCTAACTTTGGACATGGGTTTATGTGTCATCTTAAAATAAAAGGACTTGGGTCTCGATTGATTAAAGTCAGTAAAGTAAGTGTACTTATTTAAAAATGTACTGGAGCTGCCTTGTAATGGTGCAGGGCAATGTTCCCACTGTGTGTAATTTACAGTACCCCTTCTGGAACATGTCTTATGTAAAAAATGATTACCAACATGTTGAAAGCAAAATAAATCACCATAATTAGCAGATTCTAAATATAAATCCTCAGCATTAAAGGCAGCATAATATTTTAAATCAGAGAATAATGATTCTACGGCCTGAACATTCCAATCATCAGAACGTATGTTTTGTTTTACCACATCCCCCATGTTCACTCTTAGTACATTTGGGACATTAACTACTGCAGTAGGGCCATGAATTTGAAATTTAACTGCATCCCACACAATCCCATCAAGAACCGGCCAAGCTCTGATGTTAACAAAGTTCAAGTCTCTTTTTAGTCTGTGTGCAGAATGTGAAGAGGATAAGGGGGCCAAAGTTCCATTAAGAAGCCGAATGCATGTTCTCTCCTCGACATAGTGTCCATCCATGATACGGATAAAATAAAACACAAAACCAAATGACATAAAAAGGTATACTGAAAAAAGCATTAGCCAAATATATGTCCAAGGGGGATCCCAAAAATGTTTCTTGAATAAAGAGGCATAAATTGCACAACGTGAGGGTTTTGTCGAAGTCACTGAAACAGAGTCAAATGAGAATCTAGAGTCTGTGGCCAAACGTGTCTGTAGGTCAGGTATCGATAAATCAGCAGGATAGGAATAATCGAGGTCATCAATGTTATTAACTGGGAAAGTGTTTAGTAAAGGTTTGGAAATGACAGGCATCTCGAGGGCCACTTCTGGCTCAGCAGCTGCAGTAATGGCCAAAACAGAATTTCTCACAATCGAAGGACAGGAGACTGCCGGTGTCATGCTATGAAGAATGGGCCACCCTGTGTATCTTGACATTGTCAATTGAGATAAACCTGTTCTCCTTACGACCTGGAAGTGGTGGTAAAATGACTGTTCTTGTGCCCTTCACTCCAAGAACAAGGGCCGTTGCTCGATAGGAAGGACCAAATTCTTTCTTGTTATCGATCTTATTATTATTATTATTAAATTAAATTTGTAGAGCGCACTGACACCATGAGTTTCCTGGCGCTATAAGACATCGGATTCCAGAGCTGAGGTTGAGTGCAGGGTTAGCAGGGAAGGGGAAAGAGAAAAGTTTTGAGCAACTTCCTGAAATGCAGGAGGGAGCTGCTTGATTTGATGTTCAAAGGAAGGGAGTTCCAGAATTTCGGAGCCAAAAAGGCAAACCCACGTCCACCAAATTTGTTAGTTCTAATTTTGGGTGTGGTAAGAGATTTGAGATGGATAGAGCGGAGGTTGCAGTTTGGACAGTAGGGGGTGATCAGAGAGGTCAGGAAGGCAGGGCAGGGGCAGTTGAGGGCTTTGTATGTGAGACAGCCCAGCTTGAAGGCCACCCTTTGTTCAATTGGTAACCAGTGAAGTTTGTACATCATAGGTCTGGCAGATTGCCATTTTGGGGATTTAAAAATGATCCGGGCTGCCTGGTTTTGGATCACCTGAAGACGGCGAAGAAGAGTTTTGGGAAGTCCGTGATAGATGCTGTTGGAAAAATCCAATTTACAAAAGGGGGTGGTGATGAACAGAGTGTCTGAATTGAGCAGACCACTCTTACCCAGTCCAAAGATCAGGGCTTGATCCATCACCGTTATTTATCTCACTGCCCCATCCCAGCTCAGAACCTGGCTATATGCAAATCAGTCTGTCCCTGGCCCAGTGCATCATGGGAACAGGGCAGACTAAACTACCAAGCCAATTCTTTACCAGAAAGGAGACAAGCTACCGGGGACCGGTTTCTGGCATTTCAGCCTCTTCGGCCCGGCTTGCTTGAATCCTGATGGAGCAGTGAGAAAGGGACTCATGTCTGAGTATACCCTGCCACACCTATAGTGGCCAAAATCGATTTACAAAAGGGGGTGGTGATGAACAGAGTGTCTGAATTGAGCAGACCACTCTTACCCAGTCCAAAGATCAGGGCTTGATCCATCACCGTTATTTATCTCACTGCCCCATCCCAGCTCAGAACCTGGCTATATGCAAATCAGTCTGTCCCTGGCCCAGTGCATCATGGGAACAGGGCAGACTAAACTACCAAGCCAATTCTTTACCAGAAAGGAGACAAGCTACCGGGGACCGGTTTCTGGCATTTCAGCCTCTTCGGCCCGGCTTGCTTGAATCCTGATGGAGCAGTGAGAAAGGGACTCATGTCTGAGTATACCCTGCCACACCTATAGTGGCCAAAATCGATTTACAAAAGGGGGTGGTGATGAACAGAGTGTCTGAATTGAGCAGACCACTCTTACCCAGTCCAAAGATCAGGGCTTGATCCATCACCGTTATTTATCTCACTGCCCCATCCCAGCTCAGAACCTGGCTATATGCAAATCAGTCTGTCCCTGGCCCAGTGCATCATGGGAACAGGGCAGACTAAACTACCAAGCCAATTCTTTACCAGAAAGGAGACAAGCTACCGGGGACCGGTTTCTGGCATTTCAGCCTCTTCGGCCCGGCTTGCTTGAATCCTGATGGAGCAGTGAGAAAGGGACTCATGTCTGAGTATACCCTGCCACACCTATAGTGGCCAAAATCGATTTACAAAAGGGGGTGGTGATGAACAGAGTGTCTGAATTGAGCAGACCACTCTTACCCAGTCCAAAGATCAGGGCTTGATCCATCACCGTTATTTATCTCACTGCCCCATCCCAGCTCAGAACCTGGCTATATGCAAATCAGTCTGTCCCTGGCCCAGTGCATCATGGGAACAGGGCAGACTAAACTACCAAGCCAATTCTTTACCAGAAAGGAGACAAGCTACCGGGGACCGGTTTCTGGCATTTCAGCCTCTTCGGCCCGGCTTGCTTGAATCCTGATGGAGCAGTGAGAAAGGGACTCATGTCTGAGTATACCCTGCCACACCTATAGTGGCCAAAATCGATTTACAAAAGGGGGTGGTGATGAACAGAGTGTCTGAATTGAGCAGACCCCTTTTTGTAAATATGTTGGAAAAATCCAAACGGGAGAGCACAAGAGAGATGATGACCTGAGTCAGAGCAGGGGTGGGAAGCAAATGACTGACCTTCCGGATCTTTCTAAGCTGGAAGGAGCAGGATGAGATCACGGAGCTAATATGAGGTCGGAGAGAAAGGTCGGCGTCAATTATTACGCCGAGGCTTTTTACAGAAGTGGAGGGGGCCGGCGGGGGTCCCAGTGCGTGAGGCCAGAACTGGGTACCCCAAGAGGAAGGGCTAGAACCTGGGAGAAGAAGCTCAGTTTTCCCGGGGTTTAGCTTCAATTGGTTGGAGTTCATCCAATCTTGAATATGGAGCATGGCGGAGTGAAAATTGTCTATTGCATTGGGGGAGTTGAGTGGGAAGATGATCTGCAAGTCATCCGCATAGTTAAAGACTGTAATGTCCCACTTGCGGAGTGAATGGAGTAGGGGCCGTGGCTTGGGCTACGCAGTCTAGACCGTCGAGGTCAGGGACATACATCTTGATACCAAAGAGTATTTCGTACGGGGTCCGCCCACCCAGAGACCTTCTAGGGAGATTATTAAGAGCACGCTGCACGCCATTGAGATGGGCCAGCCAGTTTCTGCCAGTGACTATAACTCGAGCTGTCAAAGATTGTTTTAAGTCACGGTTCATTCGTTCCACTACACTATTACCCTCAGGTCTGTATGGAGACGAAAACTTGACTTGGACCCCCAACGAAACCATAGCATCCTTATACGCCTTAGAGGCGAAAGCCGGACCCTGATCCGAATGGAAGGTATCACAGGCAAATATCCCTACAAAGACACGCAAATCTCTTATGACAGTCCGTGAATCAGCGCTGCGATGGGGCCATACCCACACAAAGCGTGTGCATGAATCAACTGCTACTAAGATGTACTTATACGCAGTATCAGAAGAAAAAGGACCGCAGTGATCTAAATAAACCCAACCCAGTGGTTTATTAGAAATGTACAACTGTGTCTGTGGCGGACGCGCAGCAGTCGAAGGCTTGATCTGCTGGCAAATGTTACATTGAAGGACATAATCACACGTCTGTTTGTACAGTCCCCGCCACCAGAACCTCTGTTGTAGCTGAGTTACAGTGGCTGAGACGCCCGTATGCGCAGACGCCACACCTTCATGAGCCACTGTAATCAAAGTAGCTCTGCGTTCCGAGTTGGGAATTAAACGTTCGCCAACTTCAGGAATTTTCACGTAAGGAACCTTATTGGGACTTAAGTGGTATGTGTACTTCGAAGGGAACCCCGCAGGATATTTACCTCCCTTCTCAGTGGCAGCGACTGCCGCCAAGATGTCATCATCTATTTTCCTTTTGGACCGTGTAACTGCAGCAACTAAATATTTAGATACTGCTGATTTCGCTGCTTCATCAGCAAGCGAATTATCGACAGCGTGGACTCCCACACGCTGATGGCCGAGAGTATGAATCACAAACACAAGTGGCAACTGCTCTTTAAGCTCAGCCACTCGGACCCAGATCATTTTATGTTTTATTGTGCCACCCTTGGAATCACGAAAATCATTCTGAATCCAAAAGATCAAGTTCTCATTGTAAGACTGGACACAGTAGTAAGAATCACTTACGATAAGAGTAGTCACCCTAGGATCTGCGTAGTCCAATGCAAGCATCAAAGCACGAAGCTCTGCCAATTGTGCAGTGCAGTCTCCGAGTGTCTGCATGTGCACGACACTGGACTTGAACTCATCATTCACCATGGCACCGACCACAATGGCGCATGCGGAAACGTAGACATGTTTAGAGCCATGCGCAACCTGCGCCGAACCATCGGTGTAAATGATGCAATGGAAATCCTCCAGGGGTCGCATTGCTAAAGGAGCTGGATGAACGAATTCATACTGTAAGTACTCCTGCGACCTTAATGTGGCGTCAAAAAGAAACGTGACATCCTGCGATGACAAGGACGCTGCCCATTGAATCCACCGAGGGTGCAAAGCTTTAGAATTAGGTACACCGGCTTTTGTGACTGCCTCCAAGGCAGGACACGGGCTAACTACCAACATGCGTTTTCCCTGTGACAGGGCACGTTCCTTAAGAATTGCCATCTGCACAGCCTTCAAAACTTTCTCCACAGTGGAAAAGCGCAATTCAGCCGAAGTGTACAAGTGTGACTTGTAAGCAATAGATACTGTGTCTCCCTCATTAAAAGTCAGGTACGTGAAACCTACCGTCCCAGGGATAATTCTTATCACCAGGTTGGTCTGATTATCACGAGTCAGTAAGAATGTAGAAGCGAGCAGATCAGCCTGCAAAGACTGCAGAATAGCCGAATGCTCAGGCAGCCAGCATGATTTGGAAAAAGATGGTTGTATCAAAGCATACAAAGGCTTGATACGCTGGGCATATTCCATAATTTAAGTTCTCCCGAAATTCAAAAAGCCCAGTAGTGATTGTAATTTTTTCAGTGTTGTTGGAGCGCGCAATTGTGCGCATTTCTCCAGGAAGTGAGGAGCTAATCCCTTCCCTTCATTGTTAAGCTCGTAGCCCAGAAACAACACTGTGTACTCTGCAATGTGCGATTTCGCAAAGTTGAATTTGTAACCTACGTTTGCAAAGGTACAAACTATCCCGTTTACACGACACAGATGCTCCCAAAGTTCGTCGTCTGTGAGATATATGTCATCCACATACGAACAAGCATCCGGGTCGATTCTCTCCAAAAGAGAGACTATGCGGGCAGAACAAATCCCAGGACTATTCTTATAGCCCATAGGCAAACACCGAAAGTGTTTTTGGACACCGCCGCATGTAAAACTGGTCCATTGGGAACTCATAGCGTCCAATTGGTGGGCATAGAAACCATTAGAAATGTCAAGCGTGGTCTTAAACCGCTTATGCACAAGACTATTCACAAGAGCAGAGCTGTGAGTATTCTGTACTGCACAGTTACGGCAATGCGAGTTTAAATGCCGGAAATCCAAAACCAAACGATACGAACCGTCAGGCTTGTTTACAGTAAAAAGAGGGTTATTCATTGGTGACACACACGTTTCAATTACACCTTGATATTCCAATTGTTCAAGGATTGCAGCGACCGAAGCTTTCGCTTCACGTCTTATAGGATATTGAGGTTGAGGCTGCGGCTGAGACCATAAAGGTATCTCGTGGCTTGGGGACAATTTATCCCACCCACACTGATTGCGGTACACAGCCGGGGCCAGAGCTAGAGCCCACTCTTCTGCAAAATGCAGCGCATCCTCTCTCGAGACTGTGTTCGCGAAACTGGGGAGGATAACCTCCTCCCCTCGCGGAGCTGCTAGCACAAAAGGTGGGGGCCAGTCAGCCTCCGAAAGCAAAATGTCATATGTAGACGAAAGATTTTCCCAAAATACCCCTTTTATGGTTCGTTGTATGTCACCTTCAATTAACAGGACAATTTCAAAAAGTCTATCAGGGGGAGCAACTCTGGTGTCAGCTGTTTCAATGACAACATAAGTATCAGTCGCTGTCACCTTCAGTAGTGGACGGAGCGCCTCTCTCAATATGGTAATCTCCGCCGCGCTGTCCAGCAAGGTCAGAGCCCACGTCAGATTCCGAAGCCGCGTTCTCACTATCTGGGGCATATCGATGCGCTGTTAAGGCTGCGACTTTCTTCTTTGCAAACTGTGGTCTCCTAGGCGTAGAGCCTTCCTGCTTTTCTGCACCGTTTCTCGGGCAGGGCTGGTCACGTCCTTGCTGGCCACCCGACCCCTGCCGCCCCCTCCACCACCGGTCGTCGGAGCCGATGAGTCCTGAAAGGAACGAGGAGAGCGTTGGTCAGAAGCCTGAAATCGATCAGGATTCCTAATCGTCGCGCGGTTGCGCAAGTCATAAACATGTTCCGACTGCGTAGGTAACGGAGACGCAGGGCGAAAAACCTGTGTTTGTTGTTGTTGTGGTTGCTGTCCCTGTTTCTGTTTTTTAGGCCAATTTTGTTTTTTGGACTTGGGCTGAACTTCCGTCTCCGAAGTTTGTCCCTGGGGCTGCTTTTTATCTTTAACAGAAAATTGCTTAACGCCCTTACAATTGCGACCCACTGTTTTATAAGCCGCCACAATAATTCTCGCTAACTGTCGGGGTTTCTCGGCCTCGGGAAGCGCCGCTAATACGTTAGCAACCTGAAAGTTCACTGCATCCCCCTTGACATTAGCAAGGATCAGATCGCAAACTACGTCAAAGGTGCCACACAGGCGCATGCCCAACTCGACCGCAGATTCCGGTCCGTGATCATCTTGAACATGTTTAAGGACCGAAGACAGCACGGACATAGACGGGGTGCCGTAGCACCGAGCATAGACCACCGCAAAAGTCTTCCCCCAGGTCTCACAGTCAACGAGCTCAGGGGCCAAATCCTTCGGCAAACTAAGCGTAAGAATCCGGTGTTTTTCACCAGCTTCCAGCTGGTCAAATTTCTCGGCAAGCCAGAAAGGAAAATCATCCTTTTCCTGGGGCTTCTTGCCCATAACGGCATTGACCATGACAGGACTGATTTTCAAACCACCCTGCCCTGCCGGAAGCGCCGCACCCCCGGGGCTCCACCCGGAAGATTGCGGCCCATGTAATGCACTAAGGCTCTAATCACGGCAATCGCGACTACATGTAGTCGTCGTAGTTCAGCCACATTACAATTGCTGTGTAGAGGATGAGGAGTAAATCCAGCCAAAACAGGCCAACTTGCGCCTGGAATGGACAAAGGACCTAACCTCGGAGCGGTTAACGAATGGGGTAGGGCGCCACCAAACCAAACTCCATGCTGCCAAACATCAATAGGAACTTCCTGTGCTCTGTACGGAGTATACTCATTAGGTACAACAGTGGGAGTGTAAGTGTGGAATATGCCTGAATCGGCGTCCACTGCTGGAAATGTCACCCACGAATAAAAGAGTTCGTAAGGGTAAGCATGTTCCGCACTTACCACCATAATCACAGCCAAGCCCTCCAAAGGTACATTGTAAGCCCGCAGATGATCTCGCACCGCAATGAGACTATGCTGCGGAATGTCCACGGGTTGGGCCATTACAGCACAGGAATTAGAAAAAACAAAGTAAACTTTGTAGCACAACTGGGTAGTAATTCAAGGAAACCGTTTTAGAAAGAATCAAGCTTGAAAAGACCTATTTCAAAAATAGGTAGGTTTTTCCGACACCACCGTTTACCGGAAACGTCAGTGAAGGGGTTAAGGATTGAATGATATACTACTCGAGTGTCATGATATAAGGCCCCACTAGGGGCACCATGTAGCGGGAATTCCGTTCTCCTACAGAACTGTGCATAGAACCCTGGAACCTCGGTGAATTAGGATGGCCCAAAACTCACCTCAGTACCCAAAATCCCCTTACCGAGCTAGCTACAGTGTCTCATTGGTCATAACAAACTCCCAATGCTTAGACAGACCAGAACATGAACTTAGAGTACCTCAGGAATCGTGGAACACATGAACACTCTTTCGTTATATAATCATCAGAAACCAGAACGTGGAGTAAAAGAGGACACGTGCATGTTTGAAATATTTATTTACTAATGCAAGGTTCTCAAACGCAGTATCTTGTATAATACTAGCAAACATATTATAAGCAACAAAGTTATCAGCATAGTTATTAGTCCATAAAAGGCGAATGGTGAGAGCATACTAATATGCTGAAATGAATAGAAATTAACAAAGTCTAATTCACACCCTACCTATTTAGCATAGTATTTTATATCTATGAAGGTCTCATTTGGGTTTTAGCAGGGCGGGCCCATACCTTAAAATCTCAGTGGCAGGAGGATCACATCACCTTCCACCAGCTCTCTGCATGCGAAGCACATCAAGTGTGTTTTTGTGCGTTCAGCACAACAATATAAACCTCATCTAGAGCCAGATTTTGGCAGCAGCATGTGTGTTATGTCTATAAGGGTGCGAAGATCAGACCTTACAACAACACTGGGTTAAGCTATCCGTGTAGCCTTCAGCACTCACTGTGCAGACAGAGTGCAGAACAAAACTGATATCAGAGCAATAACATATTATTTCTCTAGTAAATCACAAAGCTCTTCTGGATTGAAAGCTAAAACAACAATTATGTGTCGTGTGCAAAAGTGAAGCAAGAATGAAAACGGCGTGCAAGCATTTAATAAACCCATGCTAACTTAACACAGTATGTAGAAAAGAAGTAGCTATATGTGGACGATGGCAATTCCTCCTCCTACTCCGTTGGTGCGGTCTCTGCTGGAGATCTTGTAGCCTTCCGGGACGGCTTTGGCGATGTCGGGTGCTGAGGCGGGGTTCAGCCAGGTCTCCATCAGGAAGGCGATGTCTGGGGCGGTTGAGTCGAGGAGGTCCCAGAGTTCGACGGCGTGTTTGCGGCAGAGCGAGTATTGAGGAGGATGCATCTTAGGTAGTTGGGTTCGTTGGTAGGTGGTTTTATGGGTTGGATGCTGGTGAAGCTGCAGTTCCAGCAGGTGAAGGGCCCTTGGGTGCGCTTCAGGGTGGCCCGGTAGTAGGTGTGTTCTCGTCCGGGGTTGAGTGCGTGAAGGGTGCTGGCATCGTAGTGCAGTTGGATGCTGTGGTGTCTTCGGGGGTCCAGGGGTTCTGGCGCTGGGCACGGTCCAGGCGCGGACGGGCACAGACGGGCTTGCCTTTGGCGCACCTTCAGCACGCCAGCGGCGTGCCCGCTGCGCAGCCGTGTGGCGGCCGCCAGAAGAAGGGGAGGTGGGAGGGAGGAGCAACTGGGTGGGGGGGACGGGCGAATTGGAGCTGGGGGGTGGGGCTGCAGGGGATGCAGCGGCGGGAAGTGGGACTGGTGAGGGAGACAGTATTAACAGGGGCAAGATACAAAGTAGAGAGGGACAGAGCAGTTCGGGGCCTACCAGGCAGGCCTCGAACTCTGCAGCAGCTAGGTGGAAGCACGGGTGCAGACTGGTGAAGCTACGCAGCGTGGGGAGCAACCTGCCTGGGTGCAGGGTCAAGGGTCGCTCTCACTGTCGGGTGGCGGCCGCCATAAGAAGGGGAGGTGGGAGGGAGGAGCAGCTGTGTGGAGGGCGAATGGGATTGGGGGGCGGGGCCGCAGGGGATGCAGCGGCAGGAAGCTGCACTGGCGAGGGGGCAGGGGGTGAGCGGGCGCGGGAGAAGGCAGGCACAGGCCGAGGCACAGGGCACAAAAAACAGTAATTGAGGAGAGAATTAAACAATTTTAACGGGCACAGGATGCAAAATAGCGAGGGACAGAGCGCAGAAACCGGTAATTAAAGGGGTAATAAGACAATATTGACGGGCACAAGATACAAAACAAAACAGGGAAAACAAGTGGAACAGAGGGCAGAAGGGCACAAAAACGAGTGGAACAGAGGGCAGAAGAGCACAAAACGAGTGGAACAGAGGGCAGAAGAGCACAAAAAACACGTGGAACAGATGGCAGATGAGCACAACAAAAGGAGTGGAACAGAGGGCAGAAGAGCACAAAAAACAAGTGGAACAGAAGGCAGAAGAGCACAAAAACAAGTGGAACAGAGGGCAGAAGAGCACAAAAAATGAGTGGAACAGAGGGCAGAAAGGCACAAAAAACGAGGGACAAGCGAGTGGAACAGAGGGCAGAAAGGCACAAAAACAAGGGGAAAAAACAATTAAAGGGGTAATAAGACAATATTGACGGGCACAAGATACAAAACAAAACAGGGAAAACGAGTGGAACAGAGGGCAGAAAGGCACAAAAAACGAGTGGAACAGTGGGCAGAAGAGCACAAAAACAAGTGGAACAGAGGGCAGAAGAGCACAAAAAACGAGTGAAACAGAAGGCAGAAAGGCACAAAAAACGATGGACAAGCGAGTGGAACAGAGGGCAGAAAGGCAGAAAAAAATGAGGGGAAAAAAAAACGAGTGGAGCAGAGGGCATAAAGACACAAAAAACAGTAGATGAGGAGAGAATTTAAGTAATTTTAACAGGCACAAGATACAAAGCAGAGAGGGACAGAGGAGATCGGTGCCTACCAGGTGGGTCTCGAACTCAGCAGCAGCTAGGTGGAAGCACAGGCGCAGACCGGTGGAGCTACGCGGCGAACGACCTGCCTGAATGCAGGGTCACAGGTCGCCCAAGGTTTTTTTCTAAAGTTTCTTTTTGCATTTTAAGGTCTCGCAGCGAGAGGAGTAGCAATCTATTTCTCGAGTAAACTTCCCTGGGAATGTTTGCAAGTGCATAGGGATACACACGAGAGATGGATTTGGGTGGTAACTAGGTTACACAGGAAAACATTGAATTTTATAAATTACTACGGCCCTGTCTTGGATGATATTGTACACCTGGTCCAAATCAATGATTTATTGATAGAAGCTCCCGGGCAGGTTGATTATTGGAGGGGATTTTTATTTTATACTGGATGTAAGGAAAGATACTTCGAACAAAAACAAAAAACAACTAAAACCAAATACAAAAAAATTAGTGGAAATAATCAGACAAGAATACCAACTGGTAGATCCCTGGCGGGAAATCAATCCAGATAAGGAATTCTATACCTGCTATTCCCACCGTTTTCGAATGGCATCCCGAATACATTTTTTTCTTACCTCCAGATCCCTCCAGATTCAAGAGGCTGGCATAGGATGTAACCGTTTTTCAAATCATGCTTATGCTGGGGTAGAAATGGTGCTCGGGGGAGGAAGTAGGGAACGGCCCAGGTGGCAGCTGGATCGTCTCCTTTTGCAAGACGAGATTGGGTAAAAAGGTTCAGAGAGTGGATCCTGTAATATTTTCAGATCAACGAGAATACGGCAGCCCCCTTCTCAGTGTGGGAGGGGGTTTAAGGTAGCACCCCCCAGGCAGATAATAGCCTTTACGGATGCCCAGTCGAATACCCGGAGGGCTAAGATAGCTAAATTGCAAGCTAAGGAATATGACCAGGACCAGGAATATGCTCTTCAACTTCAGCTTCTTCCAAATCAATACGAGCAGGCAGGAACAGTGTTGAGGGATTTTTTCATTTTAGAAGAGGTCTGCAACTCACAAATATTTCAACAATGGGCCTATGAAGAAAGCCAGCTAATTTGCAAATTCTACAAGGAAAAAGCAAGAATCAGCCATAATATCTAAGGTTTTAGAGAAGTAGGTAATGGCAGCAATATCCCTCAGATTTTTGTTCTCGACTTTCGCCAGCATCACTCTACTGAAGATTTAGTGGAGGAGGAGATGATCCAAGAGTATTTCATAAATATGAATGTTCCCAAATTGTCAGATAACCGGATCAGTGAACTGGGTTCGGAAGTGGAAGCCGCTGCGATCTCGGTAGCCATTAAAACAACAGCTGGGGGAAAAGCTTGTGGGCAGGAATGGCTTCCCTATCAAGTTTTATAAAGTTTTTTCAAAGGAATTAATTATCCCCTTAAAAAATTTATTTAACTTTGTTAAAAATGGTGGTGCTGTTCCAGCAGATTTTAAAGAAGCAATAATTGTCTCCTTTGTTAAAAAACACAAAAGCCCGGTAGATGTGAATTCATATAGGCCCATTAGTCTTCTGAATTCAGACTATAAAATTCTGATGAAAGTATGGGCAGAACGTTTTTTACTTGCCGCTCAAGAGATAATCCGTAGAGATCAGACTGGTTTCATAGCAAGTAGATCAATGGCAGCCAATACTCAGTTTTTAATACATACTTTGGATTATTTTAACACAAATTTTATTCCTATTCTGGCAAGTATTGTAATGGTCGATGCAGAGAAAGCTTTTGACCTTGCGAATTGGAGAACCCTGTTTGTTACCCATGGTCGGTTTGGGTTTCCTGCCCAGGTAGTTAATATGCTACGCAATATCTACCAGGGGGCCACAGCTCTGTTAGTAATAAATTCAAGTCATGCAGGAACCATAAAAATAAACAGTGGAACCTGGCAGGGATGTCCGCTTTCGCCATTGCTCTTGACCTTTTTTATAGAGCCTTTGGTAATCAAAATACGAAACAATGTTGCTATTCAACCTCCGATCCCTGGCATGGGCAAGTTAAAACTTTTTGCAGATTACATTATTTTATACCTGACTCCCGATAGAGAATTTTGAAATAGTTTTAAGGGAATTTTTGATCTTCAAACAAATAGGTGGGTATAAAATAAATGCCAATAAAACCGAGGTTCTTGCCCTCAATGTAGATCTGAATTCTTTTCCATCTTGCTTGAAAACACAAGCGACTAAGTCTGACCCTATAAGATATCTCGGGATATTTGTATCGAACTAGTACCAACAGCTATTCGAATTGAACTACTTACCAATGAAGGACAAGATTAAGAAGCTCTTGGAACAATGGATATTACTCCCTCTATCGATAGTGGGTAGAGTTTCATTGAACAAAATTTCCATACTACCATTGTTTATTTTTCTGTTCACTAATGTCCCGATCAAGGGAAATTGACACCCTACTTGGGGCAAGAAAGCTCCAAGGGTCAAATTGACCGTGGTGCAATTACCTATAGTACAAAGGGGTTTAGCGCTGCCACATTTGAGAACATACTATGAGGCCGCTTATTTAGATTTAGTGTCCGGCTTGATAGGATCTAAATGTACCAGCGACAGCTTTTTTATAGATAAAATGACGCAAGAAATTGGATCACTAACTCAAGTGTATTTAAAAACTTCCAAACTCCTCAAAAAACACAATACAAGACATTAAAAGATAATTTTTTTAGACTTCAGTCCTTTTTTAGAAAGATGGGCTCTTCGGGCCACCAGTATCTAAAACTGAGAGAATGTACCACATCTGTGGTTGGATGGTTGAGGGTGGTGCCACGGATGATATTACATTGACCACAGTTCATGCATGGGATAGTGCCGGTGTAAATTGTATTTGATTCTCGTGGTTAGTTTTAGTCCGACTACGCTTGTCACCTTTTTAATCACAGACGATTTTGATGTCTGACAATCTCAATTGCACACCCAGCTTTACTCAGCATTACCTTACACGTTATTCAACTCATATCACCACACCACTCCAAGATGGCCACCACAAATAGCCCATGCTACCCCAAACATCACGATATCATAGCGTTTTACATTACTTTTAATATTTTGTTGCTCGTTTACCTATGCAACATCATGTTTTCATCCTTGTTTACGACACAAGCACTGTATATGACATTATCTACATACACATATAGTGCGCCACCAGTACACATCTTACGATGTTTCACTTCCGGGTTATCTCTATAGAAACATACAACAGGACATTACGCGCATGCGTCGCGTCTCCATATAGCTTCTACCGTGAATAGACGAACAACACTCACCAAGAGCATCGGTAAGACCGCCGGCCAGGAATATATTGACTATAGACACGAGCATGGAGAAGTTTAAATAATGCATGTATTGTGGATAAATTAACCTGCGCACTTATTTAAGCTCAGACCGCGAAAAGATCACTCATACTCCCAGGACACGGGCACGAGTATATATATTCTTTACGTCACTGCATGCGTTTACTGTGCTTACAACAATGGCTCTTTAGTGAAAATAACCATAGGGCATGAGATTTTCGGCACTCGCCCAACAATGTCATTCACTCTAATTCTGAAATCAGTCACCCGGATTAATCTCACACCTTTGATCACATCGTAAGACAACCATCTATTCATATTAATTTCTTACCAACCCTCACCTAGAAGCATGATTAAGTCACTCATATACACGTCTTTTATCGATTAATTAGGCATGATCACAACATATGTATTCACTTAGCCACTCTTTATTAAGTACCCGCAGGCCTACTTTCTCATCATTGATACACTTCTTCTATTCTCTAATCTTTTATTATAGATTACATATTTCCCCTGATGAAGTGCCCCGGCATGAAATGCATAGGGTTCTGGAATACACACCTTAACAATTGTTTGGATCGTACAAACCATAATGAGGATGAAATATCCATTATGAGAAAAAAAGATGGAAATACTGAGCTGTGATGTAACAGTTAAAAAGATGAAATATTTGTGAAAGATGAATAAACAAAGTTAAACTCAATTCTTTTGGATTCACATTTGTTTACACCGAACTTTATATATTGAAGATTTCCAATTCTCCCAAAGGAGTTCAGTTGGGCCCACTGTTAAGCCTAACAGTGTAAACACAGTTCACAACTTACAACTCCCATAGGTCAGAGGAAGCAACCCACCAGCACCCAAGCATCAAACACCGCTAGAAGACAACAGGAAAACAATTTGAAAAGGATTATCCACAGAGTGCCACACAACCAATTCATTCTGATTCAACTTCAGAAGCACCAGCACTTTTCTAGTTGTTGCACTTTATAGAATGATGTATTCTGTTTTATTAGTTAACGATGTTATTAGCCGCTACAGCCATATTTTTTCTTTTTAATAAGACGTAGTTATGACGACTTTAGGTGATAAGAAGGAACTAGCCCTTTATTGGTATTGCACTTTAGATGCACGAGTAGCTTTCTTCAGTGCAGCTGCTTGATAACATAAATTTGCACATTGTTAATTTGTGAATGAGTATATGACTAGCTGCTACACCTATAGCTTTTTTCTTTATTGTGTATTGAGAGGTTGTCGTTTCAGTTTTTGTACAAACTGGTTTTAATAATGATTTTAAATATGCTATGTATTTCATGAACCTAATGCTCTGCTCAATAAAAAATAATTAAAAAAAAAATGGTTGGCAATGTTGCTAGCTTTGGTAACCAACTCACTAGCAACCCAGATCAAAATAAAGACCTAGAAAAATTAAAGGTACTAAAGAAAAAAAGTAAAAGGATTGAGCTGCACAGCAAATGTATGCTAGAATACCTCTGTGCTGGAGTAATACCACAAGGGTTAGCAGTGAAAAACATCCCTGGCCTATGTATACAAATAAAACAGTTTTTATAAAAATGGGCCATGATCGCCACTAGATGTCCAAGAGATGCTGATAGTATAAACAGCATGAGAAATGCTACAACAACTCGTGG
Source organism: Lissotriton vulgaris (assembly GCF_964263255.1). Taxonomy (NCBI): domain Eukaryota; kingdom Metazoa; phylum Chordata; class Amphibia; order Caudata; family Salamandridae; genus Lissotriton; species Lissotriton vulgaris. Next base: position 249,788,089 of record NC_141687.1, read on the forward strand.
CTGAGATTTTAGAATTAGAAAATAAAATAAAAAACAACACAGCCATTGATGATGCAAAGAAAAAACTAGAAGACATAGAAGCAGATCTAAAGTCGTACACAGAATACTTGAACAAACGAAAGTCAGAAAAACTGAAAAAAGATATAAGATTCACAAGTAAGGAAAACACTTACCCATATTTGTCAGCTAACTTTTATACAGAGGTAGATGAACAACAACAAAACCCACCTATATACAGGCAATATGGTAGAAAAGTAACAACTTTCTCAGACACATCAGATCCTGACAATGACGGCGAGCAATTTGATACCAGAAATGGACGATATACAAATAGAAGTTATCAGCACAATCTTTTTTAGGCAGAAGTAACCTAAGAAGAGGGAACTGGCGACCACAATACCAACCCCGTTACAGGGTCAATCAACAAGCCATCCAAAATCAGTACCTGGTAACGCGCAATGCGCAGTACTGGAGAGAATTGCAGAAATACCAGTATTCAACCTGAGCGCATCCAATATAACAGAAGCCTCAATGTTCACTACTATCTAAAGGGTTAACGTTCACCCCCCACTCTGGAATCAATACATTTGAATTGTTCCCAGACTTTATGGCATTTTTCCAAAAAGCAGACTTAAGATCTTTTTTGCCCAACAAATACCCAGAATTACGGACAATAATAGGTAAGATTTGTCATCTAAATCTACCTTTACCCTCACCTCTGAACAAATACCTCCAAAGTTCATAATTTTTCAACAAGTAGTATACCAAAAGCTGACTTCCGCAACTAAATTTGTACCCAATACACCGTACGACCTAAATAGAGAAGAACACCAAGCCCTCCTCAACCTAAAAACTACGACTGAAATCACTGTAAAAAGTTGTGACAAGGGAGGCGGGATTGTCGTAATAGACACCCCAGTATATATATCCAAAATGGAAGAGATGTTGAATGACACTAAATTTTATACCAAAATAAATGTCACCCCTACAAGCAACATTAAAACTAAAATTTAGAGGCTTATGAATAAAGCCCTAGATGAAGGGTATATATGTGACAAAGAGTACGACCACCTAAATGTTAAGACACCTAGAACGGTGAGCATGTACAGGGTACCTAAAATAAAAAAAAAAAGCGAAACCAATCCCCTGTACAAACCTATAGTTAAAACCATAGGATCTATAACTAAACTATTATCCAAATATTTAGATGCCATCTTGCGCCCACATATACATAAAACAGCAGCATATATGCAGGATACAAGACACATGATAAATCTGGTGGAAGGTATACCCTTCCGCCCAGAGCAACAATACCTTGTAGATAGTCTTTACAGCAATATACCTATTCCGGGAGCTTTACAAGCTGTAGAATGGTTTATGGAACAAATGAATATAGACGGCAACCACACATTTATTGTGAAATGCCGGAAAATTGTTCTGGAAGAGAATGGATAAGAATTTAACGGCCAAATATATAAACAAGTAAAAGGTGTAAGAATGGGCGCATCTTGCACACCAACAGTAGCCAATATATATATGGCCTAATTCGAAAATACATACATTTACAATGAAATAGCCCCATTTTTTTAAACGGTACTAAAATGGTCCCGTTTTAGAGACGATATTTTTTTCATATGGGCAGACAGTACAGATGTCCTACAAGAGTTTTTAGCCTGGCTAAACTTATGTGATAGCAACATTCATTTCATATCCACATGCAGTGCATCCCACATAGAATTATTAGTCATCAATATCAAAAACGTGAATGACCAACTAGCAGTAGTCTTATATACCAAACCCACGACTCGCAATACACTTTTACATACAGTCTCCCGCACTACGGAAGCACACCACACACTGCTTCTGAATACAGATAGCCATTCAAGACGGATGTACCCGCCCGTTTTGCTTTTCCTTTGAGATCCATCACCCCTTCTCTTCTATTTTAGCCGTGAATGCCGGGTTGGAATTATCACCAGCCTTACAATAATGGTTTACTCTTACCGCCCACAGCCTTTGGCTTGCTAGACGAAACACGTGTCGGCTGGTTTTCTGTGTTGATATCACCCTTCCAGAACAGGAAGGTTTAATACATCTGAAAGAAGCTTTCCACTTGTGTCTACCTTGTCTCATTACCTAAGACTGACGCTCCTTTTTCTTTGTTCATCCAAAAGCATATACATTTGTTTGATTTACTCATTATAACATGTGCACAGGACTGGTGTTGACACTTTTACATTATGACAGTTACCACCCACCAACACAAAAAAATAGTATCCTTTTTGGACAATTTTTAAGAGTGCGCCGCTACTGTACTAGTCTCACAGACTTTGATGAAAAGGCAGTAATAATGAAAGAATTATTTTTAGCACGAGGATACCCCCACAAGCTGGTAAGAAATTCCTATGAAAGAGCTAGATTTTTTGACAGACAACATCTGTTAAATCATAAAAGAGAAAAAAACAGTTCAGAGCTAGTGTTCGTCCCACGACACTCTATGCTGAATGAACAGATACGGCGCACAGTGTGTAACAACTGGCATATCTTGAATGCCAATAAAGACAATCAAGAAAAAATCTCCAAACCGTTATTGTCAGGAATCACCGGGTAGCCACTGTAGCTTCCTCAAGACAACAATTCAGTTTCCCGGCAATGTGCCGTTTTACACGGGCTAATGTCTGGTTCCCTTGCTCCTCTGGGAAGCTTAGAAATTCTAGGGGAAATCTGGAATACTAAACTGAAAACTGCTTAAGATTGTAAATAGTTCACCTCCCTAAGATGGCCGCGCAATGTCCCCGTTAAGACCAACCTGGGTGGTGCGCCCTCTAGTGGGTATCGAGAAGTCGCGCACTTCTAACTGCGCACTTCAACAAAGATATTCGTTCGAGCAGCTGTTCCTTGCCGCCGCTCCGCGTCAGAAATTCATGACGGGAGTAGTCGGAGTGAGGAATAGTAGAGAGTTTAGAGGTAGTAGCAGAGTATCTCAGAGACTTTATTGAGAACAGTTTATTTCCCGCATTGCGCTCTCACAGTGCGCTCTCACAGTCCAGAGAGGTGTCAGCGTTTTGACTGGGTCTCAGTGGTACAGCATTCTGACTGCCCTACATTCTGAAGGGGCAAGGGGTTGTACGGCAAGCACGGCATAGCAGGTTCCAGAGAAATTCCTGAATCCTGTAAAGCTCAACTACAGGAAGAAGAAACTTCAGTACAGGAGAAGAGGTTGCAGAATTCGACAAGTAAGGCGTTAAAACTCAATATAAATAATAGCCTTCGAGTGCAAGAACCCTAACTTTGAACTTCACACACGGTGCAGTCCCTGGATATTCCCCTTGCGCTTTCCCTACTTTCTTCCCTCCCCATTCTTCCTCCCTATTTCCTTTTTTGCGCGCTTCAGAAGAGACATGAGGGAACAATTCTTCGAACTGCACTAAAGAATTCCAACCTTCAAACAGAATCCCCAAGACCACGTCTGGCAGAAGGCTTCACAGGTATTAGTTCAGTCAGAGAGAGAGTTAGAAGGGATTCTTCGAGGTAGAGAGACTAATGTTTGTGTATTCCTTCACAGCAAGAAGCTCTGCCAGATACTTATCAACATTTATAGAAGAGGGGCAAATACCTTGGCTAGAACTGGTAGGACAAGTTTTGTTTTACTCTTAAGAAAAGACTGCGTAGTGAAGGAAGGTTTGTGGTATATTCTCTTTCTTTCCCTACTCTGTGTATTACGCACCTCCAGGGCAGACGGCAGGAAGTATTTGCAGTCTCTAGAAGGTACAGGTGACAGTTGGAGCCAAGGTTTCTCTTCTCTGTCCAATTCCCCTTTCCCTTCTGCTGGTGGTCTTGCTCAAGAAGCGGGAGTACCGGTGGAGGGGTGATTGGGACATTCGTCACTACTGCCCCCGTGAAGAGTTGGAGCACCAGAGCATCGTGACAGATTGAAGTGCCCACGTATTTTCTTCGCCCGGGCAGTATGGCTGAAGGAATGGATTTGAAGGAATTAGGCGCGATATTGGTAGGAATCCAAAGGGATTTGGGAGCAGTCCGGGAGGAAAATCAGAGTTTAAAATTAGAGTTAGTGGCATCTCGTCTGGAGACAAGACTATTAGCACAAAAGGTGGCTGGGTTGGCTATGGGAAATCCAGTACAGAGTTCCGCAGTCCCAGGTCCTAGTGGGTTCACTACTGACACTAAGTCCGTTGCTCAGGTAATCCATTCTGTATCTCCTTTGATTCCTTTGGCTGCCCCAGAAAGGTTTTCCGGGGATCCTCAGAAGGCCCAATATTTTTTGACGCAGTGCGCCCTCCATTTTATGTGCCGCCCCACTCTATTCCCTGATGCTCAATCTAGAGTAGCGTTTATTTTATCATATTTGAGTGGGGATGCCGCCAATTGGGCAATGCCTTTGGTTAGTGAGGATGATCCTTTGCTTTGTGACTAAATTTAAGGCCGAGTTTCTCAGAATCTTTGATCGGAGAAGGATTTCTCAGGCCACCGATAATGAATTGTTAGAGCTGCGGCAGGGGTCTAAAGATCTAATTACTTACCTTACACAGTTTAACAAATTGATCCTGGAGACCAGCTGGCCGGAGGAAAAGAGAGCAGCCTTATTCTATCGTGGCTTAAGGGACGAAATCAAGGATACGTTGGCTCAAATTCCCAATAGACCCACAGAATTATCAGCTTTGGTGGATTTGGTGCTAGAATTGGATTTTCGCAATTCTGAACGAAAGGGCGAAAAGAAGAGAGATTGGAAGATGAATTTCCCTCGTTTTGACAGAGCAAAGACTGAGAAAGGATCAGGAGGAAATACTGAATCGGAGCCTATGCAGATAGGATCAGTTCGTGGTCCACTGAGTAAAGAAGAAAAGGAACAAAGGAGGTTTAAAAAGTTATGTTTATATTGTGGTGCTTCAGGCCATTTTGTCAAGGAGTGCATCAAGCGGCCCAAGACTCCGTTTAAGGGAAACGAGGAGAACCATCAGTAGGCGGAGTCGCTCTGGTGGTGAAGGAAGACAAGACGACTCCTGAACCTCATCTAATTTTGAATACTCTCCAAACTATGACTCCTCACGTGATTCTCCATGTGACCATGCAATTTCGTCAACATCAGATATTAGGAGTGGTCATCATGCTGGATTCTGGTGCCACTGGAAATTTTTGTGATATGCTCGACAGATGGGAATTCGAGCTATTGAGAAAGACCGTCCAGAGCCGGTACGCGCTGTAGATGGTACCAATCTGACTTCTGGTCCCATTACTAGTCACACGGAGGAATTGGAAGTAATTCAAGCGGATGGTCATCATGAGGTTTTACAATTTAATTTAATCAACGCTCCACAATTCCAACTGATTCTACTATTGCCTTGGTTAGCCCTTCATAATTCAACCATAGACTAGGAAAATCGAACAGTCAGTCTGCATTCGAAATTTTGTTTCTCTCACTGTTATGATCCTAAGACACTGGTGGAAGAACCTACACAATCTATGCTGTTGTCTTTTGGAGGTCAATCCATTGGAGCGGTTACTACTGAAGAAATTCCTCCAGAGTATCGTGATTTAGAGACGGTACTCAGTGAACAGGAAGTAGATCTGTTGCCACCACACCGTGCTTATAATTGCACCATTGATTTGGAACCCGGAGCAGTTCTCCCTTGTAGCCGGATTTATGCTCTTACTGAAGCAGAAAACGAGCATCTAAAAGAATACTTGGATCGATATCTGGCAAACGGCTTTATTAGACCTTCCCAGTCTCCAGTATCATCTCCGCTGTTCTTTATTCCGAAGAAGCAAGAAGGAAGTTTGAGAACTTGCATAGATTATCGAGCAATAAATCAGATCACCATCAAAAATAGATACCCGTTACCATTGATTTCTGTCTTGCTGGATCAAATAAAAGAAGCTCAAATTTTCACTAAACTTGATTTGCGAGGAGCTTATCATTTGCTCCGCATGAAGGAAGGGCATGAATGGAAGACCGCTTTTCGAACCAAGTTCGGTCTTTTCGAATACTGTGTCATGCCATTCGGCCTTTGTAATGCACCCGCGGTGTTCCAACATTTCATCAATGACATCATGAGTGATTTGATTGATAAGATTGCGATCATCTATCTGGATGATATTTTAATTTATTCTCAAAACACTCAGGAACACTCTCGACATGTGCGGATGGTCTTGGAGCGATTGCAAGCTAATCATCTCTTTGTTAAACTGGTAAAATGTGTATTTCATGCTTCGAAGGTGGAGTTTCTGGGATTTGTTATCTCTCCTCAGGGAGTTACTATGGATCCAGGAAAGGTGCAAGCAGTGGAGGACTGGCCGGCACCCAAGAATGTTAAAGAAATTCAAAGTTATTTGGGCTTTGCTAATTTTTACCGACGATTTATTCAGGGATTTTCTCAGCTGATCACCCCCATCACTGGTCTTCTGAAGAAAGGAGTTAAATTTGAATGGACTACCGAGACTAATACAGCTTTTTTAGTCCTGAAGAAAAAATTTGTATCAGCCCCCATTCTCTTGCATGCAGATCCTGCTGAACCTTTTTACGTGGAAGCCGATGCTTCGGATCAGGCTATTGGGGGAGTTATTTCTCAGTGCCACCCAGCAACGGGACAACTTCATCCGGTGGCTTATCGTTCAAGGAAACTGAATTCTGCTGAAGTGAACTACACCATTACTGAGAAAGAGCTATTAGCAGTGAAAGATGCCTTCGAGGATTGGAGACATTACTTGCTAGGAGCTCGGCATACTGTTACAGTCTTTTCAGATCACAAGAACTTACAGTTCCTAAAGACCGCCAAGACCTTAACGCCATGACAGCTGCGTTGGTCTCTTTATTTTGCGGATTTTGATTTCGTGATTACCTATCGACCAGGGCCTAAGAATAGGAAAGCGGATGCATTGTCCCGATTGCATACTGAAGAATCCGAACATACTGTGGAAGCTAAACCAATAATTCATGAAGCCAAGATAGTGTGTGCACTTTCTTTAGATAACTTCCAGGAAGAGGTTCGTAAGAGCTTAACTACAGAGGAAATTCAGCAGTGGGTCCAACAAGGAGAAGAAAGAGAGTGTCGACATCAGCTACCCTATTTTAAAGAAGCTTTATATCTTCCTACAATCAGTTTACAGGAAAAGGCGTTAAGGAGCTGCCATGATCATCCGCTGGCTGGTCACAAAGGAATTGCTAAGACCCAAGAGTTGGTGCAGCGTTATTTTTGGTGGCCTGGGATGTCCAATCACATCAAGAGATATGTTCAGTCCTGTGAGTCATGTGCTCGAAGTAAACCTAGTAGACAGGCTCCACAGGGTTTATTGCAGCCTCTACCCACCCCAACATATCCATGGCATACTGTTTCCTTGGATCTCATAGTAGATCTGCCGTTAAGTAAAGGATTTGATACTATATTGGTGATAGTAGATACCTTCACAAAAATGAGTCATTTCATCCCAATGTCAGGCACTCCAACCGCAGTTGATTTGGCTCGAGTTTTCAGTGAGAGTATTGTAAAAATTCATGGTGTCCCCTAGATTGTGGTTTCGGATCATGGCCCCCAATTTATTTCTCACTTCTGGCGGGCATTTCTGAAGGGGTTGGGGATTGAGAGTAGGTTATCCACATGCTACCACCCTGAATCAGATGGGCAGATAGAAAGAATAAATCAGGAATTAGAACAGTACCTGAGGCTGTTTTTGTTAGATCAAGGTGGGGAGTGGTCGGAAAAATTGTGGATGGCTGAGTTTGCTTGCAATAATGCGAAGAGTTCATCTACTGGGTACTCTCCGTTTTATTTAAACTTTGGCCGGCATCCAAACTTCTTAGTCACACAGGAGGAGTTAGGGGTTCCTGCAGCAAAGAGAGCAGTCACAGATCTGAGTTCTTTGCATAAATCGGCGGAGCAGAATTTGGTTAAAGCTAAATCCTCCTACAAAAGATTTGCAGATACACATAGACAAGAGGCCCCACAGTACCAGGAAGGAGATCAGGTGTGATTGTCCACGAAGAATCTACATTTAAAGGGTAACAGGAAGTTCCAACCGAGATTTGTGGGTCCGTATACAGTAGACAAGGTGATAGGACCAGTTACAGTGCGATTGAAACTACCAGCCAAGATAGGTGTGCATCCAGTTTTCCATGTGTCCTTATTGAAAAGGATCCAATCACCCATGCGACTAAATAAACCTCCCGACCCACTTAATATTCAAGGACATACTGAATATGAGGTAAAGGACATTTTAGATTCCAAGTATCAGAAAGGGAAATTAAGATACTTAGTGTATTGGAAGGGGTATGGCCCAGAAGAGAGGTCCTGGGAACCTGTTGATAATATCCATGCCCCTCAATTGCTAAAACGTTTTCATTCCAGATTTCCACGCAAACCAGGACTGTTGACTCGGTCCTTGAGAGGGGGTACTGTCAGGAATCACCGGGTAGCCACTGTAGCTTCCTCAAGACAACAATTCAGTTTCCCGGCAATGTCCCGTTTTACACGGGCTAATGTCTGGTTCCCTTGCTCCTCTGGGAAGCTTAGAAATTCTAGGGGAAATCTGGAATACTAAACTGAAAACTGCTTAAGATTGTAAATAGTTCACCTCCCTAAGATGGCCGCGCAATGTCCCCGTTAAGACCAACCTGGGTGGTGCGCCCTCTAGTGGGTATCGAGAAGTTGCGCGCTTCTAACTGCGCACTTCAACAAAGATATTCGTTCGAGCAGCTGTTCCTTGCCGCCACTCCGCGTCAGAAATTCATGACGGGAGTAGTCGGAGTGAGGAATAGTAGAGAGTTTAGAGATAGTAGCAGAGTATCTCAGAGACTTTATTGAGAACAGTTTATTTCCCGCAGTGCGCTCTCACAGTCCAGAGAGGTGTCAGCGTTTTGACTGGGTCTCAGTGGTACAGCATTCTGACTGCCCTACATTCTGAAGGGGCAAGGTGTTGTACGGCAAGCACGGCAAAGCAGGTTCCAGAGAAATTCCTGAATCCTGTAAAGCTCAACTACAGGAAGAAGAAACTTCAGTACAGGAGAAGAGGTTGCAGAATTCGACAAGTAAGGCGTTAAAACTCAATATAAATAATAGCCTTCGAGTGCAAGAACCCTAACTTTGAACTTCACACACGGCGCAGTCCCTGGACATTCCCCTTGCGCTTTCCCTACTTTCTTCCCTCCCCATTCTTCCTCCCTATTTCCTTTTTTGCGCGCTTCAGAAGAGACATGAGGGAACAATTCTTCGAACTGCACTAAAGAATTCCAACCTTCAAACAGAATCCCCAAGACCACGTCTGGCAGAAGGCTTCACAGGTATTAGTTCAGTCAGAGAGAGAGTTAGAAGGGATTCTTCGAGGTAGAGAGACTAATGTTTGTGTATTCCTTCACAGCAAGAAGCTCTGCCAGATACTTATCAACATTTATAGAAGAGGGGCAAATACCTTGGCTAGAACTGGTAGGACAAGTTTTGTTTTACTCTTAAGAAAAGGCTGCGTAGTGAAGGAAGGTTTGTGGTATATTCTCTTTCTTTCCCTACTCTGTGTATTAGGCACCTCCAGGGCATACGGCAGGAAGTATTTGCAGTCTCTAGAAGGTACAGGTGACAGTTGGAGCCAAGATTTCTCTTCTCTGTCCAATTCCCCTTTCCCTTCTGCTGGTGGTCTTGCTCAAGAAGCGGGAGTACCGGTGGAGGGGTGATTGGGACATTCGTCACTACTGCCCCCGCGAAGAGTTGGAGCACCAGAGCATCGTGACAGTTATTTGCTTATCGCAAAAACAAGAATCTAAAAGACCACGTAGTGAGATCACGGATGCCCCCAACGAAAAAGCCAATATAGAGAAGTATTGGTGGGCTACAACCAGTACAGGCTAATTTCAAATGTGGCATTTGCAAGATTTGCTGTCAAGCCATAGAAGCAGGCTCGATTCAATTGAATGGACGCACTATCATCTCAAAAGGCATGACAAATTGTAAATGAAAGATTTGATATATCTACTAGTTTGCCCATGTAGTAAAGGATACGTGGGAGAAACGGCACGTACCATGAATGTACGTCTAACAGAACACAAATCGGCAATTCGCAATCAAAATACCACAGCACCCATGGTGCAACATTACATTAAAATGAACCACCAAGTGGATGGAATTAAGTGGTTCATCTTAGAGAAAATACAAGCGAAGGAAGGCCAGATAACAGAAAATATAAGAAAGAAACAAGAAGTTTTTTGGATCTATACACTCAACACTTAAAAAAATTGACTCAATCAAGATATGCCTTGGGAACAGGCAATCAAATACAACTACTAAATATAAATCTGTAAATATATACTTTCCAAGTCACCACTTTTTGTAGAACACATTTTGGTAGTAGTACTTTTATAAGCATTCATGCATCTGCATGCCAGTTATGCCTTTGTCTGTAAATAGGAATATATTTGACCAGCATAATGTAGGATCACAAGGTCATATTATTTACCAACTACATATTAGTATCCTGGGAATAGTAATGCTATAAGCGTCCATGCATTTGCATGCTTTTTTGGCCTTTTATTTCCACACAGGAATATATATGTCTTCAACATAATGTAGGACCACATGGTTATATTAATTATTCAGCTGTATACTAGAATTGTGACCTCTACATGGCTACCCTAATTCCTCAGCCACGTATTATAATAAAGAATCTAAATATTGAAAATTGAATTTGGATTATTAATAAACATGGGCAGAAAACAAGCTAACCATTTAGCCTTAATACAACTGCCAATTATCCTAGCATAATAACTACTATATGGAGTCAATATGGTGCTCAAGGTCTTATTCCATAACCAGTCAATCTTGCATGCATGCAAGATACTGTTTCTATTTCCTTTATTTTTACGTCCGCGCAGTTAGATTCTAGAGCATCGTCAACCATGAAGCCATGTGACTCAGCTTACCCTATCAGGATACCCTGGTGAGAGGAGAAACTAACTTATATACGCACGAATGTCCCAGGCACATCACCATTGTGGATACTTGCACGCTATCAGAGACCTCAATACTGCCGGCACACAGTAAGGAATATTTATTGATAATGAACTGTTGCAATTTGTAACAAATAGGTCGCCCCCCCCAAATCCCAAGGATGCCGATACAATGCCGTAATCTCGGGTCTTGGTCTATTACAATCTATCTTCCTGTGTAGATAACATAGAGATAGAAGGATTCTGAACTCTATGCTACAAATCTTAATGAACTGTATATATAAGAACAACATTTTTTAAAACAAGTATTGGGCATGTATACCTCAAGCCTCCATAAATGGTTTGGTAGACACACTTTATACCTCCCCTTACATAAAAATATCTGGCACGTTTACTTTAGGCTTTTGCGATCTTGCTATATATGTCGTCCGATACCACTCATCCGCCTTAAATACAATTTGGCTTACACATGACTCCAGAGTAATCACTCTGCTGTGGTTGTCTAATGGTACATAAGTGTAACTCCCTCTATAGATAACATAGAGGCAGAAGGATTCGAAGTAAATACACAAATATAAAATTCCTCCGATATAAAAGTCCTCCGAATTAATCCAAATATTCCACTGCTTCTAGTAAACGTAGTCATTAACATTAGTTACACCTACTAACTAGGTTATACTTACTCCATGTTTGTCCACAGATGTCCTGAGCATATTGAACACCAACTAGTAGGAAGCCTTGGTCACTTAGGGACAAACTGCAGGTATTTACCATCGCATAAGGTAAGACTTTAAATTTGTTTAAGATTGTATACAAATTTTTGAAGCAAATCTTTAAAACTGCATTGTCTTAACCCGACTCTTGTGCTTATTTTCTTTTTTTCTATCTTTTCTCATTAGAGAAACATATCTACAACTGGACCAACTCGTCTAGGCAAATAGAATCTTTGGAGTAAAATTATAACACCTGAGACTATCCACTGAACATATAAATATGCTGACAGTTACTCAATAAGGTATAGAAGTTAGCCTTAGCAATGATTTTGTAACAGTTAATTTATTGAACATCTTTAATCAGATAAATGCATTGTTTATTTCCAGACTCAGGGATTCTGTGCAATTTTATCTATGTGAAACATTGAAATCAATCGTACCGAGACATAATAATAGGTGACTATAAAACTATTCAACCTTGTGCTTTCCTGTTAACGTGGGTGCATGCACAGTTGGCACAATTTTCTGCTATATCCTATCATAACCTTGAGCATGCAATGCACCTAAGGAAAGCGCCTTTTCAAGACCTAGGCCACAGAATGTACCACCATTAGATGCAGAAAAGAATGTCATTGGAAAGTGATTTTTTATATATTCTTTCCACAATCCACATATTCTATTTCCAGAATCTGTTTTTAACTTCAATCTAAATGCACAGCTTTTAAACCCTATAGATCCTCTTAATACAACTGAACCACTAGTATCCTTGTTGATTTTATTGTAAACAGATTAAATAAATGTATCACAGGACATTTAAATTATAATGACAATTTGACATAAGTGCATATAAGTACTGAAATGTATCTAATTGTGTGTCCACTGCAGGGAAAGTTGAGACGGTGTCCTGACAAAGGCAACTTGCCGAAACGCACGTACTTCTATCTACCGCCTACCCTCCTTTTTGTCCGTATTTGATTTGGACCCTGTCACAAATATAAGTGAAAAAAATATTGTATCATTAGGCAACAGTATCATTATGTTCCTATCTCTTATCTATTTGATTATATCTCATATGTTGCAACATGTGCTGTTGCATTATGATTTTAAAATATACGGAATTATATATTTTTAATATTCTGGTAAAAAATTTCCAAAATATTATGCAAAACAAACGAAAAATATATTTTTTGATAATATTTGAGCACTATGTCCTTTGGTTATATATATGATGTCCTGTTAAAATTCTAAATATTATTGCTTGTGATTAGCTTGTTCTTTTCTCCTGACATTGTTTTCCCTACTAGCTAGCAAGTTTATATTGTGTTATATAGGGGTCCCCTTATTTTTCCCAATCATAAAGATAATGTGTGCCTGGTCTCAGAGTCGAAACTCATCTTTCTGTGCTTCTTTGTTTTAGCTGCACCTGCTAGTAGATTTCCTTCATGGGCCGGACATTCTTGGTTCAGAAACGTACAAAATGTATCTCTAGGTTTGCTGAAGTCAGTCCTTCTGTAGCAATCCTAGGAGGCTGGTCAGACTAAACTCCGCTTGAGTGTACCTGAATAAAATATACTGGTTTGTATTCTCTACTGTCTGACCGACTCTTCATTTGTATGGAAGGCTGAGAGGTGGTCATGAGTGACCCGGGTGGCCCTAATCGGGTTGATTCCTTCAGTTGGCGCCCAAACAGGGACTCCATCGGGTGACCCATCCTTGCCCGCAGACGGGTGTGGAGGTCGCACTAGAGAGTCCTGAACTCGCAGCTGCTCCGTCTGTCTGACCGGGCGGTGCCTCACCCAGTGGTCATTCCGACTGGGGTACTGAATGGCAAAACCCTTGGATTTGACCTGTGTTCACCAGGTGAGTTTTGTTTTGGTTCTTTGTGAATATGGTACCATTTTGGTTTGTCTTTGTCACGGTCTGAGGACCGATTTTGGTTTGCACTTGGTACGGTCTGCGGACCGCTTTGGATACAAGGTTTTTGCAGACACTTTGTCTGGCAACATGACAAATTTGGCTTACTTTAGAAAATGCCAGTGTTCAGTCGCTTTTTGGTTTCTTGTTGTCGTTGTTGTTCTGCTGATGCTCAACTGGAAGAAAGTCAGCCAGCGCCTCCAGAAGGCACTCTGAATTTTGATATGTATGTAAAACATTGCCTGGACCCTATTATGTTTAGTACGTTATGGCACAAATATACAAGGGACAATGCCGAGTTGCAGTGGCCGTTAAGGGCCACTTTTGATTAACAAAAAATTGGGTTTTTACAGGAGAAGTTGTTTGCGAAAAGGAGTAGGCAGTCAATGTTTGATTCCCTCAGAACGTGGCACAAAGAGGTTAAACAGAGGCGAATGAAAGCAGAGAAAGAGGATCGGAAGGGGAGGATGCAAACATTGACTCAGAAAGCTGTAGTGCATGATAGAGAGAAGCAGGAGATAGGAATTGAGCATGAATATAGTAGGTTTCAACGGAATATTGACAAATCTATTGTAATCTGAGATGAAAATTATGCTATTGTGGAAGAATTGCTAGGTGCTTGACCCCCACCTTCATATGCCCCAAAGAGTGTATATCCCCCTCTTCCCTCACAGGCCCAACTACCCAGTTCTTCTGTCTCTGCTGTTTCTGCTTCTGTTACTGTTGATCAGCCTGCCTTGGCCACGGCACCTCCTGTCCTTTCTTTGTCTTCGCCGTCTGTGGCAACTACTACTGTTAGCATTTCTGTGACACCTATTGCTTCAGCATCCCTTTCGCCAGCTCTTACATGCACAACCCAGCCAGCAGCAATGTTAGTGCCTACTACATCTGTTATCACTCCCACTGTGTTCCTCCATTCCCCGACATTACAAGAGTATTGGGACTCCAGTGCGTGGCTCTGATGATAGAGACTGGACAAAATCTAAGGATCGCCTGGGGCAAATGTCTGATATGGGAGACGCAGAGAAACAGGTAGAGGCTAATCAGGAAGCGCAGTGGGCCCGCAACCCCATTTATGGTATGGAGGATGTGTGGAGTGTGATGAAAGATTATGAGCCTTTTGTACAACAGCATGCCCTTATACACATGTCGGCTACTCTGATTGTACTTTGGAAGCAGTGTTTCAAGGATGCAGCACCGCAGATTATTTATGATATTAAGGATCATGTATACATTGCTGATATGGCACCTGGTCAAGTTTTTGGTAATGTTGCGATGCTGATTGCTTATCGGGGTAGACTGCTTGGGAAGAGCCCGAAAATAGTATCTCAGTTTCCGATAAGGGAGGTCCACCCCATATATCACCCTGAAATACCAGAGTTACAGGATCAGCAAAATGTTGTTACTAGACCAGGGGTAGCGGCCCATTCCCAGGAACAGTGGGTTTATACTTCATGGAAAAGGAGTGAGGTTTTGTCCCTTAAAATTCAGTTACCTGACCCTAGGAAAAATCCTACTGCATATTACAAGAATTGACTGAGGCAGCTTCTTCAACAGTATTGACGCTTGCGGATATTGAAATGTTCTTTTGTTTGTTGGTTCCTGTTGATATTTGGAGACTGGTACACACACAGGATCACATTGCAGAATTGGATGGTACCTGGGATCAAATTAAAGTATGGAACCAGACGAGGAAGCCTGATTGGAAGCCTAAAGCAGAGATACTTGCTTTGTCGGGTCGCATTATCACATATATGCATTCTATTATCCCGCCTCGAAAGGTTGATTGGGACAAGCTCTCGGCTGGTCGTCAGAAGAAAGACGAGAGTGTTTCTGATTTTTTCACTCAGTTTGAAGGTGTGTTTCTAGATTATAGTGGGCAGCACTTGTTGATCGAAGGTGGTGTTTGTTTATTTGTCAATAGATTTGTTTCAATCTGGCTCCCAGAGATTACGACTCGATTACAAGCTTCAGAGAGTACCTGGTCCACATCTTCACCTTCTGTTATTTTGAATATGGCGCAGTAATATGAGCACAGGGACAATGAGGATAAGGAGAAGGCGGAAAAGAAGCACAAGGGTTTGAAGATGAAGGTGTTGTTGCAGCAGGCTTCTAAAGGGAATGGTAGAGGTTGTGGTGGTATGGCCCGACAGCTTCCCCGTACTAGCAGGAATACTACGCCGGTGGGGCCAAATAGTGTGCGTATTGTAAGGAGGAGGGACACTGGCACAGCGAATGTCCTGTGCTTTTGCAGAAGGTGGCTATCCCAAGAGGGCAGGAACTCGTGGACGGGGTTGTAGAGATGGTGGCCAGGACATGGCTCAGACTGTTGGGACATAGCAGGATCGTACTGATCAGAACTACTTTGACGACCCCGGGGCAAACAGTATTATCATGATGACTATGATACAGATGAGGTGACTGGGATGTCTTACAGCTAGGACAGCGGGGCAGGGTGAGTGACCAGTTTTGGTACCTGTAGACCAGCAAGGTTCGTATGTTAGTGCGGATGTGCATGGTTCGACTAAGGAGTTTTTGGTGGATACAGGTGCAGCAAACAACTCTATTTCTCGTTCCCTGCTCCCTGGGGCGACTCTGTCTGGCCATAATAATGTATCAGTAGGATTTTCTGGTGTACTGGTTGTGAGCCCCATTTCAAAGCCCTTGCGTTGACTATTGGTTCTTTCATTTTGTTGACGTCCAATTGTGGAGAGAATTTGATGGGTTTGGACTTGTTGAAGAAATTGCATGCTACGATTTACTGCTCCCCAGCCAACATCTATATGACGATGGGTCCTGATGTGGTGTGTGCTATAAACAACAAAAAAAATGCCAATACTAATACTTATTCAACAATTCACTACTCACAATCACATGTGACACTCAAAGTGGTGTATGGCATTGTATGTCCCTGACCAAAATTGTATATTGGCAAAACCAATCAGAAAGCCCAGCAACATATGATACAACATATGTCTAGAATTCGCAAGAAGACAGTGAACGCAACTTTGGTAAACCATGGGACGCTCCAAAATCACAGAGTGAATGAGCTAAAATGGACAATTTTATCGAAGATTGGGAGTGATTCATGTGGTGGCGATGTGGAAAGGGCACTATTGCAAAGAGAGGCAATTTTAATTGTCAAGGATAACACGGCTGTAGTCCAATTAAATGAACTATCAGAGAGTTATAATCTATGATCACAGATGGTGAATTGGGATGTATCACGTCGCTGAGACTTGTTATAAACAAGACTGTGGTGCAAATATATGGCACAAAGAATGTGTAATGTATCATGCATGAACAAAACTATGGGAATGTCCCTGTTGGTGTACCTGCCTACATTTCCCAAGATGCATTATAATTTGAGATGAATATGATAGTCACCTAAAGCGATAGCCTATTGCTGTGATACTTTGTAAAATTGTAGATGCACTTTGAGGACTTTTAAGAATCGAAAGCTTGTTGGTGCTTGGATTTCTATAAAGTTTTTTGAAAATGGAGGCGGGCACACGTTAACGTGCGAGTGTCATAAAAATGCACAGCCAGCCGCAATCGATGCAGATGGCTGCATTATGGACGGGCGAGACGTGGTGGAAGAAGCGAGAATACAAGGTGAGCAAACAATGTTGCTAGAGAAGTAACTAAGCGCAAGTAGGTGCTGCGTGTAATGGCAATTGCTGGAGACTATAGGTTTACCAACTCTCTCTCCTTTCTTTAGATTATTACAAAATACAAAATCGGGTGTAAAGAACTTGGATAAAGTCGACAATTTTCTCTAAACGATTTTCGAGGTATGTAGGATTGTGCACACTTCATGACAAGTTGTTAGGCAGCAAATTAACGCTAGCCTCCTCATTTTTTGACCCTTGGTTTCTTTTCGTCTAAAGACTTTTTTTAGATTACAACCGCTATCCTTTCCAAAACAAATCATCTTGAAGACAGCTTCATCTCTTTCAAGAAGTCTCTTTGTTTAAAAGTACGTTGATTCAAAGTGAATACATTTTGTTTTCAGCATTGGTGTGCAGATTGAGATAAAAACGTTTCTCTCCTTGTTTCTCCTTCTTTTTTCGATAGTGGTTTTTGCTACATCAGTGAAAATGCACAGTGCTTAATGACAGTTATACAAGGTAATCTCTAAGGAGTATTGAAGTAGAGTGTTTGGGGGGTGCTTTGGGAGTGGTATGAGTAAATGTGAACACATGCACTTTTTATTTGTTCTTTTAGCTCCTTCTGTTCCGGGTCCTGAAGATAACCCCGCCAAACTAGATTAGGGATTTGAAACGCGTCAACCTTTGTGATTCCAAATAAGTATTTTGAGTTTAGGTCCCAGGTCTATATGTCTGCAAATATTGAAAAACTAAAAATGAATTTGATGACCTGAGTACGTTACGGTTTGGCTAACACATTCCCAGGGTTGTGTTGTACTTTAGGAACTTCGAAAACTTTATTTCATTTTTTCAACCTTTCCTTGAGTTTCTTTTTCTTTTCTTTTCCTTTTTATATATTCTATTTTTTCTTTGGAACTTGAGCTTTTGCACATTGGTAAATGGTTTTAAAATGTGAAATGTAGTGTTATATGTGTAATTGCGAAGCAATTGTTTTGTTTTGTTTGTAATTTTCCTGTGGTTCAAAAAATTTGAAAAAAGGTTCATTGAAATAACATGAACTGATTTTCTCTAAAAAATCTACTCAAAAAAAGAAAGATAAAAAGACAAATAAATGAGGTTTTTTTCCAATCACTTTGAGTGTCACGTGATTGTGAGTAGTGAATTGTTGAATAAGTATCAGTATTGGCATTTGTTATGCTGTTTAAAGTATAGATTGGTCTAGCCTTGCTGATTATGGGCCAGAACCCTTTATTGATTTGAAGAGCAGTGTGCGCTAAGCAGTGTCTGTCTAAAGTTGCGCCTTCCCTGCTGAATTTAAAGATGTGCCACCCACATTGTGGGCAATGGGCGACACAGATGTGGGTTTGTTGCAGATATTGCCTGTTTCGATTTGTGTCAAGGAAGGTGCTATTTTATCCCGGATTCCTCAGTATAAGATACCACAGGCTGGTGAGTGAGCTTTAATAAAGATTGTTCAGGATTTGATTACGAAAGGAGTGGTTGAGGAGACGGCTGCTAATGTTTGCAATAGCCCTATTCTTCCCATTCTTAAAAGGACGCCTTCAGGTCCCTCTAAGTATCATGAAGATGTTTATCATTTTGTGATTGATTTGCTTGAAATTAACAAAATAGCGAATCCCCAGTTTCAGGTGGTCCCTGACATTACGACTCTCTTGACGATGATTCCTTCTTTTGCTAAATTCTTTTCTGTCATTGGCTTGAAAAATGTATTCTTTAGTATTCCCATTCATCCTGACAGCAGATATCTGTTTGGGTTCACTGTCGCTGGTAGAAGTTTTAGGTTCTGTCACGCTCCTCAAGGCTATACAGAAAGTCTAAGTACGTATAGTCAGGCATTAAAAGGTCACCTGGATTCCTTGGCACTCCCTACAGGTAATGTATTGCTTCAGTATGTTGATGACTTACTCATCGCCTTGGATACCGAACGAGGTTGCAGAAACAATACAGTCAAATTGCTGCTACATTTAGCTCTACATTGCCATAAAGTATCCCTTTCCAAATTTCAGTATTATCAACAGGAGGTCACCTACTTAGGTCACTTACTGTCAAAGGAGGGCAGGAGATTCGCCACTGAGCACATCAGTACCATTGTTAAAATGTCTATCCCGCAAACTCAGAAAGACGTACTTGCTTTCACACGTATCACTTCCTATTTCAGGCAGTGGATACCTGGCTATTCGTTGCTTACTAAGCCCCTGCTTGCGCTAACACCAAAGGATGTGCATGAACCCTTGCCTAGAACACCTGAGTGTCAGCAGTCTTTTGAGCAATTAAAAACTGCACTTTGTTGGCTCCAGCGCTTGGTACCCCAAATTACGCTAAATGCTTCGTATTGTACGTCCATGAGCTGGGTGGTTGTGCTCTTTCTGTTTTGACACAGCAATTTAGAGATAAGCAACGTTTGTGTGCTTATTTCTCCACTGTGCTTGACCCTGTCGCCTGGGCCCTCCCAAGCTGTCCTAGAGCGGTCACAGCTGTGGCCGTCTCAATAAGACAATCGGCAGGAGTCGTACTCGATACGGACTTCACAGTTATGGTACCCCATGCTGTGGATACACTTTTGAATAAAATAAGGACACAGCACCTCACCAGTGCACGTCTGACCGGTTATGAGCTAACGCTCTTTAAACATCACATTACAATCAGGGCACGAGTCGGGGTACCACGTGGGTGGACGGTGTCCCCCCACTTATTTTACAGGGTGGGCGCCATTCCCCCTGCTCCAAAGCTGGACTTTGTAAGATGACGACGCTACTTGCCCGCACGACTACGATTTTGTTGGCCATAGCAGTCGACACGGGATTGACCTGAAGGGGAAGGTTGGGGCTTGGCAGGTGCCCTCCTTGTGTACAAAATGTCCCAGGCTGGCAGAAGAAGACGCTCCTGTTTCCAAGGTGTCACAGAGTTTGGGCAGCAATACACACACAGGATGCTGACTGCTGAGCGTCTGTGTCATCTTGATGAGGCCTTCCAGCGCCGCGTCCTATAGAGATCCATTGACCGGCTGTGAGCCTTGAACCACATTAAATAGATGCCTGAAAAACACACAACATGCCACGCGAGAGACTGACTGGGCCGGGAAATACAACACCCTCCATTCTATCGTATTGGTATTACCAACCAATGCATATTTGATTTGCAACAATGACAGTAAATAACCCACGGTTCTATGTCAGGGATACAAACCCAGTTTACATTTCACGTTTAATTTTTCGTGCACATCCGGTGAGTATTTGTGTTTTTTTCAATAAGTTCTATTTCTGTCGTTTAGTTCATGCAGCGTATGACTTTGTTGTAGTGTTCACTATGAATCGGTAGGAGCTATTTCAGGTCGTGGGTGTGTTTATGATGTCTCACGATGGAGAATATTGAAGTTATAGGGGATGGCAGTGCGAGTTTCTCACAGTGCCTGTCAGTGCATTATCAATGTGTGCAGGATGCATGCACGCACATCCAAATACAGGCAGAGGGCTCAGAGTGATACTTGCATATGCGCTCCCAGTAATAGTGGGAACATGTGAGATATGCAAATGAAGGCTTTCAGAAAGATGTGGAGAGAAAAAGGGCATGAAATGTCTAACAAAGTGTGACACTTCAGAATGAAGTGGTTTGAAGGGAAGAGGTGTCAGAGACTCTCAAAAGATCACTACCTGTTCTGCAGACCTTAGCAAAGTTGATTTCAGTCTCATAATAATTTGAATTGAAACTTTTTAAATTCTAATTATGCACAACAAAATCACTTTTTTTCATAACTCTGATACAGTTAATAATCGTTGAAAAAGTCAAAGGGTCTGAATTGTTTATGTTATGTGTTTGTTGTTGTGTGCCATGCAGGGCCGGCTTTAGGGCAGTACAACTGGTAGGGCCGCACTTGGTGCTGAACTGGGAAGGGGGCGCTGACCCGGGGAGTGGGGGGAGTTGCTGTATTTAGCAATAACATATGATTTAAAAACATCTACAGCTGAGTTCCTTGTGTGCCCAATTTCAGGCAATATCAAAAATGTCAAGATTACTCCTGTGAATAATGCTCCTGCTAGAGAGAGAGATTGGAGTTTTGTCTAGTGCCGATTCTGACTCTCTATAAAGTAGCACAGAGGCTTAGCATGCCGGCTGCAAATGACACATACTGTGCAGATCATAGATCTGTATTTTATGTGGATAGCTGAATGGATTACTGCTTTTCATGGCACGAGTAGGGGTACCACTCGGGTGGACGGCGTCTCCCCACTTATTTTACAGCTTCAATTGTTAAATCTTGTAATGTGTGCAAATGATAGATCTGCTGCACATGTAATGCCACTTCCTGTCGTCATGTCACTTCCTGGCGTGATGTCACTTCCTGACGTGATGTCACTTCCTGTGACACCACATAGCTTGGAGAATCCCCCCACTTCTTTTTTTAGGACTTTTGCGCTGATTACGATCAAAAGCTGTGCCACACTGAATCCAGCCATATTACTACCCCTCCCTTTTGAGAATGAGGATATTGACATACATGATTGTATCTTCCGGACCGAAGAAGAGACGATAGACCTGAATGATATTCCTTTATCCAACACCCAAGGGGAACTATATGTCGATGGCTCTTGTTTCAAATTACCAGATGGCACCACCATTGCAGCATACGCAATTACTACACTGCGAACGGTAATTGAGACATCACGAGTTCCTTATCAGTCCTCCCAGGCAGCTGAGTTAGTCGCCCTTATTCAAGCTTGTGAATTGAGCAAGGGACTAGTTGTTAATATTTATACTGACAGCCAGTACGCCTTCGGCGTTGCCCATAGTTTTGGGCGGCTCTGGGCAGAGAGAGGGTTCCTTACTTCCCATGGGACACACATTCAGCATGGTCCTCTTATACATAGGCTTCTGTCCGCCTTGACACTCCCTAGGAAATTAGCCATAGTGAAGTGCAGTGTCCATTATAAAATTACTGATGGTGTGGGTAAGGGGAATGCTTTTGCAGCTCAGACAGCTAAGGAAACAGCCCGAACCACAATGAAAAGAATGTTTGTAGCAGGTCCCCCAGGTGGGTGCCTGAGTTCTCCATGTTCGAGGATACACTTGAAAACATGAAGGATACAGAGTGAAGCCACGGTGGAGGAATTAGCAGTGTGGCAAGAAAGTACAGCAAATTTGAATGATGAGGGATGTTGGATTGGCAAGTCAGGGAAGCAGAGATGGATGTTGCCAGATGCATATGTTCTTCAAGTAGTCACTCTGGCTCACGGGCCAGCTCATATCAGCGCTAAGGGTATTTGCAAGTTGTTAGACCCCATATGGCAGAATGACAACATTTCAAAGATAGCTACACATTTAGTAAAATACTGCATGGTGTGCATGATGCACAATCCTGGCAAGGGTACCCCTACACCACTTGGTAATTTTGCACCTCCCACTTTTGAGGTCCTTCAAATTGACTTTATTGAAATGGACAGGGTCAATAATTTGAAGTATGTGTTGGTGGTTGTCTGTGCATTCAGTATTGTATTGTATTGTATTGTAAGGGGTGCTTGTAGAGCGCACTGACACCATGGGTTTCCTGGCGCTGGTTGGAAGTAGAGGGGACAGAGGGACTAACCAGATTGGGGGAAAAGCCAGGTTTTCAAGGACTTGCGAAAGAGGGTCAAAGAGTTAGAGGTTTTAAGAGAAAGGGGAAAAGAGTTCCAGAGCTTGGGGGCCAGGTATGCAAATCTCCGGCCTCCAGATCTGCAGAGCTTATAAGAGGGGACAGTCAAGAAGTGGAGATGAGAGGATCTCAGGTTCCGGGATGGGCAGTAGGGTCTGATGAGAGATTTCACGAAGGCGGGACAGGGCCCAGCTAATGACTTGAAGATGAGGCAGCCGGTCTTGAAGGCTGCCCTTGAGATGACAGGGAGCCAGTGGAGTTTGGCAAGGAGGGGCCTGGCGGATTGCCACTTCGGGATCCCTAGGGCCAGTCTCGCCGCCTGATTTTGAACCGCTTGCAGTCTGGCCACCGATGTTTTAGGCAGACCATGATAGATCGCGTTAGAGAAATCTAAGCGGGAGAGGACGAGGGCCATGATGACCTGCAGGAGGGCATCAGGTGTGAGGAGGTATGCCACTTTCCTGATCCTGCGCAGCTGGTAGATACAGGACGAGACCACCGTCCCCACCTGCGGCCCAAGGGATAGAGCGGAGTCAATTGTGACCCCCAGGCTCTTCACCGAGGCCACGGGAGTGGGAGAGGGGCCAAGTTCCGCCGGCCAGAATTGTGGCCCCCAGACGGTGGCGCTCCTACCGGGAAGGAGGAGCTCCGTCTTACCGGGGTTCAACTTTAGCTGGTTGTGGCCCATCCACTGGAGAATGTGGGACATGACTGCCTGAAAGTTGGGAACAGCAGAGGGGGAATTAAGAGAAAAGATGAGTTGCAGGTCGTCCGCGTAGTTAAACACGGTGACGTCCCACTGCCTCAGAGAAAAAAGAAGGGGGCGAAGATAAAGATTGAAAAGAAGAGGGGATAAAGAAGAACCCTGGGGGACCCCGCAAAACGAGTGCTCCCTAGGAGCCCTGTAGGTGCCCAGGCTAAGGGTCTGAAACCTGCCGGTCAGGAAGGATTTGACCCAGGCCAACGCCAGGCCTTGGATGCCAGCCTGCTCGACACGGTGGAGAAGGATGTTATGATCCACCGCGTCGAAAGCGGCTGACAGATCTAATAATACCAAGGCCTGGGGGGCACCCTTGTCAACACCGTCTCTCAGGGCGTCCAGCACGGCCAAGATCACTGTCTCCGTAGAGTGGCCGGGTCTGAAGCCTGCCTGGTTAGCCTCGAGAAAGTTGGAGCTCTCGATAAACTGTGAGAGACAAGTGGTGACGTGGGCTTCCAGGATTTTAGAAAAGAAAGGTAGAAGAGAGATAGGACGGTAGTTCGCCGGGACGGCGGGGTCAGCCCCTGGCTTCTTCAAAAGGGGCACCAACACGGCCTCCTTGAAGGAGCCAGGCACCGTGCCGGAAGAAAGAGAAGAGTTTAGCAGGGGGAGAATGCAGTCGGGTAGAGAGTGGCAGATGTCCCGGAGTATAGAGGGGGGGCAGCAGTCATCTGGGGATCCCGACTTAATGCGGGTAGCGAGAGTGGCCAGAGAAGTAGAGTCTAGAAGAGGGATTTGTGTGAGTGAAGAGGTGTTGTAAGGGGGGGAGAACAGATCCAGCGCCAGGAGACGTGACAGGAATGGTGTCCTTAATCAATACAATTTTTTCGATAAAAAAAGTGCTGAGAGTATTGCATGCTTCCTGTGTGGGGGACTGAGTTGGGAGCGTCCTAGGGTCGGAGGTAAATTCATTGAGGACTTTGAAAATTTCTTTGGACTGGCAGGGGGCAGATCAGA
Organism: Lissotriton vulgaris; assembly: GCF_964263255.1. NCBI lineage: Eukaryota > Metazoa > Chordata > Amphibia > Caudata > Salamandridae > Lissotriton > Lissotriton vulgaris. The sequence goes on from NC_141687.1 coordinate 249,812,639, forward strand.
TTTTTCCTGAAGCGTAAGTTTTTTTTGCTGCGAGGATAGCAAGTTTGTACCTATTGCGGGCGGCCACATAGGCATCTCTACTTAGAGGGCAGTATTCTCTCCTCCACTTACGCTCAAAATCAAAATGGGATTTGGCCTACCCCACTAAAGAGAATACAGCAATTGCGACTGCAAAGATACTCCTGAAGGAGTTCTTTCCTCGCTTCGGCTTGTCCCATTTGATCTGGAGTGATAACAGACGTCATTTCAATGCCAAGGTTATTCAGTTCCTTTGTGATGGACTACACATCAGACAGACGTTTCATTCTGCAAATCACCCCCAGTCAGCAGGCTTGGGAGGGAAGTACAACGGTACCCTCAAACTGAAATTGACAAAGATTCAGGAGAGCACAGAGTTGCAGTGGCAAGATGCTTTACCACTAGCTCTTTTGTCCACAAGAACAAAAGCACATTCTAGGGCAGGATTGTCACCCTACGAGGTCGTGTTCGGACACCTGGAAAATGTCTGGAGCGACACGCACCCGCGTAGGTATTCAGAGATTGAGTACCCTTTATTGACTGATTACCTGTACCAGTTAACTGAAAGTTTGCATTCTATTCGCCAACAGATAAAGGAATTACTTCCACCTGTACCAGAGGGGCCTGGTCATAACATCCAGTCGGGGGACTGGGTGTTACTCTGGAACTTCCAGCAGAAGAAGTGCTTCCAGCCCCATTGGAAGGGGCCAGAGTTGATCCTCCCTGCTACCAGGAACGCTGTGAAAGTCGCTGGCCAAAATAATTGGATTCCTTCCAGCCACTGCCCCGAGTACCCTTGTCCTTACCCAATGACTGATGGTATTGGGGATGCTAAGGGAGAGGAGATACCTCAGTTCGTCCCCTTTAGTAACTTGCGGCTTATATGGACTGTGAGGAACCAACGTGGACAACTACCGGAAACCCCAACTTACCTCCTGCTTCTCAGCAATGGGGTCCATACGTCCTGGATTCCGATGCAGACGACGAGCCCTGGAAAAGAAATGCAACATTAACGAAGGACTGTTGTTCTCTACACGGCGGAGAATTAGCAAGCGTGGGGCGGGACCAACCCTTGGACAAATATGTGAGCCCGAAGAACCAATCCCTGACAAGAGAAGGAGAAAAGTGGACCGGGAAGAGGGACTACAACAACAATCCGGAAGAGGCTTGGGGAAAGGAGGAAAGCTCCTGAAAGATTGCAGAGGAAAACGCAGAAGGAACAAAGACCGGCGAAAAGCGGTAGCTGGTAAAAGCTGAGACAGGACTCGGGGAGACTATCAGTCAAGACGCTGCTACCCAGGACGACGCTGCAGCCTATACCGACGCTGCTGCCCAGGACAACGCTGCTGCCAAAGACAACGAGGATAGAGAAGCCCCCTACGTATGGTGGGAAGGTTTTGGTCTCCTGGAGGAAGTGAAGGAGCCGCCGCAACTCAGTAAAGTTGCGGCACAAGGCAGTATGTGCTACGGCACCTGGGTTATGTGTGGATGGCGGGTTACAAACCAAGCTATAGCATGCCATCCCCCTACCTTGACAAATACCTGCCCCAGAGCCCTAACTTCACTTAAAACCTGTGATGTTTTGTTTTTCCATTTCCGTTCACAGTATTTTTGGGGGTTTCTGTCCCAAATACACCCCTCCCTTTTTGAAGCAGAGCCTTAGTGTGCCCGTTTAGAATACAGTCTGCCAACTGTGGGGAATTGTAGTAAAGGATCCCCTTAGAGGGGTGTGTATAGTACAGCACCTTCTTTATTTTCCTTACCACATTAGTCCCAGTTTGCCCTCACCTGGGTGTGGTGAAAGGTTAAGAACACAAGTAGCGGAATAGTATGGGGGGAGGGTATTCAGGGGTGGGCTGTCAGGGGGGGGGTAGGGAGGGGAGGGGTACAGGGCACGGCACAGTAGGAAAACACAAGGGTAAAACAGGAGATCTTGCTGAGTAGGAGAATGAGCGGTGGGGAAGAAATACTGGCAATATGTTTAAAATAATTATAAATACAGAGAGCTCAGACTTAAAATTGTTTCCTACATTTTATTTTCTATAAGAAAATCAGTAAAAATAGCCTATGGGCACTAGACTAGTAACTTGGAATGTTTGCGTGTTGAACGATCGCCAGAAAAGGCAAAGGGTCTCTATTGCAATGAAACAGATGAATGCAGATTTCATATTCTTGCAAGAAACGCACATTATAGCCTCGCAAGCGTACTTACTGGAGCAGCTGGGTTTTCATGTGTTAGTATATTCTAGGCAAGGTGCCAAAAATAGAGGGGTAGCCATACTATCAAGAAATAAGAATGTGATAATTAGAAAGAAACTGGAAGATCAGTGGGGGAGGTGGGCACTTGTCGAATGCCTCCTTGAGGGTGAGTGGACCACCTTGGGAGTGGTGTATTGATCCACAGAGGATGACCCAGAGATCCTAGAATTTCTAGATGTGGAGCTTGCCACTTGGGCCCCCCGTATCATTATGGCTGGTGATTTTAATATTAATGTGGCGGACGGATTAGGGGTAGGTTCCTTTGGTAGATATCACGGCAGGAAAAAAAGGGTACATCAAGCCTTAATCAATTTAGTAATGAATAATGTTCTCTCAGACGTGTGGGGGAAAACCAGACCAGACAAAAAATGGTTTACATACTATTCGGCTCCACATCGTATCTGCGTAAGGCTGGATTACTTCTTTGTATCGAATGCATTACTCTCTTGTTTAAAGATAGATAGGCTCCCACGGATTCTTAGTGATCACAACCCCCTTATTTTAACATTAAAAGTGCCAACAGTGACTAGAAAAGAGAGGGTATGGACCTTTGAAAGAGGGCTTCTACAGGATGATAAATATATACAACATATGTCAAAGTGGATGAAAGGCTTCTTTGAGATTAACAGAGGAAGTGCGGCGGTAGGGATGGTGTGGGATGCCTTTAGGTCAGATGTACACGAGGAGACTCTTAGCTTTAATACATTCAAGCATAAACAGGAGCAGCTCAGGAATAGTAATTTGGTTAAGGCAGCCCTTGATGCTGAGGAGGAGCTGCATCAATGTGTATTAGCAGGGGCATCAGTGGATCATGCGCTTATCAAGGTTATGAAGACAAAAATGGATGCAGAAGAAGACATAGCGAACAAGGCAGCTAAGAGTTTTATGGTAAAAAGGGAGAGATGTCATGAATTCAGTGAGACAGTAGGACGTACATTAGCCATCCGCACTAGACAAATAGCAGCATCAGGAATGGTAAGGGAAATTAGGGACATAACAGGTGGACTACATTCAGATCCTGATGAAATAAGAGAAGTATTTAGGAAGTTTTACGAGGTATTGTACGAGATCAGCAGTCCAGAGAACCTGTGGAAATAAGCAATTACTTGCAGGATATCCCAGCGGAAAGGCTGACGGAAGAGGAGGCAGAAGGGTAAGAAGAACCTCTGGATTTAGAAGAGATCAAAGCAGCTATAGCAAATCTACCCTCAGGAAAAGTGGCTGGCCCTGATCAATTGCCTATTGAATTTTACAAAACATTCTGGGAAATACTTGGAGAAGATTTGGTTACAACAATGCAGCTAGCCCAAACAGGGGAATCCATTCCAGGGTCATGGGGGGAGCGGAAATTGTGATAATATTAAAAAAGGGGAAGCCTGCCACTGAGCCGGGATCATATAGGCCGATTACGCTAATGAACACTGACACAAAAATTTATTCTAAGGCGTTGGCAACAAGATTCGCTAGAATAGGAAATCTTGTAAGTAGTAATCAGTATGGGTTCATTCCGGGAAGGGGTACTACCCACCATACACGTAAGGTTATTACTTTGTTTGATGCCACAGAGGTCTCAGGGGACCCGATCGCGGTTATGCTGTTAGACGCCGAGAAGGCCTTCGATCGGGTCTCCTGGGATTATCTGTGGCATGTTTTAACGAGGGTAGGGTTCAAAGAAGGATACGTCAAAGCAATACAGACATTGTACACTGCTCCTGTAGCCTCCATATGAGTTAATGCAGGTTCTACTCGGCCATTTCAGATAAAATGGGGCACGAGGCAGGGGTGCCCGTGCTCCCCGCTTCTGTTCGCAATGTACATGGACCCACTAATCCGTAGAAGACAGATGTGCGAAAGAATTACCCCATTGACCACACATATGGGCCAATGCAAGATCCTTGCTTATGCCGATGATGTGGCAGTGATTACACCGAACCCCACGGAGGCTATAGGTCAGGAAGAGATTGAGGCACGGAGGTTTGGACACATTTCTGGGTACGCATTAAATACATCCAAGGCGCAGATAATTAAAAACTGTCAGGCTGATTGTAATGATAATCAATTGGTCCAAACAGGGATGTATCTTGGAATAACTATCACTGCCGACCTCAACACTTTAGTGGAAAAGAACATTACTCCCATAATGTCTAAAGTAAGGAAAGATCTAGACAGACTTGACAATCTACACCTTTCCATTGTGGGGCGTACCAACATCATAAAAATGATGATTCTGCCTAAATTTTTATATATTTTTAGAGCGATCCCACTTCTCTTTGAAAATAAGTGGTTTAAGAGCTGCAAGCATATGATTAACAGGTTCATATAGGCAAAGGGGAAAACAAGGAGAGCGCTTCGATTTATGGTATTCCCTCGTGAAAAGGGAGGGTGGGAGTTGCCAGATCTTAAACTTTATTATTGGGCAGCAGCATTACAGAATATGGTGGGCCTAATTGGGGGAGCAGAAGCAGAAGGACAGGATGAATTTGGCACATTAGCTATATATGGATTGGTTATAGGAGCGGAGGCGGAAAATGTTTTTTTAAAAATTACTGATGCAAGTTATTTTAAAAGGACAAGATTTAAGACTATCCTAGCAGCACACACTATTTGGAAAGCATTTGCTAAGAGCTGTGGTTCCCAAACTGTGCGCCGCGGCACCCTGGTGCGCCGTTATTAGTAGCCAGGGGCGCCGCCGCAGTATGTGGAAAAGATAGCATCTGGCCGCGTTAGGCCCCCTGTGCAGCGATGTCAGAAGTGCAGAGTGCCAGAACACCAGAGTAATTATGCGCGATTAAAACAAACAAAGACACAATCACACGCACACTCATGCATGAATTAACACACAAACGCTGCGCACAGGCTTCATATCTAACAAGCCAAGCCCCATTTTCTTTCTTTTCCTACATGGGGACACCGGAATCAATCAGGTGTCAAAAAATGTATGAATCGCCTCAGTGCTATTATTAAAGTCGACACAACTACTTCATGCTTAGCCCACAAACGTCGGTGAAATATGAGGCAAACCATCCAGAATTTCAGTAGAAGAATATAAAGTACACTGGCACCATTTACTTTGAACCTGGTGAACGCGGATGTTGACCTAAGGCTACCACCACACCGAAAGAGATCAGCAAAGATTATTTCAAGCCACAAGGCAATCAGACAATATCTGTCAAGGTATCACCTGAGGTTTGACGGGTCTACCATAAAGAAGAAGCAGAGGAATGGACCTCGGCTAAAAAAGAAAAACTACAATCCTTAATGAGTAAAAGAACCAAGCACAGCGAGGGGGCAGGAGAGTAAGCACAGCGAGGGGGCAGGAGAGCAGGCACAGCGAGGGGGCAGGAGAGCAAGCACAGAGAGGGGGCAGGAGAGCAAGCACAACGAGGGGGCAGGAGAGCAAGCACAGAGAGGGGGCAGGAGAGCAGGCACAGCGAGGGGGCAGGAGAGCAGGCACAGCGAGGGGGCAGGAAAGCAGGCACAGAGAAGGGGCAGGAGAGCAGGCCCAACGAGGGGGCAGGAGAGCAAGCACAGCGAGGGGGCTGGAGAGCAAGCAAAGCGAGGGGGCAGGAGAGCAGGCACAGCGAGGGGGCAGGAGAGCAGGCACAGAGAGGGTGCAGGAGAGCAGGCACAGCAAGGGGGCAGGAGAGCAGGCACAGCGAGGGGGCAGGAGAGTAGGCACAGCGAGGATGCAGGAGAGCAAGCACAGTGAGGGGGCAGGAGAGCAAGCACAGAGAGGGGGCAGGAGAGCAGGCACAGCGAGGGGGCAGGAGATCAAGCACAGAGAGGGGGCAGGAGAGCAAGGGGCAGGAGAGCAAGGGGCAAGAGAGCAAGCACAACGAGGGGGCAGGAGAGCAAGGAGCAGGAGAGCAAGCACAGCGAGGGGGCAGGAGAGCAAGCACAGCAAGGGGGCAGGAGAGCAAGCACAGCGAGGGGGCAGGAGAGCAAGCACAGCGAGGGGGCAGGAGAGCAATGGGTAGGAGTGCAAGGGGCAGGAGAGCAAGCACAACGAGGGGGTAGGAGAGCAAGGAGCAGGAGAGCAAGCACAATGAGGGGGCAGGAGAGCAAGCACAGCGAGGGGGCAGGAGAGCAGGCACAGCGAGGGGGCAGGAGAGCAGGCACAGCGAGGGGGCAGGAGAGCAAGCACAGAGAGGGGGCAGGAGAGCAGAGAGCAAGCACAACGAGGGGGCAGGAGAGCAAGCACAGCGAGGGGGCAGGAGAGCAAGCACAGAGAGGGGGCAGGAGAGCAGGCACAGCGAGGGGGCAGGAGAGCAGGCACAGCGAGGGGGCAGGAGAGCAGGCACAGAGAAGGGGCAGGAGAGCAGGCCCAACGAGGGGGAAGGAGAGAAAGCACAGCGAGGGGGCTGGAGAGCAAGCAAAGCGAGGGGGCAGGAGAGCAGGCACAGCGAGGGGGCAGGAGAGCAGGCACAGAGAGGGTGCAGGAGAGCAGGCACAGCAAGGGGGCAGGAGAGCAGGCACAGCGAGGGGGCAGGAGAGCAGGCACAGCGAGGGGGCAGGAGAGCAGGCACAGAAAAGGGGCAGGAGAGCAGGCCCAACGAGGGGGAAGGAGAGCAAGCACAGCGAGGGGGCTGGAGAGCAAGCACAGTGAGGGGGCAGGAGAGCAAGCACAGAGAGGGGGCAGGAGAGCAGGCACAGCGAGGGGGCAGGAGATCAAGCACAGAGAGGGGGCAGGAGAGCAAGGGGCAAGAGAGCAAGCACAACGAGGGGGCAGGAGAGCAAGGAGCAGGAGAGCAAGCACAGTGAGGGGGCAGGAGAGCAAGCACAGCGAGGGGGCAGGAGAGCAAGCACAGCGAGGGGGCAGGAGAGCAATGGGTAGGAGAGCAAGGGGCAGGAGAGCAAGCACAATGAGGGGGTAGGAGAGCAAGGAGCAGGAGAGCAAGCACAATGAGGGGGCAGGAGAGCAAGCACAGCGAGGGGGCAGGAGAGCAAGGGACAGGAGAGCAAGCACAACGAGGGGGCAGGAGAGCAAGCACAACGAGGGGGCAGGAGAGCAAGGGGCAGGAGAGCAAGCACAAGGAGGTCCTAGCCCCACATCTGTAGCATCCACCGGTGCCCCTCGGCTATTGCATTTATTTGTTACAACTAGCAGGCAGACTCGCCTTTCATGTGTGAAAGTTTGAAAATGATTATACCAGTGGGCTCTGCCAATATTTGTCAGTCTTTGGCATGGAGAATGAATAATGGTCTGCTGGTAGTTTAAAGCTAGCTAGCAGCTGCTATAATTTTTATCCCTAATACCTTCATTGCATCCCAATTAATTTAAGGAAGCCAACGGGAAGTATTCCCGAGGTCTTGCTTACATCCCCCCCACCCGCCGGTGAAAAAATGGTGTGGGGCCACGGCCAACTGCCTATTAGGTCAAGGGAGCCACGGGTTAAAAAAGTTTGGGAACCACTGGCTAAGAGGCTTGGTTTTGGGAAGTATAATGCCAACACAAGGATGATTGGTAATCCTACTGTTCCTAGTGAGGTTTTTTTGGACACAGACTTTAGTGTGTGGGATAGGCAGGGAATTAGAATGTTTGGTGATATTTATGGTTCACAAGGTTTGATGCAATTCTCAGACTTACAGTTGAAGTATGGTCTAGATACGAGACAATTTTTTAAATATCTACAAGTAAGAAGCTTTGTCAGCAAAAAAAGGGGGGGGATCTGCTGGATTTGGGAAAAATCTAATAATGGAGGTTGTCCAAACTGGTAACGATTGTAAGATCAAGAGGCTCTATTTAGAATTGATAAAGCTGAAGCAGGATGATTTGGAAAAATGGGCGGATAAGTGGTCAACTAGTTTAGATATAGGGAGAGACCAGTTCAGCTTGTCATTGGATATGGGGTAGAAACTTTTGTGCTCAGCCTCATTACAAGCACAACACTATAAAACTTTATACACCTGCAAAAGTTGCTCAATGGGGAGGCACATCTGGTACCAGTTTCTACAGATGTGGAAGTTTAGAGGCATATTTAGTACATGTTTTTGCATCATGCCCACACCTGCAAACAACTAAGAAGGATATAGAGAATTTTGTAAATAAAGTACTAGGAACTGAGATTGTTTTAACTCCATTGATAATACTATTAGGAGTTAATAAGGAGGGGCAGATACTAGATGGAAGCTTCATATTCTTAGCAATGGCAGTCCTGAGACTATGCATAGCCTCGGCATGGCTCGATCCTCTTCCCCCGACGTACCACCAGTGGTTAGCCAAACTGTTGTAAATATATAATTTAGAATCTGCGATATATGCAAGGAAGGGGAAAAAGGGAAGAAAGCTGGGCAAACAAATCTGGGAACCGATTACTCGCTGGAAGGAAGGAAGTATAAGTTAATTAGAGTTTTTAGAAGATAAGCTTGTTTGTATCTATTGTATATATACTTTATTTACTTTCTCTCCTTCTGATATGTCTCCTGTATAGGCTGTGAGGTTTTGCTCCCCAGCAGAAGGGATATTCTTAAGAATCTAATGTAGGTAATTCCATTATTTGAAATTGATTTGCTCTCTGTGTATATTGTTTTTCTCCTGTTTTTTGCTTTTTCTGTTCTCTTATTGTGCCCTGTACATGTAAAAAAAAATGGGGAAAAACCAAATAAAAAATGTTTTTAAAAAAAAGGAGAATACTTACTGCCTCTCTTGTTTGTGTTGTTCTGCCCCTGTAAACCTCCTGTGATCCTGTCTTCCGGAAACGGCGCACCTGTGAAGAAACAGAGGAGAGGAAAACGTGAAGAAACACCCTTTTCCTTATTAAAGCACAGATAAAGCATTTTGTAGAAATATTTCTGCAAAGGATGATCTCTTGATTAATAAAGCTTCACTATTAACCGTATACGGCCTCCTCGTTTCTGTTTCCACCCATCCCTCCGACATGGACCCAAATGGATGCTGAGAATGACAACGTGCTAAATGCAGCAGTTCCTCTTGCAATAAAAGAGCCTCTCTTCGTTGAACCCTCTGTGCCTGGAGTTAGCAGGTACAATTTGCTCCCTCGGTTGAAGAACAGTGCACAAAAGGAGAAGTAGATTAGTAGGGATGGACTGCGCAAGTCAGGGTGTACTTTGTCAATAGTACCAAAGGTGTTAGTTTAGGGGGAGGCTAGGTTGGTCCATTGTTCTGACATTGGACAGGATAGATCGAATGTGCTCCCTTGGAGGGGGGTACATTATTATGTGCGACGTGGGATTCCTCTAGGCCTGAGCAGCTCCACCGCCGGTGCTCAAGAGCGCCAACGTTGATGAACAATAGGAGCCTGTACCAGTGAGGCTCAGATGGACACTGGGAACAATTGCTTTCATTATTACCTTTTACTGCATGCTCCTTTCTGCTCTATAATGTATCCTTTTGGTCGACCTGTTACTGAGGAGGAACAGCCAGTTGCACCACTGCGTCCAGAACGGGGTTGGTCCACAAAGAGTAAAATAGTTTTTGCATTAATAGTTGGGATTGCCCTAGTAGCCATACTTGAAATATCTTGGTTTCTAGAGGAGAAGTATCCTGTACATTCCTTGGTTGGTACAACACCCATTCCCCCTGAACACATGTTTGTTAACTTTGGCCCCTCACAAAAGAGTGGTACAAAAGGGGGTGGTGATGGATGGAGCATCTGAATCAATCAAACACTCACACCCAGTCAAAAGATCTGGGTTTAATCCATCACCGTTCTTTAGCCCACTCTGCCACCCCAGTTCAGAAATGGCTATATGCAAATCAGTCTGACCCTGTGCCTCATGGGAACAGTCCAGCCCGAACTGCCAAGCCATGTCTTCCCTGGACCGGAAACAAGCTTCCGAGGACCGGTTTCTGGCATTCCAGCCGTCTTCAGCCCGGCTTGCTTGAATCCAGTGGCAAAGTGAGCAAGGGACTCACGTGTGAGCATACCTTGCCACACTTATGGCGGCCAAAAGCGGTACAAAAGGGGGTGGTGATGGACTGAGCATCTGAATCAATCAAACACTCACACCCAGTTAAAAGATCTGGGTTTAATCCATCACCGTTCTTTAGCCCACTCTTTGTCAATAGTACCAACGGTGTTAGTTTAGGGGGAGGCTAAGTTGGTCCATTGTTCTGACATTGGACAGGACAGATCAAATGTGCTCCCTTGGAGGGGAGTACATTATTCTGTGCGACATGGGATTCCTCTAGAGCTAGGCCTGAGCAGCTCCACCACCGGTGCTCAAGAGCGCCAACGTTGATGAACAATAGGAGCCTGTACCAGTGAGGCTCATGTGGACACTGGGAACAATTGCTTTCATTATTACCTTTTACTGCATGCTCCTTTCTGCTCTATAATGTATCCTTTTGGTCGAACTGTTACTGAGGAGGAACAGCCAGTTGCACCACTGCGTCCAGAATGGGGTTGGGCCACAAAGAGTAAAATAGTTTTTGCATTTATAGTTGGGATTGCCCTAGTAGCCATACTTGAAATATCTTGGTTTCTAGAGGAGAAGTATCCTGTACATTCCTTGGTTGGTACAACACCCATTCCCCCTGAACACATGTTTGTTACTTTGGCCCCTCACAAAGGAGAGCACCAAAAGTCTTATACCGATAATGTATTTTTACAAATGTTGCATCAGGCTCATGAGGTATCTAATGCAACTAATTGCTGGACTTGTGGATAGCTTCCCTCAGTAAATGTGATCATTTGTTGTCCATGCCACTGTTATACATCAGTAGTTGCGAGGGTTGGTTTGAATGGCTCAGTATGGTGCGTTCCCAGCCCCAATTCTGTACTCTGGATAGGACACCTGCTGATTCTTGCACTGTGGTACAGAATGTACATTTCCATCACAGGGTTCCCTCCGATGGACCGACAGGACAAGAGACGTTTGGTAAATAGTTTTCAAAGTCCTATGAACACACACAAAAGAGGAACAATACCTGGTTTCAAATGGAAATGGCTGATTTCCAAGTCTTTAACATGTCTGAATATTTCCAATCTTTCCAGGTTCATAATGTTACTAAGGACCAGCCAATACCAGTGGTCAACACAACAGATAGTTTCTGTGTCCAGGGGACCGGGAGGATAAGGGTGGGGGAGAGCAGATGCAATTCCACATACAGATTGAGAACGACCGATAGTCCGCTCTTAATTTCACCCCTAATGTCTATTTTGTCTGTGGATCCCAAGCCTATCAATGTTGCCACTCTTGAGCACCGGCGGTGGAGCTGCTCAAGCATAGCTCTAGAGGAATCCCATGTCGCCCAGAATAATGTACCCCCCTCCAAAGGAGCACATTTGATCTATCCTGTCCAATGTCAGAACAATGGACCAACCTAGCCTCCCCCTAAACTAACACCGTTGGTACTATTGACAAAGTACACCCTGACTTGCACAGTCCATCCCTACTAATCTACTTCTCCTTTCGTGCACTGTTCTTCAACCGAGGGAGCAAATTGTACCTGGTGGCTCCAGGCACAGAGGGTTCAACGAAAAGAGAGGCTCTTTTATTGCTCGAATCTCAGGAGGAACTGCTGCATTTAGCACGTTGTCATTCTCAGCATCCATTTGGGTGGTCGAGCAGGTGTTATCTCTCTTTTCTCCTTCCCCGTGTATATAGCTCCATCCAATTACCATAAAGATCATCAGTGTAGGAGTGTATACTAGCCCTGAGTCAGAAGAGTTATTGACACGAAAGATATAGATCAAACAGATACCACCTTACAACAGTTTGAGGATGCCATAAAGGGTATTGTGCCTTTTTGAGGCCCCATGTCCAATAGCCTTAACATTTGTCGGTTAACAATGGTTGTTGAAGGGGTTATTAATACAACAGCTGGTATATTGACAAACATCACTGCTAACCTTCAGGCTACACGGTTAGTTACCTTGCAGAACCGGATGGTGTTAGACGTTATACCTGCAAATAGGGGTGGGGTGTGTCACGTCATTGGCAGTAGTGTTGTATTTCTATCTAGGACCCTAATTCGATATTCCCGATTCATGCCCTTATGTGGTTATAATTAATAATATCCTTATAAAGGCGTAAGAATCATATCCATATTCAGTAATAGCCCATGCAGTCCAAAGCACAGCACGGCTACTCCTATCGACTCCTAGAAAGCACACCACGTTCTTTAAACAAACCAAGCCTCCAGCAGCCCGGGAAATCCCCACCTGCTTTTGTTTTGATTTGAGCAAGAACTCCTGGAGTCCAGAAAGAACTGTTAGTTCTTAGTGGCGTCTTATGTCCAACCTTACGTCAAACTCTGCACCTTTCAGGTATAAATATACCAACAGTTGCCTTAAGCAAACACACAGTGGTTTGGAGCAGAGCGGCTATCTACTTGCCCGAGAGCCCAGCTGATGCGAGAGCCCACGGAAGCCGCCCTTCCCGTTTGACGCACTGAGAGAGACGCTGTCTTTTTCTCCAGCTGAGAAAATCCAGCTCTGGTGTTTCCAGCTACCCTTGCGGGTTGCTGGGAGATCGAGTCCTGAAGAAAGAGATACCAGACCTCCCACATTCTATTACCGAGGTACGGAGCTGACTAAACCCTTAAGAGAATTCTTGATGCAGATTCTTGGCAAAACAATCTTAACCAACTTAACTTAAACTGCTACTTATTTACTCCTTCCCAAGTATTAGGCTTAGGTCAGGTACACCGGGGTAGGCGTAGTTAGAAGCACCAGTTGAGTACGTTAATCAATGTTTTTATGTATGTATGTATTTTATTCATTTTAAAGTACCATATGGCTAAGAAACCATATCAATGCTTTTACAGTATTAATTCATAATACTACTTAAACTGTACGCACTTTACTTTATGATAAGTATTGCAATTGTGGCAATTCATTTCTCTTGCATGAGAAAGAAGACTGCTCAATAAATAACACCTTTTATTGAAAACGCCCGTCTCTCTTTTTCTCTGCACTCTGGTGAAACTAAGTATGCACGGTTGACTGAGTGAAATAGCTGCCTATTGTTTTCACACGACTCTAGAGATACACTCTTATTCTGAGGGAGCAAAGTTGTCATGTTTATGCGGTTGTCAAAAACTGAATCCCTTCTTGTCTGAATCAGGGAAGTTCATCCCTCCCTATTCATTCAAGACAGTTTCTAGTGACCTCTAAGCTAGCTGGCGAAAACCTAAATTAAGTCTAACATAGTCAGTAGCGACCTAGATGACATCAGTCCTATGTCTACACTGCTGTTTATGTTATTCCAATGCACAGAGCCTATTGGGAAAATAGGAACTACACTACATGGCGCCCAACGTTTGGTAAGGCGATAATCTAACGCAAGACACTGGAGTAACTCAGTCGTGCTTTTTCACACAGAACCCCTTTTTCCCGTCAAAAAACTCCAAAAGACGTCTGGAGTGGGTGAAAGGTTAATATCCGCCGGAACTTAGTAGGATGAGAATCCTATGTATTAGTTTTTGGTTTAGTCAACGTTGAAGGATACAGTGTTCCAAAATATTGTGCACCTAATCTTTGTTTCCTTGAAACTCGATCTGCAACAAAAAACTTTCAGTCAATAAAAATGTCCGAAAGTGACGACGAAAGGGAAAGAGCTAGAATAGCAGCTCAACTAATAGAGGAAGACACAAGTCTCCAAGAAAATGACCCAAGTGCTATTCTCATTCCGGTCAACGTAAGGAGAACTATAACTCTTAAACTTATAGAGAATGGACTGACATCACGAGGTGGTACAGTCATATTCGTGGTAAAGGCCCATGAATATCGGCAGACAGAGGTATTCTATTCATGGATACATTTTCCAGCAGCACACGCTGTGACAAAAGATTTCCACTATTACAAAATAGAGGAACTTCCGGATATATACACTCCTTTCGATGAGGTTGAAATCCCACTAAATTACCAGGAGCACCTGCTCTGGTTTAATGGCGCCCAAAAACATCAAAATCACATCACCAGGCACGGTCCACTAGGTAGACCAGGAGCCACGTGGCCGGTTCTAGCCGGCTACACACCGCACTCAGACATTGAAAAAATGTCAAACGTGGAACTTTTAGCTCAGCTAAAACTTTTAATTAAAATACATAGACAATTGGTCCAATATGTCATGCGGACTGCAACAGTCCAACCAGCAACTAACATCCCACAACTGATCCCTCATTAGGGGAACACAACAAAATTACACCACAGAACATACAATCATGTCTTGGTAAAGTACCCACAAAACGAGAACAAATTCCATTCTGGTTAGCACAAAAAATTACTCAAATAGAGGCAGTATTTCCAGATACTACTCCTACTGAGAAACACAGAATTCTGACTATACCACATGTGGAAGACTGTGACACTTGGGGTACAGTCTTTGCTTCTATATACACAAAAACACATGGTGTTCCGTCTATGGCAGTTATACCAGATGTACTAAGACAGATTCAAAACGAATACGGTCCAGAACCTGCTTTAACTCTGGGTATGAAATTACTGAAAGACTTCAAGCAGGTCTCGGCTATATTATTAGCCAACATAAAAGGAGAAGCAGCATCTGTGGCGATCCGCCAGAAATTGAAGGAAACAGATATAGCAGACCAACCTTTTGAACTTGCCAGAATCATAGAAAAATCCTATGAAGAACTAGGAAGAGATAGTTTGGGTGGGAAACCGGTAAAACCCCAACTAACTGAAAATCCTGAAAAAACATTTATTAAAAATAATTTAAATACTCCAAAAAAGAGTTGGGATGGTAATAAACAATCCACTCCCAGGGAAAAACGATTCCAGTCCAGAGGAAGGTCTTCTCAACGGAGAGAAAATTCTCCAGACCGAGGAAACAAGTCTCCCCAAAGGGAGCTCTCTGAGAAAAGATACAACCTTAGAAATAGGGATAATTTGAAAAAACCTGATAGATATCAAGATGTTGATACTTGTCCCTCTCGATCTTTTCAGACTTCCTCACAGAAATCGGAAAGAAGAGGACGGTCAGAACACAGAGAAGAGCACGTCAAGTCCAAAGACAAGGAACCTGCTCATCAAAGTAAAAAATTACAATATCCCAGAAAGAAGGTAGCAAGTATTAAAATTAAACATGCCGAGAATTCTGAGGACACAACTGAAAAACGGAGAGTGGGCACAGACAATGCTAGACAGCGCAGCAGAAGTGACTATATCTCTTAAGATCCTGATGAATCTTCTGGAGACAGTGGACACGGATAAATACATTCAGGTGGAAACTGCAAACACACGAGTTAGTGTGCCCCATAAACTATATGAAATAACATTACGTATAGAGGGAGATAAAACTAGGAAAATAAAAGGTCTCTTTTGGGGGAAAACTTTCTAAAGGCTATGACATCCTGTTAGCTGAAAAAGACTGGCCACCAGAGTTTGTCAGGGAGTGCCCTCATGGCAAAGAAATAATTATGCCTGCCTTCTCAAATCATATTCCGATTCATAAAAAATACACATTGGCAAGAAAATGGGCAGTGGCCCAAGCTCCTGCTTTATACAAAAATCATGTAGGATGGGATGAGGATTCGCCTCACCACAAAATCCTGTTAAAAAATTAGCCCACTGCACAAAGGCAGTACCCAGTTAAACAAGAAGCTAAAAAGCAAGTCAGGGAGATCTTAGATCAACTTGAATATCAAGGGGTGATTGAAACATGCACCTCACAAATGAACAATCCTTTGTTTCCTGTCTCCAAGCCAGATGATTCATATCGTCTAGTTTTAAACTACAGACACCTTAACTCCTGTTGTAAAACATTTGCAGTACAAAACTCACATAGTGCAGCACTAATGAATAACATTGTGCGCAAAAAATAAAAAACGACATTAGATATCTCTAATGGATTCTTCTGTCAAAATATTGCACCTGAAAGCAGGTATTTGACCGCTTTCTCAATAATGGGATCCCAAAAACAATTTTGCCGACTCCCACAGGGATTCAAGAATAGCCCAGGATTATTATCAGCTAGGGTAACAGATTACTACAAATATATGATGATGAGGCATTATCATATGTGGATGACATCTATCTCACAGATGATGACCTGGAGACTCACTTAAAAAGAGTGAAAACTATAATACTTGGGTTTGCATCAGAGGGTTCCAAATTCAACTTTAAAAAGTCACAAATTGCCCATCTAACTGTCCTGTTTTTAGGATATGATTTATCAAGTGAATGCAAGAGCCTAGCTGACAATTTCTTAGAGAAATGTGCAAGCACCAAAAACACTGAAGAATTTACAATCAATACTAGGTTTCCTGAATTTCGGAAGAACATACATTCTAAATTATGCAGAGAGGGTTAAACCTCTCTATGAATTGATAAAACCAGATTTCAAACCAATCAATTGGACTCAGAAACACACAGAGATCTTGAGATCATTGCAAACAGAAATGTTAACTAAAACAAAATTACAAACTCGCGAAAACATATGCAACCTTGTAATCCGAGTCATCCCAGGAAGATGCGGATTCACATACCTGACCTCTAATGAGGGAGAAACGGTACCTATAGCTTACAAATCACATTTGTACACTCAAACTGAAATGAAATTCAGCTCTACAGAAAAAATTCTGACAGTGGTTCAAACTGCTGTAGCAAGAGAAAGAGCCCTAACCCAAGGCAAAAGAATAGCTGTTTTTTAGCAAAATCAGCCTTTGAGGCATTAACAAGTCCACCGAACCTGAAAACAGTGGCATTAGATCCAAAATGGATACAATGGGAGAATTCTCTTGCTACAGAAGATGTAAAATACTATTTTGACCCGAAACTGAAAAAACTAGATTATCTAGAACACGAACAAGAATATCCTCTGCCAATCGAAATTCTGCCTCTGGAACAAGATACCTGAGTAATCTATATGGACAGATTCGTACAACACTACGATGTAGATAAAAAATTCTACAATGCAGCGTGCGCGATTGTTAAAGGTCGCTGGCGCTCTGGTAAATTCAAAGCGATGATCACCAAAACTGAATTACTCAGAAACTGCTCAGCTCAGCGAGCTGAAATAAGATCTTTAAAGATGGCGCTTGAAAATGCGGATCGCGAATTCCCCACACTAATAGTGTGTGATTCGTATCTCTGCGTCAAGTCATACAACAGTGACATGCAGACATGGAGTAAAAACGGTTATAAAGATGACACAGGTGCCACAATAAAGCATAAAACGCTTTGGGAACAAGTAGTTCTTTTGAAGGAAGAACTACAAAAGACGCACGTGATACACGCACTGAGTCATCAACATGATGGCGTTCACGTTGCAGAGAATTCATTGGCTAACACAGCCACAGCGGCAGCGGTTCAACCGGCTTCTGTAGCCACAAAAAAGCGTTCAGAAAAACAAATAGATGGGGAAACCATGCTGGCGGTAAAAGCCTCATTAAAAGGTAATTATGCAGCATTACCTCTCACCTATCCACTCAGTAATACATACATAATTGATGCAAACTCCGTTCCTTTTGCTCAAATTCCTGGAATGGGGACAGAGTAATTCCAAACACGAACCGGAGAGTTTTCTTGATTGAAGACGCACACAGGGGATTGGGTCTGAGGCACCAAGAGATCCTAAAATCTCTGATAGAATTAAAATCAAAGTACTGGTGGCCGGGAATGAGCGTAGATATCTACTATTTTGCAAGAAATTGTGAGGACTGCAACAGAGATCGCAGTTGTGAACCGGACCAGACAACAGCCCAGATACCACAATTAGAGAGCATCAGGCAATCTATAGCACAGAAATCCAGCCAGAGAAATGCGTCCCCATAATTATTAAGATTGAATTCACTTAAAATGTAGACCCCAGCGCTCGGCTGACGCCAGAACTGTTATAAAAGATTTGTGAGTCTTTATCGGCACATACGCAATTGGCATACTACATTCTGATCAGGGTTCTGCGTTTAGCTCTCGAGCTTACAAAGAGACCATGAACAGCATGGGCATTGCATTGCGGGACTCTTCTCCCTTCCATCCTGAGGGAAATGCGGTAGTGGAAAGAAAAAACCGGGACATAAAGCAATCTATAACGGCGAGGGTATTAGGTTCGGGTGTTGGGTGGGTAAAACATTTAACAAGTTTCCAACGTATTCTTAATAATCTGCCAAGAAATTCTCTAAAAGGTCTCACTCCATACGAACTATTGTTCGGTACTAGAATACACATTCAGGATCTTGATTGTCACACTTCAGTGGTAGAAGAAAAATCCTTTGATATCAAAGACCGTTTGGCTGTTTTACAGGATTTAAATGAAACAAGAAAAAACCTGAGTAACATAAAGTTGAAATAACAGCCGACAGTCACTGAAGAAAAACCACCTGTCCCAGCAAGACCTGTCTGGATTCCAAAGATTGGGGATCTGGTCAGAGAGAAGATCGCGGTGAAGAAGGAATGTGGGCCTTCTTACAGAAAAGCAGTACCGGTCTTAGCTGTCAGCGGAACAAGATCAGTTATACTACCGCCTCTAGCTGGTAAAAAGGAGAACAGAGTTGTATCCATCGACCTCGTAAAACCACAATCATGTGGCCAATAATAAGTAGTAGTCCCAGTGGACTCCCAAGAAATTGCAGAATACCGAAATTTGCTACAATCCAAGAGGCTCAAACTAAGAGACTAATCACATTTGATAAACCTGCAGTGAATAATAAAGGACTATGCAATAATGCCATGGAACTTGTGCCTCTTGAAACCCAAATTGCAGAAGTTCGTCAAGCAACACCAGTCTACAATGATGTAGCCTCTGACTATGCTAATGAAACAAAGAAAAATGTAAAAGCAAATGAAAATCCGGAAATAATTCCAACAATTGACAGAACTGCATCTGCCTACTTCATCAACTTCGACGACTTTTCTGAAGATCCAAGCGAGCATGAAGAAATGCCGGCAACAAAAACTTTCAAAGACAAAGTAATTGAACTTTTTCACCAACTAAAAGAAACATATCTGATTTCCCCATGGATTGAATTTTGGATTGTGTTATGTGTACTTACTCTCCTGCTTTGGCTCATCATGATTCTATGTTTGGGAAAATTCATAGATGGAAAATATAGAACAATGGACACAGCAAGTCAGAACATCAACTTGGTCCTAAAGCCTCACACATCCTCCCACATCGAGAAAAGAGAACTGTCAAAAGTAAACATCTCAGCCAATCCAATACCCGGTGGGGTAGCATGGGACAGAACTGATTATGACATTTTTGGCCCGGTTGAGCTCTTGAAATATCTACATCAGTTCAAGGTTTCATTAAGTGACTTTGTGACACCCAGTACCTTTTCTGATGATTGGGACTTTGAAACCATTAATAATATGATGTCAGATTTAGTAATGTCTGCCAAATTTACAGCATAACACCACAGAGAAAATAGGGGTCCGAGGGATGTTTTAAGACCTGCCATGGTTCATATCCCCCAACAACAAGTCATACGACCGAAAGAGAACCAGGGTCTTTAACAGGGGCCAGGTCATACAGATCCTGCTCTAGTGACAACTGCTGATAATTCAGTTGCAGGTGTCAAATCACCATGCTATTACTAGACATCTAGGGTGTATACTAGTGTAACTAAAGAGAGAGCACAAGTGGATGTAAGTGAGACTCACAAAAGAGATGCTAATGGATTCCCATCAAATTTCTTGCGATGATCTATATTCTCATTTGGTCATTCACACAAACATGGGGTAGTACGTCCCTTGATCATTGGGACCCTGTATACACCCAGTTGGTAGAGAAATCTCAGTGAGTCAAACCCACATACACTGTGCTGACCATGAGATATATCACAAAGTATGGGAAAAGGTGCAGTGCAAAAGAATAAAGGGTGATGTGGTGAGATAAAATAGAGTGGTAAAACAGTGGTAACTACGTTTGATTCAGAAAAATTTGCTGTTTCACCCTCTAATTAAAACCAAGAATAGTGCGAATAGACTAGCAGTCCTAAACAAATATCGACTGCCACAAAAAAGGCCAACATGTTTCAGCCACTCGGAAAAAGGGGTTCCTCAGGCTTTCTTCAGGGCTTCTGTTCTCAAAAATCTGCTACCGCTGATGTGAATCTACATACAATAAAAAAGTGGAAACAGAAAAAGGATATAAGAGGACATATTAGTCCGTCTGCATGATCCGTGTCAATTACTGGAAGAGTCCCACGTCCAGATTGCCCGGGGACTGTGCCTCACCTCTCCTGGACCCTGCTCAGGAAGATGGAGGCCCCGCTCTGTCCGTCGGTGCCCCGATATGGACGCTGAATCAGGGGGGAGGGGGAGGCTATCCTTTTTCTGTTATCTATTTTATTCATTTTAAAGTACCATATGGCTAAGAAACCATATCAATGCTTTTACAGTATTAATTCATAATACTACTTAAACTGTACGCACTTTACTTTATGATAAGTATTGCAATTGTGGCAATTCATTTCTCTTGCATGAGAAAGAAGACTGCTCAATAAATAACACCTTTTATTGAAAATGCCTGTCTCTCTATTTCTCTGCACTCTGGTGAAACTAAGTATGCACGGTTGACTTAGTGAAATAGCTGCCTATTGTTTTCACACGACTCTAGAGATACACTCTTATTCTGAGGGAGCAAAGTTGTCATGTTTATGCGGTTGTCAGAAACTGAAACCCTTCTTGTCTAAATCAGGGAAGGCCATCCCTCCCTATTCATTCAAGAAAGTTTCTAGTGACCTCTGAGCTAGCTGGCGCAAACCTAAATTAAGTCTAACATAGTCAGTAGAGACCTAGATGACCTCAGTCCTACATCTACACTGCTGTTTATGTTATTCCAATGCGCAGAGCCTATTGGGAAAATAGGAACTACACTACAGTAGCTGTTATGTGTACATACCTGACCACACCCCCAATGTGTATGCTGCCATACACAAATTGCATAGACTCTCATCTGACATACACCAAGAAAATGGTACTTCGACTCTCTCTGGATGGTTCTGGAGTATGTTCATGTCCTGTGGCTGGAAGATCCTTGTCTTTTTAGCTGTGATTGCGGATATTTTCTTCACATGTTGTATTTGCGTACATTATCTCCCGACCTACTGTACTTATTGTATAAGTGATCTCACCCCTAAAAAGAAAAAGCCAGCTCTTGACACTAGTGCTGCCATCATGTCGCAAAAAGACATTGCTGACATGATGCAGATAGACAAGGGCATTTTTGGTTCTACATCATCCCTTGCAATATCTATTCCCGATACTGAGTATATGGATAGTTCTGAGTATTGATGTCCTTTGTTTCTCTGCATATTATATCTTTTCCATTCTCAATTTGAAAATGTTTAGCGAATGCTAAAAGGAGGGTCTGATGAAATGAAAATGTTTTGCTACCCTGCTTGTGTTTGGTTCTTATGTTAAGTTAGCATTTGCGGCACCATTCTATGTCCAGCCGCAACTTTGAATCATGTCGCTAGCTGTGTATTCCCTTCTCAAGAAGCAGGCTGTGGAAAACCACATGTACTCAAGGTTAGGCCTTGCTCTGCTAATGAATACACTGTTCTTGTTAACGCATTCCTTTCCCATAGATAAAGGCTTTCTCCCACTAGCATAGCGGTAGACATGAACAAACTGACCTTGGCAAAAAGATAATGTGTGCCCGGTCTCAACGTCGAAACTCATTTTTCTGTGCTTCTTTGTTTTAACTGCACCTGCTAGTAGATTCCCATTATGGGCGGGACATTTTTAGTTCAGAAACTTACAAAATGTATCTCTATGTTTGCTGAAGTCAGTTCCTCTGCGGCAATCCTAGGAGGCTGGTCAGACTGGACTCCGCTCAAGTGTACCTGAATAAAATATACTTGGTTTGTATTCTCTACTGTCTGACCAACTCTTCATCATTTGTATGGAAGGCTGCGAGGTGGTCACAAGTGACACAGGTGGCCCTAATCAGGTCGCATCCTACAAGTGTGGGGGTTGGAACTGGTTCTGCATCCCCAGTGTTCCAGGAGATGCGCAGCACACATTGTATGATTGGAATGTCAGAAAGTCACCGGCCCCTATCCCATAGGTTTCCATAATGTCCTGAAATGACATAAGTGTGTCATCTTGCTATAGGTCTCCTAGTTGGTCGGCCCGCCTCCTTCCATGTATCCATGGCAAATATCTGCTCCTCCCTGTGGAGTGGTGGCAGACGCCATAACTATATAGAAAGAGAGTGGGGAATGTGGGGTCCCTTTCCATGCACAAATCTGAGCTGGCACAGTTGCACCACGGTCATCTGGCACATTTCCTGCAGAGAGAACCGATATGGGTCTGCCAGCCTTTCTAAATACTTGTTGTTCCTAGTATGCTGCATATTATTGCCCTTTTAAGGCACGCTGGTGCCTGTAGCCAAGTCATCGGTCACTGCAGCTGCGCTGCTCCATCATGCAGCTCAAAGTTAGGTGCACCAATTCAACTTCGAGTAGGGTGCACTGTAGATTGGTGTGAATCACCCACCGTTGATCTTCGGCACATATTACTTCCAACAGGAGGCTATGGAGTTGACGGAAAAAGCACCTGGGCAGCATGATCAGAGTGCTGTGAAGAAGTAAAGCAGCCGAGGTAGCACCAGCAACTTGGAGGTCACCACCAAGCCCAGTAGAGAGAGTGGCAGCAATTGACAAAAGGGCAGTGACTGGTAGATGGATCTCATCACTTTGTCCATGTTACCCTCCTTGATGTTCTTTTCTGAGTAGTATATCTAGACACCTAAGTATTTAAAGGTGGCATAGCACCATTGAAGACGGAGTCTACTTTGGATTATCCAATTTGGTTCAGTTGTCGGGCCAGAGGGAACAAGCAATTGACTTTGATTCCAGAGTTGTCTCCGAACTCACCCAACAGTGCCATCAGCTCTGGTAGGGAAACTTCTGCCTCCTGCAAGAAAACCAGAGCTTTGTCCGCGAGTAGCAAGATGATGTGGTTCACATCCAATTCCGGTATCCCCCATTTGAGGGCATGTTGCTGCAGGTGGCAGGCCAGTGGCTACATTGCATATCAAATATCAGTGTTGATAGGGGACACCCTTGCCTAATGCCCCCTGGATTGTGAAGCTGTCTGTTATAGCCTGACCTGTTCTGATTCTAGCTGTCTGGCTTGTGTACAGAGTGCAGATCCACCCTAGATATCCTCGTTCAAACACTATGTATTCAAGGGTCAGCAATAGAAAGTACCAGCTCAGGTTGTCAAACTTTTTATTTTTATGTCCAGGGACACCGAATCCCAGCTGTAAGCCACAGGAAGGGGGGATGTTGAGGGGGGGTCCTGGATTAAGTGTAGCAACTGTCGGAGGTTGAGAAAAGTGCTGCATCCGGGTATGAACCGTGATTAATCCCCTTTTACAAGAGTATTGATGATAAGGAGCAATATGTTTGCTAGTACCCTGCCTAGAATTTTATAGTCTAGATTCAGGAGCGATAGTGGTCGGTAGGAGCAGACGTCCAATGGGTCCTGGCTTGGCTTTGGCAGGACCACGATCAGAGCTTCCCGCAACAAGTCAGAGAGGTAACCTGCTGTCCTAGCTTTGTTGAACATCTCTAGTAGATGTTAAGTAAGGTGGGTGGTGAAGGTGGCATAATATTTGATTGGTACCCCATCTGTGCCCAGTATTTCTTTCAGGCTATCTGGGAAATATCAGTCCGTACTACTTCCAATTGAAGAGGTTCATCAGGTCGGCTATTTGCATTGGAGGCAGTTTAGGTAGTGGTATATGTCAGAAAAACCCACGTGTATGCTCCGGTGATGGAGTGTCCACTGTCCTGTGCAGTGAATGATAATATGTATAAAACATGACATTGATGGAAGTCTGTGTTGTGAGAAGAGTACCCTGGTCTGTCCTGATTGCACCTATTGGAGATCGTCCTTCATCCTCCTTTACTAACCATGCTTGCAGTCTCCCCAAGTGGTCTGCTTTGGCATGTAACATGGTTGTGCAACTCTTTTAGTCTTACTTTCCCAAGCCTAACTCCGCATCATTGCGTTGTTTACACATCTGTTGAAGCCGCTTGGCCATCACGATCCAACTCGCCACCTCTGTTTCCAGGGGCCACAAGTCCTGTTCAAAGGTCATCAATTCCCGTTGTAGGATTCAGCATATCTCCTTGTGGCCACGCACAACCACTTTATGTGCATCCCACTCCCATGCTCCAAGGTTGGTAGAGCCTTTGTTGAAGTCAAAATATTGGGTAAGTCACTTCGCCAGGTCGTCCCTAAATGGGGGGTGTGGTCATGGGGTGTCCGCGGGCCGGTAAATCAGGCGAGGAGGCCGGATATAGTGTGCTATAGTTAAGGTAGTTTATTCGCAGTACAACAGTCATACAAGATGTGACGACAGGGGCTCCTGGTGTTCGGATCCGGCGTCTCTGGTGTGTAGCTCTCTTCGGAGGGTTCTTTGCCGGGTAGTAGGTTGTCGTGGGACGTGGAGAGACCTCGGAGGGCAAGAAGAGAGAAAAAGGACCGTTAGTCCGAACCGCGATTCGGCCAATATGCCACTACCAACACCGGGAGGTGAAAGGGCGGAGCGGAAGCTAGTGAGGGAAGGAGGGAAGGGGGGAAGAGGGACGATAGGCCAGGACCAAGATAGCGAATCCGCAAGGGTGTACGGGACGTGTTGGGGAATCGGGCCGTGCACGGTGATAAATGCTATACAATACGTTACAGTGTTAACTCTAAGTGCTTCGTGCCTACAAAGATAGAGATTATTTACAGTATATACAGAGAGCACCTAACGCGCTCCAGGGGCGGTTTACAGGTACTCACGCGGTCTGCCGTAGCTCTCCAGGTGAGCTACGGCCGCTCTTCAGCTTCCTCCTTAAGGGTTCCACCACTCCTCCGACCACTCGTCTGCTTCGGTTGGCTCCTCTCCTCTGTCTCCAGCCTGAGTATCCTGCCACGATTCTCCGACACTGCTTCCAATATCCGGGATGCTTTTCACCAGTTCTGCCGCTCTTTCCGTGGCGGGACTTCCGGGTTCACAGCGTAGTGCTTCCGGTATTTGCAGGTCCGTGATTGGCTCCTGTATTGAAGAGAGAGGCGGGGAACTGTGGGTCAATGTTATTTTTCCGGCTCGGGGGCGGACCCGAGGGATCGGCTGGCCAGAGTTCGTGTGGACGTCCCCGGGATGAGGTAAAGACCCAGGGGGAAAGAATCCTGGGGGGGGGGAAGACGCCGGGACTCCGTCACATTCCCTTCCCCTAGCTGTCCTTCTTGTACGGGCAGGAGAGGGCGAGAGGGGGTACCGGGACAGAAAATCAGCGTTTCCTTGTTCCGACCCTTTTCGATGTTGGGTACGGAAGTGAAAGGGCTGGAAAGAAAGGAACCAGCGTAGGACCCGGTCGTTGTGTCCTTTGTTCCGGGCCATCCACTCCAAGGGGGACTGGTCGGTATAGATTGTGAAGTCACGGCCCTCCAGGTAATATCTTAAGGTTTCGATAGCCCACTTGATGGCAAGGGCCTCTTTCTCAACCACAGCATAGTTAAGTTCCCTGGGGAACAGTTTTCGGCTAAGATAAAGTATGGGTTTCTCGTTCCCTTGTGCGTCCTTTTGAGACAGAACCGCCCCTAATCCCTGGTCGGAGGCGTCTGTCTGGAGAATGAAGGGTCGTGTGTAGTCCGGACTCACTAGAACCGGACTGGAGGTTAGGGCTCCCTTCAGGTCAGAAAACGCCTGCCATAGGAGGGGGGTAGGATGCTTCAGGGCCTGTTCGGTGTGGGTAGCCTTTTTGAGAAGATCTGTAAGAGGGGCAGCTCTTTGAGAGAAGTTAGGCACGAACCTCCTGTAATAACCGAGGAGCCCGAGAAATGCACGGAGATCTTTTTTTGTTCTCGGGAAGGGAAGGTTTTCTATGGCTTCGGTTTTGGATCTCTGAGGTCTGATCATACCTTCGCCCAACAGGAACCCCAGGTACTGGACGGTTTGGGCCGCCAGGGTGGTTTTGGCGGGGTTGATGGAAAAGCCAAAGGAGCCCAAGGAAGAAACAACGTCATGTAAGTGGATCAGGTGTTGTTCCCAGCTGTCGCTGTAGATGACAATGTCATCGAGATAAGCTCCTGCATACTCCGTGTGTGGCCGCAGGACCTGGTTCATCGCCCGCTGGAAGGTGGCGGGGGCCCCGTGGTGTCCAAAAGGCATAACAATAAATTGAAACAGCCCCTCCGGGGTGGAGAAGGCTGTCTTTTTCTTATCTTGGTCTCGGAGGGGAATCTGCCAATAACCCTTACAGAGGTCGAGGGTGGAGATAAATCTGGCCTTCCCTATCCGTTCGACCATTTCGTCGACTCTCGGCAAGGGGTATGTGTCGAATCTGGACACTTTGTTCACTTCGCGAAAGTCAATACAGAACCTGACAGACCCGTCAGGTTTCGGCACCAGAACGATCGGGGAGTTCCACTCACTGATCGATGGCTCGATGATTCCCATTTTTAACATGTCCTCAATTTCTCTTCTTATGACAGCCCTTCGTGCTTCAGGGACACGGTAAGGATGCAACCGTACCACTTTCCCTGGTTCAGTGTCTATTGCGTGTTTGGAGACGGTGGTTCTACCGGGGTATGGAGAGAACACATCCTGTACGGGGGACAGGGCTGTGCGGAGTGCATGGATCTGCTCCGGGGTCAGGGCAGGGTCTAGACAGGGAGCAAAGGAAAAGGGAACCGGGTGACTGTCTCCGACCAGGACAGGACGGGGTCCCTCCCATTTCTTCAGATGGTTCACGTGGTAGATCTGGGCCGTATCTTTAGTGGGGTCGAGCTCGATCTCATAAGTGACCGGGGTCACCTGCCGTAGGACGGCGTAGGGTCCTTGCCACTGTCCGAGGAGTTTGTGGTCGGATGAGGGCATCATTAGGAGGACCAGGTCTCCAACGGAAAATGTCCTGGTTTTGGTGCCCTTATCGTATTGCCTTTTCTGGTTGTCTTGCGATTTTTCCATGTTTTGTTTGACTATTTCTCGGATCTGGGCTAGATGGGTCTTCAAGTTGTTGACATACTCAGGCAAAGGGCGTGTGCGGTCCGGGTCAGCCTCCCAGGCTTCCTGTGCCATCTCCAGCAGGGTACGAGGGGGCCTTCCATATAGCAACTCGTATGGGGAGTAGCCAGTACTGCTCTGGGGTTTACACCGGATGGCAAAAAGGGCCAGCGGGAGGAGCTCCTCCCACCGCTTAGCCTCCAGTCCCAACATCTTCTTTAGGGTCTGCTTTAAGGTGGCATTGTAGCGTTCGACCAAGCCGTCTGTCTGGGGGTGGTAGGCTGAAGTCCTGATTTGCTTGATCCCTAGCCTTGAGCAGACCTGCTTCATCAGGGCAGAAACGAAGGGTGTGCCCTGATCCGTAAGGATCTCACGGGGGAAGCCTACACGGGAAAATAGAGTGATAAGCGCCTTGGCGATGTTTTGGGCTGTGGGCTGGCGTAGCGGAAAGGCTTCCGGGAAGCGCGTGGCATAGTCCACGATGACAAGGGCATATCGGCAACCACTGCGGGAGGGCAATAGGGGCCCTATAATGTCCATTCCCACCCGACTGAATGGTATGTCGATGAGAGGCAAGGGACACAGGGGTACCCTAGGAGGTCTGTACCGACTGTTCTTTTGACAAATAGCGCACTCACGGCAATAGGCTTTTATGTGCTGATGTATACCTGGCCAGTAAAAACGGTCAAGGACGGTTTGGCTAGTCTTTTCATCCCCAAAATGTCCTCCCAATAGGTGGCTGTGGGCCAGAAAAAGGACTTTGTCTCTGAAGGGGCTAGGAATCAATAATTGAGGGTTTTGTTGTGGGCCCCCCTTTCTGTACAGCAAACCCCTTTTCTTAAAGAAATAAGGACCTACTTGTGTAGGGTCTTCGTTTTCTAGGGCCCTTCCCCAGGCTTCCTGTAGGAGCGGATCCTCCTGTTGAGCCCCGCGGAACTCCTGGTCCGTCTGCCATGGGTGTTCCTCCACCTCAACTGGATATGCAGAGGCGTATGACATCTTCTCCTGTCTTTTCTGTCTCTTGCTTTTGTGAGGTTTCGGTTCCGCCGAGCTTCCGATCGGTGTCTGAGGGTAGGGGACCTCTTTCCACCACTGGGCCAGGGAGTCCGTTGTGTCCTGGAGTAACGTCGGGAGACCTGGGTAATCGCTCCCCAGGATGGCCTGTTCCGGTAAGGCTGGTATGAGTCCAACCGTGAGGTCGGTTCCTGTATCTCCGGGGTGCTGCACCCGAACCCGGGTGGTGGGATACCGTTTCGTGTCGCCGTGCACGCACTGAATGGCCACTGCCCCTGTTGGGGTCTTCTGGTGGAGACCCAAGTCCTGTGGACGAAGGACGCTTTGACGGCACCCTGAGTCTGCGAGGGCCAAAACTTCCTGTCCGTCTATGTGCACGGGACAATGAAACGGAGGGGGAGCAGCCCCGGGGGTGTTGCAGACATAGTTCCGTACCATTCCGATTTCCATAGGTACTTCCTTTTGGGGACACATACGGGCTATGTGGCCGTAGTTCCCACAATGATAGCATTGCGGTCCAGGGTTGGGTGGACGGTATAGGATCGGGGAGGGCAAGAGAGGAGCCGGTTCTTGTCTTCGGGGTTGAGGTGGCCTTGGGAATCGGTTGGTGTTGGAGGGGTGTGGCCTGTGGGTGGCTTCGTCCTTACCACGTTGTAGGTCTTGAGCCCGTCCATACGCACAGGCAATTTCGACAGCGGTCTCCAGGGTGAGCCGGGTGTGTTGCCGTACCCATCTCTGCGTGGCGGGATGAAGGGAGTTTAGGAACTGTTCCAGACAGATTTTTTCGATGATGTCCTCTTTTGTGGAAGCCTCCGGTTTAAGCCACCGGTTGACAAGATCCCTGATCCGGAAGGACAGCGCTCGAGGATTTTCTTGGGGTACTTCCTTGGACTGTCTGAGCTTCATCCTATACGTATCATCGTCTACGCCCAGACGTTCAAGGATGCACTTCTTTATGTCCGGATACGGGGTGGTGCCTTGGATGTTGGCCTGCTGGTATGCGGCCTGTAGGTCTCCTGTAAGCAAGGGACCCAAATACTGGCCCCATCGATCCTCAGGCCAGTTAGCTGCTTGGGACAATCTCTCAAAATTGGTAAAAAAGTAATCGGGGTCTTCACCGGGGACATATTTCTGTAACACCACGGACGGTAGAGAGGTCGTGGGTCTGGGTTGTCCCAGGACATCAGTCAATTTCCCCAAAGCTTGTTCCTGCACTGTTCCATGTCCTTTCAGGACATCATGGAGCTGACTCCTGTCGTCTTCGGCAGTTTTCAAGAATTGTTCCATGAGTTTGCCCAGTTGCTCCTGGGACTCGGCCATCCTCTTCATAACGGCCTCCATGCTACCGGCTGATCCCACTTCTGACACCAGATGTGGTCGTGGGGTGTCCGCGGGCCGGTAAATCAGGCGAGGAGGCCGGAGATAGTGTGCTATAGTTAAGGTAGTTTATTCGCAGTACAACAGTCATACAAGATGTGACGACAGGGGCTCCTGGTGTTCGGATCCGGCGTCTCTGGTGTGTAGCTCTCTTCGGAGGGTTCTTTGCCGGGTAGTAGGTCGTCGTGGGACGTGGAGAGACCTCGGAGGGCAAGAAGAGAGAAAAAGGACCGTTAGTCCGAACCGCGATTCGGCCAATATGCCACTACCAACACCGGGAGGTGAAAGGGCGGAGCGGAAGCTAGTGAGGGAAGGAGGGAAGGGGGGAAGAGGGACGATAGGCCAGGACCAAGATAGCGAATCCGCAAGGGTGTACGGGACGTGTTGGGGAATCGGGCCGTGCACGGTGATAAATGCTATACAATACGTTACAGTGTTAACTCAAAGTGCTTCGTGCCTACAAAGATAGAGATTATTTACAGTATATACAGAGAGCACCTAACGCGCTCCAGGGGCGGTTTACAGGTACTCACGCGGTCTGCCGTAGCTCTCCAGGTGAGCTACGGCCGCTCTTCAGCTTCCTCCTTAAGGGTTCCACCACTCCTCCGACCACTCGTCTGCTTCGGTTGGCTCCTCTCCTCTGTCTCCAGCCTGAGTATCCTGCCACGATTCTCCGACACTGCTTCCAATATCCGGGATGCTTTTCACCAGTTCTGCCGCTCTTTCCGTGGCGGGACTTCCGGGTTCACAGCGTAGTGCTTCCGGTATTTGCAGGTCCGTGATTGGCTCCTGTATTGAAGAGAGAGGCGGGGAACTGTGGGTCAATGTTATTTTTCCGGCTCGGGGGCGGACCCGAGGGATCGGCTGGCCAGAGTTCGTGTGGACGTCCCCGGGATGAGGTAAAGACCAAGGGGGAAAGAATCCTGGGGGGGGGGAAGACGCCGGGACACCGTCACAGGGGGTCTGATAGCGTTTCTGTTTGTATCCCCCCTGTGAGTATCCGGGAATGCGATCTTCCCCATTGCATGGTCACCTGTAGAGGGCAATGATCTAAGAGGAGGATGGTGCCACGTACTCCAATCATAGTGTTTGTGCACCTAGTTGTTCAGTACACAAAAAGAGATCTAGCCTGGTTTGAACATCATGAACTGGAGAATAAAACGAGAATTCACTGCCCAGGGGGTGCCCAAGCTGTCAAACATCATGTATGCGTCGCTAAGTAGGCCATTTTGTTAAGTGTTGGGTTGAGCGGACGTACCTAGATTTATGCATGGTGGGGACATCCGGCACGCAATTGAAGTCACCCCTCCCCCATAGTTCCAGGGAGTGAAAATCTCGAAAAGGCACTGGGGTGTGCATGTGTCCAGAAAGCCGGATTGGTTAACATTAGGGTTGTACACCACCACCAGTGTGAGGAGAGCCCCATCCACATGTCCTTTCAGTTATAACTAACTACCCTACTGTGGCATCCCTATGGTGGTCTACTACATATGGGAACCCTGGGGCAATCCAAATAAATACTCCACAGGCCTAAGCCAATGCGGAAGTGCCTTGCCTCACCCCTCTCTTTTGCTTTCTTTTTCCTAGGTTTACTTAACTCCCAAAACCACCTCTTTCCTCCATTTTGGCTGTTTCGCATCCCACTTTGCTTCCATCCAACTCTTAACGGACATCTTAGCCTTATTATGATAGTTTTACTCCTCTTTCTTATAAATGCCGCATGCTACCATGAGTTCAAGGTTTCGTATTGGGCTGTAGGAGGGTGCTATATTTCATACAGCACCCAACTTAAATGTAAAAAAAAATCAGGTTGAAAGTACCATGGGGAGGAAACTGCAAGGACCCTTCATTCGCAGGGGTCTTATTTATTTATTTGTTTATATAGCGCTAGAATCGACCCCGAAGGGTATCTCTACGCTTAAACAGACTGAGAGACAAGGCAGTGGTTCTTAGCAGTTTAACAAATATCAAACAAGAAGGTTTTGAGCAATTTTCTGAATATCAAATGTTCAGAGCACTGTGAGGGAGAAAAGGAGCTCATTCCAAAGACGAGGGCCAAGATAGGAGAGAGCTTTCCCTCCTAGTCTAGCCCTTCTTATACAAGGCACTTCCAGGAGATGTTTGCCACTAGAACGGAGAGATCTTGAGGGGGTATAGAGCAGAAATTTCTCCGAAAGATAGGAAGCGCCCAAGTTCTGCAGTGCTTTGTGTATAATGCAACAGGTTTTAAACTTGTTCCGTCTGTGAATGGGAAGCCAATGGAGCTTTACAAGGAGAGGATGGGAGGGAGTCCTGGAGGGAGCATTCAGTACCATCCATGCTGCTGTGTTTTGAACTACCTGTAGTCTGCTGAGTGAGCTTTCATTAGCAGAGATCAGCAGACCGTTACAATAGTCCAGGCAGCTTAGTACCAGAGCCTGGACTAGAGTTCTACGGGTAGAATCAGAGAGTAATGGGAAGACATGACGAAGTAAGACTATTGCATGAATACATGAGCCAGCAGTATGAGTAACATGCTCCTTTAGGCTAAGGGCCTGATCCAAACAAATGCCCAGATTTTTAACTATAAGCTTAGGAGCAGGATAGGAACCCAATTTTGATGGCCACCAGTCTGGAGTCCATAGCAGCAGAGCTTCTCCAAAGAGGCTAACACTCTTCATCCAAGCTAAGGCTGATTCTCTTAGCCCCACCTCCTCCAATCTTCTGAGCAAGACACTGTGAGAAACTGTGTTGAACGCTGCGGATAGGTCTAACAGCACCAGGATCATAGAATGGCCCTTGTCTAGGGACATTCTGATGTTATCTGTAACTGCAAGTAATGGAGATTTGGTTCTGTATCTAGGTCTGAAACCAGACTGGGAACGGCCTAGACACCCAGTCTGTTCGACAAAGTTGGAAAGATGACTGTTAACATGTTTCTCCATTAGCTTGCTCAGAAATGGAAGAAGATTGATAGGGCGGAGGTTTGAAAGATCCGTCCATGGAATTTTAGAGTTCTTACGGATAGGTCTGACCTGAGCAATCTTCCACTCAAGTGGAACTTTACCCTCTGTAACGGAGAGGTTGATGAGAGATTGAACCACAGGTGCAAGCTGTTTAGTCAAAGATGGAATAACTTTAGCAGGGATGTGGTCAGAGGGTGATCCAGACTTTATCTGATGGATCAGTGTTTCAACCTGTCACAGAAATAACTGGGAAGTTATTAAGTAGCATAGGGTTGCCCGGTATGGTGCTATCTAGGGACATAGATTTTTGCTGCAAGTTATTCCATTGTTTAATCCAAATACACAAGTGTAACACAGCATTCGTAGACAGAAAAAGTAAAAAGATATCACTTTATTCGAGAGGTATAGAGAAGTTAACAGTCAAACTGTACACCCAAATTTCTCCCAGAGTCAGCCAGAGAAGAAGGAGAACCTAGTTATGACGGCCAGCAATGAGTAGATGAGTTGGAAGGAGCTACTAGTAAGAGGACCTTAGTTTTGTCACTATGTAATTAAAGGGTACTGTTATTCATCCAAACAATCCAGAGAGAAACCGCTCGAGCCTTTTAGAGGTGCTACCATGATTGTCTTTGAGAGAGATGATAATCTGGGTATCGTTCATGTAAGACATGAGTGAAAAGTTGAAAGAATATATCAAGAGGGCTGAATCAGCAAGACACAGTTTGAAGGGGACTCAAGGAAGGGCCTGTGCAACCGTATAGCTTACATATTTGGGACTGGATTGAAAAGGGGGTATGTACAGATTGAATCCTTTTTCTCAAAAAGGAGGTAATTCATTGTAGAGTAATGTTCATAATACCTAAATTCAAGAGGATCTGTAGAAGGACATAGTGTGAGATGGTGTTGAATAAAGCACTAAGATACAGTAGGACCACAGCCATGCTGCTATCCTTATCCACAGTAAGCCTGAGGACATATCCACTGATAGAAAGACGGCCTCACTCAGTGCCATGCACAGGGCAGAAACCAGCCTGTCGAGTAAATTCTTCTTCTTAATGTAATCAGTGAGTTGTGTATCGACCTTCTTTCCATGTTATGTCTAGAAAAAGAAGAAGAGAGATTGTCTGTCATTATTTAATATAATGATGTCACCTGAAGCTTTTATTTATGCATTTATTATTTAGAAGACGTATACAGTGTGAGCGGATTTGCAAACTCTTGGGCACTAGAGAAGGAGATCTTAAAAATTCGAGGACAGGGCAAATGTATTCAAGAAATAAGTTGAGAATCTGGGCTGGGCAAGGGTGAAAGGGGCATTCGGACTTGATGGGCTGAGCCCAAGCCAGGATATCGGAACTGGAAAAATTCTAAATCTAACAAAGAGTTGCAAAGCTCCTCAGAGATCTGAATAGTGGAGACAATAGCAACGGGCTCAAAGAGAGTTTTGACAATGTTAAATACCACATTAGATTAAGTACTTGCTTCAAAAATAAGGGTAAAATAGAAGAAGGCTTTTACTTTCATAATCTCTTTATTGGTAGGATTTAATTGCTATTAAATTGTTGGTGTCACCCTCAGTGTTGTAGTTTCTTTGCCACTGCCGTTCTAACACTTTACAGGCCTACTTAGCTGTGGCTAGTTCACTAGCATAACTAGGGGTAGATGGCGGGATACATCAAAGGTGCCCGAAGTGTAGAAGGCACTGTCTTGGCTGGTGGTGTTTGCCCACAATAAAAAGGAGCTCTGGAATATACAGAGCATGTGGGTGGAAATTAACAGCCAGGGTACTGAGAGCTGGTTCGATTCAACTTGTACCAAAGCTTACTCTAATCTTAAGCATGCCCTAAATACTACAGACAAGGATCAGAATTTAATTAGGGACCTTAAAAGGAACTATAAAAAGGTACTTAAAAAAGGAAGGATGAAATGAAACAGGACGCAT
This sequence comes from Lissotriton vulgaris, assembly GCF_964263255.1. Lineage (NCBI taxonomy): Eukaryota > Metazoa > Chordata > Amphibia > Caudata > Salamandridae > Lissotriton > Lissotriton vulgaris. The sequence continues at coordinate 249,847,073 of NC_141687.1, forward strand.
GGAATTCCCTGCATGAGGCTTCCATGAACTGAGATACCTCTGCCTTTTGGAAGGCAGTTAATGCCCCTTTTTAGGTCTCGCCTGTCGATGCGCATGCGCATCGAGCAAGCGAGACTATAGGGGCTCATCCACTCTTTATCTAACTGCAAGGAATCGTGGCGATTCCTTGCAGTGCCCGTGACTTTTAAGGTCAATGCGCATGCGCATTAAGCTTATGCGCATGCGCATTGACCTTAAAAGTCACGGGCGCGTGCACGTCCGTGTTTGTTTACCCTTGCCTACTCTCTCTCTCCCCTCTCCGCCCCCGTTCCGCCCCCTCCCCCTCCCGCCGTGTCGCATTTCTCCTCCCCCCTCCCCTCGCGCCGTGTCGCATTTCTCCTCCCCCCCTCCCCTCTCTTCCCTCCGTCTTGCTTGTTTCACATTCATCACCTTTGCCTTGATAACGTCAACCTTTTCTCCCAACCATTATACAACTGCCGAGAATCTTTGCCCTGCATCCCACAGTTAACCACCGTCCCCCGGCATCACAATCACTCCCCGGCCCGCACTCCTTCGTGCCCTCACACCCGTCCCCGCTGACTCTTGTTTGGTCTCCATAGTAACCCCGGACGGCGGAAGCACCGCCGTTTGTCACAAAGCTCAGGCCCCGCACAGCCGGGTACACACACACACAGCACCCTTTGAGCACAGCGTAGACACGGACACCCTCAACCAAGCCCTACCCCATCACAACCCCCTTTATCCCCGGAAACAAGGCCGGCATCCCCGCGCCCGGCGGTCCGAGATCCGGTTTCCCAGAGCCCCCTTCGCGGCGTCGCCATGCTGCACTCACCCGCACTCCGGCCACAGGGGCCCCGGCCTCGTCCGTCACCTTGGGGGACATGGAAGCCCAGAGCAGCACCAGCCCCAGGAACGTGCCGATCACCAGCACACTGCGCAGGAGGAAGCCCACCTTCAGCCGCATCGTCCGCTGCCTGCCCTCGGCCCCACTCGCTCCCCCCGGCTCGCAGCCTCGCTCCCTCCTCCGCCCCTCGGCTCTTCCGGATTACAGTCCGCTCCTTCCCCCGGCTCTGCTGCTCCCGGTGCCCGGCCGCTCTGCTGCGCGTCTCCTGCAGCGGTGCTGCCCCCTGCTTGCTCTTCTGCATACGATAAACTTTTCCGTCAGTGTGTGATCCGCGCAGCGCCTTTCTCACCCCAGCCCGGATCTTTCTCGCCCTTCTCTAGGGCAGCACCTCCCCTCCTCCTCCTCCTGGTCCCTCGCAGATCAGGATGTGTTCCAGGAAGTCCCCTTGGGCTGCTCCACGTGGCTGATTTTGCTGTTCCTATGTTGTCACTGTGTTGTCAACCCTATGCGAGACCCCTCCACTAGACTGCCGCTGCGGTTCTGCTCGCCCCCTCCTAAAGCAAACAGATTAAATTGGTTAAGAAGGCGCCGGGTAGGCGCTGGAGGCAAACAAGGCGCTACCTGCCTCCTCGAGAAGAGCCCTGTTGACTGAGCGGCCAGGGCTCAGTGCAAGTCTGTCAGCGCCCGCCGCTCCTCCAGCCCTGCCCTCTCAACTACACGCGGATACGAACACAACCACGCACCCTCCAGCTCGGATTAGCCATAGTTTTAGCTGCTTAATCTCCCAACGTCCCTTCTCTTGTTTAAAGTTTCATCTCATACTGTCCACAACTATAGCTGCTTGCATGTCTGACAGGTGTAACAGTCATTACAGACCTTTTTACAGCAGGTGGTAGACGCTTGGTAACTCCCCACCCACCGTCATTTGAGGTATACGTACAAGTCCCGAATCTTGTCAACATTATGTGACCAAAAAGAGGGGGTTTCATGGTTTAAACTAGCCACTAATTAATATATTGGCGGCATCGCTGGAAATTCTATTACAAGTCCTTTGGCCCAATTAAGATCTTTACAAAACTAAATTTCTTTAACCCGGATCGAACGAATGGTTGTATTGGAGCAGATTAGGCTGCAGAGGTTTCATACTTGCCTCGCTCGACTGGTAGTTTAACTGGTCAGATGTAGAGTAATGTAAGTGATTTAATGAGGAATGTGCAATCGGAGTAATGAAGATTATCAGCAGGGCAACTGGAACTATGCAGCAGGAGAGGACCAAATTATGCTTCAGGGTTGACTAAATTGCAGCAAATAAATAATAATTATGCAGCACATTTTGTGTTAATGTTAATGTTAATGTTAATGTTAACAAATATTTATTGAGCGCACGTACGCCCGGAGGCTTCATGGCGCTATAGGGAGGAACAAGGCACGTCAGTCATATGATAAAGAAAAAGCAGCTCAAGGGTATGCCTGCGAAAAGAGCCAGGTCTTCAGAAGGTGTCTAAAACTGAGGAGATTGTCGCTTAGTTTGAGGTGAGGGGGGAGCGAGTTCCAGAAGACAGCTGCCAGATGGTCAAAGCAGCTGCCTCCGAAACGTTTCCTCTTGTACGATGGCACAATCAACAAAGATTTATGGGTGGACCGGAGATATCGGGAAGGATTATATTTATGGAATAGGTTCCTGGTGAATAAGGGGCCAGTGTCATGCAGAGATTTGAATAAAATGCAGCCCGCCTTGAAGGCCACACGTTGTTCCACCGGTAACCAGTGTAGTTGTTTCAGACCAGATCTGACTGATTGCCTTCTGGGGATGTTCAAAAGGAGTCTGGCTGCTTGGTTCTGAACCAGCTGGAGGCGTTTAAGCTCTCCTTTTGGGAGCCCAAGGTAAAGACTATTGGAAAAATCCAGTCTGGATAAGACCAAGGAGATGATGATCTGAGTAAGAGCGGAAAAAGAAAAAAAGCGTGCAATTTTTTTAATTTTTTTCAGCTGAAAAAAGCTGGAGGAAACAACTGTTCCCACCTGTTTCTTCAAGGAAAGATCTTCACTGATATGGATGCCCAAACTTTTTACCGAAGATGATTTAGACGGTGGGGCACCCATGCAGGAAGGCCAAAAACTGGGATTCCAACTATGTATACTCTGTCCAGGTAAGACCAATTCGGTCTTTCCTGGATTGAGTTTTAAGTGATTGCAGCTCATCCAACTCAAAATGTGGGACATGGTGTTTTGAAATTCTACCACAGAGTCCTTGGTGTTAAGGGGGAAGATGAGCTGCAAATCATCGGCATAGTTGAAGATGGTAACATTGGCGTTTCTAAGAGAAAACAGAAGAGGGCGCAGGTATAAATTAAAAAGTAGGGGGGACAGTGAAGAGCCTTGAGGCACTCCACAGTTGGTGGAGATGGTGGGGGCCGTAAAGGTACCCAGTCTGACCGATTGAGTTCGGCCAGAAATGAACGAGCGGATCCAACTCAGAGCTGAGCCTCTAAGGCCAGCCTGCTCGACACGGTCGACCAAGATGGTGTGGTCGACCGTGTCGAACGCAGCGGAAAGATCCAATGTGTTGGTATTGATTACCTCATTATTTTGGCATTTTTACACATGTTGACCCTCACTCACCCTCACTCACCCTCACTCACCCTCACTCACCCTCACTCACCCTCACTCACCCTCACTCACCCTCAACCCCTCACCCTCACTCACCCTCAACCCCTCACCCTCACTCACCCTCAACCCCTCACCCTCACTCACCCTCACTCACCCTCAACCCCTCACCCTCACTCACCCTCAACCCCTCACCTCACTCACCCTCAACCCCTCACTCACCCTCAACCCCTCACCTCACTCACCCTCAACCCCTCACCCTCAACCCCTCACTCACCCTCACCACCTCAGCCTCACCCTCACTCACCCTCACTCACCCTCAACCCCTCACCCTCACTCACCCTCACTCACCCTCAACCCCTCACCCTCACTCACCCTCACTCACCCTCAACCCCTCACCCTCACTCACCCTCACTCACCCTCACTCACCCTCATGCTAAAGATTTACAAAAAAACCCATAAACAATTCTAAAAGCACTAACTCTAATGCTGCGAGACCTATTGCATTTCTAATGCTTGTTTAATGATAATACCAAAGCAAGATTAGAGATTGCCATCTCGGAGGATGATTGGGTAACACACTTTGTACAGCTGTATAGTGATCTATCTTTAGCCAACCAGGCACTGGTGCCGGAGAAGGAGGCACTAGCGCAGGAGCTCTTACTTACCTCCCAGAAAATGGATATGGGCTTTACTTTAAATGAAGTTAATATAGCTATTAAAACCAGTAGGGGGGAAAGGCACCGGTCCCGGATTGTGTCCCTGTCGACCTGTTAAAAAATAATGTGGTATTATGTGGACCATTGCTTACGCAACTATTTAATGCATGTTGCTTGAGGGGATTGTTAATGTCATGGTATGACTCTATTCTCGTCCCTATATTTATCAAGCATTTACAATGCAACAGTCTGGCCTTTGCTTAAGTTAGAGATATTGGCCTTGTAAATGACAAAATTGTTATTTATGTGTTGGTTTTGAAAACAGATAAATAAATGGCATTGTCATTTACAATGCCAAAAGCTTAATCTCTCGCAAATGCGAGACCTATTGCATTCGCACACACACACAGAGCCACACACACACACAAAGCCACACACACACAGAGCCACACAGAGACACACACAGAGCCACACACACAGCCACACAGAGCCACAGCCACACAGAGCCACACACACACACAGAGCCACATACCCACACAGAGCCACACACCCATGGAGCCACAAACCCACACAGCCACACACACAGAGCCACACACACACAGCGCCACACATACAGAGTTCCACACACATAGAGCGCCACATACACACACAGAGCCACACACACACAGCCACACACACAGAGCCACACACACACACAGAGCCACACACACACAGAGCCACACACAAATACACAGAGCCACACACACATACACAGAGCCACACACACATACACATAGACAGAGCCACGCCCCCCGCAAGGTAAAAGGGCGCGCTGATCACTAGCGCAGCCCACTGAAACAATCCTCCTGAGGCGGAAAGCCGGGAGAGCGCCAGACATTGCATTTTTGTATTTAAAAACTGTATTTTACTGTGTTTATTTCGTGTTTTTAAACCTACTTACTGCACTGAAGCCAGACAGATCACCTTAAAGCCCCGAACAGCCGACTTGACGCTGTAACGGGGTCCCCGCTCGATCGCATTCCCAGGGACCAACTTAGCCCCGCCCACCTCGCTGGCCACACCCCCCTCCCTTCCGCCCTCAACACGAATACTTCATCATGTGCATTTACCGGAAGGGCAGCGGACGGGCGCAGCAGGCGCGACGATGGCGCGCCTAAGGCAAGCCCGTCCGCGCTCGTCCGCGACCGACCGGGGCAAGGGGCACTCCACTCTGCCCGACATATCACTTACACCTCTTCCCAACTCCTCATGCTCCAGGGCACATGGTCCCTACCCGCCCCCGTCCGCACCCTCATATCCTCTCTTGACCTGAACCTTCCTTCCCCTCCCTCTGAAGAAACTACCAGGTCAGCAATACCTAGAACTCTCTCAGCTTACTATCTTAATACCCGGTCAGCAGTGGCCCACTCACATGAATTATCGGTGCTACTAGATTCTCACGCGCCGGACCTTCTCTTTTTAACTGAAACTTGGTTTGGCGACGACTCCCTCCCCGCTCTACTTGCCACTCTCCCCGCTTCTTATTATGTCATACGAGCTGACCGCCCTGCCGGTCGGACGGGGGGTGGTGTCGCGGTCATCGCTTGAGCTGACCTGCCTTTCCAATCACTATCTCTGCCAGGTATCGCCACCACTGAGTATCTAGCCATCCGTACCACATCTATCACCCCCCTCTCACTTGCTTTCTTACTTACCGCCCCCCCCCAATCACCCTCATTATTTCTCCCCGAGTTTCAGGAGGTACTGGCCACTCTTACGGTTAACAACTCCTCCATCCTATTATTGGGGGATTTTAATTTCTGGCCCACAGATCCTGCAGAGTGCCCGTCCTCCAAAGAGTTTTTTGAAACTCTCCAATCCCTCAATTTTGTACCTCATGTCCACTCCCCCACTCATGTCAAAGGGCATATTTTAGACCAGATTTGGTCTTTAGATTGCCCGGTACAATCCCTAACCATCTCACCTTGCACTTGGTCTGACCACTACCTAATCTCTTTTTCCCTTCCCAACAACTTCACCACCGGGCCCCCACTCCCTAAAAAATGTGTGGGTCCGATCATGGAGCCGAGTGGACCTTGAGAAATTATCCACTTCTTTAATTTCTTCCTACCCCACTCTACATGGTTTGTCCTCTCACTCCCAGGCCTCTGCCATCGAACATTGGCTATCTACAAACTGTGATTCCCTTGCCCCTTTAAAGAGGGTAACTTCTAAACGGGAAAAGGACGCCAACTTATGGTTTAGTGAAGATCTTAAAGCCTCGAAATTAGCGGTGCGCCGAGCTGAGCGCACCTGGAGGAGGAATTACTGCCCCCTACTAAGAGCCGAATTTACTAATACTCTGGCCCAATACAAGAAAGCTATCCTGGCTGCCAAAACAGCATACTTCTCCTCTAAGATTCTAGCAGCAGAGAACAAATCAAGGGAAATCTTCTCGATTGTCCACAATTTGGCCTTCTCTGATAGGACATCCCTTAAGCCCACTCCCTCCTTAGACCTTTGTCACTCTTTAAACACCTTTTTCATAGAGAAGATCGCCATCATCAAAGCAAATATTCCTTCCCCCTCTCTCTCCTTTGTCGATCCCCATAGCCCTCTCCCAAAGGGACAACTTAATACCCTGCCCTCCCTGACCAAGGAATCTCTGCTTTCTATAATCCCTCTTGTAAAATCTGGCTCCCCACTTGACATTTGCCCTGCGCACATCCTCCGCCATATTTTCACTCTGTGTCCTATCCCAGCTCTCCACCTCATCAACAGCTCTCTTACTCAAGGGGTTGTCCCCAGCTCCCTGAAGACAGCAGTCATCGTCCCCATCCTGAAGAAACCTGTCGCAGACCCCACGGTCCCCTCCAACTACCGTCCCATCTCCCTCTTGCCATTTTTGGCCAAAGTGCTAGAACGCCACGTCACCAGTGTTCTGAGCACTTTTGTAGAGGAGTATGGAATCTTAGCCCCCCGCCAGGCTGGCTTCCGCCCCGCACACTCCACTGAAACCGTGGTTTTGTCGGTCCTTGACACCCTTAGGGAGGGTAGGGATACCAACCAGACTCAGGCTTTGATCCTCCTTGACCTCTCAGCCGCCTTTGACACGGTCGACCACACCATCTTGCTTTCCCGTGTCAAGGCGGCTGGGATCGGAGGGATCGCCCTGGTATGGCTGTCCTCCTTCCTAAGGGACCGCACCCAGGCAGTCCGCTTGGGTGATTTTTCTGCGGGTTTTCAGAAAGTCCAATGCGGGGTTCCCCAGGGCTCCTCTTTGTCACCTCTTTTGTTTAATCTTTATATTTCTCCCTTGATTTTTGCACTACAGGGAATGGATGTCGACGTATATAACTATGCGGACGACCTCCAACTTGTGTTCAACCTTTCCCCTTCCTCTGCTTCCATCCTAAATTTTCAGTCCATTATGATTTTTATCCGGGACTGGATGAGCCACAATCATTTGAAACTTAACCCGGACAAGACCGAGCTGGTGCTGACGGGTGGTTCATCCAGTCCCTGGTCCTCACTTTTTTGGCCCCCGTCCCTTGGTCCCCCCCCCTGTCCCCTCTACCTCAGTCAAGACACTAGGCATCAAACTTAATTCTGACCTTACCCTTCATTCTCAGGTTAGCGCCGTGGTGTCTTCTTCCTTTTTGTCACTCCGTACCATACGCAAGGTATCCCGCTTTTTCTCTGTGGATGCCCTGAAATCTATCATCTTGGCAATGGTCATCTCCCGCCTGGATTACTGCAACGTCCTATACGCTGGCTTACCTGCATATAGTCTAAGGCGTTTGCAGCTGATACAGAACCAGGCGGCACGGCTGGTACTCAACCTCCCCAAGTTTCACCATGTAACTCCCATCCTTAAATCCCTCCGCTGGCTCCCTGTTCGGGAACGTGTCCAGTTTAAGCTTGCGTCCATCATCTGCCAAGTACGACTGGGCAAGGCTCCGGCTTTCATTACCTCAGAGATAGTTCCCTACGTTCCTACTAGGGCACTACGCTCAGTAAGCATGGGCGAATTTTGCGAATCTCGCGTTCGCGAATTTTGCGGATTTGCGAACTCGCAATTCGCAAAATCCGCGAATTCTCGCGAATTTGCAGATTTTTTTTGTGTGTTCGCGCGGGTTTCTGCCAGTTCGCGAGGGTTTTGTACAATTTCGCAAACGCGAACTTACCTGTCGGGTCGCAAGTTTCGCGAACTTGTTGTTTCTACGTGTCCAGCCTGTTTGGGACACTCTTCTTCATCACTGCCACTCTCTGTCACCACTGCCACTCTCTGACTACTCATGCCACCCTCTGGCCCACCCATGCCACCCTCTGTTTCATCACAGCACCCTCTGGTTGTCCAGTCAGTGTACATTATTGTGGCAACGCAAGCACACCTTCCCTGCATCAAGTGACCTGAATTAATTTGGGGCTGATTAATGTGTCACAGAATATTTTTTTAGCTGGCACCTGCTTCCTTAGTGCTTCCTGATTAGTGATCTTTTGCACTTGCTAAGTGCTTTCATTGTTGCAAAATTAGTTACAACACCTGCCGTGCCCCAACTGACAATAATGAATTAGGGGCTGATTAATGGATTTGAACTTCCAGCCTGGCTCCTGCTTGTCTCCCTTAGCTGTAATTCAGGACCTTTGTGGCATATGTGTAACTATTCTGAGGTTCAGAGCAGGGTCACATAATAGTTGCAACTGGCAACTGAACTCTGGAGTGGCCCCTCAGGAAGCACTACAGGAAATGGCTACTAATGATGAGCCTGAACTTTTGAACCTGGTAAGTAGTTTCAGTTTTGCTAAGATCGTATTTCTGCAATTTTGCGCTTATTCGCGGGGCGCGGAGTTGTACTGGGAAGCCGCGAACTCACGCGAACAGTGCGAGCAAGCCATAAAATCCGCTGCTCGCGGATTTGCGGATTTTGCGGGAGATTCGCGAATCTCGCGAATTGTGAATTTACCGAAAATCCGCAAAATCCGCGAGCGAAACGGATTTTCCGCCCATGCTTAACGCTCAGCCTCGCAAGCCTTTTTGACAGTTCCACGTTTTCGAAGGAAAAAATGGGGAGGCTCAAAGTTTTCCACCCTTGCAACAACCTTATGGAATTCCTTGCCTTTTGAGTTGAGGTCCACACTTCTCTACCCCCAATTCCGAAAAAAACTTAAAACCTACCTATTCATCAAAGCCTTTAGCTAGATCATTCGTTATTCCGCTTCCCTTCTTTCTTTTTTCCCCTCCCCTTCCTACCCTATGAGGTTGTTTGTTAGCGCCATGAAACCGCTGGTGAAAGTGCGCTCTATAAATAATTTTAAAGTAAAGTAAAGTAAAGAGCCACACACACATACACAGAGCCCCAGAGCATAATTCCAAGAGCCAGCAAAGGCTCGAAGCATAGGAACCAGGTTACACAGTATTCCCTTTTCCTGGCTGCCTCCCCCCTCCTTCCTCCTGCTCCCTCCCTCCTCTCTGCAGCATGTTCTGCTCTCTGAATCAATGATCAGTTGAGATTTCCAAAGCTGGTCAGTCAGCATTTGGGCAGTCATTCCCCAGTTTAGGCCGATCACCCACTTACCTACTCATTGCCCGAGTTGTCTAACCTCGTTCCCACAGCTGCCACCTCTGCACATCTACTGAACAACACAGCAGCACTGCATATTCCCAAACAACTGCGCTAACACCCCATGGGTCGCCAGAAATGTACAATAGTTGCTTAAGAGGCATCTGCAATTACATTCCCTGGGTGTGTAAGAGTCTTTAATGACATTTCCACAATCGTAAAGAATCTAAAATTATGCGGTTAGGCTTCCTTGTACCCTTTGACATTGGTAGTCACACTGCAAGAGTAACTGGATATACACAGCTACATACTACAGGGACATTTACACACCTACATTTCCTGGCTGTGGAGGTTACATCATCTAGTAATTCCAGTGTGTACACATGTATGGTTACATTCCACAGTCATTCCCTTGTATTAAGACATCTGGGACGGTACTTTCAGGGCATCCAGGCGTTTACAGCAACAATGCTTTGGCAGGCAGCCATCTAGGCTTACATTCCCTTTGTAGACAGGCGCTAGTTACATTCCCTTCACAGACAAGCCTCATGGCACTGTCCCCCGTGAGGACAGACGTCTAAGGTTACACCCCCTTGGTAGGGAGCATCACTGGTTACATTCTCTGGGTATCCCGGCATCCTCCTCTACCCTCCGGGGGTATTGTGGTCTTTACACTGAAGGAGACCCGGAGCCCTTTATAAGTCTAGGGCTGAGACCCCACAGGGTCACCTTGGAGGGGACACGGTGTCGACCACCTTCTGCATATCTGCGACTCTGTGAATAGCGATCCTGTTGCTGTTTTGGGGGAGGGGTGAAGACTTGCAAACATATGAGAGTGGGGGTGGGGTGTCGAAGGAAGAGCACACGCTTCAGTTGGAGAAAGCCTTGTGGCAGATTAGGAAGTGGGCGTGACCGGGTTACTGGCGAGAGGCGTCCACTGCAGGGTAAGATGGGGCTGTACTCCCTTTAGCACTGAGAGGTGGGAACAAATTAGTCAGTACATGTGAAGGCAAAGGTGTAAATTAGGACCATCAGACTTTGGATCAATCAGCATCTGACAATTGAAGGGGATGCTATCTGGGACATATGTCTGGATGGAGAGAGATAATCCTCGAGAAGGCGGGACAGCCAACAGTGAAGGCGCGCTATACAGCGCCCCCTACAGCCCTGCAGAATGGACCAGCCGCAGCGCCTAGATGCGACTTCAGAGACCGTGGGAACGCAACACACCCCGCGCTCTCCAAGTGAAATCATAAACACACCCTGCGCTCTCCAAGTGAAATACGCAGCATTTTCAGAAAGCGGTAAAACTGTCTTGCGAGCCCAACTCTCCCCTCTCTGAGCCAGGAGTTCAAATGGGAAGTCGTCACCCCAGGCCAGCCATGTCTGTGAGGGTGAGGTTGAGTGAGGGAGGGTGAGTGAGGGTGTGTGAGGGTGAGTGAGGGTAGGTGAGGGTAGGTGAGGGTGGGTGAGAGGGTGAGTGACGGTGAGTGATGGTGTGAGAGGGTGTGAGAGGGTGAGTGAGGGAGTGTGAGGGTAAGTGAGGGTGGGTGAGAGAGTATGTCAGGGTGAGAGGGTGTGTGAGTGTGAGGGTGTGAGGGTGAGGGGTGTGAGGTTGTGTGATGGTGAGGGTGTGAGAGGGTGTGTGAGCGGGTGTGTGAGGGTGTGTGAGGGGGAGGGCGGGTGAGGGGGAAAGCAGGTGAGGGCATGTGAGGGTGAGGGGTTGTGAGGGGGTGTGAGGGTGATGGTATGTGACAGTGAGGGGTGTGAGGGTGAGGGGGTGTGAGGGTAAGGGGGTGTGAGGGTGAGGGAGGTGAGGGTGAGGGGGTGAGGGTGTGAGGGTGAGTGAGGGTGTGTGAGGGTGGTTGAGGGTGTGTGAGGGTGAGGGGGTGGGTGAGGGTGAGTGAGGGTGTGAGAGGGTGTGTCATGGTGAGGGAGTGAGGGTGGGTGAGAGGGTGTTTGAGGGTGTGTGAGGGTGAGGGTGAGTGGGTGTGAGGGTGAGGGTGTGTGAGGGTGAGGGGTGTGTGACGGTGAGGGTGTGTGTGAGGGTGAGGGGATGTGAGGGGGAGGGGTGTGAGGGGGAGGGTGTGTGACGGTGAGGGGGTGTGAGGGTGAGAGGGTGTGTGAGGGTGAGGGGGTGTGTGAGGGTGAGTGATGGTGGGTGTGAGGGTGAGGGTGTGTGAGGGTGAGGGGTTGTGAGGGTGTGGGTGTGTGAGGGTGAGGGTGGGTGAGAGTGTGAGGTTGAGTGAGGGTGAGTGAGAGGGTGTGTGAGGGTGAGAGGGTATGTGAGGGTGAGAGGGTGTGAGGGTGAAAGGGTGTGTGAGGGTTAGGGGGTGTGATGGTGTGAGAGGGTGTGTGAGGTTGAGTGAGGGTGTGAGAGGGTGAGTGAAGGTGTGAGGGTGAGAGGGTGTGTGAGGGTGTGTGAGGGTGAGGGGGGTGATGGTGAGGGGGTGAGAGGGTGCGTGTGGGTGTGAGGGTAAGGGTGTGTGAGGTTGAGGGGTTGAGGGGGTGAGGGGGTGTGAGAGTGGGGTTGAAGGAGGGAGGGGGTGAGGGTGAGTGAGGGGGTGTGAGGGTGAGAGGGTTGTGAGGGTGAGGGGGTGTGAGGGTGAGGATGGGTGAGGGGGTATGAGGGTGAGGGGGTGTGAGTGAGGGAGGGTGAGGGGGTGTGAGGGTGAGTGAGGGCGTGTGAGGGGGAGAGTTTGTGTCAGGGTGTGAGGGTGAGGGGTGTGAGGGTGGGTGAGGGTGTGTGAGTGTGAGGGTGTATGAGGGTGATAGGCTGTGAGAGGGGGTGTGAGGGTGAGAGGGTATGTGAGGGTGAGAGGGTGTGAGGGTGAAAGGGTGTGTGAGGGTTAGGGGGTGTGATGGTGTGAGAGGGTGTGTGAGGGTGAATGAAGGTGTGAGGGTGAGAGGGTGTGTGAGGGTGAGGGTGTGTGACGGTGTGTGAGGGTGAGGGGGGTGATGGTGAGGGGGTGATAGGGTGTGTGTGGGTGAGGGTATGTGAGGTTGAGGGGGTGAGGGGGTGTGAGGGTGGGGGTGAAGTGGGTAGGGGGTGAGGGTGAGTGAGGGGGTGTGAGGGTGTGTGTGAGGGTGAGAGGGTATGTGAGGGTGAGAGGGTGTGAGGGTGAAAGGGTGTGTGAGGGTTAGGGGGTGTGATGGTGTGAGAGGGTGTGTGAGGGTGAGTGAGGGTGTGAGAGGGTGAGTGAAGGTGTGAGGGTGAGAGGGTGTGTGAGGGTGTGTGAGGGTGAGGGGGTGAGAGGGTGTGTGTGGGTGTGAGGGTAAGGGTGTGTAAGGTTGAGGGGGTGTGAGAGTGGGGTTGAAGGAGGGAGGGGGTGAGGGTGAGTGAGGGGGTGTGAGGGTGAGAGGGTTGTGAGGGTGAGGGGTGTGAGTGAGGGAGGGTGAGGGGGTGTGAGGGTGAGTGAGGGCGTGTGAGGGGGAGAGTTTGTGTCAGGGTGTGAGGTTGAGGGGTGTGAGGGTGGGTGAGGGTGTGTGAGTGTGAGGGTGTATGAGGGTGATAGGCTGTGAGAGGGGGTGTGAGGGTGAGAGGGTATGTGAGGGTGAGAGGGTGTGAGGGTGAAAGGGTGTGTGAGGGTTAGGGGGTGTGATGGTGTGAGAGGGTGTGCGAGGGTGAATGAGGGTGTGAGAGGGTGAGTGAAGGTGTGAGGGTGAGAGGGTGTGTGAGGGTGAGGGTGTGTGACGGTGTGTGAGGGTGAGGGGGGTGATGGTGAGGGGGTGAGAGGGTGTGTGTGGGTGAGGGTGTGTGAGGTTGAGGGGGTGAGGGGGTGTGAGGGTGGGGTTGAAGGGGGTAGGGGGTAGGGGGTGAGGGTGAGTGAGGGGGTGTGAGGGGGTGTGAGGGTGAGAGGGTTCTGAGGGTGAGGGGGTGTGAGGGTGAGAGTGAGAGTGAGTGAGGGTGTGTGAGGGTGAGGGGGTGAGGGTGGGGGTGTGTGAGGGGGTGTGAGGGTGAGGGTGAGGAGTTGTGAGGGGGTGAGGTGTTAGAGGGTGTGAGGGTGAGGATGGGTGAGGGGGTATGAGGGTGAGGGGGTGTGAGTGAGGGAGGGTGAGGGGGTGTGAGGGTGAGTGAGGGCGTGTGAGGGGGAGAGTTTGTGTGAGGGGGTGTGAGGGTGGGTGAGGGCGTGTGAGGGTGTATGAGGGTGATAGGCTGTGAGAGGGGGTGTGAGGCTTTGTGAGGGTGACAGTGTGTGAGGGTGAGAGGGTGTGTGACGGTGAGGGGTGTGGAGGGTGAGGGTGTGTGGAGGGTGAGGGGGTGTGAGGGTGGGTGAGGGGGTGTGAGGGTGTGTGAGGGGATGTGAGGGTGGATGAGGGGGCGTGTGAGGGTGAGAGGGTGTGTGAGGGTGAGGTGTGTGAGGGTGTGAGAGGGTGAGGGGGTGTGAGGGTGAGAGGGTGGGTGAGGGGGTGTGAGGGTGAGGGTGAGTGGGTGTGAGGGGTTGTGAGGGTGTTTGATGGTGAGGGGGTGTGAGGGTGAGGGGATGTTAGGGTGAGGGGGTGTGAGGGTGAGGGGGTGTGAGGACAAGGGTGAGGGGGTGTGAGGGAAGGGTGTGTGAGGGTAATGATGTGAGGGTGAGGGGATGTGAGGGTGAGGGTGTATAAGGGTGAGTGAGGGTGAGTGAAGGTGTGTGAGGGTGGGTGAGGGTGAGTGAGGGTGTGTGAGGGTGAAAGGGTTGTGAGGGTGAGTGAGGGTGTGTAAGGGTGAGGGGGTGAGGGCGTGTGAGGGTGAGGGGGTGTGAGGGTGGGTGAGGGTGTGTGAGGGTGAGGGTGTGTGAGGTTGAGGGTATGTGAGTGTGAGGGTGAGAGAGTGTGAGGGTGGGTGAGGGTGATAGGGTGTGTGAGGGTGAGGGTGAGGGAGTGTGAGGGTGAGTGGGTATGAGGGTGTGTGAGGGGGTGTGAGGTTGAGGGGGTGTGAGGGGGTGAGGGTGTGTGAGGGTGAGGGGTGTGTGAGGTTGAGGGTGTGTGAGGGTATGTGAGGGTGATGGGTTGTGAGGGTGAGGGTGAGGGTGAGAGGGTGTGTGAGGGGGTGTGAGGATGAGGGTGAGTTAGGGAGGGTGAGAGGGTTGTGAGGGTGAAGGGGTGAGTTATGGGGTGTGAGGGTGAGGGGAGGTGAGGGGGTGTAAGGGTGAGGGGGTGAGGGGGTGTGAGGGTGAGTGAGGGTGTGTGACAGTGAGGGTGTGTGAGGGTGTGTGAGGGTGAGGGTGTGTTAGGGTGAGGGGGTGTGAGGGTGAGTGAGGATGTGAGAGGGTGTGTGAAGGTGAGTGAGGGTGGGTGAGGGTGTGCGAGGGTGAGAGGGTATGTGAGGGTTAGAGGTTGAGAGGGTGAGAGGGTGTGTGAGGGTGAGAGTGAGGGGGTGTAATGTTGTGTGAGGGTGAGTGAGGGTGTGAGAGGGTGAGAGGGTGTGTGAGGGTGTGTGAGGGTGAGGGTGTGTGAGGGTGAGGGGGTCAGGGTGGGGGGTGTGAGGGTGAGGGGGTCTGAGGGGGTGAGGGGTGAGAGGGTGTGAGGATGGGTGAGGGGGTATGAGGGTGAGGTTGTGAGTGTGAGGGTGAGTGAGGGTGTGTGAGGGTGAGGGTAAGGGGGTGTGAGGGGGTGAGGGGTGAGGGTGTGTGAGGGTGATAGGCTGTGTGAGGGTGAGGGTGTGTGAGGGGGTGAGAGGGGGTGGGAGGGAGGTGGGAGGGTGTGTGAGGGTGAGAGGGGGTGTGAGGGTGAGAGGGGGTGTGAGGGTGAGGGGGTGTGAGGGTGAAGGCGGGTGAGGGGGGTGTGAGGGTGAGGGTGGATGAGGGGGTGAGAGGGTGAGGGTGTGTGAGGGTCAGGGTGTGTGAGTGTGAGGGGGTGTGTGAGGGGGTATGTGTGGGAGGGGGTGTGAGGGGGAGGGTGAGGGTGTGTGTGAGGGTGTGAGAGGGTGTGTTAGGGTGTGAGGGTGAGAGAGTGTGTGAGGGTGAGGGGGTTTGAGGGTGAGGGTGGGTGAGGGTGAAGGTGAAGGGGGTGTGAGGGGTTGTGAGGGGGTGTGAGGGCAAGGGGGTGTGAGGGCAAGTGGGTGTGAGGGCAAGGGTGTGGGGGTAAGGGGGTGTGAGGGTGAGGGAGCAAGGGTGGGTGAGGCTGTGTGAGGGTGAGAGGGTGTGTGAGGGTGAGTGAGCGTGTGTGAGGGTGAGAGGGTGTGTGAGGTTGGGTGAGGGTGAGAGGGTGAGTGAGGGTGTGTGAGGGTGAGAGGGTGTGAGGGTGAGTGAGGGTGTGAGGGTGAGTGAGGGTGTGTGAGGGTGAGGGGGTGTGAGGGTGAGTGAGGGTGTGTGAGGGAGGGTGAGAGGGTGTGTGAGGGTGAAGGGGTGTGAGGGTGAGTGAGGGGGTGTGAGGGTGAGAGGGTTGTGAGGGTGAGTGAGGCTGTGTGAGGGTGTGAGGGTGAAGGGGTGTGAGGGTGAGGGTGTGAGGGGGCGTGAGGGTGAGTGAAGGTGTGTGAGGATGAGGGCATGTGAGGGTGTGTGAGGGTGAAGGGGTTGAGGGTGAGGAGGTGTGAGGGTGAGGGGGTGAGAGGGTGAGGGTGTGTGAGGGTGTGAGGGTAAGGGGGTGTGAGGGTGAGGGGGTGTGAGGATGAGGGTGTGTGAGGGTGAGGGGGTGTGTGAGGGTGAGGGCGAGGGGGTGTGAGGGTGAGAGGGTTTTGAGGGTGAGTGAGGCTGTGTGAGGGTGTGAGGGTGAAGGGGTGTGAGGGTGAGGGTGTGAGGGGGCGTGAGGGTGAGTGAAGGTGTGTGAGGATGAGGGCATGTGAGGGTGTGTGAGGGTGAAGGGGTTGAGGGTGAGGAGGTGTGAGGGTGAGGGGGTGAGAGGGTGAGGGTGTGTGAGGGTAAGGGGGTGTGAGGGGGAGGGGGTGTGAGGATGAGGGTGTGTGAGGCTGAGGGTGTGTGTGAGGGTGAGGGCGAAGGAGGGTGAGGGTGGGGGGTGTGGGGTGTGAGGGTGAGATGGTGAGAGGGGGTGTGAAGGTGAGAGGGTGTGTGAGGGTGAGAGGGTGTGTGAGGTGAAAGGGTGTGTGAGGGTGGGTGAGGGTGAGAGGGTGTGTGAGGGTGAGAGGGTGGGTGAGGGTGAGTGAGGGTGAGAGGGTGGGTGAGGGTGAGAGGGTGGGTGAGTGTGAGAGGGTGGGTGAGGGTGGGTCAGAGGGTGAGGTTGGGTCAGAGGGTGAGTGAGAGTGAGAGGGTGAGGGGGTGAGGGTGAGGGAGTGTGAGGGTGAGTTGGATTGATGGTGAGGGGGTGAGGGAGGGTGAGGGTGAGATGGTGTGTCAGGGTGAGAGGGTGTGAGAGGGTGTGAGTGTGAGAGGGTGGGTGAGAGGGTGAGGGAGGGTGAGGGAGGGTGAGTGAGGGTGAGATGGTGAGGGGTAATGAGGGTGTGTGAGTGAGAGGGTGGGTGAGGGTGAGAGGGTGGCTGAGGGTGAGAGGGTGAGTGAGGGGGTGAGGGTGAGGGTGTGTGAGGGTGAGGGTGTAAGGGTGAGGGTGTGTGAGAGGGTGGGTGAGGGTGAGAGGGGGTGAGAGGAGGTGAGAGGAGGTGAGAGGGTGAGGTGATTGTGGTGATCACCCACTTAACGTTTACATCCGCAGCAGAAGTGATTTCACGGGCGGGGTGCGGCCGCACACAGGACTATTTGTTCGGCAAACGAGGGGGTCCCAAGCATCACTTAAACCCCATTTCAAGAAGGCTCCACAAACTCCTAATGGGCCAGGAAGAGGCTTCCTTCTCTGGGCGGCAGCGTTGTCTGTGACAAGAAGGGTGAAAACAAGCGGTCGGAACAAGCGATCCGCTTTTAGAGCCGTCCTTTTCAGACTGGCTTGGCCTGATTTACTGGTGCGTAAAAGCTTTCTTATCTTCTTTATGGGGCCATCTGTTGGCCCCATAAAGAAGATAAGAAAGCTTTTAAGCCAGCAGGAAGTCAAGTCCCCCAGTCTGAAAAGGACAGGGCTTAAAGAGAAAGAAATACGTCATGGCGAGTGGCAACCTCTTCTCCAATGGCTGGCCACCGTTTAGGAGGCCAGCCAATGGAGAAGAGGGGCGGGGCTTAACCCTCGCTAGAGAAACTCTCCCTAAAACATCAAATTTCGCGAGCTCGACTGCGCATGTGGGCAGTACGCCACGCAAGACTTAAAAAGGGCGATAGGGCTATTCCTAAGTGCTATTGCCCAACCTCATTATTGGATTCCTCAATTAAGAGAGTTGGTTGTGTGATTTTAGACAGGTTACAGATATGGGCTGATGAGCAATCAGTAATCAGCGACCTCCAATATGGATTTCGGAAGGGTCTTGGTACTATAGACCAGGGCCTAAATCTGCATATTTTGTTAGATAAATATACTAAAACCAAGAGAGAAATGCTGTTTTTAACTTTTGTTGATTTAACATCAGCCTTCGATTGTGTTACCCACTCCAAGCTGTGGATGATTATGGAAAGGTTGGGAGTGGATGCTCATATAGTTTTTTTCCTCAGGCAACTTTATTCAGGGGCTAGGGACAAGGTCAGATTTGTATAGAATGGAGACTGTACCAGGGTATTTCCTATTGCAAGAGGGGTGTGGCAAGGCTTTGTCCTTGCCCCCTTCCTGTTTACCTTATACATCAACGACCTAGAAAGAACTCTATTGAGGAAGTGCAGGGACATGCCCCTGGTAGCCACAAGATCAGTCCCTGTACTCCTTTATGCTGACGATGCAGTGTTGATGGTCCGGACGCCCATTGTTATGCAAAAGGCAGTAACGTCCTTTTCACTTTTTATGACGAGCCTGGACCTGACTATAAATTGCACTAAAACCTTCACTATGAACTGCGGTCCTGGGGCTAATAAAATGAAGAAATCAATTTGTATTAATTTGAAGGCCCTGGACACTACCCCAACATTTTCCTATTTAGGGATATTGTTTGATCAGTCTGGTTCATGGTGTAATGCTATAAAAACTGGGAGGCTCCTGTTTTCTAAGTCCCTAATGGCTTTAACCAACTTCAGTAGGAAATTGGGTAGGATGCCGCCCGGGAACTGTTGTGCATATACAGGGCAACCTGTGCAGTAATTGCAACTTATGGTGCAGGAATTTGGGAGTACTCCAAATGTGACTACGTTACAGATGGCTGAAAACATCTTTTTGAGGCACCTCTTAGCAGTTCCATCTAGTGTTTCCACATTCATATGCCACACTGAACTTGGTTTACCTTACACGGAAGATATAATTAAGATTCAACCAGTTCTTCTGTGGCACAGGGTTTGGACAACCGATGAGTGTGCTTTTAATCCCTCTGTTTTAAAGGATACTATGAGTTCTGACAAGGCTAATAAAATAAGATGGTTACAACATGTAAAAACGTTTTTAATACTGACAGGTCAAATGGATTACTTTAGTGATCCTTCATTGATGTGTCAGGTTCCTAGAAAGGTCCTCAAAAATTGCTGTTTGGCACACCTGAACGATCTTAGAATAATGAATGAAATGACAAAAACTACTGTGGTGGCACATCATCTTACATTGATCACTGATAAAATACAGCCTTATGTTACGCTTTCCATGACGGACTTTGAAAGGTTTTTATTAACCCATTTTAGATTAAACATTTTGCACAGACTTTTAAGTTTTCCTAAGGTAAACGACTGGACAAGATCACTCTGTAAATGTCCATGTGACGATCTGTCGAGTCAGTCGTCTATTCACATCTTGGTTTTTTGCACATTCTACACAATACCTAGGAAAATATGGATAGTCCCATTGCTAAAAGGTATGGAACTAAGACAATGTCGCCCCACATTTCTAGGCTATCCAGAAGCTGGATAATGTTTTTACTGTTGCCTCTGTCTCCGCCTTTTTAAAAGCTGTTCTTAGATTTTGGAAATCAATTGTAATATGAAATTAATCTGTAATTCTTATTGAACTCCTATTTGATGTATAATGTGATTGTTGTTTTTATTGCACACTGTGATTGTGTTTTATCAACTGTACTTTTATGGTTATTTTTCTGTTTATAATAACCGAATAAAGTTTCTACTACTACTACTACAGAGCATGATGACCTTACAAAAAGTTAGTAGCTGAAATCTTAAACTGAGCACATTTGAAGTATTGCCTTCATGGAAGAAAGCGAGTTGGTAAGGAATAAATAAAAATAAATGTTGGCAGGGATTCCATTATGGTCCGACCAGGGAGAAGGTTAGATACCACAATGAGGGAATTTAGGGCAAAAATGGGATATAGTATATGGCCTGCTAATTGAGTAGGGCAGTCGACTAATACATACAAGGAGGCGTGAATCTGTGATAAGCTCGCAGGACTGATTTTTAGCAAAGTCCAGTAAAATACTGAGGTCACCTTAGATCATGAAGTTGGCGAGTTTCATGAAACAGGGCGCTACAAAATCAGCAAAAGGAGGGACAAAATTAGCAGAAGGGTCGGAGGTTGGATGGTGGATAAGAAATCCAGACGTACAGAATGAGAGATTGAAATGCAGGAACAGGAGACATCCCTTATCCGTGTAGAAGTTAGGTTCCAGTATGGAGTGTCTGTAAAAACAATCGCGAGACCTCTGCCAGGTTTATTGAGGCGAGACTAATAATCTAATATATGTTGTTGTTTTTTTAACTGGAGGGTGTGGCAATAACCAGAATGGGCCTCATCCAATCCAGAGACCATGTTCCTGTTAGAAACAGGACGTAGAGCCAAGGTGACTTGATTTCTGTTTTGTGATGGGAGACAGATGTGTATTGAGGAAAAAGCATTTAAAAGGGTGGAAGGGTCAGGATTTTGAAGATACATAAGTAACATAAATGCGTTTTTTGATACGTTTAGGTGTTTTTAGGAGGCACTGACGTCACGTGGAGTGCTTAGGAGATAGTGGGCTTGGTAGCATCTTATACACGCAGGAGTGGTTGGCGCGTTAGAAAATCCACGGGGTAAAAAAATCAGGGGGTTCGTGTCTGGTGTTGCGCGGGTCACAGCATGGACATGCACAAGAGGGCTTACCTTTGGCATGCCATTAGCGCACTCGCTGCACGCTTCCAACGAGCAGCTGCGCACACAGTGGCCCTAAGTGCACCTTCATTGGTAGTACTGACGCTCCCGGGTGGTTGCTAGGAAACCTGAGCGCCAATGGCAGAGTAAAACAAGAGGCTGGACAAAAGTTATTAGGAGCCCAACTAACTCCATCTTTGCACAGCGGGACCCCGCCAGAAGCAGATACTGTGAAATCAATAAGATCTACAAAACAAGCAGTGGCATAGACAATAGGTCTTGTCTTTGGGACCTTATAAGTGTTTAGACAGAGGTTAAATCTGGTAGCCTCTATGAGACATAGGCATCACATGTGATTGACTGCCCAAGACTACTGACCTTTCAGGAGCCTGATAAGTGAGGAACTGTAGAGGTCCCACCAGTCAGAGAAAACACAGCCACAGAGACAGGAAAAGCACAGACACAGTACATACACTAAAACTGAGACAGGAAGAACACAGACACAGAGAATACACTGAAACTAAGACGGGGAAAACAAAGACAGGGAATATACTGCCAGTGAGACAGGGAGAGCACAGATACAGGGAATACACTGACACTGAGGCAGGGAAAACACAAACACAAGGAATACACTCACTGACGTTGAGACAGGGTACACACAGACACAAGGAATACGCTGACACTGAGACCGGGAACACATAGACACAAGGCATGCACAGACTCTGACAGGGAGAACACAGCAGCCACAAGGAATATACTGAGACTGAGACAGGGAACAGACAGACATAGGAATACACTGACCCTGAGACAGACAACCCACAGACAGAGGAAATAGACTGACACTTAGAAAGGGAAAACACACAGGGACCA
The DNA here is from genome assembly GCF_964263255.1 of Lissotriton vulgaris. NCBI lineage: Eukaryota > Metazoa > Chordata > Amphibia > Caudata > Salamandridae > Lissotriton > Lissotriton vulgaris. The sequence continues at coordinate 249,868,561 of NC_141687.1, forward strand.
CATTGACACTGGGTCTTGGGGGAAGTGAGACCGTGTCATCGAATTCAGTGACACATGGAATAGAATTACAGTGGCACTGAAACCGAGAACACAAAGGCACACGGAGATCACGATACTGAAACAGGGAGTGCAGTGACACCGGGGCAGTAAATACAGTGAAACAGGAAAACACTGGAGTACAGAATGCATTGACACAAGGAAGAAACTGACACTGAGTCAGGCAATACGCGGAGACAGGGAATACACCGACCCAGGGAATACATTGACACTGGGACTGGGACAGCAGATGCACTGATACCAAGACAGGGAATACATAGACACCAAGTCAAGTTACAAATTGAACGTGAAGGACAATGTGGTGGGACATGGAATAAATTGACACTGAGCAAGGGGGTACACTGACACGGGGAACACAGTGAGGCAGGGAATGCAGTGGAATACAGAGGGACAAGAAAACCAGTGACAATGAGAGTGGGATACACTGAGACAAGGAGAACACTTACACTGAGACAGGGGATATAATGAGGCAGGAGACACATTGACTCTGACAAAGGGACTACGAGATAGAGAATACACTGACACCGAGTCAGGGAATACAGTGGCACTGAGACAAGCAATACACAGAGACAGGGAATTCAGACAATGGCAATCAGAATACACCGACTTGAGACAGTGAATAAACTGACACTAAAACAGGGAATAAAGTGACAAAGAGAGGGAACACGCCAACACAGAGACAGGAGACATATCACCACTCAGGGGTCTAAAAAGAGGGTACATGGAACCTCTAAAGAGGAAGTCTTAATGTTTTCATTAATACAGCAAGACAGAGTTAAGAAGACTTACTACTAGTTTATAAGGGACAGGGAATGTCAAACAAAGGACCACCAGTGATTGCAGAGGAATATCATATAGGATTCCCATCAAAAGTTCTTGTGATGATCAATATTATCACTTGGTCATCCATAAGGGTCTCGTGTCTCTAGATCATTGAGACCTCAATCGTGCCCTTTATCCAACCGGGATTCGAACCCGCAATCACTATAGGACCAAGTGACTCTGATCTGATGGGATCAGGTGCAGTGCAACAAAAAAATTATAATAATTGGTGTGGTGAAGTGTATTAAAAAGGATAGAGAAACCACAAAAAGACTTTATTGAAAAGGTCCTCCTCTTGTTAAAATCAAGAACAGTGCAATAATATATGTATCTGCAGTTCAACCAAATACCTGAATGGGGGCCAACATGTTTCAGCCTTAATGAGAAAAGGGACCCTAGGCTTTCTTCAGGGCCTCTGTTCTAGCTCATATATGCTACTGCATGTGATATAAACAGTGTAAAGTATATAAAGGAAATTTTGAGTGAAGTTATTATACAATCAAAAGGATATAGTTCTCCATCGTCTGATAGTACTCCACAGGTCACGTGGTATATGAAACATCCAGTGTGCCCGGGGGACAGACCTCCCCCTGACTCGGTTTCGGCTCGTGGCAACGACGGACAGAGGGGGGTCTCACATATCCTGAGCCATGTCCAGGAGAGGTGAGGTCTGTCCCCCGGGCACACTGGATGTTTCATATACCACGTGACCTGTGGAGTACTATCAGACGATGGAAAACTATATCCTCTTGATTGTATAATAACTTCACTCAAAATTTTCTTTATATACTTTACACTGTTTATATCACATTCAGTAGCATATATGAGCTAGAACAGAGGCCCTGAAGAAAGCCTAGGGTCCCTTTTCCCATTAAGGCTGAAACATGTTGGCCCCCATGAAGATATTTGGTTGAACTGCAGATACATATATTATTGCACTGTTCTTGATTTTAACAGGAGGAGGACCTTTTCAATAAAGTCTTTTTGTGGTTTCTCTATCCTTTTTAATACACTTCACCACACCAATTATTATAATTTTTTTGTTGCACTGCACCTGATCCCATCAGATCAGAGTCACTTGCTCCTATAGTGATTGCGGGTTGGAATCCCGGTTGGATAAAGGGTACGATTGAGGTCTCAATGATCTAGAGACACGAGACCCTTAAGGATGACCAAGTGATAATATTGATCATCCCGAGAAATTTTGATGGGAATCCTATATGATATTCCTCTGCAATCACTGGTGGTCCTTTGTTTGACATTCCCTGTCCCTTATAAACTAGTAGTAAGTCTTGACTCTGTCTTGATGTATTAATGAAAACATTAAGACTTCCTCTTTAGAGGTTCCAGATACCCTCTTTTTAGACCCCTAGGTTTGTATGTTGTACACGTAGTTTCTTGAGGGATAATACCTAGGCTGGTCTATAAACATCCCTCTGGGCCTCCTTAATGTTCTTGTTATTGATATATCACCACTAAGACCAAGAATACATTGATACTGAGGCAGTGAATACATTGGCACTGAGAGAGGAAATAAACGGAGAAAGGGAATACAATGGGGCAGAGAAGAGAGTGACACTGAGAGACGGACTACACTGACACAGAGGCAGGATAAACAATGACACCAAGAGAGTGAATACAATGACACAGAATACACTGAAGTTGGGAATATAGGGACACTTACAGGATGCACTGAAACTGGGAATACAGTGATGTAGAATACACTGAAACTGGGAATACAATGACACTTATAAAATAAATTAAGACTGGGGATACATTGGCACTGTGACAGAGAGTACACGGATGCTGAGACTGGGAATACAATGCTATAAGGAAGACAATGACACAGACAGGGAACACAGAGAGTCAGGGAATATACTGATACATAGGGAATAAAGTAGCTCATAGACAGTAATTACAATGACATTGACAAAAGGAATACCCCAGCACCAAGGTAAGGAATACGAGACATGAAATTAAGATACTGAGAGTGGAAGTACATTGACACTGAGACAAGGGATTCACTGACACTGAGACAGAAGGACACGCAGACACTGGGCTCACAAACATATATGAAGAAGGAGAGGCATACATAAGGAGAGGGAATACACTGATACTTGGGACACACGGGAAACCTGGGGCAGGGTATTCACTGTCAGGAATACAGGAGATACAATGAGCAAGGAAAAAGAACACACTGCTGCTGGTCAGAGAAACCTGTGCACTGAAATGTCACTATAGACCTGAAACAGGCCGGGACATCACAGTAATGTGGTCATGGAGAGCAGGACATGGAAACTGAAACCTACCAGCACCGGGATAAAGCACACTGATTTGCACACTGTAACTGAAACACAAGAACACAGATGTGGGGGAACACTTCAATGCCCAATGCCCGTACGCAGCCTCCACTAATGGAGCTGGGGGCAGTGTGCTGAAATATTTTTAAAGGATTTTTTAAAATTACCTATTGGCGGTCATCGAGGGATCTGCGGGTTATGTCCAAACGAATAACAGAGAGTGCACCGCCAGTGCCCGGTATCGGAGCTGACCAGCAGGAGCGGAGCAGTGGAAACCTGGGAAGGAGTGTTCAAGGGAGCAGTGCCTATGAGAGCCAGGTCCCTCCACTTTCCCCGAGTGCTCCGCTGTGGGCGGGACGCCTCAGTCGGCCTGAGGAAGAGTGTCTGGTGGCATCAAGATTTTGCCGAGGCAGCAAGACCTGGACACCAAAGCGCCATGGAGGGGCGGGCACCGGCTTGCGGCCTAGAGAGGAAGCATGCCATGCCTGCGCAATCAGTAGTCAACAGATTTAACGAGGCAGGTCGTGGCTGAAGGGGACAAGTGGGGAGAAGGTAACCGGCCGATGGAGGCCTGCTCGAATCCACACGGCTGGTGCCTGATCAAAGTGAGGAAGCAGCTAGGGGGACCAACTGGCATGGTTGTAAATTCAGGACGGTGAGTGTAAAAATTTAGGACAAAGGGTCAAAATTCAGGACAGAAATTCAGGACGGAAGGTCAAAATTCAGGTAAAAAATTCGGGACAAAGGTACGTTTTACAGACACTACGAAGGAGGTCGTGCAATGGTATGTCAGGGCACCAAAAGGGCTGAATCCCGACCACACAGCCCTGAAGTGTCTAGTTAGTGCAAGCTCAAAGGACTCTCCATTCTTAAGAACTGTTGTTTGGCTCTACTGTACTCTGGTCTCCACTGGCCACATGCATCAACCTATTTAGGAAGTGAAATGAAATGAAATAAGGTATTTATAGAGCGCACGGTGGCCAAACAGCTTCCTGGCGCTGAGAGCTCTACTGAACAGAACAGACAGGTCCGAGGAAGTTAGCAGGGGTAGGCCTGGGCAAACAAGAATGTTTTGAGCGCTTTACGGAAGTGTGAAAAGATGGGAATAGAACGCATGGAGAGAGGGAGAGAGTTCCAGAACCGGGGGGCAAGGACAGAGAATCTGGTTCCACCAGTGCGGGATTTACGAAAGCGGGGAACAGTGAGGAGGGCAGAGGTAGATGAGCGGAGGGTACGGGCAGGGGTGTGAGTGGAGATCAAAGAATTGATGAACGCCGGAGCAGAGCGATCAACAGCCCGAAAGACTAGACACCCTAGTTTAAACAGGGATCTCTGTAGAACGGGGAGCCAGTGGAGAGATTTTAGGACGGGAGTGATATGGTGAGTTTTGGGAAAATGAAAAATAAGTCGGACAGCCTGATTTTGGATTGCTTGGAGACGACGGGTTTCGTAGGCAGGATATGCAAACACAACAGGTGATGGACCGAATGTGGATCAATGTCACACACTCACCCCAGTCCAAAGATCTGGGCCCAAATCCATCGTTTTTTTGCACTCCACACCACCCTGGGTTAGACAATGGCGATATGCAAATCAGCTCTGACCCTGTGCCCCATGGGAACAGTCCAGTCCGAACTACAAAAGCCATGTCCTTCCCAGAACGGAATCAAGCATCCGAGGACCGGACCGGTTTCGAGGTAACACCTCTCATCAGCCCGGCTAGCTTAACTCCAGTGGTGTGGAGTGCCTGGGACCCACGTCTGGGCATCCCCAGCGCACTTAGGGCGGAATATGCAAACACAACAGGTGATGGACCGAATGTGGATCAATGTCACACACTCACCCCAGTCCAAAGATCTGGGCCCAAATCCATCGTTTTTTTGCACTCCACACCACCCTGGGTTAGACAATGGCGATATGCAAATCAGCTCTGACCCTGTGCCCCATGGGAACAGTCCAGTCCGAACTACAAAAGCCATGTCCTTCCCAGAACGGAATCAAGCATCCGAGGACCGGACCGGTTTCGAGGTAACACCTCTCATCAGCCCGGCTAGCTTAACTCCAGTGGTGTGGAGTGCCTGGGACCCACGTCTGGGCATCCCCAGCGCACTTAGGGCGGAATATGCAAACACAACAGGTGATGGACCGAATGTGGATCAATGTCACACACTCACCCCAGTCCAAAGATCTGGGCCCAAATCCATCGTTTTTTTGCACTCCACACCACCCTGGGTTAGACAATGGCGATATGCAAATCAGCTCTGACCCTGTGCCCCATGGGAACAGTCCAGTCCGAACTACAAAAGTCATGTCCTTCCCAGAACGGAATCAAGCATCCGAGGACCGGACCGGTTTCGAGGTAACACCACTCATCAGCCCGGCTAGCTTAACTCCAGTGGTGTGGAGTGCCTGGGACCCACGTCTGGGCATCCCCAGCGCACTTAGGGCGGAATATGCAAACACAACAGGTGATGGACCGAATGTGGATCAATGTCACACACTCACCCCAGTCCAAAGATCTGGGCCCAAATCCATCGTTTTTTTGCACTCCACACCACCCTGGGTTAGACAATGGCGATATGCAAATCAGCTCTGACCCTGTGCCCCATGGGAACAGTCCAGTCCGAACTACAAAAGCCATGTCCTTCCCAGAACGGAATCAAGCATCCGAGGACCGGACCGGTTTCGAGGTAACACCTCTCATCAGCCCGGCTAGCTTAACTCCAGTGGTGTGGAGTGCCTGGGACCCACGTCTGGGCATCCCCAGCGCACTTAGGGCGGAATATGCAAACACAACAGGTGATGGACCGAATGTGGATCAATGTCACACACTCACCCCAGTCCAAAGATCTGGGCCCAAATCCATCGTTTTTTTGCACTCCACACCACCCTGGGTTAGACAATGGCGATATGCAAATCAGCTCTGACCCTGTGCCCCATGGGAACAGTCCAGTCCGAACTACAAAAGCCATGTCCTTCCCAGAACGGAATCAAGCATCCGAGGACCGGACCGGTTTCGAGGTAACACCTCTCATCAGCCCGGCTAGCTTAACTCCAGTGGTGTGGAGTGCCTGGGACCCACGTCTGGGCATCCCCAGCGCACTTAGGGCGGAATATGCAAACACAACAGGTGATGGACCGAATGTGGATCAATGTCACACACTCACCCCAGTCCAAAGATCTGGGCCCAAATCCATCGTTTTTTTGCACTCCACACCACCCTGGGTTAGACAATGGCGATATGCAAATCAGCTCTGACCCTGTGCCCCATGGGAACAGTCCAGTCCGAACTACAAAAGCCATGTCCTTCCCAGAACGGAATCAAGCATCCGAGGACCGGACCGGTTTCGAGGTAACACCTCTCATCAGCCCGGCTAGCTTAACTCCAGTGGTGTGGAGTGCCTGGGACCCACGTCTGGGCATCCCCAGCGCACTTAGGGCGGAATATGCAAACACAACAGGTGATGGACCGAATGTGGATCAATGTCACACACTCACCCCAGTCCAAAGATCTGGGCCCAAATCCATTGTTTTTTTGCACTCCACACCACCCTGGGTTAGACAATGGCGATATGCAAATCAGCTCTGACCCTGTGCCCCATGGGAACAGTCCAGTCCGAACTACAAAAGCCATGTCCTTCCCAGAACGGAATCAAGCATCCGAGGACCGGACCGGTTTCGAGGTAACACCTCTCATCAGCCCGGCTAGCTTAACTCCAGTGGTGTGGAGTGCCTGGGACCCACGTCTGGGCATCCCCAGCGCACTTAGGGCGGAATATGCAAACACAACAGGTGATGGACCGAATGTGGATCAATGTCACACACTCACCCCAGTCCAAAGATCTGGGCCCATGGGGCAACAGGGTCAGAGCTGATTTGCATATCGCCATTGTCTAACCCAGGGTGGTGTGGAGTGCAAAAAAACGATGGATTTGGGCCCAGATCTTTTGACTGGGGGAGTGTGTGACATTGATCCACATTCAGTCCATCACTTGTTGTTTTTGCAATTGCCGCCCTAAGTGCGCTGGGGATGCCCAGACGTGGGTCCCAGGCACTCCACACCACTTGGAGTCAAGCTAGCCGGGCTGATGAGAGGTGTTACCTCGAAACCGGTCCGGTCCTCGGATGCTTGATTCCGTTCTGGGAAGGACATGGCTTTTGTAGTTCGGACTGGACTGTTCCCATGGGGCAACAGGGTCAGAGCTGATTTGCATATCGCCATTGTCTAACCCAGGGTGGTGTGGAGTGCAAAAAAACGATGGATTTGGGCCCAGATCTTTTGACTGGGGGAGTGTGTGACATTGATCCACATTCAGTCCATCACTTGTTGTTTTTGCAATTGCCGCCCTAAGTGCGCTGGGGATGCCCAGACGTGGGTCCCAGGCACTCCACACCACTTGGAGTCAAGCTAGCCGGGCTGATGAGAGGTGTTACCTCGAAACCGGTCCGGTCCTCGGATGCTTGATTCCGTTCTGGGAAGGACATGGCTTTTGTAGTTCGGACTGGACTGTTCCCATGGGGCAACAGGGTCAGAGCTGATTTGCATATCGCCATTGTCTAACCCAGGGTGGTGTGGAGTGCAAGAAAACGATGGATTTGGGCCCAGATCTTTTGACTGGGGGAGTGTGTGACATTGATCCACATTCAGTCCATCACTTGTTGTTTTTGCAATTGCCGCCCTAAGTGCGCTGGGGATGCCCAGACGTGGGTCCCAGGCACTCCACACCACTTGGAGTCAAGCTAGCCGGGCTGATGAGAGGTGTTACCTCGAAACCGGTCCGGTCCTCGGATGCTTGATTCCGTTCTGGGAAGGACATGGCTTTTGTAGTTCGGACTGGACTGTTCCCATGGGGCAACAGGGTCAGAGCTGATTTGCATATCGCCATTGTCTAACCCAGGGTGGTGTGGAGTGCAAAAAAACGATGGATTTGGGCCCAGATCTTTTGACTGGGGGAGTGTGTGACATTGATCCACATTCAGTCCATCACTTGTTGTTTTTGCGGGTTTCGTAGGCAGGAATACCCACGAACAAGCTGTTTCCACAATCAAGGCGGGAAGTGATGAGGGCCGAGATGATAATTTTGAGGGAATCAAGGGAAAAAAAACGGGAAATTTTACGAATCAGATGGAGGGAAAGAAAGCAGGAAGACACTACAGAACTGACCAGGCCATGCATTGACAGGTCATGGCTGACCTTAATGCCCAGCGTTTTGACGGAAGGAACAGGGGTAGGAGGGGGACCAAAAATAGGGGGCCAGAAAGCAGAGGACCAGGGGCTGGATGAGCCACCCGTCAAGACAAGCTCAGTCTTGTCTGGATTGAGCTTGAGGTGATTGGCGCTCATCCACCCAGAAATGAAAACCAGAGTGGAGCGAAAAAAAGATAAGGAGTGAGAAGAGGAAGAAAGATCAAAGACGAGCTGGAGGTCATCTGCGTAATTGTACACAGAGACCCCCAGATCGAGAAGAGAAACAATAAGGGGGCGAATATAAAGATTGAAAAGAAGAGGGGAGAGAGAGGAACCTTGGGGAACCCCACAGGACACCGGGAGGGGGGAGGCAGAGAAACCGGAGAGGTGAACAGCTTGTGAGCGTCCTGAAAGAAAGGACGTGATCCAAGAGAGAGCGGAGCCTCGGATGCCCGCTGCGCTGACACGGTCAAGAAGGATGGTATGATCGACCGTGTCAAACGCAGCGGATAAATCCAGGAGAACCAGAGCTTGGGGGGAGTTGGTGTCGGCCTTGGCTTTCAACTCATCGAGAACCGCAAGCACCACTGACTCGGTCGAGTGGCCCGAGCGGAAGCCAGCTTGGTGGGAAGCAAGGAGATGGTTCTGCTCAATATAAGAGGGAAGACAGGAGGTGGCATAGCTTTCGAGGATTTTGGCAAGATAGGGAAGAAGAGAAATAGGTCTGAAATTAGAAGGGAGGGAGGAATCAAGACCAGGTTTTTTGAGGATGGGAAAAACAATCGCAGATTTAAATGAGGAGGGGACCAAACCAGTTGAAAGGGAAGCATTAAGAAAGGAAAGAGGAGTAGTGGGGCAAGAGGTAAAGAGAGTTCTCAGCACGCGGGCAGGGGCACAATCGGCAGGGGAGCCAGACTTGATTTTGGTAAGTAAAGCTAGAAAGGAGTCCAAGGAAATAGGTGGAAAGGAAGCAAAAGAAGAATTAGACACAGGAAGGGCAGGATGAAGGAGAGTGAAGGGAGTGGTAGGAATGTTGAATTTAATTTTAGCGATCTTCTCGATAAAGAAGTCGTTTAAAGAAGAACAGAGGGCCTGGGAAGGGATAAGCTTGGGGCAGACACGATCAGAGGTGGCCAGATTAGTGACCAAGGAAAAGATTAGATCTCTTTAGATTTATTAGCGGATAATGCTACCTGCTCAGAGAAATACTTGGTCTTGGCCACAAGGATAGCTTTCTTGTAATCATTAAGGAGACGTTTATATTTAGCCTTGAGATCGGGGCAATAACTGCGGCGCCAAAGACGCTCAGAGCGTCTAAGTTCCAGTTTAAGGACCTTGAGTTCAGAGTTGAACCATCTAAGGGCCTCGTGAGGGCGAATAGACTTGACTATTTTAAGAGGGGCAACTAGATCACAACCAGAAGATAACCAATTACGGACTGCGACGGCCTGAAGATCAAGAGGAAGGCCGTTGAGGTCAGGAAGGGAGGATGCCAAGGAGAGGGAAAGGGAAGGGAGGTCCACGCGGTTCCAGCTGCGTGCAAAGATGTTCTTGGGGCGAGAGGATTTGTGAAGGGAACCGAGATTAATAGTGAAGAAGATAAGAGAGTGGTCAGACCAGGTGCAAGGAAGGATGCTAGGGGGAGAGGCAATGTCCTGAGATGACCAGACTTGGTCCAATGTATGACCAAGGTTATGGGTGGGAGCAGAAACGTGAGACAGGAGATTAAGACACAAAAGGGTGGCCGTGAAGTCCTTGGATGCCAGGTCCTCCCTGGGGTCACCAGGCCAGTAATTGAAGTCTCCCAGCAGGAGAACCGAGGAGTTGTTAACTACCAGGGTAGCAAGGAGTTCCTGCAGGGAGGCCACAAACAAAGGCATATTCAGGGGGGGCCGGTACACAAGGACAACTGTCAGAGGGGCGGGAAGATTAGTGGGACGGGCAACCAAAAAATCCACTCCAGCTATGGAAGATGCATCATATATTTTTGTGAAATTTGCTATTTTTAGCGATTTCCAAAAATGCGATTGCTTTTAAGGAATCGCAAATTTGCGATTCCTTAAAAGCAATGCATGATTGTTTTTCAAATTGCGAATTAGCAATTAGGGGGTGAAAATTACCACGAGGTTGAACCTCGTTGTAATTTGCGAAAAGTTATGAAAATGCTAAAAAATGCAATTTTTGACCTTTCATGTTACAGACACACATGTCCTTAGGACATGTGTGTGTGAAACATGCACTTTAAAATACATTTCAGGGGTGCAGGGGGGGGTCGTTCGGACCCCCCTCTGCACCCTTGGAATGCATTAACAAATTGCGAATCGCATTTTCAAATTCGCAAATTGTAAATGCCTTCCCACTGACTCCTATGGGCCTTTTGGCCCATAGGATTCAATCCGATTTGCGAAATCGCAATTAGGAATTCGCATAATACTTGCGATTCGGTAAAAATTACGATTTTTACCGAATCGCAAATATTATGCAAATAAAATCATGCATCCCATTTTGCGATTCCTTATTTGCGATTCCCTAAAAATCGCAAATAAGGAATCGCAAAACCTTACAATGATGCATGTGGCCGCACATCTCTGCACATGATGAGATCAGATAGTAGAGAACAGAGAATAAGAATTCATCAGAAGTGTCGCAGGGATTCCGTTCTCATACAGAACTGTGCATAGAGACTTGGAACCTCAGTGAATTAGGGTGTGCCAAAACTCACCTTAGTACCCAAAATCCCCTACCAGACTAGCTACAGTGTCTCATTGGTTATCACAAACTCCCAACGCTTAGACAAACCAGAACATTGACTTAGTATACCTCAGGTAACGTGGAACACATGAACACTCTTTCGTTATACAATCATTCCAATCCAGAACAAGGAGTAAAAGAGGACATGTGCATATTTGAAATATTTATTCACTAATGCAGTGTTCTCAAACGCAGTATCTTAGCTAATACAAGCAAACATATTATTAGAAACAAAGTAAGCAGCATAGTCACTAGTCCGTAGAACACAAAAGGTGAAACCATGGTATTATGCTAACACGAATAGGGTTCAGTAACACCTAATTCTCACCCTCCCTAGCTAGTATATTATATTATATCTAAGAAGGTCACCTTGGGGAGGATTCAACACACAAAAGGGGAGAGGGCCAAATTGTTTATTCTCCAATACCCCAGACCCCCTAGAAGGACTATGTTTACAAACACAGTGGGTATACAGAGTTCTTCAAAATAACCCCTTCCATGCTGATGACAGAACGGTTCCGTCATCAGCGTCGGTTGAGCTGTGCTGATGACGGAACCGTTCCGTCATGACTCCGCCCGCGCAAGGCGGAGTCAGCATGGGCGGGGAATTCGCGCCGCACGGAAGCGGTTAAGTAAAGGGAAATTCCCAATTTGGAAAAAACTGCCCTCACTCACATACCGAGGTATGTGACATGCTTCATCATAGGGCCTGCTACAAACGCCCTGGTGTAGCCACATCCAGGGCGGAGCATTAGGGAGGGGGAAAAAAATAAATAAATTTCCATGTTACAAGACGTACAACACAATACGTAAATACGTACAATGAGTAACATAAATGGGTGATATCATGTGTAGAGGAACACCTCGTGGATCAAAAGTGCGACACAAATAAGTGCAGTAAGGACGTGTGTTAAAACTCATTAGGGGTGCCAAAAGAAAGAATTACTTTATTAGAACCAATTATGGTACCCTTATCAGGATTAAAAGAAAAGAAAGGATGGGAAAATGCCTTATTGAGAAAATGAGGTTTCTCAAGGCTTCCCTCCTACCACTGCTCGAGTCAACATGTTTCGACCATAGGTTTGTGCCCCGAAAGGTCACCCTGGTCTTCTTCAGGACTGTCGCAGTAGGATCCACCGGTTACCCGTGTCTAAATTAGATCCTCGGGTGGCCCAGCTAAGTGTAGGTCACTCGGATCCGTACTCTGCTGGGTATCTTTCTAGATCAGTAGAGAAAATATCCCCATATAAATCATGGGAAAACATTCACGAGTTTACACGAGTCAGAAACTCGAACTGATGGCCGCTCGAGGAGTATTATGCCCATGAACACAATCGTTCAGTGCGGCAATTACCGCCAAAGCATACTCGGGCTCTGAACCACCGCGTAGTAGTGTTTGTAAACACCTTGGGGAGGAGCCAAGCAGGCATTCGAAATGGCCGCATAGTCGCTCGGCTCCGTAAGCCCTTTCGCCCCACGCGTCTATCCTGAAGTCTACCCTGAGCCGTGAAGGCATACTTTGCTAGGAGAAGGAAAACGAACACCTACCGTTTGTTCCTAGTCCCGGTGTGCAGCGGATCCTGAGAACTGTCCCCGTCTGCTCCACGGCCTATACGGTGATGGGACCGGGGCGTTGCCTCGGCGGGGCCGCCGGCCGCGGCGCTAGCATCAACGGCTGTTGCTGTCGATAAGGGGCCTGCCGGTGCGTGCCATTGACGTAAAAGACCGCTTCTGGTGGCGAAGACCCGATCCGCTTGCGGCGACCTTGAGGAGCAGTGGGGTGGCACTGTGTCGGAGGGGGCGCTTGACTTCTGCCCCCCCTCCCCAAAGTTTGTTGACCGGGCATAACCAAGGTCTGCCCCCGATATTGGCGGGCGGCTCCCGGGGCCCGGCCGGGACTTTAGCCTTTTGGTGGCTTTCCTTTCTGGGGCCTGCCCCACAGTTTGCTTGCCCTGGAGACGCATCCCATGGCACCCCCGTGGTGAGGCCTGGTCCCTGAGTGTGGAAGAGGGACAGGGCCTGCTGGATCAAGATGGCGGCTGGTGCCCTCCATTACGACCTGAGTCCAAGTCGGACGGCTGATGTACGGATGGGGCCGGGAGGCTCGCCACACGCAAAGGAGGTCATTTCCTGAGATGTGATGACTGCCTTAACAGTTTTGCACGAGACTATGCTTTGCCTTGCTCGAGACTTGGGCGGAAGAATGGACACCATTGTTGTTTCATCGTCCTTGGTGGCCACGCCCCGATTCCACGGGACTGCCGGTGAACTTGCTGCTGAGCCCATGGAGGAAGTTTCGGTTCCGCGGAGGCACCGGGGGCCGCTTGAGGATCGAGCTCCCGTGCCCGAGCGGGCCAACTTGATTGCTCGTCTGGATGTCTCCTTGGGACATTTGTCCAGCTGGCAGCTGGGGGTGGAGTGCTGTTTCTCCTCTTGGACTGGCCTGGTCGTGTCGCAGCAGTGGCTGGACTGTGTGACTTTCCTCTCCTTGATGGCGTGGTTGTTTGTGAGCTCCGGGAGGCTCCCGGGACCGGCGCTGATATTGTCGGATCTTTGCTGTTTATACCTTGATGGGCTTGGATTGTTGTACTCTTCCATGGCTGCACCCCTGCCAGACTCGCTCATACTGTTTGGACCCTCACGATTGTGCTCTAAATTGATTACCAAGAGGATTTCTGGCGGGGCCACTGCCAGACAGGGACAGGGATGATGTGTTAAGGGTCAATTGGCAATATTATTGATAGACGGCGCAGTGGATCGGTTCGATCGATATCTCATCGTGCTTACGGTTGGGGTTTGTTATTCTCCAGTACAGTATTATTTCCATCCTGTGATTTCCGTTGTGTAGGGGTGAAGGGCGGGGCTGGGCGGCATGATGAGGGCCCTCCTCCGCTTACTTTCTTGCTTTCTTTCTCTATCTTTCTATATTTCGTTTCTCTATTAGGGCGACAGGCACGCTGCTGGGGGGGGTAGGCCATGGCCTTCTGCGGGTGTGCAGGGTGGGGGTTGTGGGGTGGGGTTTTGATCGATATTTGTTTCTATGGCCCTTTAGTCTTTTTTCCTTTTCAGTGTCGTCGTCACTCATGCTATTTGCGATCTGTTTGGTGTTGAGGGGCGGGGGTTAGATTTGTTACCCGATGGGGCTGTATCTACCTTTCTCCTGTTTTGTATAGCTTGCCCCCGATGACTCCTTAATATCACTACTGTTTGCAGATATCCTGTTTTGCGCATTATTGGGGGACTGAGTACGATTGTGCGAGGCTTCTTTAGTTTCCCATTTGAAAAATGAACCTCTCGAATCCTGATTTTCAACTGTTGTGTATGATTGCAAGCTCCGTACTGTTCTTTTCTTATCCCGGTTTTCGAACTGCTATAATTACGTACAGTGATGGCTTTACTCCAGCTATGTTTAGCGGCCGGCCGGGATGGTTGTAGGCCCATACCTGTAACTACATGTGCTACAAATAAAGGTTCAAAAAAAAAAAGAAGGTCTCCTTGGTTTTAGCAGGGCGGCCCCATACCTCAAGATCCTAGTGGCAAGGGATCACATCATCTTCCACCAGCTCTCTGCATGCAAAGCACCATCAAGTGTTTTTCTATGCTCTTGTGCAAAGCAATATAAAACGCGCCTAAAGCCAGAACTTGGCCGCAGCTGCATGTATGTTATGTCTAGGAACGTGCGAAGATCAGACCTCACAACAACCACTGTGTTGAGATATCCTTGAAGGTTTCTGCACTCACTGTACAGACACAGCTCGCCAAGCAAGGCTGATATCAGAGTAATAACATATTATTCTCGCATGAATCAAAACATTCTACTAGGCTCAAAGCTAAAGCAACAGCTATGTGTCGTATGCAGAAGCAGCAGAAAGGTAAAATGGTGTTTAAACTCCTAAGAAGCTCATGCTAACTTAACACAGCATATAGGCAATGTATATCTATATGACACCCTCCCTTGATCCGAGCACGGATAAGATAAGATAAGATAAGATAAGATAAGGGACTCAATTTTGAAATGCCGGGTTCAATGAAGTAGTCAGTTCAAATTCGAGTAGGTGAGGAAAAATAATTTAGTCCGCCAAAAAATCCAAAATCTCACCAGCATGACAATTTAGTGTTCACTGTTATTAAAGCCAATAGGTCCGATTCAAAAACTGTCCATCATAATTTCGAGAAAAAACATTTTGGAAAAAGTTTCATGCTATCAAAGGCCTCGATAGGAGTCAGCCTAACACTGAGTATGCAAAAGGAAGTCACTGTTATCATCCGAAAATAACTTCAATAGTGAAAAACAACATACATGCTCTTCAGTTACCGGAGCCTCTAGTACCATCAGAGGACAACTCGGTTGGTTTTCAACAAAGCTGTGTGCCAAGAAATCTTGCGCCGCAGCGAATATATTCCAACGACCCAGTACTTCATGCATCGCTGCAAAGGCCATAATCCCTCCGTCAGAACAAAGCAATTCATGAGCAACTAAGGGACTCATGAGATGATTAAAATCCACTTCAGCAGACACCATATTGCAGAGACACAAATCCAGGGCCCAGTCGAAATCGCAGCTCAGGCAATGAAAGACAGGCTGGACACAGGTGAAATAGGAAAATCGAAACGATAATCCATGTGCTGCACTTAAGGTGGCGAGAGGCAGCGTACCATAGTATTCAAGCATCCTGTTGCGAAACAGTGCTAACCGCGACTGCTCGTCTTGGAACACAGGACGGGCATCCATTTTGAATAAAACAAAATAGCACCAGAATGCCTGCAGCCAGCGCCAGTAAAATAGGAAATCCACCAAATAGGCTGGAAAAGATCGAATGGAAGAAAGCAGGAATGACGACAAATATCTTTTGGAAAGAAGTTACTAGACCACTGTTTACTACTCTAAAAAGGTGCGCCAGCCCTGATGTGGAGGATGCGTTAAAAATAGTATGAATCAGCTCTCGAAATGTAAAGGCAGGTCAGTATTTAATAAAGCATGCACTTCTGTGCGGGTGTTAGCTATGTGAAGGACAAATGTTTCACGAGCAGATGTCAGGGCAACTTCTTTTTGTGACAATAAGGCTCTTATTCGACTCATCTTATTGAACTCTGCTTTCAAGGTCGGAATCCTCGGCCAGATGGAAACATCCAAGTTCCCAGGCGTGGGTGGATACAACACATTTTTACAGCAAACCACCCGCTCACTGACTGTAACTACATAAGCTATGCCTTTTAATAACCCACAGCAATCTTCATTATTTAAAAGTAAATAACTACTGTTTGCTAATAAAGCAAAAGTGGGGACTATAGCGGGCACGGGTGTACCTTTTAAAACACATGCTAAATTAGGCTGTTCCTGATTACAAGAGCCATGCAAATGTATGTGTCTACACATTAATGAGTGATCTGGTGTGTCCGTGCACTCCTCACTTTTCAGATAAACTTCTTTTCTGTCCCTAAGGCATCTGTAAGTGAAACAGAGCGACCACGCTTCATGTAAATAGGAGCTACCAAGAGGCTCATTCCTACCAATGGCAAAATATTTCATTCAATTTGTAAACTGGAAAAGCGCAAATGGTAAAGTTATTAACCCATGGATAAGCCACGTAGCAGTAGTGGCCTCTGCCACTGAAAATGGTGAAGACTCCAATCGTTCAATGTGTAACATGGAAAAAGACGCATCTCTCATTGGAAGTAGACGTTGTTTCTCAGTCAAATTGAAAGGGGCAAATGGAGATGAGATATTAATGTAATTAGAAGGCACTTTCCGGCCTTCAGCCTCTGCAGGGTCCATGCAAACTGCATAATAGAACGCAATTGATTTTGGCCATGGTACAAAACAGACACATCATCCTGTACAATTTCAACGACAGATGACATAATATTATCCAATGTGTAAATGCGGGAGGAAAAGTGTGTTAATGCTGTTATCCACCACTGCAAGCACTTTCTCTAAATTAGCTTGATCAATAGCCCTAAGGCGGGTAGCCGCTTCAATCTGTGATGTTTTCCAGAGTTCATTATGAACGGCATATATCCATCTTCTAGACCTACCTCTAGCCGGGCCTTTTATGAAATCATTCAAATCAACCTCGTCAGTCAGTTTAGACAAATGCAGTTTGACTGACGCCAATGTAGAGTGTTTGAGCCAATTCTGACACAATTTGCCTACAGAATAAGTGGTTACAGAATGGTCACTCTCAAAACGGGGATCTACCCTGACCTGTTTAAAACCATCAGCCAGACCCAAAAAACGATGCTGGCCTGAATCTGCACTTCTGTGCCACATCAACTAACCCTTGGGATCCAAACTGGATATGTTAAAGGATGAATTTAGCAATAGGGTTTGCAACTCTCTAATTGAAAATTTTGTTGAATTTTCCCAACCTGAATATTCTTCCAAATCAGGGAAGGAAAGAGTATTTAATTTTTTTAAAGTAGCCAATGCAAAAGCATGTTGTCTGTGAGATGGTAGAATTCAAAAACAACATATGATTTGGGATGAGACATGCACGGTGCAAAGCCTCAGTACCTTGTACCTGCCAACTTTTAAAACCCCAAACTGATTTAAGGTCAATGGTTTCCTTCCACAACTCGTAGCCTCCAACAGCTAGCTGGTCTAGAAAGGACTTCGAGTACAATAACTTAGTATCGGTAAGTCTAACTTTGGACATGGATTTTTCTGCCATTCTAAAATAAAACAAAGCAGGATTGGACTGATTAAAGTCAGTAAAATAAGTGTACTTTTTCAAAAAATGTATTAGAGCTGCCTCTTAAAGGAGCTGGGCAATGCTCCCACTGTGTATAGTTTACAGTACTCCTCCTGGAATTAGTTTTATGTAGGTAGTGATTGCCAAAATGTTGGAAGCAAAACAAATCACCATAATTAGCAAATTCTAAATATAAATCTTCAGCATCAAAGGCAGCATAATATTTCAAATCAGCAAACAAAGCCTCTACGGCCTGAACATCCCAATTATCAGAACGTATGTTTTGTTTAACCACATCCCCATGTTAACTCTAAGCACATTAGGAACATTAATAACTTCAGTCGGGCCATGGATTTGAAACTTAACAGCATCCCAGACTATCCCACCCAGGACAGGCCACGCGGTTATGTTAACAAAAGCCAAGTCTCTCTTCGATCTGTGAGCAGAATGTGACGAGGAATGGGGAGCCAATGTTCCATTCAGATGTCGAATGCATGTTCTCTCCTCGACATAGTGTCCATTGATGAATCGGAAAAAATAAAACACAAAACCAATTGACATAAAAAGGTAAAGCGAAAAAAGCCCCAACCAAACGTAAGTTCAAGGGGGAATCAAAAAATGTTTTTTAAACAATTTTGCATAGGCCCTAAGCCTTGTGGGCCTCCCTGAAGTATGAGAAACAGTGTCAAATGAAAATCTAGATTCTGTTGCTAAACGAGTTTCCAAATCAGGCATCGATAAGTTAGTTGGGTAGGTGTAGTCAGTTTCATCAAGTTGAGTACCAGGCAATGTACTCAATAAAGGACTAGAAACAGCAGGCATCTCAAGGGCCTCCTCCGGCGCATGATCCGAAGCAGTGACCAATACAGAATTTTCTCACTATCGAAGGACATGAGACTGCCGGTGTCATGATAAGAAGAATCAGCCACTCTGTGTATCTTGACATTGTCAACGGAGATATACCTGTTTTCCTTACGACCTGGAAGTGGTGGTAAAATGACTGTTCTTGTGCCCATTACACCAAGCACGGGAAGTGGAGCATGATATTAGGGACCAAATTCCTTCTTGTTATCGATCTACTCCCGAACCAGTTCTCCAACTTGGGGTAGCCAGCCAACTACTGAAATCTGCAACGTATCATCCGAAGTGGAGGGCAAATGTTCCTTTGCAAGACTGTCTCTTGTCTTTTGTAGAGTCTGTAAAACATTGCAATGTTCATCTACGTCAAAGGAGGAAGCAGCCACAACGGAGTCTAGACGGTCAAGGTCCGGTATATACATCTTGATACCAAACAGCATTTCGTATGGGGTCCGCCCACCCAGAGACCTTCTAGGGAGATTATTAAGAGCACGCTGCACTCCATTAAGATGGGCCAGCCAGTTTCTGCCAGTGCCTATAACTCGAGCTCCCACTTGGCCTTAAATGGTCCCCGCGTGGCGTAAGCGAGTGTGACCTGACTCAGGACACCCCCACGCCGCACGGCCACCAGATGTAGGCGCGGCTCCCCCCAGCGCCACAGGTCCTTCCCTGACCTCGGTGCCCCCTCGCTACTGCTCGCTCTTTTCGACCGTTTTTTCCATTTTTCTGCCCCTCTGTGCCCAGCTTTCAGTGTTCTGTATTTCTACCGTTTGTTTACTGTTTAGTGCTTCGTTTTGTATGGTAGGTTCTTGCGCCTTGTATTTCTCTCACTGTTCCTCTGGTGTGATCCCCCCTCCGCCGCTGCCCCCTCGCGGCCCGCCCCTTTTCTTTTCTGTTAACCCCATTGGCCCCCCGCTCCCGCCTCCCAGCTGCTCCTCCCTCCCACTTCGCCTTAAATGGACCCCGCGCGTATGCGCAGCGTTCACTCGCAGCGGGCGCGCCGATTGAGCGCCGAAGGTGCGCCAAAGGCAAGCCCGTCTACGCCCGTCCGCGCCAGGACCGCGCCCAGTGCCAGGACCCCTGGCCCCCGACGATGTCAGACCGCACGAAGGACCTACGACGCCGCCACCCTCAACACACTCAAACCCGACCGGAACCCCGTCTGCTACCGAGCCACCCCGAGACGCACCCACGGACCCTTCACCTGCCAAGCCTGAAATATCACCTGCCTCCGGACCTGCACAGCACCCATGAGGCCAGGCACCAGCAACAACCACCTCAAGTGCATCCTGCTTAACACCCGCTCCGTCCAGAGACACGCCGTCGAACTCTGGAACCTGCTCAACACAACATCACCAGACGTCGCCTTCCTCACGGAAACCTGGATGAACGCCTCCTCAGCGCCCGACATCGCCATAGCCATCCCGTACGGATACAAGATCACCCGGAGGGACCGCATCAACCAGACCGGAGGAGGCATCGCCATCGTCCACAGGAACACCATCCGCATCACGACCGAGTCCAACGACTCCTTCACCGCCGCCGAACACCTCCACTTCCAGATACACACCAACCCCAAGACCACCCTCAGAGGCACCCTCATCTACAGACCCCCGGGACCACGCACCCAATTCAGCTAAGACATTGCAGACTTCATCAGCCCGCATGCCCTCCCCTCCGCTGACTACATCCTCCTAGGAGACCTCAACTTCCACCTGGAGAACACCAAGGACTGCAACACCATCACCCTGCTGGACAACCTCGCCAACCTCGGACTCAAGCAACTGGTGAACACCCCCACCCACTACGCCGGCCACACGCTTGACCCCGTCTTCTCCTCCAGCAAGCACATCTCCTTCAGCCACTCCACCGGACTTCATTGGACGGATCACAGCTGCGTCCACTTCAGCTTCAGAAGAACCACGACCCACCACCACCCGCAACAGGTTCCTCGCAGGAGCTGGAGCAAGATCACCCCCGACCAGCTCACTATCTCCCTCAGCCTGAACCCTCCCGCCAGCGCAACGGACCCCAACAAAGCAGCCCACACCTTCACACAGTGGCTCACCAACTGCGCAGACGACCTCGCTCCACTGAAGAATCCTCCCTACAGACCCGGCAGCAAGAAAACCTCCTGGTACACCGACAAACTCAAAACATCCAAGAAAAATTGCTGCACCCTTGAAAAAGCATGGCGCCACGACCAGACCACAGCAAACCTGACTGCACTCAAGAAAGCCACCCGCAAACGCCACCAGCTGATCCGCACCACCAAAAGGACAACATTCAAAGAACGACTGGACATCAACACCCACAACAGCAAGGAACTCTTCAGCATCGTCAAAGAGTTCTCCAACCCCAACGCCGGAAACAACAACATCACACCCTTGCAAGACCTCTGTGACTCACTCGCCACCTTCTTCCACCGTAATATCGCCGACATACACAACAGCTTTGGCGCACAGACCATGCACCCAACCACCGAACCAATGCCCACCACCACCACCCTCTGCAACTGGACCCCGGTCAGCACCGAAGACACCACCCGCACGATGAACACCATACACTCCGGATCACCAACCGACCCCTGCCCCCACCACGTCTTCAACAAGGCCGACTCCATCATCGCACCCCAACTCCGGGACATCATCAACATCTCCTTCAACACCGCCACCTTCCCGGAGATCTGGAAGCATGCCGAGCTCAGCGCCCTCCTAAAGAAACCAACAGCGGACCCCACCGACCTCAAGAACTTACGCCCCATCTCGCTCCTCCCCTTTCCTGCCAAAGTCATCGAGAAGACCGTCAACAGACAGTTCGAGACCAACGGATCCCTCGACCCTTCGCAGTCTGGCTTCCGAGCCAACCACAGCACCAAGACCACCCTCAACGCAGCCACCAACGACATCAGATCCCTGCTCGACAACGGCGAAACAGCGGCCCTCATCCTCCTGGACCTATCTGCGGCGTTCGACACTGACTGCCACCGCACTCTAGTACAGCGCCTCAGCAACATCGGTATCCAAGGGAAGGCTCTGGAGTGGATCATCTCGTTCCTCCCCGGAAGAACCCAGAGAGCCCGCCTCCCCCTTCCAGATCCAAGGCCACCGAAGTCATCTGCGGCGTACCACAAGGATCCTCACTCAGCCACACCATCTTCTACGTCTTAGCTTCCAGTCGCACACTAAAAAAGTTGCCGCAACCTGCATTGGCTTACTGAGAAGCCTCACCCCCATCTTAGGCTATTTTGACTCCAAAACTCGACAACTCATCGTACAATCTACCATTCTGTCCAGACTGGACTACGCGAGTGTCTTGTTGTTAGGAGCTAATAAAACTGAAGTTAAGAGACTCCAACGGATCCAAAATTCGGCGGCAAGGGCTATAGTAGGTCTCCCAAGAAGATGCTCGGCGAGAGCGACCATTCACAGATTACATTGGTTACCCATGGAAGCCCGCATCCAGTTCAAGGCCCTCATATTCGCCTTTAAAATCATGAAGAACGAAGGCCCGGAGCTACTCTGCTCGCTGTTGACCCCCTACACTCCCAAACGGAACCTCAGGTTCATGGGGCAACACCTAGCAATGGTACCCCACACTAAGTTCTGCCGTATCGGAGGGCGCTCCTTCAAACTACTGGGGGTCAAATTATGGAACTCCCTCCCCCTCAATATTCGATGCATTGACAACATGCTAGCTTTCCGCAGAGCAACTAAAACCTATCTCTTCCCCCCCTGTTAGGTCCCTCCCCTCCCCTTGTTTCAGTTGGTTGTGTTATGGTTCCAGCGCCGGGACGCCCCGTTGCGGGGGCAGCTGTTTGCGCTTTACAAACTGTTAACATAACATGAGCCCCCTCGCAGCCATCACACGCCAACACAACTTCAACATCATCTCCTTTGCCGACGACACCCAGCTGATCCTCTCCCTCACCAATGACCCCGCCACCGCCAGAGCCAGCCTACAAGAAGGAATGAAAGACGTTGCCGAGTGGATGAAGAACAACCGCCTGAAACTGAACTCAGACAAGACAGAAGTCCTCATCCTGGGATCATCACCCTCCACCTGGGACGACTCCTGGTGGCCCCCTGCCCTGGGCACCACCCCCAAACCAACGGACCACGCACGAAACCTGGGCTTCATCCTGGACTCCTCCCTCTCGATGACCAGACAAGTCAACACTGTGTCGTCATCGTGCTTCAACACCCTGCGCTTGCTCCGTAAGATCGTCTGATGGATCCCCACCGAAACCCGGAAGACAGTCACCCAGGCACTCGTCACCAGCCGACTGGACTACGGGAACACCCTCTATGCGGGAACCACTGCCAAACTACAGAAAAGACTCCAGCGCATACAGAATGCCTCTGCATGACTCATCCTGGACATCCCTCGCCACAGCCACATCTCGTCCCATCTAAGAGACCTGCACTGGCTCCCCGTCAACAAGAGGATCACGTTCAGACTCCTCACCCACGCACACAAGGCTCTCCACGAAATGGGCCCAAAGTACCTCAACAACCGCTTCACTTTCTACACACCCACCCGCCAGCTACGATCGGCCAGCCTCGCCCTCTGCGCCGTACCACGCATCCGCAGAGCCACCGCTGGAGGAAGATCCTCCTCCTGCTATCTGGCGGCCAAGACATGGAACTCCCTCCCCATCCACCTACGGCTGACCCAGGACCACCTCTCCTTCAGGAAATAACTCAAGACCTGGCTTTTCGAGAAGTAACGGACCCCCCCAGCGCCTTGAGACCCTACTGGGTGAGTAGCGCGCTACACACATTTTTTGATTGATTGATTGATTGAGCTGTCAGTGATTGCTTTAAGTCACGGTTCATTCGTTCCACAACACTATTACTCTCAGGTTGGTATGGAGACGAAAACTTGACTTGACTTGGAACTAAAACTTGACTTGGATCCCCATCGAAACCATGGCATCCCCTTACGCCTTAGAGGCGAAGCAGGACCCTGATCCGAATGGAAGGTACCACAGGCAAACATCCCTACAAAGACATGCAAATCCCTTATGACAGTCCGTGAATCAGCGCTGCGATGAGGCCACACCCATACAAAGCGTGTGCATGAATCAACTGCTACTAAGATATACTTATACGCAGTATCAGAAGAAAAAGGACTGCAGTGATCCAAATAACACATTCTAATGGTTTATTAGAAATGAACAACTGTGTTTGGGGCGGACGCGTAGCAGTTGAAGGCTTAATCTGCTGGCAAATATCACATTGAAGGACATAGTCACACGTCGAATTTGTACAGACCCCGCCACCAAAAACGTTGTTGTAACTGAGACACAGTGGCTGAAACGCCCGCATGCGCAGACGCAACACCTTCATGGGCCGCTGTGATCAGTGTATTTCTGCGATCCAAGTTGGGAATCAATCTCTCCCCAAATTCAGGAATTTTCACATAAGGAACCTTATCGGGAATTAAGTGGTATGTGTACTTCAAAGGGAACCCCATAGATATTTACCTCCCTTCTCAGTGGCAGTAACAGCCGCCAAGATATCATCATCAATCTAACTTTTGGACCGTGTAACTGCTGCAACTAAATATGTCGATACTGCTGATTTTGCTGCTTCATCAGCATGCGAGTTGCCAACAGCGTGAACCCACGCGCTGATGACCGAGAGTATGAATTACAAACACGAGTGGCAACTGCTCTTTAAGCTCAGCCACTCGGACCCAGATCATTTTATGTTTTATTGTGTTACCCTTGGAATCACGAAAATCATTCGGAATCCAAAAGAACAAGTTTTCATTGTAAGACTGGACACAGTAGTTACGATTAATGTCGTTACACTAGGATCAGCGTACGTACTCTAATGCAAGCATCAGAGCACGAAGCTCTGTCAATTGTGCGATGCAGTCCCCTAGAGTCTGCGTGCGCGCGACTCTGGACTTGAACTCATCATTCACCATGGCACCTACCACAATGGCGCATGCGGAAACGTAGGCCTGTTTAGAACCATGCGCAACTTGTTTCAAACCATCGGTGTATATGATGCAATGGAAATCCTCCAAAGGCCCCATAGCCACAGGTGCAGAATGAACAAATTCATATTTCAAAAACTCCTGCGACCGTAAGGAGGCATCAAAAATAAACGTGACATCCGGAGACGTCAATGATGCTGCCCGTTATAACCACCGAGGGTGCAAAGCTTTAGAATTAGGTACACTTGCTTTCGTAACTGCTTCCAAAGCAGGACACGGGGTAACAACCAACATGCGTTTTCCCTGTGACAGAACACGTTCCTTCAGAATCGCCATCTGTACAGCCGTCAAAACTTTCTCCACAGTGGAAAATCGCATTTCAGCTGAAGTATACAAGTGTGACTTGTAAGCAATAGGTACTGTGTCTCTTTCGTTAAAAGAAAGGTATGTTAAACCCACTGTCCCAGGGATGATTCTTATCACCAGGTTGGTGTGGTTATCACGAGTCAGTAAGAATTTAGAAGTGAGCAGATCAGCCTGCAAAGATTGCAGTATAGCCGAGTGCTCCGGCAGCCACTTTGATTTGGTAAAAGTTGGTTGTATCAAAGCATACAAAGGCTTGATACGCTGGGCATATTCAGGTATGTATGTCCTCCCGAAATTCAAAAATCCCAGCAAAGACTGTAATTTTTTCTGAGTTGTCGGAGCGTGCAATTGTGCGCATTTCTCCAAGAAGTGAGGAGCTAATCCTCGAACTTTATTGTTGAGCTCGTAGCCCAGGAACAACACTGTACTCCGCAATGTGCGATTTTGCAAAGTTGAATTTGTAACCGAAGTCTGCAAAGCTACAAATTAAGCGATCAACTTGACACAGATGCTCCCACAGTTCGTCATCTGTGAGATAAATGTCATCCACATACGAACAAGAATCTGGGTCAACTCTCTCTAAGAGAGAGACTATCCGGGCAGCAAACACTCCAGGACTATTCGTAGCCCATCGGTAAACGTTTGAAATGTTTTTTGAAACCGCCGCAAGTAAAAGAGGTCCATTGGGAACTCAGACCATCCAAATGGTGGGCATAAAAACCGTTGGAAATATCAAGCGTAGTTTTAAACCGCTTACGCACAAGACTATCCACTAAAGCAGAGCCGTGAGTATTCTGTACTGCACAGGTACGGCAATGCGAGTTTAAATGCTGGTAATCCAATAACAAACGATATGAACCGTCAGGCTTGTTTACAGTAAAAAGAGGGTTATTCATTGGTGACACACAAGTTTTAATCACTCCTTGATATTCCAATTGTTCAAGGAATTCCGCAACGGAAGCTTTAGCTTCGCGCTTTGTGGGATATTGAGGTTGAGGCTGAGGCATAGACCGCAAAGGAATTTCGTGGTGTGGGGAATTTTTATCCCAACCACAGTGTGTACGGTACAGAGCCGGCGCAAGGGCTTTAGGCCACTCTTCTGCAAAATTCAGCGCATGCTCCTTCAAAACAGTGTGTGCGAAACTAGAGAGGATTACCTCCTCCCCTCTTGGAGCCACAAGCACAAAAGGTGAGGGCCAGTCAGCCTCCGCTAACAAAATGTCATAGGTATTCGTAAGATTCTCCCAAAATACCCCTTCTATGGTACATTGAATGTCACCCTCAATGAATAGGACATTTTCATAAAGTCTGTCAGGGGGAGCTACTCTAGTGTCAGCTGTCTCCACAACAACATAACGGTCAGTCGCTGTCACCTTCAGTAGTGGACGCAGGGCCTCTCGCACTATGGTTATCTCTGCCGCGCTGTCCAGCAAGGTCAGAGCCCATGTCTGATTCCGAAGCTGCGTTCTCACTATCTGTGGCATATCTGTGTGCTGTTAAAGCAGCAACTTTCTTTGTCTGAAACTGGGGTCTCTTCGGTGTAGAATCGTCCTGCTTGCCTTTACCGTCTTTCGGGCGGGGCTGGTCGCGTCCTTGCTGACCACCCCGACCCCTGCCGCCTCCTCCACCACCGGTCGAAAAGGCTGATGACTCCTGAAAAGAACGAGGAGAGCGTTGATCAGAAACCTGAAAACGATCAGGTGATTTTATCATTGCGTGATCGCGCAAGTCATAAACACGTTCTGTGGGCGCAGGCAATGGAGACGCAGGATGAGACTCCTGTCTCTGTTGTTGTTGTTGCTTTCCCTGTTTATGTTTTTTCCGCCAATTTCGTGTTTTGGTCTTGGGCTGGTCGTCAGTTTCCGACTTCTGCCCTTGGGGTTGTTTTTTCTCTTTAGTAGAAAAAGGCTTGAGACCCCTACTATTGCGGCCCACGGTTGTATAAGCTGCCACAATAATCCTCGCCAACTGCGGGGGTTTGTCGGCATCAGGAATTGCCTGCAAAGCATTGGCAACCTGAAAGTTCACCGCATCCCCCTTGACATTCGAGAGTATGAGATCGGAAACCACATCAAAGGTGC
Source organism: Lissotriton vulgaris (assembly GCF_964263255.1). Classification (NCBI taxonomy): domain Eukaryota; kingdom Metazoa; phylum Chordata; class Amphibia; order Caudata; family Salamandridae; genus Lissotriton; species Lissotriton vulgaris. The sequence continues at coordinate 249,895,625 of NC_141687.1, forward strand.
CACAGAGGCGCATACCCAATTCAACCGCAGCCTCTGGTCTGTGCTCATCCTGAACACGTTTAAGGACCGTCGGCAGGGCAGTCATAGACGGAGTGCCGTAACACCTCATGTAGACCGCCGCAAACGTCTTACCCCAGGTCTCACAGTCACCTATTTCAGGGGTCAAGTCTTTTGGTAAGCTAATTTTCAGAATCCTGTGTTTTTCACCAGGAGACGTGTTAGGAAATACTGCTTCCAGCTGGTCAAACTTCTCGGCAAGCCAGAAAGGAAAATCATCCTTTTCCTGGGGGCGCTTGCCCATCACAGCGTTGACCATAACGGGACTGAGTTTCAATCCGCCCTGTCCGGCAGGAAGCGCCGCACCATCCGGGGCCCCACCCCGGAGATTACGGGTAATGTATTGGACTAACGACCTAATCACGCGAATTGCGACTACATGTAGTCATCTTAACTCAACTACGGTACATGCCCCGTGTTGAGGACGAGGTGGAAATTCAGCCAAAACAGGCCAATTTGCGCCCGGAATGGACAAAGGACCTAACCTCGGAGCTGCTAAAGTATGGGGTAGCCTTGAAGCAAAGAAGGGTTTGGCTTGAGCGCAGTAAGGCTACGCCTACAACTATATGAAACAAAACAACTGCCAGTACTGCTCGAGCTATTTAATCATATACTCAATAAGCTGAGTTGACACTTCTCAACTTAGAAGGACCAAACATTCAGTCCACACCAAATGTTGTTATATAGAAGTTTATTTTCTAGTTACAAAATTATTTTAAGAAACTTTTTAAATTTTTTATGTTTGTATCAACTAAAGAAAGATCACAAGGGTCTATACACAAAATGGGGTTTGTCAATATGTACAATTCAAATGAACAAAAGAGGAAGATGTGTGGGTGATGCAGGGGAAGACGGTAAACAACATGAATATCCAATTCAACTCACTCAAGCTCGCAAACCTGGCATTCATACTACAATCAATCCACATAGAAACACTACACATACAACAAGTGGGGGAGTGTGAAAGTGCCTATTTACAAGGGGAGGAAATTCCTATCCAATATATACAACTAGGGTAAGCAAAAAAGGCTCAATTCTTGATGAGAAAACACAAAAATACATTCAATATGAAAAAGTGAAAAAACTTAAATTTCTCAATTCAAATGCACTATATGCAACCAACTAGCTGAATCTCAATCACCCCGATGACACAAGGTCATCGTGAGGAGAAGTTTAACAATTATTCAATCTAGAGGGGTCGACGCGTTTGGAATCCCATTACTCCTTGGGATTCTCCTCAGGACCAAAGACAGACAAAATCTGAAAAACATAAAATCAACATAAGAAACAAACTCAGTCAGATATCAGCACACAAGAGAGACACTCAACTTAACATTCGGCCCAACACTCACACATGTAGTACCTGTCGGGTTTTCTTGTCGGGTTCTTTAAAGGAAACTGTGAGGAAGAGAGGAATGATCCGTGAATATTCTATTCGATGGAATTACGGAGCCTCAAAAGAAGAAGACAATTGCTGAACAACTTACTGGAATGTCTTTTGTAGTCCTTTGTAAAGTTTGACGTGTTTGATCCAGTCTCAATAAATGGAGGGAAAAGCTTCCGTTATGTGTCCATCTGTTGAGAAAATACCAGAACTCAGAAACGCGATTGTAAAACGAGACACTGTCTGTCCTATTTAGAACTTGTGCAAAGACCGCTTTCAGCAACTAGAGTTCTGAGTTTAGCAATGAGCTTTTACCGTCCGTAGTCTTTGTCCGTGAACCTCGTTTGGCAGTGAATTCCGGCGCCGTGTTGAAACGTCATGAGTTGGGCGCTTATAACGATCATCATCAGGGCCCCTGGGGGTTCTGGGAACTGTAGTTTATGTAGATATGTTACGACATTGCCTATAAATGATACAGTTCTGACATTTCATTAAGTCCTTTAGTGGTGGTGTTAAATTTGAGTATAAGCATTGCCTCCCTTTGTCTGAGCTTTGCTTCCAGGTCGCCTCCTCTTTTGTCAGGGTCGATTTTGGAAATGACCGTCCACTTCAGGTCGGTTTCGATATGACCATTTTCTAGCCAATGTTGAACTAATGGCGCTGTAAGGACTTTCATCTTGATTCTTGATTTATGTTGTGAGATCCTTTGTCTTATCTCTTGATTTGTTTTTCCGATGTATAACTTGCCACAGGGGCAAACAATGCCATACACAACATTACGGGTTTTACAGTTGGTGAAACTGTCGTGTTTCCAGAAGACTCCGTCATGTTCAAACAATGATCCTTCCGTTGTTAGGGGGCAATTGACACATGTCCCACATTTATGATGGCCTTTTATAGGTGGCAAGCCTACATGTTCTCTCAATGTGGGGCTTGATGCTTTTGGTACCATTGCTCGTACAATCTGATTGGCAATGCTCTTGTCTTTTTTGAACGCAAAAAACGGTTTGTTGTTAAATTGAGGGTCAAGTTCTTCTATTAAGTGCCAATTTTGATGGATGGTTTTTTTCAGCCAGTTAGACGATGGACAGTAGGTAGAAACACAAACAACTCTAGACTGTCTTTCACGTTTTCTTCTTTTGAGTAGTTCTTCCCGTGGTGTCCACCACGCTCTTTTTTGTGCTTGTTTTAAGAGTTTAGACGGATAATCTCTCTGAAGGAGTCTCTCTGTCAGTACATTGGCGTGCTCTGTACAGTCTTCTTTAAATGTACAATTCCTCCTGATTCGGAGGAATTGGCCTACCGGTAGGTTTTGTTTTAGGCTTCGCGGATGGTTACTTGAGAAGTCGAGTGCCTTATTTCTATCCGATTTTTTCCGGTATAAAGTTGTTACCAATTCGCCATTTGTGCAGTAGACTTCCACGTCTAAGAAGGTGAGTCTAGTTTTTGAGAATTGAATGCTAAATTGGATGTCCCTAGTACGATTATTCAACCATCCATGGAAATTCATTAGTTCGTCTTCATTCCCTGTCCATGTTAGAAAGATGTCATCAATGAATCGTACCCATCCTCTTATCCGATCTGTGTACGGGTTGTTGTTATACACGAAGGACTCCTCGTACTGGCTCATGAAAAGTACGGCAAGCTCCGGGGCGAAGGGGCAGCCCATCGCTACTCCCTTAATTTGGAAGAAAAAATCATCTTTGAACTTAAAGTAGTTTCTAGTGAGGGCCATTTTTGCAAGTTCCAAAATGAAATTCGTGGGAATCTTCATTGGTCTATCCCTCCGGTCTAGATATAGTTCTAAAACCTCTAGGGCTTGATCTTGGTGGATTTGTGTGTACAGCGACATTATATCCATACTTACGAGAAGATCTTGGTTCTCAGTGAATGGTAAGGTGTTCAACTTGGTGATGAAATCAGTAGTGTCTTGTAAGTAGGACTTAACTTGTGGCATGAATGGTTTCAAAAAGAAATCGATGAATTTTGAAATGGGCTCGAAAAGCGAATCACAACCGGAAATGATCGGTCTCCCTGGTGGCGCCTTTTCATCCTTATGTACTTTGGGAAGCACATAGAATAGTGGTATTCGGGGATGTCGGTTTTGCAAATACTCAAACTCATTTTTTCCAAGAAAACCCTCTGCAAAACCTTTGTTCAAGACAGAAAATAATTCCTTCTGCAATTCTTTAGTGGGGTCATAGTCAATTTTGCAATAACATTCCTGATCTGACAATTGACGAGTAGCCTCTGCAATATATTCATTCGTGCCCCAAACAACGATCGATCCGCCCTTATCGGCTTGTTTTATTATAATGTTACCGTCATTTTTTAGGGTGGATAATGCCTCTTTTTGGGCTTTAGAAAGATTGGGTTTGATGTAATTCCGCTTCTTTTTTTCTTCGAATGAAATGGCAGAGAGTACTGTTTTTTCAAATGTTATTACCTCCTTTGGAACCTTATAGGCAGGTGGGCAGAAATTCGATTTTTTCCTCAGTCCTGTTGTTTCTGAGCTTGGCGTTATTTCTTTTCCCGAAAAGAAAGTGGTTAATCGAATTTTCCTGCAAAATTCTATAAATTCTGTTTTTAATCTAACAAAATCCATAGCTTTTGTTGGTACGAAGGTTAATCCTTTTTCCAACACACTTTTTTCAATCTCTGTAAGAGGTCTCAGCGAAAGATTGTAAATTGATGATTCTTTTAATTTTTGTAGTTTTGCCGCCTCGTTGACATTTCCCATGGCTGATGATACCTTGTTTTGCCTCTTGGTTTTGTGTGGTCCTGTGCTAAAAAAGGCTGCTGTTGTTGATGTTGTAATTGGGAAGTATTCTGTTGGTAATTTGGTTGAAAATTATGTTCGTAGTTTGGTTGATAGCCTCCTCCCCGTGGAAAAGGTTGTCGATAATTACCACTCTCTGAATCACTGCCTCCGGAAGATGATGTGTCCGAAAAGGTTATATATTTATTCCGTGATCTACCTTGGTTGTCCGGTAGAAATCTTTTAGCCTCTGGTCTTGAATAAAAATCTGGTTGGAGGTATGGGTACGCCTTTTCAAAAGCAAAGTTTTTCTTATCTCTCTCGAAGTTATTCTCCTTTAGAGTTACAGTGTAATCTTTGAACTCTAGCATTTCTTTATCGATTTTCTCCAACAAAGTTTTTGAATCAGTGATCTGTTGATTGTTTTTTATCGCTGCTTCCAGTAATTCGATCTCTTTTAGTTGTTCTTTCGACAGTCTTTGGGCAGTCTCAATGGTTAAAACCATGAGATCTCGGCTACATTTCGTTTCTATGAAACTGTAGCCCTTTTTATACAGCGCGTCCTGAAAGACAGTCTAGAGTTGTTTGTGTTTCTACCTACTGTCCATCGTCTAACTGGCTGAAAAAAACCATCCATCAAAATTGGCACTTAATAGAAGAACTTGACCCTCAATTTAACAACAAACCGCTTTTTGCGTTCAAAAAAGACAAGAGCATTGCCAATCAGATTGTACGAGCAATGGTACCAAAAGCATCAAGCCCCACATTGAGAGAATATGTAGGCTTGCCACCTATAAAAGGCCATCATAAATGTGGGACATGTGTCAATTGCCCCCTAACAACGGAAGGATCATTGTTTGAACATGACGGAATCTTCTGGAAACACGACAGTTTCACCAACTGTAAAACCCGTAATGTTGTGTATGGCATTGTTTGCCCCTGTGGCAAGTTATACATCGGAAAAACAAATCAAGAGATAAGACAAAGGATCTCACAACATAAATCAAGAATCAAGATGAAAGTCCTTACAGCGCCATTAGTTCAACATTGGCTAGAAAATGGTCATATCGAAACCGACCTGAAGTGGACGGTCATTTCCAAAATCGACCCTGACAAAAGAGGAGGCGACCTGGAAGCAAAGCTCAGACAAAGGGAGGCAATGCTTATACTCAAATTTAACACCACCACTAAAGGACTTAATGAAATGTCAGAACTGTATCATTTATAGGCAATGTCGTAACATATCTACATAAGCTACAGTTCCCAGAACCCCCAGGGGCCCTGATGATGATTGTTATAAGCGCCCAACTCATGACGTTTCAACACGGCGCCGAAATTCACTGCCAAACGAGGTTCACGGACAAAGACTACGGACGGTAAAAGCTCATTGCTAAACTCAGAACTCTAGTTGCTGAAAGCGGTCTTTGCACAAGTTCTAAATAGGACAGACAGTGTCTCGTTTTACAATCGCGTTTATGAGTTCTGGTATTTTCTCAACAGATGGACACATAACGGAAGCTTTTCCCTCCATTTATTGAGACTGGATCAAACACGTCAAACTTTACAAAGGACTACAAAACACATTTCAGTAAGTTGTTCAGCAATTGTCTTCTTCTTTTGAGGCTCCGTAATTCCATCGAATAGAATATTCACGGATCATTCCTCTCTTCCTCACAGTTTCCTTTAAAGAACCCGACAAGAAAACCCGACAGGTACTACATGTGTGAGTGTTGGGCCGAATGTTAAGTTGAGTGTCTCTCTTGTGTGCTGATATCTGACTGAGTTTGTTTCTTATGTTGATTTTATGTTTTTCAGATTTTGTCTGTCTTTGGTCCTGAGGAGAATCCCAAGGAGTAATGGGATTCCAAACGCGTCGACCCCTCTAGATTGAATAATTGTTAAACTTCTCCTCACGATGACCTTGTGTCATCGGGGTGATTGAGATTCAGCTAGTTGGTTGCATATAGTGCATTTGAATTGAGAAATTTAAGTTTTTTCACTTTTTCATATTGAATGTATTTTTGTGTTTTCTCATCAAGAATTGAGCCTTTTTTGCTTACCCTAGTTGTATATATTGGATAGGAATTTCCTCCCCTTGTAAATAGGCACTTTCACACTCCCCCACTTGTTGTATGTGTAGTGTTTCTATGTGGATTGTTTGTAGTACGAATGCCAGGTTTGCAAGCTTGAGTGAGTTGAATTGGATATTCATGTTGTTTACCGTCTTCCCCTGCATCACCCACACATCTTCCTCTTTTGTTCATTTGAATTGTACATATTGACAAACCCCATTTTGTGTATAGACCCTTGTGATCTTTCTTTAGTTGATACAAACATAAAAAATGTAAAAAGTTTCTTAAAATAATTTTGTAAGTAGAAAATAAACTTCTATATAACAACATTTGGTGTGGACTGAATGTTTGGTCCTTCTAAGTTGAGAAGTGTCAACTCAGCTTATTGAGTATATGATTAAATAGCTCGAGCAGTACTGGCAGTTGTTTTGTTTCATAAAGTATGGGGTAGAGCACCATCAAACCAAACTCTATGCTGCCAAGTATCTATAGGAATCTCCTGTGCCCTATTTGGTGCATATTCCTGTGGCACAGCCGTGTGAGTGTACGTGTCGAACACACAAGTGTGTGCATTCATAGCTGGGAAGGTCACCCATGAGTAGAAAATCTCATACGGGTAAGCCAACTCTGCACTCACTACCATTATCACTGCCATGCCATCTTCGGGGACATTATAAATCTGCAAATGATTGCGCACCGCAATGCGGCTATGTTGCGCAATGTCAACCGCGGCCATAGTGACACAGAAAGAAAGAGGTACAAAATAAAGTTTGTAATACAACTGGGTAGTAATTCAAGCAAACCGTTTAGAAAGATTCAAGCTTGAAAAGTCCTATGTAAATATAGGTAGGTTTGTCCGACACCACCGTTAATCGGAAACCATGGTGTAGGGGTTAAGGACGGAACATTGAACTACTCAAGCGTCATGTAATAAGACCACCAACAATAGGGCGCCATGTTGCAGAGATTCCGTTCTCATACAGAACTGTGCATAGAGACTTGGAACCTCAGTGAATTAGGATGTGCCAAAACTCACCTTACTACCGAAAATCCCGTACCAGACTAGCTACAGTGTCTCATTGGTTATCACAAACTCCCAATGCTTATACAAACCAGAACATGGACTTAGTACACCTCAGGTAACGTGGAACACATGAACATGTTATACAATCATTCCAATCCAGAACAAGGAGTAAAAGAGGACATGTGCATATTTGAAATATTTATTAACTAATGCAGTGTTCTCAAACGCAGTATCTTAGCTAATACAAGCAAACATATTATAAGAAACAAAGTAAGCAGCATAGTCACTAGTCCATAGAACACAAAAGATGAAAGCATGGTATTATGCTAAAATGAATAGGGTTCAGTAACACCAAATTCTCACCCTCCCTAGCTAGTATATTATATTATATCTAAGAAGGTCTCTTTGGGTTTAAGCAGGGTGGCCCCATACCTCAAGATCCTAGTGGCAAGGGATCACATCATCTACCACCAGCTCTCTGCATGCGAAGCACTATCAAGTGTTTTTCTCTGCTCTTGTGCAATGCAATATAAAACGCGCCTAAAGCCAGAACTTGGCCGCAGCTGCATGTATGTTATGTCTAGGAACGTGCGAAGATCAGACCTCACAACAACCACTGTGTTGAGATATCCTTGAAGGTTTCTGCACTCACTGTACAGACACAGCTCACCAAGCAAGGCTGATATCAGAGTAACAACATATTATTCTCGCATGAATCAAAACATTCTACTAGGCTCAAAGCTAAAGCAACAGCTATGTGTCGTGTGCAGAAGCAGCAGAAAGGTAAAATGGTGTTTAAACTCCTAATACGCTCATGCTAACTTAACACAGCATATAGGCAATGTATATCTATATGACAGAAGTTCTGTGGGACTGTCATTTTTCTGTGGGTAGCAACCCCAGAGAGTTTTAACTGTCTTTGCCCACAGTTCTCAACCAGAAACACAACCTTATTTGACTTGCATCCAGCCTAAATGATAAGACTGTGATGTTGTTGAAAGAAATAGCTATGAGAGCAGCACTCCCGCCCACAGTACTTGGATACTTGAAGCGCAAATCCCTTGACATAGAATTTACTGCAGAAGTGTTCTTGAACTTTCAAGACTTTGCAATGGGGCATCATTTATGGGTGCAACGGTGACCCCCTGGTCTCAGGGGGGTAAGGCCTGTATCAGAAACAGGATTGATACAAAGCTCTAATGAGCCTTCTTTACTTTCTGTACCTCTCACCTACTTCATTTGAAAGTAAAGTCATGAAAGTTCTAACCAGTAGCAGGTTGTAAGCTAAGCTACAGACTTGCAAACCAATTATTTATTTCTGAAAGTGGAACCAACCCTAGTAAAAGGTAGTCTCTGTCACTCCTCCACCCCCAGAGTTCGTGAAGGGAGCAAGAAATAAGTACAACAGAGGGGGAGAAATGGGTAAAAGAGAAAAACTATGAGGGGAAAAATACAGAAGGAAGAGCATGAAGAGGACACTAAAGAGAGTGGGATTAAATACATAAGAGACGGGCGGGCGACAGGTGTAAGTGAAATATATAGACATGTGAAAAAGAATGAGGTAGGTGACAGGAGTAGGTGATATGCACATAGACAGGTGACAAAGTGAGCCAAGAATCAGAGAAAGAGGAAAAGTGGTAATATGGGATGACTGTATGAGAGTTATGATCTACATAGAGGCAGATGCCGAAGAGAGACAGAGAAAGAGGAGAGACAGATGTGAGAGATGTGCGATAAAGAGAGGTTATAAAGACCGCTGGAAGGGTGGGGTGGTAGACAAGTGAGAAAGTACAGATGAAATAAATGAGACAATTGAGAGTGTGGTGATAAAGTAACAGACCGGTTATGTCGTTTATAGTGAGAGAGAAAGAAAAAGAGAAGCTGGTGATAAGACGACACCGGTTAGTAAAAACAGCTAGGGGAGAGGCAGGAAGGAGGAAGGTGAGCGGTATGGACCTGATATAACACTGCTGCAAAAGAGACAGACAAGGGGTTATAAGAGAGATGGACAAGTGAAATAGGTGAAAAAGTGATACAACAGGTAAGAAAATCAGTTGAGACTCCTTAAGTTACAGATCTGTAAAACGGCATCAAATATTTTCGCCCAACCACATCCAAGTGGCAGGGAATTCTACTAGAGCCGAGTGGTGCCCACCGGAACAGGTTTTTTCATATATTGTTTTTAAATTCAGACAAACTATCTTCCGCTCAATAGCTGATAAAGGACAAACGGAGGCAGGATGAGCAAACATAATCTATTCACAGTTCGGCTAAACATCTTCGCCTTTAGAGACGAAAAAACTATTGATGAGGTTTCTTGAACCATAAACATCATGTACCGAATAGCTGTGATCTTGATAAGATATTTTGATCCTGCTCTCAGGAAGACTAAGGGGCCCATTTCATGTTAGATGAGATATTGTGCTCCAGATTCCAGCTTTACTGGGTGCAGAAATGCAGGCAGAAAAAACAAATGTGTTTCTGTTGAATGTGCAGGCACAAGGCCTCGAATCAGGACACACATGTCAAATTGAACTTGATAATTTCATATCAAACATGATTTCCCCGATTTTGGACCCAATAACTCGTGACTCCTTGTAATTGGGGAAGACAGTGACTGAAGTCATTAACTTCAGCCCAGTATCCCCTCACCTCGTTAACAATTTTTTTTTTTTAGAGTTTTAGATAGCGCGAACCAGACCCGAGACATCGGGTATCAGAGCGCTTTACATGAGCACCAGTTTCGTTACAGTTGGACACATTCATTTTAATTAGGCCCGGGGAGATTAAGTGATTTGCTCAGAATCACAAGATGTTGAGCGTTGTTGCCGAGACTCAAACCCAGTTCCCCAGCTTATAGGTCGACAGCTTTAACCATAAGGCTACATCCTAGCACTCATCAGCCGGGTCCCCTTGCAATTCATGTCCAGTCGATTTAAAAGGCTGTTGCAAAATGTAGGTCTACACTTTTTACACTGCAAAATGTAGATATGCGAAAGTACACTCACGCCTAGTATTAATAAACTTAACCATTGGCCCTCACATTCTGCTGCCCCATAAGGTACCATGGGTGAAGTTGAAAAAGCAAATGAAAAGAATTTAAATAAATGCATCTACTTGCATGTTTTGCCTTACACACGTGTATATGAGTTGGTAGGCATACATTTTCGATGCAATACAATTTTGACTACTTCCCACTGGAACATTTCATATGCACTGAACAAGTGGTGTAGCATGGCTCACACACCACTTCCACTGAGAGGAGCACTTCAATGCAAAACCATATTTGTGTCTGTGCATATGTTGATAAATCGCCCCCCTCCATCAACAAATTCATGGGAGAACTTCACCAATTGATCACTTTCCTAAAGTTAGTCGATGGCTAAAACAGGCTCAGGACTAATTCTTCTAAAACATTTCATACTCTGGTTGTCTACCCTTCTGCAACAATGTGGCCAATGGAGAACTGGCCTTATTTTTCTCCAAATCCCTGCTCCAATCCGCCTCTTACCCAGTTGAATTTTTCAAGAAACCAGTAGTATATTGTTATTGCTCTAACTATATTGCTAAATTTCATATAACAAACAATATTGCACCAAGGCATAAAAGGGCCTACACTCAAAGTGCTCTGTTTTTGCGGAGTAATTATTAGAAGAAAAAAATCTCCTTTTAAAATACAAAGATTAAACTAATTTAGCGGAAGAATTACTTAGCTTTTATCAAAAAAACTGTTTACCTTAAAATATTAAAATAGATCCTTCACTGATTAGGATTTCTTTTGTTAGTTCCGCATTAACAATACAATTAATTAATTCGCCAACAAAGATGTGTCATACATTATGAGCAATTGTTTTGCAAACTGCTGTCTCCATTTTTGCGCTTATTGAATAGGGATCGAAGTAAAATATTTTTGTTGCATTCAATATTCCAAAAGCAGTAAAAACCATGTAAAAGACCATTTCCCCAATATTTCACTGATGCAAATAAATTTGAACAATTTAACAATCATTCCTCTTATCTACAGAGTGAGGTGTAGTTTGAAGGGGAAAAGGGCGAGCGAAGCTAGAGAGCGCCTAGGAACGAGTACACTAGCGGAAACTGTGAAAACAGCAGACAAACTTCGATGAACTGGAAATAAATGCGCACACACACACGTAAAAGAAGGGTAAAAAGCACATGTATTAAATTTACCGACCATTTGAGAAGTTCTTTGAAAAGTGTAACAAAGTCCATGGCTGACTCTGTGGTCCAGAAACTGGGGCTGAGAGAGTCTGCCGGCCTGGGAAACGACATCACTCTTCTAAAATGCAGCAGTCAGACCCTACAAACACAAAAACGAAAGCGTGCTTCTGCACGTACTACAGTAATGTAAAGGTGGTGTCCTAAAGCTGTTCTCATTGCCCTGAAGCATTGGTGCCAATGAAAACAGTCCTGCAGTGGCGCCTTGAGCACTAGGATTGGCTGAAGGCTTTCAAGCCAATCCTAGGCTCTCTACACAAAGTCTTGGGCAATCATTGAAGAGTGAAAGCCACAAAATTATTGGCTATTTAACAACAAGGGGTGGTGATGGACAGAGTTTCTGAATTAAGCAGAATACTCTCACCCAGTCAAGAGATCAGGGCTAGATCCAACACCGTTTTTTAGCTCACTGCACCATCCCAGCTCAGAACCTGGCTATATGCAAATTAGTCTGTTCCTGTCCCAGTGCATGATGGGAACAGGGCAAACCAAACTACCAAGCCAATTCTTACACTGGGAAGGAAACAAGCTACCGGGGACCGGTTTCTGGCATTTCAGCCGTCGTCGGCCCGGCTTGCTTGAATCCTGATGGTGCAATGAGCAAGGGACTCACATCTGAGTATACCCTTCCACGCTTAGGGTGGACAAAATATTTAACAACAAGGGGTGGTGATGGACAGAGTTTCTGAATTAAGCAGAATACTCTCACCCAGTCAAGAGATCAGGGCTAGATCCAACACCGTTTTTTAGCTCACTGCACTATCCCAGCTCAGAACCTGGCTATATGCAAATTAGTCTGTTCCTGTCCCAGTGCATGATGGGAACAGGGCAAACTAAACTACCAAGCCAATTCTTACACTGGGAAGGAAACAAGCTACCGGGGACCGGTTTCTGGCATTTCAGCCGTCGTCGGCCCGGCTTGCTTGAATCCTGATGGTGCAATGAGCAAGGGACTCACATCTGAGTATACCCTTCCACGCTTAGGGTGGACAAAATATTTAACAACAAGGGGTGGTGATGGACAGAGTTTCTGAATTAAGCAGAATACTCTCACCCAGTCAAGAGATCAGGGCTGGATCCAACACCGTTTTTTAGCTCACTGCACCATCCCAGCTCAGAACCTGGCTATATGCAAATTAGTCTGTTCCTGTCCCAGTGCATGATGGGAACAGGGCAAACCAAACTACCAAGCCAATTCTTACACTGGGAAGGAAACAAGCTACCGGGGACCGGTTTCTGGCATTTCAGCCATCGTCGGCCCGGCTTGCTTGAATCCTGATGGTGCAATGAGCAAGGGACTCACATCTGAGTATACCCTTCCACGCTTAGGGTGGACAAAATATTTAACAACAAGGGGTGGTGATGGACAGAGTTTCTGAATTAAGCAGAATACTCTCACCCAGTCAAGAGATCAGGGCTAGATCCAACACCGTTTTTTAGCTCACTGCACCATCCCAGCTCAGAACCTGGCTATATGCAAATTAGTCTGTTCCTGTCCCAGTGCATGATGGGAACAGGGCAAACCAAACTACCAAGCCAATTCTTACACTGGGAAGGAAACAAGCTACCGGGGACCGGTTTCTGGCATTTCAGCCGTCGTCGGCCCGGCTTGCTTGAATCCTGATGGTGCAATGAGCAAGGGACTCACATCTGAGTATACCCTTCCACGCTTAGGGTGGACAAAATATTTAACAACAAGGGGTGGTGATGGACAGAGTTTCTGAATTAAGCAGAATACTCTCACCCAGTCAAGAGATCAGGGCTAGATCCAACACTGTTTTTTAGCTCACTGCACCATCCCAGCTCAGAACCTGGCTATATGCAAATTAGTCTGTTCCTGTCCCAGTGCATGATGGGAACAGGGCAAACCAAACTACCAAGCCAATTCTTACACTGGGAAGGAAACAAGCTACCGGGGACCGGTTTCTGGCATTTCAGCCGTCGTCGGCCTGGCTTGCTTGAATCCTGATGGTGCAATGAGCAAGGGACTCACATCTGAGTATACCCTTCCACGCTTAGGGTGGACAAAATATTTAACAACAAGGGGTGGTGATGGACAGAGTTTCTGAATTAAGCAGAATACTCTCACCCAGTCAAGAGATCAGGGCTAGATCCAACACCGTTTTTTAGCTCACTGCACCATCCCAGCTCAGAACCTGGCTATATGCAAATTAGTCTGTTCCTGTCCCAGTGCATGATGGGAACAGGGCAAACCAAACTACCAAGCCAATTCTTACACTGGGAAGGAAACAAGCTACCGGGGACCGGTTTCTGGCATTTCAGCCGTCGTCGGCCCGGCTTGCTTGAATCCTGATGGTGCAATGAGCAAGGGACTCACATCTGAGTATACCCTTCCACGCTTAGGGTGGACAAAATATTTAACAACAAGGGGTGGTGATGGACAGAGTTTCTGAATTAAGCAGAATACTCTCACCCAGTCAAGAGATCAGGGCTAGATCCAACACAGTTTTTTAGCTCACTGCACCATCCCAGCTCAGAACCTGGCTATATGCAAATTAGTCTGTTCCTGTCCCAGTGCATGATGGGAACAGGGCAAACCAAACTACCAAGCCAATTCTTACACTGGGAAGGAAACAAGCTACCGGGGACCGGTTTCTGGCATTTCAGCCGTCGTCGGCCCGGCTTGCTTGAATCCTGATGGTGCAATGAGCAAGGGACTCACATCTGAGTATACCCTTCCACGCTTAGGGTGGACAAAATATTTAACAACAAGGGGTGGTGATGGACAGAGTTTCTGAATTAAGCAGAATACTCTCACCCAGTCAAGAGATCAGGGCTAGATCCAACACCGTTTTTTAGCTCACTGCACCATCCCAGCTCAGAACCTGGCTATATGCAAATTAGTCTGTTCCTGTCCCAGTGCATGATGGGAACAGGGCAAACCAAACTACCAAGCCAATTCTTACACTGGGAAGGAAACAAGCTACCGGGGACCGGTTTCTGGCATTTCAGCCGTCGTCGGCCCGGCTTGCTTGAATCCTGATGGTGCAATGAGCAAGGGACTCACATCTGAGTATACCCTTCCACGCTTAGGGTGGACAAAATAATTAACAACAAGTGGTGGTGATGGACAGAGTTTCTGAATTAAGCAGAATACTCTCACCCAGTCAAGAGATCAGGGCTCGGTCCAACACCGTTTTTTAGCTCACTGCACCATCCCAGCTCAGAACCTGGCTATATGCAAATTAGTCTGTTCCTGTCCCAGTGCATGATTGGAACAGGGCAAACCAAACTACCAAGCCAATTCTTACACTGGGAAGGAAACAAGCTACCGGGGACCGGTTTCTGGCATTTCAGCCGTCGTCGGCCCGGCTTGCTTGAATCCTGATGGTGCAATGAGCAAGGGACTCACATCTGAGTATACCCTTCCACGCTTAGGGTGGACAAAATATTTAACAACAAGGGGTGGTGTGGGACAGAGTTTCTGAATTAAGCAGAATACTCTCACCCAGTCAAGAGATCAGGGCTAGATCCAACACCGTTTTTTAGCTCACTGCACCATCCCAGCTCAGAACCTGGCTATATGAAAATTAGTCTGTTCCTGTCCCAGTGCATGATGGGAACAGGGCAAACCAAACTACCAAGCCAATTCTTACACTGGGATGGAAACAAGCTACCGGGGACCGGTTTCTGGCATTTCAGCCGTTTCTGAATCGTTTTTGGCCACTATAGGTGTGGCAGGGTATACTCAGACATGAGTCCCTTTCTCACTGCTCCATCAGGATTCAAGCAAGCCGGGCCGAAGACGGCTGAAATGCCAGAAACCGTCCCTGGTAGCTTGTCTCCTTTCTGGTGAAGAATTGGCTTGGTAGTTTAGTCTGTCACCCAAAACCTGCAGAATTACGGACAAATGGCGTCTGTTAAAGATGTTGTCACGGACAACGGACAGAAGGTGAAAATTACGGACTGTTTGTGAAATTTACGGACGGTTGGTCAACCTAGAAGCAGCGCCTCACCCACTGGAGTGCCTGGTACAGCAGAGGCAGCAGGAGTTGGGCACTACAGCAGGGCAAACGAGTGGCCACTGGTGCGCTGCCTAGAAAGGATACGAGCAAGACCAAGCTCCGCCTCGACACAGGTACAAAGATTTAAAGGGGCAGGTCGCCGGGACGAGTGCTGAGAAGACAATCGGCCAGTGGAGGACTGCTCGAATCCACACGGCCTGTGCTTGTATTTTGTGTATAGAAGGAGCGGCAGCACCCCCAAACTAGGAAAACAAATGCGGCTACGGGGCCGTGAAATTGAACCCGATTGCGAGTGGCGGAAGGGAGAAGCTTGGATAAACAAGTGCAGACGCGTGGCGGCAAAAGTGAAAGCGACCGTGAAGTGAAAGCAGCTGCAGAGTCCCACGAGTGATGCGCGCGCGCGCACGCTCGTGTGAAATCTAAATCAAAACAGATGGCACACTGCGCGCCGCTGCTCGTAACCGCAAACCGTGGGCCTTTTCACAGGCACGCACGAGTCCAGAGCGATTCCAAGAAGTCGTTTTCCTAGAGCAGCGCATGTGCTCTGCGCTAGGCTCGACCTAAAAAGCTGAGAAATAAAAACAGCGAAAATAAAAATTGTTTAAGAAACTTGACTGTATCAGTAAGAAGTCAAGTGCCCGTTTTTATAAAACAAGTCACAATATTAGTGGGAGCGGAGCCAGATCCTCCAAGATTACTAGGAAAACAAAAAGTGCAGTAGATAGAGCTTCAGGTAGCAGAAACTCACCCTCAGTGATTCCACAGCTGCAGCGCAAACGCTGCAGCTGTGGAATCACTGCACATTCACTGGCCTCGTTGACAGGCTCGGGTGATTGACAGGCAACCTGGGTGCCAATGAGCAGAGACCACATGAAAGTATTCTGGATACCGGCTGCTCCTTCTGCAGGAGTCCAGCAAATATAACATAAAAGAAATGAATCTACAGCTGGGCCAGTGGGCTTCCCTGATTCTTTCCCATACGACCTATTTATAAGGGTCTCCGAACACACTTTCCTGCTCTTTGGATGAGGTGTTGAGGAGTACTGATGGTCTGGGAAATAAATATTTATCTCCTTACTTTGCTGCAGTTTTTTAGGATTAGTGTGGGCCGCTGCACCTAAATTGCAGCTCGGTGGGCTCTGTGGTGTGTTGGCTCACTTCTGTTATGGCCATTGCTGAGGTCACAGCCTCAATACCCTCTGCGGATGCCATTGGGGGTGTTCACACAGGCCCCTGCACCCAGAGTCAGAGCTTGCTCTTATGGTGCCCTGGGCAGAAATACATCCCCCCCCCCCCTCCAGCCCCTCCACCCCTCGCTGCTGTTGGTGTAAAATCTGGCAGTAGGGGGCAGCATTTCACAGGTTAGTCCCTGACTGCCCACAAAAAAGTAGTGACTTGCCTCTGAACTCAAACATCTTGCACCTCTCCAGCTCACCTGAATCACCCACACCTTTGCTCAGTCATTCTGGGACCAAGCTGTTTTTTGGGAAGGGGGTGTTGTTTTTTTGCGGCAGAGATAGATGGAAGGGCACAGAAGGGCCCTGTTAGGTCGTTAAATACAGCGTTTGTGACACATTGAAACTGATTAGAACAAGTTTAAATTAAATCACTGGAGCCCAGGTACACTAGGTTGCTGTGCGCATGACCTTAATACACAGAAGGAGCTCCACGAGCCCTTCTAAATATTGGCACCCGGGGCCTGGGCCCAGCTCATCCATGCCAAAAGCCCACACTTCCTGCAGCCTCCAACCCTTCTAGGAGGCTCATTTCAGACCAAAACCAATGAATATTTGTGAGATATGGGAACCTAAGGGGCCTCACATCATGTTCTGCAGTGGGCCCCATCATTTCACGCTATGCATTTGGCCACAGTCGCTGCACTCTACCCTTTACCCTGCTGGGCCCACGTCTGTGGACGGTGCTGTCCATCTTTCAGGAAGGCTATCTCACCAGAGAGATCGTCCCTTCACCTTCACATCTTGGTGAGGTGGTCAAAATGAAGGAGACTGTGAAGAGCAGCGAATCGCTAGTGCAGTTTTGACTGTAATTCTCTGACTGCGAGGCTGTTCATGGTTCGGTCTGTCTTCTGGCCATTAAGTTCTGAAGAGGAGGCCTAAAAAGTTCCACAGGATCTCCCCTGCCTCATCACCCCCTATCGTCATGGTCTGTTGATAGGCCAAAAGAACAATTGATGGACCGAATGCAGAACAATGTCATACATTCACCCCAGTATAGAGATCTGGGCCTAAATCCATTGTTTGTTTGCCCACCGTGCCATTCCAGTTTGAGCTGAGTCATATGCAAATCAGTCTTGACTCTGTGTCCAATGGGAATAGTCTAGCTCGAACTGCCAGGCCAGGTCCTCCCTGGACTGGAACCAAGCATCCTAGGACCAGTTTTGGGGTTTCACCCCTCATCAGCCAGGATAGCTTGACTCCAGTGGCATGGAGAGCACAGGACCCACGCCTGGGCAAACCCGTCCCACTCGCGGTGACACATGCAAAAAGAACAATTGATGGACAGAATGCAGAACAATGTCATACATTCACCCCAGTACAGAGATCTGGGCCTAAATCCATCGTTTTTTTTGCTCACCATTCCATTTGCATATGTCGCCCTAAGTGGGAAGGATATGCCCAGACATGGGTCCCTTGCTCACTACACCACTTGATTGAATCTAGCCTCGCTGAAGAAGGGTGGTGCCCTGAAACATGTCCTAGGATGCTTGTTTCCGGTCCAGGGAGGACCTAGCGTGGCAGAAAGGCTGGACTGTTCCCACAAGGAACAAGGTCAAGACTGATTTGCATATGGATGGGTCCAAACGGGGGTGGTGTGGTGAGCAAAAGAATGATAGATTTAACCCAGATCCTTGTGACTGGGGGTGAATCTTTGCATTGTCCAGCATTCCGTCCATCAATTTTTTGTTTTGCATTTGTTGATAGGCCAGCCATCCCTCCTGTTGGGCCACCTGCTGTGTCCTCATGTCCTTATCAGCTGGAACTGCTTATTGAGTCTACTGTGAATGCTGCCTTAAATATGAGGATTCCTGCTCCTGGGTTCCCTGCTCCGGTGGTGCCTGTTCCTATGGTTCCTGCTCCTTGGCTCAGAAGTTGCCTCTTGTTCAACTTTGCCTGTTGTTGAAAAGTGGCATGGATGCCTGTGTCTTGCTAATGAACTAAGTGAGTCTACATCTGGATCCTTTGGTGAAGCATGAGCATTATCGCTATGATCTGGCTTCGATAGACTATGAATCCCAGACTCTGGTTACAGAGTTTCTGAGATGTGCCCTCCAGTGGTGGTCTGTGAGCATTTACCTCCCCAAAGGATCAAGCTTCTTCATCTTCTGCCTACTGCTTTGACAGCGGACCAGTGTTTAAATTAAGCACTGGTCAAAAATCATCATATGAGCAGTGGTCAGACCAGGAGACTGGTGTGTCTTTTTAATTTGTTTATTTTTTTTATAGTTTTATATAGCGCAAACTCGACCCTAAGATATCGGGTATCAGAGCACTTTACATGAGCACCAGTTTTGTTACAGATGGATACATTCATTTTTGTTAGGCGCAGGGAGATTAAGTAATTCGCCCAGACGAAGCCAGTTCCCCAGTTCCCCAGCTTCTAGATCGACCTCTCTTGCCGTAAGGCTACATCCTCTCCCCTATATACTTCAATACTAACTGGAAGGGGATGCTCTGATTTTCTGTCTAGGTCAGGGGAAAAGCTCTACTGGTCAAGACAAATAATCATGGTGCGAAGTCATATGACAACAGAAAAGGGGACCACATATTGAAGTCTGTCTCTGCTTGCTAATAATCTGCTCACTTTTGTGGAATCTCATCTGCATTTGTCCAGGCAACCTAACTGCCAGATGTGGAGGATATTCGAGTTGACACAGTGAGCTTGGCATTTCCTTCCTCAGTGATCTTGCATGGATGTCTCTCATCAGGGCACGTTGCTGCCTCTGTCCTGTCTGAGGGGCAGGGAAGAGGGAGTAGATGTCCTGTCCTGTCATTTCCATGGACTAGGGGGTTACTATTTACCTTTTCCCCATTTTCTGTCATTCAGAAGGTGTTCTATAGTGTTCATTAGTGATTCTGGTGGCTTCTGTCTGACCTCTGTGACTCTTAGCTTTGTGTCAAGAGTGAGATATGCCATTTTCCGCTGAGGTGGCGGGTGCAATCCGCTTTCTATTTGGCTTAGTTGGAGCAGATGGCATCAAGGCTAAATGACTAGGGCTCATTTGTTTGGGTTGGCTGTGGTCAGCTTTTCATTACTGCGGTCCAGGAGACCCTCCACCATTGCAGACAGCACCGGAAGCATGTTTGTGCATTATGTGAGTCCCTTGTGTTCTCCCTGTTATATTATTCCCCGTTGTGTATTTCATACTTATTATGTTATGGGTTCGAGTTGGGTCTGGCTCCTTCCTCTTGGCAAGTCCAGTTGGCTGTGATTTGAGTGTTTAGAGGACTTTGGGGGCAGAGAGAGAAATTTGCTGTATATATGAATCTGCTTACCATTGTTTGAGGATTTGACTCAGCACGTCCTAGAGTTAGGCAGGTGGTCTCTTCTTTGGATCTTTTCCTGGTCCTTCAGGAGTTAATGGATACCCATTTGAGCCCTCAGAGAAGGTTTTACTGAAGTGTTTAATGCTTCAGGTTGCCTTTCTAGCATCTATGTATCCATCACGGAGGTTGGGTGAAGACTGTCCCTTTTTTCAATCGGTCTGCACTTTTCAAGCACTCGTGCTTTTGGTGGCATCCACCTTGCGGGAGCGAGCAGCGGCGCACAGGGGACATCTGTTTCCAATTAGCTTGGCTGTGCGCGCTTGTTGACATTTCTCTACTCTCGCAACCCTGCCTGTCTCACCCTCGCCCTCCCTTGTTAACCGCATTTCTTCTTGCTTCTTGCTTGAGTGATAATAATGAAGCCCACAGTGGTGACTTAAATTAGAATAGGCATTTTTAATGACATGTTTTATGGGTGCATCACATAGAGCTCAAGCCTCATCGAGATAAAAACATGTTTTTTTAGCAGCCCCCATATTAAATTCAAACTAAAAAGGGAACGTTCTCAAGCAGGTTGTGTTTCACATATTTAATCCTTCTCCTCCCTTTGTCTCTGCAGTGGGACCTGCTGACATGACGCATAAAACAGGTCAGTCACACGTAGCTATTAAACATTATGGTCTATTAATCTTGTACACTACAAAGAAAGGCTAAGCCTGCAGATCAACCATTGTCAGGGGTGAAGTGCGATTTGCTGGCTTTCGCTTGAAATACATGATTAACCTTCCCGCTCCATGCGCTCCTGTTCCTGCTCTCCAGTTTCTGAGCTGTGCCCTCCAGTGGTGGTCTGTGAGCATTTACCTCCCCCAAAGGATCAAGCTTCTTCATCTTCTGCCTACTGCCTTGACAGCGGACCAGTGTTTAAATTATGCACAGGTAAAAAGTCATCATATGAGCAGTGGTCAGACCAGGAGACTGGTGTGTCTTTTTAATTTGTAATTGTTTTTTAGAGTTTTATATAGCGCAAACTCGACCTGAAGATGCCGGGTATCAGAGCACTTTACATGAGCACCAGTTTCGTTACAGATGGACACATTCATTTTTGTTAGGCGCAGGGAGATTAAGTGATTCACCCAGAAATGCTACCATCGTTACTGAAACAGTGACTGCCCAAGGGCTCCATCGCCACGCCCATGCATTTAAAGTACATTGCAGAATCACAGCACTGGACACTGCATGCAGCGTCTAATGAAAACTCACAGAGCTAAACAGCTGCACAGACTTTAATACGCACCACTTCCAGTCTGCAGGGTATTCACCTGTTACAACGCATTTTTTACTCCGCACTACCACTACAA
Organism: Lissotriton vulgaris; assembly: GCF_964263255.1. Lineage (NCBI taxonomy): Eukaryota > Metazoa > Chordata > Amphibia > Caudata > Salamandridae > Lissotriton > Lissotriton vulgaris. The sequence goes on from NC_141687.1 coordinate 249,917,008, forward strand.
CGCGGGCATTACAACGCATACCGTTACAACGCATTGCGCTGGGGGGCGCTCTAGGATAAGAGGTAAGTTTAATTTACTATCCAACACCTTCCCTAGGGTCCACGGGGACTGGAGTTAGAATAGTAAATTATACTTACCACTATCCAGCACCCCAAAGCGCTATGCGTTGTAGCGGTATGCGTTGTAAATACCGCGTTGTAATGGTACGCGGAGTAAAAGCATGCGTTGTAACGACATACATCCAGTCTGCAGTCTCTGTAAGACCCGTTGACAGCTCTCCACGAGATAGAGAGAGGGAGGCAAGGGGGGCAGTGGGGAGGGGGTGGCTTTGGGATAGGGAATGGGAAGGGCGGGGTAGGGTGTTGTCCGTGAGGCATGCTGCCCTAGTACATCCTGTAATGAGCTGTGAAAGGGCTAAGTGTCATCACAGCGCCAGTGTTTGATTGACGTCTAGCCTCCGTCAGGGATTCAGATCGAAGCGCCCTGGGCTAAGGTTACCTCCTGGTCAGGAGGGGGTAGTTGAGTTCATAGCATTGCACACTACAACTTTGCTCGGCTGATGACCTCAGGGCTGTGAGATCATCCACACGGTAAATGATGATTAAATGCAACTTGGCCGCGCATGTGCATCAGTGCATTACAGCCGTTGAACGTGACTTGGGTGAGCAAGTTGTTTTTACACTGGCCTCAGCTGGAATCTGTGCAAACTTTATTTATTATTTTTGGCATATCACCCTCTTAAAATGTAATTTTGAAAAAGCTATAACAATTTGAGGAACACGCATTGGCATAGCCAGTAGGTCTCGCCTTTGGCACCTTATAAGTGTTTAGTTATCCAGCACAATATCCTTGGTGCAACAACATCAACTGTTCCATGGCTAAACACTTATAAGGTCTATTAGGACCTATTAGCTATGCCAATGCTTGTTTATCTCTGAGCCTTGCTAGTTACATTTTGTGTGTTGGAAGGCACATAGTCTCACAGGAGTTTAATAAGGCTTGACCGTGGATAGGCTAATTAATTTTTATGTTCTGCTTGCCCGTCTGGGGTCATATTTTCAATTCGATGCTCTTAGGTCGAGTATATAACTTAAATAATTAGAACTGCAGGTCTAACAATGTTTAAAGATTTTTTTTACCTTTGGCCTACAACTGGCTTATAATGTTAAGTGATTGCCAGGGGGTACAGGCAAAAAAGACAATAGTAAAAATGTTTAACTTTAAGAACCCTACAGATTGGAGAGAGTGCATGTCAGAGTCCGTCGCGCCTCGTGGTAATGACGGGTACGGACTGGGTGAAAAGACTACATATCCCATAATGCTCAGCGGCTAGGAGGCGGGGTATAAGTAGACTCCATTTCCTGCAGCCGGTGTCGGATATTTTGGTTCGTGGTTCCTGGCGTTCCTGACGACCGTGCGGAGTGGTGTTTCCAGCGTTCCTGTTAACCCTGCATTTTGGACCCAGTCTGTTACGAGTATTTCCGGCTTTGTTGCTTCGTTTCTGTCCTCCGTTGGAGAGCCTTATCACCGGCTATTGCGGAGGACGGTCTTTATTGTGCCGTGTTCCCTGTTCACGGGTCTCCGTTGGCGAGCCTCTTTGCCTCGGCTCTTGCGGAGGACACGTTTGCGTAACTCCGAGGAATAAGGAGGTTTATGCGATTCCCGTTTCCTCCGTTGGCGAGCCTTTTTGCTACGGCTATTGCGGAGGAAACAGTTGTTTGATTTTGCGTTATTTACCAAAGTAAATCCTCTGTTGGAAAGCCTTCTTTCACCGGCTATTGCAGAGGATTTGTATCATTAGGTCCCAGGGTGGGGCGAAGAGTTTTTCCTACACCTGAAAGCACTTTCATTCAGGTAACCTTGTTCTCCTTTCTTTTGGGTGACGTAACCCCTATTTATTTTCTGGGAGATACTGTGTACTTAAGCTGCTTTATTTAGAACCCTGTCTACGTTTCTTCAGGACTCTGATGGAAAGAGATCAGGGTATGTAGTATCCTTCTTTACCAGTGTAGGTCTGCCATTGCATTGTTCTTATGGGCTGTTTCAATAGTAAGTTTTGTGTTCACAGGAGAAGGCAGACACAGGCTGAATTTACGTGCTCTCAGTGGAAGAGAAGCATCTCCTGAGTTAGTGCTGGTAGCATTCCCATTACAGGTATAGCACCGTATATCCTGATTGGTAGCCTTATTAATGAGAAAACATTCATGAGAATAGATACCAATCAATTATTTGTTTGTTTTCTGTCTTCACAGCTCTCCCTCCCTGCAGTCCCCTTCCTTTCCTTCCTGTTCTTATTTTGCCCTCACCTGATCCTTCTCTAGCCCACGGCTATAACAGCATTCGGGGCTTGGATAGATCTGGAGGTGGCCTACTTATACCACAAGCTGATCCTGAGGACGGAGAGGATAACAGTGCATGGAACCTGTTATATAGCGCAGCTATTAGGAACAAGTCTATGGTTACACTAACAGGGTCGGCTTCAGCACGGGTGGAGCCCTGTCCGACAAGTTTGTTGGCGCTCCCACAATGACCACATCCGTCAGGGGTTCCCTCACTACCACTCTCCAATAGTGCCCCTCACGTCTCCATAACTACTCTCTCACAGATGCATTCAATTAGTTTTATAGCACCACTCATACTAGTGTAGGGTGTCAGACCCTTTTGCATCACACGTATTACACAGAGACAATCAATTCAGTGGTGCTAGCCCTTTGGCTGTCCGTGGTGGTCACTGCATTTGCCGATTGAAGAGATGGGGGGGGGGGGGGATTTCCGCCCGAGACAGCAGGTAAGAGCAGAGGAGGCCACCACCGTCAAAACCCGTACCGCCTAGGGCGGACCGCCATCAACCCCCCCACACCCACCCTTGCTACACCACTAATTGCTCACTGTTCTACATTAGGATTTTAACTTATAAACTGCAAGTAACAATAGGTTGTGTGCTACATGTAACTTTGTGCTAAACCAAACAAACTTGGTGGCCACAGTGTTTTACGTAAACTCTAAACTCCTAATTCCAAAGCCACGTAAAGCCTAGACAAACTGTGCAAGCTACAGGCACATATCACTTCTCAACGTGGTGAGAATTTTGACAAAGGTGTGAAAATCTAAGAACTCGTATTGTTTAGCATGTGCAAACTGGGTTTATTAAGGGTAGCTTTGTGCATATAAACATGAGTGCTCTAGTCGCCCTCATGGCACTAAAGAAAAAAAGAGTGATCCTTTGGTGGCATCAATATGCCTGGGCGGAGAAAATAGGTGTAAATGGGTTAAATACAAAGTTGGAAAGAATTTGTAGAGGTTTGGCGTCCCAGACTCCTTAATGTAAGGTGCCGCATCAGCCCCTATAGTTCCTCAGGGTTCAATCTTGTCTCTTTCTAGATTCCATTTGTATATGGAGCTGAAGGTACTGTTTCTTATTTGCATGAATAATGCAGTCCTGTACTGTGCAGACAATTTAACCTACAGGTATCACCATCAAGAGAAATACATAGGCTGGCTTTTGGTCTTTGTGCTATTAAAACTTTTATGGTTGAACTTTGCCAGAAACTCAAGCATGTACATCTTCACCACGCAACATCTGCTCTTTGTACACTCCATTGTCCTTATTTGAAGGCCAGGGTGCTTTTAAAAAATTTAAAAACATATATTTGGGGGCCACATGAGGCTGCTTACTGTCACCTTATGGTGCTCTCAAAAAGACTGGTCTTTAGTCTAGTAACTGCTACTTCTAAATATTGGACTCATGATTGGTGCACCACTTTAATATCAGGTGCATACAATAAAGAGCAGATCACAAATTCTTTAAATTTAAATGAACAATAACAATCTTGACGCAGAGCTCCATTACAGATTGGCATAACTTTTGTGCAAATATCTAATTTTGGGACCTTTTATGATGTCAAAAGAGTCCAGAACACAGAAAGGGGAGCGGGAGGGCAAGTGCTGAATCTACAGTAAGATAGAGTATCCCCCAGAAAGATTGATACCACGGTAAGAAACGTGTTCTTTTGATGGATAGTTCTAACCACAGATTCCTCACCTTGTGAACAGATACAATAGCAGATCCCTCTAAGGCGGCGGTCTGTGAACTGACTAAAAAGTCCTAAAGGCTGAGCTGACAAAATGCCCCTCTTGAAGGACCTTATTCTTGAGACAGTTGTGCTTTGTGAACGTGTGTACTTATGACCTCATTGCTGTTTGACAGACACTTGACGTGCCAACGCAGTGGTAGCAGTTTTAGTCCTGGTGAAAACCTTCTGGGAGCTGTTCTTTGCTAGTGCGTAGCAGAACTTTATGTCGAGAGCAGTCCATTGTGAGATGGTCTGTTTGTTCACTGCCTTGCTTTTTTTTTACTACGGAAAACCCCATAAGAAGCTTATTTTTACTTGATGTTCATTGGTACAATCAATATAAAAACTTAGTGTCCTCCTAGGGTTCAACCAATAGAGTCTTTCCTCCTCCTTGGAGGGATGAGGTGGAGCAACGAATGCTAGAAGGGTGATAGCCTGCCTGACATGAAAATAAGTAACCATTTCCGGTAGAAATTAAGCTCAGTTCCTCAACATCAACTTATCTGGGAAGTAGATGGTATTAGGTCGGTTGACAGAGAGAGCTTTGAGCTTGCTCACATGTCTAAGCAATATTATGGCAATGCGAAAGACTGTTTTTAATATCAGAAGTCTCCAAGGACACCGTGCAGCAGCTCAAAGGAAGTGCAAATCAAAAACACATAGACTGAGTTGATTTCAACTCGCACTGAAGCATCACAAAAGATTTGGGCATGAACAAGTGTTTCAAACCTTTCAAAAAATCACACTATAAATGGTGATTTTATAATAAAAGCTGGCCCAGCCACCAAAAAAAAGCTCAAAGAGCCGATAAGTAGTCCATAACAGTGTCAAAAGCCAGCTGAGGCATGTGCAGGTTAGAGCGGTGTGGGAGGGGGGGGGGGAGGGGGAGGGATTTAAAGAGACGATGATAATGGGAAAATTAATGAATTATTTAATTTTCCCCCTTCATCGTCCGTTGAACCCCCCCCCCCCCCCCCCCCCCCCCCAGCTGGCCCCACCACTCTTACCTGCACGGGCCACAGCTATCAAAAGCTAGTCCTTGCTGTGCTAGGGAGAAAACCACACATTGATTTTAGACAGATTTGCTTGCTTGTAATGTGTCTATTTGTTGGGTGCCAAACTGATCCACACATTTTCCTCAATGTCTGGCATACACTGATTTTATGGGGAACACCCACCTTCCAAAATGACATCAACGACTTCAGGAGGAAGGTTGAAGGAGGTCAACTGCTGTTGTTCAATCTCCAAGCATGGTGATTCAAATTTGCTGGCTCTGGTGAAGTACCTTGCCCTGCTGCTGCAACAAAAGATCATCCAGAAGCAGCAGTTTGAGCAAAGGACCGATGCCCAGGCCCAAGAATTCTGGATACCACACTCTCATGGCCCAATTCTGTGCCACTTGAATGACTTGGGCCAAGTCGAGCCTGAGTTTCTTCAGAACTCAGGGCAGGGAGGCTGTGACGGGAAAGCATGCAGGAGTCCCAAGCTCCACTTTATACAGAGGGCATCTCCAAGAGAGCGTCGCCTTGGAAACTCCAATACACAAAAACGCTAACATTGCACGTTCTCTGCAATGGTGAAAAGATCATGCCAAATTCTCCCCACTGCTGGAAAACAACCCAAGCCAACTCCAGATGTAACTACCATTTGTAGTCTGCTACACGCAAAAGTTGTTGTGAAAAATGATTGCATGCAAAAAGTCTAACCAATGGCATTTGCTCAGGATAGCATTCCAACCCATCATTCTTTTTTCCCAGTCTGGACCTTTGTTAGAAAGGCGACCTTAGGGGGGGTGGGGGGGGGGGGGGGTAGGGCTCCCTGCCAGACCACCCCAAGTCTCACCCCTCCCTTGAGAACTGGCCGAGCGCGGTCGAGAGGCCTCCGGGTGAGGTTCCTCTCTTAGGTTCGTACAGATCGAACACTATGCCACTAAAGACGGACACCACACAAGGATAGATTCTCAAAGTCTTTATCAGTAAACTAGGCAGGTTATCTTAGCAATACAATACAAAGGGATCGAGGGATCCTTAAAGTCTTTGGTAGCTGGGGGAATAGGGTAGCGGGACAGTCTTGGTACCAGTCGGGTACGGGGATGCCCTGCGCTGAGCTCTCAATCCTCGAGCCAGGGGGTTACTTAGAGTCGGGCCGCGGCAGCGCAAGCAGGGCTCGGGAGATGTTTTCAGCGAGGTTGGGCCGCGGCAGCGCCAGCAGGGCTCCAAAGATGGTTTCGGCGAGGATGGACCACGGCAGCGCCAGCAGGTCTCCAAAGGTGGTTTCAGCGAGGTTGGACCGCGGCAGCGCCAGCAGGTCTCCAAAGGTGGTTTCAGTGAGGTTGGGCCGCGGCAGCGCCAGCAGGTCTCCAAAGGTGGTTTCAGCGAGGGTGGGCCGCGGCAGCGCCAGCAGGGCTCCAAAGATGGTTTCAGCGAGGGTGGGCCGCGGCAGCGCCAGCAGGTCTCCAAAGGTGGTTTCAGCGAGGGTGGGCCGCGGCAGCGCCAGCAGGGCTCCATAGATAGTTTCAGCGAGGATGGGCCGCGGCAGCGCCAGCAGGGCTCCAAAGATAGTTTCAGCGAGGATGGGCCGCGGCAGCGCCAGCAGGGCTCCAATGAGTTCTTCTCGGTGTCTCTCGACTCCAGGATACAACTACCGACCCATTCCAGGGCTGCCCAGATATAGGTCTGAAGTCCTTTGATGTCCGGACCCTCGCACCTGGGTGCTATAGGGGCCGGGATGAGAGCGATCCGACACTCAGCAGGGGGGTGGAGCCAGCGCCCAGGGAGGCAGGAGGGCGATCGAAACCTGGCGTCCGGGGGCGGCTGAGGCCTATCGAAACTCTCATCCTCCGTGAGGTGCCAAGTGGCCGATTTACCACCTGGACAGATCTTGGTGCCTCAATGTCGGGGCTGCGTTGGGGCCGCAGCCGGGGTCGGGCCGAGGCCACGAGGCCTGGATGAGGGAGGCCCAAGATGGAGTTGAGGCCTGTGAGGGCGGCCCAGGATAGGTATCGGGCCCATAGTGTGGGCGAGTCGGAGTCACAATGTTCTGATGGGGGGAGAGCGGGGGTCGCCCATGGTGGTGGCCCGCATGCAGGGTTGGAGAGGGTCTCTTCAGCCCGGAGGACATGGTCGATGTTGTCCAGGGCCCGCCAGGCGGGGGGAGCGCGACCACGCCACGAGGCCGGTTCCAACAACCTTGATCCAATATTAACCATCTAGCCCAAACTCCCAGGTCATGTACTCCCTGAACTGGAACACAAGCAACCCAACACTGGTTTCACCCTAATTGGGGCTCAACAGTTGGATGTAGCTTGGTAACAGGGGCACAGTGAACAGAGGACCCACGTCTGGTCATACCCTTGCAACTTAGGGCAGTGCATCAGAAACACAAAAGTTGACAATAGGTCTAACCACTGGCATTCACTCAGGATAGCATTCCAGCCCATTGTTCTTTTGTACAACATGCCACCTCAGTTTGGACCCAGCCATTCATCATCCGCAAAGTGCCTGAGCTCGTCCGCCATGGCATTTAAAGATCCCACCAGCTGATTTTCCACCAGAGAAATCCCTTGGAGGTCCAGCCACTTCTGGCAGTGCAGAGTCTCCTGACACAGGGCCCAAGACCCCAGCCCGCTCTGCCTGTTGCATTACCACATAATGGTGGTATTGTCCATGAGCACCTGCACAAAATGTCTTTTGATGGTGGAGTTGAGTCTCCACTGGAGACCAGAGGACTCTTATCTCTACCTCTCCAGATGACCTCTCCAACCCAGTAGTGATGCATCTGTGACCAATGTCAGATCTGGGTGGGGTAAAGAAAGGGGCCTGCTACGGATCCAAGTGTAGTGCAGTAGCCACTACTGCATATCTTTTGCAGTCTCCTCGGAAATCTGCATATAAATCCAACAGATTTCCCTGATATTGGGCTTTGAGGTCCCTTTGCAGGGCAAGCATATGCCACCTGGTATATTTGGCTAGCAAGATGCTGGAGGTCAGCCATTCCAAAAGCCTCAGACTCATCTTCACTGAGCAACAGGGCAGAGGCTGAAATATTTGAAATATTGGAATCATAGCCCGAATTTCCTGGACTGTCCTTATTGGGTAAAAGGCACAAAACCTTATCGTATTCAGAATAACTCTGATGAAAGGGAGCATCTGCGAAGGAGTCAAGTATGACTTTGATATGTTGATAGTGAACCCCAATAATGTTATTACTCCAGCCGTTTTCTGGAGATGGTTGACATTGCCTGAGGTGAGCCTACCTTCAGCAGGTGCACCTCGTGCTAGGGTAAAACTGGTACCCCTGACCTCTGAAGATGTGCTACGAATATCCGAGGGGCACTGGTGAGCTCAAAATAAAGCACTGCAAATTAAAAATACTCTTGACTCACTGTGAACCGCAGGTTATACTTGTGAGTATGCAGGGCAGGAATATGAAAATAAGCATCCTGCCGGCCCAGTGCCACTATCCAGTCTCCAGGTTGTAGGGTAGACAAGACCTGGGCAAGTGTCAGCACAGCATCTTGAATTTGTCCTTCCACAGGAAGGCATTGAGATGGTGAAGATCTAGAATTTGATGAAGACCTCTGTCCTTCTTTGGCACTTGGATGTAGTGGGTGTTACACCCAGTTCCTTCTTCAGAGGGCAGAACCCTCTCTAGGATTCCTTTGACCATAATGGCCTGCACTTCCTTGTGCAAGCCAGACAGGTTATCCTCTGTTAGCCACCTTGATGGTGGTGGAAGGTGCTTTGGAGTGGAAAAAAATGGGAGGGCGTAGCCCCCATGGGTAATTTGGAAGACTCACTTGTCCAAAGTGATGACTTGCCATCTGTGGAGGAAATATCGGATTTTGCTTCTAATAGGGTGAATGTGTGCGTGCAAGGACACACAAAACCAGTTTTGCTGCTGCATCTGCTGTAGAGGCAGGGGACTGAGCTGCACGTTGTCTCAGCTGTCCTTCTCTCATCAAATCGCAGTCCTGGTCAAAAAAGGTCTGAAAGGCCTAGTGGGCTGAAGGAGGAATCAGGCATTGAAGAAATTGAAAACCTCTAAAGAAGCCATACAGAGGGCAAAATTGCTGGTGAAATGGTCTAGTGGGATCAGAAAGGCCCAAGGAAGGGCTCTGCTTCTCGAAACATTACAATGCTGAGTTCACTTTTTCGAGGAAAAGGCGAAACCTGCCAAATGGCATGTCCATTAAGGATGCCTGGGCATCCCCAGAGGAGCCCACACTTGCCATACACAGTCAATCACATTCAATCCAGAGCAAATGACGAGTAATGCTGCATTACAACCGTCCTGAATAGTCTAGGTAAGAGACACCTGAATGTTGTACGAAACAGCAGATTAAATATGTGCAGGGCCACTGGAATTATGCAACAGGAAAGGGCCAAATAATGCAGCAAGGTTGAGTAAATTATGTAGCAAAAAAAGGCAAATGATGCGGCATAATACGGCACATTATGTGCTAGTATTAATTTATTATTTCCAAATTTTTAAACTTGATAACACTGTCTGGGCATTGGTTGCACATAATTAGTACCAGTTTAATACCCACAAGTAGCAATATGCAACAGAAAGTCATCCAGTAGAGCTTTGTAAAGGGCCTTGCACTGCGCTGTGACAGGTCATTGCATTTTTAGTAACTTTTTAATTGTTTGAGCTAGAAATAAAGTATGTTTTGGTTACAATCTGCAGATTATGCAGCTGATGATTGATTATGTGGCTAAAGCGTCAAAACTATAATTATGTGAAAATCAATGTGGCTGCACAATCGCATAATTCCAGTGACCCTGAACATGTGCTACAGAATCCCAATTGGCATGAGTATGGTGGCCCAGAAGACATCTATCATTCACAGATCTGACGGCCAGGCTGGAGAGTGAAAAAATCTATTTCCCAAATGTCTCTATGGAGTATTAGAGAAAGCAATGGGATTACGTTTGCAGGTGGAAGCCTGAACCACCAGACTCTCTGCCATCGGGTCTTGAGCGAGAAAGGCCTGGTGCAGGGTGATTGCAATGCGCAACCTACCTGTTAACTGGCAGACCTGTACAAGGTTTCAACCAAGTGTCCAAAAGAATTTCCGCTAGGGCCTCATTAAATGATAATACTGGCACTGTGGGAACCTGACCAGGTTGAAGTACTTCTGTAAAGACATTAGTCTTTATTCCATAGTTGGTAGCTTCATATCTAGAATCTTTACTGCCCTTCACATCTTAACAGTAGAAGAGGCTCTTTGATTTGTGGCAGAATCAGGGGGGGCCACAAGGGCAGAATCTGGGGAAATATCCAGCCTACTGGCATTTTAAGGCTCCTCGTAGCAGTTTTCTTCATCATATTGGGGAACAATTGTCCCTTTATCATATTTATCAGTGTCTGAGTCATGCCAAAAAGATTATGTGGTCTGTCCCCTACCATGTGGTAAAGGCAAAGTATCTTAATTACAAAGGGTTGCCCAAAGGATGTGTGCCAGTCAGAGCCAGACGTGAGTTGTGGTGGATTCTTCTTGGAGTCCAATAGCATTGTATCCTGGACTTTCATGCCCGCCGTCAACCTTGATGTGAAAGAAACTGGCTCATAGGATGTCACCAGATCCAAAGTTGGCACCACAGCTGATGCTGAAACTGATGCAGGTCCAAGGAGCACAGAAGTTGTAGAGGGCAGACTCGTTGGCTGAAGTCCGCTCAAGACCCCTGCGGATCCTTGGGGCCTAAAGACATGGCAGAGGGAACTGGTATAATGGAAAATATGCACACCAACACCTTCTTGAAGACCTCTGCTTGCTGCAATGTCAGGGACATACCTAGGAATTCAATAAGCTCCTGGACCACTCTGAATCGGCTCTGATGGAGATCAGAAGCAAGACCAAAAAGCACATTGATGCCCTTGCGCCCTCTGTGGAGTCCGAGAGTAGCAAGAAGGGCACAATTCTCGCTTCAACTTCTGCTTTTTCTTCGACTTAGTCAAAGACGTCAACTGCGCTGATGATCTGACTAGGGAGCGCAAATGGGACCTTGCTTTCAACTTTGACCTGTTGCCGCGGGGAATCTCCTTGTGTTTGGCTACGTAAAGTTTGGCTTCACGGTCCCGTATGGCCTTCGGGCTGATTTGGGCTCAGTTGTCGCAGGCCTTGGAGTCGTGGTCTGAAACCAGTACAAAAGCCCGAACTGCAAAGCCATGTCTTCCCTGGACCGGAAACAAGCTTCCGAGGACCAGTTTCTGGCATTCCAGCCATCTTCAGCCCGGCTTGCTTGAATCCAGTGGCAAAGTGAGCAAAGGACTCACGTCTGAGCATACCCTGCCACACTTATGGTGGCCAAAAGCGTACAAAAGGGGGTGGTGATGGATGGAGCATCTGAATCAATCAAACACTCATACCCAGTCAAAAGATCTGGGTTTAATCCATCACCGTTCTTTAGCCCACTCTGCCACCCCAATTCAGACATGGCTATATGCAAATCAGTCTGACCCTGTGCCTCATGGGAACAGTCCAGCCCGAACTGCCAAGCCATGTCTTCCCTGGACCGGAAACAAGCATCCGAGGACCGGTTTCTGGTTTCTTGTACCGTGGTCTGAAGCCAAGCACCACAAACAGACTTTGCGAGTGTCCATCACGGACATCTATTTGTGACAGTCTCTACACGGTTTAAACCCTGTCATTTTAAAGGGTGACATTTACCTTGCACACTGGATACATTTTAGAAAAACAACTTAGTCAAAAGACCAAGAAGAATCTCTGGATGCGCATCTGGCAGAATGAACTAAAATAACTCCCTTCAGTGCTTATATATTTATACCTACCAGCGTTCAGAAGAACTGTTTTAAAGTTTCTGTATCCAGGCTGATGCCTTTGGGAATATTCAAGGTGAGGAAGATGTGGCTAGAAGTATCACCATAAAATTCATGTTCCTATACAACCAACCAAGGAAATGTCAACACACGTTTTGTGATAGCTTCATCAGGCATTACCACTTAATATAATGAATTAATTTGAAATCTGCAATTATGTTCTAACAAGGCTACATTAATATTCTTCAACTGTTAGTCACTTCCTTTCGTTTGAACATTACCTAATTATATTTTCTGGCACATAAGGTTGTCTAGATTAAAATATACACCCTGATTTCGGGGTTGTGAGACATCAAGCATGATAACCACAAATTGAGAAAAGTCAAACTTTGGTCAGGTTTTAAGAGACAACGATTCTTAGGAGACAAGTAACGGGAATCAAAAATTTGCTAGCATTCGCGCCAAGAATTTTCAATTCTATTAAGGACACGGAGGCGAGGATTATGCTTCTCAAACTTTACTGCATCAACATAGCAGCCAATGAAAATATATTATTTTCGCAATAAACAATAAATTACTACATTTCCCATGAACACCATGGTTATAGGCACGCCCCCATAGTCCATAAGGACCCTCAGCGTGCGTTACACATCCTCTTTCTTTGAGGCGAAAGTCCATAACTTGAACCAAACGAACTCCAACATGGAAGAAAAACTTCAGCTTAACCGCTTGACGTCCATCGTCTCTTATTCAGATTTTTTCTCAGCTCCTGGAAAAAAGGATAACACCACCGTAATCACTGAAATACAGGGTGGGCAAGCGTATGATAAACAGACATTACGCCGGGTGGGATAATCCTCGCCTCCGTGTCCTTAATAGAATTGAAAATTCTTGGCGCGAATGCTAGCAAATTTTTGATTCTATTACAGGACCGGAGGCTTCTGATTATGCTAGTTTAACGCTTGATTAAATACAACAGAAGTAATATCTCCCACCGGCTTATAATAAAAAGTTTTAAATGTCGATTCAGACGACCTATCTGCACAACGCATTATATCTTGGATACTTGACCCCAACCCATACGATTTCGACGCCATTGCGCCTCTCACATAATGAGCACCAAAGATACCAGTATCTACTCCAGCTTCGGCCATCACATAACGAAGCCATCTAGCTATCATGGCCGCTACCACAGGTTTAAAGGGTTTTTGAATGGCAATCAATAATTGTTTACAACCCTGCGGCCTCAAGGCCTTGGTACATTCCTCGTAAGCTTTCAAGCATTGAACCACACACAATTTGTCATTTGAAGGAAAAGCATTATACGAAATGTGACGTGACAAAGTTTTAGTGCGACCTGAAACATGAAAGGAAACCCCTTCCGGGGTGAACACTCTATCTGTTACGTAGAGAGCTTTCACATCCGAAGTCCGTCTGCAAGACGATAGACACAACAACAAAGCCAGTTTTGCCGATAGCTGCTTTCTGGACAGAAGAGCATTGCTCGGCCAACTATTGAATAAGGAAAGAACTAAGGACACATCCCACAATCCTGAATACGTGGGCGAGGGCGGCTTGGCCGCCCTGATGCCTTTTAACAGCTTACATACCATCGGGTGCATGCCCACCGGTTTCCCGTCTATCTGGGCATGCCCTGCTGAAATCGCCGAACGAAAATTATTAACCGATCGGTACGATAAACCTGATCCGGCCTTTTCCGTCAGAAAATTCAAAACTTGGGGCAACTCTGCCCCCACGGGATCCAAACGTCGTCCCACGCACCAATCCATCCAGTTTTTCCAGGCCGAGGAATAACGTTTCCTGGTGGAAGGCGCCCATGCCTGTCTGATAAATTCAGCAGTTTCACTCGAAATTCCCGGCAACAGCCACTGTTCCCGGAAAGCCTCCATGCCATCAGCGACAGCTTGCCCTCCAGTAGCAACGGGTGCTGTTCCTGTTGAGGGCCCTGCAACAACCATCTCGAGTCCGGAAGCATCCGTGGACAGTCGCAGCTCCACTGCAAGAGCTTGGGGAACCAAGCTTGGGACGTCCACCACCATGACTATCTCCGCTTTCTGTCTGATTACCTGTGTCATCACCCTGGGAATCAAGAGGAAGGGGGGAAACGCATATTGCGTCCCCTGAGACCAGTCCTGGAGGAAGGCGTCCGTCGCCGTCGCCATTGGGTCCGGTCTCCAGCTGAAGAACCGGCGAATCTGAAACGAGAGCCTGGGGGCAAATAGGCCCGTCTGAAATGGGCCCCAAGTCGCCTGAAGCCACTGAAAGACACGAGGGAGCAGCTTCCATTCGCTGTAATCCCTCAGGTGTCTGGAATTCCAATCCGCTACCTGATTGGCCTGACCCGGAATGTATTCCGCCACCACCGAGATCTGATTTTGGAGACAATAATGCCAAAAATCTTTGGCTATTTGAACAAGCATCGACGACCTCGTGCCGCCCAACTTGTTGATATACCTCACCGCTGACACGTTGTCCAAGCGAAGGAGGATGCAACAAGACGTCTGTTTCGGGGACAAAGTGCGAATCGCAAACGATCCTGCTAGCAGTTCCAGACAATTTATGTGCATTTCTAGCTCTTGTGCCGACCATCTGCCGCCTGTAGAAACTTCTCCACAGCGCGCGCACCAGCCCCACCTGCTGGCGTCGGACTCGATCACCACTTCTGGTTGTGATCCGAAAATTGCCCTGCCATTCCAGGCATCCACGTGGCTTAACCACCACTGTAGTTCTGTCCGAACCTCCTCCGAGAGAGGTACCGAGTCCGTGTACGATAGGCCCATCCGTAGATGTTGTATCTTGAGCCTTTGAAGGGTCCTGTAATGCAATGGCCCCGGAAAGATTGCTTGAATGGACGATGCCAGTATGCCTACTACTCTGGCCAGCGTCCTGAGAGTCACCACCTGACTGTCTAACAACTTCCTTATCTCTAGTTTCAAATCCCGCAATTTGGCTTGCGGAAGGAATATTTGTGCCAACAGAGAATTGATCGTGAACCCCAGAAAGTCCACCGATTGCGTCGGAACCAGTACCGACTTCTTTGAGTTGACTACAAAACCTAAGCTTTGGAGTAAAGACATAGTCATGGTCAGATGCCGCAGGAGACAAAGTCGATCTTGCGCCATGATTAATATATCGTCTAGATATATGATCAATCGTACCCCTCTTTCCCTGAGGAAGGCGACCACCGGTTTCATCACTTTCGTGAAGCCCCATGGAGCCGAGGAAAGACCGAAGGGAAGTGCCAAGTATTCGTAACATTGGTTGTCCCACATGAATTGCAGAAACTTGCGATGCGGTGGGAAAATCGGGATAGACAGATATGCATCCTTGAGGTCCAGGCGGACAAACCAATCCCTTTCCTGCAGCAAATCTGCCAGGAGATGAATACCCTCCATTTTGAAATGGTTGTAGGTAAGGTATTGGTTGAAATCTCTGAGGTTGAGAACCAACCTGTTGCCGCCCCCTTTCTTTTGGACAAGGAATACATTGCTGAGGAAGGATCGAGGACCCCTCTGAACCCGGGCGATCGCCCCCTTCCTCAGCAATTCTTCCACCTCTTCGTTTATAAAATTGTGATCTTGTAGGGAAAAATGGAGAGGCGGAGGGGGAGATCCCTGCGCTGGACGGGAGTAAAATTCCAGGTGGAATCCCTGAACTGTTTGCAGCACCCACGCATCCTGCGTCAAAGCACGCCACTGCGCCATGCAATGCTGCGTCCGTCCTCCCAACGGAAGAATGGAAAGATCTGAAACACTCACCGGAGTTCTGACTGGACTTGAAGGAGGCCCTGTTGTTTCCCGACTGGAAACGGCCCTTGGAGAATCTCCGTTTGGAAGGATAGAAAGTTCCACCGCGGGTGGAGTCCCACTCTCCACGACCACGACCAAAGTCTCCACGCTGGGAGCCTTGCTGGAATCCTCGGCCTGACGAGCGGCCCCCGCCTTGTCCGGCCCTGGTGAAAACCCCCTGGCTAAGGGCCCGCTTAATACCGCTCTGGGCCTTGTCAAGGGCGGTGAAGGTGCCGACGTACTTAGTAACGTCTTTCACGAATTTGTCCGCTTCCGCAAGCTCCGTGAGGTTGCTGTCCATTCGAAGGAGTAGGGATTTTCGCCTCTCGGAAGAGATGGCGCAGTTAGCGTTGCCCACGAGGCAAATGGCCCGCTGGGCCCAGCCCGCCAGAATGTCCGGGTCCACTACTTCCGAACCCTCCTTGGCCTTCAGCGCCATTTCCAGTATTTTCGCGAGGGGCCCCACGACGTCCAACATCTTGTCCTGGCAGCCGCGCCAGGCCCTATCCAACCCCCTCTTCGGGTCTTTGGAGAACTTACGTAAGAACGTGAGCATGCTCGCGTGTATCTCCGGAGTGTCTGCTACGCCATCTTGAATCTCAGGCCGGGGACACTCCGACCTCAAACGATTCCGGACCTCCCTGCCGAAAGGTTTGCGGAGGTTCTCATGCAGATATTCGGCGACCGCCGGGGGAGGGATCCAGTCCGAGGACCGGGGGTGGACGATATCCGACGGATCAAAAGTGAATGTCCTGATTTTCTCTTCCGCCTGCTTCGGGTCGATTCTGGCCTTCTTAAAGGGAGGAGGGTGCTCCTCCGAGGTGTCGGTGTCGGTACCCGTGTCTGTATTCGTGGTAGCCGTGTCCGTATCCACAGTTATCGGGCGTTTAGACTTGGCCTTTCCGCCCACGTAGAGTTGGTCCGATGGCCCTTTCACCGGCAGGGAAGCTAAAGACTGAGCATGCGGCCACTGCTGACCCGCCGAGCCCGTCTCGGAAGAAGTGGCTGCTTGTTTCGATTTCTGCTTCATCTTCTTCCCATAGCCATGGCGTTTGGCAAAACCCTCGAGCTATTTGCGAATAGGGCGCAGAGCCTCTGCAAGTGCCTGATGCACCGTCTGCGGGACTTGCGTCTCCATAGCCTTCGTAACCGAAGCCTGGACCGAGGCATCCAAGGCTTCCACGATATTGTCCTCTAGAACAGCGTCTTGCTGTCCTTCCACGATCTCCTCCTCATCATGATGTTCCTCATCTGGGTAACGAACCCAGCCCTCCATCGTGAAGGAACGCCGGCCGTCCGCCGGTACAAATGGGGAGTAACGGGGGGGGGGGTCAGCCCGGGCACACTGAAACAAAGTTCGACGGTAACGTTTCCTAAACCCCCTCAGCAAAGCTGTAATCAAAGGTCAAAGACCTGGGCCCTTGATTCCGAGAGCGTGTGCACACTCTGGGCCTCGTAGACTTTCCAACCAACAAGCTCAAGAGCGCTGGCGATCACACAAGGGGTCCTGCCGGTGTGTGGAACGTGTATGCAATGCGTTCGCAGAAAGCCAAGGAATCAGAACGAGGTGCGCCGCCCAAACGCTACCAAAGTAGCCCAAATTGGTAAGCGTGAAGGTAGCGCGCGTCGGCCGAGAGCCACCCGGAGGAAGCGTCAGGGCGTACGAGGGAAGCCTCTGCGCGCCTTGCGGCTGCCGGTAACGGGCTCGTATGCGTAGCGCGGTGGCCCCTTGCCGGTCAAAGACCGTTGTCCTGAACGCTCTAAAGCGCGCGGACCAGAGGACTGACGTCCAACGTATATGGCTCTGAAGTGGTTCGTGAACGGACAGAGAAAGTGCAACAATAATTTCACATAAATAATAAAACAATTCAGTTCGGAGCTTTTGGCTCAATCATACAACTCATATCAAATCAATCCACATTAACCCCAAAGGAACAACCCAAACACAAGCAGAGTGAGGGGACCAAGGGGAGGTGCACTTAACTCTGGCTTGAGCAGCAAAGAAAGAGGATGTGTAACGCACACTGAGGGTTCTTATGGACTATGGGGGCGTGCCTATAACCATGGGGTTCATGGGAAATGTAGTAATTTATTGTTTATTGCGAAAATAATATATTTTCATTGGCTGCTATGTTGATGCAGTAAAGTTTGAGAAGCATAATCAGAAGCCTCCGGTCCTGTAATAGAATCCCAATAACACGCATGACCATGCAGGTCCTTCTCAGGGTAGGGCCCTTTCAGCGAAAAAGCGAAAAGCAGATGAATTGTATTTCTTGCACATACCCTAGAGTCTGACAGCCTCCGGAACCTCCCCAGGAATAGTAGAATTGCTGATAACGGAATGACCAGGAGTGGGGGAGGGTGGGTTAGGGAGGCTTTGGGTTGAGGGGTTTCTGTATTATTATTTTTTTGGTTACTCATATAAAATGGAAATTAATACATTTTTGTTCAAATTGTATTGAAACATCCTTCAAGCGATATGTTGAGCCATGCCTATGAGGTTCTGTTTTGACAATTTTCCTTGTATCGCACATGAGATATTGATACGATTGCCATGTAATAGAGGGGGGGGAGGGGATATAAACTAAAAAAGACTGTCCATATGGCAGGAACCTGTAACTACCATTTTCGAATTTGCAGTCGATAATAAAGTATGTTTAAAAAAATTAAAAAAGGAGACAAGTAACGGGAAAGCCACAGAGGGAGCAGCTGGTGGGCCTCAGAGGCAAACCCAGGTACACAACTAGAAAGGAGGTTGCACTGGAGGAATATTTCAAGTCTCAGCCACAACCTGAAGATGCTTAAATTTGTGAAGGTGGTGAAAATTTGGCGAATGGAGTTTTAATGGAGGGTGTGCTTCAAAGTGAGAAAGTTCTGATGGGCTTCTTGATCAGACTCACACAAAGATGTACGAGATGAAATCCAAAGTAACGCAATTAAGTCAAGACTGGAGTCCATGGCGACTAGAGTCACAGACACTGATGCAGCGATACTCAAGGTAGAGGCTTGTACACTAGAAGGAAACAAACAGTAAGGCATCTTTAGCAGTGTGCTCCAACACTGATGATTCTCTAGGAGGGAAAACAGGAAAAGCTACTTAAACTAGGATAGACACAAATTGGAGAATGATACGTTTGCTGAGATATTTTCTGCCCACAAGAGGGAAATAACTGATGACAAAAATCTAGGCACATATCTGGCAGTCCTTCAAGATGAGTATTCTGAGGAAAATGACAAAAAAGAAAGAGGTTAGAGACCAAAGACAGTGAGTTTTGTTACTCCCAATTATATGCCTTTCAGCTACACGGCAGGGCTTTTTTAGGTGGCACATGCATGTACATACAAATCAGGCCTAATTCTAAGACAAACATGAATGCACTAACTCATTAAACCGTGTGTGTGTAGGGATTAGGGCCTAGAAAGCTGATACTTTGAATAGTGACAATGGTAGTAATAAATACTTTATTGTATTAATCAATTGATTACAATGAAAGTGTGATCAGAACATATAATATTTCAAATTATCTCCAGTTTAAAATTTCAGTATTTAAAACTTACAATCAAAACTTGCAATAGTTTGTACGAACAATAAAAGGTATGAAATTCTGCATGTTCCTGACTTATGCAATAGTTTACATGCAGTATTCGTCCATCTACCACTGTTCTACTATTTTCTATAGCTCAATCTATTCCTAATAAAGACAAAGTGCTAAATGTGTTAAATATATGCATCTGGTTTACCTTAAAATATTTAATACATTCACCTCCCAGGTGTAATGCAATTTGTTTTCCTTTTTTCTACAGCAATTTACATAATTATGTGGCCATTTATCAACACATTTTTATCTTATTTAGCTCGGTCTGTAATTGTATTGATGTACAAAGGTGCTAATGTGAACATATACAAGTGTATATAGTTCATTATATTAATACAGCCGGTTTCTTTCTATTTCAAGGAAGATGGGAAGATCCAATACTCTGCTAAATAAAATATGTGATGTTCAAACATCTGCCTCTGTGTCATAAATTTCTTTAGAACAATTTATTGCATAGCTAATGTGATACAGTGCCTATGTGCCAGATGTGAAAAGCTCATGCAGTTCTTTGCATTTATTCAGCTTTTTTTCTTTCTAAAAAAAGGTTTGATAGTCTGTGGAATAAAACCTGTGTTGTTCACCCATCTGTTTCTGTATTATGTTCTTTTTTGTGCTCAGTCGATTACTTTCTGTAATCTACTAAAGTGCCAATGTGTCCAATATGCGAGGTACATGATGTGCTTTATATTTATTCAGATTGAATTATTAAATATTAAAGGAGGGTCCAGTACTCCGTTGATAAAATCTGTATACAGACATTTACGCAGATAATGCTTTATACGCCTGATCCAAAAATGTTGTTGTTGTTATTTTACTCCCCTATTCTGAAGTGTCCGAGGCAACTTTTGTCAAATTCAAAGGGTGTCTCTACGATGTTGACAGTTGGATGAACACTAATAACTTAAAACTGAAGCGGGGATGGCAGAGGTGATCTTCTTTGGGAAAGGCGCTCACCCCTCTCCCGACCTGTGGTGGCCATCTGTGATGGGCCCCGTACCAGTCCCCAGTACAAAGGCTAAAATCTTGGGGGTGAGGTGGGATGATAGCCTTTCCTTCTCCCCCTACATCCAGCAGGTTGTAGCCGGATGTTTAAGTAAACGGAGGAATCTGCGCAAGTTCTTCCTGCTTCTACCGGATGACTGTCGCAAAATGGTAATCCATGCGACGGTTACCTCAAGGTTGGAATATGCAAATGGACTGTACTTGGGCCTACCAAAATATTTGGTCCAGAAATTGCAGACAGTGCAAAATGCGGCTTCGAGGCTGTTAAAACACATCCCATTCAAATAACATGTCTCTCCACATTTACGCGATCTGCATTGGCTCCCGGTAGCAAGCAGAATTAAATTTAAAGCCTTAACCTTGGCTTTTAGAGCTCTCCATGGAACCTGTCCCAACTATCTTAAAGCTAGACTCCCCAGGTATGTACAAGCGAGATCTTTGCAGTCAAATGCTTATTGCAATCTGCGCGCCCCGCGAGTGATAAAGGCCCGTCTTGGAGGTGGGACTTTCTCGGCCAGCATGGTGAGGATGTGGAATGCCCTCCCGCCTGCTTTTCAGTCGGCTACATCAGAAACTGGGTTTAGGAAGCTATTAAAAACATGGCTCTTTACCCACAAGATCTGAGCCATTGGTGCTATTTAGTGTCTCTTGTATTGCTCACACAGCGCCGGGACACCTCCGGTTGAGGTAACTGTTCGCGCTCTATAAAACTCTGTATTATTATTATTATTATTATACAGCCCAATGGAAGATACAGCTGGAGGCTTCAGGTCAGAGAGGCACAGCAGGAAGGACAAGTCACAAAACAATCCTCCCCCTTGCCAAGTAAAGACAAGCCTATCCCTAGAACCTCCTGGGCTGATACACCAAGTATCAAATTAGAATCACAGCCCAAAGAAACCACTGTCAGCATACTCCAATCAGAACCGCCACACAAAGCAAATTTACTTCCGCCAGCAAATTCAAGAAAACACCAGGCAGCTAAGGTTCTGGTATTTCACCCTCTATTTACCTCAAAGGGACCTCAGGACATATTGAACCGAGGCAACATCCTGAGATTAACAGGGTCAGTACCAAATCTTACTGGCATAAGGTTAACATATCTACTCTCTATAGAATTGATACATTCTACTAACCCTCTGTGTCTAGAGGCTACAAACACAACGTGGTCCAAAAGCGAAACAGCAGAGGCAATCTTAGCTGAACAGGGCATATTTCAGAGCTGGGGCATAGAAATCGTTCGTTTCCAACAACCAGCCTACCCATCGCCGCTAATAAGTAACGGAAGCCCAGTACCAAATACTCACCAACTACACTTCAATTGTGGACTCAGAGATGCACGTGGCAGATCCCGCCCACTGAGCACGAATATGGACTGGGATCAACAAAAAACGGCACCACCGGTAGCTGCTCTAACAACCCAAGGCTTGATTAAGGAATCAATTACGCGAACCATCATTCTACGCTCAGATGAGCACTAACGCGATGAGCAATACCAAAACCAAGGGAGAACAAAGGAACCCCTTTTTAGGTTATGCTCATGGAATATAAACGGCTTAGCAACAAAAACTGAGGACCCTGACATCTTGCAATACATCACAAATTTTGATATAATCTTCCTACAGGAAACTTGGCTTTCGGTTCCCCAGCATATTGAGGGCTACATTTGCTTTGCGAGTCCAGCAAAAAGAATGGTCAGATTCGGCAACTGCTCAGGCGGGTTGGCAATTTATGTCTCCTCAACAAGGATACCCTCATCTACCCTTATCGAGTCATCGTCAAGCGTTATATTGGCAGTTACAATATCAATCCTTACAGAGGACAGAAAATGGAAGTGTTCTTGATTAACTCATATGTTCACCCCAAACGGAAAGTGAAAGACTCTATCGAACTCGCAAACCAAGTAGCAAAGTTCACAACAGTGAAGGAAAATCCGAACTTCATTTTGACAGGGGACCTAAACCAGTATCCTATAGGTTCATCACAAGGAGAGGAAGTAGCTATACAAAATGGAATTCATAATATCACCGTACAAAGTTATCCACCGAAGAGAAAGAAGAAGCACTGTAACAGTTGCCTACTTGCAGAACTAGAACTTCTAAATCTGCAAGCTTTAAATGGAAGATTCTCAGATGACACTCCACCAGTGGACTCTTACTACTCTCTTACAACAATCTCCATACTGGACTATACCTTTGTAAGCCTTGCTCTCTTCCCATACATACTTGGGTACAGAATAGGGGATAAGGGCGAAAGCGACCATCGCCCACAAGAATTTCAAATAACAGCGACTGCAGCAAGTCCTATCAGCACAGATGCAATTCTGGGGCGCATCTCCATGTCCAACTTAAGAAGGATAAAATGCACAACAAATAACACAAACTCTCAGGCCGAAGCAGCAATTCAACTCTTTAATTCACCAATATTCAGCCAGGAAGACAAAATCGACCACTGGGAACAGTTCACGGACAAGCTTTTAGATCAATACCCGGAAACAAAAAACAACTCTCAGAAAGTATGGGAGAAGAATAAAGGGGCATATTACCAACAACTAGCGATAATTTTTGTCTCTAACTTGTTTAGAGACAAAAATTATCGCCGCACATCAGCGATTTTTATCGCAGATAAACCTTGCTATTAGCAAGGTTTATCGCAAATGCGATAAAAAACGGCTGCAATGCATGAATATCGCTGAAAAGTCAGCGATATTCATGCATTATCGAGCAAATGCTCTTAGCCTTGTTATCCACCTCCCATTGGATAACATGGCTAAGAACTGCTCAGGGCAGGTGTTAGCTTTTGGAGATATTCGCGCTTAGCGCGAATATCTCCAAAAGTTGGTAATAGGAGATAGCGATGTTAGGGACTGTTTCCAGTCGCTAACATCTTGGCACGCCCACTTTGCATGTCATTAGTGATAAATATCACTGACATGCAAAGCGGGCCCAAGATGGTCGCTATCTCCTTTTAGCTGTCACTAACTGGTGTTAGCGACAGCTTGGTAATAGGGAGATCATTTTATCTCCGCTTTCTTGGCTTTTAAAGCGAAAAAAGCGGAGATAAACCCCCTTGATAATATGCCCTAAAATCTTAAAGATCCAGAGACAGCAGCTGAAACACGCTAAAAAATCAATAAACGCAACACTACGCTGGCTGAGATCTCCAGAGAACGCCACTGCACCGGCGTCCTTGAATAAGCAAAGGGCAAAATTAAAAAGTCTGAAATGGAACATAAACAGCAACCTTGAGAACGTCTTTTGGGAAAAACTTTTATACAACACAAACAGTAACAATAGTGCCCGCTCTGGAAGACGGTGAATAGAATCATTCACCCACACAATATGGGTATTGGATCACACATTTTGGAAGCAAACTGGGTAAAGTTTCCCACCACTCACTTCAATAATCAGACTGATAGTGCTGGAACTCTAACGGCGGAGAGTAGGACCGCTGGGGACCAAGATGGAGCAAGCACAATGGGGATGAGGGATCAGGAGCCTTCGCTCAAAGTAAACAGCCCTCTCATTTCAGACAACTGTTCTCAGCACCTCACAATCAAGAAGGTGATAGCCAGAGGCAGGAAGGAAGGACCCCCGGGTCCGAACGGAATCCCACCAGCCCTTTTTAAAGCTAAGAGCGAGGACTGGGAGGATATCCTGTATTATTTATTCTTGGAACTTAGGCGGTTAAATAGAATACCGGAATCATGGAAAGGCTCAACTATAGTCTCAACCCACAAAAAAGGTGATAAAGCTGAGGCCAATAACTATCGCCTAATAGCTCTAATAGATAACGAAGCAAAATACTTCTCGGGCACTGTATTAGAGGAGCTGACAAACTGGGCGGAGACAAATTCAATAATACCGCTGAACCAGACCGGCTTCCGCAAAATGGCTAGTACATCCACAAATATCCTCACAATCTCGCTAATAATCGATGCAGCTAAAGCCTCAAAAATACCTCTACATTTATTCTATATTGACTTTATCGCTGCCTTTGATAAAGTTGATTGGGGCAGATTGTGGGTACAAGTGGCACAATGGGGCATACCTCAGCACACTTTAAACATGCTAAAACTTCTGCACACGGACACCTGGGTGCAGGTCAAATTAGGTGGTGGCACACACATCTCCGCAAAGGTTCCCACCACAAAGGGTCTGAAACAGGGCTGCGTGCTTGCCCTGACCCTGTTTAATCTGTTTATGGCTGGCCTTCCAAAAGCGCTCAACGCCTGCAATTCCCACTCATCAAGGATCGGAGGGCAAACACTGTCAAATCTCATGTATGCCGATGACATAGTTTTGCTCTGTCACATGTACGTTGGTCTTCAGCATCTACTGATGGCGATGCAAAACTACGCCTCAGCAAACAACCTAAAAATAAACTTTAGCAAGACACTGACAATGTCAATAAACCATAAACAGAACCTCCAAAAAAGCTGGTTCCTCGGAGGTACAAAACTTACACCAGTTCACAAATATAAGTACCTTGGAGTGACATTTGATAAAGACTGGACATTTAGGCGTCAGAAAGAGGAAAGGTCTGCTGATTGCCTTAACAATGAAAAATCTTGCAAGCAAACTGATGGGGCCTACCCTGACTCCACTTTTGAAAGTTGTCCGGGCCAAATTACTCCCCTCAATTACCTACGGTAGTGAGGCAATGCGGGGAAGACATAATAATAATAATAATATTAATAATAATATGTCCATTTGTAAAGCGCCATGGTTACACTAATGCCAGTGAGTTCCCGCGCTGCGGTAAAGTCAGCCAGAAATCAAAGCCCAAGCCATACCCGACCTATCCTGGAGGAAAGATAAATGTTTTTAATTTTTTCCTAAAGCATCTCTCCTGGATCTCCGTCCGGAGCTCCATCGGGAGGGCATTCCATTGTTTAGCCACCAGTAGTCGAAAGGACCGGCCACCCATCGTGGCCTTTTTAATAGCAGGAACACATACCAAACCTACCCCACCCGACCTCAGCTAACATGAAGGAATATGCGGGGACACGAGTTCAGCTAGGTACAAAGGGGCCTTTACCTGCAGAATCCGGTGGCAGACGCAGAGCGCTTTAAAGGCGACTCTTTCTTTAATCGGGAGCCAGTGAAGCGCCGCCCGAGCTGCCCTGGCAGATGACCTTCTCGGGCGCCTCAAAATGAGCCGGGCGGCTGCATTCTGCACTCCCTGCAGTCGCAACAAGCATCTGCCTGGTGCGCCTAGATACAGGATGTTACCATAATCTAGGCGTGATGTCACCAGCGCGTGGACCAGCGTCTTCCTAGCCGCCATGGGTAGTAGGTCCAAGGTTTTTTGCAGGACCTTCAAAATCCCGAAGCAAGTACCTGCCACCCACCTAGTTTGGTAGTCGAAAGAAAGGCTAGGAACCAGCCAGACTCCCAGTTTTTTAGCCTGTGCACATGGCGTAGGTGTCACCCCCAGGTCCTGGGGCCACCATGCCAACGACCACACATGTTACATTGAAGAAAGTACTTTGGGAGGTAAGCAAATCCAGTAGCCATTGGTGTAATTAAGTAGATTTATTAGTCATAGGTTAGATAGTAAAGAAGGCCCCACCGGGAGCAGCATCCAGCTGCTCAGCCCCACTCACTCAAACTGACCACACATTCAAACTATGCATACACAAACATTCTGATGACATCGCACACAGGCTGAGCAGCAGGGAAGGAGAAGACTAGAATATAACAACACAATCGGGGCCCGCCCCACCACCAGCACCTCCGTCTTGTCGCTAGTCAGCCTCTGGCAGTTATCAGCCATCCATGCAGCCAATCCTTGCATGCATGCCCTGAAGCTGGAGGCAGCCGACTCCGGTGCTGGGTTAGGGAGACCACCAGCTGTGTGTCATCGGCATAGGATACGACCCTGATCCCAAACCCCTCAGCAATCTCTGCCACAGGAGCAACATAGATATTGAACAGGGTAGGGCTCAGGGTTGATCCCTACGGCACTCCCTGGTTCAACTTGATGACCCGGGAGTAGTGTTCGCCATGTCTCACCTGGAAGCACCGTCTCGGCAAGAAAGATTTTAACCAGTCCAAGGCACTACCAGACACCCCACCTTTCTTCAAACATTGCACCACAGTGTGGTGAGCTACAATGTCAAAGGCGGCACTTAGATCCAGCAGGATTAAGGCCGCCGTTTGACCAGCATCCACAAATTGTGTGATGGACTCAGTGGCAAAAAGCAGAGTTTCAGTCGAATATCTGGCTCGAAAGCCGGACTGGGTCGGGTGAAGAAGATCATGTTCCTCAATGTAGGCCGTTAGCTGTACATTCACCACTTTTTCAGCCAACTTTGCGAAGTATGGCAAAAGGGAGATAGGGCGTAGGTTGTCTAGACGCTCTAACCCAAGGTGCGGTTTCTTCGGGAGTGGCAAGACCACGGCTTCCTTCCAGCATCCAGGGACGCAGCATGTATCAAAGGAAGTCGCCACCAGGTGCCTTATAAAAGGCTCCAGGCATTCCAAACTCCCTTTTAACCTTTTCGGAGGAGCCGGGTCCCTAGGGGATCCAGACTTAATACTGCTACAGATTTTAATCAGTTGTTCCGGGGGGTATTGAGAATTCCTTCAGCCCTCCTCCTTCCACCACAGGTTCTTCATCTTCCAGCCCCATCTCACGCCCCTTGCCGCTTCCGGGAAGGTGGAATAGATTTTTTCCACCTTCTCGGAGAAAAATTTGGCTATCTGATTACAAAGCCTCTCTGAACCCACAACCGATGCTGCTAAGCTGGTGATGGAGGTTAACTCCTTGTAAACCTTGAAGAGCTCCCGGGTTGAGCTACTTGCTGAATCAATTCTCTCTAGAAAATGATCCGCCTTGGCCCTTCTGATTAGTTTGTGATAATTCCTTAGCTCCTTTAGATGCAAAAGAATTGGGAAGCACACAGGTCAAGGTCTACAGAATCTTGTTCAGCCTTCCATAATACACATCACCTGCTCAAATAAGGTTAAAGTTTGGTCTCTTACGGCAAGAACTAGCTAGGCATGGTGCATATATTAACTGTATGCACAGGATTAGAAGTGCCACTACAAATACGTTAAATTATCTGCTGTGGCAGGATATACAACACAGAGAGCTTTCCTAAGCCAGAAGCTACTTACAACTAGCCCTTGAATCCACCCAACTCACAGATCTTTGGAACACACAAATCAGCTATTCCAATTTCAAGAAACTGGTCTGGAAATCCCTAAAACAAATCTCCTTGGTGGAAGACAAAGCAACCTTCTCAAACAGATCACATGCCTGGAGGACCCTTAACTCCTATAAAACTCTGGCTCCACAATTGTACTTCAACCAGGGCTACACGAAGTCTATAAAAATGAACTTTTTGAGGCACCGGATGGGAATCCTTCCATGCACTCAGCACCTTCCTCCATGGCAAAGGTCACAAGCACATGAGTCGTGCAGGTTGTGCAACACCAAACGAGGCGACATACTACACTTAATCTGCTTATGCAAGGACCTATGCCAAGCAGGTAATCAGCTTCTCAAAGAACCCTTCAGACAGGAAGGCATCAGGACCAGGAGACAAGCAGTGTTAACATGCTTCAATCCAGGAAATACACAATTAAATTGCAGATTGATTTAATTCCTTATGCTGGCCGAACAAAGAATGCCCACCCTATGTGCCCTGTCTAGACGGAGTTCTGTGTCCAATGACCTCCCCAAAATGTGATTGAAGACCTCCCTGGTATATCTAAAAAGATCCTTCGTGTCGTCACCTAATTTCACCCCACAGATCCGTATATTATGTCGCCGGGAGCGGTTCTTCAGGTCCTCAAGGTGAGTCTGGAGATCAACCTGCTGATCGTGGATCCGAAGGACTTCCTGTTGCAGAGCGGCTAATTCAGTGTCCCTTCTGTCACTCTAGTCCTTAAGCTCAGCAACTTGCTCGCCTATACCGTCCATGTCTCTACGGACCTCCTGGATTTCTTCCGAAAACTCCTTCTTTAGCGTTTGGATGTCCTCTCTCAACGCAATAAACAGTGATTCCAAAAATGCTTTGGTGATTGGTTCCGTTCCCTCCTCCCGCTCCGGGACGGGTTGGCCAGTGCCTGAAGCCATGCTTGTGAATTGTTGACTTGTTTGGGCCTTGGCGAACAAATCTTTCAAAGTCTTATCTTTAGGCCCTCTGGACGTAGACATTTCACATTCCAGTCACTTAAGGAGCCGTAAGCTAAGAGCAGACCCCTGGGCAGCAAGACCACTACTGCAGGGATCGACAGGGCTAGAGGAACTGTCCATTTTGTTGCGTTTGCGGTGATGGATAGGTGGGCACTATGGCTAGCCGGTTGGGCGGGCTAAAGGCTGTGCTGCCGATCAGGGCGTGGGTCCCCACACTCCCAACTGTATGCACCTCCAATAGGTTGGACCCCTCACCCTTGCACTGGCTGACACCCAAATCCTCCGATCGATCACCACTCCTGTCAGCAAGTGCCGTCACCCCGCACCTTCATCCCCCAGCTGCACTTACATAACGGCTCTACTTCAAGCGCCTGAGAGACCTAGATTTCCAGTGGCCAATACGGCTTCGAAGAGGTGTCCACAGACGTGCGTCTCAAAGCAGGGGGCCCCCCTAGGCGCTTGTAAGCCCCAGGCACTCCTGCGTTCGCCTCACTGGTCCACCGTTCTGCACCAGTCCTTATGTAAAGCATATACATGGATAATCAAGCAGACAACAAATAGTTCCAATGGGTCCTGCTTGTTTGCAGTGTGGCTCAGGGGTTAGAGGCGGCAGACCCGGAAGCTGAGATCGGCCCTGGACCAGGGTTCAATTCCCCGCCTCGACGGGTCTTGGGCTCAATAATTCCACGGACTCGATAATTCTCGCTCCGGTGCCTACTCGACTCACGGGTTCACACTCTGCGACTCTGGGCAATAGCTTGCTTAATCTCCACAACGGCCCCTCGCGGTGGGATGCCTGGCTTTCACCTTGTGGATACCCTGCCGGGGTTATCTCACAGGGGAATACCAGGACGGGTTCCCTAAGCAAGCGCTTAGATGCCTGCGATGTGGGTAATTTGCGCTATATAAATACATGTACATTTACATTTGCTATGCGGAAGACTACTCAACATAAGAGGTCAATTCAACAGGGGGAGTACATTCTATTAATCATTCCCTGAAACACCCCACTACTATTCTTGCCTCAGCCCAGAGTCTGATACTGGGCTGAAGCAAGAATAGTTCTTCAGCCTAACAGACAAGCACGACCCGTTGGAACTATTTGTTGTCCGCTTGTTTATCCATGTATATGCTTTACATAAGGACTGGTGTCCTCTAAAAATGTTAAAAGGCATTTTACTTTTTACATGGTGTTCATGTCTTGCATAGATGTCTATTATTCATTGTGTTGATTATGTTTTTCATGATTTGTATGTATTGATATTGGCAAAAGTGTTACACCTGTGTCGCTTTTAGGACATGATGAAATGCTATTATAAGTAACATATGCAAAAAATAAAAAAAATGATGTAAGTAAATAGTGGGCACTTAGGATTTGTTGGCTAGGTGTTTCCTAGAGAGTGGTAGAATCACCTATCTGGTCACTTCTGTGTTTTGTAACTCAGAGGGCTCACGGCACACCAAGATCAGGTCACTGTATGCTCCACTTATCTCCACATGCAGCCACAGTCAGTAAATGAACAATGTCCCCTCCATTCGCCCCACAATATGCTAAGTCGCACTCTAGATCTCTTCCGCCTCCCCCAAGTCCAGCACCCTTCAGGTCAATCCAAGGATCGGACCTAGTCTGTGGCAGAACTTGCTCCTCCCGCTGTACCTCAGACCCAGTGGTCAACAACGTGTGACCCTCCTACCTCGCTGCACTCGGCCTCTCCTCTGGACAGCGATAGATCTCTTGATGCTGCCACACCTCTACAAGTGAGCCTCCTAATAGCTGCGGGCACCTCTGCTGTAATTGCATGAGTCCAGGCTTAGTTAAGGCGCCCTCACAAGATGGCGGATTGGGCCACCACTCCTCTCCATAACGTCCTGTTGTGCCTCCGAACACTCCACTCCTTTCCACCGCCAGTCGCTGTAACCCTATCTAGGCCTCTTCTTGCAGTCCGTTTGCTGTCCCCACCGTATATCTCCAGCGGGGCCCGCTAGGCTGTATCAAGAGGCAGGCCCCATCTCCCAGCGGACCAGCCAGTCTCTGCTGCCCTCCCAGTGCGGCAAAGTAGCCCGCCGCCACACTCACCGGGCCGTGTACAGCAGTCCCCGGGCAGCCGGCACCACCGCAGCCCGTTGCCTTGTCTGGTCAGCCCCGGCAGGAGGCTCAGACCCGGGTAGGATTAGCTCCCCACTGCACGCTCTGTTCAGTGCAGGCCGGTGCCCGGGAAGCAACCCCCACTGGCTCATCTGAATTCGAGGGGGATACCACCAAACCTCCTTTCCGCTACACAGTTGACAGGCGCGCAATCACAAGAGGACCTGCACTCGCCTCCGTGCTGGCCCGGCAGTGCTCTCCACAAAATAGCACCTCAGGAGCCACTTCTTCGCACTCCACTGCCTCCCCGATGAGGCGTCCCTGCGAATCCGCAGCTGGTCGGACCACTCCGGGTGGATCAGAATTCCCGGTTCGGGCCACTGCTCCAGCCGGACTGCTCAGAAATTGGTGCACCGCTCCCCAGGCTTTCCATTGCCCGTCCCCAGATCTACGGGCTTCCCCTCACAGTTTCATGCTGCGCCCATGTCTGTCTTGTTGCTGGTAGGCCTGGGCAAAGCACTACACTAGCGTAGTTTGCGAAGTTTGCGCAACTTCGCACTACGGGAACTGAACGTAGCACAATGCGAACACGCGTAGCGTAGTGCAGCGCTAATTTTTTGCTTGCTCGTGGTCCTCAACGTCAAGTTGGCAACCGCGAGCAAGCAAAATTACATCCTGGCGAGACTTTTTCCTCGTTTGCGATCAGCAACATCAAGTTGCCGATCGCGAGCATGGAAAATAAACCTCCCTGCGAGATTCTCAACGCAGGGAGGTCTGGTTTCTCATTGCGAGTAGTCGCGTGTGCTCGCGGCCGCTCATGATGAGAAGCTCCCAGTCCGCGTTGAGAAAGATGCAGCTCGAGTAAAAATCTCCTCGAGCGGCAGAAAACTACAGCTCGCACTGTGCAAGATGCCGTTTTCAATGATTGCACATTGCCGGATGCTTGTTCACGTAGTGCTACGTGTAGCTCGCGAAGTGCGAAGTGCACTTCGCGTAGCTTCGCGAAGCGCTACTTCGCAAACTACGCCCAGCCCTAGGGATATGCTCGCCTAGTCTCCGCTATTGCCCCTAAGTGGCCTCTCTGTAACGCCGGGGCCAGAACCTCTCAGGCTGCAGGGCCGACAGTTGCTAGACGGCCAGAAGGCCGGTGCTATGGCAGGCCACTGGTGGGAGCTCCAGAGCAGTATGTCTGCTCACACCGCCATCTTGGCCACACCCCGGTCCTATTTATAAATCAAAAAAGCCCCCCTCTTCCTTCACTCTGGTGGCCATCTACACTGAACCTCCCTCCTAAACCTGTAACCTCATCTAGGAACCTTGGGTTCTGCTTCAATAACGAATTGTCCTGCAAATCTCAAATTAGTCAGGTCTCCTCTGCCTGCTCCGGTAAGAGACACATGCTGCGAAACATTTTCCCTTTCCTTCCAGTAGAGTCCCGCCGCACCATCATTCGCACTCTGATTACCTCTCATCTTTATTATGCAAATAGTCTTTATGCGGGAGCACCAGCTTACCTGATTAGATGCTTGCAGATCATGCAAAATTCGGCAGCCAGGCTGATCTGCAATATCCCATACCATCATTCGATCACTCCCCATTTAAAGAAGCTTCACTGACTTCCCGTGTCCAAACGCATTCAATTTTAGTCTCTCGTTCTGGCCTTCCGAGCATTCCAGGGCTCTGGCCCAGCCTATCTTAGAGCTCGACCCAGTCGAGCAGTGTCCTCAGATCTAACTTTCTCCACCTTTTGGTGACTCCCCGTCAGATCTAACTATCTCCACCTTTTGGTGACTCCCCGTTTCATACGCGCAAGAATGGGAGGCAGAGCCTTTGTGGTATTTACTGCCAAACTCTGGAACTCTCTACTACCTTCCCTGTGATTTGCCGAATCAGAGACAATTTTCAGACGGGCTTTAAAGACCTGGTTATTCTCAAGCCCAGAGACGGACTACTACTTTATCTGCCGTCTCCATAAGTGCCAGGACACCTCAGTCGGGGGTAGCTATGCGCTCTACAAGCTTCAAAAATAAATAAATAAATGATTTAATAGTGTGCCATGGTATAAACCGGTAATGCTCCGAAAGTAGAAGAGTAGTGTGCCATAGTATACATACCAGTAATGATCCAGAAGTGGAAGTGTAGTGTGCCATGGTATAGACACTGCTAGTACTTCGGAATTAAAAGTCTAATGTACCATGGTATACACTGATAATGCTCCGGAATGGTATACACACCGGTAATGCTCCGGAAGTGGAAGCTGGGTATGCCATGGTATACACACTGGTAATGCTCCTGAACTGGAAGCGTAGTGTGCCTTGGTAAACACACCGGTAATGCTCTGGAAGTGGACATTTCCAGTAATCGGAAGTGGAAGCGGAGTGTGCTATGGTATGCACACCGGTAATGCTTCAGAAGCATAATGTGCCATGGTAAACACACCAGTAATGTTCCGGAAGTGGAAGCGTAATGACCATGGTTTAGACACCGGTTATGCTCCAAAAGTAGAAGCATAGGGTGCCATGGTATACACAAGGGTAATGCTCTGGAGTCCCTGCTCACCTCGTTGGTCCCATCGATAGCTCACTGAAGCAATGGCTGACCCCTCCACAGTCGAGTGAGCTCTGGACCCTCGTTGGAGCCTCTTCTGGCTGTTCTGAGGCGTTCGGGGCGCACCTGAAAAGGCGAAGCAGAGAGTGAGGATCCTCCCCCCCCCCTCCCCCCCCCCCCCCCCGGTAGAGTGGAGTGGCCCCCACCGGCGTCCAGCAACAGGAGAAGGGGACTTGTGGTCCGCCTGACCTAATCATGCGGGTGCCTGACTCCAATATGGCGCTGCCCCGATACTGAGGTCCCGAAGAGAAAGAGGCTGATCTGGCACCACAAGGACACCGTGCAGCAGTAGAGGTGCTCCCCCCGGGGGAGTACTTGATCCCGTCGTCCAGGCAGCCTCCAACGCCCACCGCTGCATCACCTAACAGGGGAAGAGGTACCAAGCTGCGATCCTGAGCTGAGCTGATAGTCTGGCACACAATAAGGTCGGCGCTGGGGGGCGCAAAGTGAAGCGGCGGGAGGTGAGGGGTGTCGGCCCCCCTGTAACGGGAGCTGCCCCCACGTGTTCTTGGCAGCCACAGGAGGAGTCTGGTGGGCTGCCTGCTCTTATACAACGGGCGCCTAACCCTAAGCAGGTGCCAGTCAGGGCCTAATTGCCTACATTTCTCAGCAGAAGGGAGTGCTGAGGGGAGTGTCTCGCCCCCTTCCACCGTGTGCAGAAGTGACAAGGGGCAGGGTTGCACCCCAACAGCACAGCGCTGGAACTGAAATCAGCCCAGTCCCCCCAGAGGAGCATACAAGTGCAGTCTGGTGACCCGTGACATCCCCAGTGATCCCTCCCTACGTTTTTCAACCTAGGGGTCTGGCTGAAGGATGAGGTAGACGACGCCCACCAATAACACCGGGAATGATACCTTCTTAGGAGCGATGCCCCCATGGGACGTAACTAAAACTATTTACACACTTTATTTTAAGCTGAAGTATTCCTTACAGAGCCCTCTCAGGACAATGCCTGACCTCAAGATGGCATCTGGATTTTGTTTGGACTGCACTTTCTCATCTCTCCAACTCAGATGCTTTATGACGACATTCTCTGATTGCACCTGATCATTATCCTGACAGTCAGAGCACTATGTACGATGCCCGCTGGAGCTGCTCGGTTCAGCTATAGAGGAGATCGGCCTTGGTTCATCCCCTCGGCTGTCACCTACCCAGCGGACATTGGGCCCAGTTTCTCCCCGTCTCCCTGTTTTTCTCCCACCCCTCCCCCTCCCCAGACAAATTTCTGTAACTTTGCTTTCTTTTTTCCTATGTTTGATTTTTCTCTTGGAACAAATGTAACTTGTAACCTGATCCTCATGTAAAGCGCTCTGATACCTCCATGAGTGTGCCCCTTGCCAAAGCACTCCTTCTCCCCCTAATGGGGAGGGTTTCAGCATTTATGCCCTGAAGTCTCAGAGACCCCTCTGAGAGAGTCCACAGCGATAAGGGAGTCATACATAGCGGAGGATTAGGAATTGCTCCTGTAACTCATGTATCTCATATAACTATGCTCCAGTAACTGATGTAACTATGCTTTGCAACAATTGCCCTTCCTCACGTAAAGCACTCCGATACTTCCAGGTCTAGCCAGCGCTATATAACAATTTTCAAATAAAGAATTAAAATGAAATAAACAAATAAAAGCCTACTGTGCCATGGTATACATAGTGGTAATGTTCCGGAAGTGGAAGCTTACTGTCCATGGTATACACACCAGTAATGCTCTGGAAGTGGAAGGGTAGTGTGCCATGGTACACACACCCGTAGTGCTCCGGAAGTGGAAGCGTTGTGTACATGGTATACACATGGGTAATGGTCTGGCAGTAAAAGCCTAGTGTGCCATGGTATCCGAACCGGTAATGCTCTGGAAGTGGAAGCGTAGTATGCCATCTTATACACACTGGTAATGCTCCGGAAGTGGAAGCGTAGTGTGCCATGGTATACACATTGGTAATACTCAAGAAGTAGAAGTCTATTGTACCATGGTATACACCGGTATTGCTCTAAAATTGGAAGCAGTGTCCATGATATACACACTGGTAATGCTCCGGAAGTGGAAGCGTAGTGTGCCATGGTATACAGATCGGTAATGCTCCGGAAGTGGAAGCATAGTGTGCCATGATGTACATACCGGTAATGATCCGGAAGTGGAAGCGTAGTGTGCCATGGTTTACACAACGGTAATGCTCCAAAAGGCTATCCGCAGAGTAGCAAAGACATGCTCAGATATTGCCTCTAGATTTGGGGAAGCAGAAGCAAGGATTTCTACTCTAGAGGATGACATGGCCAACCAGAGAAGAATCACAGATCTCATAAAGAGCCAGAGAGAAGACATTGTCTGGAAACTCACAGACCTTGAAAACAGAGCCCGTAGGAAGAATCTAAGAATTTGGGGGGGTCCAGGAAGGGACTGAAGGTTCGGACATTAGGCAGTTCATGGTCGAACTGTTTACTGACGCATTTCCCGAGGTCAAACAATGGGACTGGCAAACTGAAATCCAGCGGGCTCATCGTTTCCCGTTTAGGCAAAAGAGGCGCACTGGCCAAAAAGATAACAAACCTCGCGCCATTCTCATTTGTATAAATAATTTTCTGGCCCGAGAGAAGATATATGACCTGGCCCGGCCTGATAGGAAGCAGAGGGACAAGGGGTGTGAGTTTTTCGTTAGACCTGATTTGTGTCCTGCTACGGTTGAGCGGAGGAGGCAGCTCCGCCAGCTAATAACACAGTTTCAGTCTAAATGAGCTCAAGCCTTCTTGCTCTTTCCATCTAAACTGAAAAAAAAATTTCAGGGAAAAACCAGATTCTTTGTTTCTGAAATTAAAGCTCAAGATTTTTTGAACTCATTGTAGGGGGTAATGTTGCTCTACTACTTTGTCTTTTTCTTTGGATCCTCAATATGTTATGTGCAGCGAGGTTGTGTTTGAGCAGACAGGAGCATGAATCTTGTTTCTGTTTTTTGCTTCTTCTCATTTTTTGATGCTCTTTATCTCTGTTTTTTCTTTCCAGGTCTGAACACCTTACTGATATTAGCAGCCTGGTGGGTTCACCGGGGTTTTTTGTGTTTTATCCAGCTCCTCCATCACAAGGACATAGGTCCTGTTGCCTCACGAAGGGGGTTGTGGGTTGGGGAGGGCTCAGGTGGGTGGGGAGGGTGGCTTGGGGTTGGGGCTCCGGGGTGGGGTGGGCAGGGGGTTGCTGTTTACAGCTAGAAGGGTGGCTTAAATTTGTTTTGTACGTGTTTGGTGGATTTTGTTTATATGTGAAATAGATGGCACAAGTTAAGATTTGCTTAGACTCTTGGAATATATGTGGGCTTAATGACGGTAGGAAAAGAGCACTGCTTTCAAAAATGATTCCGCTCTACATATTGATTTACTCTGTCTACAAGAATGATCGGGCCTTCTTAGAATTCCAGGATTTGATTTAGTTGACTGTTCCCTGCAGACATCCACGATTAGAGGAGTTGCTATTCTAATGAAAAGGAGTATTGGTTTGTGCAGGAAAACTTCTCAAGATAATTCTGGGAGATGGACCATTACAGAGTTGATAATTAATGATAGACCTTTAACAATATCCACGGCATATGGCTCAAATTTAGATGACCCAGAAGTTTTCCACTATCTGAATGTAGAGCTGTCACTGTACTCTCATCCGATTTGCCTGTGTGGTGATATGAACATCAATTTGCCCGCAAACTTTAATATATCCTATGATCTAAGATATGGGGGCAAGAAGCCTAGGGTTTTTAGTGCACTTCAAGCCCTGATCCAAGAGCATTGCTTAACTGACACCTGGTTTTACCATAACAAGAATCAAGACGGCTTCACGTATTACTCGGCCCCCCATAACAAAATGGTCCGGCTGGATTACTTTTTTATGACGGATCAGTTAGCCAAGCATGTTTCCATTTCAGCCCCTCCTAGAATTTTATCAGACCACAATCCTCTGATTGTTGAGTGTCTGTTTCCCCAAATCTGTGGTCCTTCAAGTATCTAGATATTTGAAAGGAAACTTTTAATGGAACAATCTTATTTAGATCACATGAGGATATGGATACCTGAGTTTTTGAATATTAACAGGGGGACAGCATCAGGCACCACAGTCTGGGACACACTTAAGGCTGCTGTCCGCGGAGAGACGAAGAGCTTCTCTGCTTTTCACCGTAAGATGATTCAAGAACAAATCACCAATCGTATGGAAGAGCTCAGAGTAGCAGAACTTCAGTTAATAGATGCAATTAAGGATGGACAGGATACAGCTGAAAGCGAGGTATTGGTTGCCAAGACTAGATCTAGTGTGCGGGAGTTCTTTGGCCAGGACCTTGCTGCCAAATTTCTGCAGTTTCGCACTGAGATGTTTGAGTTGGGTGAAAAGTCTGGCCTGGTTCTGGCCAAGCGGCTCCAGCAGAGGAACTTGGTCAATCGTATTACCAAGATACAAGATCATTTAGGCCGGGTTCATGATACACCAGAGGGAGTTATGGGAGTCTTTCGAAATTTCTATCTTGCATTATACACTGAGGATAATGTTGGCTTAGATATAGAGGCTGAAGCAGGGACCTTTTTTCGGGACATTAATACTCTTCTTCTTACATCCCAACAAAATGAAGTTCTGTCTGCTCCTATAGAATGGGATGACGTCGAACATTTAGAGAAAAGGTGGGACATTCACCCACCTTTGGCCAATTGCGTGCTTTTATTTTTGAAAGCCACACCCCAAGGCCAATAGAACGTGTGGAACTTGAAAAACCACACGGAAAAGTTTCAGGGAAGTCTGGAGTGATTCCAAGAGGCCTCCCCATAGAGCACGGCATGCGCACTACACTAGCCTCGTTCTAATAAAGCACCTGAAAGAGAATCCACTAACAGGCTTGATTGTGTAAACACTTTTTCTTCTCTATCCAACCAGGTTAAAAAAGTGATACGTAAAAATCGGCACATGCTTAAAAAAGGGCAAACAAACCTTAGAAAAACCCTTGTTTGAATTCAAAAGTAGTCACGACCTCTGAGACAGTCTGGTCTATACCAGACCGAGTCCAATCCAGACTGTTAGACAGAACACCCTTTGGGGTCTCCCACCCGTACAAGGACATTATCCATGTGGCTCATGTGGCGCATGCGTACAGACCTCTAAGACGATTGATATTGGAACAGGAAAGCCCTGAGTGCTAAAACAGCACACAAATGGCAACAGTGAAAAACTCATATATTTGTTTACATGCTGCTGCTGCCTCAGGTACCTGTCAGGAATCAGGCTACATGTTCGGTGATGTGGAACATAATCTAATTCCTCAGTGCATGTCGTGTATAAAGAGTATCTCTCATTATTGAACAATTGCAGAGTATTCTGAAAGCTTGAGTTTTCCTGCCAACACAATTAAATCTTTGCCCCTTTTGTTTCTAGAAAGGGTAAATTTGCCTTCAAGGGAATTTGTTCAAACTATATTTTGTTTGATTGAAATTATTTCCAAAAAGGATCAGTTACTTATCCTTAAAATGAATCCATCAACAGTTTGATAATTCAGCACGAGCAATGCATCAACATATAACATGTAAACATGAAAACAAAAACACAAGGTGTATACGAAAAATATAATTTTATCAAAATAGCTCAATCAAAGAAATCAGCTACATATACAGATCAATAAGTAAATAAAATTAGGGCTGTAGGTACACATATAAGTAAATTACAGAGTGACACAACAGAACCTAAAAAGACACCTATCCCGAATCACATTGAACCAAACAAAAGAAAGGGATAAGGTGTAAAGTCGACGTTTCGGTTTCTCTGACGTTAGTTTGCTGAAACCATCCTCAGGACTGTTTTTAAGTTATGGTCTGTATAGAGATTGTTATCTGTAAATCAAAAGATAATTCACAATTACAATATAAAACTAAGTATTAACGCAACACCCTGGTGGAAAAGACATTTCAGACAATTCAGACAATTCACTACAAAGAAGACATGCTATGTACCAAGACTAACATTTTACACACACAAAAATATTTACAGAAAATCACTGTCAGTTTAAAAGTGCGATCATTTTGGAAAGAACATTTCATTAAACCATACAAATTAATTCAAGAGCGAAAGAAATTATTTGTAGTCATTTCTATTGGACATGTATCCAAGACCTTATCAACAAAGTCAACATATATATACAATTGCTTGAGATTTAGTATGCATGATTCTATTTGTAGTTTCACAGTAAGCGATTATCATATAACTCTTGATGTGTTATTGCAGATAGCCTGAGTTCTACTGCTTGGACCATTTATAGGGTCCATGATTAAAGTCCTTATTTTGCTGAATGACATAGACATTTACATCATACTTCAAGCCTCAAACAGAGTGACCTGTTACCCTAACTTGTATTTTAATACGGATGTTATGTGAGACCATGTGAAATAAAATAATTGAGTACCTGTACAACAGGAATGACTGCATCCCCTGGGTAACTGGTCGTCAAAAAATGACTTATCGAATCTAATAGAAAATAAGGGTTCAGTTACACGGTCTGTGTTTGAAGGTCAACATAGATCAAGGATATTTAGGTGAACACATACCTATTCGCTATTGAGTGGGGAGCTGTATTTGATAGTTCAGGCTTGCGACGGGTTGTCCCTCATCGACATTCACGTAAAAACAATAGGAGCAGAAAGAATCTGCAAAACGTAATAATCGATATTACTGGCTTTTTATCTATGTCTTAGTCAAGTGGCTCTATATCATATGTGGATAAGTCTTACCCGGTATGTATGAAGTTGTAGTATCAGATTATCCAACTAGAGCAAACATAGATAGGGGTCGATGATAAATGGAGCAGTTATCAATCCTGCATCACCTAACCCAGGTAGAAAAGAGACATATGTATATAATCAACTCGAGTTTGTCATAGGTCGGTGCCACAGCGTTAGTTAATACAAAGCGACTCGAGTTTGTCATAGGTCGGTGCCACAGCATTAGATAATATAAAGCGTCTGCTCAGCCAGCATATTTCTGAAATTGCCGCCTAATATTCTCTCGTATCAGGTTACATTGGGCTAGTTGTCTTTATCGGTACATCGCTTTAAAGGTTCAGGCGTGACCGATATACGGTCGTTCTAGACTCATTGTTGAAGTATAACGGTGTATCGACAGACATTTTTTAAAAGTCTGCGCAAGAGCGTAATATGCTATTTAAGATGACAGAGGCTGCAGAGAACTAGAGTACTCCAAAGTCCGGGAATTTACCATCAGTTTAGAAGTTACAGAGACAACGTTACGCGCTTTTTAAAAAAAATAACGGAGGCTGCAGGGAACATTTACGCATAACTGAGCCAAAATACTCTAAGTATTCAGAGCTATAATTGTTAGGCACAACCTTGTTTGAACGTTAGTGCATAAAAGGTTAGTTACGCATCGCGATTGAGCCTCGAGGTAATACGGGGGGGCTGAGTCCTAAACCAAACAAAGAGTGGCCACAATTCAACGCAATTCTTACCTAATATTCGGTGTGGAGCAAAATCAAAGCACGTCTCGTCTGTACGAACCAGCAAGTGGTGACTGATTACTCACTTGTATTTAAAGCTAAATTGTTTGGAAATAGAAAGAAGATTGTACTTGGCGGCCATCTTGGACTAGTCAAAGGGCTAGGAAGTTTATGGGTTTATTCACAGAACATCCGTTTCTTCTGAAATGTGTCAAATAAAATAGGAGATGATACCAGTTAGTTACATAAACCATATATAACATTGACATTTCCTATTTATTAAAAGAATGTATTAAGCACACATGAGTTCATTAAGACAGTTGGTTTTTCATAATATTCGAACTCCTTGCAGTCACAATATTGTTTTTTTTAAAAGGATCAACACTATTCACGTCAGGCATGCCAATGCATGCCACTCTGTTGCTGAGTTAAGGCCACATTTAACAGTGTCGGTAAGGCATATCAGTTTGCCTTCACGTATGGTTAGTATTTTGTCACTGTTATTCTGCCTTTTATTGGGTTTTATTACTTCCAAGACCCACCATATCATTTCAGTTTCCTTATGGCCCATTCTTAAAAAATGTTCCACTAAGGGAGCTGTCTCCTTTTTACAGCGAATGCGCGACTGATGTTGTAGAATGCGCTTTTTTATAGGCTGAATTGTTTTGCCTATATAGTGTAGAAGGCAAGGGCATTGAATGCAATAAACCACATTGGTGGTATTACAATTCGAAAAACTTTTGTTGGTGAACTTGATGTTGTTAATTGTGCAAGTTTTAACTGTTCTGGTAGTTGTACATGCAGTGCAATTATTGCATTTAAAGTGGCCAACCACTGGGCTTAGCTGCCTCATGTTATTCACAATATTTGCTGTGGAAGGATTTTCATACGCATGAATCAATCTATCTTGCAGGTTCGTACCTCTCTTGAAAGCAAATAGAGGCTTCTGCTTAAATTCAGGGAAAGAGTGTAGTAAATTCCACTGTTTCGAAATGATTTTTTTAATTGCATTTGAATGCGTTCCAAAGGTGGTTATGCAGACTATGTTGGTTTCATTGGAGCGTTCTTTTATTGTTAACAAGGCATCACGATCTTGGTACCATGCTCTTTTCATGGATTTTCTTAATAGTCTACCGGGATAACCCCGTGAAAACAGCTTATCTTTCAGTTTTTTTGCTTCTAGGAAGTAATCGTCCTTGTGTGTGCAGTTTCGCCGAAGGCGAAGAAACTGCCCAAAGGGTAGACCATCTTTCAACGCCTGAGGATGATGGCTAGTGTACTTTAGTAATGTATTTCTGGCCGTTTTCTTGGTGAATAAGGTGGTAAAGAGTTGTTTATTGGTATCCACCTTAATGTTAATGTCTTAGAAAGGCATTTCAGTGTTATTAAACTCAAGGGTAAACTGAAGATTGGGGTTTCTTGAATTCAACCATATGTGAAACTCCTTCAGTTGGTCAGCTGTACCTTCCCATATTAAAAACACGTCATCAATATAACGTAGCCATTTTAGAATCCTTGATGAAAAGGGGTTGGAGGAGTGCCAGATGTAATCATCCTCAAACTGCGCAACATAAATGTTGGCAATATCTGGGGCAAAAACTGCGCCCATGGCTACGCCTTTTTGTTGCTGGTAGAATGTGTTTTGGTATAAAAAGAAGTTTTCACAAAGAGGCAATCTTGTGCATTCTATGATGAAATCAGTGGGAACAGAGTGGGGTCTCGGTCGTGTTTCCAAGAGTTTATAGAGTAAATCTAGGACATCACTTTGTGGAATGTTTGTATATAAACTCTCTATGTCCATAGAGGCTAATATACTAGTTGTTGTATCAAAATGGAGTCCCTCAACTTCATTTATTACGGCCGTGGTGTCCCTGATGTATGTGGACCGTTCAATGGCAAATGGTCTTACAAAAAAGTCCGCATATTGTGCCAATGGTTTGAGGATTGAGTTACATCCCGAAACTATCGGGCGGCCAGGGGGATTGCTAAGATCTTTGTGCACCTTCGGGAGCATATATATCACTGGTATAGTTGGTGTTTTGTTAACCAGGAAAGATGACTCTTTTTCATTTAGCCAGCCTCCATTGAAGCCTATTTGGCTTAATTTAAAGATTTCAGTTGTTAGTCTTTTTGTCGGGTCACAGCTTAGTTTCTTATAATGAGCTGTGTTAGAAAGTTGTTTCATCATTTCCTCGTCATATTTAGATTTCTGCCATAGCACAATACCTCCACCCTTATCTGCCGGTTTCAGTAATGCATCTGGTAGAGTCTGGAGATTTCGTAGGGCTACTTGTTGTTCTCTTGGTAGATTAGATGTAAATCTGCGTGGTGTTTTAAAGAGGTTCTCTATTTCAAGTAGTGTGGCATTTTCAAAGGTGATGATGTCTTTGTTTATCATAGCATTGGGTGGATAAAAGGTGGAAGGATTTCTCAACCCTGTATAGCCAGGTTTGGGGTCAGATATGTTGTTTGAAAAGAAATTTTTCAACCTTACTGTTCGAAAAAAGCGATACAGTTCTAGCTTCGTTTGAAAGAGATCATTCCTGTAAGTTGGTACAAAACTTAGTCCATTTGAGAGAACTGTCATCTCTTGTTCCGATAATTGGTAGGATGACAGATTGAAAATGGGTATGGATAGATCTTGGTTTACCATTCGTAATACCGATTGCGGGTTTGTCGGAACCCCGGAGTGTATTGTTTCCGGTACCATCCCCGCTTCGGTGGCTGGTGTCTCCCTGGGGGTCTGGAGCCTCGCTGGCCCTGCCCTAAAAAAGGGGATTGATGGGATGTTGATGGTTCCTGATCGTTGTGGCGATAGTTCGAGTTGAAAGATCTGTCACCACCGGATTCAGAGCCACTTTCGGAAAATGTCACTCTTTTGGACGATTGATTATTGGGACCCTGTGTTGTAAAGAAGTCCTTTCTTAGATAAGGATATGTGTTTTCTTTATTATATCTCTTTATATCGTTTTGGAGTTTTTCTGTTTTTTTATGGGAATTGAATTCCTCAAACTCTCTGATGGTCTGTTGTACTTTGTCTAACAGGAGTTTGCTGTTAGTGATGGTGCTATCGCCAGAGATCTTTTTTTCTAAGGCTTCAATTTCTTTAGTTAGTTTTGTGATCTGTCTAAGAGCAGTTTCTATGCTTAACACCATCCAGGTGCGTGAGCATC
Organism: Lissotriton vulgaris; assembly: GCF_964263255.1. Taxonomy (NCBI): domain Eukaryota; kingdom Metazoa; phylum Chordata; class Amphibia; order Caudata; family Salamandridae; genus Lissotriton; species Lissotriton vulgaris. The sequence continues at coordinate 249,960,744 of NC_141687.1, forward strand.
GGTTGGCTGAAAAGCTAAAACCAGTCTTAAATTCCTCATCATCAATGAAAATTATTGGAACATTACGGATTTGTAAACCTGCCGGTATGATATTGGCGTTGAGACAACCCGTTAGGAATTTTGAATGCAATTCAGTGCGTACCAGTTTCTTTTTCAACCTTTCTAACTGGTTCAAGTCTGATTCATATGGTGCACTAGTGACTGGGCCTTTATTCCCTAAAAGAGAAGGGCCAGATGCAATTTTTAGCATGTATTCATCGCTATAAGCTAAGGTTTCAGCCTCAGACATTTATTGTTCAAATTCTTTGAACGAAAACACAAATAAAAGAAAGAAAACCACTGATTAAAGCGGCTCACACCAGACAGCCGTCTGTGCAAGATAAGTTTTAGAGGGAGTGAGCAACCCGGAATACCCTTGAGGGCTTGGGTAATGAAGTAGAAAGGGTAAATTTGCCTTCAAGGGAATTTGTTCAAACTATATTTTGTTTGATTGAAATTATTTCCAAAAAGGATCAGTTACTTATCCTTAAAATGAATCCATCAACAGTTTGATAATTCAGCACGAGCAATGCATCAACATATAACATGTAAACATGAAAACAAAAACACAAGGTGTATACGAAAAATATAATTTTATCAAAATAGCTCAATCAAAGAAATCAGCTACATATACAGATCAATAAGTAAATAAAATTAGGGCTGTAGGTACACATATAAGTAAATTACAGAGTGACACAACAGAACCTAAAAAGACACCTATCCCGAATCACATTGAACCAAACAAAAGAAAGGGATAAGGTGTAAAGTCGACGTTTCGGTTTCTCTGACGTTAGTTTGCTGAAACCATCCTCAGGACTGTTTTTAAGTTATGGTCTGTATAGAGATTGTTATCTGTAAATCAAAAGATAATTCACAATTACAATATAAAACTAAGTATTAACGCAACACCCTGGTGGAAAAGACATTTCAGACAATTCAGACAATTCACTACAAAGAAGACATGCTATGTACCAAGACTAACATTTTACACACACAAAAATATTTACAGAAAATCACTGTCAGTTTAAAAGTGCGATCATTTTGGAAAGAACATTTCATTAAACCATACAAATTAATTCAAGAGCGAAAGAAATTATTTGTAGTCATTTCTATTGGACATGTATCCAAGACCTTATCAACAAAGTCAACATATATATACAATTGCTTGAGATTTAGTATGCATGATTCTATTTGTAGTTTCACAGTAAGCGATTATCATATAACTCTTGATGTGTTATTGCAGATAGCCTGAGTTCTACTGCTTGGACCATTTATAGGGTCCATGATTAAAGTCCTTATTTTGCTGAATGACATAGACATTTACATCATACTTCAAGCCTCAAACAGAGTGACCTGTTACCCTAACTTGTATTTTAATACGGATGTTATGTGAGACCATGTGAAATAAAATAATTGAGTACCTGTACAACAGGAATGACTGCATCCCCTGGGTAACTGGTCGTCAAAAAATGACTTATCGAATCTAATAGAAAATAAGGGTTCAGTTACACGGTCTGTGTTTGAAGGTCAACATAGATCAAGGATATTTAGGTGAACACATACCTATTCGCTATTGAGTGGGGAGCTGTATTTGATAGTTCAGGCTTGCGACGGGTTGTCCCTCATCGACATTCACGTAAAAACAATAGGAGCAGAAAGAATCTGCAAAACGTAATAATCGATATTACTGGCTTTTTATCTATGTCTTAGTCAAGTGGCTCTATATCATATGTGGATAAGTCTTACCCGGTATGTATGAAGTTGTAGTATCAGATTATCCAACTAGAGCAAACATAGATAGGGGTCGATGATAAATGGAGCAGTTATCAATCCTGCATCACCTAACCCAGGTAGAAAAGAGACATATGTATATAATCAACTCGAGTTTGTCATAGGTCGGTGCCACAGCGTTAGTTAATACAAAGCGACTCGAGTTTGTCATAGGTCGGTGCCACAGCATTAGATAATATAAAGCGTCTGCTCAGCCAGCATATTTCTGAAATTGCCGCCTAATATTCTCTCGTATCAGGTTACATTGGGCTAGTTGTCTTTATCGGTACATCGCTTTAAAGGTTCACGCGTGACCGATATAAGGTCGTTCTAGACTCATTGTTGAAGTATAACGGTGTATCGACAGACATTTTTTAAAAGTCTGCGCAAGAGCGTAATATGCTATTTAAGATGACAGAGGCTGCAGAGAACTAGAGTACTCCAAAGTCCGGGAATTTACCATCAGTTTAGAAGTTACAGAGACAACGTTACGCGCTTTTTTAAAAAAATAACGGAGGCTGCAGGGAACATTTACGCATAACTGAGCCAAAATACTCTAAGTATTCAGAGCTATAATTGTTAGGCACAACCTTGTTTGAACGTTAGTGCATAAAAGGTTAGTTACGCATCGCGATTGAGCCTCGAGGTAATACGGGGGGGCTGAGTCCTAAACCAAACAAAGAGTGGCCACAATTCAACGCAATTCTTACCTAATATTCGGTGTGGAGCAAAATCAAAGCACGTCTCGTCTGTACGAACCAGCAAGTGGTGACTGATTACTCACTTGTATTTAAAGCTAAATTGTTTGGAAATAGAAAGAAGATTGTACTTGGCGGCCATCTTGGACTAGTCAAAGGGCTAGGAAGTTTATGGGTTTATTCACAGAACATCCGTTTCTTCTGAAATGTGTCAAATAAAATAGGAGATGATACCAGTTAGTTACATAAACCATATATAACATTGACATTTCCTATTTATTAAAAGAATGTATTAAGCACACATGAGTTCATTAAGACAGTTGGTTTTTCATAATATTCGAACTCCTTGCAGTCACAATATTGTTTTTTTTAAAAGGATCAACACTATTCACGTCAGGCATGCCAATGCATGCCACTCTGTTGCTGAGTTAAGGCCACATTTAACAGTGTCGGTAAGGCATATCAGTTTGCCTTCACGTATGGTTAGTATTTTGTCACTGTTATTCTGCCTTTTATTGGGTTTTATTACTTCCAAGACCCACCATATCATTTCAGTTTCCTTATGGCCCATTCTTAAAAAATGTTCCACTGAGGGAGCTGTCTCCTTTTTACAGCGAATGCGCGACTGATGTTGTAGAATGCGCTTTTTTATAGGCTGAATTGTTTTGCCTATATAGTGTAGAAGGCAAGGGCATTGAATGCAATAAACCACATTGGTGGTATTACAATTCGAAAAACTTTTGTTGGTGAACTTGATGTTGTTAATTGTGCAAGTTTTAACTGTTCTGGTAGTTGTACATGCAGTGCAATTATTGCATTTAAAGTGGCCAACCACTGGGCTTAGCTGCCTCATGTTATTCACAATATTTGCTGTGGAAGGATTTTCATACGCATGAATCAATCTATCTTGCAGGTTCGTACCTCTCTTGAAAGCAAATAGAGGCTTCTGCTTAAATTCAGGGAAAGAGTGTAGTAAATTCCACTGTTTCGAAATGATTTTTTTAATTGCATTTGAATGCGTTCCAAAGGTGGTTATGCAGACTATGTTGGTTTCATTGGAGCGTTCTTTTATTGTTAACAAGGCATCACGATCTTGGTACCATGCTCTTTTCATGGATTTTCTTAATAGTCTACCGGGATAACCCCGTGAAAACAGCTTATCTTTCAGTTTTTTTGCTTCTAGGAAGTAGTCGTCCTTGTGTGTGCAGTTTCGCCGAAGGCGAAGAAACTGCCCAAAGGGTAGACCATCTTTCAACGCCTGAGGATGATGGCTAGTGTACTTTAGTAATGTATTTCTGGCCGTTTTCTTGGTGAATAAGGTGGTAAAGAGTTGTTTATTGGTATCCACCTTAATGTTAATGTCTAAGAAAGGCATTTCAGTGTTATTAAACTCAAGGGTAAACTGAAGATTGGGGTTTCTTGAATTCAACCATATGTGAAACTCCTTCAGTTGGTCAGCTGTACCTTCCCATATTAAAAACACGTCATCAATATAACGTAGCCATTTTAGAATCCTTGATGAAAAGGGGTTGGAGGAGTGCCAGATGTAATCATCCTCAAACTGCGCAACATAAATGTTGGCAATATCTGGGGCAAAAACTGCGCCCATGGCTACGCCTTTTTGTTGCTGGTAGAATGTGTTTTGATATAAAAAGAAGTTTTCACAAAGAGGCAATCTTGTGCATTCTATGATGAAATCAGTGGGAACAGAGTGGGGTCTCGGTCGTGTTTCCAAGAGTTTATAGAGTAAATCTAGGACATCACTTTGTGGAATGTTTGTATATAAACTCTCTATGTCCATAGAGGCTAATATACTAGTTGTTGTATCAAAATGGAGTCCCTCAACTTCATTTATTACGGCCGTGGTGTCCCTGATGTATGTGGACCGTTCAATGGCAAATGGTCTTACAAAAAAGTCCGCATATTGTGCCAATGGTTTGAGGATTGAGTTACATCCCGAAACTATCGGGCGGCCAGGGGGATTGCTAAGATCTTTGTGCACCTTCGGGAGCATATATATCACTGGTATAGTTGGTGTTTTGTTAACCAGGAAAGATGACTCTTTTTCATTTAGCCAGCCTCCATTGAAGCCTATTTGGCTTAATTTAAAGATTTCAGTTGTTAGTCTTTTTGTCGGGTCACAGCTTAGTTTCTTATAATGAGCTGTGTTAGAAAGTTGTTTCATCATTTCCTCGTCATATTTAGATTTCTGCCATAGCACAATACCTCCACCCTTATCTGCCGGTTTCAGTAATGCATCTGGTAGAGTCTGGAGATTTCGTAGGGCTACTTGTTGTTCTCTTGGTAGATTAGATGTAAATCTGCGTGGTGTTTTAAAGAGGTTCTCTATTTCAAGTAGTGTGGCATTTTCAAAGGTGATGATGTCTTTGTTTATCATAGCATTGGGTGGATAAAAGGTGGAAGGATTTCTCAACCCTGTATAGCCAGGTTTGGGGTCAGATATGTTGTTTGAAAAGAAATTTTTCAACCTTACTGTTCGAAAAAAGCGATACAGTTCTAGCTTCGTTTGAAAGAGATCATTCCTGTAAGTTGGTACAAAACTTAGTCCATTTGAGAGAACTGTCATCTCTTGTTCCGATAATTGGTAGGATGACAGATTGAAAATGGGTATGGATAGATCTTGGTTTACCATTCGTAATACCGATTGCGGGTTTGTCGGAACCCCGGAGTGTATTGTTTCCGGTACCATCCCCGCTTCGGTGACTGCCGCGGGCTGCCTTAATCCTTACCTTCCCCATTATGATTTAGGGCGTTTGTTACATTGTTTCCCGCTTTATGTTGGAAAGACAAGACTTAGCGTCCTTGCCGGTGTTCTATGAGCCGCTGCACCCCGTGCTTGATCGGCCCCCCTGTGTTTGTGCGCATGCGCACTAACATTGCGCATGCGCATTTGATTTTTCATGACGTGTACACTACGTAGCCATAATTCACTGCTTCCCCTTTCTCGGCGCAGATTCGTCGCAGACCAATCACAAGTCTTTATGACAGTCCATCCAATCAGCGGTTGCTCATATTTTGTATCACTCTGATGTAACCAATTATCGAATGATGTGGTGTATATAATAGCGTGACGTTCTTGAAATTTTCCTTTTCCGCAGCTCGTCGGTGAGTAAAGTCTTGCATCTGTACTTATTTACTTTACTTTAATTTGCGTTATGTTATGCTTGATTCTTCCAGCGTGCGATTTGAAAGTAAATGCTCCGAGATTATGTACGTTATGCTATGCTTGCTTCTTCCAGCGTGCGATTTGAAAGTAATGCTCCAAGGCCTTCAGCAATGTACAATCCCTCGTGTTTCTTAATATTGGAGGCATCCATGTTTTTTCGAAATTTTATGCAATGTACATTTCCACGTGTTTGTTAATATGACAGCCACTAATGTGTTTTCAAATGTGCTAAACATTTTGCTAATGGTGGTCAACTAGAGGCCATTTTCGGGGGGGCTATGAAAACCTTTCGGGGGGGCTGAACTTTAAACAGTAGGCAGAGTGGGGCTGCAGGGGCTCTTAGAAGGGGTTGCAAGGCCTAATTACCAAACGAATGGTCTGTTAAAGACCCGTTCTGTCTCAGCCCGGGCTGCCACAGCCACACACGACAGTGGAAGGGGGGTGGGGGGTCGGCTGAAGCCCGGTGAGTTCAATGGGTGTTGCGCGTGATCGAACGTTACTCCAAAGCCCGCCATGGGCGTGGCCATGGGTGGCTTGCTTGTTTTTTTCCTAAACTTTCCATTAATAATCATGTTTTAACCACATTGCATAGCACATGCTGCGTGCGATTTGAAACTAATGCTCCGAGTCCTTCAGCAATGTACAAACCCCCGTGTTTCTTAATATTGGTGGCATCCATGTATTTTCGAAATTTTATGCAATGTACATTTCCACGTGTTTGTTAATATGACAGCCACTAATGTGTTTTCGAATGTGCTAAACATTTTGCTAATGGTGGTCAACTAGAGGCAATTTTCGGGGGGGCTATGAAAACCTTTCGGGGGGGCTGAACTTTAAACAATAGGCAGAGTGGGGCTGCAGGGGCTCTTAGAAGGGGTTGCAAGGCCTAATTACCAATCGAATGGTCTGTTAAAGACCCGTTCAACGTTCGGGTGAGGTTCCGTGTGTGCCTGGGATCTGTCTCAGCCCGGGCTCCCACAGCCACACACGACGGTGGGAGGGGGGTGGGGGGTCGGCTGAAGCCCGGTGAGTTCAATGGGTGTTGCGCGTGATCGAACGTTACTCCAAAGCCCGCCATGGGCGTGGCCGTGGGTAGCTTGCTTGTTTTTTTCCTAAACTTTCCATTAATAATCATGTTTTACCCCACATTGCATAGCACATGCTGCGTGCGATTTGAAACTAATGCTCCGAGTCCTTCAGCATTGTACAAACCCCTGTGTTTCTTAATATTGGTGGCATCCATGTATTTTCGAAATTTTATGCAATGTACATTTCCACGTGTTTGTTAATATGACATCCACTAATGTGTTTTCGAATGTGCTAAACATTTTCCTAGTGGTGGTCAACTAGAGGCAATTTTCGGGGGGGCTATGAAAACCTTTCGGGGGGCCTGAACTTTAAACAGTAGGCAGAGTGGGGCTGCAGGGGCTCTTAGAAGGGGTTGCAAGGCCTAATTACCAATCGAATGGTCTTTTAAAGACCCGTTCAACGTTCGGGTGAGGTTCCGTGTGTGCCTGGGATCTGTCTCAGCCCGGGCTGCCACAGCCACACACGACGGTGGGAGGGGGGGGCTGAAGCCCGGTGAGTTCAATGGGTGTCTCGCGTGATCGAACGCTACTCCAAAGCCCGCCATGGGCGTGGCCGTGGGTGGCTTGCTTGTTTTTTTCCTAAACTCTCCATTAATAATCATGTTTTAACCACATTGCATAGCACATGCTGTGTGCGATTTGAAACTAATGCACCAAGTCCTTCAGCAATGTACAAACCCCCGTGTTTCTTAATATTGGTGGCATCCATGTATTTTCGAAATTTTATGCAATGTACATTTCCACGTGTTTGTTAATATGACAGCCACTAATGTGTTTTCGAATGTGCTAAACATTTTGCTAATGGTGGTCAACTAGAGGCAATTTTCGGGGGGGGGGCTATGAAAACCTTTCGGGGGGGGCTGAACTTTAAACAGTAGGCAGAGTGGGGCTGCAGGGGCTCTTAGAAGGGGTTGCAAGGCCTAATTAACAATCGAATGGTGTTTTAAAGACCCGTTCAACGTTCGGGTGAGGTTCCGTGTGTGCAGGGGATCTGTCTCAGCCCGGGCTGCCACAGCCACACACGACGGTGGGAGGGGGTTGGGGGGTCGGCTGAAGCCCGGTGAGTTCAATGGGTGTTGCGCGTGATCAAACGTTACTCCAAAGCCAGCCATGGGCGTGGCCGTGGGTGGCTTGCTTGTTTTTTTCCTAAACTTTCCATTAATAATCATGTTTTAACCACATTGCATAGCACATGCTGTGTGCGATTTGAAACTAATGCTCCGAGTCCTTCAGCAATGTACAAACCCCCGTGTTTCTTAATATTGGTGGCATCCATGTATTTTCGAAATTTTATGCAATGTACATTTCCACGTGTTTGTTAATATGACAGCCACTAATGTGTTTTCGAATGTGCTAAACATTTTGCTAATGGTGGTCAACTAGAGGCAATTTTCGGGGGGGGGGCTATGAAAACCTTTCGGGGGGGCTGAGCTTTAAACAGTAGGCAGAGTGGGGCTGCAGGGGCTCTTAGAAGGGGTTGCAAGGCCTTATTAACAATCAAATGGTCTTTTAAAGACCCGTTCAACGTTCGGGTGAGGTTCCGTGTGTGCCTGGGATCTGTCTCAGCCCGGGCTGCCACAGCCACACACGACGGTGGGAGGGGGGTGGGTAGTCGGCTGAAGCCCGGTGAGTTCAATGGGTGTTGCGCGTGATCGAACGTTACTCCAAAGCCCGCCATGGGCGTGGCCGTGGGTGGCTTGCTTGTTTTTTTCCTAAACTTTCCATTAATAATCATGTTTTAACCACATTGCATAGCACATGCTGTGTGCGGTTTGAAACGAATGCTCCGAGTCCTTCAGCAATGTACAAACCCCCGTGTTTCTTAATATTGGTGGCATCCATGTATTTTCGAAATTTTATGAAATGTACATTTCCACGTGTTTGTTAATATGACAGCCACTAATGTGTTTTCGAATGTGCTAAACATTTTGCTAATGGTGGTCAACTAGAGGCAATTTTCGGGGGGGGTGCTATGAAAACCTTTCGGGGGGGGCTGAACTTTAAACAGTAGGCAGAGTGGGGCTGCAGGGGCTCTTAGAAGGGGTTGCAAGGCCTAATTAACAATCGAATGGTCTTTTAAAGACCCGTTCAACGTTCGGGTGAGGTTCCGTGTGTGCCTGGGATCTGTCTCAGCCCGGGCTGCCACAGCCACACACGACGGTGGGAGGGGGGTGGGGGGTCGGCTGAAGCCCAGTGAGTTCAATGGGTGTTGCGCATGATCGAACGTTACTCCAAAGCCCGCCATGGGCGTGGCCGTGGGTGGCTTGCTTGTTTTTTTCCTAAACTTTCCATTAATAATCATGTTTTAACCACATTGCATAGCACATGCTGCGTGCGATTTGAAACTAATGCTCCGAGTCCTTCATCAATGTACAATCCCTCGTGTTTCTTAATATTGGAGACATCCATCTTTTTTCGAACTTTTATGCAATGTACATTTCCACGTGTTTGTTAATATGACAGCCACTAATGTGTTTTCGAACGTGCTACGCATGTGCAAAACATTTTGCTAATGGAGGGCAAATACAGTCAATTTTCGGGGGGGTTTAAGAAAACATTTCGGGGGGGCTGAACTCTAAGCAGTAGGCAGAGTGGGGCTGCAGGGGCTCTTAGAAGGGGTTGCAAGGCCTAATTACCAATCGAATGGTCTGTTAAAGACCCGTTCAACGTTCGGGTGAGGTTCCGTGTGTGCCTGGGATCTGTCTCAGCCCGGGCTGCCACAGCCACACACGACGGTGGGAGGGTGGTGGGGGGTCGGCTGAAGCCCGGTGAGTTCAATGGGTGTTGCGCGTGATCGAACGTTACTCCAAAGCCCGCCATGGGCGTGGCCGTGGGTAGCTTGCTTGTTTTTTTCTTAAACTTTCCATTAATAATCATGTTTTACCCCACATTGCATAGCACATGCTGCGTGCGATTTGAAACTAATGCTCCGAGTCCTTCAGCAATGTTCAAACCCCCGTGTTTCTTAATATTGGTGGCATCCATGTATTTTCGAAATTTTATGCAATGTACATTTCCACGTGTTTGTTAATATGACATCCACTAATGTGTTTTCGAATGTGCTAAACATTTTGCTAGTGGTGGTCAACTAGAGGCAATTTTCGGGGGGGCTATGAAAACCTTTCGGGGGGCCTGAACTTTAAACAGTAGGCAGAGTGGGGCTGCAGGGGCTCTTAGAAGGGGTTGCAAGGCCTAATTACCAATCGAATGGTCTTTTAAAGACCCGTTCAACGTTCGGGTGAGGTTCCGTGTGTGCCTGGGATCTGTCTCAGCCCGGGCTGCCACAGCCACACACGACGGTGGGAGGGGGGGGGTGAAGCCCGGTGAGTTCAATGGGTGTCTCGCGTGATCGAACGTTACTCCAAAGCCCGCCATGGGCGTGGCCGTGGGTGGCTTGCTTGTTTTTTTCCTAAACTTTCCATTAATAATCATGTTTTAACCACATTGCATAGCACATGCTGTGTGCGATTTGAAACTAATGCACCAAGTCCTTCAGCAATGTACAAACCCCCGTGTTCCTTAATATTGGTGGCATCCATGTATTTTCGAAATTTAATGCAATGTACATTTCCACGTGTTTGTTAATATGACAGCCACTAATGTGTTTTCGAATGTGCTAAACATTTTGCTAATGGTGGTCAACTAGAGGCAATTTTCGGGGGGGGGGCTATGAAAACCTTTCGGGGGGGCTGAACTTTAAACAGTAGGCAGAGTGGGGCTGCAGGGGCTCTTAGAAGGGGTTGCAAGGCCTAATTAACAATCGAATGGTGTTTTAAAGACCCGTTCAACGTTCGGGTGAGGTTCTGTGTGTGCAGGGGATCTGTCTCAGCCCGGGCTGCCACAGCCACACACGACGGTGGGAGGGGGTTGGTGGTCGACTGAAGCCCGGTGAGTTCAATGGGTGTTGCGCGTGATCGAACGTTACTCCAAAGCCAGCCATGGGCGTGGCCGTGGGTGGCTTGCTTGTTTTTTTCCTAAACTTTCCATTAATAATCATGTTTTAACCACATTGCATAGCACATGCTGTGTGCGATTTGAAACTAATGCTCCGAGTCCTTCAGCAATGTACAAACCCCCGTGTTTCTTAATATTGGTGGCATCCATGTATTTTCTAAATGTTATGCAATGCACATTTCCACGTGTTTGTTAATATGACAGCCACTAATGTGTTTCCGAATGTGCTAAACATTTTGATAATGGTGGTCAACTAGAGGCAATTTTCGGGGGGGGGGGGGGCTATGAAAACCTTTCGGGTGGGCTGAGCTTTAAACAGTAGGCAGAGTGGGGCTGCAGGGGCTCTTAGAAGGGGTTGCAAGGCCTTATTAACAATCGAATGGTCTTTTAAAGACCCGTTCAACGTTCGGGTGAGGTTCCGTGTGTGCCTGGGATCTGTCTCAGCCCGGGCTGCCACAGCCACACACGACGGTGGGAGGGGGTGGGGGGTCGGCTGAAGCCCAGTGAGTTCAACGGGTGTTGCGCGTGATCGAACGTTACTCCAAAGCCCGCCATGGGCGTGGCCGTGGGTGGCTTGCTTGTTTTTTTCCTAAACTTTCCATTAATAATCATGTTTTAACCACATTGCATAGCACATGCTGCGTGCGATTTGAAACTAATGCTCCGAGTCCTTCATCAATGTACAATCCCTCGTGTTTCTTAATATTGGAGGCATCCATCTTTTTTCGAACTTTTATGCAATGTACATTTCCACGTGTTTGTTAATATGACAGCCACTAATGTGTTTTCGAACGTGCTACGCATGTGCTAAACATTTTGCTAATGGAGGGCAAATACAGTCAATTTTCGGGGGGGTTTAAGAAAACATTTCGGGGGGGCTGAACTCTAAGCAGTAGGCAGAGTGGGGCTGCAGGGGCTCTTAGAAGGGGTTGCAAGGCCTAATTACCAATCGAATGGTCTGTTAAAGACCCGTTCAACGTTCGGGTGAGGTTCCGTGTGTGCCTGGGATCTGTCTCAGCCCGGGCTGCCACAGCCACACACGACGGTGGGAGGGGGTTGGGGGGTCGGCTGAAGCCCGGTGAGTTTAATGGGTGTTGCGCGTGATCGAACGTTACTCCAAAGCCCGCCATGGGCGTGGCCGTGGGTGGCTTGCTTGTTTTTTTCCTAACCTTTCCATTAATAATCATGTTTTAACCACATTGCATAGCACATGCTGTGTGCGATTTGAAACTAATGCACCAAGTCCTTCAGCAATGTACAAACCCCCGTGTTTCTTAATATTGGTGGCATCCATGTATTTTCGAAATTTTATGCAATGTACATTTCCACGTGTTTGTTAATATGACAGCCACTAATGTGTTTTCGAATGTGCTAAACATTTTGCTAATGGTGGTCAACTAGAGGCAATTTTCGGGGGGGGGCTATGAAAACTTTTCGGGGGGGGCTGAACTTTAAACAGTAGGCAGAGTGGGGCTGCAGGGGCTCTTAGAAGGGGTTGCAAGGCCTAATTAACAATCGAATGGTGTTTTAAAGACCCGTTCAACGTTCGGGTGAGGTTCCGTGTGTGCAGGGGATCTGTCTCAGCCCGGGCTGCCACAGCCACACACGACGGTGGGAGGGGGGTGGGGGGTCGGCTGAAGCCCAGTGAGTTCAATGGGTGTTGCGCGTGATCGAACGTTACTCCAAAGCCCGCCATGGGCGTGGCCGTGGGTGGCTTGCTTGTTTTTTTCCTAAACTTTCCATTAATAATCATGTTTTAACCACATTGCATAGCACATGCTGCGTGCGATTTGAAACTAATGCTCCGAGTCCTTCATCAATGTACAATCCCTCGTGTTTCTTAATATTGGAGGCATCCATCTTTTTTCGAACTTTTATGCAATGTACATTTCCACGTGTTTGTTAATATGACAGCCACTAATGTGTTTTCGAACGTGCTACGCATGTGCTAAACATTTTGCTAATGGAGGGCAAATACAGTCAATTTTCGGGGGGGTTTAAGAAAACATTTCGGGGGGGCTGAACTCTAAGCAGTAGGCAGAGTGGGGCTGCAGGGGCTCTTAGAAGGGGTTGCAAGGCCTAATTACCAATCGAATGGTCTGTTAAAGACCCGTTCAACGTTCGGGTGAGGTTCCGTGTGTGCCTGGGATCTGTCTCAGCCCGGGCTGCCACAGCCACACACGACGGTGGGAGGGGGTTGGGGGGTCGGCTGAAGCCCGGTGAGTTTAATGGGTGTTGCGCGTGATCGAACGTTACTCCAAAGCCCGCCATGGGCGTGGCCGTGGGTAGCTTGCTTGTTTTTTTCCTAAACTCTCCATCAATAATCATGTTTTACCCCACATTGCATAGCACATGCTGCGTGCGATTTGAAACTAATGCTCCGAGTCCTTCAGCAATGTACAAACCCCCGTGTTTCTTAATATTGGTGGCATCCATGTATTTTCGAAATTTTATGCAATGTACATTTCCACGTGTTTGTTAATATGACATCCACTAATGTGTTTTCGAATGTGCTAAACATTTTGCTAGTGGTGGTCAACTAGAGGCAATTTTCGGGGGGGCTATGAAAACCTTTCGGGGGGCCTGAACTTTAAACAGTAGGCAGAGTGGGGCTGCAGGGGCTCTTAGAAGGGGTTGAAAGGCCTAATTACCAATCGAATGGTCTTTTAAAGACCCGTTCAACGTTCGGGTGAGGTTCTGTGTGTGCCTGGGATCTGTCTCAGCCCGGGCTGCCACAGCCACACACGACGGTGGGAGGGGGGGGGGGGCTGAAGCCCGGTGAGTTTAATGGGTGTCTCGCGTGATCGAACGTTACTCCAAAGCCCGCCATGGGCGTGGCCGTGGGTGGCTTGCTTGTTTTTTTCCTAAACTTTCCATTAATAATCATGTTTTAACCACATTGCATAGCACATGCTGTGTGCGATTTGAAACTAATGCACCAAGTCCTTCAGCAATGTACAACCCCCCGTGTTTCTTAATATTGGTGGCATCCATGTATTTTCGAAATTTTATGCAATGTACATTTCCACGTGTTTGTTAATATGACAGCCACTAATGTGTTTTCGAATGTGCTAAACATTTTGCTAATGGTGGTCAACTAGAGGCAATTTTCGGGGGGGGGCTATGAAAACCTTTTGGGGGGGGCTGAACTTTAAACAGTAGGCAGAGTGGGGCTGCAGGGGCTCTTAGAAGGGGTTGCAAGGCCTAATTACCAATCGAATGGTGTTTTAAAGACCCGTTCAACGTTCGGGGGAGGTTCCGTGTGTGCAGGGGATCTGTCTCAGCCCGGGCTGCCACAGCCACACACGACGGTGGGAGGGGGTTGGGGGGTCGACTGAAGCCCGGTGAGTTCAATGGGTGTTGCGCGTGATCGAACGTTACTCCAAAGCCAGCCATGGGAGTGGCCGTGGGTGGCTTGCTTGTTTTTTTCCTAAACTTTCCATTAATAATCATGTTTTAACCACATTGCATAGCACATGCTGTGTGCGATTTGAAACTAATGCTCCGAGTCCTTCAGCAATGTACAAACCCCCGTGTTTCTTAATATTGGTGGCATCCATGTATTTTCGAAATTTTATGCAATGTACATTTCCACGTGTTTGTTAATATGACAGCCACTAATGTGTTTTCGAATGTGCTAAACATTTTGCTAATGGTGGTCAACTAGAGGCAATTTTCGGGGGGGGGCTATGAAAAACTTTTCGGGGGGGCTGAGCTTTAAACAGTAGGCAGAGTGGGGCTGCAGGGGCTCTTAGAAGGGGTTGCAAGGCCTTATTAACAATCGAATGGTCTTTTAAAGACCCGTTCAACGTTCGGGTGAGGTTCCGTGTGTGCCTGGGATCTGTCTCAGCCCGGGCTGCCACAGCCACACACGACGGTGGGAGGGGGGTGGGTAGTCGGCTGAAGCCCGGTGAGTTCAATGGGTGTTGCGCGTGATCGAACGTTACTCCAAAGCCCGCCATGGGCGTGGCCGTGGGTGGCTTGCTTGTTTTTTTCCTAAACTTTCCATTAATAATCATGTTTTAACCACATTGCATAGCACATGCTGTGTGCGGTTTGAAACTAATGCTCCGAGTCCTTCAGCAATGTACAAACCCCCGTGTTTCTTAATATTGGTGGCATCCATGTATTTTCGAAATTTTATGCAATGTACATTTCCACGTGTTTGTTAATATGACAGCCACTAATGTGTTTTCGAATGTGCTAAACATTTTGCTAATGGTGTTCAACTAGAGGCAATTATCGGGGGGGGGCTATGAAAACCTTTCGGGGGGGGCTGAACTTTAAACAGTAGGCAGAGTGGGGCTGCAGGGGCTCTTAGAAGGGGTTGCAAGGCCTAATTAACAATCGAATGGTCTTTTAAAGACCCGTTCAACGTTCGGGTGAGGTTCCGTGTGTGCCTGGGATCTGTCTCAGCCCGGGCTGCCACAGCCACACACGACGGTGGGAGGGGGGTCGGCTGAAGCCCAGTGAGTTCAATGGGTGTTGCGCATGATCGAACGTTACTCCAAAGCCCGCCATGGGCGTGGCCGTGGGTGGCTTGCTTGTTTTTTTCCTAAACTTTCCATTAATAATCATGTTTTAACCACATTGCATAGCACATGCTGCGTGCGATTTGAAACTAATGCTCCGAGTCCTTCATCAATGTACAATCCCTCGTGTTTCTTAATATTGGAGGCATCCATCTTTTTTCGAACTTTTATGCAATGTACATTTCCACGTGTTTGTTAATATGACAGCCACTAATGTGTTTTCGAACGTGCTACGCATGTGCTAAACATTTTGCTAATGGAGGGCAAATACAGTCATTTTTCGGGGGGGTTTAAGAAAACATTTCGGGGGGGATGAACTCTAAGCAGTAGGCACAGTGGGGCTGCAGGGGCTCTTAGAAGGGGTGCAAGGCCTAATTAACAATCGAATGGTCTTTTAAAGACCCCGTTCAACGTTCGGGTGAGGCTCCGTGTGTGCCTGGGATCTGTCTCAGCCCGGGCTGCCACAGCCACACACGACGGTGGGGAGGGGGGGAGGGGGGGGCTGAAGCCCGGTGAGTTCAATGGGTGTTGCGCGTGATCGAACGTTACTCCAAAGCCCACCATGGGCGTGGCCGTGGGTGGCTTGCTTGTTTTTTTCCTAAACTTTCCATTAATAATCATGTTTTAACCACATTGCATAGCACATGCTGTGTGCGATTTGAAACTAATGCACCAAGTCCTTCAGCAATGTACAAACCCCCGTGTTTCTTAATATTGGTGGTATCCATGTATTTTCGAAATTTTATGCAATGTACATTTCCACGTGTTTGTTAATATGACAGCCACTAATGTGTTTTCGAATGTGCTAAACATTTTGCTAATGGTGGTCAACTAGAGGCAATTTTCGGGGGGCGGGGGCTATGAAAACCTTTCGGGGGGGCTGAACTTTAAACAGTAGGCAGAGTGGGGCTGCAGGGGCTCTTAGAAGGGGTTGCAAGGCCTAATTAACAATCGAATGGTCTTTTAAAGACCCGTTCAACGTTCGGGTGAGGCTCCGTGTGTGCCTGGGATCTGTCTCAGCCCGGGCTGCCACAGCCACACACGACGTCGGGGGGGGGGGGGGGGCTGAAGCCTGGTGAGTTCAATGGGTGTTGCGCGTGATCGAATATTACTCCAAAGCCCGCCGTGGGTGGCTTGCTTGTTTTTTTCCTAAACTTTCCATTAATAATCATGTTTTAACCACATTGCATAGCACATGCAGCGTGCGATTTCAAACTAATGCTCCGAGTCCTTCAGCAATGTACAACCCCCCGTGTTTCTTAATATTGGTGGCATCCATGTATTTTCGAAATTTTATGCAATGTACATTTCCACGTGTTTGTTAATATGACAGCCACTAATGTGTTTTCGAATGTGCTAAACATTTTGCTAATGGTGGTCAACTAGAGGCAATTTTCGGGGGGCGGGGGCTATGAAAACCTTTCGGGGGGGCTGAGCTTTAAACAGTAGGCAGAGTGGGGCTGCAGGGGCTCTTAGAAGGGGTTTCAAGGCCTTATTAACAATCGAATGGTCTTTTAAAGACTCGTTCAACGTTCGGGTGAGGTTCCGTGTGTGCCTGGGATCTGTCTCAGCCCGGGCTGCCACAGCCACACACGACGGTGGGAGGGGGGTGGGTGGTCGGCTGAAGCCCGGTGAGTTCAATGGGTGTTGCGCGTGATCGGAAGTTACTCCAAAGCCCGCCATGGGCGTGGCCGTGGGTGGCTTGCTTGTTTTTTTCCTAAACTTTCCATTAATAATCATGTTTTAACCACATTGCATAGCACATGCTGCGTGCGATTTGAAACTAATGCTCCAAGTCCTTCATCAATGTACAATCCCTCGTGTTTCTTAATATTGGAGGCATCCATCTTTTTTCGAAATTTTATGCAATGTACATTTCCACGTGTTTGTTAATATGACAGCCACTAATGTGTTTTCAAACGTGCTACGCATGTGCTAAACATTTTGCTAATGGAGGGCAAATACAGTCAATTTTCGGGGGGGTTTAAGAAAACATTTCGGGGGGGCTGAACTCTCAGCAGTAGGCACAGTGGGGCTGCAGGGGCTCTTAGAAGGGGTGCAAGGCCTAATTAACAATCGAATGGTCTTTTAAAGACCCCGTTCAACGTTCGGGTGAGGCTCCGTGTGTGCCTGGGATCTGTCTCAGCCCGGGCTGCCACAGCCACACACGACGGTGGGAGGGGGTGAGGGGGGGCTGAAGCCCGGTGAGTTCAATGGGTGTTGCGCGTGATCGAATATTATTCCAAAGCCCGCCGTGGGTGGCTTGCTTGTTTTTTTCCTAAACTTTCCATTAATAATCATGTTTTAACCACATTGCATAGCACATGCAGCGTGCGATTTCAAACTAATGCTCCGAGTCCTTCAGCAATGTACAATCCCTCGTGTTTCTTAATATTGGAGGCATCCATGTTTTTTCGAAATTTTATGCAATGTACATTTTCACGTGTTTGTTAATATGACAGCCACTAATGTGTTTTCTAACGTGCTACGCATGTGCTTACCATTTTGCTAATGGAGCACAACTAGAGTCAATTTTCGGGGGGGTTTACGAAAACATTTCTGGAGGGCTGAACTTTAAGCAGTAGGCAGAGTGGTGCTGCAGGGGCTCTTAGAATGGGTGCAAGGCCTAATTAACATTCGAATGGTCTTTTAAAGACCAGTTCAACGTTCGGGTGCGGCTGTGTGTGTGCCCGGGGTCTGTCTCTGCTCGGGCTTCCACAGCCACACACGACTGGGGGGGTGGCTGAAGCCCGGTGAGTTCAATGGGTGTTGCGCGTGATCGAACGTTACTCCAAAGGCTGCCATGGGCGTGGCCGTGGGTGGCTTGCCTGTTTTTTTCCTAAAATTTCTAATAATAATCATGTTTTAACCCCATTGCATAGCACATGCAGCGTGCGATGTAAATTTCCACGTGTTTCTCAAAATTGGAGGCACCCATGTTTTTTCAAGGTCCTGAAATATTCGTCTGGAGGGCGTCTCAATGCTTAAAAGTTTTGGATCGGGGGGTCAGAATCTGAGATTTTTTAGACCTGTGCTGTAATCTGTCTCTGTCCAATCGATTCGACGTAGAAACACACCCATGTGTTTTTGTATCAGTGCTACGCACTCAGTCTCTATGGCCAATGTCCTCCAAATAATTTTTCTCAGTGTTACCTTGCATTGTAATGTAATGCTGTGATTCTTGCTCCACGTTTCTTGTACTTTAGTGTGTAGTGCAACCCTACCTTGTTTTCACCATCACTTAAGTGTGTATTGCAACCAACCATTTGTTTAATGTAATTGTGGTGTTATGTTTTTTTTCTTCCCTCTTAAAATGTGATGAAACCCTTTGTGTATGAAAGTTGTTGGTGAGCATGACACCATCATTGTTGAACGTGTTCTTAAGAGTTATAATAATTTTTTTTCCACTATTTTTTGTAGGTCGCACTCCCACCTCTGCGTCTGCGGCCCATTGTTTCCTTCGCTTCTGTCCACTCCACTGTGTAGTCCAACCCTGCCTTCTTTTTACTTCGACTGTGTCCTGCTACTCACCTTTGTCTTCTTTAAAGTTGGCGAGTATTTTTTGGCCTTCCGTTTACAAATTTCATGAAACCCCAATGTTTGTGAAATTGAATTTGATGCATGAGTTGTTCACGAACACAGTCATTATCCAACATGTGCACATTAAATGGTCAATTTAACGAGTCATAATTGTTCAAAACTTTCTCCAACTTTACCTAGGTCGCAGTCACAGCCCTGCTTACAGTCTTCAGTCCAACCCTTGCTTCGGGTCTCTTCCACTTCAGTCTGTAGTCCATCCCTTGCTTTTTTTCACAGACTTCACTGTGTACTGCAACCCACTCTTGTGTTTCTTATACTTGGTGAGTGTTGTTGTCACTGCCCTTTGACCATGCGATTCAAACCCATAGTTTTATTAAGTCTTCAGAGCCATGATTTTCAAAGTATTCTTAGGCGTTACACTGATTGTCATTACTGGTTGAATGAAGTGTGTTATTGTCATTTTTTGCCTGCCGTGTGCGAAAGTCATGAATTTTAAATGCTTTTGCAAATTTTTTGGAACCATCATTTGGAGAGTACGTTTTGGCTTCTCCCTAAATGTCCTTATGCATGCCATGACGCCAGCAAAGTTACTCACTACTCAAGAAGTATGTTGTCTTTTGAATGGTAGTCTTGTCCATAGAGGTATGCTGAAAGTGAACAATGTTGTGCCCATTATAATTAAGAAATAATCGGTTTTGTGAGCATTCCTTGTATGTGTCACCTAATTTTGGCCTGCGACGTACATTGATTCTCATTTGCTGTTTAATGTCGTTGAAAGTCTTTCTTAGTAATTGTGGATGCCCTTAATAGATGTACGATATTTTCATCTGTAATTCATTTTAGTATTTTGTGTTTTATTGCAATGTCAGGTGCCATTTCTTCAGATGCCATTTTTCCCTTCTTCAGGATTGTTTTAAAGCCTTTGTAGTGTTTTAATTAAGTAAATGTATGACATTTATATATTAAGGTCTTACTTTTAAACGCCTGAGGTACTTTTGCTATCAGTCTATCATTCTCTTTTCCTCTTAAAGAATATCTAATGTACCCAATTTGCTTTTATTTCTATTAATTATTTATTTTCAGTGGGAATCGAAATGGATCCCTGCAAGTTCAATGACCTTGTGGCTTATTTGAGCCGTAATGTGTATCCTGTAGCTTTACCAAATTAGAGAAGCATACATTGCGCCGAATGTCCAAAAACTACATAGTCCAAGGTATTATTTTTTACTTGTATTTTTTTTTTTGCCATGTGTTTTCAGCATGTTCGCCATTGCGTGTTGATGTGTTTCCTCTTTTTCGTTGATAGATGGACATTTGTTCTATACATACAAAGATGGGAAGAGGAAAGTTGTTGTTGGTGCTGAAGCTGCTCTAAAAATCTTTCATGAATTTCATTCGTCGACATTTGGGGGCCATTCTGGTATCAATAAAACACAGAGAAGCATAGCAGCCCGCTTTTTTTGGCCCGATATGACTAATCATATTAAAGATTGGGTGAGTGATAATGTTGTTTGCCTTGGTGATGGTAAACAATTCACATGCTTCTTTAGTACTTGAAATGCATTTTTGGGTACTTGTATTTGGTGATTTTTTTGATTTTGTGTACAATCAGACAT
Organism: Lissotriton vulgaris; assembly: GCF_964263255.1. Lineage (NCBI taxonomy): Eukaryota > Metazoa > Chordata > Amphibia > Caudata > Salamandridae > Lissotriton > Lissotriton vulgaris. Next base: position 249,981,168 of record NC_141687.1, read on the forward strand.
CCTTTTCATTTGAGTTTTGGAATTATGTATTTGCAGACTAAACATTGTGATGCTTGTCAAAAGGAACAGCCATCTCTCAAGAAGTGCCCAGAGTTAAAACCAATTAAAGTATGTTTAAAATTGTCATACTTTTTCTTAAAGGACTGTCACCAAAGTTATTTTTTCGAAGTTCCTATCCTATAGTTCTTCAATTGTGTTTATTTATAGGTGACTCGTGTTTGGGAGCTTCTAGGAGTGGATTTGATGGGACCCTTACCTACAACTGCTGCAGGCTACAGATATATTTTCACTGCAACCGATTACTTTTGCAAGTGGGTAGAGGCATTCCCTTTAAAACGGAAGAATGCATCTGAGGTATCTGCGAGACTTTTAGAAATCTTTCTCTGCCATGGTTGTCCAAAAAGGATCCTCTCTGATCAAGGGCGGGAGTTTTTGAACGAAGTAAGTGAAGTACCTTTTTCTGCCATTGTTGTCATGTTTTCATACAGTGTTATTTCTTTTTTCTCTTTTGAAAAGTATGTATTCAATCTTTCTTTAATCATTCATATTTGTACGTTGTATTTCACTTCTTTTGCGGATTGTATCTATGTTTGCTTTTTAGGTTAACTCTAAATTATTTAAGGTGTTGAACATCGAACGTTCTGTCAGTTCAGCCTATCATCCTCAGACAAATGGGTTAGATGTAAGCTGACAACTCGCAGCAGATCCTGGAACCTCTGAGCCAGCGATGATATCCCTTTACTGTTTGGAAGCGGATTATAAGGCCATTGAGCCTCACCCTTTACAGGCGATTCAATACGACCTGCTACTCGAGTGGACTGTCGTGCAACACCCCTTTGTCTTGAAAAAGACCCGCCGCGACCTTAGACACAGGCGCAGAAGGATCGAAACGTCGACATCCCACAACAGGCCATTGTCTTCTAGGATTTCAAATACTTAAAAGAAACATTGAAAAATCTCTAGACAGCCATGAGGAATGGCCTTGAAATGAATAACTGTGTATATATGTATATATTGATTGTATAGATGTGTATCTTTCACTGTACATATGTAAGAAGTCTCTACCACTTGAGCACTATTCACCACTGTCACTTTCTTTTGCACAAAAATTCACGTTGACAGTCTTTGATCTGTACTGCATGAAATACTTGAATGACTCCAATTCATATAAAATATGAAAATGTAATGAATAAGACCTCGAGTCATTAATTGTGAGGTTCTGAATTGTGTTGTCTTAAGAGGGGTGACCTCGAATACAGTAACAGTACTCTACAAATCACTCTTGGTTATCACCCGACAGAACCATTTATTTTATTAACCAAATGGGTTAGATGAGCATACAAATGCTAACCTTAAAAGGTAATGTGTGTTATTATGAGTAGAGCATACTTTAATGTCATGTTTCTTTTTGGGTCGCTTTTCAAGTTTTGTAATGTTTAATGATTGTTTTTCTGTAACACATATGTAAGTTCAATTCAACGTCCAGTAATGATCCATTACTTTAAAAAATGACATATGCCACCTTGTTTTTACTTCTACAGCACATTGGCAAAGTATGTGAATGAGCATCAGACTGATTGGGATCGTTATTTAGACCATGCTTTGTTTACTTTACGCTCGAAGCCGCATTCTACCACAAAATGTTCCCCGTTTCTACTCTACATGGGCCGTGAAGCAACATTCCCTAGTGAGCTGGGTAATGAACTGGTATGAGATTTTCAATACATGACTTAATATTTGTATCTGTAAAATGTTATGTGCCCTATATTCTCTATGTACTTTTCTTTTATTTGGTTTACATACCAATTATGGATTTGTTAAGTGTTATTAGATAATTCTCTTTGAAGACTTATCCCACTTCTAAAGAAGTAAAAAAAAATTATTGCTTTTTATGTTTCCTTTATCAGCTGCAGTTTGTAGAACCATCAGAAAGTGATTATCCCGCAATTGTTGCAGAAATGAAAATTAGAGCAGCAGAGTTGCAGGAGCAGGCGAAGCAGAATATAGCGGTTGGCCAGGAAAGGCAAAAAATCCAATATAAAAATAGACTTTGCAAGAGATATAATCCATACAGCTTCCAGAAAGGAGAGTTAGTGCTTTTGCAAAATGTTAGGCGAACAACCAGAAAAGGCGGCTCTTTGGAGAGTAGATTTTCAGGACCCTACTCTGTTGCAGAAATTAAAGGGAAGCGTGTAAAGCTAATGAATGACAAAAACAAAGTATTAAGTAGAACATTTAATTTGGACATGTTGAGGCCGTACAATGCTAGCTATCCAGGTAATTTCAGGTTTATTACCTTTTTATCCTTGACATATTCATGTTACCTCCGCAGCCTCTTTCATTCTCTCTAGAATTATTTGGAACTTTGTTGTTCTCCACATGAACCTTTAAAAAGCAGACTCCTTGATGTTCCATAGCAATTGTTATGTTTGTTATTTGCTCCGGTTATATATTATGGTACTGTCTTGGTTGATGTAACTTGTTAATAAAGTACATTTAAAAAAAAAAAATTCAGGCAAAATAACTAGTGATACTTGCTCTTCTGTGCTATCATCATGTCCTGCACCTCTTCCACTGTCACCATCACGTCTTCCCGAATCTCAAATTTCATCGTCACCAAGTCACCTTTCATCATCTCCAGCACGGCTCGCCCTGTCTCCGGCACGGGTCGCACCATCTCCAGCAAGCCTCGCACCAAGTGCAGGCCACATGTTACTCTCAACAGCACAGGTTAAAGTTTCTCCATCACGGCTTATATCCCCCCCATTCTCTGACTCTGTGCTCACGAAAAAAGTTTCTGATGTGTGGAAGAAACGTCTTACTGGAAGGTTGGAAGCAATAGTTTCAAATCTTAAATTATATGATTCTTCGTTTGCTACCTTGAAAGGAAAAGAATGGATATGTGATGAGGTAGGCGTACTTCCAATTTTATTTTGTTGTACGTAGTGTAATGTTGTATGCTTTTCATGTTGGTCCTTGGAGTAACGCACAGCTTTTCCCCTTTTTTAATTTTTTTTCAAGGTAATAGATGCTTATCTGTCCAGAATCTGTTTGCTCAGACCAAAGGTACTTATCTTTTGAACAATAAGTCATAGGTCTACTTTTCATTGTTAATATCCATGAACTGTAACTTCATGATGTATTTTCAACTTCCTAATATTTTGTTTGTTATATTTAGTGTTTATTGATGTCTGCCACAGTGGCTTCCTCTGTATTCAGTGGCAATTATCCTTCATCTTCTTGCCGGGTAAATATTGTTATGTTCCTCAAGGTTCTTATTTGATTTATCTTGGTTTTTGGGCTGGTCCAATTATTTATGAATTGTAATGTCATTCCAACTTTCTTAATGTTGTTTACTGAAACCTATTGCAAGTCTCCATGTTTTTGGGTTGTCCTTTTTTGCTAATGTTTGTTACATTTCCATTCCATTGTTAACCGCATGATATTTTATTGTTACTTACTTTACTTTGGTTGTTGTATCTGACTTCCATTATTTTTTCTTTTTGTTCGGCATCGCATAGCTTCCTCTTTTTGAAAATGAGACGATCCTGTGTCCAACCAATACCGGAATGCATTGGATACTATTGGTGAGTGTAAACGTCAATGAGTTGATATACATGAATTTCACATGTAAGTGTTGTCACCCTTCATGTTTGTTACAAAAAAATTACTCCTTTGCTTGCATTTTCTGTCCACATGTTTAGAAGATGCAAATGTATGTAAAAATAGAATGTATCAAATATTCATTGTCAGTCTTGTCCTTTTCGTTGCAGATAGTGAAACCTTTGCCCAAAGTTTTATTACTATACGACTCATTGGTTGGCGATGCTGTCAAGTATCAGAAGTGTTTAACAAATTGGAGGTACCACTGTACTTTCAATCTATCTAAAATGTGTGCAATCTGTAACACTGCATACTTTTTACACTGCGGATATACGGATTGTAGATGTGTACGTTGTGTTCAGTTACTTTTTGTGTTAATTTCCTTTTGTTGAGGGACAAATATGAAGCATAACTGTTCATATGTTTCTAAAGGACTTTCCTACAGGCAATCGGTTGTCAAGACAATGATCAATGGCAGTTAGTGTTAGCAAGTAACGCCAAGCAACAGGACAGCTACAATTGTGGTGTTTTTGCATGCTGGTAATTGTTCTATATTTTCGTAATTTTCTGTTACTTTTGAGGTTTGTTTAGTGATGCCAAGTGTAAGGTGGGTGGTTTTTGGCAGCCTATTTTTGGGGTTAAGAACATTAACTTGAAAGGAAAGTCGCTACTGTGAGAGCTTTGCTGAATTTTTAACAAATGAAATATACTACCTTTTTCATTATAAAGATCATTTTCTTGACATTTCGTTACTTGTATAACTTCATGGTCTACTTAGTTTGCAGAATCTTATATAAGTGGTTTTCCCGTTCCACACCAAGAGATAATAAATGCTTCCTTTCTTACGGAATACAGACTGTTCATTGCAATGAAGCTCATGCAGTTTTCAGGTTAGAGTGTATTTTATTGCCACATTTCTTATGACAATTGAAGTGCTCCACTTTTCTGTTTTCAACTTTACATTTGCTATTTATTTGTGGTTCTTTCAATTTTCATTGAAGCTCTAAATGATTGTTGTTGCTTATATTCTCCACTGGTAACTATTTCTCACTTATGTTAAAAACGTAACTTGCAATTCTTTACACTTTTTCCAGTTGTTCATTAAATGCGTAAATGTTTGTCTCTCTTCAAATTTAGATTCCGTCCAATATGTCTGTGGTGAATGTAATCGTACCTCCTCAAGTTTTCTACCTCAGACTACTGTCCTTTGCCATGATTGTTGTAGATGGATTCATGTGCAATGCATCAAAAGTGACCCCTCTTTATTGCATCCTTCTCAAGGCTTCCTTTGTAGCAAATGTCTTTGAAAAAGTCTGGTATTAATGTTATTTATCAACTTTTTGCAAGTCGGCTGTACATCACCATGTTCTGTAAAATCTTGTCCTGTCATATTGTCACGGGTAAAAAAGTGGACTTTTTTCTCAATGTTTTTGGGCATTTCTTATCATTTCATTCTAAATCCATGATTGCGAAATGCTGACAATTTCTCAATTTATAATTGGTATTACGAATTTACTTACTTTCCGGTTTAAATCCAAATATCAAACGTTAAAAACAACATCCCTTATTGACAGTATGTACTCTAGCCATGTAGATGTTAAGCAACCTATTTCTATCACTCATATGGTGCTTGCCTTATCTGGCTGCGGGCCTGTTGATGGAAGCGTGCTGACCTGAATTTCCAGAAACTCACCATGCCCTCTTGGTGGCAACATGTACCGACAGTTAATAATTATATTTTTAATGTGGCGGTCTCTGTACGGTCGGCATACTACTACAATGAAAAAGGTAGTCATTTTGTGTTTTCAATGTGTAATGCATTTCCTCAATGTTTTTTGTGTCTCTCCACTTGCCTCATCCTTAAAACCCGCCTGTACAAGTTCCAAAAGTGGGCTAATGCAAAGTTTGCCTTTTTAATATTTGTGTGAAATCCACACATCGACGACACTGCTCCCTACATATAATTTCTATGCTTTGCAGTTTCGGATTGGACTCCTCACATAGCCACAGCAAAATACCAAATCTAATCCACCTGTGCAAGACAATAATTTGTTTTGACCACTAAAACACTAAAGTATGTTGTTACCGAAAATTGTAACACATATTGTGCTTATCCTTAAATGGGACAGCATCACTTTCACCCTGATCAGTCCCTGTACTTAGATTTCACAAACCACTCCTGGTAGGCCGTGTGTAAACAGTTGTAGGGAACATTATACATCTTTTTATGGCAATGACAGCCCGCCAGCTAAATATCAGTAAAATTCATTTAAACCTCATAAGTAATAAGATTGTTCGATAGGCAGCCTTGATGGAAATGTTAAGGTCGAAATTGCGCATCATTCCTTGGTTTTATTTTGTGTTAAGGAACAACCTAAATGTGATATAAGGTCATATATGTTGTAGCTACAAAAATAACTTTCAAAATAGAGTATCGTCTATAAAGCTCCGAAATGTGAAGTTATAGTTCGGTAATATCTAGAAATGTGTATCATTAAAATGGAACGCATAACATGACATTGACATTTAACAAATATCATCTTAGCCCCATTCACAGGTGTGAAATGCAAGCAAACGTCCATTTAGTAGACAAATGGCATGTTAATGTTGTTCAGAAATGTAGTTCACATAAAATAATCCAATTTTACTACAATTACTTTAAAAAAGAAATAGGGTTAATGATACCGTTGGTACCACCAAAGAATGTGTGTAACTGCTAATACATTACACATACACAGTTTGTTTGGAAGCCTTGCATGTTTGGTTTACAAACAAACTGAACATTTGTCTATAGACCTTTTTGATCACACATTGCTTTAATGTGTCATCTTAATATTATATTGATTACTGTAGTAATTCAGACATCATACCCAAAAGCACGGGGAAGTAAAGAAAGAATCGTACACACAGTTTTGCAACAAATGGATGGATCATAATTTAATAGTTTTGTCCTGGTATGGTGAATGTGAGAGTTCCTGTGTGAGCGCGGTGTATCGGTATGTGGAAGTAAGCTTCTGAGATTCACATTTGCCAGGTACTCTCCTTGTCACAGCAGTCTCACTACCTGTTGCAGTGTGACCTATTTTGGGGCCTGTGCTCTAATATTGTTATTGACTTGCCATTTTTGGGGATTAGGAACTTTAGTCAGTATACCCCTCTACCCTCATGTACTAATGATATTAGTTTTGGGCCCTTTTTTGCTGCATTACGCTAACCTCTTGCTGCAGTAACTTTAGATGTTCTTTTGACATTGGATGTTGAATGGCTGGTATGTTGGATCGTGTTAAGAAACACTTTTCAAAACGTCTTATTATGTATTAGATGTTTCTTGAGTTTTTCTTATTGTCAACATTCCTGGCTCCCTATATAATCTTCAAGGGTTGAGTCATCGTGAAGTAAAAGACAGCTTGTAATTTGATTGCACTTCCCTTTTGGGAGACCTGGTGCTGTGAATGTACGTTTATGTTGCAGTGGTTTTCTGTATATTTTTTCATTGGAATTGTTCACTTGCACCATTCCCTGTCTGGTTGTAAGGTTGCACACTTGGACTTCTGTGACTCTACTTTTACTGTTCAATTTCCAATTTGTATGGTTTCCAAAGTACGGGCCCCTTCTGGGCCTGTACTTTTATTCTCTTATTAAAAGTTCTGGACCCTTCGGGGCCAGTATTTTTATTGTCTTTTTTCCAAAGTACAGGGCCCTTTCTGGCCCAGTACTTTTAATTTCTGTTTTCCAAAGTACCTGCCCCTTCTGGCCCTGTACTTTTATATTCTGTTTTCCAAAGTACGGGCCCCTTCGGTGCCTGTACTTTTATTTTCTGCTTTCCAAAGTCCAGTCTCTTATAAGTTCCTGGAACACTCGATAGATAACCACATGTATAGTCTTCCAGCAGTTGTTTGTAATGGTTCTTCTGCCGCCAAGAGTCACTGTTCTGCACCTGTATCTTTATTATAGTGTTTTATAGTTACAGGCCCATTTTGGCCCTGTACTTTCATTGTTCAATTTTCTAAGTTATTGTCTGGTTTCCAAATGACAGGCCCCTCAATCCAGAAGGTTGAGGAGGCAAGTATCATTTTGATCTATGATTTCAAGGGCGTTGTCTATTATGTGAGTCATAGCAGTTTGTGTACTGGGTCCTGCTCGTAAGCCTGATTGATGAGGGTTGAGGAGATCGAACTGATCAATCTGTTTAGTCTATTCATGTGACCGCTGATTGCTTGGTCTTGATGACTGTCTTTTTGTGTACCTTGTAGACCACCAGCTGTTTATTGTTCATTTTGCGAGCTATACTATCGAGTTGAAATCCTTCTAATGCTTAAATTTGCTGATATCTGGAACTATATTTGTTCCTGAGAAAAGGCCCTGTGTATTACATCAGTTGAATTCTGTTCAATCTATGTTGTTATATTTCAACATTCGAAATAATTGTGAGTGGGAACTCCCACTATTATAACGAGGGGCTGTACCTCGAGACTAACTAATTCATACGCTGGCTGTCTTCTTGACCCCGGCGAGAGTCTCTCTATTTAATGTGCTTAATCCAATTCCATAACTTTCTTTCAAACCAATCCATGTCTATGAAGTTCCTCCAAATCGGTCCAATCTATGTTGAATTTTTAACAACATTAAACATAATTGTGAGAGGGGTTCTACCGCTATGCTAACGAGGTGCTCTACCTCTAGACTAACTGATTCAAACGCTGGCTGTCTTCTTGACCCCGGCGAGAGTCTCTCTATTTAATGTGCTTAATCCAATTCCATAACTTTCTTTCAATCCAATCCATGTCTATGAAGTTCCTCCAAATCGGTCCAATCTATGTTGAATTTTTAACAACATTAAACATAATTGTGAGGGGGGTTCTACCGCTATGCTAACGAGGTGCTCTACCTCTAGACTAACTGATTCAAACGCTGGCTGTCTTCTTGACCCCGGCGAGAGTCTCTCTATTTAATGTGCTTAATCCAATTCCATAACTTTCTTTCAATCCAATCCATGTCTATGAAGTTCCTCCAAATCGGTCCAATCTATGTTGTTTTTTTAACAACATTGGACATAATTGTGAGGGGGGTTCTACCGCTATGCTAACGAGGTGCTCTACCTCTAGACTTAACTGATTGAAACGCTGGCTGTCTTCTTGACCCCGGCGAGAGTCTCTCTATTTAATGTGCTTAATCCAATTCCATAACTTTCTTTCAATCCAATCCATGTCTATGAAGTTCCTCCAAATCGGTCCAATCTATGTTGTTTTTTTAACAACATTGGACATAATTGTGAGGGGGGTTCTACCGCTATGCTAACCAGGTGCTCTACCTCTAGACTAACTGATTCAAACGCTGGCTGTCTTCTTGACCCCGGCGAGAGTCTCTCTATTTAATGTGCTTAATCCAATTCCATAACTTTCTTTCAATCCAATCCATGTCTATGAAGTTCCTCCAAATCGGTCCAATCTATGTTGAATTTTTAACAACATTAAACATAATTGTGAGGGGGGTTCTACCGCTATGCTAACGAGGTGCTCTACCTCTAGACTAACTGATTCAAACGCTGGCTGTCTTCTTGACCCCGGCGAGAGTCTCTCTATTTAATGTGCTTAATCCAATTCCATAACTTTCTTTCAATCCAATCCATGTCTATGAAGTTCCTCCAAATCGGTCCAATCTATGTTGTTTTTTTAACAACATTGGACATAATCGTGAGGGGGGTTCTATTGCTATGCTAACGAGGTGCTCTACCTCTAGACTTAACTGATTGAAACGCTGGCTGTCTTCTTGACCCCGGCGAGAGTCTCTCAATTTAATGTGCTTAATCCAATTCCATAACTTTCTTTCAATCCAATCCATGTCTATGAAGTTCCTCCAAATCGGTCCAATCTATGTTGTTTTTTTAACAACATTGGACATAATTGTGAGGGGGGTTCTACCGCTATGCTAACGAGGTGCTCTACCTCTAGACTAGCTGATTCAAACGCTGGCTGTCTTCTTGACCCCGGCGAGAGTCTCTCTATTTAATGTGCTTAATCCAATTCCATAACTTTCTTTCAATCCAATCCATGTCTATGAAGTTCCTCCAAATCGGTCCAATCTATGTTGTTTTTTTAACAACATTGGACATAATTGTGAGGGGGGTTCTACCTCTATGCTAACGAGGTGCTCTACCTCTAGACTTAACTGATTGAAAAGCTGGCTGTCTTCTTGACCCCGGCGAGAGTCTCTCTATTTAATGTGCTTAATCCAATTCCATAACTTTCTTTCAATCCAATCCATGTCTATGAAGTTCCTCCAAATCGGTCCAATCTATGTTGTTTTTTTAACAACATTGGACATAATTGTGAGGGGGGTTCTACCGCTATGCTAACGAGGTGCTCTACCTCTAGACTAACTGATTCAAACGCTGGCTGTCTTCTTGACCCCGGCGAGAGTCTCTCTATTTAATGTGCTTAATCCAATTCCATAAAGACATTAGGTACTAATGATACTAGTTTTGTACACCTCAATCCATTTATGTGACATGTTCCCCTTCAACTTCCGAAACACACTGTGCAAAAGGGCTTTATCTTCACCCCGTGCCTGAGCCTTTTCGGCGGGGGCACCTTTATTGGCCGCCCATTCCTTGGTCTTTACGGGTGTCGTTTGTCTATTGTTTTAATTCAAACTTGAGATCCTTTTCTGAGCAGTGGGTGTACATTTTCTTTCTATTCAAAGTACAGTCCCTTTCTGAGCTCTGTTTCTGTATTATCACTGTCAGTCAAAATAATGGCCGTTTAATGATCCTGTGTTCAACTTACAAAGTACATGCCCCTACTGGGCCTGTACTTTTATGGTCTAACTTGCACAGTACAGGCCCTTTGATTGTCTAATTGTCTATGGACAGGCCCCTTCTGGGCTTGTACTTTCATTGTCTCATTTGAAAAGTACAGGCCCCTTCTGGGTCTGTTCCGTTATTATTCAGTTTTCAAAGTACAGGGCCCTTCTTGATCTTCTTCCGCTGGTCCATTGTGTTTAAATCAGGCAATGTGTAGCTTTCTTCTTCTTTGTGGATTTGTATAATGTTATCCTGAGACCTGTCGATCGCCTTCATGGCTGCGCACTCGTCATCGCTGTGCTCCATGAGCGTGCCGATACAAGCACAGTGTAGATTAATTAACGCCATCATACCAAACAATACAAGACTCCCCCAGCAGTACTTTGCCAGCTGCCGGTATGCTGTGGTGCGCATGGTATTTTATAAGGTCATGGAAAACCGGATAGATAACAACATTGGTAGTCTTCCAGCACTTTTTCCTCATGGTTTTTTCTGCCGCCAAGAGTCACTATTCTGGGCCTCTACCTTTATCGATGTGTTGTAGGTAAAGGCCCCTTCTGGCCCTCTACTTTTATTGTCCACTTTTTGGGCTCCACCTTTCTTTTTCTTCACCTTGAATGATGTAGATCCCTGGTTACCCCTGGTGTGTTCGTAGATTGTTGTGGTGTTTTCTAATGAGGCGCGCTCTCCATGCCAGTGTTGATGATTTCATCCTCTGCTTCTGAGTGTAAGTGGAATTGTAGAACGCTACATCACTGGTGTGTGGCAACGGGATCACACTCCACGTCGACGTGTGTCCCTTTCCCCCGCCCGGGACACTTTTTTGTGTACCTGAGCAGTGGCCAGCTTTTTATCAATATTTGGAACTGTTCGCCTTCTTTCCTTCGCAGCGCTTTTTTTTATTCACCTTTATCTTCTTCCGCCAAGGGCATCATGCATTGCTGTATTCTTCCACTTCAGCAAGACACTGGCCAAAAGTGCTTTATCTTCACCCCGTGCCTGAGCCTTGTCGGCGGGGACAACTTTATTGGCCGCTGATTGCTTGGTCTTTACGGGTGTCATTTGGTGCACCACACATGCTTTTCAGCTTGTTCTATAGCCTTCATGGCCAGACCTCAAACAGGTATTTCGTGTGCAATGTATGTTTACATTTTTAAACATTCTAAATCATTCTAAGTGGGAACTTCCACTATATTAACGAGGGGCTCTACTTCTAGACTAACTATTTCAAACGCTGGCTGTCATGACGGTCTGTGGTACTCCAAGTTTTCTCCCCTCAATCCATTCATGTGACATGTTCCCCTTCCACTTCAGAAACACACTTTGCAAAAGTGCTTTATCTTCACCCCGTGCCTGAGCCTTGTCGGCGGGGACACCTTTATTGGCCGTTGATTGCTTGGTCTTTACGGGTGTCATTTGGTGCACCACACATGTTTTTCCGCTTCTTCTATAGCCTGCATGGCCCGACCTCAAACAGGTATTTCGTGTGCAATGTATGTTTACATTTTTAAACATTCTAAATCATTCTAAGTGGGAACTTCCACTATATTAACGAGGGACTCTACCTGTAGAATAGGTATTTCAAACGCTGTCTGTCATGACTATCTGTGGTACTCCAAGTTGTCTTCCCTCAATCCAATCATGTAACATGTTCCCCTTCCGCTTCAGCAACACACTTTGCAAAAGTGCTTTATCTTCACCCCTTGCCTGAGCCTTGTCGGCGGGGACAGCTTTATTGGCCGTTGATTGCTTGGTCTTTACGGGTGTCATTTGGTGCACCACACATGCTTTTCAGCTTCTTCTATAGCCTTCATGGCCAGACCTCAAACAGGTATTTCGTGTGCAATGTATGTTTACATTTTTAAACATTCTAAGTGGGAACTTCCACCATATTAACGAGGGGCTCAACTTCTAGACTAACTATTTCAAACGCTGGCTGTCATGACGGTCTGTGGTACTCCAATTTTTCTCCCCTCAATCCATTCATGTGACATGTTCCCCTTCCACTTCAGAAACACACTTTGCAAAAGTGCTTTATCTTCACCCCGTGCCTGAGCCTTGTCGACTGGGGAACACCTTTATTGGCCGTTGATTGCCTGGTCTTTACGGGTGTCATTTGGTGCACCACACATGCTTTTCAGCTTCTTCTATAGCCTTCATGGCCAGACCTCAAACAGGTATTTCGTGTGCAATGCATGTTTACATTTTTAAACATTCTAAATCATTCTAAGTGGGAACTTCCACTATATTAACAAGGGGCTCTACCTGTAGAATAAGTATTTCAAATGCTGTCTGTCATGACTATCTGTGGTACTCCAAGTTGTCTCCCCTCAATCCAATCATGTGACATGTTCCCCTTCTGCTTCAGCAATACACTTTGCAAAAGTGCTTTATCTTCACCCCGTGCCTGAGCCTTGTCGGCGGGGACACCTTTATTGGCCGTTGATTGCTTGGTCTTTACGGGTGTCATTTGGTGCACCACACATGCTTTTCAGCTTCTTCTAAAGCCTTCATGGCCAGACCTCAAACAGGTATTACGTGTGCAATGCATGTTTACATTTTTAAACATTCTAAATCATTCTAAGTGGGAACTTCCACTATATTAACGAGGGGCTCTACCTGTAGAATAAGTATTTCAAACGCTGTCTGTCATGACTATCTGTGGTACTCCAAGTTGTCTCCCCTCAATCCAATCATGTGACATGTTCCCCTTCTGCTTCAGCAACACACTTTGCAAAAGTGCTTTATCTTCACCCCGTGCCTGAGCCTTGTCGGCGGGGACACCTTTATTGGCCGTTGATTGCTTGGTCTTTACGGGTGTCATTTGGTGCACCACACATGCTTTTCAGCTTCTTCTATAGCCTTCATGGCCAGACCTCAAACAGGTATTTCGTGTGCAATGTATGTATACATTTTTAAACATTCTAAATCATTCTAAGTGGGAACTTCCACTATATTAACGAGGGGCTCTACCTGTAGAATAAGTATTTCAAACGCTGTCTGTCATGACTATCTGTGGTACTCCAAGTTGTCTCCCCTCAATCCAATCATGTGACATGTTCCCCTTCCGCTTCAGCAACACACTTTGCAAAAGTGCTTAATCTTCACCCCGTGCCTGAGCCTTGTCGGCGGGGACACCTTTATTGGCCGTCGATTGCTTGGTCTTTACAGGTGTCATTTGGTGCACCACACATGCTTTTCAGCAACTATCCACCAACTGCACCTCAAAGATTATTTTCACATGTGGTGGTATTTTGGAATCTGGTTGTCCTTTCGTGCCTTAAGTCCATTTGGATTCAATGAAGACCTAAGCCTTTTTGCCTTTTATCACGGTTGTAAGGGCTTCCTCTGACTGTATCATCTAAGCAAGCAAGGTCATTTATTGAGGTGTACCTTCCGTGAATTCTTGTCATAGTTCACATTTCTTTTGTCATGGTGTTCTCTCCGCTGCCTGTTTCATTCTTTGATCGGTGCATCTTCCCCCCTCAATGCATTCATGGCATTTGTTCAACCGTCAAGGGTCGACTCAACTTGAATTAAAAGACAGCTTGTATTTTGAATGCACTTACCTGTTGGGAGACCTGGTGATGTGAATGTACGTTTCTGTTGCAGTGCTTTTCTGTATATTTTGGTCATGGGAATTGTAGACTTTCAACATTCACCAACCTCACTGTCTATTTAATGGGTTTCATCCAGTCCCACCTGTTAGCGGACTCTTCCACTTCCCAGAGCATTATGATTGGAGACCTCTTCTGTGACTGCCTAGTCCTTGCAAACTTGGTTGAAACCTATTTTCCTGATTCCCAAAAGTATACTTATTGATCATCAGCTGTTCCGTTGCGTTTAAATCAGCCAATGTGTCTTTTCGTTCTTGTTTATGAGGTTGTATAATCTATGTTGTATATTCCTTGTAGGGCATCAAGATAGATGGAGATTTGTTCTATACTTTGAAAGATATGAAGAGGAAAGTTGTTGTTGGTGTTATAGCTTGTTGAAAAATATTTCATACATTTCATTCGTCGACTCTTGGTGTCTATTTCGGTATCAGTAAAGTACCCAAGCATTGCCTCCCCTATTTTTGGGCCCGAAATGTCCACTCATATTGAATAATGTGTGACGTCATAAGGTGCTGCTCCCACAGTCCCTGGCTGGTTGGAAGGTCGCACAGTTGTGGGCCTTTACTTTTATTGTTCATTTTTCAAAATACAGGCCCCTCCTTGGGCTTTACGTTTAGTGTTCAGTTTTCAAAGTACAGGCCCCCACTTTAAAAGTAAAGGCCCCTTCAAATACAGCAGAAGCGTTCATAAACTTCAAGATCAGTTTTGACAACACGAGGCCATCCGTTTTTCTCCTTCCACAGAATGCAACACACCAATTGAAAAGTAAAGTGACTCCCATTCTTTACATTTTAAGTCCCGGCCCATTCTGAGCTGTGTTTGTCTATTGCTTTAATTCAAACTCGAGATCCTTTTCTGAGCAGGGTGTGTTCATTTTCTTTCTATTCAAAGTGCAGTCCCTTTCTGAGCAGTGTTTCTGTATTATCAGAGTAAGTCAAATTAATGGCCGTTTAATGATCCTGTGTTCAACTTACAAAGTACAGGCCCCTTCTGGGCCTGTAATTTTATGGTCTAACTTGCACAGTGCATGCCCTTTTATCGTATAATTGTCTATGGACAGACCCCTTCTGGGCCTGTACTTTCATTGTCTCATTTGAAAAGTACAGGCCCCTTCTTGGTCTGTTCCGTCATTGTTCAATTTTCAAAGTACAGGCCCCTTCTTGATGTTCTTCCGCTGTTCCATTGTGTTTAAATCAGGCAATGTGTCACTTTCTTCTTCTTTGTGTATTTGTATAATGTCATCCTGAGACATGTCGATCGCCTTCATGGCTGTGCACTCGCCATCGCTCTGCTCCACGAGTGCACAGATACAAGCACAGTGTAGATTAATGAACGCCATCATAGCAAACATGACAAGAATCCCCCCCAGCACTACCTTGCCAGCTGCCGGTATGCTGTTGTGCGCATGGTCTTTTATAAGGTCATGGAAAACCAGATAGATAACAACATTAGTAGTCTTGCAGCACTTTTTTCTCATGGTTTTTTCTGCCGCCAAGAGTCACTGTTCTGGGCCTCTACCTTTATCGATGTGTTTTCTAGGTACAGGCCCCTTCTGGCCCTCTACTTTGATTGTCCAATTTTAAAAGTACAGGCCCCTTCTAGGCCTCTATTTCTACTGTCTGTTTCCCAAAGTACAGGCCCCTTCTGGCCCTGTACTTTTATTGCCTGTTTTCCACAGTACGGGCCCCTTCTGGGACTGTACTTTCATTGTTACATTCTCTAGGTACAGGCCCCTTCTGGGCCTGTAGTTCTATTGCTTGATTTCCAAAGTACTGGCCCCTTCTGCGCCTGTTCCGTTATCGTCAAATTTTCAATGTACAGGCCCCCGATTTCAAAGTACAGACCCCTTCAAGTAGAGCTGAGGCGGTCACAAACTTCAATATCAGTTTGGCCAACATGAGGCCAACGGTCGCCATCCAGACAATACAACACACCCACATTTAAAAAGAACTGTGGCTCCAATTTATTACAAATCTAGTACCGCCAGATAGATCATGTGTTAAAATTACAATGTACATGGCCCCTTCTGGGACTGTATTTTTATTCTTCAATTATCAAAGTATAGGCCCCTTCTGGGCCTGTATTTTCATTGTAAACTTTTCAAAGTCAAGGCCCAGAATGGGCCTGTACATTAATTGACTGTTTTGGAAAGTAAAGGCCCAGAAGGGCCTGTACTTTTACTGTCGAGGTGTGCCCCGTTCCCCTGCCCGGGACCCATTTTTGGCCTCCAGGACGGTGACAGCTATCTTGTTGTCTGGACGCTTGGCCGCCTTCTTGGCTTCGAGGTCTTTGTTGACGGGTCCATTAAAGTCTCTGTGGGTGCTAGCAAACAGCGACATCTATCCTGGACATGTAGCAGTGTGTGACCTGCAGATCATGGTCAGCAGGGTCAGAGCTGATTTGCATATCGCCATTGTCTAACCCAGGGTGGTGTGGAGTGCAAAAAAACGATGGATTAGGACCCAGATCTTTTGACTGGGTTGAATGTGTGACATTGATCCTCATTCGGTCCATCACCTGTTGTTTTTGCAAACTCGCTATAAGTGTACTGGGGATGCCCAGACGTGGGTCCCAGGCACTCCACACCACTGGAGTCAAGCTAGCCGGGCTGATGAGAGGTGTTACCTCGAAACCGGTCCGGTCCTCGGATGCTTGATTCCGTTCTGGGAAGGACATGGCTTTTGTAGTTCGGACTGGACTGTTCCCATGGGGCACAGGGTCAGAGCTGATTTGCATATCGCCATTGTCTAACCCAGGGTGGTGTGGAGTGCAAAAAAACGATGGATTAGGACCCAGATCTTTTGACTGGGTTGAATGTGTGACATTGATCCTCATTCGGTCCATCACCTGTTGTTTTTGCAAACTCGCTATAAGTGTACTGGGGATGCCCAGACGTGGGTCCCAGGCACTCCACACCACTGGAGTCAAGCTAGCCGGGCTGATGAGAGGTGTTACCTCGAAACCGGTCCTGTCCTCGGATGCTTGATTCCGTTCTGGGAAGGACATGGCTTTTGTAGTTCGGACTGGACTGTTCCCATGAGGCACAGGGTCAGAGCTGATTTGCATATCGCCATTGTCTAACCCAGGGTGGTGTGGAGTGCAAAAAAACGATGGATTAGGACCCAGATCTTTTGACTGGGTTGAATGTGTGACATTGATCCTCATTCGGTCCATCACCTGTTGTTTTTGCAAACTCGCTATAAGTGTACTGGGGATGCCCAGACGTGGGTCCCAGGCACTCCACACCACTGGAGTCAAGCTAGCCGGGCTGATGAGAGGTGTTACCTCGAAACCGGTCCGGTCCTCGGATGCTTGATTCCGTTCTGGGAAGGACATGGCTTTTGTAGTTCGGACTGGACTGTTCCCATGGGGCACAGGGTCAGAGCTGATTTGCATATCGCCATTGTCTAACCCAGGGTGGTGTGGAGTGCAAAAAAACGATGGATTAGGACCCAGATCTTTTGACTGGGTTGAATGTGTGACATTGATCCTCATTCGGTCCATCACCTGTTGTTTTTGCAAACTCGCTATAAGTGTACTGGGGATGCCCAGACGTGGGTCCCAGGCACTCCACACCACTGGAGTCAAGCTAGCCGGGCTGATGAGAGGTGTTACCTCGAAACCGGTCCGGTCCTCGGATGCTTGATTCCGTTCTGGGAAGGACATGGCTTTTGTAGTTCGGACTGGACTGTTCCCATGGGGCACAGGGTCAGAGCTGATTTGCATATCGCCATTGTCTAACCCAGGGTGGTGTGGAGTGCAAAAAAACGATGGATTAGGACCCAGATCTTTTGACTGGGTTGAATGTGTGACATTGATCCTCATTCGGTCCATCACCTGTTGTTTTTGCAAACTCGCTATAAGTGTACTGGGGATGCCCAGACGTGGGTCCCAGGCACTCCACACCACTGGAGTCAAGCTAGCCGGGCTGATGAGAGGTGTTACCTCGAAACCGGTCCGGTCCTCGGATGCTTGATTCCGTTCTGGGAAGGACATGGCTTTTGTAGTTCGGACTGGACTGTTCCCATGGGGCACAGGGTCAGAGCTGATTTGCATATCGCCATTGTCTAACCCAGGGTGGTGTGGAGTGCAAAAAAACGATGGATTAGGACCCAGATCTTTTGACTGGGTTGAATGTGTGACATTGATCCTCATTCGGTCCATCACCTGTTGTTTTTGCAAACTCGCTATAAGTGTACTGGGGATGCCCAGACGTGGGTCCCAGGCACTCCACACCACTGGAGTCAAGCTAGCCGGGCTGATGAGAGGTGTTACCTCGAAACCGGTCCGGTCCTCGGATGCTTGATTCCGTTCTGGGAAGGACATGGCTTTTGTAGTTCGGACTGGACTGTTCCCATGGGGCACAGGGTCAGAGCTGATTTGCATATCGCCATTGTCTAACCCAGGGTGGTGTGGAGTGCAAAAAAACGATGGATTAGGACCCAGATCTTTTGACTGGGTTGAATGTGTGACATTGATCCTCATTCGGTCCATCACCTGTTGTTTTTGCAAACTCGCTATAAGTGTACTGGGGATGCCCAGACGTGGGTCCCAGGCACTCCACACCACTGGAGTCAAGCTAGCCGGGCTGATGAGAGGTGTTACCTCGAAACCGGTCCGGTCCTCGGATGCTTGATTCCGTTCTGGGAAGGACATGGCTTTTGTAGTTCGGACTGGACTGTTCCCATGGGGCACAGGGTCAGAGCTGATTTGCATATCGCCATTGTCTAACCCAGGGTGGTGTGGAGTGCAAAAAAACGATGGATTAGGACCCAGATCTTTTGACTGGGTTGAATGTGTGACATTGATCCTCAT
This sequence comes from Lissotriton vulgaris, assembly GCF_964263255.1. Taxonomy (NCBI): domain Eukaryota; kingdom Metazoa; phylum Chordata; class Amphibia; order Caudata; family Salamandridae; genus Lissotriton; species Lissotriton vulgaris. The sequence goes on from NC_141687.1 coordinate 250,000,005, forward strand.
TCGGTCCATCACCTGTTGTTTTTGCAAACTCGCTATAAGTGTACTGGGGATGCCCAGACGTGGGTCCCAGGCACTCCACACCACTGGAGTCAAGCTAGCCGGGCTGATGAGAGATGTTACCTCGAAACCGGTCCGGTCCTCGGATGCTTGATTCCGTTCTGGGAAGGACATGGCTTTTGTAGTTCGGACTGGACTGTTCCCATGGGGCACAGGGTCAGAGCTGATTTGCATATCGCCATTGTCTAACCCAGGGTGGTGTGGAGTGCAAAAAAACGATGGATTAGGACCCAGATCTTTTGACTGGGTTGAATGTGTGACATTGATCCTCATTCGGTCCATCACCTGTTGTTTTTGCAAACTCGCTATAAGTGTACTGGGGATGCCCAGACGTGGGTCCCAGGCACTCCACACCACTGGAGTCAAGCTAGCCGGGCTGATGAGAGGTGTTACCTCGAAACCGGTCCGGTCCTCGGATGCTTGATTCCGTTCTGGGAAGGACATGGCTTTTGTAGTTCGGACTGGACTGTTCCCATGGGGCACAGGGTCAGAGCTGATTTGCATATCGCCATTGTCTAACCCAGGGTGGTGTGGAGTGCAAAAAAACGATGGATTAGGACCCAGATCTTTTGACTGGGTTGAATGTGTGACATTGATCCTCATTCGGTCCATCACCTGTTGTTTTTGCAAACTCGCTATAAGTGTACTGGGGATGCCCAGACGTGGGTCCCAGGCACTCCACACCACTGGAGTCAAGCTAGCCGGGCTGATGAGAGGTGTTACCTCGAAACCGGTCCGGTCCTCGGATGCTTGATTCCGTTCTGGGAAGGACATGGCTTTTGTAGTTCGGACTGGACTGTTCCCATGGGGCACAGGGTCAGAGCTGATTTGCATATCGCCATTGTCTAACCCAGGGTGGTGTGGAGTGCAAAAAAACGATGGATTAGGACCCAGATCTTTTGACTGGGTTGAATGTGTGACATTGATCCTCATTCGGTCCATCACCTGTTGTTTTTGCAAACTCGCTATAAGTGTACTGGGGATGCCCAGACGTGGGTCGCAGGCACTCCACACCACTGGAGTCAAGCTAGCCGGGCTGATGAGAGGTGTTACCTCGAAACCGGTCCGGTCCTCGGATGCTTGATTCCGTTCTGGGAAGGACATGGCTTTTGTAGTTCGGACTGGACTGTTCCCATGGGGCACAGGGTCAGAGCTGATTTGCATATCGCCATTGTCTAACCCAGGGTGGTGTGGAGTGCAAAAAAACGATGGATTAGGACCCAGATCTTTTGACTGGGTTGAATGTGTGACATTGATCCTCATTCGGTCCATCACCTGTTGTTTTTGCAAACTCGCTATAAGTGTACTGGGGATGCCCAGACGTGGGTCCCAGGCACTCCACACCACTGGAGTCAAGCTAGCCGGGCTGATGAGAGGTGTTACCTCGAAACCGGTCCGGTCCTCGGATGCTTGATTCCGTTCTGGGAAGGACATGGCTTTTGTAGTTCGGACTGGACTGTTCCCATGGGGCACAGGGGCAGAGCTGATTTGCATATCGCCATTGTCTAACCCAGGGTGGTGTGGAGTGCAAAAAAACGATGGATTAGGACCCAGATCTTTTGACTGGGTTGAATGTGTGACATTGATCCTCATTCGGTCCATCACCTGTTGTTTTTGCAAACTCGCTATAAGTGTACTGGGGATGCCCAGACGTGGGTCCCAGGCACTCCACACCACTGGAGTCAAGCTAGCCGGGCTGATGAGAGGTGTTACCTCGAAACCGGTCCGGTCCTCGGATGCTTGATTCCGTTCTGGGAAGGACATGGCTTTTGTAGTTCGGACTGGACTGTTCCCATGGGGCACAGGGTCAGAGCTGATTTGCATATCGCCATTGTCTAACCCAGGGTGGTGTGGAGTGCAAAAAAACGATGGATTAGGACCCAGATCTTTTGACTGGGTTGAATGTGTGACATTGATCCTCATTCGGTCCATCACCTGTTGTTTTTGCAAACCTGCAGATCATGGCTTCTTCTCACCATGCAGACGCATATCTGTATAGTGAGCTAGGAATCCAAAACATCCATCCTTTGACATGTCTCCCATCTTGTTGGGTGGAGTGGATATTAACTCCAAACAATAACCGTACTGGAAAAGCTGCCTGACCAAGCTGTCTGTCGTGATGGATTGGCAGGAACTGTTGCAGTCTCCCCCCGAATGGTGTGGGATGGTCAGGGGCAGGCGCGCAACACCCATTGAACTCACCGGGCTTCAGCACCCCCGTCGTGTGTGGCAGCCCGGGATGAGACAGATCCCGGGCACACACAGAGCCGCACCCGAACGTTTAACAGGTTTTCAAAAGACCATTTGAATGTTAATTAGGCCTTGCACCCCTTTTAAGAGCCCCTGCAGCCCCACTCTGCCTACTGATTAAAGGTTCAGCCCCCCCCGAAATTTTTCTTAGCCCCCCCGAAATTTGGCTCTAGTTGCACCTCTGGTCACCAAGAGTCAGTCTCGTTTATGGCTTTCTACAATCATAAGACGCTTCAACATCGTTGTGTGTCAACACGATCACGCTCAACGGGATGTTCCATTCCCCTGCCTGTCAGCCTTTTTGGGCCTTTGGGGCCGGGGGCGGCTGTTTTTGGGGATGTCCCAGTGGCCGCATTGTGGGCTGCATAATTCTTGATCTTTCAGGCTGAAATATTTTCCACCTTCTTGGACTCCACCTTTCTTTTTCTTCACCTTGAATGATGTAGATGCCTGGTTAACCCCGGTTTGTTCGGAGATTCTTGTGGTGTTTTCTAATGAGGCGTGCTCTCCATGCCAGTGGTGGTGGTTTCATCCTCTGCTTCTGAGTGTAAGTCGAACTGTAGAACGCTACATCACTAGAGTGTGTCAACGGGATCACGCTCCACGGGATGTCCGTCGACGTGCGTCCCTTTCCCCCGTGTGCCCTGTTTACTGTAGGCACAGACAACACTGCTGTAAAGAAATTAATTTTTAACAGGCAATTTACTTTTGCTAAAAAGTATGAAAGGGTCTTCTGCATATTACATGCTCCCACTACTTCTAGTGCCACATAAACAACCTGTTCTTTGCACAAAACTCGAAGGTTTCATCGTTTAGAAGAAACTCGAACAGCAGCTTTGGCCCTCTGGTCTTCACGACTACCCTTGATTGGCCAATTGCTCTGCTGCTTTATACCTTTCAACTGCTTTCTTGGTGTTGGGCACTGTCTTCTGGTGCGCCATCTCTGCCTCCACCACTTTATTGTTCTGCTGGTTCTGGCTGCAAGAGTCAGTGTTCTTAAGAAAGAATGGGTGAGCAATGTTGTTTGCAATGTTGATTAAGCTGAGGCAAGCACTAAATGAAAAGAAGTGTTGATACCTTATGCGTTCTTGTAAAACAGGATAGGACTTATTGGAATTCTTTAAATGTTTAGCCTGAAAATATATCCGGTATAATTCAACAAGCTTTTGAATCGTCTTATTTAACATTTAAAATCAAGCATATTAACGGAACAGAAATTACCTCATGTTGCAGTCTTAAAGATTGCTGACTCCATGCTCTGAGCTACATGTGATAGCTGTGTAGAGTGTGTACCTCCCTGATTCTGAATGTAGTACATTGCTGTCATGTTGTCTGTCTGCGTGAACACCGTCTTGTTGCATGAATGTAATTTGAACGCTTTGAAGGCAAGGAACACTGCCATAAGTTCTTGCATGTTCATGTGCATTTTCTGCTGTTGTGCTGTCCATAGGCCCTGCACTGTGTACTGATGTACATGGGCTCTGATAAGTTGAATGAAAGATGTGAATTCTGTTGTCTTCTAATGCTGCTACTGCCGTGGCCACTTTTTGCAGCATAATGAAAACCTCTTGCTGCAACCAGTGTACATGTTGTTCGCACAGTGGATGTTGAATGGGTGGTGTGGAGAAGAGTTCTAGGCTGTAGCCATACTGGATAAGGTTTCAAAACCACTTGTCTATAGTCATTTTTAGCCTGCCTGGTAGGAACTCTTGTAGTCGTCCCCAGACCGGTGTCTTGTGGTGGGAGGTAGTGACAATAAGTTACTGCTTGGTGGTGGTTGCGGATCAGGTGGTCTTACCTACTCTGGGGGCATCAAATTTATTCAGATCCCCTCGCCCGGGAGCCTTTATAGGCGGTGGCAGCCTCTTGTATGAAAACTGTACGCCTTCCTGGACTACCTATTTATTATGGTTACATTTGGCCTTTGTCAGGCTGCTAGCATTCCACCTCTTTTTGGATTGCTAATCACAAGTACCTGTCCATACAGGCTAACATTACTATTGGTTTTTCTTCCACCTGTCCACAGTTTTGTGTTTAATGGACGCCATTTTTTATGATGTCAAGCACCGCCCCTGCTGCCATTCAATAAGAACATTTAACTGTTAAAAAGTACACCTTTATTGTCCGCTGATTGCTTGGTCTTGACGCCTGACTTTGGTTCCCCTTCTGCTTAAGTATCATGACTTGAGAAACGAGGGAATCAGGGAAGGTTTCTGCAAATAATCATCAAGGCTCAGTGAGAAATCAGGAAAGCATCTGCAAGGACTTAGAAAGTTTCTGAAAGAGAACTGATCTGAAGGCCAAGGGGAACGGTATGTTATAACATGTAAAGTCAATTGGCAAACCCCCCTTGATCTGCCGCCAAGAGTCACTGTTCTTTCTTGGCTTTCTACAGTCAGAAGACGCTTCCACATCGTTGTGTTAACGGGATCACGGTCAACGGGATCTCCGTTGAGCTGTGTCCCCTTCCCCTGCACAGGATCCATTTTTGTGATCCAGGCCATTTATTTATTTATTTTTTTAAAGTTTTATATGGCGCGGACAAGATCTTTGCAGATATAAGAGCGCTTTACATACAAGGGGTACATGAGGGAGCATAGTCAAACAGATAATTCGATAGATCTAACGGTACAAATAGGTGGCCGCACAGCCAATCATGTGAGTAATAAGACCAACTAATACAAATAAGCAGAGGGGTCCAACATGTAGTACAGATCGTGCAGAGCATTAACAGAGTTCGAGAAAATAGTTCAAGTGTATTTAGCCATGAGGATATCTTTTACTTCTTTTTTAAAGAGTGTAGTGGAAGAGATAAGTCTGGTTTCGGGAGGGAGTGAGTTCCAGATCCTATGTGCCATTCCTGAGAATGTGCGGTTATATGTTTTTTCCTTCCGGAATCTTCGAGGTTTCAGGTGAAGATGTATGTGCCTCTAGTGTTTCTAGCTCCGCCAGAGATTGTCCGCTTCTGAGCGAGGTAGCCGGGTGAGGTTAGGTGTACCGCCTTGTGTGTCATGCAGGCGATTTGCAGATGTATTCTGGCTTCAAAAGGCAGCCAGTTCAGGGATTTCAGGTCAAGGGAAATATGGGAGTGTTTTTTTGACCAAGTGCTAAGTCTTGCTGCAGCGTTTAGAGGAGCTCTTAGGGGTGCAATAGTAGTTAGGGGGGTCCGCAGAGGGCGATGCTGCCGTATTCTACTCGTGGGATGACTAGTGCTTGTACTGCGGTTTGGAATTTTTTGGCTGGGAGGAAGAGTTTCAGTTTCCTCAGAGTATTGATTTTGAAGTTTGCTCCCTTTGTTGCCTTGCTGATATGTTGATGCATGTTGAGATTGGTGTCGAGTGTTATGCCTAAAGATTTTGCAGAGTCCACGATGGTGGGTTGGACATCGAGTGTGGTTAAGTGTTTAAGGCATATTTGCGCAGTGGACATCTTCGCTCGAGGTGAGATCAGAAGGAACTCTGTTTTCAGGGCATTGAGTTTGAGATGTTTATCGGCAATCCAGGATTGGGTGCCTGTGATCGTTGAGTTCAGTAGCAAGATGTCTTTAGGGGGTTGTACTTAGAGATAAAGTTGGGTGTCATCGGCATACATGTGGAAGTGTATATTGGATGCTTGTAGCAAGGTGGTGAGAGGTTCCATAACTAGGTGGAACAGATTTGGGGATTGAGAGGCTCCTTGGGGGACGCTTAGCGTTACAGGTATTGGCGAGGAAATCAGGTTGTTGCTTTTGAATTTCTGCGACCTGTTGTAAAGAAAGGAAGTGAACCACTTGAGAACAGTTCCAGACAAACCCGTTCTTGTGTTTAGTAGTTCTAGTAACTTGTCATGTTTAACGGTGTCGAATGCTGAAGACAGAGATCAAGAAGGATGAGGAGGCAGGTGTCGTTTTGGTCTAGCATTTGAAGTGCGTCGTCAATTATGTGAGTCATAGCACTTTCTGTACTGTGTCTCTTTTCCAAGCTTTGGCCTTGGAGCATTGACCCGGGTTAACTTTAACTTTTTCATTGATGAAGAATGTGACAATATGATGATCTGACCAGTCACAGGGTTGGATAGACTCATGTTGGATAGAGTCCTCTTTGGAGATGATCAGGTGGAGGAAAGAGTCTTTCACGTGGGTCGGGCTGCTGCATATTTTGATGAGGTGAAGGGCATCGAGGAATTTTTTCCGACTATTTACCACCGCGTCATTGCGATCATTCCAGTGGAGGTTGAAGTCACCAAGGTATATTTGGGTGATATGCCGTCCGGAATTGGTTGAGATCAACTCCATGATTTGTTGGGAAAAGGTGAGGTTGTCCCTGGGTGGGTGGTAAATGCTGTGAAGAGAGCATATCGGTTTGCCCTCACTAATAATGTCAAGGCAAATGTATTCCCAAGTGGCATGGGGCAGCTATTTTGCCACATGTTCCAGTGGCCACATTCTGGACCTTCCTGCTCTTCTTTGTTCACCTTGGTATTCCTTCTAGGGCATCAAGATAGATGTAGATTTGTTCTATACTTTGAAAGATACGAAGAGGAAAGTTGTTGTTCGTGTTGAAACTGGTCGAAAAATATTTCATTAATTTCATTGTTCAACTCTGCCTGGCCATTCCGGTATCAGTAAAACACACAAGCATTGCCTCCCATTTTTTGGGGCCGATATGTCAACTCATATTAAAGAATGTGTGACGTCATAAGGTTCTGTTCCGAAAGTCCCTGTCTTGTTAGAAGGTCGCACACTTGTGGGCCTGTACTTTTATTGTTCATTTTTCAAAGTACAGGCCCCCTCTTTCAAAGTACAGGCCGTCTCTTTCAAAGTACAGGCCCCTTCAAGTACAGCTGAAGCAGTCACAAACTTTAAGATCAGTTTGGAAGACCGGAGGCCAGCGGTTTTTCGCCATCCACACACACACATTTAAAAGTGCAGTGACTTCCATTCTTTACATTTAAAGTACATGCCCCTTTTGGGCCTGTACTTTTACTGTCTGTTCTCCAAAGTACAGGCCCCTTATGGGCCTGTACTTTTATTGTTAAATTTTCAAAGTACAGGCCCCTTCTGGGCCTGTACTTTGATTGTCTGCTTAGCAAAATACAGGCCACTTCTGGGCCTGTACTTTTATTGTTCAATTTTCAAAGTACAGGCCCCTTCTGGGCCTGTAATTTGATTGTCTGTTTAGCAAAATACAGGCCACTTCTGGGTCTGTACTTTTATTGTTCAATTTTCAAAGTACAGGCCCAGAATTTGCCTCTATAGGAATTGTCTGCTTCCCAAAGTACAGACCCAGAAGGGGGCTGCACTTCTACTGTTGAGGTGTGTCCCGTTCCCCTGCCCAGGACCCTTTTTTAAGCTCCTGGGCGGGGGGCAGCTGTTTCTTTGGATTTGCAACTGGCCGCCTTCTTTGATTGTACCTTTTTCTCTATTCACCTTTAGCTTCTTCCGCCAAGGGCATCAAGCATTGCTGTAGTCTTCCATTTTGTGTAAGTCAAAATGAAGTTTTGTGCATTTTTTAACCGCTGGTTTCTTGGTGTTGGGCACTGTCTTCTGGTGCGCCATCTCGGCCACCACCTCTTTATTGTTCTGCTGTTTCTGGCTGCAAGAGTCACTGTTCTTTCGCAAATTAGTACAGTCAGTAAGACGCTTGGACACCGTTGTGTGTCAACTGGATCACTGTCGATGGTATCTCCGTCGGGGTGTGTCCCGTTCCCTCACCAGGAACCCTTCATGGGCTTCTGGGTGGGGGGACAGCATGTATGCATATCTTGCTTGTGCACAAAAGTGCCCTTCCATAAATTATCTTGCGAGCTACTTTACAAAAATACATGACCGTGGGATTCTTTCCCAATCCTTGAAGTTCTTTTGTTTTTGAAAATGGGTAAACCTTGCCGTATCAACAATCTACACCCACAGATTAAACTACCGACCGTTTCCAACAGGAGCGCATAAATATTCTTCCAAAACACTTCTATATATATATATAGCCCTGGTTTCATACGTGTCTGTGGTGCAGCCTTCTATTCATGGGATGAAGCCAGACAGCTTAAAAAAGGACGTCAACAGTTAGATGCAGTGTAAAGTTGAGACAATCTAGTAAGGAAACAATGTACTTAATGAGTTGAATGGTGTTTAAAATGTGACTTCGGTTTGGTGTATAGTTGTAAGTGGATGATATCCTAAATCGGCTTTATCCTTTCTCTCAATTTTGATCAGTACTCTTACAAGACCCAGAAAAAAGTAACAAACGACAAGCATTCCATCCTGGTCTGGAGCTAGGTGTATGCAGCTTCCCAGGGCCCAGCACTCTACTCCTAACCTTAGGGCCTTGCACCAAAGCGCCATAAATTAACCTTTGCTTTCTCTTCTGCTCAGTCGAAGCTGCGAGGCCCAGGGGGTCGGAACCCTTTGTGCACTAGGTCATGGTTGCAAGTCCCAGGGATGGGGGCGGTCATTCCCAGGGCCTAATTGTGTTAACTTATGGCTGTGAGGACCATGCATATCTCTGGTCTTTACAGCCCCAGGTCTTGGCTGCGAGGCCCCGGGTAGTGCCCCTCAGCCCCAATAGGCGTCAGCACTACACCATGACTACGAGGCGCAGGGGGAGGATCACTTGCGCCTTGCTGTACGACATCATGACTTCGGGCCAGTGGATGGGGCCAACATCCCTTGGCCACGCGGCACTTGAACATGGATGCGAGCCTCCTGCCCAGCTGGGCTTTGCAGTGCTGGGTCATAAATGCAAGGTCCGTAGAAGGGAATTCACCTCGTTGGGCTGCACAGCACAAAAACCATACTTGTGACGCTCAGTGGAATGGGACCCCTTCTGATCCCTGTAGTGGTAGCCTATGGCTGTGAGGTACCGGGGGGAGGCTCCCCCCCTTCTCTTCTCCTAGGAGTTCAGGATCATGGCAGTGAAGCTCAGGGGAGGAGACAATCCTGCTCCTCTGGCCCTCACAGCGGTAGACCATGACTACAAGGCGCAGGGTTCTCCAGTTCTGTGCCTCTCAGCCCTAGACCATGTGTGCGAATCTTGGGGGCGTTGGCGCTCCTCCCTTGAGCCTGGCACTGCTGTGCTATAGCTATGTGCATAGGCTCATGTTAGCGGTATGTTCTTCAATAGTGCAGGCTCTAATGGTTATCGCATGCCTACTGCACCAAAAGTCTGGCAGTATTTCTCTGCAGCCAGTGGTGGGTAGAAGAGCCCCCCTCTTTCACTGGCTGCACTGTAAAGGCATAATTTAGGTGCATTGGCACCTCATACTCCTGGAGCTAGTGACCTCGGGTATTAGGTACCCAGTGCACCAAAGCATCACACAGTTTAACTGTGAAGCCAGTGGACGGGTGTGAGGGGGGGCTTTAACTTTGCACCAGGACCCAAGGCACCAAGCTGTGAAGCTTGCGCTTTTCCATTGACCATGCAGCCATGTCTGAGCACAGTGAAGCCCTCACTCTGGGCCTAGCAATGCTCATCTCCAGCTGCAAGGCCCAAGGGGTGGGTAGTCCTCTCTCCTGGGCCTTACAGCGCTAAACCATGTGCCTGACCCTTGTCAATGTGTGCACAATTATTGGCCGCAGATTGCTTGGTCTTACGGCCCTCATTTGGTGCATTATACAATTTGTTCAGCTTCTTCTTTAGCCTTCGAGGGCAGACATGAAACAGGTCTTTCGTGTTCAATGTATGTTGACCTTTTGCAACATTCAGAATAATTGTAAGTGGGAACTTCAGCTATATTAACGAGGGGCTCTAATGGTAGAATAAGTATTTCTAACACTGTCTGTCATGAATATCTGTGGTACTGCAAGTTGTCTACCCTCAATCCAATCATGTGACATGTTCCACTTCCGCTTCAGAGAAACACTGTGCTAAAGATCTGTATCTTTACCCCCTGCCGTGCCTGAGCCTTGTCGGCGGGGACACCTTTATTGGCTGCTGATTGCTTGGTCTTGACGCCTGTCTTTTGGTCTACCTTTTAGACCACCAGCTGTTTATTGTTCACTTTGAGATATGCGTGTGTCCCGTTCCCTCGCCCAGGACCCTTTGTTAGCACTTGTTTTGTCATGTTGTTCACTCCGCTGCCTCATTCATTATTTGATCGGTGCACCTTCTCCCCTCAATCCATTCATGGCATTTGTTCAACCGTCAAAGGCCTTTGCCACCTTGAACTAAAAGACGGCTTGTATTTTGATTGCACTTACCTGTAGGTAGACCTGGTGATGTCAATGTACGTTTCTGTTGCAGTGGTTTTCTGTATTTTTTTTCATGGCAATTGTTCACTTTCACCATCTGGTTGGAAAGTTGCACACTTGTGGGCCTGTACTTTAATTGTTCAATTTTCGAAGTAAAGGCCCCTTCTGGGCCTCTACTTTTATTGTCCAATGTGTACAGTACAGGCCCCTCCTGGGCCTGTACTTTTATTGTTCAATTTTGAAAGTACATGCCCCACTCTAAATTACTCATGTTGTTCCACGTGCAGTTGTGTTGATGTCTGCAGATATTATCCACTTCTGCTTCCATGTATTCAGACTGGACCCAATAACAGCAATTGGGGGTCTCTTCTTGACCCCAGCGGTCATAAGACGCTTCGACAGGATCATGCTCATGTGTTCCGTTCCCCTGCGGATGTTTTCGCGGATGTCCCAGTGCCTGCATTGTAGGCTGCTGGATTTCTGATCTTGGCACACTGGTCACCTTATGGAATGCATGGTGAACTACAATCTGCATGCTTGAAGACACCATTTGTATGAAATACTTACATATGATTTAATTGATAACACTCCAGTGAGTGTATGCACATACTTACACTTCTTCCAATATAATTAATCTAAAAATTTCAAGGGTAGACGTTATAACAGTGCTCTGTGGACTGTGTGGCCACTTCCTTGCTACATGTAGGGCATACGAGCTGAGTGCTTTGTATCCAGAGGTGTTCAGTTGGCCTTACATTACTTCTATGGATAACTCCAACGCGGTTTCTTCTTGCTCTCGGTGATCATCGCCTGTTTTCCAAACTACCGGCCCCTTCTGGGCATTGTCTTTTTATTCTGTTTTCTTTTTTATTCTGTTTTCCTAAGTCCAGTCTCTTATAAGTTCCTGGAAAACTGGATAGATAACGACATTAGTAGTCTTCCAGCACTTTTTTCTCCTGGTTCTTCTGCCGTCAAGAGTCAATGTTCAGGGGTTGGGCGCCGATGGCGATGGTCGCCTGAGAGCTCGGCTCCGGGACTGAGCCCGGGATTATCCTGTTAATCGGAGGCCGCGGGGCACCCTAGCCCCCGCATATCGTCGTTCGGCCCGATTGGACCCTACTGAGACACCTGGCACAGCCTGGACGGGTGGTGATCCGCCCGAAACTCGAAGTTTGTGGTCCCGAGGAGAGCGACCCAACATGGCGCCCGGACCTCTTTGTCCCCTTGGACGGGACCATTAGCCTGGAAGAACGTCGCTGATCACAGCGTGCCCTCCGCTCTTTTGTCTTCCTGGAGAGTGAGGAGCTGGACTTTGCCCTGCTGAGACTCTGATATTGGTGATTGCGCCTGGACGGTCGGAAGCCCCTACCATAGTGAACCCCGGCACACGGACGCCTGGAGGTCCTGACGGTGGTGCCGACCCCCGACGCGGCGCTTGGCTGCATCCCCCGATCGACCCGATCCCATGGGAAGCACAACCCCCTGGCGCCACAAAGTCTCTGGTGGTGTGGGTGGCCCTCGATCCGGATCCTCGTCCACCAGACGGGCCTGCCCGGCCTGGCGCCGAGTGTCTCCGCCTCCTCCCCAGCACTCTCAGACGACACGGTGGTGGCGCGAGCCGAAACTGTGGAGATCCGCCTGGCCCTGGAGAAGAGGATCACCGGCCCCCACCCCGAGGGCCAGCATTCGGGAGAGTTATAGCCGGCGCCCGCACTCGGTGGCACCTTCATCTGAGTCCACACTGTGTGCTTCCCGCGACATGGGGAAGCCGAGGGGGGCTAAGGGGACTACCCCGGCCGCCTCTGACTCGGAGACCCCGGACAAGGAGGGCCATGGAAACCCGGGAAGTGCTGGTGGCGCGCCGCTGCAGCAACAGTTTGATCGCGTCCTGGAGGCGATTGCGACCACACGCTCGGCCCTTCAGCAGGACATTGCCCAGGTGGCGACGAGCCTGGGCCTCCTCAGGGCGGATCACGGCAAGCTGTCGGACAGGGTCAAAGAGGTGGAAGGCTCGGTGAAAACCTTGGAGCCGGCGCAGCGAACCTTGGCCGCGACAATGAAAGATGCCCTAACCCGGATTTCTGCCCTGGAGCAGCGAGCGGAGGATGCGGAAGGCCGTAACAGGCGCAACAACATCCGAGTGGTAGGCCTGCCGGAGAAGATCGAAGATGGCGACATGGTGGCCTACTTGGAAGCCTGGCTCCGAGACACGGTGGCCCCGGAGGGCCTATCCTCTTTCTACACCCTTGAACGAGCTCATAGAGTCCCAGCAAGACCACCGCAACAGGGCCGTGCACCGCGTCCAGTGGTGGCGCGCCTCCTGCATTTTCGCGACAGGGACCTCATCCTCAATGCCGCTAGACATAATGGCCCCTTCAAGGTGGAGAACAGCCAGGTGAACATCTTCGCGGACATACACAACAGCTTCAACAACCAACCAACGCACACCATGACCGAACAACCACCCCCCACCACCACCCTCCGCGCCTGGACCCCGATCAGCACCGAAGACACCATCCGCACGATGAACTCCATCCACTCCGGATCACCGACCGACCCCTGCCCTCACCACGTCTTCAACAAAGCCGACGCTGTCATCGCACCCCACCTGCGAGACATCATCAACACATCCCTCGACACCACCATCTTCCCCGAGAGCTGGAAACACGCCGAACTCAGCGCCCTACTCAAGAAACCAACAGCGGACCCCACCGACCTCAAGAATTACCGCCCCATCTCGCTCCTCCCGTTTCCAGCCAAAGTCATCGAGAAGACCGTCAACAAGCAGATGGCCGCTTTCCTCGAGACGAACGGATCCCTCGACCCCTCACAGTCCGGCTTCCGAGCCAACCACAGCACCGAGACCGCCCTCATCGCCGCCACCGACGACATCCGAGCCCTGATGGACAATGGAGAAACAGCGGCCCTCATCCTCCTAGACCTCTCCGCGGCATTCGACACGGTCTGCCACCGCACCCTAGTACGGCGCCTCAGCAACGTCGGAATCCAGGACAAGGCGCTGGAGTGGATCACCTCCTTCCTCGACGGGAGAACACAGAGAGTCCGCCTACCACCGTACAAGTCAGAGGCCACCGAAGTCATCTGCGGCGTCCCCCAAGGATCATCTCTGAGCCCCACCCTCTTCAACGTCTACATGAGCCCCCTCGCGGCCATCGTACGCAAACACAACCTCAGCATAATCTCCTACGCCGACGACACCCAGCTGATCCTCTCCCTGACCAACGACCCCGCCGCCGCCAGAGCCAACCTGCACGAAGGGATGAAAGAGGTAGCCGAGTGGATGACGACCAGCCGCCTGAAACTGAACTCGGACAAGACGGAGGTCCTCATCCTGGGCTCCTCTCCCTCCGCCTGGGACGACTCCTGGTGGCCTCCCGCCCTGGGCACCGCACCCAAACCGACAGACCATGCACGCAACCTGGGCTTCATCCTGGACTCCTCCCTCTCCATGACCAGGCAAGTAAACAACGTCTCCTCGGCATGCTTCAACATCCTACGCATGCTACGGAAGATCTTCTGGTGGATCCCCACCGAGACCAGGAAGACCGTCACCCAGGCCCTCGTCACCAGCCGACTGGACTACGGCAACGCCCTCTACGCCGGGACCACCGCCAAGCTCCAGAAGAGACTCCAGCGGATCCAGAACGCCTCAGCCAGACTCATCCTCGACATCCCACGAACCAGCCACATCTCCGGACATCTGCGAGACCTTCACTGGCTCCCCGTCAACAAAAGAATCACCTTCCGCCTCCTCACCCACGCACACAAAGCCCTACACGACCAAGGCCCGAGCTACCTCAACAGCCGAGTCAACTTCTACGCTCCCAAACGCCACCTCCGATCAGCCAACCACGCCCTCGCCGCCGTCCCCCGCATCCGAAGAGCGACTACAGGAGGAAGGTCCTTCTCCCACCTGGCCGCCAAGACCTGGAACTCCCTCCCGACCGACCTGCGCCTGACCCAAGACCACCTCTCCTTCAGGAAGAAGCTGAAGACCTGGCTGTTCGAGCAGTAGCGGCTCCCCCCCCCCCCAGCGCCTTGAGACCCCACGGGTATGTAGCGCGCTTTATAAGTGTCACTGATTGATTGATTGATTGACCTATGAAACCCAACGCAGACGGTTTTCATTCTTGGCGGTCAAGCGCGAGCTCCGGAGCGAGGGTATCCATTACTCGCTCCTATTTCCTGCAAAGCTCCGCGTCATTGTCGATGACAAGACTCAATTTTTTGATACCCCGGAGGATGCCTGTAACTGGCTTGAACTCTATAGAGCTGGGAAAGATGGTTTCGCCTCCGCATCTCAGCCAACGGCGGAGCCGGGACAGCGACGGCGATCTACGAGGGTGCGGAGTCGCCGGGGCCGGTCGGGCGGCCCTTCTACTGCGGAGACATCGACGGAGCGGAAAGGAGTACTGGAGGTGTTGTCTGCACTGTCTGGTTCACGAGATGATACCATTGCGGAAGAAGAGAACCCTGGTGACGAGGGGGCATCGACGGACTCGGAGAACTCGGTGACAGATAGCATCAGCACACCGGTGATCACGCCGAAATCGGTTGAGGACCTTCTTGATGGACAGGGTTGACGGGGTGAGCTGCATCCTTTTGGGTGGGGGCCCGTAGCGGGGGTGGCGGGAGCCGATGGTTCAGCATGATCTCCGGAGAAGCGGGGGTGGGGTGCCTTGCCTTTGCCCCGAGCGTTTCCGTTACTGTTACTGTTTTGGGCTTGTTTTAGTCCTGGTAGCCAGGGCATCGAGGGCCCACTGCCACCACCCAGCCCGCACCTGGCCCTTAAGGCCTTCCTACGGTGGCGACCGTAGGATTAGTTGGGGACGAAGGGTTTTCTGAGGGCATGGTTTGGATGGGAACTAGATGGAGTTATTTGGGTCCTGTTCTGGGGAGGGTGGGCAGGGGTTTGGTTAACATAAGAGTTGTTGAGTTTTGGTTGGGGGAAATGGCCGCCATCAGTGCTGGGGTGATTGGTGTTCGCTCTTTGTTGGGACCCAGATGGGGAGACTTTGCACGGACAGTATGGGACAATGGCTGACGTTGCTAATGTGAAGTATATTACTTGGAACGTGCGGGGGCTTCATACCATGTCTAGGCGGCACAAAGTCCACGCTTATTTAGTGCGTAGGGGAATACAAATGGCGTTGCTGCAGGAGACCCATCTGAACAAGGCGGAAGGGGCGGCGCTACAGCGTAGGTGGAGGGGGCAGGTCTTCTTCACGTCGTACTCCGCGTACGCCAGGGGGGCGCTAATCTGGATTAGGGCTGGGGTTCCCTTCCAGGTCACAAACTCAGTAGTAGATCCAGAGGGGCGCTATGTGGCCATCTCGGGTACTCTGGGGGGGAGGGACCTGAACGTTTGCTGTGTATACGCACCTAACATGGACCAGATTGCATTCCTTTCTAGGTTGTCGGGCTCGTTGGCCCACTTTTTCACGGGGCCCCTCCTGCTCGGTGGGGACTTCAATTCGGTAGTGGATGTGGAGACCGATCGCTCGCACCCGCCCCTCCCTGATTCTCCGGTTCGCCGTGTGGCTAAAGGTCGCAGGGACTGGCAGACACGTTGGGGTCTGACGGATATTTGGAGAGCGCAACACCCCGACGCTAGGGACTACTCCTACTTTTCGGGCCTACACGAGTTGCACGTTAGGTTGGACGGGTTTCTTGGCTCGACTGAACTGGTTTCAGCGGCGATCCGTTCCGAATACTTGACTAGGACCATCTCGGACCATAACCCCCTCCTGCTGGCCCTTCGCTGGTTTCCGGGGGCGCCGGCGGTGCCCACCTGGAAGTTACGCCCTGAGATCCTCGAGGACACTGTATTCAGAGCGGACTTAGGTGATAAGATCGAGGAGTATTTCGCGTCCAACGGGGGCTCTGCGAGCTCGAGAGCGCTGGAGTGGGACGCTTTTAAGGTGGTGGTGAGGGGTTATTGCATCACCAAGAAGGTAGGTATGAGGCGGGTTATCCTCGATGACTTGGACGTGGCTGATCGGAGGCTTCGTGAGTTGGAACTCCGCCGCCCCGGGCACCCTGAACTCCAGGGACGCACGGCAGAGGCGAAGGAGGCGGTGGCGGCAGAGGTCGAGCGGCTGCGCTGCTTCGACTACAAGGCCTATACGGTTCGGTCCCTCGCAGAAGGGGATAGATCGAGCGCATTGCTGGCATGGCTGGCTAACCCTACGCGCCAGACCTCACTAACGACGTCCATGCGCATGGCGGACGGGACCATGGTGCACACTCAACCGGAGATCTTAGGCTGCTACCGGCACTACTATGATCAGTTATATCGCAGTCGTGCTGCCAAAAACCCTGACCTTCTCGAGGACTATCTGAGGCCCCTGGAGCTCCCAACGGTGGAACCTGACGTGGCGAAAGCCCTGGGGTCCGATATTGAACTGGGGGAGATCCGCAGCGCCATTAAAAAGATGGCGCGGAATAAGACCCCGGGTCTAGACGGTCTTCCTGTGGAATTTTACGCGGCCTATGCCGACCTCCTAGCTCCGAGACTGGTGATCGTATATAGAGAGGCGAAGAGGCTTGGCCGACTACCCGGCTCGATGCGCGAGGCCCTGGTGGTTCCCCTCCTCAAGCCGGGGCGGGACTCGACCGATCCGGCGTCCTACCGTCCCTTATCGATGCTGACGGTCGATTATAAGATTCTGAGCAGCATCTTGGCCTCGAGACTGCTGGGCCACATGAGCTCCCTGGTACATGAGGACCAGGCTGGGTTCATCCCCAAGCGCAACACGACAATGAACATCCGTAGGTTGTTCCGCTTGCTGGGTGAACCGCTTGTGGATGCTCCGTGCCCGGTGGTCCTATCGGTGGACTTAGAGAAGGCGTTTGATAGCCTGGAATGGGACTACCTGCACGCTGTGTTGCGGCGGTTCGGCCTCGGCGAGGGTTTCATCAGGTGGACCGCGGTCTTATATACCTCCGTATCGGCCAGGGTTCGGGCGGGTCTGTTAATTTCCTCGCAGTACCCGGTAGAAAGAGGCACGAGACAGGGCTGCTCGTTATCCCCACTTCTCTTCGCGCTGGCGGTGGAGCCTCTCACACTGCGACTCCGATCGGGGGCTCATTACAATGGCTTCTGGACACCACATTTCGTTATATGCCGACGACCTGTTGCTCTTCCTTGAGGACCCAGTCGAGGCCCTACATGGAGCTGAGACGGCGCTCACGGCGTTTGGGGAGGTCTCGGGCCTACGGGTGAATTGGGCTAAGACATGCCTTTTTCCGGTTCACAGAGGCACCCCTAGTCCAGTCCTCAATAGGGAGCTTAGATGGGAGCCTGACTGCTTCAGGTACCTGGGAGTGTATATCTATCATGACCCATCTGACCTCCTGGACGGGAACATTACCAGGTGTAGTCGAGCCCTACGGGGTAATATGGACTTCTGGGCTACGCTACCGCTTTCGTTGGCGGGACGGGTCGCTCTCCTCAAAATGGTGGCTCTTCCCCGGCTGCTGTATTATTTCCGGGCGCTACCGGTTTGGGTCCCGCCAGCCACATTTAGGCTTCTACGGTCGATGATAGTCGGATTCCTCTGGGGCTCGGACTGCCGAAGAGTGGCCCTTAAAACCCTGATGAGGCCGAAAGCCGAGGGTGGGCTCGCGGTACCGGATTTTGAGAAATACTATCTGGCGGCACAGCTCCAGACCCTCACCCAGGAGATTGCCAGGGAATTCCGAGGCCCGGAGGACAGGAGAGGTATAGGGATGGCCAGGCATGTCCTATCCTTCATAGCTCTACGCCAACGTTTGACCTTGCAAGACCTGACGCTGGAGGAGAAGACCATTCGCCTGTGTTGGAACCGGGCCCACGCCCGGGGCCAATTGCGAATACCGTATGCGCCTGAAATACCATTGGGGATGTTGACGGCCTTGCCCCATGGTGGTGATTGGTCACGATTGGCGGACTGGGAGGACGCGGGGTTGCAGTTGGTGGGGGATCTTTATGAGGCTGGGGTACTCTTGCCCTTTTAGGAGCTCATTGACCGCTTCGAGATTCCCCGTGGAGACTTCCTGTTGCACTCGGCCCTGGTCCGAGCGATCCAGGCGCACTGGAAAAGCGGACAGGAGGAACCTCCTACGTCTCCGGTGTGCCAATAGGTCATGATGTCTGCGGGCACGGTGAAGGCGGTCACCTGCCTCTACGGTAGATTGATCAATGAAGGGCTGACCCCCCTTACGACCCTGAGGGCCCGTTGGGAGGCAGACATAGGCAAGGAGATCCCGGAAGCGACCTGGTCTCAACTCGTGCGACGAGCTTGGAAGGGGACGCGCCACGCCCGTTTTCAGTTGGTCCACTATTATATACTCCATCGGGCATACCTGACCCCGGCGAAAATCCAACAGTACTTCGCCACGGGCTCGGCAACCTGCCCCAGATGCCCGGCGCCGGAGGCAGACCTCCTCCATATGTTGTGGGCCTGCCCGGGTTTGTCCTCTTACTGGGTGGAAGTGGGGAAGACCCTGACGGAGGTGACGGGGAGACCCCTATCGGTCGATGCGGCGGTGGGTTTTTTGCATTGGTTTCCACATACCCCCAAAAACAAAATTTCCAGTAAATTTATTGATTTGGGGCTTCTTTTGGCCAAACGAGAGGTGACCAGGAACTGGAAGGCACGAGCTGGTCCGACTGGGAGCAGGTGGCACAGCGAACTCTTGAAGTGGGAGGCGGGAGAAAGCACGCTGAGATACCAACTAGCTGGGAGACAGCGTAATGAAAAAGCACAGGAGGCAGCGCTAGAATGGGAGACACTAGTGCAGGCCCTCAGGGACTATTGCGCCCCCAGCGACTCTGATAGCGAGAATGCAGCGCGCCCGAGTCCCGCTAGGCAATTGCGTTTTCTGTTTCTGATACGCTCCTCTTGGGTCCTCTCATGAATCCTACTGCGGCTGCTACCATACACTGATGGCGGGGTTGGGTTGGGGAGGGATTTCTTTGTAATTTAGTGTTTTGTGGGTGGGACTTTCTTTTGGGTTTTGTGGGCTTGTTTAGAAAAGCAGATGACGGACAGTGGATCATCCGGACCAGCTTTGCTCTCCTGCTGAGCCCCCACTGGATTTTGTCGCCCGACCTTTGGACTATGGGCTGAATGATTGTATATGAAAACATGCTGCGGGGGGTAGGTGGGATGCAGTTAATTGATTTTCTTGGATTTCTGATGCTGGTCATATATGTAACAGTTTGCTGATTCCTGCAATAAAAATATATTTCACAACAAAAAAAAAGAGTCAATGTTCAGGGCCTGAACCTTCAGTATTGTGTTTTTTAGGTTCCAGGCCCCCTCTGGCCCTCGACTTTTACTGTCCAATTTCAAAAGTACAGCCCACTTCTGGCCCTCTACTTTTACTGCCTATTTCCCAAAGTACGGGCCCCTTCTGGGCCTCTTCCGTTCTTGTTCAATTTTCAAAGTACAGGCCCCTTCAAGTACAGCTGAGGCGGTCACAAACTTCAATATCCGTTTGGGCAACATGAGGCCAACGGTCTCCATCCCCACAATACAACACCCACATTTAAAAAGAACTGTGGCTCCAATTCGTTACAAATCTAATACCGGCAGATAGATCATGTGTTAAAATCGTAACGTACAAACCCCTTCTGGGCCTGTACTTTAATTGTAAAGTTTTCAAAGTCAAGGCCCAGAATGGGCCTGTACATTAATTGACTGTTTGCAAAAGTAAATGCACAGAAGGGGACTGTACTTTTACTGTCGAGGTGTGTCCCGTTCTCCCTGCCCGGGACCCATTTTTGCCCTCCATGGCGAGGCTGATATTTTGTTGTCTGGACGCTTGGCCGCCTTCTTGGCTTCGAGGTCTTTGTAAACGTTTATTGTAAATCTGCGTACGCCACAGTTGACGGGTCCATTAAAGTCTCTGTGGGTGCAAGCAAACAGCGACATCTATCCTGGCCATGTAGCACTGTGTGAGCTGCAGATCATGGCTTCTTGTCACCACACAGACGCATATCAGTATATTGAGGAAGGGAATCCAAAACATCCAGCCTTTGACATGGCTACCTTCTTGTTGGGTGGAGTGGATATTAACTCCACACAATAACCGTACTGGGAAAGCTTCCTGACCCAGCTGTCTGTGGTGATGGATTGGCAGGAACTGTTGCAGTCTCCCCCCGTTTGTTCACCTTGAATGATGTAGATGCCTGGTTAACCCCGGAGGTTTCATCGTTTAGAAGAAACTCGTACACCAGCTTTGCCCCTCTGGTCTTCACTGCAACCCTTAATTGGCAAATTGCTCTGCTGCATTATACCTTTCAACTGGCAAGCCTCACATCACAGCAGGGGCACTGTGGTAGCTGCATGTTGAGGATCGTCTTCTTTGTAAATCTAAACCTGCTGTATATCAGGGCACGCACTCCCGTCCACCGCTATTTCCTTTTGGAAATGTAAGACAAAAGATTGGCCTTGGACCTGGAAAGTGCCCGGTTTTGTTAATTTTTATCAGTACCGCTCAGTCTGTACTGGGTAAGTTGTTCACTTACTATCTTTACATGTGGTAGCAGTTTCTCAGGCTCCCACTGCGTAATCCGACTCCCATTCCGTGTAGTGGACCGGAAATCCAAACACCCAATGGCCTGAAAAAGCAAAGCTTGATTTATGCGTTTGAACTTTAATCCTCATGGCCTTCTGGTCGGGGAGGAAGCCACTTATTGAAAACTTGTGCGGCTTTTACCTCGGTTTAGGGTCATCATTTTCCGTCATCGGCCTTGTAGGCTTCCCACTCTTTCCAATTTTCGGACGTTTATTAGAGGTCAGTCGTCCGGCTCTGAGCTACATGTGATAGCTGTGTAGAGTGTGTACCTCCCTGATTCTGAATGTAGTACATTGCTGTCATGTTGCTTGTCTGCGTGAACACTGACTTGTTCCACGAATGTAATTTGAACGCTTTGAAGGCTAGGAACACTGCCATAAGTTCTAGCATGTTCATGTCCATTTTCTTCTGTGGTGCTGTCCATAGGCCCCGCACTGTGTACTGATGTACATGGGCTCTAATAAGTTAAATGAAAGATGTGAATATGTTGTCTTCTAATGCTGCTACTCCCGTCGCCCCTTTGTGCAGCATAATGATAACCTCTTGCTGCAACCAGTGTACATGTTGTTTGCACAGTGGATGTTGAATGGGTGGTGTGGAGAAGCGTTCTAGGCTGTAGCCATACTGGATAATTTGTCAAACCCACTTGTCTATTGTGATGTGTAGCCAGACTGGTAGGAACTCTTAGAGTCGTCTCCAGACTGTTGTGTTATGGTGGGAGGTAGTGAGAATAAGTCACAGCTTGGTGTTGGTTGCGGATCTGGTGGTGTTACCTACTCGGGGGGGCAGAAATGTATTTAGATTCCCTCGCCCGGGAGCCTTTATGGCAGCCACTTGTCTGAAAACTGTAGGCCTTCCAGGCCTACCTATTTCTTATGGTTACATTTGGCCTTTGTCAGGCTTCTAGCATTTCACCTTTTTTTTGTTAATGAAATCCGACTCACAAGTACCTGTCCATACAGGCTAACATTAGTATTGGTTTTTCTTCCACCTGTGCACATTTCTTGGATTAATCAACACCATTTTTTTTTATGTCAAACACTGCCCCTGCTGCCATTCAATATGAAGATTTAACTGTGAAAAAGTACACCTTTATTGTCTGCTGATTGCTTGGTCTTGACGGCTACCTTTTGGTCCCCTTCCGCTTAAGTCAGTGTGCTAAAGTGCTTTTTCTTCACCCACCCCGTGCCTGAGCTTTGTCAGCGGAGACACCTTTAGTGTCCGCTGCTTGCTTGGTTTTGACGTTGCAAGATTCAAGTTTCATCTGCAGTGCGTCCTCTTTTGGTTTCATTTTCTATGCATCGTGCAATTCTGTTTCACACCTTTAATGTCCGCTGATTGCTTGGTCTTCATGGCTACCTTTGGGTCCCCCTCCGTTTAAATCAGTGTGCAAAAGTGCTTTTTCTTCCCTCCGTGCCTGAGCTTCGTCGGCGGGGACACGTTTTTGTCCGCTGATTGCTTGGTCTTGCTGTTAGGAGATTCAAGTTGCATCCGCAGTGTTTCCTCTTTTGGTTTCATTTTCTATCAATTCTGCAATTTTGTGTCACGCGTGGACACCTTGAATGTCCGTTGATTGCTTGTTCTTGACGGCTGCCTTTTGCAAACCAGAAGCTCAAAACACTCTGAGAATTCGCTGGAACTCTAACGCTGATTTAAATGTGCTGTATTCTATAAGTGAGCGGTTGGAGGGTAGCACGGCGGACAAATAATAAAAACGTCTTAATTGGTAGATAGCTGTGAACGACAATTTATCATTCTGTCCATAATAAGCCAGTAGCACATTACGTCATGGACGCATTAGACCAAATATGGCAGTTTAAAGTGTCTGTGGGTACTAGCAAACGGCGACATGTATCCTGGGCATGTAGCACTGTGTGAGCTGCAGATCATGGCTTCTTGTCACCACCCGGACGCATATCGGTATAGTGAGCCAGGAATCCAAGACATGCAGTCTTTATCATCTTTTATTATCTGATTTCCAGAGTACAGTCCCTTTCAGAGCTGTGTTTGGGTATTCTCACTGTAAGTTCTATTAATGGACATTCGGTGATCCTGTGTTAAAATTCGAAAGTACAGGCCCCTTCTGGGCCTGTACTTTTATTGTTCAATGTCTAAAGTAGAGGCCCCTTCTTGCCATTCAATATGAAGATTTAACTGTGAAAAAGTACACCTTTATTGTCTGCTGATTGCTTGGTCTTGACGGCTGCCTTTTGGTCCCCTTCCGCTTAAGTCAGTGTGCTAAAGTGCTTTTTAGGTTTTGCCTCGCCAAAAAGATGCGCTCTGCGCATCTTTTTTGCGCAGCAAAAACCTAATGAGAACTGTAGTGTGGCTTTGGGTCGGCCCTCGTCATTCATTGGCTGGCTCCATAAATGGAGCCTAGCCATTGGATGAGGGGCCTGTCCGTCAATGCCGGACCAGACATGGGGGCGTTCCCGAGATTCTTTGGCTTTTGCCGACGTCACGCGACGTCAGCCGAAAGCCGGGAACGCCCCCGAATCCGGTCCGGCATTGAAGGCACCCGGAAGAAGTCCAGGTGAGTGCTTGCTTTAATTTCCCGCTGTTCCCACCCCCTCTCCTGCTCGCAGCGTCTCCCGTCCCTGTTCCCGCCCCCCTCCCGCTGGTGACCGTGCTTTCCTGTTGTCTCAGCCAGGCCCGCTCCCCGCAGACTCCCCTCCCCCTGGTCTCTCCCTCTCGGCGCTTCTCGCTCTGCGCGCTCCTCTGCCCTGTAACCTCCCACCTCCCTGCACTCTCACTCCCAGCTCGCCTCCATCCAGTCTCCCTCCTCCCTCTACCCTCCCGTCCCCAGCCCGCCTGCCTGAGCTAGAGACGGGCCGCCGCGCTGCCCGCGGCGACCCGGAAGTGACCGGCCGGCCGGCCAATCCTAGCGCGGCCGGCCGGAAGTGCCCGCCCCCCGCAGCCCGGGGGAAGAAGGAAGTATGGCGGCGCCCGCGGGGCTCCCGTGGCCTGGAAGGAGCCCCGGGAGATGCGGAGGACGTTGCCGGTCTCCCATGCCAAAGAGGGAGACCGGAGAAGTGCCAGCGAGATTTCCGCCGTCGATGTTGCCGGTCTCCCATGCCGAAGAGGGAGACCGGAGAAGTGCCGCCGTCGCAAGGTGCAGGTGAGTCGATTTGTCTTGCTTCAGGCGTGCCCTGCCTTGCCACTGTAGGGTTCTTGCACTGGAGGTAAGTGTTCTTCTACACAAGAGTTGAAGTGCCTTGTGGAACCTTTATTCTTGCCCCATCACTGGCTTTCCCGCTAAAGGGCTGCGGTGCCCTGCTGATGGGTCCCGGCAGGGTTCAAGTGCCTGTCCAGAGTTGTGTGCTGTTCCCATGCCTGGTATGTAAGGGTGTCTGGCTTCAGAGCGCTGGGTCTTGCGCCCCCTTTTCACCTTGATTGCGGACTCGCCTGTTTTCTGGCCCAGCCGTGACTCCGCGCTCGTGTGGCGAGGGTAGGTGGCTGATTCCACCCGCCTCGCTCGGGCCCCCGCCGAGCCGGTGCGCTCCGGGTCTAATTGTGCTCTTGTGTAAAGTGTTTGCCTCGGGAAGGCTGATTGCCGAGCGCGCACGGCTTCCCACGGAGGGACCCGGCCTCGTCAGCCTCGGACCCTCGGGGGTGAGAAGGGACTCTGCTCCCCCTGCCCTCTGAGAGCGCCTGTCTCCGTGTGCGCGGGTAGTGCGGGCCCGTGCACGGATAATGGCTGTCTTCTCTGAAGCGACGGCCCCCCTGAGGCCCCCGGAGCCGGCTCCACGTGCAACGCAATCCCCATACCTGCTCCTGCCTGCCAAGGTGCCAATTACCGCCGTGGACAGCGGCCCGCTGCCTGTGAGGCAAAGATTTCTGCAGGTGTCATCACTTCGAGGCGCTGAGGGAGCGAGCCTGTCAGGCGCTCCGAGGCCTCAGCTGTTGACTCCGTGCGCATCCGGCCCGCTGTACCCCTAAGAAGGCTGTTTCTCCCTCACATGATCCACGTGTTGTCCATTTATCTTCACTTTGCCTGCACATGTATGTTCATTCATTCACAGAGCGAAGAGTAACACGGATCAAAGGTTCTGACCCTTCAGGTTACGGGGTTTCCCCACGCTGTGGGCCCTAGGCGGTGTAGTGGGGGCGGCCCAGGGGAGGGGGCAGGCCTCGCTCTAGAGTGGCCTTGCACATGAACCCCTTTCCTTTCTGAGCCAGGCAGGCTTCGAGGTCAGTCGTGCAAGCAAAGATGGCCCTGCCTGCTCTGTGCTCCTGAAGGGGGACGGTGCAGTAGTGACCCTGCCTGCGTGCGTGAGAGGGCGTGAGGCCCGTGGTCACACTGCGCCTTCACTGTGGGCGTCAAGGACGACAATGCACCCCCTGCGCCAGCCGTGCCAGCAGCAGTGCCAAGGAGACTTCCAGCAAGGCTGCGTAAGAAGGCCAGTGCTGCGTGTGCACAGATCCCTGCGCCACCCCAGAGCTGCCTGGAGTATGGAGGCCTCTCTGGCTGCAGAGGAGCGGGGTTCACCGAGGCGGGATCGGGTGTCCTCACTGAACCCTTTATTCCTTCAGATCTGTACATTATCCTGCCGGCCCCAGGTCCCTGTGGCATTGCCTGCTTCCGCCTTGCCCAGGTTGTAGCCGTGCACATTTCATCGTCCCCTGTTGGTGCGGGTGTGCTGGGGGTTTATGGTGCATTAAGATTCCTTCCGACAGAGGGCGCTGCACTGCTGCTATAAATATCCCCTTAACAGCTTGGCATGGTCGCTGAGCAGCCGCCCTGTGGCCTACTGTGCAAAGAGGCCAAGTCCTTCATCCACACACTGACGGAACCGCCCCCCCCCCCCCTGTGTTTGGGGGTACACCGCCACCAAGAGATGCCTGACTGGCCGGCGCAGGCTTTAAGTTGGAAGGAGCTGCTCGGCGCGGGATGCGGGGCGCTGACCAGGCCTGCTGTCTTCTCTTCGGCTGGCGTTGGAAGGAAGGACAGGCAGACAGAGGACCTTAGAGGATCCCCGTAGTGCTGATTGATGCCAACTGTGTTTGTACACCAGGGGGATTCCCTCATTAAAGTAATTGATCTCGATTGGCCGGGTCGTCGATTGGGCTTTGTCAGCCTTAAGTGTGGGACCAGTCACCTGCTCTCGGCTCACCGCGTCCAGGCAGCATCCGCGGCTCCATTCACTTCACTGGTAGGGCGGCAAGAATTTTAAAGCAAAAAAAACAGGACATTTCACAAAAATAGAAGGACTATTTTACGTCAAGCGAGCGCACAGAATGACAGCGCTCCTCGGCAGAGAATTACAAAACAGGCCGTAAGAACATACAGAAGATGCAATTTTTAAACCCAGTAGCTTCCCTGTGAATTAAATTGCTTTTTTGGAACTGCTAACTATCCCCGCTTTGTAAAACATAAAAAAACACCTCCCCCGTTTTTAGGTTTTGCCTCGCCAAAAAGATGCGCTCTGCGCATCGTTTTTGCGCAGCAAAAACCTAATGAGAACTGTAGTGTGGCTTTGGGTCGGCCCTCGTCATTCATTGGCTGGCTCCATAAATGGAGCCTAGCCATTGGATGAGGGGCCTGTCCGTCAATGCCGGACCAGACACGGGGGCGTTCCCGAGATTCTTTGGCTTTTGCCGACGTCACGCGACGTCAGGCGAAAGCCGGGAACGCCCCCGAATCTGTTCCGACATTGCCGGCACTTCTGCGTCTCTCCTCCCCCGTTTACCGCCCCGTGACTGGCCGGCCGGCCAATCCTAGCGCGGCCGGCCGGAAGTGCCCGCCCCCCGCAGCCCGGGGGAAGAAGGAAGACGGCAAGAAGTATGGCGGCGCCCGCGGGGCTCCCGTGGCCTGGAGGGAACCCCGGGAGATGCGGAGGACGTTGCCGGTCTCCCATGCCGAAGAGGGAGACCGGAGAAGTGCCAGAGAGATTGCCGCCGTCGACGTTGCCGGTCTCCCATGCCGAAGAGGGAGACCGGAGAAGTGCCGCCGTCGCAAGGTGCAGGTGAGTCGATTTGTTTTTTTTTTTGTTCCTATGGATACCTGCACAAAACGGTACCAGTTCAAATCACTCCTCACTAGCTGCCGCCATCCCTCCTCGGTTCCGCGCACAAAGAGCATTGACGTAAATAATTAATTTACTCTCTTAATTTCTATGCAGGTAAGTACTTAATCAATAATAACTCAATCAGAATGAAAAAAAACAGAGTCCGTGGTGTTAGAGTTTCTAAGGGTTTTATTCCTCATAAAGGAATCAGGATATCATGTTCTGACCACCACAGGGGTGTCAGAAGGGATAGAGCGCTCGATTTTATTAACGATACATAGCTTATATACTTGATTTATACCATAGGAATCAATGTAAGAGGCGTAACAGCTGAGAGAAGACAAGATAACAGTATACACGTGGTACTAGTACATCATCAAGAGGCGTAAACTAGGCGTGAACTAGAGGTGTGTGCTAGAAACGTCACTGATAGGTGACGCAAGTGGGTGGCACCAAGGGGTGGTGCTAACAGAATGTTGCAATGTC
Source organism: Lissotriton vulgaris (assembly GCF_964263255.1). NCBI lineage: Eukaryota > Metazoa > Chordata > Amphibia > Caudata > Salamandridae > Lissotriton > Lissotriton vulgaris. The sequence continues at coordinate 250,027,557 of NC_141687.1, forward strand.
AGCAGAAATCGGAAGCTTGGATGCGCGCGCAGCTGCATGACGTGTGATTGACGGGGTGCAGGGGACTTGACATTTACACTGACGGAAAGAGACAGAAGTCTGGCATGTCAGATCAACTTGTATTTCTATCATATCTGATATCTGGTGTTTAGGAACTATACTATCTGGGCGGAAAGGTCTCTAGGGCAGAAGCTATTCTACGCTAACTGTGGATGCGTGTATAAGCGCCTGAGTGTCTACATGTGAAGCGTGGGGCACGGGGCCTTCCATGAAAGCATGGCAACAGAGGCTATGATTTACTTGCGTTAAGACAGGTCGGCCCTTTGGCTCTGCAGCTGGGGAGGATGTTTACAGGATCTAGTAGGCAGGAATGTATTCTCGGGGAGCGGAACAGATAACTCGAAGGTTATAGTCAGTCTTGGCAGAAAGCAGGCTTGAGCTGAGCGCGAGGGGCCGCGCTGAAAGTAGGACAGAGTTCACGAGTACAGAGGTAGCCTGGGCAGAGTCAGGAGCCACAAAAGAGGTTCAGATGGCAGGAATTCAGGGCCTACTCTTGCTAGAGCAGGAAAAATACGAAAAGTGTATTACAAAAAGACGGTGGCATAGCATACTTAGGAACGGACTATATAATCCATTCATGGTGGATCTGAAAGAGGACATGTTAACGGTGGACGCAAATGTATTTGCGTCTTCATAGCTGGCACAGGAGGGAAGTTACATGCACTTTAAGCTGGTACATGGAGTCGGTGGGGTACGCGCTAGGGAACACAACATGGCCAAAATTTAATTTTCCTCATTCCCTCCTTGTTCCCTACGGACCCTTCATGAAATATCGATCCTCATGAATCGATCAGTCTGTTCTTGTAACATCATTTGTTCTTCTTTCTTTCGGTTACGTTTTGAGTGAAAACTGGAATGTTCAATACAAGAGGTGGCACACAGTCCACAAATCGCTGGCCCACACTGCAGGCACAGGCAGCAACTGAATACTAGGACTAGGCCAATGCCTAGGAAGGATAGGATCTTCCATCCCCAAGCTGTTAACGTTGTCCAGAACCAACCGGACCAAGTCCAGGTGCCTGGAGTCTGATGTATCTGATTTGCAATTTTATGGAGACGGGTGATAGCTTGATATACAGATGGTGCATTTTGTGGAATGAAAACACAGCAGCTTGACCCGATGACCTTACAGGCTCCACCTCTATCTTCCAAGATGACGTCAATTACAAGACGATTCTGAAGGACAACAACCCGCATAGCGGACTGCTCTTCTGTTAAGTTACCTAAGGCGGAGGTAGTTTCATTTACTACGGCTTCAAGTGTTCTAGTTAATCTGCGTATTAGTTTACTATTCTGGACAGGGCCTAAAAAGAAAAAGAATCCTTTATTAAAGTCAGTGTACTGTTCCCATGCCGTTTCTGTGTAGTCGACAAGTGGGGCATCTCTTCTGGGTCTATTCTTTACTAGATTGCTATTTCTATGGTAATCAGGAGGAGCTAGAAAAACAGGTGGCAGGAGGAATGCAATGTAACAGGTACCATCCCAATCTGGAGGTAGACGAATGTATGCGGTATGACCACAAACAAAGTAAGAATGACTGATAGCTTTGAAAGATGATTTTCCATCATCACTGAATTCGACCACAGTAGTGCATTTACTATGACCTAAGTGTACTGAACCTTTCTTCTTGATACATAATTCACCAGTGACTGGCAGTACTGACATAATAGGTAGAACTGGTGTGGCTTCGGATTCGACAGTAAGAATCATAAGGCTAATTGTATAATTACCTAATCCATACACTTCATTTTCTAGATCAGTTCCTATTCTAGTGGGGAGTCCCTCCTTATCCGGGTAACAGACGTCGAGCAGGACCAAGTTCAGGTTCCCCCAAACCCAACCCCCATCGAAAACAGCAATGTCGGGATCTAAGGAATTAATTATTTTAAACCAGGCAGGGCTCCCTTGTAATTCTGGTAGGGAGGGAGTCGGCCACATATCCAGCAATTTGTAGCATTGTTAGTTTGATGAGAATGATGTAACATACTAATGAATGTATTGTTGCGCAGCGCGAGTCTGTAGGAAAGCTCATGAGGAGGTAACTCACTAAAAGTGTGTTCAGCAGAGACATTGTAAGCAGATTGTTCACGCTTGAAAATAGGATAGTAGATAGGTAATAAGATGCTAGCAATAATAATTAAAACACTGAGAATAAACATGATTATTAGTGTCACTATGCAGTGACTACGAAGTGATTTGCAATATGTACTTTTCTTTGCTTCTCTCTCTCTAACTCGATCTAGGGGATACATGTCAGAAACTATTTAACCGATTCACCTAGGGGAGGACTTAAACAATTAAACTGTCTGACTTGCTAGATCGCAATTTCATACGATATTGTTCTTGAGGAGTTTTTTCTCGTTTGGATTCGGTAAAGTCCTTGTTAACACAGTCTTTGGTGGGGGTGGGTGTGTCTTGTTCCGGTTTCAGTCCTGGGAATGTTTTGATATGGCTTAGGTGGACCCACCCCTTTCTGCCTTCCAATTTGACTGCGGTCTTCGTGGTAAGAAGAACGGTCTTCGGAGACTTCCAGCGGGGCTCCAACGGACTTTTTCTGTCGAAGTTGCGAACTAGGACAACATCCCCGGGACGGACGTCATGCGGCTTCACATCAGTGTTGTCAGGGAAGGCTGCGGAAACCTGTGAACGACATGATTGGAGTGCACACATCAAGGAGGCAAGGTAATCTGTCAACATATTAGAATCAACATCAGTAATCTTTTTAGGAATGGGCGTCCCCCACATATTCGGTGGTCTGCCAAAAACCACCTCGTACGGAGATAGCCCTGATCTCGAATGGGCGACCATTCTCATATAGAATAGTGCCACTGGCAGGGCGACTATCCAGTCGACCCCTTTTTCCTGACATATTTTGGCAAGGCGGATCTTTAATGTCTGATTATGCCTTTCTACAAGGCCTGCTGCTTCTGGATGTCGGACACAATGGAACTTCCACTGGTATCCCAGTAACAAGGAAACTTGCTTCATTAATTCGGATGAGAATGGCTGACCGTTATCTGAGTACACGACACGAGGCATGCCGTATCGTGGGAAGAATTCACGAACCAACTGCTTGGCAGTGGTCGGAGCAGTGTAATCTGGGACTGGGTATGCTTCGGTCCAGCGGGACAGAGCACAGACAACTACGAGAACATATTTAAATCCTCGACAACGGTCCATCTGGATATAATCCATCTGGAGGACTTCAAAAGGGTGATCGGGAGGATGAAATCCACCTTGCTCTACAGGGACGCTTTTACCTGGATTGAACTGACAACAGATCATGCAAGTACGCACTTTCTGTTTTGCTGCTGCTCGTAAGTGTTTATTGTTCCAGAGATTTTGTAAACTGTCTAGCATTGCTTTCTCTCCTAGGTGGGCAGGACTATGTGCTGTATTTATCATGACTTGAACCATAGAGTCAGGGAGAAACCATGTAGATTTTCCCTTCGTCATCCAACCTTGATCTGTCTGGATCCCTCCTAGTTCGATCCATTTCTTTATTTCGTCTGCAGTAGCATGTGTCTGAATGTCAATAACATCTAGTGTGGGATCTCTGACTGTCATACAGTTTGTCGGGTCTGTTGTCTTTGTCGTGTCAGTTGTCTGAGTGTGAGTTAGTGCTGTATGTTTTGCTGTCTGATCTGCCAGGTCGTTACCCTGGGAAACAGAATCTGTGACTTTAGTATGTGCTTTACACTTCATGACTGATATGGCTGAAGGCAGATGTATTGCTTCTAACAGTGCTTGAATGAGTGGACCATGTTGTATCTTTGTGCCATGAGAAGTCAGGAAACCTCGTTCCTGCCAGAGCATGCCGAAGTCGTGTACGACTCCGAACGCATAACGGGAATCAGTGTATATGTTAACATTTCTATTCTTGGCTAGAATACAGGCTCGGGTCAGAGCAATGAGCTCTGCCGCTTGAGCAGACAGTGTATCAATACGATGTGTCTCTTTAACTTCAGTTTCAGTGGTCACTGCATACGCGGCCACTAACTCTCCTGTACTTGTTCTCATGCATGAACCATCCACATAAAGTGTCAGGTCTGGATTTGTCAATGGAACATCTGTTAAATCTCGTCGGGGCTTTGTTACTGCATTAATGATCTCTATACAATCATGTGGAGCTGGATCTGTCATAACTGTAGGTAACAGTGTCGCTGGGTTCAAGATACTGCAGCGTCTGATTTCTATGTGTGGCTGGAATAATGTCAATTCGTAACCTGTCAGTCGTGCTATAGTCAAGTGTTGAGTCTGGGTTCTGTTTAACAGAACCTCTACAGAATGTGGGACTTGTACTGTTAACTGATGACCTAAAACAATTGAGTCGCTTTGTCTGATTGCTAACGCTGTTGCTGCTACTGATTTTAAACATGCAGGGAGTGCCTGTGCTACTGAATCCAATGTGCTTGAAAAATAAGCGCAAGGCTTATGTGAACCTGCTTGATCTTGAGTGAGGACAGACAACGCTGTACCGTCACGTTCTGTAACAAAAAGTGTAAACGGTTTGCTGTAACATGGTGTTGCTAAAACTGGTGCTTGGCATAAAGCTTTCTTTAATTCCTCAAAGGCTTGTGTATGTTCCTGAGTCCAAGGGAGGACAGTCGAAGTCGCTGCCTCCTGGGTCGTTAACTGGATGAGTGGTTTAGCTAGAAAGGCATATTGAGGAATCCATTGTCTGCAGTACGAGGTGAGGCCTATGAAGGCCCGCACTTCCTTTTGTGACTGGGGTCGAGGCATGTTTACGATTAACTGAATGCGATCGGGAGTGAGCTGTCTCCCCACTTTGGACAGCAAGTGACCCAAGTACACAACTTGCTGAACACAGAATTGTAGCTTCGAAGGAGACACCTTGTGTCCCTTGTCGGCCAGGAAATGCAAAACTGTCAGAGATGCTTGTTCACATTCGGGCTCACTTCGTGCGGTGATCAGTAGATCATCAACGTATTGCAGTAAAGCGGTATTAACTGGCATTTGAATACAATCTAGTTGTCTTTTCAGTGCTTGACTATAGATGCTGGGGCTTTCTGTAAATCCTTGAGGTGCGCGTGAAAATTTGAAACTTCGTCCATTTAAACTGAATCCGAAGAGATATTGGCTCTCCGGGTCAATAGGTACACTGAAGAAAGCGTTCTTGAGATCGATTACAGTAAAGAACGTTGCTTCTGAATCAATAGCAGTCAATAGGGAGGAGATATCGGGGACCACAGGATACTGTGGTACAATACATTTGTTCAGTTCTCGAAGGTCAATCACCAGCCGATATACTGGCGGTGCATTGCGGTCTGTACGTTTAAGAATTGGAATGATGGGTGAATTACAGATATTGGAGTCGGTCTCTACGACCACTCCCTGGGCAATAAGCTCTTCAATTATTTTCAGTAAAGCCACTACAGCATCGGGTGGTAACTTGTATTGTCTGATTCTGGGTAGAACAACTCCTGTCTTGAGTGTAACACGGTATGGAGTGATATGCATACAACCTACATCAGCTGGGCCTTTTGCCCATAAGTGATCTGGTACATTTTTCAATCTGACATCAAAGTCACGTAAAACATAATGACCCTTGAAATCCCGTAGAAAGAGTCTGACTCCTTCCGGGGAACAGCATATGATAGCTCCTAGAGCCTTCAGTGTTTTAATTCCTAACAGATTTTCGGGACATGATTTCGTAAGTAACAAATCTGTAACTCGAGATAATGGACCCACAGCTAGTGGTACTGGTTCCGATACTTCATTTACAATAGGCTGTCCTGAAAAACCAAGGGAAACATTCTGTGAGCCTGAGAGGGGTGCCCCTGGGACTTCATTGTGACTTATAGTAGTGCGACTTGCCCCTGTGTCAATTAAAAACTTTCTGTCTTTTCCTAATACGTGACTGTGTACATAAGGACCTTCTTGATCTACAGGAATTTCAATAAGAGGCAAATCACTTTCCCTCCCTAGGCTGTTTCATGTATATCGCTGATAATCTGGATATGCCGACTGGGCATACTGGTACATCTGTTGTGAGACTTGCCGAGTTGCGGCAGCGGGCTGTGTCTGAGCATGCTGTGGCTGCGGTACTGCTACTGTCTGTACTGTATGGGACTGATCATGCATAGGCTGTGTATTCTGCATTGGCTGTTCGTTCTGTGAGGTCTGTTGATGACCCTGTTCATGTCTAGGCGGACGCGGTCTTTCTTTAGTTTTACCTGTCTCGATGTTATGTTTCAGGACTGGACATTCATGTACGTAGTGACCTGGCTGCTTGCAATAATTACATGTCCCTTTAACGGGAGCTGCAGAATTATTTGTCTGGGCCCCACCTTTTCTATGACCGTCGGCTGGAATTGTCTGAGCTACTAACATTTTCATTTTCGTGTCTTTCATACGTTTCTGTTCCTGATCTTGTTCTTCCCTAATTCTGTTCTGGTGATATTGTAACATTTGTAACATCTGTGATGGCGTATTTGCCTGCCAAGTACTTTCAACTTTGTACACTCTATTTTTGACTAATGGTAGGGCGTTCTCAACTAATTTCGTTACAAAAAGGTGTGGATATGACTCGCTACTAGTTTTTAGACCACTATTGATAATGAAACATTTCTCGAATCTTGAATAAAAGTCACTAGTGTCTTCATCTTGTTTCTGTTTACAGGACGAGATTGCGTCCCAATCTTCCTTTCTTGTTGTCAATAATCTTGGCAAAACCTGTACTATTAAACCTGGTAATGCTTTAGTCTTGTCCCCAAGGCCTACCCCTGGGACTCGTTTGCTTTCTTCGTCTTCTATTTCTGCCCATGCTATCTTTGACTCTCCCACCTCCCAATCTTTCTCTTTTAATTTCTCGTAAATGCCCGTGGGCAACAGTACTTTTAACATTTTCATAATATCATCATACGTGTAATCTCCCATCAGTAACATGTCTTTAAGCTCTCTGTGGAAACCTGCAGGGTCTTTATCATGGCACGGAACTAATTTCTTCATTTCTAACAGTTCTAACTTAGTCAGTGGTGTGTGAACATACACACGCTTCAAGCGTTGGTCCGCACCCATAACTGGGTGTACTTCTCGTAAGGGATTCTGACTTTCAATGCCACCACCGCATTGCATGTGGTACGTTTTTCTTTCCGGAGGCGGGGCGGGAACATATTCAGAGCTCAGGAAGGTGTAATACTTACGTCGTTGTTCTAGAATTATTTGTATTAATTTGGTACTGAAACCTCTCCATCTATCCATGAGTAGTGCTTCTAATGTTTCGTGTAAGGGACCTGGATCAGAATGATGGTTTCTGAACTTGATGAGGAGGTGCTGAATCATATATTCACCTGCTATTTTCTGCTCTTCCGGGGAAAGGTTCAAGAATGTCTGCACTAACGTGTCATCATTATACATGTCTGGGTTCTCGGCCCATAATACAGCTGACCGGGCTAATTCCTGTTCATCCATAGAATTGAGTACATGGTACCCCATTCGGTCTCGAAGCCTTTTATCAGTTTCCTGGAACTGATGTTCAGAAGAATTCGGATTTGTTAACTCAGAGAGAAAGACTCTCTTGCTTTCTGGACGGACACCCTTCCTAAGGTAGGCTCCCCTACCTACATATGCTATAGTATCTGTAGATTTTCCTGATGCTTCATGTTCATCTTCCTCCTCGGAGGAAGTTTTATCATTCTCTTCCTGGTGTGCAGTCAATACTGCCTTTCTAATTTTCTGGGACATACTGGCTATGCAAGCCCCCTTATCATGCCTTCCGTCGGCTATATTTTGACCCCACTTGTTTAATGCGTCTAATTCACTTTGATCTGTCCCGGGCCTGTCTCGTTCTCTTATTACACAATTTATGAAAAATCGTAATATCTGTGCTTGAATGTCAACTTTCTGTTTATGCATGGCAGCTTTGACACTGTCGGGGTCTTTCCCTGTCTGTATAAACTTATATAGTCTGTTGAGAATTTCCTGCATTCCTACATAGCATAGCAAGTTATCGGTGGCAGATCTTAATCGAAGTGATGCTAATATCATTAAATCGTCTTTTCCGGGTACTGGATCATATCTGCAAACTGACATCTTATCTTTGAAAGCGTCAAGCCGGGATGAGTAGGGGGACTGGAAAGGATTCTGCGTGTCCCTTAAATTTAATCTGTGTGTCGGTGGCGGGGTCTGAAGACCCGCTGTCGCACCTCCTGATGCGGATGCTTGAGCATTATCTCTCCGCGGAGTCTGGATCTGAACTTGAATTTGTCGTTTAGTAAGATCAGGTAGGACTGGTTTCGGTAGGTCTGTCTTAAGTACGGGAAGTGGCGGAGCTGGCGGAACAGAGGAGGTCTGTCGTGGTACCGGCGGGACATTATCTGGGGGCGCAGTGCCACCCCCATCCCTGTCAGTAGGCAGGGCACGAACAGGCAGATTGGTATAGGCTGGTACTACATCCTCTAGATATGAATTTAGGAATATGTCTTTAGTAGTTTTATGCATTACTTTAGTTGGAACTAATGGTGTCGGTAAGTTTTTCGGTATCTCTGATTCAGTTTCAGATGTGCCATCTGCTGCAAGATACATACCGTTTACAAGATTATTTCGGGCACGGTCTATTTGTTCTGTTTTTACTCGGATCCCTTCAGTAACTAATTCATTTTCTTGTTCTTTATCTGATTCTTTAAGTCTATCTTCTCTACGGAGTGCTTTGTCAGCACGCTTACGTGATTCCTTACGCCAAAATTCTATGGCGTCTTTCTGAGATTGTCTAGCTTTCTTTTTCCATAATGCTTCTTCTACCCTCATGATGCACTCGGCATCCCACGTTCCGGTAACAGGCCATCTGTGTCTTTCGTCTAGGTGCTTGGTATAATCGGCCCATAAATCTAGATATAATATGGCATCTATGCCATGTTTCTGGTACATAAAATTGCCTGGAGTGTCCCTAGGGGGGATAGGAATTTCTTCCTCCAGTAACCCTTTCCTAGTTCCTATCTGTTTTAACTTGTTGAAGAACGGCATCTTGCTTACTTATTACTGAACGCTAGATCTTTATTCCTTAATACGAGTTTACAGCTAGTTGATACAAGAAACACAATAATACACAATTAAACAGTCGCATTCATACCACAACATTAATCACGTAAAAACATTGAAGACATAGATGACTACCCCCCTATACTGGATGTACTGCTCAACAGTACGGATACACTGATGTAACAGTGCAGAAATTCGGAATACTTGATATACTGCTAAACAGTACAGATACAATGCCTAAAAACAGTGCAGACCGGACTTGCGTACCCAAACCCGTCTAGATACGACCCAGCAATGGTACTCACCGGGAAGCACGGAAAACAGAAGGCCTCGGAAAACTCGACTGGACTCGACTCGGAACTTCGGAAAACTTCGGAAAACTTCGGAAAACTGGTGGGCCTCTTCACACCTCGGACCTTGCTTCTTTCGGCTGGGCTCTGGTCGGGATCCTCCGCACTCCTCACCGCCTCGTCTGGGCACTGATCGCAGTCTTCGTCACCTCCGTGGGTCAGAGGGAGATGCAGGAAATCCTGCCAGTACACGTGTGTTCCGTCTAACTGATGGCAGGGGACAGAGTTTGCAACGCACCAACCGGCGCGTGAGGTGGGGGAGGGGTCCCTGTTCGGGCGCCAAAATGACGTAAATAATTAATTTACTCTCTTAATTTCTATGCAGGTAAGTACTTAATCAATAATAACTCAATCAGAATGAAAAAAAACAGAGTCCGTGGTGTTAGAGTTTCTAAGGGTTTTATTCCTCATAAAGGAATCAGGATATCATGTTCTGACCACCACAGGGGTGTCAGAAGGGATAGAGCGCTCGATTTTATTAACAATACATAGCTTATATACTTGATTTATACCATAGGAATCAGTGTAAGAGGCGTAACAGCTGAGAGAAGACAAGATAACAGTATACACGTGGTACTAGTACATCATCAAGAGGCGTAAACTAGGCGTGAACTAGAGGTGTGTGCTAGAAACGTCACTGATAGGTGACGCAAGTGGGTGGCACCAAGGGGTGGTGCTAACAGAATGTTGCAATGTCAGCAGAAATCGGAAGCTTGGATGCGCGCGCAGCTGCATGACGTGTGATTGACGGGGTGCAGGGGACTTGACATTTACACTGACGGAAAGAGACAGAAGTCTGGCATGTCAGATCAACTTGTATTTCTATCATATCTGATATCTGGTGTTTAGGAACTATACTATCTGGGCGGAAAGGTCTCTAGGGCAGAAGCTATTCTACGCTAACTGTGGATGCGTGTATAAGCGCCTGAGTGTCTACATGTGAAGCGTGGGGCACGGGGCCTTCCATGAAAGCATGGCAACAGAGGCTATGATTTACTTGCGTTAAGACAGGTCGGCCCTTTGGCTCTGCAGCTGGGGAGGATGTTTACAGGATCTAGTAGGCAGGAATGTATTCTCGGGGAGCGGAACAGATAACTCAAAGGTTATAGTCAGTCTTGGCAGAAAGCAGGCTTGAGCTGAGCGCGAGGGGCCGCGCTGAAAGTAGGACAGAGTTCACGAGTACAGAGGTAGCCTGGGCAGAGTCAGGAGCCACAAAAGAGGTTCAGATGGCAGGAATTCAGGGCCTACTCTTGCTAGAGCAGGAAAAATACGAAAAGTGTATTACAAAAAGACGGTGGCATAGCATACTTAGGAACGGACTATATAATCCATTCATGGTGGATCTGAAAGAGGACATGTTAACGGTGGACGCAAATGTATTTGCGTCTTCATAGCTGGCACAGGAGGGAAGTTACATGCACTTTAAGCTGGTACATGGAGTCGGTGGGGTACGCGCTAGGGAACACAACATGGCCAAAATTTAATTTTCCTCAGCATTACGCCAGCGCTACCTTCACTGCTTCAAAAGATTACGGCCCGTCTCAAAGTTACTGACGATGGAACTTCACTACTCCGCTTCACAGGCAGCGCAGCAGCCGCATCAAATTTACCCTCCACTTCACTCGTAGACCGTCATCACATCCCGGCATCAGCAGCAGGACGGAAATTCCATGGACGGTCGAATCAAATGCCGGTGCCGCTCCAACCATCGCTTGTTGCCATTTGTAAGAAAGTTGCGCTTTACCAGGTAAGGTTGGCAATGTTTAGTTTTTGTAATTTCAAGCTGAGCATTCGGAGCGGCATGGCGTTCAGCTTAACTCCATCTCAACCCCTACAACCGCCAACCTTGAACCCCCAAGCTCATTCCCATTATATGTTCTATTCCCAAAGTTCCTCCACCATACCACAGAGGGCAATAGTTTTTCACCCAACCCGTAGTTTGGCTTCTTATCGACTGACATACACTTTAAACCAATCAGGACTGTGGGCTTTGTCAATGGATGTTTAAGATTAATGAGTAACAACGATTGAAAATGTTTACATTCTGAAATTGTGATAATGTGACTTCAACATTACTTAGATCTGTGGAAGGTGTCGTGATCTTTAGAGTGTCCCAATCACTCCCTTTATGTTCACTCTGTGTTACGACATGTATGCCCTTTTTCTCGCCATGTCTCATGTATGTGCATATCTTGTATCTCTGCATATCTTATATCTCATCTCTTTCTGCTTCGGCACCCTCTTTTCACTTTCTCCTGAACGCACTTCCTCGTTCTTCTTCACCACCCCAAACATGCAGAGCATCCACTCACCTATAAGCACCATATTTTCTTTAAAGTTTTACCTTGTCATATTTTTGACACCTGTGTACGTCTTTACTCACATTCTCATTGAATAACCATTGCAACTGGAACACGTGACCATTGCTCTGTGCTCTCAGTAGAGAGGTCAAAGATTGAATGACAATGTATTCTGAACACCTTTTTGACCCCATAACATGCACTTTGAGAAACTCATACTGCCTTCAGCCTCACCTCCAGAGCTCTCAATCGTGGCCCTTTATAAACACACGGAGGTAACTCAGTTGAAAGTATGCACTATACACTAGCAATATGCTACATAAAAAAATATACAGAAATACAACATGCTGGAAATAGCTACTACTCTTAGGAATGCAAGAAGTAGTAAAACGTAAAATATAAACTGGAACTAAAGCCCTAGAAGTAGTGGTGTGGTGGGTTCTGCAACACTTCTTTTTATGCAAAGTGTGATTTTGCAAAGTGAATTATGTGACAATCTTGCAGGGCTGTTGATTGTTTTCTTTTGTAAAGATGCAAAAGGGAACAGAAAAGGGGGGAACGAATCTGAAAACAGGGAGAAAGAAACGTGTTGCCCTCACACACCCCTAGAGGTGTCATGCTTCGTCTTGGGCATTGCTCCTTGTCGGGTCTGCGCTGCAATGCCCCACTGATACCACTAAGGGTTGCTTTAGCAGAGAACGTTTGTCATTTATGCCATATGATGAAGGGTGTAGGTGTGAGAGTGTCCTAAAAGTCTGGGATGGTAATGTGTGGGGAAGTGATGTAAAACTGTCTAGGAGATTTCGAAGTAGCTATTTTAATATGATGATTCTCCTGACCTGATTACACCACACCATACAGCAGTGGATGGACCACAATCATCTTAAACTAAATCTGGGTAAGACCAGCGTGGGGAGAGTGGCAGACGGGGGAAAGGTTCACAGGAGCTAGTGAGCAGGAGAGGGCACGGTGAAGAAGAAGAGCGCAGGGAGAGTAGATATGTGGATGAAAGGAGGAACGAGCAGGGAACACTGACGGGAGAGTAGACTGACTGACTGGGGACAGACTGGTTAAAAGAGAGTAGGAGCTAGTGAGTGAGAGGCGACAGGCGGGAGGTAGAGCGGGGATGTGTGAGCGGAGAGTGGTCGGCTGGTGAAAGGAGAGGACAAACTAGTAGGGCAGTTGCGGGCAGATGAGTGAAAGAGAGCATGGACTAATAAGAGAGGCGGAGGGCAGACGTATAAACGGGGTGCAGAGACGAATGATCAAGAGATAGATTTTAGACTGATAAAAAAGGACAGTAGGAAGAGATAAAGGAGTGAGAATACGGATGAAATGGGGAGCAGGTACTAATGAGGGCGAGGGGACGGGCGAAGATGAATGAACAGGTGTAAAGGACAGCAGGGGCCAGTGAGGAAAGACTGAGGACAGGGAGAGGGCGAACTCATGAGAAAAGAAAGGTGAGCTATGTCTGGGAGTAGAAACGGTGGTGATGCTCAGCTCGAGTTATGGCACACACTGGATGCTGGTGTAACGCAGCCCCAGCGACGCGATGGAGTGGGGCGGGATATCCACTGAGTGCCCCTACGTGTCAGGGGCCCTCCATCAGTCCTCCGTGTGCCCCTGTTGCCTGATTGTGCCTCCGTGTGCCCCTGTTGCCTGCTTGTGCCTCCGTGTGCCCCTGTTGCCTGCTTGTGCCTCCGTGTGCCCCTGTTGCCTGCTTGTGCCTCCGTGTGCCCCTGTTGCCTGCTTGTGCTGTGTGGCTGTGTGTGTGGGGTGCTTTGTGGGGCTGTGTGTGTGGGGTGCTTTGTGTGGCTGTGTGTGTGGGGTGCTTTGTGTGGCTGTGTGTGGGGGTCTTTGTGTGGCTGTGTGTGTGGGGGGCTTTGTGTGGCTGTGTGTGTGGGGGGCTCTGTGTGGCTGTGTGTGTGGGGGGCTCTGTGTGGGTGTGGGTGTGTGGGGAGGCTGTGTGTGTTTGTGTGTGTCATTTGCGAGAGATAAAGCTAGTGGCATTGTAAATGACAATGCCATTTATTTATGTTAAAAAAAATAAAAATGTCAAGAGCAATGCCAATAGCTCTAACTTTAACAAAGGCAAAACCATTGCATTGTAAATGCTTGTTCTTCACCCACCCCGTGCCTGAGCTTTTTCGGCGGAGACACCTTTAGTGTCCGCTGCTTGCTTGGTTTTGACGTTGCAAGATTCAAGTTTCATCCACAGTGCGTCCTCTTTTGGTTTCATTTTCTATGCATCGTGCAATTCTGTTTCACGCGTGGACACCTTTAATGTCCGCTGATTGCTTGGTCTTAATGGCTACCTTTGGGTCCCCCTCCGCTTAAATCAGTGTGCAAAAGTGCTTTTTCTTCCCCCCGTGCCTGAGCTTCGTCGGCGGGAACACCTTTATTGTCCGCTGCTTGCTTGGTTTTGACATTGCGAGATTCAAGTTTCATCCGCAGTGTGTCCTCTTTTGGTTTCATTTTCTATGCATCGTGCAATTTTGTGTCACGCGTGGACACCTTGAATGTCCGTTGATTACTTGTTCCTGACGGCTGCCTTTTGCAAATCAGAAGCTCAAAACACTCTGAGAATTCGCTGGAAATCCAACGCTGATTTAAATGTGCTGTGTTCTATAAGTGATTCAGAAAAGGGGGTGGTGATGAACAGAGTGTCTGAATTAAGCAGACCACTCTTACCCAGTCCAAAGATCAGGGCTTGATCCATCACCGTTATTTATCTCACTGCCCCATCCCAGCTCAGAACCTGGCTATATGCAAATCAGTCTGTCCCTGGCCCAGTGCATCATGGGAACAGGGCAGACTAAACTACCAAGCCAATTCTTCACCAGAAAGGAGACAAGCTACCGGGGACCGGTTTCTGGCATTTCAGCCGTCTTCGGCCCGGCTTGCTTGAATCCTGATGGAGCAGTGAGAAAGGGACTCATGTCTGAGTATACCCTGCCACACCTATAGTGGCCAAAAACGATTCAGAAAAGGGGGTGGTGATGAACAGAGTGTCTGAATTAAGCAGACCACTCTTACCCAGTCCAAAGATCAGGGCTTGATCCATCACCGTTATTTATCTCACTGCCCCATCCCAGCTCAGAACCTGGCTATATGCAAATCAGTCTGTCCCTGGCCCAGTGCATCATGGGAACAGGGCAGACTAAACTACCAAGCCAATTCTTCACCAGAAAGGAGACAAGCTACCGGGGACCGGTTTCTGGCATTTCAGCCGTCTTCGGCCCGGCTTGCTTGAATCCTGATGGAGCAGTGAGAAAGGGACTCATGTCTGAGTATACCCTGCCACACCTATAGTGGCCAAAAACGATTCAGAAAAGGGGGTGGTGATGAACAGAGTGTCTGAATTAAGCAGACCACTCTTACCCAGTCCAAAGATCAGGGCTTGATCCATCACCGTTATTTATCTCACTGCCCCATCCCAGCTCAGAACCTGGCTATATGCAAATCAGTCTGTCCCTGGCCCAGTGCATCATGGGAACAGGGCAGACTAAACTACCAAGCCAATTCTTCACCAGAAAGGAGACAAGCTACCGGGGACCGGTTTCTGGCATTTCAGCCGTCTTCGGCCCGGCTTGCTTGAATCCTGATGGAGCAGTGAGAAAGGGACTCATGTCTGAGTATACCCTGCCACACCTATAGTGGCCAAAAACGATTCAGAAAAGGGGGTGGTGATGAACAGAGTGTCTGAATTAAGCAGACCACTCTTACCCAGTCCAAAGATCAGGGCTTGATCCATCACCGTTATTTATCTCACTGCCCCATCCCAGCTCAGAACCTGGCTATATGCAAATCAGTCGGTCCCTGGCCCAGTGCATCATGGGAACAGGGCAGACTAAACTACCAAGCCAATTCTTCACCAGAAAGGAGACAAGCTACCGGGGACCGGTTTCTGGCATTTCAGCCGTCTTCGGCCCGGCTTGCTTGAATCCTGATGGAGCAGTGAGAAAGGGACTCATGTCTGAGTATACCCTGCCACACCTATAGTGGCCAAAAACGATTCAGAAAAGGGGGTGGTGATGAACAGAGTGTCTGAATTAAGCAGACCACTCTTACCCAGTCCAAAGATCAGGGCTTGATCCATCACCGTTATTTATCTCACTGCCCCATCCCAGCTCAGAACCTGGCTATATGCAAATCAGTCTGTCCCTGGCCCAGTGCATCATGGGAACAGGGCAGACTAAACTACCAAGCCAATTCTTCACCAGAAAGGAGACAAGCTACCGGGGACCGGTTTCTGGCATTTCAGCCGTCTTCGGCCCGGCTTGCTTGAATCCTGATGGAGCAGTGAGAAAGGGACTCATGTCTGAGTATACCCTGCCACACCTATAGTGGCCAAAAACGATTCAGAAAAGGGGGTGGTGATGAACAGAGTATCTGAATTAAGCAGACCACTCTTACCCAGTCCAAAGATCAGGGCTTGATCCATCACCGTTATTTATCTCACTGCCCCATCCCAGCTCAGAACCTGGCTATATGCAAATCAGTCTGTCCCTGGCCCAGTGCATCATGGGAACAGGGCAGACTAAACTACCAAGCCAATTCTTCACCAGAAAGGAGACAAGCTACCGGGGACCGGTTTCTGGCATTTCAGCCGTCTTCGGCCCGGCTTGCTTGAATCCTGATGGAGCAGTGAGAAAGGGACTCATGTCTGAGTATACCCTGCCACACCTATAGTGGCCAAAAACGATTCAGAAAAGGGGGTGGTGATGAACAGAGTGTCTGAATTAAGCAGACCACTCTTACCCAGTCCAAAGATCAGGGCTTGATCCATCACCGTTATTTATCTCACTGCCCCATCCCAGCTCAGAACCTGGCTATATGCAAATCAGTCTGTCCCTGGCCCAGTGCATCATGGGAACAGGGCAGACTAAACTACCAAGCCAATTCTTCACCAGAAAGGAGACAAGCTACCGGGGACCGGTTTCTGGCATTTCAGCCGTCTTCGGCCCGGCTTGCTTGAATCCTGATGGAGCAGTGAGAAAGGGACTCATGTCTGAGTATACCCTGCCACACCTATAGTGGCCAAAAACGATTCAGAAAAGGGGGTGGTGATGAACAGAGTGTCTGAATTAAGCAGACCACTCTTACCCAGTCCAAAGATCAGGGCTTGATCCATCACCGTTATTTATCTCACTGCCCCATCCCAGCTCAGAACCTGGCTATATGCAAATCAGTCTGTCCCTGGCCCAGTGCATCATGGGAACAGGGCAGACTAAACTACCAAGCCAATTCTTCACCAGAAAGGAGACAAGCTACCGGGGACCGGTTTCTGGCATTTCAGCCGTCTTCGGCCCGGCTTGCTTGAATCCTGATGGAGCAGTGAGAAAGGGACTCATGTCTGAGTATACCCTGCCACACCTATAGTGGCCAAAAACGATTCAGAAAAGGGGGTGGTGATGAACAGAGTGTCTGAATTAAGCAGACCACTCTTACCCAGTCCAAAGATCAGGGCTTGATCCATCACCGTTATTTATCTCACTGCCCCATCCCAGCTCAGAACCTGGCTATATGCAAATATCTCTGTTACTAGGGGTATCTCGGTTATACTCATGCACACACCCTCCCCCCACCAGGTTGAAAAAGAACTGCAATGAAGATTACAAGTATAACAGAGATAAACCTACAACAGAACTGTCATTACAGATAACAAAGTACTACAAAAGGCTTTGAAAAAAAGGTGGAAAGAAAAGGCTTGAAGGTCCGTGGGTGGTGTAGGCTCAGCCTATTAATCTGTGTCGTACGTACTATGTGGAAAATGTCACGCACAGTAGCAACCAAAGACTGTTACTTTATGTAACACGAACATTTCGTAAATTAGGCTGTAAGAAGAAAATGTAAATGGGTAAAGAACATGTGCACAAATGTACTGGTGTGGTCTAAACTCTGGATAGAGCATGGAAGAGCCAATGTCATACATTTAAAATAAAATGAAGAAAAACTGCATGAAAAGGTAAGAAGATCTTCTACAGAAAGGGAAAAATCAGCTACAGAAGTGTACAAAAGTACAACACACACAATTGGGAACAGATTGCGATGACAGGTGTTCCCCCCACCCCCAAAAGGTAAGGTGGAATATCCTAAATATAAGTGCAAAAAGGTATATGTCCCGTTTTCTCAGGCGCAGCAAAGGAGGTGCAGAACCAGTATCAACGCACACTCCCAAAATGCAATAAGGCCTGTATAAGCTCAAATTTGAGTTTAAGGGGTACAGACAACAACAGGGAGCAAAACACTATCTGTTCACCATAAACAACAATGAAGCAGAAATGTGAGCAGAAATAGTAACTGCTCCCAAATCAAAGCAAGCCAAACACTGGTCCACGCTCACTAAAAAGCTAGAACAAACCTGTATAAGATCCATTTTGACTTGGGGTGTACACAAAAACTCGGTGAGCTTAAAGATTACCTGGTTCCCAATCAACACGAGCAAAAGTCTTGTACACACACACTATAAAGGTAGAACGGACATTTATAAGCTCCCTTTTTGACTTAGGGTGTGCAGAAAAGCAAACCAGGAACAGACCTGTAAAACCTAGCTTTTAATGTAGGAGGGACAAACTAACCACAGTGAGCATAAATACTACCTGGTCTCCAGTAACGGCCTGTATAAGCTCCGTTTTTGACTTAGGGGGTACAAAAAAGAACTGAATAGAAATACCAGCAGAACACAATGAATGCCCGTCGAACACTAGCGAACGCACAGTAAAATCAAAGAACAGACCTGTATAGGCACCCTTTAGACTTAGGAAGGAGCCAATAACTGCGGTGAGCAAAAGTTTTACCTGCTCACCAGTAACGCCAGTCCAACCCTAGCAAACCTACAACAGGCATGTATAAGCTGCATTTGTAACTCAAGGGGGTTAAGAAAAACACGGTGAGCATAAATACTAGCTGCTCACAATAAACAACAGCCGAAACGTACTGAGCTCACAGTAAAATACAGGAACAAACACTCAGTTTGGATTTATCAGGGGCACAATAACCACGGTGAGCACAAGTACTATCTGGTCACCAGTCACGCCACACAAACCCTAGCCAAAGTACAAAGAAAACAAAAAAAAAGGCCTGTATAAGCTCCTCCAAGAACCTGACTGAGGAGAAATAGTAGCGGCTCACGAGGAGCAAAAGCCAAAACATAATGAACACAGTAAAAACTAGGAACAGGCATGTAAAAGCACCCTTTTGTCTTAGTGGGGACACAAGAATTGGTCTTTTGGTCCTTAATAGAAAGAATAATGATTACAAAACAACATAGGTCAACCATTCATGCATGTTGTAAAAGAAATCTATAAGACACCAAGATCTAAAATTCTAGTCAATAAAAGTCTTACAGAGGACGTGAATAGAGGAAGAGGAACAAGGGAGGGATGCCCTCTCTCGCCCCTGCTATTCAACTTATATATTGAGCCGTTGGCGAACAAATTAAGAAATACTAAAGACATTACCCCCTTCAGACATCAGATGTGGGAAAAAAAAGATAGCACTATATACAGACGACCTGCTGATGTTTACGCACAACTATATCAACTCGAAGTCATTCATATAAGAAAGAATAAGCGAGTTTGGGAAAGTCTCAGGTTATTTGGTAAATCATCTAAAAACAGAAATTATGACCTGGAACACTCAGTTAAATAGTACAAACATCAGGAAGGAAATGAAATACTTAGGGATCCTAGTGAACCATTAACTAGAGAAGATTCCACAACTTAATGTAAATAAGGTGAGGTGAGAAAGTTACTCAAAGTATGATCCAGTCTACCATTGAGTCTTATGGGAAGATCGAACATCATTAAAATGTCACTTCTGCCTAAACATACATTCCACTATAATCCCATTGGTCTAGAATTTGGAAAGTCCCTTTTAAAAAAATCACAGGGGGATATTAGCAGTTTTATATGGGCTTCGAAGGCAATTAGGATTTCATGGAAAAAAATTAACAGGAGAAAAAAAGATGAAGAATTATCAAGCTCAGAACTGATGGAATACTGCAAGGCGTTTCAGTTCTAAAACATACGGACACTGCTAATAAGCAACCAATACTACCCTAAATAATTACAAGCAATGACAGAAACAGGAGATCATTTTTTTTTTATTTGACCATCGAAAGTACTTTAAAAAACAGTCAAACTGAAGACTTTAAGAGAGGCGGCAAAGTTATGGGTACAAATCCGAACAAGTTTAAATATTCAATACTATAGCGCAATGGGCCCAATATGGGACTCACCAGGAAATCCTGATTGCTTAAAGGACTCAATGGCAACCCCCTTGAAACAAAGTAATATTAAGTACAAGAGTCAAGTATTATAAGGTTCTACATTGATTACATGGGTAAAACTCCAAACAATCACCAATGGATTAGTCTCCATAATTTAAATCTTATCAAATGTCAAGCTGGGCGAAATCCATCCTTATAAACAATCAAGAGAACTTAAAAGTAGAAAAGGAAATGATAAAAGTCTGCAGCCTTGAAAAGAAACCATCGATACACTATTCATCGCGCATACTGGACACCAAGAAAGTTGTCCAAATGTAAACATGCAGGCGTAACAAAGTGCCAGAAATGTGGAGAAGAAAAATCAAGGTTGGAAAAATACTGGGAAGATGTGGGTAAGACCATGAGCATGATCATGCATAAACAAATAACTGTAAGTACAACCCTTATTCTTTTTGGGATTCTAGACACAATAGAAAGAGGAGGTTTAACTAAATCTCAGGAAAATCTACTTTTTGTACTAATTGGTCTTGTAAGGAGGGAGTTTTGCATAAATTAGGTTGGGCCCTCCCCACCAACACATAGAGACTGGATGAAGTCAGTCTTAAAGATTAACAAACTAGAAAGGAAGGGAAACAACAATAACAGATTTACACTTTTGGGAAATATTCGAAAACCACCTAATTTACAATACAGGGTTGGTACACGCGGTCCCATGATTAATGCGAATCAACATCTGGTAGACAAATATGATAGTTGCCGAGTAGTCTAAACGGCTAGCTCAATCTCACACACCTCAACCACATTTGGTACTATGTTATGGCTTAAGGGTACTCCTCTGCAAAACTCAGAGCAAATGACAAACTTGACTTACCTAAGAACTACCTGAAACACCCTCAAATCACGGCCTAAAGCACGGCAAAATAGAAAACACACCATTATCGCAAACTCTACATTGGCTAAACACACCCTTCAGTTCAACACAAAAATCAAAAGAAATACCCAGACCTGACACGCTAGACAATCCACACTACCTACATCCCACCCAAGCCCCATCCACCTAGCGCAACTGGAAAACCACAAATACAATTTGTCCATGTGCGCCAAAACGCCCACTGGATACCATTGAAAATCACAGCTCTGCACACACATTGCTATTTGCAACACTTCCAATGAACTGATACTCTTCAAACTTGTCTAGACACTAGTTCCAGGGATTAACAACAATGCCACCCGAAAACAACCAAATACATCCACTGGAACAAGTACGACTTTTGACCTGAAAAAACGCCCCCCGCAAACACCAAAAAGGGCAATCAAACAGGCAAATCTCGACCAAAAAAATAATAAAACCCTCAAAACCTTCCCTACAACAATATGCATGAAACAGAACAGGGCCCTGAGCCCTAGAAAACAATGAAAACATGCCTACACCTCGAATCCAGACAAAATGCACTTCTACACTAGGGCCAAAAGACCACTTACAGCCACCCTTTCTCTTTAAAACAATTACTACCTGTAGGAGGGTGGATACCTGACTATGGTTACACCCAACTTTTTGCCTGGCATTTTGCTGGTTTTCCAAATTAGTTGACCAGGGCCCCTGCTAATCAGGGCCCCAGGCCTTCTGCTCTCTCTGTAAAATGGATTCCATGTACCTTAGGTGCATTTACCAATTGGTACTGGGCCACCTTATCAGACCCTGTAACTCAGGGCATAGGTGTACCCAGGGCCTAACAGGGGCTGCAGCATGTATTATGCCACCCCTGGCGGGCCATCTAAATCTGACACAACTGGCTGCACATAACATGGGGCAAGGTGGTGTAATCAACCTTTGCTTTAGATATAGTATACCTATATCTAACCCTAAAATGGACACATACATTTCTATCAGTCAATCATATGGCAGGCATAAACAATCCTGAAGGCAGAGTGCTTGGAATCATGTGACATTGTGGTCTGACATGAGCTGAGCCCATTTGCAGCTTGCGGAACCAAGTCCTAATAGCTGTACCACGATAACGCATACAATATAATCTTAAGTGCATTATAATCCTCACGGTTACATGCCAACTCCGACATACCTAGTCGGATTCGTCCGATAACACTAACTTTACAAAATCTAGCATCCATAGACTTTGTCCCACATCTCACGTGAGAGTGCACACTCTGCACCCGATCTCCCTAGGCCTCCTGCTAGTAATCTGAAGTTTCAGTAGTCAAGTCCTAGCGATCCAAAAGCCTATTAGAGTAGTACTTAACTGCTATGAATTTTGCATTCCACTTGTAGACTATATGGTTTTTCGTGCCCCTCGGGCATTTGTGTAAATTGTGCGACTTTCAGTATTTTCCTAAGAGCTTTGAATTGTGCTTAGCGCCCTGTCCTCATAAAGAATCCAGGGCTGTTGTGTTATAAATATACTTTTATTTTCATAACAACTTGTGTGGTGTCCTTTCACTTGGTGTTCAAGGGGTATATGTGATGGTATAACAGCTGGCTTAACACGCCCTCTGGAGTTTAGCCTAAAGACTGCTCTTGACTGCTCTTGCCCATGCTACTAGGATAGCTGGTCTAACGGTTGACTTACAACCAATCATCAATAAGGGTCATTTGGAATGATACACAGTGATCACTATAATAGTGAGCACTACATATCAGGCCAACCTCTCACACTACCAAAAAACAAGAGCCCAAACTATCAGCCCAGCACGCATACTCCGCGAAGAAGTAGCTGGAACACACAACAATCGTGTCACGAAAACACTAAAAAATTGGAAACAAACAAGGCCGCCTATTGGGTCTCTCAAAATATCAAAAATATACAAACCACCATCAATTTTCTGCAAACCGAATTTCAGGAAAAATAAACACTCCAAACTCTCAGCCTATCTCGCCAAATCAGCTAAGAAGTAGCTGGAACACCCTGCTATAGCGCCCTCAAAATACGAAAAAATCTGAAACTGAACATTTTAGTACATTCGACATTGGCCAAACACACCCTTCCGTGCCACTTCCAAGTCCAAAAAATAAAGCACACATGCCAAAACACTGTCCACACCTCTCATCCAACCCGCGTCCTCCTAGCGCAAATAGAACACCCCCAAAACAATTTCGCAAAACCCACATTACATAAATTTGCAAATTGCGCCTTGGACAAGAAATGCTTCTTGAGCACTTGCAATGCTTGAATCATCATCAAAATGACTAGGAAACTAGTTGTAGTGATTACCAACAATGTCAACAATTATCAACAAAATCCATCCACTAGAAAGGGTACAAATTTTCACCCAAACAAACGCCCACCCGCAAAAAACATACAAAACGTCCCAATATTAAAAATCTGGACCAATAAACGCCAAAATCAATGGAAACCTTGCAAACCTAAATATGTATGAACGTGACTCGGGCACTGAGCCCTAGAATCCGTGAAACCCTACTTAATAGAACACAAAGCCCTAAAAAAACGCATTTCAACACACTTCAACAGCCCTAAAAACGAGCCACAAACGAAAACAGACCTCAACTTCCCTCAAATTAACTTACTTGAAAAGAAGGATTTAAAAAATATGTCATAAACAACTTGCTTTAAGGCATGCAAATGACATGTTTTCAAAATTAACTTCTTGAAAGTAATGCAAATAAAATAACATGATACAATGATAACAAAATTATTTCACTCGATTTTTAGAAATATTGCTCACGATAAAAAATTTGGCAAAGAAATGGCGGCTGTGTGTAAGCACATCGACCATCTACCAGAAGCTGCAACGAACAATGAGGAAATAAAAAATTGCCCGCGTTAAACGCTTCTGCTAAGAAATGGCGGATGTGTGTAAGCACAGCGACAGTCTCCCGCAAGCAACAACGAAGAATGAACAACTCCTCCCCCGTGACGTATGGGGAGGCAAAGCGCAATGGGGGAGCGACGGCGAATAGCTGCGTGCTGAGAATCGCTGCACCCCCGTGACGTAGGGGGTGCAGCGGCTCATGGGGATACAATGGTTCTCAGAACACCGGCTGTCACAGGATATCTGCAACATTGTATCCCAGCAGACGCGAGAGAAACTATCTCGCCGTTCCTTGCCGGCAGACGCGGGACATTAGAGACATTGTATCCAGCTACCATACACTCAAGACTTTCTCCGTGACACGAGCTACCCTAGCTGCGTGTGAGTATTTTTCTGACCGCAATTAGCCCTTCATTTGCCAGGAGCATTTCACGATCCTTCAGCCACCTAATACGCTCCTGATTTTTAGGTCTGGACCTGCGTAGGCTGCGCTTGCGCAGTCTCGCTGGGCGAGAAATTATGTCTTAGAGTAGGTAGGTAAACGAGCCAGCTCTTCTTCATTGGCTGGCTTCCTAAACGGCGGCCAACCATTGGAGAAGAGCTCTGTCTGTCCATTTAAGCGCCGTCCATTTCAGATTGAGGGGCGTGTTTTTGCTGTTTTCTCTCTGTGACGTCATCCGTCACTCAACAAAAAACACGCCCCCCAGTCTGAAAAGGAGGGGGCTTATCCGAAAGCACTATGCCGCCTGTGTATGGTTGGTGCGGTCACCGAGCTGGCACAGTGACACCATCTGGATATTTTTTAGGAGCAACAGGGCACCCCCCTTGGCTGATGTCACACTTGCGGGCTGCTTGGATTTGACTTGCATTAGAACCGGCCTTTGTGAAGCAGAGTAAGCCTCGGTGAATGGAATAGACGGGGAATCCTGAACCACAGGCAGGCAGGGCACAGGGTGCAGCACGCTGCTTTCCAATTAATCACTCCAATATCGATGAATTCCCCGGGTCCCAGTCACTCCCCCCACAGAACTAAAAGCAGGCTTCCACGGGCCGCTGCGTTAGAGAGCGGCAGAGGCCTCAACCACAGCCGGGCCTGGTAGAGACTTCTCTGCACTAATCTCCTCGCAGGAGAGCACGGGTCTCGCGCATTCTCCTCTAATTCCTTGCAGCTGGGAAACAGAGGGCGCTCAGATAAGACTTTCCCCAGTGTGGTAACGAAGGCTTTGCCAGAGTGAGCCTGCACACTACTCTCCCCTATCTTTCAAGTTCCCTGACATATGGAAAATATTGCGGTCGAAAAGAAGCATCTCCGAGGAATGTCTCTATCTCCTTTCAGTCGGATTCCAGTGTGTCACAACACGCCAGGCGCATGGATCTTCATTAGAGAAGAGGGTGACATATGTGACACCAAAACGCTTCCCACAAAGGCTGGGACAACAAATACAGCATTGCCCACCACTACACACTCCTCAGCCATGTAGCTTGCTACCTACCCGAAAATGTGCTTCGCGTCCCATTTAGGAATATAAAGCACTATGTAGATGTCACACTAGAATATAGTACCTAATGGGGTCCGAATTCTAGTTCTGTTGCCGATCTGCTTCCAGTCCTTAGGTCTTTTTCAGGTTCTGAGGTGACCCAACCTGGTTGAGTCCTAAGACTTTGCTGCACATATCTTTTGCATTTGAAATTAAATACAGGCTAGTGACGATTGCATGTGTTAGCTGGCAGTATGGTAACATTTGAAAAATGCTTATCATTTATTGAAGTGCTGAAACCCTAAGATGTTTCCTGGTGCTGGTTCTTGTCCCTGAAAAGCAGCACCTCCCCAGCGAGCGAGCATGCAGGGCAATATTTTATGGCTGGGCTCAGAAACTATTAAATTAGTCATACCATTTTTATGCTTTGTTTACGTGCTTCAGGGAATCATATCTGAATTCATATAACATCCATTGGCTTAATTGGCTGCCAGCTCCTGGAATGTGGGTAATGCACTTCCACTATCTAGGAGCACTGTCCGCACCTTTCATCTTGTGCAAGGCCAGGCCAGGGGCATCCAAAATGGATCTGACTGGCTTCTACTACTCTGGGTAAGTCACACACCATGCATGTACCACAAGGGCTATACACACCATACACTTAACATGCCTAACATGCATGCAGGATGTAAGGGCAAAGTACTAGACAGGTGCATAGAGGTGAAACTTTACATATGTGTGCCACTCTAGTGATCAGATACAAAGGTCTGGTCACACTTCACAATATGTTTCCACCAATGCTATATGTGGACCACTGTCCACTGACAGGGGCATTAGTCCTCTGTGGTAAATGAGGGTATGGTTGGTGCACCTCTCCAGGTCACAAGACAAGTCCAGGACTTTTGATAGTCAGCCACGCTGACTACGAGCGCGGTTGTGACATCAAATCCTCCTGAGGCGGGAAGCCGGGAGTAGGCGAATCTTTGCACTTATTTTAAAAAATTGTTCTTATCTCTCACTTGCTGTACCACCTACTCCTCGTGGGTCCACACTCTCCTCTTGGCAGCGGACCGAGCGCTGTCACGGGACTCTGGGGAAAGGGAAACTCCCCGCCGCCATCACCGGCGAGATCGCTGGCCACGCCCCTTTTTAGGCCACGCCCCCGCCCTCATTACTTAAGCCACGCTGACTACGAGCGCGGTTGTGACATCAAATCCTCCTGAGGCGGAAAGCCGGGAGTAGGCGAATCTTTGCACTTATTTTAAAAAATTGTTCTTATCTCTCACTTGCTGTACCACCTGCTCCTCTTGGGGCCACACTCTCCTCTTGGCAGCGGACCGAGCGCTGTCACGGGACTCTGGGGAAAGGAAAAATTCACCGCCGCCATCACCAGCGAGATTGCTGGCCACGCCCCTTTTTAGGCCACGCCCCCCTTTGCCGTCTTCCGGCACCCATAAAAATGTGCCATTTCAGGAAGCGCAGCGGGCGTGCCGTTAGCGCCGAAGGCGCGCCTAAGGCAAGCCCGTCTGCGCCCGTCCACGCCAGACCGGGCCCAGGGGCCAGCCAGGCTGGCCATATCATCACATATTCGGCCACCTCCTTACGGGACTTACAGTCTCCCAACCTCCTACCCTCCCCTTCTACCATCAGACGTATCCTCACGGCCGACATCGCCCAACCAGATCGGCACCTCACCGATTTGGTCGCATCTCCTAGTCAGCCTATTCAGAGCAACACCACCATCAGAGTCCTCTATTTAAATACTCAATCCTTAGTAAAACATCACGCCGATATTTTCATCCTTCTCTATAATGAAAAACCCGACGTCCTTCTGCTTACTGAAACTTGGCTGACGGTGGACTCACTCCCTGATATTCTGGCAGCCCTCCCCCCAGACTATTACATCCTCCGCGCCAATCGGCCAGGAAACCGCCTGGGGGGTGGAGTAGCGGCCACAATTTCCAAACACTTGAACTCCACCTCCACTTCATCCATCTCCCTCCTGGGAGTCGACAACCTCATCTTCAGCTTAAAAATGGATAGCGGGGCCTTAACTTTCCTTCTTCTCTACCGCCCCCCTCAACCGATGCCAACTTTCGCGGCTACTTTGTCTGATCAGTTGATTAACCTTCTCACTTCCCATCCTAGTTTCGCCCTATTTGGCGACTTAAATTACTGGTTCAATGACACCAATGCCGGACCCCATGCCTCAGAGGTCTTTGAGGCCCTCACCAGTCTCAATCTGTCCCAACAAATCACTTTGCCCACACACATCAAGGGCCACATTTTAGATCAAATATGGACCCAAAACCTTACTCCCCCCCCCTCCGTTTCACCCTGTACTTGGTCAGACCACCATTTAATAGACACCACTCTCACGATCAGTGGCAAACCCCCCATCTCACTGATGGCTGGAGGTCTTTCCCGCAAATGGAACGCCTATGACGCTGAAGGATTTCTCGCGAACCTATCAGACACCCGCCCTGCCCTTATCCCAGGTACCAACGTGGATAAACTTGAAAATGAAATCTCCCTCTGGCTGCAGTCAGCCAGTGACAAATACGCCCCCCTTATCAAAGTTTCCCCGACCAGACATCAAAATTCTCATAGATGGTTCTCGGATGACCTAAAAAAACTGAAATTGAAGGTACGTCAATCAGAAAGGGCATGGAGACGTAACTACTCCGAACCAGCTAGATCACAATACATCTCAGCTCGCAGAGACTATAAAATTGCTATAGTTTCTGCCAAATCTACTCACTTCTCGGACAGAATCTCCTCCTCTGACAACAAATCCAAAGAAATTTTCAAAATTATGAATGAATTGACATCTGACGATAGAACCCTCCCAGGCCAGACTCCCACCCAAGAAACCTGTGACGCCCTCAACTTTTTTTTCGTCGAAAAAATCAATAAAATTAAGGCATCGATCTCCACCGTCCCTCAGATCACCCCCCTGGAATCTTCCTCCAATAACTCTTCTGTTTTCACCGAATTCCCCCCCATCAACCCCACCTCCCTAGTACAGCTTGCATCCCGGTTAAAATCAGGTTCCCCGAACGACGGCTGCCCACCCTCAGTCCTGCGTAGAGTATGTCACTCTTTACCTGAATGCATACTACCTCTTTTGAACAGGTCACACAGCACAGGCACTGTCCCGAGATCCTTCAAAGAAGCCATCCTTGTCCCGCTACTATAAAAAAACAGGCGCGGACCCAGCGTAACTCTCCAATTATCGCCCCATATCGCTTCTGCCTTACTTTTCAAAACTCCTCGAAGCACATGTCACCAGATGCCTATCCAATTTCATTGAGTCCTCCTGCTATCTGGAGCCTAATCAGGCCGGCTTCAGGCCTTCATTCTCTACTGAAGCCGTTATCCTAGCTGTCCTCGACACACTGAGGAAAAATGCCGACTCAGGAACCCCCCAGGCTCTCGTCCTCCTGGACCTCTCGGCCGCGTTCGACACGGTTGACCATAACATCTTGCTCAACCGTGTCGAACAGGCTGGCATCCAGGATTCCGCCCTCAGCTGGATCCGGTCTTTTCTGTCTGACAGATTCCAAGCCGTCCGCCTGGGCCCCTACACAGCACCCAAGACCCCCACAACCTGCGGAGTCCCCCAGGGCTCCTCCCTGTCACCCTTCCTTTTCAATTTGTACCTTCGGCCCCTACTCCATTCACTCCGTAACTGGGACATTACTGTCTTTAACTACGCCGATGATTTGCAGATTATTTTTCCACTTAATTCTCCCAATGCAATAAACAATTTTCATTCTGCCATGCTTCAAATCCAAGATTGGATAAATTCCAACCAATTGAAGCTAAACCCCGGGAAAACCGAGCTCCTCCTCCCGGGCTCCAGCCTTTCTTCCTGGGGAACCCAGTTCTGGCCTTCCGAACTGGGCCCCCCCGACCCCTTCCACCTCTGTAAAAAGTCTTGGCGTAACTATTGACGCCGAACTCTCCCTCCGACCTCACATTGGCTCCGTGATCTCATCCTGTTCCTTCCAGCTCAGAAAGATCCAGAAGGTCAGCCACCTACTTCCCACACCTGCCCTGACCCAGGTTATCATTTCTCTTGTGCTCTCCCGTTTGGACTTTTCCAACTGCATTTACCACGGACTTCCAAAAACCCTCCTCCACCGCCTTCAGGTGGTCCAAAATCAGGCAGCCCGGATCATCTTTAAATCTTCAAAATGGCAATCTGCCAAACCCATGATATACAAACTTCACTGGTTACCAATTGAACAAAGGGTGGCCTTCAAGTTGGGCTGCCTCACGTACAAAGCCCTCAACTGCCCTAGCCCTGCCTTCCTGAGTTCCCTCATCACTCCCTACTGTCCAAACCGCAACCTTCGCTCCACCTATCAAAAATCACTTATCACACCCAAAACTAGAACTAACAAATTTGGTGGACGAAGATTTGCCTCTCTGGCACCGAAATTCTGGAACTCCCTTCCCTTGAACATCAAAGCAAGCGGCTCCCTCCTTCATTTTAGGAAGTTGCTTAAAACTTTTCTTTTCCCCTCACCCTGCTAACCCTGCACTTTACCTCAGTCCCGGAATTCGATGTTCCATAGCACCAGGAAACTCATGGTGTCAGTGCGCTCTACAAATTTCATTTAATAATAATAATAGGCCTAGGTCCCTGTGCACATGTTAAGATTAGTACAATGTCAGTGCCTAAAAGAAGTCAGCCTACCAAATACATCCAGTTGTGACTCAGTAAAGGGAAACATTACAATTCAGAGGACATTCCTTCCCCAACACAGTGATACAAATGGATGAGTTTGGGAAGAAGAAAATGTTTGGCAACAGTTCTACCAATACAGTCCCTTCACAACAAATAAGGGTCCCTTTTACAGTTCTGTTTAATCAAAGACCTTTCCTCTGTCTCAGGCACACATTCCTTTTATTTTTTGTTTCGTAATTTTTTTATTGAAAGTTAAAGGCATACATATACATATAAATACTGCACACAATAATTAACTAATTAAGGTCAATTGCCAGTATGGATAATTAGTGTGCTTTTAAAGAGATTAACTACACAGAATACCTGTAAATCCGAAAATCTTTGCGGGTATACTACAAGACTCAGCAGTCTGAGAAAGATACAGAATTACATCAGAACACGGGGAACCAAGCAGACTTTTTGCCAGTTTGATTGGCGAAACCATTTTCCGTAGACACTTCATCTTGGAAAGACTGATGCGTAGCACATTTATAATTTCAAGTTTAAGTAATAGCATAGAAGCAAACCTTTAACATAGGTGCCATTTTTAATTGGGGCCTTACTGATGTCAGGAAACTCCACCTTACCTCAAAGCATATTTTGAGTCGACAAATATAGAAATAAACTTCCGCACAACTAGAACACAAGCATGGGTAAGAGCAACCAATTTAGCAACTTCAGTGTACTTGAGATTAACTTCGGCGTTCGACAACTTCATACAGTGTACGTATGCACAAAGGGCCACCACGGACCCTCAGTCATTTCTGAGCCATCCCCCACCCAAATAATGCACATGATCACAACTGGGTATTGGGAAAATCAGAGACATAAATATGAGGCTTAGTCATATGTGTGTGTGGCTCTGTGTGTGTGTGTGTGTGGCTCTGTGTGTGTGTGTGTGTGTGTGGCTCTGTGTGTGTGTGTGGTTCTCTGTGTGTGTGTGTGGTCTGTGTGTGTGTGTGTGGGGGGGTCTGTGTGTGTGTGTGTGGCTCTGTGTGTGTGTGTGTGGCTCTGTGTGTGTGTGTGTTGGGCTCTCTGTGTGTGTTGGGCTCTCTGTGTGTGTGGGGGGCTCTGTGTGTGTGCTGCTCTGTGTGTGTGTGTGTGTGTGTGTGTGTGTGTGGCTCTGTGTGTGTGTGTGTGTGTGTGGCTCTCTGTGTGTGTGTGTGGCTCTCTGTGTGTGTGGGGCTCTGTGTGTGTGTGTGTGGCTCTCTGTGTGTGTGTGTGTGGCTCTGTGTGTGTGGCTCTCTGTGTGTGTGTGGCTCTGTGTGTGTGTGGGGCTCTGTGTGTGTGTGTGGGGCTCTGTGAGTGTGTGGGGCTCTGTGTGTGTGGGGGGCTCTGTGTGTGTGGGGGGCTCTTTCTGTGTGGGGAGCTCTGTGTATGTGGGGGGCTCTGTGTGTGTGGGGCTCTGTGTGTGTGTGTGTGGGCGGCTCTGTGTGTGGGGGGGCTCTGTGTGTGTGAGGGGCTCTGTGTGTGTGGCTCTGTGCGTGTGTATGTTTGGCACTGTGTGTGCATGTGTGTGGCTCTGTGTGTGTGTGTTGCTCTGTGTGTGTGTGTGGGGGGGCTCTGTATGTGTGTGTGTGTGTGTGTTGGGCTCTGTGTGTTTGTGGGGCTCTGTGTCTGCTAATACTCTCTACTACTCTCTAATGCTCACATATTGCTATTGTAAATCCCAATGCCATTTATTTATGTTTTAAAAAAATGAAATAAATGCCATTTGCAATGCCAATAGCTCTAACTTTAACAAAGCCGAGGCCATTGCATTGTAAATGCTTGTTTTCATAAGCAGCCAGTGTTGAAATGTGATTCTTCCCCTCCACATCCAGGTTCCCATGACTGCTCTGACCTGCTGGTATGCTGCTTCCATTGATTTATTGAAGCTCTCCTTCACCACAACATTTAATTACCCTTCTTTGGATGACCTATTTCACATGTTGATAAAGAAGTATTTACCAGCCTTTGGAAGTAGAGTGCTGTTAACTCTACACAATTACTACATCACCAATGGGAGAATTTAATTGGTAAGTGGAATCATCTTTATACCAGACGTGCACTATGACTGAATGGGTTAGACTGTACTAGGTTAAATAATAAGGGTCTGATCGTATTCTAGATTCCCTTTCAGTTGCCGCTGTCCTTGCATCATGTCTTAGAGTGAACTGTCATACCTACAAGGGGAAGAGTGGAGTGAACGGTGGCTATTCTCTTCCCCTTATCTCCCCTGAGCAGTGTTCTTAATTGAGAATGGTTCATATCTCGTTAGGGATCTGTTTTGGGGGAGTGCGGGGAAATTCTCTTCATTCCCGTGGAACCCGACTTGTTCCAGGTTAGTGGGATTCTTGTGCGTTACTGAACGTGGGCATGACGACGTGGAAAGTCAACGTCCATATACTGGAACACAAAAGCACCATCAGGTGTGAAAAACAAGCAACAAAACGAACTAAACACTTCTTTGAGAAGAACAACACACGAGGATGATTGGAGCTGGACTGTCCTGATAAACCCAATTTGTCACAACCACACCCAGTTTGAACATAACTCTTTAAGGGTGTTCAGGTTGGGGACAGTAGAAAGTGGACTCAGCAATGACATACCTTGGTTGTTGCTTAGATAATACACCAGCAGTTCTTTCTCTTTGACAGGGATTACAATATACCCATGAGATAGAATTACTGATTCTATAAGTACGATGACTCAATCCCTTTATGGCATCTGGGTATAGTTCAATCATGTGATATACCATCGCATGTATTGGCACCATATGTCCCACTCCGTAACACTCCTATAGAGTGTTTGTTTACCTGTCATTTAGTGCTGCCAAGATACGCCCTTTTTACTGACTTAACAATCCTTTAGTCACTCAATTTTTCACTCTGTCTTTAAATGCTTTATTCGTACATGATTAACACCCTTCTGAATATCTATTGAGGGTGTATGTTCATTACCAGTTAAAATTATTAAGCGAGAGCATGTGATCGCCTCCTACCTATGATTAACAAGAAGAGGACTCAGTTGTTCCTAGACGAAGAAAAATAGTGATACGGTCAAGAGGGGAGGAAAATTGATGGGGGGGTAGTGCTCAGTGGAGTGCTCCCCTGGGCATCCCATTAGTTGGAATGAATGGCCTCACACACTCTTGCGAGTGTCATGCTTCATCATCGGCCGTTGCTCCTCATTGGGCAGGCGGTGCAATGTCCAACGGGCTCACCTCTAGGAGGGGCTCTTTATCGGAGATCTTTTTTCCAACAGCCTGTGGGTGAAGTGCAAGTGAGGGGCCAGGTAAGAAGTGGATAGTGTAGGTGGGTGTGTTAAAATATAGCAAGGGATACCGGAGAGCAATTTATTCTGGTGGTTCCCCTACTATAAGTAAAACCAGTGGGTGGCCTATGATCGCCAGAAAGTTAGGTTCTGTATCACGATCTAGGACTACACAGCGTTACGTGAGGTCGACATGTTTCTCGCTTCTGCGATTATGCTGCGATTCTTCAGGACCTTATTTAAATTTTACATCTATCACAATGGGAAGACCTGAAAGTGTCAACCTATAAACATCAATTTGTAACCGTTGTACTACCTGTGTATAACTGCTCTTGCCTATAGGTCAAGGAGTACAGGTGTCAACAGTACCCGGTAGGTGTGACTTCAAGGGAGAGAGCCAATAGGGGTTTAATGGTTCTCAGAGCCTCGGTCAGTGCTCTTTCGCCTACCCATCACTACCGGGATCCGGATACACACACACGCCTCCTACCTATCCCATTTCTACTTTCAGACATACCATGTGTGTGGCATTTACCTTTGAATAAACGCTTGTCAACAGGCTTTATTTAAAACACTTCTGACGCACCTGTGGGCTTTAGGCGGGACTCCGTTTCCCGACATATCACAGTAAGGGTTGGAGCCCAAGTCTGGCATGTGACACGTGTCACTCTGTCATGTGGCATATGCCACATCTTATGTGACATATGCCATAGATTTTCTACTTGGTCTTTCATTATTATCATTTGAGCATTTCCAAAGGACTATGTTTCACTCTGCTAAAATAAATAAATTGTTTAAAAAAAATAAAAATAATATTAAAAAATAATTTCCCGAGGTGGGGTTTGAACCCTGTTCAAAACTCACTCAAAGCCCCTGCACATACACAGTGAGCCACCTACTCTGCTGAAAGTTCCCCAGCCAAAGGTATCTATGTCATAGAATAAGGTTGTCAGTCCTTCCTCTATTTCTATTGTCTTTGGACTGTAGATACCATAAATCTTCTCTCGATTTACATTCTTTAAATACAAATAGCCCTTCCTTTCATACAGTCTGCCACTAGCCCCATGCATTTCCAATTCTTACACAATCATCCCCAAATTCTCATTCCACTAAATAAGTGATTTCTTTCATAGCCAACCTGTCCCCCCTATCCACGTGCCACCCAGCATGCCATTATCCATGCCTGACATGCACTATGAGTAAGGAGGCCATAGTTCTCCCAGATACTGCTAGGGGGTCATTTACAAAGGCACAGCTTTCATTTGTGGAATTTAGAAATAAAATTAAAAAAAAAAAAAGATTTTCCCCACCTGGGGTTTGAAGCCTGGTCAAAACTCACTCAAAGCCCCTGCACATACACAGTGAGCCACGCACTCTGCTGAAAGTTCCCTAGCCAAAGGTATCTATGTCATAGAATACGGCTGTCAGTCCTTCCTCTATTTCTATTGTCTTTGGACTGTAGATACCAGAGTCTTCTCTCGATTTACATTCTTTAAATACAAATAGCCCTTCCTTTCATACAGTCTGCCACTAGCCCCATGCATTTCCAATTCTTACACAATCATCCCCAAATTCTCATTCCACTAAATAAGTGATTTCTTTCATAGCAAACCTGTCCCCCCTATCCACGTGCCACCCAGCATGCCATTATCAATGCCTGACATGCACTATGAGTAAGGAGGCCATAGTTCTCCCAGATACTGCTAGGGGGTCATTTACAAAGGCACAGCTTTCATTTGTGGAATTTAGAAATAAAATAAAAAAAATAAAAAAAATCGATTTTCCCCACCTGGGGTTTGAACCCTGGTCAAAACTCACTTAAAGCCCCTGCCATTACACAGTGAGCCACATACTCTGCAGAACGTTTCTCAGCCAAAGGTATCTATGTCATAGAATAAGGTTGTCAGTCCTTCCTCTATTTCTATTGTCTTTGGACTGTAGATACCATAAATCTTCTCTCGATTTACATTCTTTAAATACAAATAGCCCTTCCTTTCATACAGTCTGCCACTAGCCCCATGCATTTCCAATTCTTACACAATCATCCCCAAATTCTCATTCCACTAAATAAGTGATTTCTTTCATAGCAAACCTGTCCCCCCTATCCACGTGCCACCCAGCATGCCATTATCAATGCCTGACATGCACTATGAGTAAGGAGGCCATAGTTCTCCTAGATACTGCTAGGGGGTCATTTACAAAGGCACAGCTTTCATTTGTGGAATTTAGAAATAAAAAAAAAAAAAAAAAAAAATATTTTTCCTACCTGTGTGGAATGAGAATTTGGGGATGATTGTGTAAGAATTGGAAATGCATGGGGCTAGTGGCAGACTGTATGAAAGGAAGGGCTATTTGTATTTAAAGAATGTAAATCGAGAGAAGATTTCTGGTATCTACAGTCCTAAGACAGTAGAAATAGAGGAAGGACTGACAACCTTATTCTATGATATGAATACCTTTGGCTGGAGAACTTTCAGCAGAGTAGGTGGCTCACTGTGTATGTGCAAGGGCTTTGAGTGAGTTTTGACCAGAGTTCAAACCCCAGGTAGGAAAAATATACATATATATTTTTTTATTTTATTTCTAAATTCCACAAATGAAAGCTGTGCCTTTGTAAATGACCCCCTAGCAGTATCTGGGAGAACTATGGCCTCCTTACTCATAGTGCATGTCAGGCATTGATAATGGCATCCTGTGTGGCACGTGGATAGGGGGGACAGGTTGGCTATGAAAGAAATCACTTATTTAGTGGAATGAGAATTTAGGGATGATTGTGTAAGAATTGGAAATGCATGGGGCTAGTGGCAGACTGTATGAAAGGAAGGGATATTTGTATTTAAAGAATGTAAATCGAGAGAAGATTTCTGGTATCTACAGTCCAAAGACAATAGAAATAGAGGAAGGATTGACAACCTTATTCTATGACATAGATACCTTTGGCTAGGCAACTTTCAGCAGAGTAAGTGGCTCACTGTGTACGTGCAGGGGCTTTGAGTGAGTTTTGACCAGGGTTCAAACCCCAGGTGGGGAAAATCTTTTTTTTTTTTTTTTTTTAATTTTATTTCTAAATTCCACAAATGAAAGCTTTGCCTTTGTAAATGACCCCCTAGCAGTATCTAGGAGAACTATGGCCTCCTTACTCATAGTGCATGTCAGGCATTGATAATGGCATGCTGGGTGGCACGTGGATAGGGGGGACAGGTTTGCTATGAAAGAAATCACTTATTTAGTGGAATGAGAATTTGGGGATGATTGTGTAAGAATTGGAAATGCATGGGGCTAGTGGCAGACTGTATGAAAGGAAGGGCTATTTGTATTTAAAGAATGTAAATCAAGAGAAGATTTCTGGTATCTACAGTCCAAAGACAATTGAAATAGAGGAAGGACTGACAACCTTGTTCTATGACATAGATAACTTTGGCTGGGGAACTTTCAGCAGAGTAAGTGGCTCATTGTGTATGTGCAGGGGCTTTGAGTGAGTTTTGACCAAGGTTCAAACCCCAGGTGGGGAAAATCGTTTTTTTTAAATTTTTTTTTATTTTATTTCTAAATTCCACAAATGAAAGCTGTGCCTTTGTAAATGACCCCCTAGCAGTATCTGGGAGAACTATGGCCTCCTTACTCATAGTGCATGTCAGGGATTGATAATGGCATCCTGTGTGGCACGTGGATAGGGGGGACAGGTTTGCTATGAAAGAAATCACTTATTTAGTGGAATGAGAATTTGGGGATGATTGTGTAAGAATTGGAAATGCATGGGGCTAGTGGGAGACTGTATGAAAGGAAGGGCTATTTGTATTTAAAGAATGTAAATCGAGAGAAGATTTCTTGTATCTACAGTCCAAAGACAATAGAAATAGAGGAAGGACTGACAACCTTATCCTATGACATAGATACCTTTGGCTGGGGAACTTTCAGCAGAATAGGTGGCTCACTGTCTATGTGCAGGGGCTTTGAGTGAGTTTTGACAAGGGTTCAAACCCCACCTCGGGAAATTAATTTTTAGTATTATTTTTATTTTTTAAAACAATTTATTTATTTTAGCAGAGTGAAAGCAGAGTGAAACATAGTCCTTTGGAAATGCTCAACTGATAATAATGAAAGACCAAGTAGAAAATCTATGGCATATGTCACATAAGATGTGGCATATGCCACATGACAGAGTGACACGTGTCACATGCCAGGCTTGGGCTCCAACCCCTTCTCACATATCACGCAGTAGCTACCTCATGCCGCCTATCGGCTCGGAACCGGAAGACTATCGATCCCATCAGCCCCGCGCCCTAGCTATAAAAGAGGCAGGATATGGGTTAGCCTGCACTATTAATGGCTAACAAGCTCTCGCGTCTGACGGCATTCCTGTCCTACCGGCAGCGCTGTAGGGGATCCACCCTAATAGTATGGTGAGTGGGCTTAATACGGTTAGTAAACCATCTCTTCTCGACCCTCGTTGTCTCTTGTAAACCATAGTGGCGTGTCATGGCTTTCTTCCATTCACCGCTGACACTTGTCTTTGATACGGGTTTTTAAAACTTTTTAAACTTGTACTGCCATCCATTGAATACCCCTGGGCGCATCTTGCATAAGGTCCAGGTAGTTGTAAACCCTGTGGATATTTACTAAGTAGATTGTCCTGGCACCTTGATGTGATATTCACCTTGTGTGGCGTGTCACAGCTGTGGTCCGGACACCGGAGTACTCTACTTCATTTGCTCTCACTCTCGCCACATTATGATATTTGTTTAATTGAGTTTTGACATGCATTCTGTACCTTTTGCTGCACATCTTTTAACTTCTCTACATGCTGGTATGTGTTATGGTGTCTTACTGCACCGACCCAAAGCATGTCACAGCCACGTTCCGGACATCAGCGCACTCTGCTCTATTTGTCCCCACCCCACTTTCAGCCACTCTGCGTTAACTGTGTAGTTAGACCTTTTCCCCTTCATCTGGGGTAACCATTACACAGTGGGAGGGTTGTTTCTTTTCATCTGTGTTGCTTCTAACACACATCGGAGTTGACTTGGTGTTTACTTTTCATCATGCTTGTTGGTTTATATAAGAAAACGTCTTGAACCTAGATATGTTTAACGCCTCAACCTTTACTATACATGTTGGAGATGTGCATGCACCTTAAGCATTAATGCTAAGGATAGCTGGGGTACTTTGCCTAACATTTGCAGGTGAGTGCCTTCTATTCTCAATGTAGTCTCACAACATAGTTTCGCTGTGTCAAAGGAATCATAAGGAACTATGTTACACTGGATGTGATTGGCCTATTTTGTGGGTGTTAGTTGGTATCCCCGTGCCTTTCTAACACATCTTCATAGATTAATTATTTCTGCCAGACTGTGTGTTTCCTGCTTAAGACAAATGAGCTGACTCACTCTAATTTGTACACCCATTCATAAACTGCTTGGCATGTTGTATTTTGTTCCCTTACAGGTACTCCCGGTGAATCCACCATCTTGTTACCTCTGGATCACATGTTTAGTATCATATTCAATTTACTGGTATATTTGCCTTTGTTGTCAATACATTTTTCTCACAATTTTTAGACATCACTCTCAAGGCAGTAGCTTACTCACGATCCTGAAGAAAGCCACAATGCTTTCTAGATCACAGGCTGAAACATGTATATCCAAGTTGAGTACAATTTGATCTAATGGTTCCTGTTGTACATCTTGTTTTCTTTATTGTTTTTAATCCTAGCACAAGGTAGCCAGAATAAAAAGAATGTGGTAAACCTTGTAGCTAGTTTTAATTCACTTCACTATTAGCACTGCACCCCTCACAACACTTTGTTAGCTCACATTGGGTCTTAGTGAGAACCCCTCTGAACTAAGAAACATCCCTGAGCTCCTCTCTGGTTGCGAGGGAGGTGTAGCCCGCACCATGACTAGGCTTCACGGTGCGAGGAGTATTCCCAATGATGAAGCATGCCACCTCTGGTGGTTGAGGAAAACCTTCCTTTAAAGGACACCTTCTTCTTAGTCAGCCTCTCTTGCCTTTTTCTCTTTCTTGACAGACCCGAGGGCTATTGTGTGCTGTGATTATAGTCGGGGAGTTCGCCCTAATTGGTCTTTAAATCTCCTTGGGCCCTTTTTTTGTGTTTACACAAAAATTGGAATAGCCTTAT
The DNA here is from genome assembly GCF_964263255.1 of Lissotriton vulgaris. Taxonomy (NCBI): domain Eukaryota; kingdom Metazoa; phylum Chordata; class Amphibia; order Caudata; family Salamandridae; genus Lissotriton; species Lissotriton vulgaris. The sequence continues at coordinate 250,066,893 of NC_141687.1, forward strand.
TAGCTTTTTTGATTTCTCATTTAAGTAATACAGGAAACACTAATTTTCCACATCTGATAACAACAAACAGAATCTTTCGAAAACCTTTCTACCAAGCCATGGAAACGATTAATACAAAAGAAAATGTTTCTGAACCAAGTCGTGGTTGGTCCTGACTGACATGTTAAGAGAATCCAATGTAGAAGTGATTGATGGGTCTGAATCCATTCTGTTTTATTTCTTTTAGATCATCAGTTGCTTGATTACTATCAACAATGTCAGCCATATAGTTGCCCTGCGAGTTATCCATTATCTGTCCCTCATTGCTCGTATTATGCTTATTTAGAAGAAACCAAGCCCAGCTGGAAGTGAAAGGTACTCATTCCATTGTATATGGTAAAACTGCAGGATTAGTTGGCAGACTGGATAAAGGATGTATTGGTGTTTGCAATGTTGGCTGTAACAAGGACTGCTGTAATACCTGTATTGCTGTGTTGGTTACTGAAGCTGTGCAAAACGTGGCATAAACACTGTAATCATCCTCTGTAATGATGTCAATAGTTCACCACGTAGCTACACCATAGGAGGAAATGATTGAGGTACAAAGAATAAGTAGCTTATCTTCGGAAACACTCATTCTGGTGGATACTTTATCTAATTGCAGATTACTTAGCTTGTGAATACCCTCAGGAGCCAGAGTTTTTTTTCAGCTTGTAGATGGCCCTCGTATGGCTTCACATCAGGTTCTTCCCACCCAGGATGTGACACTGGCCCACAATATAACCACCTCCACCCAGCAATGTCAGTCTCTTCCTGATATCTGTCTGCACCTTCTGATGCAGAGCCCTCAGTGCCAGTGTGCAGATCTCCAATTTGGAATCTTTTTACTATGGTCCAAAAATGTCCATGCCACAGAAAGGAGAGGAGGGTGGATCATGGAGAATTTGCAGCTAGAGTATCCACAAGAAGGAGCATTACCAAAGGTAAGTAACTTGTTCTTCAGATGGATACTTTTAACTGCAGATTCCTCACCTTGTAAATAGATATCAGAACAATACCTTCTCAGGTGGTGGGTCTTTAAAATAGCTCTGGCCAGGAAATTCTGCAGGACTGAATGGGCAAAATGCCATTCCACCTGACGTCGCTGACCAATCAATAGCGTTTCGTAAACTTGTGAACGGACATCCATGTTGCAGCCTGCATGCCAACAGTCACTCTGCATGCCAACAGAGACGTTTTAATGCATGGGACAAATGGGCTTTGGCCCAGGGCCCCAGCCTTTCAGGTGGCCCCCTGGCAGAGTCAGCTCCGTTCTCCAGAGTTTTGCCCCAAGGTTCGTGAATATTTCTTAAACAGATTGTTTTAAATACTGTTTTCCTTAAATGTATTTTTCAAGTACCTGATGTGTGAGAGTCTAGTACAGCCATTTTGCAGAAAATGTTGTGTTTTATGTTTCATGCAATATACATTAAAAAAGTTTCTTCTAGATCAAGATAAGGCCTAACATATAAGAAATGGGAAGGCGTCAGAGATTATTTTCAGTAATATTGGTGAGCTGCTGCTGTCTTACAATATTGAAAACACACATAACTATCCCTGAAGATTAGATGTAAACACATTTAGGGCCAGATGTAGGTAATTCCTATTTACCGACTCTTAAATACCGAATTTTACCGATTCGGTATTTAAGAGTCGGTAAATAGGAATGGGGGAGATGTAGGTAATTCGAATTTAAGAAATACCGAATCGGTAGGATTCGGTATTTACCGATTCGGTAAATACCGAATCGGTATTGCCCATTGATTCCTATGGGCCATGAAGCCCATAGGAATCAATGGGCAATACCGAATCCGAATGCAGGGTGCAGGGGGTGTCACTTTGACACCCTCTAGCACCACAATTCCGGACTTGTGTGCCATGTGGCATGTGGCATGTCTGTGTGTCACATTGCACAGGTGTGCATGCACAGATGTGCATGCACACCTGAATTCAGTATTTTACCACACAATAGGATTGTGTGGTAAAATACCGATTCTTAAGGGCCTGTGGCACTCTTAGGAGTGCCACCTACATGTGGATTTACTGAATCAGTAAATATACCGATTCAGTATTTTACCTATTCTGTAAATTTACCGATTCGGTAAATTTACAGAATCGGTAAAATATAGGCCCCCTACATCTGAAAACCCTAATACCGGTCGGTAACGGCCGAATTCGGCCGTTACCGACCGGTATTAGGTCTCCTACATCTGGCCCTAAGGGCCTTATTTATGAGAAGTGATGCATCGCTATGTGAAACAGTGCTGCGTCACTTCTTAGTGCGCCCTCCTTGCGTCATGATGGATGCATCATATTTACTGTATGGCGCATCTTGTATCAAGGAGTTACCGATACGTGTGTTCTTCTGACGTATCTGTAGGCGCAAAAGTGATGCATTGCTGGGGTGTGTTTGAAAATGGACACAACTCCAGCAATGTGTCCTTTCACATGCAAGCCCCATGTGAAAGAGTCTGCATCAGTCTTACGCCTGCTGTGAGGCAGGTGTAAGATATTGATACAATGGAGTCCTAGAAATAGCGAACTGAGTTCTCATAGATTCCAATGCGCCACTTCTACGAGGCTTTTTGCGGGGGAACACCCACCCTGCATACATTACATCTGGTGCAGGTATAATGTGGTGCACATCTGCCTAGATGTGTGACTATGTAAATAGGGTGCAACATGGCACATTTTTTACGCTCCTGGTGCTTCACAAAAATTGACGCACTGGCGGCATAAAAGTTAAGCAAGGCCTCATAAATAAGGCCCTTAGAATTTGGACGGGTGCTCCTTTGCACTGTCAGGGACCTAATGAAATGAAAGTGGATTCAATAAAGCGCTCAGCTACTCAGACTAGAGTGTCCTGGCGCATGACAGCAGGTGGAAAACATGCGTAAAAGACCCAACATTTACTAAAAAGCCAGGTTTTTAAGTTCTTCCTGAATGAGAGTATGTCTGTGGTTAGTCTCAGAGACTCAGGGAGTCTTTTCCACAATTTTGCGCCTAGAAAGCCAAAGGATATGCCTCCAGTTTTAGGCATGATGGCCAGGTAGGCACTGGAAGATCTTAGGGGTATAGATGTTGTGTACTGATTAACGCGCTTATTTAGGTAGCCGGCTCCTAAGCCATGGAGAGCTTTAAAGAAGATTGTCATCGCTTTGAAGACAATCTGTTTTTTTTATGCGGGGCCAGTGTAGAGACTTAAGAATAGGGGTCATACTAGATCTGGGTTTAGGTCTTAGGATGGCTCTGACTGCTGCGTTTTGTACCACTTGTAGGCACTGGATAAGGGATTTGGGAAGACCGAGGTACAAGCTGTTGACATAGTCAAGCTTTGATGTCACCAGAGCCTGCAGCACGATCTTTCTGCTCTAAAACGGTAACAGTGGCAGGTATTTTTTTATCATCCGGAGTATGTAAGCACCACTTTGGATTTGAAAACGCATGGAGAGTGTCTTGTCTATGACAATTCCTAAATGTTTTACTTTCTCCTTTTCCACGGGTGGGGGCAGCAGATCTTTTGGCCACCAAGAGCTCCAGTCAGGCGTTTGGAAAACAACTTCAGTTTTGTCAGGATTGCACTTCAGCTGATTGATCCTAAGCCAGTTAAAAACCTTTGTGAGGCAATACCTAATCATAGCCCCATCAAAGTCGGTTCCTTTTTCACATGTAAAAAATAGCTGAGTGTCATCAGGATAGGAAACAATTTTGGCGCCCTCTTCCTCTACCAGAAATGCAAGGGGGATAGATGTATATTAAAAAGGGTAGGACTGAGAATGGAACCCTGAGGAATACCTACATTCATGGCCGGAATCTGGACTGAGAAAGGGGGGAGCCAGATGTCCTGAGATCTGTTTGCCAAGAAGGATGACATGCATGTTAAGGTGGTCCTCCCCAGGCCGTTGTTAGCAAGTGGAGAAGTGTGGCTCAGGGGTTAGAGGCGGCAGACCCGGAAGCTGAGATCGGCCCTGGACCAGGGTTCAATTCCCCGCCTCGGCGGGTCTTGGGCTCAAAAATTCCACGGACTCGATAATTCTCGCTCCGGTGCCTTCTCAACTCACGGGTTCACACTCTGTGACTCTGGGCAATAGCTTACTTAATCTCCACAACGGCCCCTCGCGGCGGGATGCCTGGCTTTCACCTTGTGGATACCCTGCCGGGGTTATCTCACAGGGGAATACCAGGACGGGTTCCCTAAGCAAGCGCCGGGAAACCCTTTGTGGGTAGCTGTGCGCTATATAAGCTCAAATACATTTACATTTACATTTACAAGTCTCTCCAGGAGCCTCTCATGTGGGACAGTATCGAAGGCCGTTGACAGATCAAGCATTATCAGAACAGCCTTGCCTCCCTGGTCCAGCTAACCAGTGAGAAATTCAGTCACTTCCAGTAGAGCGGACTCTGTACAGTAGTTAGCCCTAAAATTGGATTGGGACTCATGAAAGAGCTTCCCATCTTCAATGTGTTTTTGGAGGGCCTTGTTTACATGCTTCTCTAATACTTTGGAGAGGGCCGGAAGAAGGGAGATTGGCCAGTAGTTGGCAGGGTCCATCGTTTTGGCGTTAGCATTTTTTATCAGTGGAAGAATCTTTACATGTTTCCATAATTTCGGCATGTTGCCTGAGAAAAAGGAAGCATTAAAGAGCTGGTTTACCGTGGGGTTTATGGTGAGATCTAATAGGTTCAGGATATTCGCTGGACATGGGTCGGTAGGAGAGCCAGACCTAATGCTTTGGAGGAGGGTCAGTGACTCTTCAAGCTGAAACTCAGGGAAAGCTAGTAAAGATGGTGGATCCAAAAGGTGTCATTTGCTATTAGAAATAAGGTTGAAGGTCAGTTCTTCTTCTGAGATGTTAGTGAAGGCGTGTTGGGTCACGGAGATCTTTTTGTGGAAGAATTGAGCTATTTTCTTAGACCATTCTTCCGTGCATGGCCCTTCATTTGTGCCGGCTTTCGGGGCAGTAAAGAATTTAACTATGCTGAAGATTTCTTTACTCTTATTTTGGGCATTTTCTATCTTGGTTTGAAAGAGGTTTTGCTTGGCTGCCTTCACAAGAATGTAATGAGCTTTTAAGGTGTTTTTATACACCTTCCTGTCCTCAGGTAGATAGGATTTATGCCATTTCCTTTCCATTTTTCAACAATTTTTTTGCTAGATCTCAGGGAATTGTTAAACCATGGAGCTGGTAGGGCCGACCTCTTTGAGGAGCGGGAAACAACTGGTACCGCTGCACCAATTTTGGTTCGGAGCCATGAATCTATTGAGAGGGCATCCGAGTCGGGGCAGCCAGACATCTCCGGTGAGGAACGACTGAGGGCATCTGCTAACACCGGGATGGATATTTTATGGAAGGTCCTGTAATTTGGGATCCTCTGCCCTGCGTTAGCCGGAGGGGCTGTGGCAGAGTTGAGAATGACAAATTCTAATAGGAGGTGGTCAGACCAGGTAATGGGAAGAGGTATGCTTACTGATATGTCAAAGTTGTGAAATATTTGGTCCTAGGTATGGCCCTGCTCATGGGTCGCCAAAGATATAGATGTAAATATGTTGCAGGCCTGCAGGGTCCCCAACAAGGAAATTGTTTGAGGGTCTTTTCCATTAGCCATATGTATATTGAAATCTCCCAGAATGGAATGAGGCAGTTGTTGTATTTTAAGGCCAGGGAGGTGGTGACTGTATTAAGAGTAGTAATAAAATGTCCTATTGCACCTGGAGGTCTCTAAATCAGAAAACCAGCTATGCTATGATGGGGTGGATAAGGTACAGCAGAAGCCTAAGGACTCTGCGCCCTCAATGTTTTCCATCGGGATGGGAGAGAAGTCTAGTTTTTGATTGTAAATTATGGCAACACCGACCCCATTCCCACTCGGTTAGATCCCTCCTCAGGATTTTATAACCCGTCAGGATGGCTGAGGTCATAGTAGGGTTGGAGGCTTCAGACAGCCAGGTCTCAGTGAAAAATAAAAGATCAGGCTGTTCGTCTAAAAGTAGCTCGTATTTAGAGGCGTGGGACTGAACCACTACCACACATGAGCTGACGACATTTCCCTCCCCCCATACCCCACTATTTAATAAGCCTGACTTCACGCCGGGACTGGATCCCTGAGCCTTTACGGATTGGCACTCCTCCCCGTGCCGGTCCCTGGAACACCTATTCGACCTGAAGGGCATCACACCGTCCCCACAACTTAGAGCAGATAATGGTGTCCCAGAGCAGGACAGAATGCAATACTTTCAACTCAGACATTGGGCACTCCAGCCACAAATTAAACCTGGAGCACAGCGCTTTTTAACTCCCTATGAGAAGTGGCTAATTACCCGATCCTCGGATAAAAAGTTGATCTCCGATTTGTATAGGCACATTTTAGCAGCTTCCACCCACACATATAACGCTGGGAGGGCGCGATGGGAATGAGAGATAGGTAGGACCCTTTCCCATAAAGAATGGAGTGGCATATATTACAGGGCCCGGCACTCGGCGTACCACACGGGGCTCACGGAGACACTGACCAAGGTTGCCACCTATTGCTATTACATACCGGAACGCCTCCACCACTTCGACTCTCACATTAGCGACCAGTGTTGGAGAGGGTGTGGGGAGTTGGGCACCCTAGAGCACCTACTGTGGAGCTGCGATCGCATCCAACCATATTGGGCCACAATTCTAGACAACATAGATTCTCATCTTGATACACAACTCCCACACTTCCCAGCTTACATACTCTTGTGGCTGCCCAACCCACTGATGTACCCTCTGAAATCCACGAGAGGACGCCTCATCGGCATTGCCCTGGGGGCAGCCACCCAAAACAAACTTGCACACTGGCGCTCCCCGCAGGCCCCTCCACACTCGGGATGGCTTCAGAGGCTCTGGATGGTGCTGGGCATGGAGAAATTATCCCTTGCAGTAGCGGTCGAATTTCCAGAGCTATGGCGCCCCTTCTTGACCTTGCTCACTGCGGAATTCAGGGAATTGTCCTGCCCCGATATCTAAGACTCCTCCGATTGGCAGACACGCAGATTCCCGAGAAACGCTACCCACGGTGACCACAGTGAATGGCAGAAGGCTGGCACTATTCTCCATTTCCTTTCCCTTGTTACTTTTAATGGTTTGTGGACAGGGGGTGGGAGGGAGGGGGGGCAGATGGGGGGGCGGTGTTTTGTTTGGATCTCCTTCCCTTGTCTGGGAGTTTCCCCCTGCAGACCCGCTCCTAGCATTTACTCAGTAAGGTTTACTGGGCTGACTAGTTATGTCTGCACCGCACTGTCTTTCAGGAGCAGGAGGTCCTGTCTCCCTTTCTATGTTAGAAATCAATAAAGAGATTTAAACCATAAAAGTAGCTCATATATGTGTGGTTCATGCTTTTGCATAGAGCGACAATTTAAAAAGGGTGGCCTTTCAAGTCCTCTGTTTTCTTATTGTTTTTACACTTATTGTTGCGTGGGAGGTTCTTGGGTGTGAGTTTCCAAGGCTGAAGGAGAGACAAGTTGCACTTATTGCATCGAAAGTCTGCCTCCAAGCTCGGATCAGTGTCTGTACCCTGACAAAATGGTAGCTGATTAAGGCTAAGCAGTTTTTCCTTATTGTAATATAGTGGAAGAAGCTCACCGGAGGGGAACTGGGAAGCATGGCCGGTGTTGGACGCCTCCAGGGCGCAGACGTGCTTGCCTTTGGTGTGCCTTCAGCGCGCCAGTGGCGCACATCGGCTGCGCAGGTCCGTTTGCATCGGGAATATATAGCCTAATGCCTATGATGCAAACTGGATCACTAACGCAGCTGAGGAGGCGGAAACTGCATGGGCGGAAGTGAGGAGCCCGATAGTAGCCCCAGCCCTCCGCACAATCAGCATATCAGCCGCAGCAGACCAGGACTGGAGGAAAAGCGAGATCCGAATCGGAGCAGCTAAGGAGTGTAGGCAAGAACAATCAAGTAAAGTGCAAGTGCCCGTAGGTAGGAGAAATTGTTAAAAAGAATAGAGTAATTCAGCCACACATGTACAAATAAAAAAATATTAGAAACCTAGTAGCAGGGCAGCGAACACTAAATCCTACCGCTGTCATTTGTGCATGTCCGTTTACATCGGGAATATATAGGCTAATGCCTATGATGGAAACTGTATCACTAACAAAGCTGTGGAAGCGGAAACTGCGTGGGAATCAGCGGGCTCAAATTGGATCATAAATTCAAAGCTGTTCTGAATAGGAGCCCCAAAATATGTTTGGCCCAGGACCCCAAAATCCTTTAGATGTCCCTGCATGCCAACGTGGTAGTAGCAGCTTTGGTGGAATGTGCCTGTAGGCCTTCCAGGGGCTGTTTCTTAGCGAGTCCGTAGCAGGGCTTGATACAAAGGAAGATTCATCTGAAAATGATCTACTTCTGCACTGCTCTTCCCTTTGCTACACCAGAGAACCCCACAAAGAGCAAATTGTCTACATCTGCACAGCTCTTCTCTTTCCTGTCCCAGAGAACCCCACAAAGAGCCAGTTGTCTACCTGGTGGTTTTTGGTGTGATTGATGTAAAAGATCAGAGCTCTCTTCAGGTTCTAGGGGATGTAGACTTTCTTCATAAATGGATGGATGGATGAGGTGAAATGAAGAATGCTGGCAGAGTGATAGAAAATGTAGAAATGGGTTACTTCTGGAGGAAAGCTGTATTAGTTCTTAACACTAGAAAGTGGTGCATGGCTCCTGGACAGAGTCCTTGTAGCTTCCTCATACAACAAGCTGATGTAATTGCAATAAGAAACACCGTTTTCAATGTGAGCGGCCTCAGAGGGCACCTATACATTGTCTCAAATGGGGTACACATCAGGAAAGTGAGAACCAAATGGGGCCTCACAAAGGGTTTTGGTGGAAACATATGGGTCAGCTATTTCAAATAACAAATGACAACCATTGATTTAAACAGAGATGGCTAGTTAGTCAACCATCAAAAAGCTGATAAGGCGGACAAAAAATCTTTAACTGTTGCCACAGCAAGTCCCTGCTGGGCTAGTTTTAAGAAGAAAAGTAGGACATCAGACAACTTGGCTTGTAAAGGTTGAATATATCAGAAAAAACACGAATCAACACATTTCTCCCAGAGTCCTGCATAAATGTTTTAGTAGAAGGATACCTAGCTGTCAAAATGACATTTAGTACTTCAGGGGGAAAATCAAAAGCGTCAATTTCCGCCTCTCAATTCTATGCTTGAAGGTTTAAGCGGTGCAGGCTTAGATACAGAACTTTACCCTGCTGTTCCGAAGAGGCAGCCGAATCGGAGTACAGATGATCATGCCCAGAAGTTTTGGGTACCACACTCTCTTGGCCCAATCTGGAGCCACTAGAATGACTTGGGCATGGTAGTTCCTGATCTTCTTCCGACCTTTGTGCAGGAGAGTTAGAATTGGAAAGGCGTACAGGAGTCCTAAGCTCCAATCCAGAAGAAAAGGCATCTCCAAGTGAGAACTGCCTTGGGAAATCCAACACGCAAAGGAGTCGCTACTGGGTATTCTTATGGGTGGTGAAAAGAATGAGACTGAGGTCCCCCAATTGCTGGAAGACACCCTGTGCTTCCTCGGATTGCAGCCATCAATCGTGATCCACTAGGTAGCACTGGCTGAGCTCCTCTGACCCTTCCAGTTGTAACTTAGCCAGCTCCAGAGGTGCAGAGACTCCTGGTATGGGACTCCCAACCACATTCTGCCCTGCTTGTTGCAGTACCACATGCCAATTGTGCTGTCCATGAATACCTGAACCCTTTCTCCATTGATGGATGGGAGGAAGGCTTTCAAAGCCAAGCAAATTTACTGCTACTCCACCAAGTTGATGTGAAGGTAGGTTTCCGCTGGAGACCTAAGTCCTCTGATTTATACCTCAACCAAGATGACCTTCCCAACCGGGCAGAGATGCATCTGTCATTACATCAGCTCCAGATGAGGTAGGGAGAGGGGTATGCAACCTATCCAATTGTGGTTCAGCAGCAACCACTGCAGATCTGTTGCAGTCTCCTCCAACAGCTGAATGGAATCTGAGAAGTGCTGAGCCCACAGACTTCAGATCATACTGCGAAACCTACATGTGCCACTGTCATGGGGCTGAGCCTTGCCTTTACACTGTGTTAAGTTGACATGAGCTTATTAGAAGTTTAAACGCCATTTTTCCTTTCTGCTGCCTTTGCACACTGCACGCATTATTATAAATGTTTAGAGTTAGCAGAATGTTTTGCTTCACACGAGAATAATGTTTTTCTATATTAGCAGCCTTGCTTGGTGAGCTTTGTCTGAACAGTGAGTGCCGAAGCCTTCAAGGTTATTTCAACACAGTGGTTGTTTGGACTGATCAGTGCACGTTCTAGACATAACATATATGCAGCTATGGCCACCTTTGATTTTGGCACGTTTAATAATGCACTGCGTAGGCATGATCAAAAACTTGGAGAACATTTGCATGCAGAGAGCTTGTGCAGAAACTGATGTGATCCATTTCTGCTAGGACCAGAGGTATGGGGTCGCCCTGGTAATCCCAAGAGACCTTCTGTAGATATAAAATAACCTACTAGCAAGGGAGGGTGAAATATAGGCATATTCTAAACCTGTTTCATTTAGCATTTTAACATGCTTTCTCCCTTTGTATTTTATGGAATAGTAACCATGCTGATAATCTTGTTGCTTATAATATGTCTGCTTGTATTAGCTAAGATACTGCGCATGAGAACACAGCATTAGAAATAAATATTTCAAACTTGCATGTGTCTTCATTTACTCCCTGCTTTGGACTGGTATGAGAGTATAACGAAAGAGTGTTCATGTGTTCCACATTGCCTGAGGTATTCTAAGTTCAATTTTCTAGGTTGCCTAATCATTGGGGTTATGGAAGAACCAATGAGACACTGATTGCTAGTCTGGTAGGGGATTTTTGCTACGAAGGTGAGTTTTGGCACACCCTAATTCACTGAGGTCTCAAGTCTCTGTACATAGTTCTGTGTAGGAGCAGAATCCCTGCTACATGGCGCCCATACGAAGGTGGTCGTATTATATGACACTTGAGTAGAACTTCTATCAGTCCTTAGCCCCTTCACTATTGTTTCCGGATAACAGTGGTGTCGAACAAACCTACCTATAGTTACATAGGTCTTTTCAAGCTTAAATCTTTCAAAACGGTTTCCTTTTGAATTGCTGCCCAGTTGTGCTACTTTGTTTTACATTGTACCTTTTCTTCTCTGTGTCACTATGGCTAACGTTGATATACCGCAACATAGTCGCATTGCGGTTCGCAATCATTTGCAAGCTTATAACGTTGGTTTGGAGGGCATGGCAGTAATGTTGGTGGTGAGTGCTGCGGTTGCTTACCTGTTTGAGATTTTCTACTCATGGGTGATGTTTCCGGCAGCAGATGCGGCTACTCAGGTGTTTAACACTTACACTCACACTGCCGTGCCTGAGGAATATGTCCCTTATAGGACACAGGAGATTTCGATTTCTACCTGGCAGCACCGTGTTTGGTTTAATGGGGCCCTTCCCCACAGTGTAACGGCAATTAGATTGGGTCCTTTGTCCATTCCAGGCGCTTCTTGGCCGGTTTTGGCTGGATTCACCCCGCATCCTCGTGCGGGGCAAGTCCCCGTTGCTGAATTACAGACCCCGTACGACTCTTCTATTAGTGTTATTCGGGCCCTAGTTACCTGCAATTTCCAGGAGGGGTGCCCCAGGCATTGCGGCATTTCCAGCTGGACCGATCGGAATGATGCTTAGTCCCGTGATGGTCAATGTGGTAATGGGCAAGAGTCCTCAGGTTAAGGATGATATGCCTTTTTGGCTTGCCGAGAAATTTGACCAGCTGGAAGCAGTTTTCCATATTCGACTCCGGTAGAAAAACACAGGATTCTGACAATTAGTTTACCCAAGGACTTGGTACCAGAAGCCGGTGACTGCGAGTCACTTCTTTCACACACACTGCTTGAGGGTTAAGTCTAGCTACTTGCGTACTCTCCGTAGTTAATTCAATGTTCGTTCTCCACCGCGACCTCACCCGCCAAATAAATACTTTCACGTTTAATTAGCACACCTAAATGTGGAAAAGGTGATTGCTTGCCTAATTATCTACTTTGGATATTGGCATGCTGAACTACACTGCTGTATGCCGTTTTTACTTTCACATCCATTTGAACCTCGATACACTCTGTGTTAACACTGGACAATCACCCTCACTTCATTCACAACTGTGAACCTTCTCCACGTGCTCGTTCGAATCCGAATATTGTGTGCTTTTAAACCTACTCGCTGACATACTGTACTTCTAAAATGGTTCTAGTGATCCTTACCGGTCACTTTATTTTGTTTTCCCTGTTTTCTTCCTCACAGGCGTTAATTACATAAACCAGGTAAATGTTATGTGTTAGTCATGATGATGATCCCGTTTATTGTTGAGCTTGGGATCGAAACGTCGACTTTTCTAAATAGTGCCACAGATATCCATTGTGCTTAATTGTTGTGGTCACTATTTTGGTTAAACTTGCTGTATTTTCTCGCTGATTGCAAGTTGGCATTGCTCATAGTCTTTGCCTGTATTTGTTGTTTGTCCAAAATTGTGTGAATTGTTACTCCATTCCTCCGCACTTCCCCTCATTGCAGGGTACAGGACTGTGCCCCACTATGTTTGTTTTTGTTCATCCTTAAATTTATTTTTTGAAACATTGAACTAATAAAATTCCATGTCCGGCTGGGCACTGGATTTATATAGCAACCTAACACGGTCTATATTCTATTCCTTTTTGAAATCTTATTGTCTACTTAGGACCATTGTTTTTTGAAAATATAATTGACACCCGTGGTCCTCAGCCAATTTACGGGTCCACTTATCTATATAGAAATTACGTTAGCGCAATCACTGGATTGCAAGGGGTGTCTCACCCTTCCCAACACCCCTCCGGGTCGGGCTTTCCTAGTACCCTCCTCCTGTTTTCCCACACCAACCTTATTTCTCACTTCAGTATGTCAGCACATGCACCCCTTTATTCAGATGACTACATTAAGAAAATATGCTCAGGTCCCTCTCTCCTCTCAGACACTCCCGACGCACCGACCCTCACTAATTCCTCCCTCCCTGAACAACCAGAGAAACTCCGAAAAAAAACAACTCCGCCTACAATTGATGATATTAATGCTCACGACTATCTAAAAGCCGAAGTGATTCCCGTCGGCCTACAAGTCAGGAACATTCCCTGTATCTTTACCGATAACCCCAAATATATTTCAAACTTTATTTACTTTGGCACTACCTGCTCCCGGCACTGGCTTGTGTTGGGAATAGATATTGCAACTGAAACCCTAAAATCACTAGAGGTAGAGATTCTAGACATTGAAAAGCAACTGCAGGACGCTAGTAGCACAGCAGACCGCAAAAAGCTATTGGAACAAGTCAAAAAAACAATAGTTAACTTCCATAGAATAGAGCAGAACAAAAAGGCAAACCAAATCAAGGAAGACAATAAACTATACAACATAGAAAATACCTACCCATATCTCCAAAAAGATTTCTACAATCATAGAGCCTACTCAAATCCTCAGAATAGCAGACCTTGGGGATGGTTTAACAGGCGCCAAAATCTGGTGGGCTTTTCAGACACCTCAGACAGCTCAGACCCAGGAGAAGGATCAAGCACAGTAAGACGGAGTTGTTCTCACCCTAATCATTTTTTAGGCAGAGGCCATCCCGACACACCACAGCGGGGGCGAGTGAAGAAAGCACAACAGTGGTACAATCCACCAGGGAACGCAGAACACGCAACTACTTCTACCAATGGTGGAGCCCCCTAATGACACCATGACACAGACAGATGTCATCCCTATTTTTAACTTATCCAAGCACACACTGGCAGAGCATGAACTCTCACTGCTAAAGAATGGGCTCTCATTTGTACCTACCATACGTCCCAACTTTATGGAGTTACAGACAGAACTTCTTAGATTTTTTAGACTTATTCGTCTCAAAGCCTTTTTTCAACTCCACCCTTCCCCTAACAACACCGCCAACACCCTCTTCCGTCCCACATCGACATTCTCACCCACTGCCGGTATGCTACCGGTTGAGATTCTATTTTTTGAGAAGTTGGTACTCAAAGATTTGTCCACTTTGGGGTGCAAGAAAAGATTCATTCCTTACAATAGTTCTCTCCAGGAGAAAGAAGCAATCCGTACGCTTAAAACCAATGACTCTCTAGTAATAGAGTGCCAACAAAGGTGGTGGAATAGTGCTGCAGGAAATAGATACGTACAAAGCCAAAATTTTACGCCAACTAGGTAATACTGAACATTATCAAAGATTACCGGGAAACCACACAAAGGAAATTCAAGCCATCATTTTCAAACTGAAGCCGTCAATGAGGGTTTCCTGAGTAAAAAGGAATTAAATTTCCTTAATGTGAAGTCACCACGCACACCGGTCATCTATACCCTCCCAAAAGTCCACAAAAACACTACCAATCCCCCGGGATGTCCAATCATCTCAGCTTGTGGCTCAATTCTGGAGCCCCTAGGTTCCTACGTGGATTTTTTCATCAAAGGATTCGTGCCCGGCACAGCCTGCTATGTGAGAGATAGCATAGCTATGATAAACCTGATCGAACACCACCCATTCAACCCCACATCAGATACATTATGCACCATGGACGTAGAGTCCCTGTATACCAATATTCCTCAGACAGCGGCTCTACTGGTAATACAGAAAACACTAGACTCCCGTCCTCCACGTCCCCGCACGGTTCCAACATTGTTCATTCTCCAACTCCTAGAACTTTGCCTGACGAGGAATTTCTTTACCTTTGACAATTTACATTACCCGCAAATCAAAGGTACCTCCATGGGCGCAATTTTTGCCCCAAACCTTGCAATCCTGTTCATGGACCAACTGGAGACAGGCTCCATTCTCACCCTTTCTTCCCAGGCATTTGCCTCTGGTGAAGATATATTGATGACATTTTCATCCTCTGGAGACATGACATAACTGCATTATATCAATTCCTCGACTGGCTAAACAATAACTGCCTGGGTTTATCTTTCACTATCACCTTTGATAAATCAGCCATCGCTTTTCTTGACCTGACAATCTTCCACTCTGAAGGTGAATTGCTTACACGTCTCTACAGGAAACCTACTGAGCGTAACACGCTCTTGAGCTATGCAAGTAACCATCCCAGAGCCCTACAGGATACACTTCCCTATTCTCAATTTTTGAGAATCAGGCGCAACTGTTCCTCTAAAGAGGATTATTTCAGAGAAGCATCAAATCTCTCCTCTAAACTAAGAGATCAAGGCTACCCCAAGAGAGTAGTCAAAAATGCTTCTAAACGTTCATGGTATTGCCCACGCGATGTTTTGCTGATCTTGAGAATAGCTTGCGTCACTACCTTTTCACCAGTGTCAAACAAAATACGCAAGATGATAATACAGCTCTGGCCTATCATCAATGCAGGGAGCCTAAATATTGAGAGACCATTATTTGCGTCACGCAAGAGCAGGAATCTGAAAGACCGTCTAGTCAGAGCAGCTCTTCCCACCTCTGTCTCACACACTACACTTGATTCTGTCTGGGGCTTAGCCCCAATCCTGGGTCACGCCAAATGCGGTGGGTGTAGCGTATGTGATTACACGATTGAAGAAAAAAACTTTACTTTCAATAACATCACAGTGAATTGTCGCTCCTTTTCAAATTGTAACACCTGCAATGTGATTTATTTAATACACTGTCCATGCATTAAACTGTATATGAAACTGTATATTGGCCAGACAATCCAGAAAGTAAAAACTAGAATTGGGCAACACAGAAGCCGAATTAGGTGCAAAACACCGAAAGCGCCATTGGTTGATCACTTCACTGTTGCTAACCACGCCGAAGATGACATTCGCTGGACAATCCTGAAAGTCCTCAAATTGCCTCAAAGAGGAGGCAACATGGCCCAATTGCTAAACCGTGAAGAACTTAAATCAATAATTTTGTTTGACACAATTCGAAATGGCCTGAACAGAAATGAGGATTGGACTTCTTTATTATGAACTTGTTACCACCAACACTGCTCCCATGTTTAATGTCCTACTAAGCCCTTGAAACATGTAGGTCCTGCTTTATTTCTGTGCATTAATTCTTTAAACCCCTGAACTTGTACTATGAATGACAAACCTTTCAATTGTTTCTCATTTTTCCATGTAAATATACTTGACCACGAATTTTTAATTATGTCACCAATTGTATGTCACTCACTTATGCACTGCGGTCATCAAGTCCCCACTGAACACCCTTTCGATCGCTTTCCCACTCACTTACTCAATATGGCAGCTTTGCACTGACACACACACTGCCTCCAACTCTCTAGCGGCAATTCGCTACATTATCCCCGTTTCTCTTTATGGCTTTACACTCCGTCCACTCAAACGTGACCACTTCGTATGCACACACCAATGGTAACGTGACATACATTCGCACAAACCTTAACATCATTCAATACTACTTCGTAACTTTTTAGTGCCCATTAATTTCACATTGAGTTTTGGTCCCTCCTCCCTCTCGTCACCACGCTGACGCTTCCAAAATGGCGGCCTTTATCACTCTACTTAACCGAGAGCTGCACACCCAACAATGAGTGCCTGCCATTGCGCTGGGTACCATACAGCACATCACTGCTGTACATGCAGAGAACACCATTGCTTTACTAAAGGTAAGATTCAACCCCTGTTGATGGCCCGGCTGCTACCAGCTCGCACTCAATCCAACCTAACAGCCCCTCATCCAAACCAAGGACAACGGCGGATCCCCCTCGGCCCGTCGGCCATCCCATGCTAGGAGCCACGCACTCCTACGACAACATCGACTTGACCAGCCAGATGAGGTATACAACTAGGTTAACCTCCACCATGTTTCTCATTCCCCAATTGATCCTTTTCATCTATTAACATCTGGTTGTTGCTACTCCCTTTCAGCGGTTCAGTCTAATCTGCCCAGACGTGACAACCCCCACAGTATCTCCACTTCCTCACGCGTCATCCACATGTTCATTTTCATGGTAAGCGGACACCCTATGTTCTACCCTACCAAACGCCGTACATATCAGGTTCATCTTACAACTAATGACCTGAATTGTCACTTCTAGTTCATTGCCCCTGACAACCGGCAACTTGGTCACTGGCATGCTGAACTACACTGCTGTATGCCGTTTTTACTTTCACATCCATTTGAACCTCGATACACTCTGTGTTAACACTGGACAATCACCCTCACTTCATTCACAACTGTGAACCTTCTCCACGTGGTCATTCGAATCCGAATATTGTGTGCTTTTAAACCTACTCGCTGACGTACTGTACTTCTAAAATGGTTCTAGTGATTCTTACTGGTCTCTTTCTTTTGTTTTCCCTGTTTTCTTCCTCACAGGCGTTAATTACATAAGCCAGTGAACCAAATTCTTAATCTTTGCACCCCCGGTGGATACAATGGGCTGCATCATTGACTTCTCCGGATGTCACGTTTATTTTTGATGCCTCCTTACAGTCACAAGAGTTTTTGCAGTAGGAATTTGTTCATCCCGCGTCATTGAGTATGCAACCTTTGGAGGATTTCCATTGTATCATTCACACTGATGGTTCAGCGCAAGTTGCGCATGGGTCTACGCACGCATATGTCTCAGCTTACGCCATTGTGGTAGGTACCATGGTGGAGAAGTGTGGCTCACAGGTTAGAGGAGGCAGACCAGGAAGCAGAGGTCAGCCCGGGACCAGGGTTCAATTCCCGGCTCGGCGGGGTCTTGAGTCCTAAAATGTCCAAGGACTCGACAATTCTCGCTCCGGTGCCTACTCGATTCACGGGTTCACACTCTGCGATTCTGGGCAATAGCTTGCTTAATCTCCACAACGGCCCCTCGCGGCGGGATGCCTGGCTTTCACCTTGCGGATACCCTGCCGGGGTTATCTCACAGGGGAATACCAGGACGGATTCCCTAAGCAAGCGCTTAGAAACCGCTCGGTGATTTGCGCTATATAAATTCCTGTACATTTACATTTACATTTACATTTACATCACCAGAGCCTGCGTCTACTGAGCGCATTTATGTTTTGCGCGACCGCACTACGATTAAGTCGCCTGATCGATTTCAGGTTCCTGATCAACGCTCTTCTTGTTCTTTACAGGACACATCGGCCTCATTTTCCGGTGGTGGAAGCGGCGGAAGAGGTAGGGGTGGCCAGCAGAGTCGCGACCAGCCACGCCCGAAAGACGGAAAAGGCAAGCAGGATGATTCTTCACAGAAAAGACCCCACTTTTAGAAAAAAAGTTGCTGCTTCAACAGCGAGATATGCCATAGATAGTGAGAACGCAGCTTCGGAATCAGACATGGGCGCTGACGTTGTTGGACAGCGCAGCGGAGATTACCATAGTGCGAGTGGCCGTGCATCCACTACTGAAGGTGACAGCGACTGGCCGATATGTTGTTGTAGAGACAGCTGATACAAGAGTAACTCCCCCTGATAGGCTTTATGAAATTGTCCTTTTAATTGAAGGTGACTTTCAACATACCGTAAAAGGGGTATTTTGGGAAAATCTTACAACTACCTATGACATTTTGTTAGCGGGGTCTGACTGGCCCCCACCTTTTGTTCTCGCAGCTCCGAGAGGGGAGGAGGTAATCCTTCCTAGTTTCGCGCACACGGTCTCAAAGGAGCATGCGCTGAATTTTGCAGATGAGTGGGCGAAAGCCCTTGCGCCAGGTCTGTACCGTACTCACTGTGGTTAGGATACATTTTCCCCACACCACGTGATTCCCTTACCGTCTATGCCACAGCCTCAACCTCAATATCCCATCCGGTGTGAAGCTACGGCTTCCGTTGGGGAAATCCTTGAACAATTAGAATATCAAGGAGTGATTGAAACTTGTGTGTCACCGATGAGTAACCCGCTTTTTACTGTGACCAAGCCTGACGGTTCGTACCGTTTGGTATTGGATTACGTTACGTTACGTTAAAATTATTTGTATCGCGCACTATCACCAGCAGTTTCTTGGCGCTCGTTTGACAGGTACAGTGATCCAGGATGAGAGGGTTAGTCATATGCGGATTGGAAAAGCAGGGTTTTTAATAGTCTGCGGAAGCATTCGTACTTAGGGCAAAGACGGAGTGAGGGTGGCAGGAAGTTCCAAGTGGAGGGGGCCTGGACAGAAAAGCTCATACCACCGTGCTTTTTCCTTTTGAATTTGGGTACCTCAAGGAGATTAAGTGATGCTGAGTGAAGAACTCTAGAAGGGATGTGACGAGTCAAGACCGAAGAGATTAACGCGGGGGCAGCATCCGAGAGGGCCTTGAAGGTTGAACATGCCAGTTTGAAGGTGCAGCGTTTGGAGATAGGGAGCCAGTGCAGGCTACGGAGGAGGGGAGTGACGTGCTGGTGTTTGGGCTGGCGGAAAATCAGGCGGGCAGCTTGATTCTGCACCAGCTGTAGTCGGTGTAGGTGGCATGCAGAAATTCCCGCGTACAGCATGTTGGCATAGTCGAGCCTGGAGGTGATGAGCGCAATGATAACTTGAGTCAGGGCTTCTTTGGTAAGAAACCTGCAGATCTTGCGGATCCGCCTGAGGTGGAAGAAGCAGGCTGAGGTGACCGCGTTGATTTGCGGTCGCATTGAAAGGTCTTCAGAAATGATCACCCCCAGGCTTTTGACTGAGCTCACAGGAGTGGGTGCTGTCCCCAGAGATGTTGGCCAGAAGGTGGAATTCCATGGGTGATTGGGGCCTCCCACCAGTACGAGCTCAGTTTTGGTGGGGTTCAACTTTAAATGGCTGTGGTACATCCACTCCGCTATGGTCAGCATGGTGGTCTGGAAGTTAAGACGAGAAGAAGGGAGGGAGTCAATGGGGAAAATTAACTGGAGGTCGTCAGCGTAGTTGAAAATTGTGACCGGGGAGTTGCGGAGGGAAGCTAGGAGGGGTTGGAGGTACAGATTAAATAAAAGAGGGGATAGTGCAGAGCCCTGTGGGACACCGCAGGAAAGGGATGTGTAGGGAGCGGAGAAAGTGGAAAGATGGACAGACTGTGATCGCTGGTGAAGGAAAGATCTGAGCCAGTCAAGGGCCACTCCCTGAATGCCGGCATTGTGGACACGGTCGATCAAGATGGTGTGATCGACCGTGTCGAATGCCGCCGAGAGATCTAATAGGACAAGGGCTTGAGAGGTGTTTTTGTCAGCGCCCTTCCTGAGGCGTCAAATGTGTCCCGGCATTTGAACTCGCATTGCCGTACCTGTGCAGTACAGAATACCCACAGCTCTTCTTTGGTGGATGGTCTTGTGCGAAAACGGTTTAAAACAACTCTTGACGTATCCAATGTTTTTTTTTGCCCACAATCTGTCTGGT
Source organism: Lissotriton vulgaris (assembly GCF_964263255.1). Lineage (NCBI taxonomy): Eukaryota > Metazoa > Chordata > Amphibia > Caudata > Salamandridae > Lissotriton > Lissotriton vulgaris. Next base: position 250,087,281 of record NC_141687.1, read on the forward strand.
CTAAGTTCCCAATGGACCAGTTTTACCAGTGGCTGCAAACAACGCCAATTTAAACGCCTGGTCATGGGCTATAAGAATAGTCCAGGTGTGTTTGCTGCCCGTATCGTCTCTCTCTTGGAGAGAGTTGACCCAGATGCATGTTCGTATGTGGATGACATTTATCTCACAGACAATGAAATTTGTGCGCATCTGTGTCACGTTGACTTCATAATTTGTAATTTTGCGGACTTCGGTTACAAATTCAACTTTGCAAAGTCTCACATTGCAGAGTACACAGTGTTGTTCCTGGGCTACGAGCTAAACAATGAAGGTTGAGGATTGGCTCCTCACTTCTTGGAGAAATGCGCACAGCTGCGCGCTCCTACAACACTGAAACAATTACAGTCCTTCCTGGGTTTTTTAAATTTCAGGCGTACTTACATTCCCGAATATGCCCAGCGTATCAAGCCTTTTTATGCTTTGATACAAACTACTTTTACCAAATCATGCTGGCTGCCTGAACATTCACATACACAACAACATTTTAGAAGAGGGCCCAAGGGCAAGTTTAACGACTACACAGGTACATGCCCCAAACTCAATATCTAAACACCAAATGGTACCTAGTAGTCAAGAGAGTGAGTTATTCACCTGGAATCACAACGCAAGTACAATACAAATCACACCCGTGGGAACACACCATGCACGTTTTAAATGTGAAATTGGCCAAGTAAGGGCTCAAGGACGTTTGGAAAAATTCCCATCAGAAGCCACACTGTACTGCCCTCTTTTGCATCATTTGGGATCTCCTTGCCCAGGAGACAAAACAAGACGGCCGGTCAGATCTTACCGTGACCGAAATGGAAATGTGAGAGGAGAGTTTCACATGATTTAGTGGCGACTGAAAAAAAGCAGTGAAAATGGTGAAAAAATGTAAAATTAGGTGAGCTGGGTAGAAATCAAGAATTTATTAGTGTCTCCCAGTCCCTAAGGATAAAAAACAAGTGAAAATGCGGGTTAGAAATAATATCCGCAGTCAGTAGTGGTCGACATGTTTCTGCATATGGTGAAAAGATTTTCCATGCATTCCTCAGGACCAGTTATTTCAGAGACTACTGCTTTTTGTGAAAAATAATTATTAAAAGATATCACCTGAAAAATCCAGGTTGTGTGCTCAACCATGTACTGTTACCGCACCGCATCAAAGCATTGGATCCACAGGGAAAAACAAAGACAAACAAAATAGGAAAACATGAGTATGTCATCTTCCCGCGGTTTCATGAGATTCTGTCAAGTTAAACCTGAATTTACGGCACCAGATCCGTACATACTGGGAAACAAGTTTCATTTCAAACACTCACCCATAAATGATGGTTGAGGAGCTTCACCCCACCTGGCTGCGGCTCAGGTATGAGGAGCACCGCTCTAAAGTAAAGAGATTGAATAAAAAGAAAGAGGCAATCATGGCTCATTTAAAAATCCATGGAGTGATATATGGATTATTTGTGAACATTCAGTGTCTTTGCCGATTATATAGACTCAGATGGTGGGTCTTAAACTATGTTTCAAAAAAGATGTTAAGATTTTTTACATGTCATGTGTTTAATATTGCACATGTAGAATACCCATGAGTTAAAGCAAAGTCTAAGGAGTTCGGTATAAGGAGACAGACGTCCTAGCGTTGCGCTGTTTGTGATGGTAGACACTCAACCGCGTTACGTGATACAAAACGGACTTATATCCTTGGCGGTTTTAACACAAGGGTGTCGTGCGCATTGCTTACCTATCCGTCGGTGTCTCCCGACAGTCATCCGAGCTGTCTGGGGGGGCACCGGTTGTGGGACTCGCGTTGTGTTTTATGCGATTGTTTTAGGAGGCTGAATCACATGACCAACTAGAATCACGTGATCACTCTGTGTGCCGGGAGTTGTAGTTCTAATTGTGCGATATTGTAGTTCTAATGAATGACTAGCGCTAGAGCCCAGTTAGCATTAGAAAGGATGTATAGAACGTATTCTGTGTATATAATGCAATGACACAGTCAAGTCCCCCGGGGAAGCGCTAATTGCTCCGCACAATGATAAGTGTTTGATATGTATCGCAAAGAATGAGAGGCACGTATATTAGATGTTGAACTGTATATATATTGTTTTTAAAGGGACATCCATGGTATAGGCTCATTGAGTCCCGCCTTGTCACTGTTCAATCTGTATACCCATTTCTGTTCGATTTTGAACAGAAAGCGGCCAGTGTCTGGACAGGATTCTGGGATCGGTGGTTGTTCTAAAACTGTCCTATAGAAATCATTGGGGCTGTGTCCTTTTTCTAGGAAATGTGTAGTGAGGCGAGTTGCTTGTTTACGGCACTGCACTGTGCTTTTGTGCTCTTGAATTCTCGTCCTAACCTTCCTAGTCGTCATGCCAACGTATCGAAGTTTGCACGGGCACGTTATCAAATAGATCAGGTTACTGCTGTTGCAGTTGGTGAACTTTGTCTGAGTCCATGGTCTGGTTATCCCTATATCTATGCTCGTGGATTTGCAAGTTTGGGGACATACTGAGCATGCCCCACAGGGATGATGGCCTTGGACCGGTGGCAAGTCCCAAAGTGTGCCCACCTGTCTGGGTTCCTTGTTACGTGGGCGTGTATGGACTAACTGGTCCTTGAGGTTTTGTCCTCTTTTAAAGGCAAAAAGAGGTAGAGGGATATCATCGCCCCCAGTTTTCAAGATCGACCAATGTTTTCTTACGATCTTTTGGACCTGATTGGATCTGGTGTTAAATGTATTGACAATGGTGATGCGGTTGGTTTTTTCTTTGGGAGGTTGTATCTCTAGCAGAGATTCCCTGTTATTGTTTGATGCCCTCTTTTTGGATTGGCAGATGATTTTCTTTGGATAGTTTTTTACACTTAGTAGTTGTTCCAGATTTTTTTGAATGAGTCTTGAAAGCCTCTTTGTTAGAGCAGTTCCTCTGTACTCTCAGAAACTGGCCAAACGGTAAATTGTCTCTTAAGGCACGAGGATGACAACTATCATATCTTAAGAGTGCATTTCGGGCCATGGGCTTGCGGTAGAGTTCAGACTCCAGACCATTGGAAGTCGCATTGATTTTCAAATCTAGAAAAGCCAGCGTCGTTCGACTTAATTCAATGGTGAATCTCAAGTATGTGTTTCTGGTGTTGAGCCATGCATGGAAGGACATTAGATCTTCTTCTGTGCCCCGCCACACCACCAGAATATCATCTATATATCGCTTCCACACGTGTAGCGACAATAGATAGGGGTTGGCAGGTGTGAGGACCTCCTGTTGTTCGAAGTTATGAACATACAGATTCGCTAGGCTCGGCGCGAAGACACTACCCATGCTGGTCCCAGATGTTTGTAGGTAGGTAGTGTCTTCGAAGCGAAAGTAGTTTTCTTTCATAGCGATTTCTGCGAGGTTCATGATGAACCGTGTTGGCGTAATGGACTGGTGGCCACTTCGTTCTAATAGACTCCCCACAACTTCCAGTGTTTCAGTTTGCGGAATTGAAGTGTAAAGTGACTCGACGTCAAACGATACAAGGATATCAGTATTGGTGTTGTATTGTATGTTTGGCTTCGAAGACACTACCTACCTACAAACATCTGGGACCAGCATGGGTAGTGTCTTCGCGATGAGCCTAGCGAATCTGTATGTTCATAACTTCGAACAACAGGAGGTCCTCACACCTGCCAACCCCTATCTATTGTCGCTACACGTGTGGAAGCGATATATAGATGATATTCTGGTGGTGTGGCGGGGCACAGAAGAAGATCTAATGTCCTTCCATGCATGGCTCAACACCAGAAACACATACTTGAGATTCACCATTGAATTCAGTCGAACGACGCTGGCTTTTCTAGATTTGAAAATCAATGCGACTTCCAATGGTCTGGAGTCTGAACTCTACCGCAAGCCCATGGCCCGAAATGCACTCTTAAGATATGATAGTTGTCATCCTCGTGCCTTAAGAGACAATTTACCGTTTGGCCAGTTTCTGAGAGTACAGAGGAACTGCTCTAACAAAGAGGCTTTCAAGACTCATTCAAAAAATCTGGAACAACAACTAAGTGTAAAAAACTATCCAAAGAAAATCATCCGCCAATCCAAAAAGAGGGCATCAAACAATAACAGGGAATCTCTGCTAGAGATACAACCTCCCAAAGAAAAAACCAACCGCATCACCTTTGTCAATACATTTAACACCAGATCCAATCAGGTCCAAAAGATCGTAAGAAAACATGGGTCGATCTTGAAAACTGGGGGCGATGATATCCCTCTACCTCTTTTTGCCTTTAAAAGAGGACAAAACCTCAAGGACCAGTTAGTCCATACACGCCCACGTAACAAGGAACCCAGACAGGTGGGCACACTTTGGGACTTGCCACCGGTCCAAGGCCATCATCCCTGTGGGGCATGCTCAGTATGTCCCCAAACTTGCAAATCCATGAGCATAGATATAGGGACAACCAGACCATGGACTCAGACAAAGTTCACCAACTGCAACAGCAGTAACCTGATCTATTTGATAACGTGCCCGTGCAAACTTCGATACGTTGGCATGACGACTAGGAAGGTTAGGACGAGAATTCAAGAGCACAAAAGCACAGTGCGGTGCCATAAACAAGCAACTCGCCTCACTACACATTTCCTAGAAAAAGGACACAGCCCCAATGATTTCTATTGGACAGTTTTAGAACAACCACCGATCCCAGAATCCTGTCCAGACACTGGCCGCTTTCTGTTCAAAATCGAACAGAAATGGGTATACAGATTGAACAGTGACAAGGCGGGACTCAATGAGCCTATACCATGGATGTCCCTTTAAAAACAATATATATACAGTTCAACATCTAATATACGTGCCTCTCATTCTTTGCGATACATATCAAACACTTATCATTGTGCGGAGCAATTAGCGCTTCCCCGGGGGACTTGACTGTGTCATTGCATTATATACACAGAATACGTTCTATACATCATTTCTAATGCTAACTGGGCTCTAGCGCTAGTCATTCATTAGAACTGCAATATCTCGCAATTAGAACTACAACTCCCGGCACACAGAGTGATCACGTGATTCTAGTTGGTCACGTGATTCAGCCTCCTGAAACAATCGCATAAAACACAACGCGAGTCTCACAACCGGTGCCCCCCCAGACAGCTCGGATGACTGTCGGGAGACACCGACGGATAGGTAAGCAATGCGCACGACACCCTTGTGTTAAAACAGCCAAGGATATAAGTCCGTTTTGTATCACGCAACGCGGTTGAGTGTCTACCATCACAAACAGCGCAACGCTAGGACGTCTGTCTCCTTATACCGAACTCCTTAGACTTTGCTTTAACTCATGGGTATTCTACATGTGCAATATTAAACACATGACATGTAGAAAATCTTAACATCTTTTTTGAAACATAGTTTAAGACCCACCATCTGAGTCTATATAATCGGCAAATACACTGAATGTTCACAAATAATCCATATATCACTCCATGGATTTTTAAATGAGCCATGATTGCCTCTTTCTTTTTATTCAATCTCTTTACTTTAGGCAGTGCTCCTCATACCTGAGCCGCAGCCAGGTGGGGTGAAGCTCCTCAACCATCATTTATGGGAGAGTGTTTGAAATGGAACTTGTTTCCCAGTATGTACGGATCTGGTGCCGTAAATTCAGGTTTAACTTGACAGAATCTCATGAAACCGCGGGAAGATGACATACTCATGTTTTCCTATTTTGTTTGTCTTTGTTTTTCCCTGTGGATCCAATGCTTTGATGCGGTGCGGTAACAGTACATGGTTGAGCACACAACCTGGATTTTTCAGGTGATATCTTTTAATAATTATTTTTCACAAAAAGCAGTAGTCTCTGAAATAACTGGTCCTGAGGAATGCATGGAAAATCTTTTCACCATACGCAGAAACATGTCGACCACTACTGACTGCGGATATTATTTCTAACCCGCATTTTCACTTGTTTTTTAACCTTAGGGACTGGGAGACACTAAGAAATTCTTGATTTCTACCCAGCTCACCTAATTTTACATTTTTTCACCCTTTTCACTTTACACTGCTTTTTTTCAGTCGCCACTAAATCATGTGAAACTCTCCTCTCACATTTCCATTTCGGTCACGGTAACATCTGACCGGCCGTCTTGTTTTGTCTCCTGGACAAGGAGATCCCAAATGATGCAAAAGAGGGCAGTACAGTGTGGCTTCTGATGGGAATTTTTCCAAACGTCCTTGAGCCCTTACTTGGCCAATTTCACGTTTAAAACGTGCACGGTGTGTTCCCACGGGTGTTATTTGTATTGTACTTGCGTTGTGATTCCAGGTGAATATCTCACTCTCTTGACTGCCTGAACATTCAGCCATTTTGTAATCTTTGCAGGCTGAACTTCTAGAATCTAAATTCTTACTGACTCGTGATAACCACACCAACTTGGTGATAAGAATCATCCCTGGGGTGGTGGGTTTCACTTACCTTACTTTTCACGAAGGTGACACAGTACTTATCGCTTAAAAGTCACACTTGTACACTTTGGCTGAAATGCGGTTTTCCACTGTGGAAAAAGTTTTGACAGCAGTGCAAATGACGATTCTCAAGGAACTTGCACTGTCGCAGGGAAAACGCATGCTGGTTGTTACCCCGTATCCTGCACTAGAGGCAGTGACTAAAGCCAGTGAACCAAATTCTTAATCTTTGCACCCCCGGTGGATACAATAGGCTGCATCATTGACTTCTCCGGATGTCACGTTTATTTTTGATGCCTCCTTACAGTCACAAGAGTTTTTGCAGTAGGAATTTGTTCATCCCGCGTCATTGAGTATGCAACCTTTGGAGGATTTCCATTGTATCATTTACACTGATGGTTCAGCGCAAGTTGCGCATGGGTCTACGCACCCATATGTCTCGGCTTACGCCATTGTGGTAGGTACCATGGTGGAGAAGTGTGGCTCACTGGTTAGAGGAGGCAGACCTGGAAGCAGAGGTCAGCCGGGACCAGGGTTCAATTCCCGGCTCGGCGGGGTCTTGAGTCCTAAAATGTCCATGGACTCGACAATTCTCGCTCCGGTGCCTACTCGATTCACGGGTTCACACTCTGCAACTCTGGGCAATAGCATGCTTAATCTCCACAACGGCCCCTCGCGGCGGGATGCCTGGCTTTCACCTTGCGGATACCCTGCCGGGGTTATCTGACAGGGGAATACCAGGACGGGTTCCCTAAGCAAGCGCTTAGAGACCGGTTGGTGATTTGCGCTATATAAATTCCTGTACATTTACATTTACATTAATGATGAATTCAAGTCCAATGTCGTGCATATGCAGACATTAGGGGACTGTACCGCACAATTGGCAGAGCTCCGTGCTCTGATGCTTGCATTGGAGCATGCTGATCCAGGTGTGGCGACTCTTATTGTGAGTGATTCTTATTACTGTGTCCAGTCTTACAATGAAAATCTTTTCTTTTGGGTTCAGAATGATTTTTTAGTGATTCCAAGGGTAGCACGATAAAACAAAATGATCTGGGTTCGAGTGGCTGATCTCAAAGAGCCGTTGCCACGTTGGCGGCTCCGGACTTTCAGATTTATTCATGGGCCTTTCTGCTGCAAAATTGTCGAATGCTGTTGGCCACACCGGCGAGTTCAGTCATTGGGAAATTGTTGGCTGCGCTGCTCAGAATGGCTAATTTCAAAGAGCATGGCTTTATGTATAAATTTGCTGATCCGAAATTTTTCAAGAAGATTAGGTTAAGAGTTTTAAGAGAGTTAGCGGAGGCCTGGTTTGGAATTAGGAGATAATCTCAAAATTTCATATTGTAGTTTTATGGCCCCGATTTGGGACACACCAGGGTCCCCTCTTTGGTCAAAGCATTGAGAGAGGATGGGCCTCAGCGGTGGAAAGACTTATTTCCGATGGCAAGTTGATTACATGGGGTTTTTGTGAACAGGAATGGGGTCGGAGATTTTCCAGGTTTAAGTACTTGCAGATACATAGCTGGGCAACGGGAAAGGAAATTCTAATTGGTCTCCACAATGACTTTGAAGAGAAGCTGATTTCAGAAACAGAGTTTAAAAAATAAGTTGCGTTGTGGTACTGGCTAATACTGGAGATGGAGGATGGTCCATTTACGCTGCCTGAGACCTTGTGGGGAGAGTACTTGCCGGTGATTGCTACAGAAGATCAATGGCAAGTAACAATGTATATGCTATTTAAAATAGTTAAACCCGCAAATTTAAGGAGGAACCATCTGTTTACGATTCACAGGGCATATTGGTCTCCCAGAATACTTTCAAAATTCAACCCTGGCGGTATGGTGGTGTGCCCTAAATGCAAGAGTCCCCATGAGGATGATCTCCACATGTTCGTGTATTGCCCAGAGATAAAAGAATTTTGGGAGGCTGTAAGTACGAGTTTGTCAAAAGCTCTGGCCCTGCAGATCAAGGTAAGCCCTGAACTTGTTATGATGGGGAGATTAGATCTGCAAGGTAAGGGCACGGATGATAATGCTAAACTCCTGTTTTATGCTATACTGCTGGCTCAGAAAGAGATTTGTAAATTGTGGGTCTCTTCGGTGTCCCCAACAGAACTGGACTGGATAAGATCTATGAGAGCTATTGCTAAGTTAGATATTTTGGATCAGCGTAGAAAAAGATACCGATTTTGGACTCCCTTTTTGTTATGTTTTGGGTGAAGGGGACGGAGGTTAACCTTTTTTTGCAAGTCCCATGATTCAGCTTTCTCTTATCTCGGTTGGCTTTAAGTTTTCCCTGGTTAGGTGAAGGCTTGAGGAAAGGGTGGTTACACCTTGGAGGAAGTCCCTCTGTCCAACCAACTCAAGGGGCCATGCCCGGAGGAGGGGTCTGACTCAAAGTAGCGTGGCACAATGCCCCTCCTCTACAGCAGAGTCAGCATATGAGATAAACAGCCCAAGGGTGGTTTCGTTGAGTGATGGGCGGCGAGAAGGCCAATGAGGATAAGAAAAAAAAGAGCAGTTGCCACTCGTGTATGTAATTCATACTCTCGGTCATCAGCGCGTGGGAGTTCACGCTGTTGGCAATAGTTTGGCCGATGAGGCCGCAAAATCAGCAGTATCAACATATTTGGTTGCAGCAGTTACACGTTCCAAATGTAAGATTGATGATGACATCTTGGCGACTGTAGCTGTGACTGAGAAGGGAAGTAAATATCCTAAGGGGTTCCCTTCAAAGTATTCTTATCACTTAAGTCCAGATAAAGTTCCATATGTGAAAATACCGGACGTTGGTGAAAGATTGATTTCCAACGCGGACCGCAGGCCCACACTGATTACAGCTGCCAACGAGGGTGTTGCGTCTGCGCATGCGGGCGTTTCGGCTACTGTATCTCAGTTACAACAATGTTACTGGTGGCGTGGACTGTACAAACAGACGTGTGATTATGTCCTTCAATGTGACATTTGACAGCAAATTAAGCCTTCAACTGCTGCGCGTCCGCCCCAGACACAGTTGTACATTTCTAATAGACCACTTGGTTGTGTTTACTTAGATCACTGCTGTCTTTTTTCCTCTGATCCTGCGTATAAGTACATCTTAGTTGCAGTTGATTCTTGCACGCGCTTTGTATGGGTGTGGCCACACCGCAGCGCTGATTCGCGAACTGTCATAAGAGACTTGCGTATCTTTGTAGGGATTTTTGCCTGTCGTACCTTCCATTCGGATCAGGGTCCTGTCTTCGTCTTTAAGGCGTATAAGGATGCCATGACGTTGTTGGGGGTCCAAGTCAAGTTTTCGCCTCCATACAGACCTGAGGGTAATAGTGTTGAGGAACTAATTAACCGAGATTTAAAGCAGTCTTTGACAGCTAGGGTTATAGGCACTGGCAGGAACTGGCTGGCCCATCTCAATAGCGTACAGCGTGCCCTTAATAATCTCCCTAGAAGGTCTCTGGGTGGGCGGACCCCATACGAAATGCTCTTTGGTATCAAAATGTTCTTCCCGGACCTTGACGGTCTAGACCAGGCGGCGCTTGCTGCCGCCTTTGATGTAGATGAACATTGTAATGTTTTACAGGATCTACAAAAGACGAGAGACAGTCTTGCAAAGGAACACTTGCCCTCCACACCTGATGCTGCGTTGCAGATTCCAGAAGTAGGCTGGCTACCCCAGGTTGGAGAAGGAGTAGTTTCTTATTTGTAACTCCAGTTCTGTAGTAGGGGTATCTCTGTGTATAGTCATAATCTAGTGAATAGTCCCGCCCATGTGCGTGGACTGCGGAGCAATCAAAAATAATCTCTTAAGCTGTCTTTAGTGCAGTCCTGCATAGACACTTAAGAGAAAATTAAAGACAAATAATGCAGCCTATACCTACAAGGCTACACTGTCCAGTACTTCAACTAGAAATGTAAAGGATATTCCACCAATATCACATTTACCACAGTCTGCCAAGTTTCACTCACAGAGAAACTTCCCCTTCACAAAATCCTTGGAATAATAGAGAGGAAGGGAAGGACAGACATGCCCCCATAGGCTGCCATTATGTGTCTGGAAAAGGGATACTGTGCCTTTAAGAAACTCTCCAGAGACCCTCGGTATCCCATGATGCACAGCAAACTCCTTTTACTTTCAGTCCTTTTTGAAGGTGTATAAAGCAAGGCCTGTAGCATAGATTACAGTACCATTTTCTCCACCGGGGAGGAGGGCGGGCGGGCGCTTATGACTATAATAGAGATACCCCTACTACAGAACTGGAGTTACAGGTAAGAAACTACTCCTTCTGTAGTAGAGGATCTCTGTGTATAGTCATAGTCTAGAGAATAGAATGGCAAGCCCATCCCCACAACTAGCCCAGCGGTGGAGAAAAAATACAACCCCACTATTGTGCAAACAGATTTCTTAACGAAGCCTGCCAAACCTGAGCATCTGCTCTGGCATCAGAGTCCAGACAGTAGTGCTTGGCAAAGGTATGGACCGACTTCCACGTGGCAGCCCTGCAGATCTTTGCAATGGGAACATTACGTAGCAAAGCCGTTGTAGCCGCTTTGCCCCTGGTAGAATGAGCCTTAGACTTACCTCCTAAGGTCTTATTAGCCTTTTGGTAACACAACTGGATGCAGGACACGATCCACCTAGATATGGACTGTTTAGAGGTAGCAAGACCAGTCCTGACCGACCCATAGTTGAAAAACAATTGGTCTGACCTACGAATATCCTTGGTCTTATCCCAATAGAATTTCAGTACCCTTCTGACATCCAGGGAATGAAGAGTCCTTTCCGCTGGAGTGAAAGGATTCTGAAAAAACGTAGGTAAAGTGATAGTCTGATTCACATGACAATCAGAGATTACCTTAGGAAGGAACTTAGGGTGAGTACGCATCACAACCTTAGCAGCATGAAACACAGTATAAGGTTCCTGGCAACAGAATGCCTGAATTTCACTCACCCTGCGGGCCGATGTAATGGCCATGAGGAACTTCCACGATAGGTGCTGCAGTGAAGCCTTATGAATAGGTTCAAAAGGTTCCTTCATCAGCCTGGACAGCACCACATTCAGCACCCACGAAGGAGAAGGACGCCGAACAGGAGGGATTAATTTCTTAAATCCTTCCAAAAAATCCTTTATCACAGGAATCTGGAAGAAGGATGTCTGTGAAGGGCATTTCCTGTACGCAATTAACGCTGCTAGGTGAACTTTAATGGAATGGAAATTAAGGCCAGCCTGACCCAAATTCAATGGAAGGATGACATCTTCCTTGCATGTCGTTGGATCATAATTCTTAGACGTGCACCAGATGCAGAACCTCTTCCACTTGTAAGCATAAGAAGTCCTAGTGGAAGGTCGCTTAGCCTCCTTTAGTATGTCCAGGAAGATTCAGGTGGCCATATTGCACTATCTCAGGAGCCATGCCACCAAACTCAATGATGAGAGGTTGGGGTGCACCATCTGCCCCCCGAACTTCGTGAGAAGATCCGGCCGACACAGCAGTCACAGGTGAGGCAGGAGAGACCGGTTAAGCAGGTCCGTGAACCACCACTGTCTGGACCATTCCGGAGCGATGAGGATCATCCGTGCCCTGGACTGAGACAGCTTGATGAGCACCGCCGGAATCAGGGGAATGGGTGGAAAAGCGTACAGAAAGCTGTTCGACCAGCTGAACCATAACGCGTTCCCCAGAGTCCCCGGTTGGTAATACCTCGAGGCGAAGTCTCGTCATTTTCTGTTTTCAGCGGTGGTGAACAGATCCACGTCTGGAGTGCCCCACCTGGCGAAGACGCCTGCCAGCACCTCATCGTTTATGACCCACTCGTGGCTTTCTTGAATAATCCTGCTGAATGCGTCCGCCTGAGCATTCTGCACACCTGGCAGATGAGTAGCCGTTATAGTCAGTCCTCTGGCTAGCAGCCAGTGCCAGATCGCCTGCGCTTCCTGTGACAATGCGCGCGATCTCGAGCCACCCTGCTTGTTGAGGTAATACATTGTGGTCGTATTGTCCGTCTGCACAAGCTAGTCGGTCTGGAAGGACAGATGAAAGGCCTTCAGTGCCAAGGAAGAGCTCTGAGTTCCAGGAAATTGATGTGATACGTGGATTCCACTGCCCCTCTGGCGCTTCTGGAAGGGCCTTCGCTGGTGCTGCTGCTGTTGTTGCTGCTGGCCAGCTTGACGACCTTGGCCTTTTCCCTGGGCACCAAAACATCTCTGGAAGGGACGGAAGGCGCTCTTTTGCTCTTTCGGCTTTTCCAACCCGACAGCCGTCAGGGTTTCCGCCTCTGCCTTCATGCGGGCCATCCCATCATCCGCATGCTTCCCAAAGAGTGTTGAGCCAGAGAACGGCAGATTGGCGACTCTCTGCTGTGCCTCTGGTTTCAGCGATGTTAAGCGCAACCAGGCGTGGCGTCTTTGATTAATCCCGTGGAAGTATCCATGAGCCGCCAAGAGAGAGGAATCTGCAGCTGAGCTGATAACCTGGTTGGATGCCACCATGCCCTCATTGATGATTTCCTGGAAGTCTCCCTCCTGTCCCTAGGAAGGTGGTCCAGAAACTGCTGCAGTGACTCCCATAAAGACCCGTCATACCGACCCAAGAGAGCCGTGGCACTAGCGGCTTTCTTGTACGTAGCCGCCGTACCGCAGATTTTTCATCCTGCCGAATCAAGCAGACGGCTATCCTTATCCGGAGGCACCATTGATGACTGGGCAGTAGCGTGCTGCTTTCTGGCCGCAGTGACGATCACCGAATCGGGTACCGGGTCCGATCTGAGAAACGCCGGATTGGAGTCTGGGGCCCTATACTTTTTCTGCAGCTGGGAAGGGGCGGACTTTGTTGACGCCGGAGTCAAGAGCTCCATCGCCGGTTCCTCCAGCCCCGGCACCAAGGGCAACAAGGTTCGAGACAGCTGCCGCTTGTGTAGGGTCTCGAAAATAACCGACGTAGACGGTGTGGGAACTGTCACATTAATCCCCAGCTTCGCTGCCCCTCTCAGTAAGACCTCCTGGAACGAGACAATGTTATCGACCGGTGACACCCTCGTACGGAGGGAGTCCGATAATGTAGGTGAGTACTCCCTGGTGCTGGAAGAATCCATAGGATGGGACCTTGACCTGTCCCTCCGATGGCGACGCCTAGACTACGTTGAAGAGCGACGGTCACTCCTGTGGAGGAGGGGGAGGTTGATGAGGGGGAACCGGAGGAGGAGGAGGCGTAGGAGGACGAGGAGGGGTCTTCTTAGGCAACGGAGGAGGCGTAGGAGTCCTGGGTCTCGAAGGTGAGTAGGCCTGAGAGTATTCAGAGTCCGAAGACCTCATCATTCTCCTCTTTTTCTTCTGCGCAGGCCCTGACGAAGATGCCCTAGAGGCCAATCTTTTGGAGGCTGAGCGCCGGCGCCGCCACGATTGTGTGCTCTTAGATGCAGAAGACAGGGTTAACACAGAAGCAGAGGACACAGTCCTGCCCCTTGATCGCCCCCTTGATGACAACCTATATCTCCTCAACGTCGATCTCTTATTCGACGTCGAACGTCTCGACGTCGATACAGCCCTCGACGTCGACTCTTGTCTCTTCGACGTCGACTCTCTTCTCGACGTCTAACACCGATGTCGCCTCGACGGAGAACGGGGGTATCGCCTCGACGGTGAGCGCCGGTGCCTCTTGGACCCATCTCATGTCAAGTCAATTTTTATTGTATAAAATTATTAAAAATTATTACAAAATGCATTTAGATCATCATAGGACATAAAACATGTGTTAAAATATTGGCAAATAGAACTGTTTGTCAAATGACAAGGTAAATGTCATATATTTCAGTTTGGTGGTGTGATTCCAAGGTCAGCTTGCTGTAAGAGAGATTGGGCTTTCATCATATATTTGACCCCCCTGCAGGCCAACATAGGACATGATCCATCTAGCCATCGGATTACGGCTTGCCTACAAGTCCGAATGTTCAATTTGTTAAAAATGTTCTTTAAAAGCCGTCTCCTCAAGTCCTTAAGCGCCGGGCACACACATAGTAAGTGCGTTAATGTTTCATTTCGGTATCCACATAAACGACAATGGGGGTCGGTGTGACAATTTTTCCAGGATGGTAACAAGTCCTTTGAGAACTGTAGTCCTAGTCGATGTTTTATGTATCTTTGTTATAGGGAACTGTTACAGTGGCTTTCTAGGTAGGTCTGTGGTTTTATCCCGGAATATGAATTTATCACGGTCCACCCGTGTCGTCTTTTTGCAGTATTTATTTTGTCTTCAAGGTAGGATTCCCATTTGACCGCGTTGTTTGCAATTTTGTCAAAAGTGTGTCAATCTGGCCTCGTGTCCCAAGTTTCTTCAATTCCTATACAGGTCAGGGATTGAGACAGATAACCTCCCCAACTGTTTGGAATGTGCTGTTTCTGCTGGGTGTCGATTTCTTTCCTGCACAGGTTGTCCAATGAATTGTCTACCGACATGCGTATTTTATGGCAGAGTTTCACAAAGGTTCCCATACTGCGAAACTTCTGATTTAGAAGGCCAAATTCTAGACAAACCTGCGCCTGTGCCGACGATTTTGGAAGGTTTAAAACTGCCTTGTATACTTTTGTTTGTAAAGAATAAGGGGGTCCCAGTGAAGGAAAAGACCATGTTATTTAAAAACCATTGGAGTAAATCTAGTCAACAAAGAATACCTCTATAATGTTTTATTCACATTATAGGAAAAGAGCAGTAATAAGCATTCACAAAGCATACAAAATTGTAATGGTATAGGTGCCCCTGGGGGTGGGAGGGACGTGATGTAGTGAGGGTAGAGTGGGGGGGATTCGTGACAGTAAAAACACGATATTGATCAAACAATAGTATGAATTCAATGTCCAATATTCAGTGAGACAAATGATTAATCAATGCAAAAATTCAAAAAACACATGCCCCAATGTCCATATTATACAAGCATAGTGGGTTGGAGGGGGCTGTGTTGAAGGGCAAGGACGTATGTCGACGTTTCGACCCTATGGACGCAGGAAGAGTTAAACTCCTTGCATGTGGGTCTTCTTCAGGACGGGTGGAGATAGTGGGGCAAACAACCTATCATTAAAAAGATGAGTTAGATAATTTTACTTAAATAATGAACAAATCTTAAGTCAGGTCTGGGTAGACACATAGAGTGGAAATGGCGTACCTGAGTACATCAGTTTAGAAGGTAAAGCGTTACAGGAGAATGGTCGATGACGATTATTCTATCCTGAGAAAAATCATAATTGTACCCATTAAGAATATTGTCAGGCTGATTAAATCCGATGAATTAGTGATGGAAAATACCGTGAGACTTACTTGTTAAGTAAAGTCCGGTTTCCACGGGGAAGATCCGAGTGCTGGAACGGGAGAGCCACTCAAACAATCTATACAAAAGGGGAACATCATTTAAAATTGGGCCAGTGTGAGACAAAACTCGACCACAGGGTTCAACGGAAGCGGAGCTTACCGAGTGATGTGAAGGTCCCCTGTTAAACTCTGTAGTTGAAGGAAAATTCTGATTGAATCAGGAGCAGTGTCCTGTGGGGCAGAGAGAGAGAATGACAGGGCGCCGTTAATTTTAGATATGGCGGAATAGTAGTCAAAGTGTCATACTGCGGAGCCGGTGTGTAGGAGGGCTTACCGGTCGGCAAAAAGCTTGGCGTCTCTCTCGGGTTCCTCGAGGAGAGTGAGGAACTTCCTGATGCCATAGTTGTCATGGCACCAGGGGTCACGTGGGAAGGAAATGGAAGAAAGACTCCCGGGAGTCATCCGTAACCAAGGCAATAAGATTAGTTGCGTTTTCCATCGGAAAAAAGATTAATCAATTCCGCGAAGCGGATTGATCCAATGAACTCGATTAGTAAAACAGATGTTATCTAGATGTCATATTAAATGACGAATTTGAAGGGTAGAATACAGGTCGGCTGGAATGGATTGAGCCAACCACGATTGAGATAGAGAACATACCTGTCAAGGAACGGTAAAAGCAATGGTCACATCCATGGGGCAATTACAGTAATATTAAAGGTAAATTACTGCGTACCTATCACAGGATGGTAAAGGCAGTTTACATCATTGATAATCCGGTGATTATTATGTAACCATGATATATATGTTAGCAGAAGCGACTTGCCAGCCTGTTCATTAAAGAACAATCAGTTCATATTTTATCAAGAGATGTACTGCGTACCTGTCACTTGACGGTATAGGCAGTTTCGTTCTGTAACAAACATTTAAACACAATATCAAGATTGGAGAGAAACCACATTAGATTATTATCACAGAAGGTCAATAAACATCATTCGAACGCTAGTAACCCTGGTCACAATAGAGTGGCAAGCTGTGAGAAGGAACTGTCTTGTTCATTCAGACCTGAATGAATAGAATCGAAAAAGAACATCCACTTAAGTTCCCTGATGTTGAGTATATTAGAGGTATTACCTCCCCTAGGGCCTAGGTTAATTTTCTCAATCACAACCCATTTAAGACTCTCGGGTGGGTGTTGGGCTGACCTGAAGTGGTCAACTAGTGGAGCACCTACCACTTCACACCTGATGCGACTCATGTGTTGTAGAACACGTTGTTTGATTTTTTGTTGAGTTTGACCAATATAGATGAGGTTGCAAGGACAAACAATCGCATAAATCACAATGGAAGTATTACAGTTAGTTAGAGATTTCAATTGGATTTTGTTCTGGTTATGCTGAAATTCTTTAGTCTGTATAGAGCTATCACAGGCTTTGCATTGGCCGCATTTAAAATGGCCAGTAATCGGCTGAAGATTCCAAAGTGATCTGATGGTAGGGTCCTCCCTGGTTGGAAGGAGCGATCGCACTACGTAGTCTTTAACACTTTTGGATTTCTTGAAGGCATGTAGCGGGGTGCCTGGATGTTGAATATCATCTGCAACCAATTGCCAGTGGTGATTGACAATCTTTTTGATTTGGTTGCTCTTGGTCGAGAAAGTCGTAACGCAAACAATACGATCCTCTTGGGTACTGGTAAGATCTTTGGTCTTCAAGAGTTCCTCTCGTGGGTAGAACCAGGCTCTTTTTCGGGCTTTGGTAACCAGTCTTTTTGGGTAGCCAAGGGCTTTCAGACGGTCCGCCAAGTCTTCAGACTGTTGGAAGTAATGTTCCTTGGTGGAGCAGTTTCTACGAACACGTAAAAACTGACCAAATGGGAGATTGTCTCTAAGGGCCCGAGGGTGGTGACTGTTGTATTGAAGTAGGGAGTTCCTCTCAGATGATTTCCTGTATAGTGTAGTTAGAAGTTGGCCCTGGTGATGGTAAATGGTAATGTCCAAGAAGTCTATACTTTGGTTATCAGATTGAATGGTAAATTGTAAGTGAGGTGATTGTTGGTTCAGCCAGTTGTGGAACTCATTGAGTGTGGTAGAATCACCGTTCCAAATTATTAAAATGTCGTCTATGTAACGAACCCAGAGGTTTAGGTGATTGTGAAAGGGATTGTGGATATTTAGTATGTTATTGTCCTCGAAGGCTGCCATATATAAAATGGCTACATCCGGGGCAAAGGGAGCCCCCATTGCCACACCCTGGGTTTGTAGAAAGAAGTCATTTTTGAAGGTGAAGAAATTCTTTGTCATTGCAACCCGGAATAAGGATATGATGGGTGCCGGTCTGGATTCCAAATATCTCATGATGACTACCATTGCTTCCTCTTGTGGGATACATGTATAAAGAGATATTACGTCAAAGGTGACCAACAGTTGTGTCACAGGATCAAAGGGTGAATTTTCAACTAGATTTATAGTTTGTAAGGTGTCTCTTAGATACGTTTGGGTGGCCTCTGCCAGAGGTTTTAGGAAAAAATCAATATATCTTCCAAGTGGTTCTAATATGGAGCCACAACCCGAAACAATCGGGCGTCCAGGTGGATTGGTCATGTCTTTATGAATTTTAGGAAGAGTATATATCGTGGCAAAACGTGGGTGTGGTTGGTTGAGATATTCAAATTCGTGTTTCGATAAGAAACCGAGATCTAATCCAAATTGCGTTATTTCCAGGATTTCACGTGCTGTTGCTTGTGAGGGATCAGAACGTAGTTTTTGATAGCTGATCCCATCTGTTAATTGACGTCGGATTTCAGATTCGTACTTCTTGATGTCCTGGATAACAATGGCACCGCCCTTATCAGCAGGTTTAATCACAACCTCTGTGTTCTTGGCCAATGATTGGAGGGCATCCTTTTCAGTCTTGCTGGTATTGTACCTGGTGTAGGTATGGTTAAGTAAAGTTGAATTCACATCCCTCCATACGACTGCCTCATATGCCAGAATTTTATTGGTCATGGTGCAGGACGGTGGAACAAACGTGGGAGGGATCCTTAAACCCGTACAGGAAGGATTTGTGTATGGGCCAGCATTCCTAAAGAAGTATTTGAGTCTGACCTTCCTGATAAATTTAAACAGTTCGGTGCGGACTGTGAAAGGATCCGGTCTGTTGGTGGGGACATATGATAGTCCCTTGCTCAATGCACGTATTTCCTGTTCATTCAGGGTGTAATGTGAGATATTCACCACGGGATTCATGATAGATGTTTGCGTTACCAGTGATAGGTTTTGTTCCGTGTGGTTCTCTCTCCGTGCTGTTCCTGTTGAAAATGTACCTGTTTCGACGTTTGGCCTCGTCCGGTGTCCCAGTTGGTGGTGTTCTGGTTCTGCCCACGTGCTTGGCCTCTGTTGGAAAAAATCCCTCTGCCTCTCGGAGGGCGCCATGGTGCGGGTCGTTGTCCTAAAAAAGGTGCGTATTGTGGTGACTGATAACCGTAATCCGAGTAGTTGTATGGATGGCTGGGAACGGCAAATTCCTGTTCGCCTTCGGAACTGTAAGAAGAATCAGAGAAGGTTGTGTAATTTCTTCTACCACGGAAACTGCCTCGCCCTCTGATGGTGAATCTCCCTTGTTGGTCCTGTTTATAATAGTCGTCTTGGAGGTAGGGGTAAGTTTTCTTTTTGTCATATAATCTGATATCTCTGGCGAGTTTCTCTAATTTTCGATTTTGGGTAGTGAGGTCAAAATCCTTTAAAGTAGCTTCCAGATTATTGAGTGTTTCTTTAGCTCCTGCTAGGTTGGCATCCGCAGCAATCTCTGCTCTAAGCGACTTGATTTCACTAGTCAGAACTTGGATCTGTTGGGCAGCTGTTTCTATCCCAAGCACCATCCAATGGCGAGAGCAGTTATTTGATATGTGACTGAAACCTTCCCTGAATTTAGGAACTTCAACAAAGATGGCTGGTTCAATCTTTATCTGTAAGCCAATCGGGATGATATTCTCCTTAAGATATTTCGTGAGCAGATGTCCGTGCCAGCGGGTACGGATCAGTTTCTTTTCAAGGCGTTCTAGCCGTTGCATTTTATCTTTTAGACTAAAGTCTAGAGTAGGCAAGTCCGTTGTCAGAAAGTTATGGTCCGGATTCTCAAGAAGCTTGTCAATGTAGTCTTCAGAATAGGATAGTAGTTCACGTTCAACCATAATTATGTGAATACCCTGTTGTGTAGAATTCAATTCTAAATGAAAAACCTCGCAGACAGCGTCTGCACGAAGTATGGTATAAGGAAGAAGGGTTAACCCAATAAAGTCGCTGGGACCTGGGTGACTATCGTTAAGAATAAGGGGGTCCCAGTGAAGGAAAAGACCATGTTATTTAAAAACCATTGGAGTAAATCTAGTCAACAAAGAATACCTCTATAATGTTTTATTCACATTATTTTATTCACTGTGATAGGTACGCAGTAATTTACCTTTAATATTACTGTAATTGCCCCATGGATGTGACCATTGCTTTTACCGTTCCTTGACAGGTATGTTCTCTATCTCAATCGTGGTTGGCTCAATCCATTCCAGCCGACCTGTATTCTACCCTTCAAATTCGTCATTTAATATGACATCTAGATAACATCTGTTTTACTAATCGAGTTCATTGGATCAATCCGCTTCGCGGAGTTGATTAATCTTTTTTCCGATGGAAAACGCAACTAATCTTATTGCCTTGGTTACGGATGACTCCCGGGAGTCTTTCTTCCATTTCTTTCCCACGTGACCCCTGGTGCCATGACAACTATGGCATCAGGAAGTTCCTCACTCTCCTCGAGGAACCCGAGAGAGACGCCGAGCTTTTTGCCGACCGGTAAGCCCTCCTACACACCGCCTCCGCAGTATGACACTTTGACTACTATTCCGCCATATCTAAAATTAACGGCGCCCTGTCATTCTCTCTCTCTGCCCCACAGGACACTGCTCCTGATTCAATCAGAATTTTCCTTCAACTACAGAGTTTAACAGGGGACCTTCACATCACTCGGTAAGCTCCGCTTCCGTTGAACCCTGTGGTCGAGTTTTGTCTCACACTGGCCCAATTTTAAATGATGTTCCCCTTTTGTATAGATTGTTTGAGTGGCTCTCCCGTTCCAGCACTCGGATCTTCCCCGTGGAAACCGGACTTTACTTAACAAGTAAGTCTCACGGTATTTTCCATCACTAATTCATCGGATTTAATCAGCCTGACAATATTCTTAATGGGTACAATTATGATTTTTCTCAGGATAGAATAATCGTCATCGACCATTCTCCTGTAACGCTTTACCTTCTAAACTGATGTACTCAGGTACGCCATTTCCACTCTATGTGTCTACTCAGACCTGACTTAAGATTTGTTCATTATTTAAGTAAAATTATCTAACTCATCTTTTTAATGATAGGTTGTTTGCCCCACTATCTCCACCCGTCCTGAAGAAGACCCACATGCAAGGAGTTCAACTCTTCCTGCGTCCATAGGGTCGAAACGTCGAAATACGTCCTTGCCCTTCAACACAGCCCCCTCCAACCCACTATACTTGTATAATATGGACATTGGGGCATGTGTTTTTTGAATTTTTGCATTGATTAATCATTTGTCTCACTGAATATTGGACATTGAATTCATACTATTGTTTGATCAATATCGTGTTTTTACTGTCACGAATCCCCCCCACTCTACCCTCACTACATCACGTCCCTCCCACCCCCAGGGGCACGTATACCATTACAATTTTGTATGCTTTGTGAATGCTTATTACTGCTCTTTTCCTATAATGTGAATAAAACATTATAGAGGTATTCTTTGTTGACTAGATTTACTCCAATGGTTTTTAAATAACATGGTCTTTTCCTTCACTGGGACCCCCTTATTCTTAACGATAGTCACCCAGGTCCCAGCGACTTTATTGGGTTAACCCTTCTTCCTTATACCATACTTTTGTTTGTAGGCTGTTTAACAGCCCTGCTTCTTTGCCACACCAGGTGACCAGTGCGTATGACAAGGATGGTAGGGTTTGTGTTTTTATCACTTTCAGCAGGTGTGTATAATTTGGACAACTTAATTTTGTTTGTAATTGCCGGTATGCGTAGATCAAAGACTGTGCTTTAGCTTTTAGCTTGATTTTATGTTCTTTGTTCGTCGGCCCTCTCCCCAATTTCAAACCTAAGTACTTGTATGATGTTTCCTCCTTTATTGGGAAACTATTTGCATACCATTTGAATGTTGGATTTTTTGGATCCACAATGCGGACAACTTTAGTTTTGTCTTTATTCAGTTCCAAACATTCGTGTTCCAAATAAGTTGTCAAATTGTTGATCGATCTTTGCAGGCCTATTGGTGTTTGACTCAGAACAACAATGTCATCTGCATACTGCAGGAAAGGGATAGGGATTTTTGACATGTGGGGTGGGTGGCATTCCTCGACCTCCATGTGGTTAACAATATCTGCCATGTACAGGTTGAATAAACTTGGGGCCAGTACACAGCCTTGTTTTGTTCTTATTTCAGCCGTTACGCTGCTACCGTCTCCCAGTTTTACTCGAGTCCAGGTATTGCTGTACAGGACTATAATAGCCTCCAATAGCTTCTTCGGGATACCCCATGATCTTAGTTTTTCCCATAGCCGGGTTCTGTTCACTTTGTCAAAGGCTGCTCGCAGGTCTATAAAGCAAGCATACAGTCTCGTCTTCCTTTTTTCAGCTTTTTCTTTCAAGAGCGCCAGGGTTATCAAGTTTGTTAGTGTACCCGTCCTTGGCCGGAAACCAGTTTGGAACATTGGTATTATGTTCGTATCTTCCATCCAGTCCTGAAGGAGTGATAGTAGGCATGATCCGTATAAATTTGCCTCGACATCCATTAGCGATATCAGCCTGTAGTTCCCCGGCTCGTTGTGATCACCTTGTTTGAAAATGGGGTGAATTATGGTCCCATTCCAGGATCTGGCGGTTTGTTCTGATTGTAGATTGAATTAAGAGTGGTGTTAAGTATTCTGCCCAAAATTCAGGTGAATATTTAAAGATAGTTTGGAAGCCCATTTGGACCCGCTGCACCCTCTTTTTTCAGGCGATTTATTATGGCTT
Organism: Lissotriton vulgaris; assembly: GCF_964263255.1. Classification (NCBI taxonomy): domain Eukaryota; kingdom Metazoa; phylum Chordata; class Amphibia; order Caudata; family Salamandridae; genus Lissotriton; species Lissotriton vulgaris. Next base: position 250,110,149 of record NC_141687.1, read on the forward strand.
TGAGCTGGTCTGTTGTTACTAGGGTGTCGGTCACGGTGTTCACTAGTTTTTCTGATTTGCTAGACTGTGAGTTTTCAGGTTTGTTCTCGTTTCCACTACCCAACAATTGCTTCAGCTTATCTTCTGGTGGATTTACTCCTTTTTCTAGGATAGTTTCTGCATGTTCGGAGTTTCTAGTGCATACTTTGCACTCCGGTTTACAGTGCCTTTTTTCACCTCCCGTCCTGTCGCTGAACATGTTTTCAACATGCTGGGTCCATGTACTTTCTCCGATACCTGCCTCCTGTCTTAGGGTGTTCCCCCTTGTCAATTTGTTGATAATACCCCAAAATGTTCTGGCGTTTTTGTGTTTACCAGCAATTAATAAGTTTGTCCACATTTCCTCTTGGCACAGTGTTTTTGCGCTACTTAGCATGATCTTATATTTTTTTCGCATGACTTTCAATTATGAATTATTTGTTTTTATTCCACTTTTAATCAATAATGCCTGCTTGCGGACTTCTCGTGCGATTTTTCTTTTTTCTTCCCTCAGGGTGATTGTATACCAAGGCTTTTCCCCAGTATTGAATCTTCTTGAATTTTGATTTGTACTTGGGGGATTTCTTGTTACTGCTTCACATAGATGTTCCCATGTTTTTACTGGATTTTCTTTTTCTTCCGATGTTAGACTAAGCAGTTCATTTTTGAATTTTTCCATTATTGGTTTTATATCCTTTCCTCTCCATTTTAGTTAGTCTCAATGTCGATGGTGTCTCGACGTCGATGTTGTCGTTGACCTCGTCCGAGGCCTCGACATCAGTCCCCTCTACGTCAGTCCTCTCGACGTCGAACGACGACGCCGCTTCTCCCCAGAGCCCTGGGACGGCGGGGAGCAGATGGTGGTCATCCCTCTCGACGCCGAGGCCATGGACGTCAACTGGCCAAAAACCCCAGCAAAAGGAAGAAGAAGCAGTCAGACGTCGAGTGAAACACTCACAACACTTGAAAAGTGCCAGAAAATTGAAAAATACCCAAAAAGGGAGAGCTCAATGCTCCAGGGTCCTGCTAGCAGGAGCCGGAAAAAAGAACTGAAAGTAAAAGGAGTTTGCTGTGCATCATGGATACTGAGGGTCTCTGGAGAGTTCCTTAAAGGCACGGTATCCCTTTTCTAGACACATAATGGCAGCCAAAGGGGGCTTGTCTCTCCTTTCCTTCCCCTCTATCATTCCAAGGATTTTGTGAAGGGAAAGTTTCTCTGTGAGTGAAACTTGCCAGATTGTGGTAAATGTGATATTGGTGGAATATTCTTTGCATTTCTAGTTGAAGTACTGGACAGTGTAGCCTTGTAGGTATAGGCTGCATTATTTGTCTTTAATTTTCCATTAAGTGTCTATGCAGGACTGCACTAAAGACAGTTTAAGAGATTATTTTTGATTGCTCCAGGGTCGACGCACATGGGCGGGACTAGTCACTAGATTATGACTATACACAGAGATCCCCTACTACAGAACTGGTTTGAGAGAATATCAAAAACAAGTAAGAATTTGGTCCCTCCTATCGAGCTCCAGTTCCAGTGCTTGGCGTGAAGGGCAAAAGAACAGTCATTTTACCACCACTTCCAGGTCGTAAAGAACAAAGGTACATCTCCATTGACAATGTCAAACTACACAGAGTGGCCGATGCTTCTTAGTATGACTCTGGCGGTCTCATGTCCATCGATTTTGAGAAATTCTGCTTTGGCCCTGGCTCCTAACCCCAGGCCTGACGTTGCCCTCGAGATGCCTGCCGTTTCCAGTCCTTTATTGAGTTCACCACTTGATGCTCACCTTGATGAGACAGAATATACTTACCCCACTGACTTATCGATGCCCGATTTGCAAACTTGTTTGGCTACTGAATCCAGATTTTCATTTGATACTGACTCTCACACATTGAAGACCCCTTTAAAGGTTTCTGTTTTTTGCAACGTGGTTTGAAAAACATTTTTCTCCTTGGACCTACATTTGGTTGGGGCTTTTTTCGATTTACTTGTTCATGTCAATTGGATTTGTGGTATATTTTTTCCACCTTGTCAACGGACACTATGTTGAAGAGAGAACATGCATTCGGCATATTAATGGAACATTGGCTCCCCATTCCTCATCACACAGATTAAAGAGGGACCTGGCTTTTGTTAACATCTCTGCTTGGCCCGTCTTAGATGGGATTGCTTGGGATGTTATTAGATTTCAAATCCATGGGCCCACAGAGGTAATAAATGTCCCAAATGTCCTAAGGGTTTCTATTGGGGATGTGAGTAAACAAAAATAAGTTCTGATGATTGGGATGTTCAGGCCATAGAAGCTTTGTTTTCTGATTTGAAATATTATGCTGCCTTTGATGCCGAAGATTTATATTTAGATTCCGCAAATTATGGTGATTTGTTTTGTTACCAACACTTTGGCAATCACTATCTGCATAAAGCAAATACCAGGAGAAATACTGTTAATTATACACAATGGGAACATTGTCCCGCTCCTGTACAAGGCAGTTCCCCTTCTCTTTTGAAGAGATCCACTTATTTTAATGACTTTAATCAGTCAAATCCCAATGCATTTTATTTTAAAATGACCGAAAAGTCCACTTCCAAGGTTAGACTTACCCACACAAAATTATTGTATTCAAAGTCCTTTTTAGACCAATTGGCTGTTGGGGCTATGAGCTGTGGAAGGATACTATTGATCTTAAATCTATTTGGGGTTCTAAAAATTGGCAAGTGCAAGGCACCGAGGCTGTGCATCGTGCTTGCCTCATCCCGAACCATATGTTGTTTTTGAATTCTACAATTTCACAAACAAGTTGCTTTGGATTGGCTACTACTAAAAAATTATATGCTCCTTTTCCTGAATTAGAAGAATATTCCGGTTGGAATAATAACACCGATTTTTCCATTAGAGAATTACAGAAGCTGTTACTAAATTCTACCTTTAACATATCCAGTTTGGATCCTAAGGGTAGGTTGCTGTGGCACAAAAGTGCAGATTCTTGCCAGCATCGTTTTCTGGGTTTAGCTCAAGGCTACACACAGGTCAGGGTAGATCCCCCGTTTTGAAAGTGACAATTCTGTGACTACCTATTCTGTAGGCAAATTATGTCAGAGTTGGCTCAAACATTCCACTTTGGCGTCAGTTAAGCTGCATTTATCTAAATTGACTGACGATGTTGATCTGAATGATTTTGTGAAGGGCCCAGCTTCCGGCAGATCTAAAAGATGGATATATGCTATTTACAACGAAGTTTGGAAACTGTCCCAAATTGAGGTGGCTTCCCGCATTAGAGCTATAGATCAAACAAATTTAGAAAAAGTGCTAGCAGTTGTAGATAACAGCATTAACATGCTTATGGCCTGGATGCCTGTCACCCCCTCCCAACACAATCCCCAAGGATGGGAAGACGGACGCAGTTCTGAACTTTTGGAAGGCGGGAGGGAGTTACCCTATCGGCCATATTTATTAAAATATGAAACAAAATTAAAACATTAAATAAAAAGTTTCATATTATGTACAATTTTCATTTATTACATTTCGATGAAGACATGTTCATTGGCTAACCTTAACAAATCTCTAATACAAAGGTTTTCCTAGCCGAGTCTAACATCCTGCAAATGCATACTTTCTAAATTAAAATTGTACATCCTAGCATTACGGGCCAACGGCAAGGTCGCAACCGGTGTCAGATCCCTACTACCAAAACTCTCGCCCTCACGGTGTGAGTGGCGGCCGCGCAGAGGACTGTACCCTCTGTGCCAACTCCAATTTCCCTTGTCTTGTTGGGGGGCCCCCCATTTCAACTCGACGCCATCTTAAAGGTCGTCCGAGGACCCGTGTGAGGTGTCTGTAAGAAGGCAGCGTGGACTCCCCCTCCCACCCCACACTGTCTATCACATCCGCCGTCGTGGATATCCGGGCCCCGGGAAATTCGTAGGAGGGGCTTCTAGCCGCCTCCTCCCCTGGAAGGGGCCTATGGCCGTCTTCCCCTAGGCGACCCATACTTAGTGGGCGCCGCCTCCCCGTGGGAGGGGCCAATGGCCGCCTCCCCCCGGGCACTCCCATCCATAGTGGGTGGCGCCCCCCTCTAGGGACCTTGAAATTACTGTTCACCGATCATGACCTTACCGCCCGACCAAAAAATAAATACGACATTTGATTACCTACTAAGGGAAAAAACATCATCCTGTCTACTTGCAATATTTGTCTATACTTACAAGAAAAACAGTACCTTCAGACCGACATCATATCATTAAACTAAACCTTCATATACCGCAAAACAGAGGGAAGAAGATGTTTATCAGAGAAACAAGACTTTATTGCAGAACTAACATTGCCATAAGGGGCTGGTGGGTGGGTCAAAATTGCTCCTTGTTCCGTCGAGGGCTCACGTGCAACGAGTGGGTGCAGCTTCCAAGCACAGGAACAAGAGGATGCTTCTTCAGATTCCCGCTCTCTTTATTCCTCATCGGGAGGGCGTGAACCCTCCGCGGGTACGCCTACTGGGCGTGGCCATCGGTGTAGGTGTCTAGGACAACCCCTCTTGGGCGGGAAAAGGCGCGCCCCGGCTACGCCGCTTCGGGCATACCAGCTGTGACACGCCCCCCGCCCAAAACGGTTTCCCGGGAGGATCCGGGCCCCCAACCATACGTTCGGGGGGACCGAGTGGTCGCCCCTTTCCATATGGCCGGGATGCCTGTCACCCCCTCCCAACACAATCCCCAAGGATGGGAAGACGGACGCAGTTCTGAACTTTTGGAAGGCGGGAGGGAGTTACCCTCCCGGCCGTATTTATTAAAATATGAAACAAAATTAAAACATTAAATAAAAAGTTTCATATCATGTACAATTTTCATTTATTACATTTCGATGAAGACATGTTAATTGGCTAACCTTAACAAATCTCTAATACAAAGGTTTTCCTAGCCGAGTCTAACATCCTGCAAATGCATACTTTCTAAATTAAAATTGTACATCCTAGCATTACGGGCCAACGGCAAGGTCGCAACCGGTGTCAGATCCCTACTACCAAAACTCTCGCCCTCACGGTGTGAGTGGCGGCCGCGCAGAGGACTGTACCCTCTGTGCCAACTCCAATTTCCCTTGTCTTGTTGGGGGCCCCCCATTTCAACTCGACGCCATCTTAAAGGTCGTCCGAGGACCCGTGTGAGGTGTCTGTAAGAAGGCAGCGTGGACTCCCCCTCCCACCCCACACTGTCTATCACATCCGCCGTCGCGGATATCCGGGCCCCGGGAAATTCGTAGGAGGGGCATATAGCCGCCTCCTCCCCTGGAAGGGGCCTATGGCCGTCTTCCCCTAGGCGACCTATACTTAGTGGGTGCCGCCTCCACGTGGGAGGGGCCAATGGCCGCCTCCCCCGGGCGCTCCCATCCATAGTGGGTGGCGCCCCCCTCTAGGGACCTTGAAATTACTGCTCACCGATCATGACCTTACCGCCACAGGCCGGATAGCCCACAAAATCCTCCTAAAGGTCATGCTTCCTTAAACCCCTTAGCCATGCTATGAAGTCTCCTATGAGTAAGACATTCCCCTCCCGGGACAAGTGAACCCCATCATCGAGATACATGTGATCACCCCGAATACACCCATTCGGAATACCGTGCAACTGCGCAGAGCGAAACAACCTACCAATTTTGTTGTTGACCTTCTTCACTGAATGGTTCAGTGCTGACAGCGAGAGGCCCCCCCTCCATACCTTCCTGGGAATCATGTGGGACCATGCAATCGTGCACCCCGGGATTCTCTTCGCCAGCCAGCTAACGGTAGACAAAACTCGCTCGAGTAATACTCGCCTACCGAGTGTCACCATGTCATTGCCCCCCAGGTGTACTATGATTACAGATGGCGGTGACCTCTGCCGCCCTAAGAGTCCCTCGACAAAAGATTCAAACTGGTCAATACAGAGCCCGCCCCTTCCGTGGAAGGTCACTCTGTACCCGTATTCCCCAGCTGCGTGAGTCGCTTTCACCTGCTTTGAATACGTCCCCGGCCCGCCTCACGTATGAGTGGCCCACGACCCACACCACTCTCTCCTCAGCCGGTGATCTCTGACCGCTGGTCCCCTGGTGCCGGGTCGACTGCAAATTCCGCCCCGCATAACATGCTCGCGAAACTGTAAATCAAACAGAAGACAAGAAGCGTGAGTGCATGGAACTTGACTTCATAACATGTGCAACCGCACATACCTTTTAAAACAATTCGAGGACCATCGTCCTAACAGCTTCACCTCTTCGGCACTCTGACCCCTGGCTGTAGCCTCAGTAGCAGCCCCTATCCTAAAGGAGTGGGTCCCAAAATCGCACGGGTCCAAGCCGGCCGCTGCGATTGCCAATGTTAGCACCCTCTGAAACTGAAACCTCGTCAGTGGGGTGGCATCGATGTGTCTCAGCAGACTCCCACCCCATGTATCCGCCCTCAGCGCCAAATATTCCTCAATGCACTTTACCGGGCACATGGGGGACCCTCGCATGCGCTGGACAACAACACTGTCTCCCATAGCTCTCTGGTCAGTCTTGGACTTAGCTATTGTGACTACCAATGAATCACCCCTAATCAGGATGTGATCCCGACACAGACCTCCCTCCACATCTTTCTTCTTTGCGACCAGTTCGCTCACCCGCATAGCCCCATGGAACGCTAATGCGAAAGCGGCCCGGAACAGAACTGCTTCGAATTGGGAGGAACATGTCGTGGTTAGTATCGCCATAAGCAGGGACAACCTTTCTAACCCAATCGGGCGCCTCTCGTCTACTCTACGACCCTCAAGGCGCTGCCAGCCACGAAGGGCTTTCCTTGCCAAAAAGAAAAATGTTGGGTCCTTGATGCCATGCACCTGCGCCATGAATGAAATGGCCGCCCGGTGCCTATTGGCCGTTGCCACTGATCGGCCTTCCCTGTGTAATGCTTCCAGAAACCTTAGGACGCAATTTTCCTGACCCCATTTCTGATCCCCTGCCGGACCCAAAAATGCACAATAGGAACGAAACGCTCCTTCGTATGCCTTCCTCGTCCTGGGGGCTAAGCTTGCTGCCACAAGGTCTTGTAATCCGGGGCACCGAGTAGCCAGAGTACTTCGGGGAATGGTGCCGCCGCTAGGTCCGCAGTAGGTAGATAACCCCTGAACGCCTGCATATGTGAACGAGAGAGTGCATCAGCAGCATGATTCAGTACACCCGGCACATGTTTCGCCCTGAACTGCACATTCAGTCTCATGCAAAGTAGTACAATTTCCTTCAACAATCTCAATATCCACTTGCAGCGTGCTGCCTGATTATTTATACATTCAACAACAGTCATATTGTCGGACCAAAATACCACAGAGCGATCTCTGAACTCGTCCGGCCATGCCATAAGAGCCAGAAAAATAGGGAATAGCTCGAGGAACCCAATGTTACTTGTGAGACCGCTGGTGTGCCACCATGTCGGCCATGTTTGCGCCGACCATCGGTTACCAAAAATGGCGCCAAATCCCACGCTCCCCGCCAAGTCAGTCCACAAACCTAGCTCGTCCGAAGACGCTGGTGGCTTGTTCCATACCACTCGACCGTTGAAGTCCGCCAGAAATGCCAACCAGATGCACATGTCCTGGCGAACCTCTGCAGACAGTCTCGTGCAGTGGTGTCCTTCCTTGAGACCAACCATAGCTTGTGCAATAGAGCGTGAAAAGGGGCGGGCCATTGGTATCACTCTCAGGGCAAAGTTAAGCTGACCCACTGCTTGTTGTAACTGATGCAGGGTCACTTTCTCCTTACTAAGGCACAGTTCCAGGGAAGCCCTGAATTTCGCTACTTTCCCTACCGGCAAACGGAAACATCCCTCCACAGAATCGAGCTCAATTCCCAGAAACTCCAGTGAAGTAGATGGTCCCACCGTCTTACCTGGTGCCAATGGCACTCCGAATACCTTCATGAGGATGCAAAAATCCTGTAGCGCCTGCGCACATTTTGTGTCGCCGGCTGCCCCCAAGAACAGAAAATCATCTAAGTAATGCATAACATGGCTATGCCCAGTGGCTTCGGTGAATGCCCATTCCAAAAAACAGCTGAATTTCTCAAAATAAGCTCAAGAGATGGAGCAACCCATTGGCATACATCTATCCATGTAGTAACGTCCTTGGAACACAAAGCCTAATAGACGCTGATCATGTGGGTGTACCGGGAGCAACCGGAATGCCGACTCGATAACTGACTTCGCCATCAGCGCTCCGGGCCCCAGGCGATTCAACATGGTGACGGCATCATGGAAGGATGCGTACTGCACCGAACAAACTCCCAGGTCAATCGCATCATTCACCGAGAGACCCTTCGGAGCCGACAAGTTATGGATCAGCCTAAATTCCCCTGCGTCTTTTTTGGGGACCACTCCTAACGGGGAACAGATGAAATTTGTTACTGGCGGGTGCCCATATGGGCCCGCAACCCGGCCCAGGGTAACCTCTTTTGCAATCTTTCTCTCCACCACCGCTGGATTATGCTGAGCCGATAGTTGGTTTCTACAAAGTGGTTCCCCACGAAAATCCCCCGCCGGGATGTGGAAACCATATAAGAATCCATTCCTCAACACCCCAGCGGAGACATGATCAGGATATTCGTTTAGCCAGGGGATCATTGCCATGATATCAACGGGGGTAGGCAACGGTACACAGTGGTCCCCCTCAGTCTTGTTTGGACCCTCCTCTACCTCCCGACCCACCATTCTTGGATCTGCACGAACTCTCGGGGTGCGAGGAATTCCCGCAACCCGCACACGCATGTTTGAACTTACATGTCCCTTGTGGTCTGGTGCAGTTGCCCCTGTTAAAGCTCCAACAGACCCCCCTCTTTCCCCCATTCCCACCAGTCCTTGCTTGGTGGTCGCCACCGGCGCCCGCTCGAAAGGGCACCGCGGGCTGTTGGTGGGAAAACCCCGACCCATTCCCGCCTGGCGAGGACGTCTTCGTCGCGCCCGGCAGGAGCTGCTTCTGCCAAGAAATCGAGTCGAGACAATCCCACGTCAGAGATGAATCGTACTCTTTGGCCTTACGGAATTTCATGTCGTAACCCATCCATTCATTCCCCTCATACGTTTCATAAAAATCCATTATTCATGCCTGATAGCAAGACAATTCAGGCAAAACCTCGGGCTTACGTTCCCCAATAATTGCAGTAAACATCGCAAAGGCCTTGGCCCAATTTGTTATTGTCTCGTCCACCCTGAAACCCGCCATCTTGGCTCGCCAGACACTCGGGTGCCACAAATCTTTCTGCGTCTTAGCATACTCCATCTCGCGATGGTCAGTCAGCAGAGAAAACATATTAACATACTTGTCAGCCCATATCCATTCTTTCGTGGCCAACGGGATATGTTGAACCACTCTCTCCCGTCTTGAGGGCAATGAGCCTTCCCCCGCAATTGGCAATGCCTGCTTACCCGGTTCGGTTGTCGTTCCCGCTGTTTTTCCGACGCCAGCTGCCGGTCCTTCCGGGGTCACCTGTGGGGGGACAAGAGGGAGATTCGCCTTTGCGGCATCTCGCGACTGCCGCAACTGCTGAATTAGTAACCTGGCCTCTTCGGCCGTGTCTTCGGGTGCCGTAGCACCCCCTGTTTTTCTGCCGAGCCATGCGGCCAACTGGGCGGCCAATTCAGGTGGCATGTACTCCTCGTTGGCGGGCGTAATCACAACCGGAATCGGCTGACCCGTGTCCGGGATTGGTCCCGGGGCCTCGACTGGAATGGCAGGGCTCGCCGGGGGTACCTCGGGGACCGGAACCTCCCCCCCCCTGCCGCCCTATTCCTGACCCGTTTCCCCCTACCCTCGGGGGCAACTCCCGGCAATGCCGGGCCTATTACCTTCTTTGGTTTACCCGGATTGTTCATCGCAGCCATCTGCTTCTTCATGTTCGCCATATCTCGGCCAAGTGCTGGGACCATAATAACGTTTCGTTCGATCTTCGCCATTCTGCTTACCAGCATGCGAAGCACCTGGTCAGTCTCGGACCTTTTTCCTGCCTTCTTGCCAGACATTGTTTCCGAATATTCGCTCCAAGATGATCAACACGGTCCTGGATCCTTAGCCTCGAAGTCGCTGAAAGAGAAACACAAGAATTACAAGTTCTCAAAATTGCACCTTGTTCCGTCGAGGGCTCACATGCAACGAGTGGGTGCAGCTTCCAAGCACAGGAACAAGAGGATGCTTCTTCGGATTCCCGCTCCCTTTATTCCTCATCGGGAGGGCATGAACCCTCCGCGGGTACGCCTACTGGGCGTGGCCATCGGTGTAGGTGTCTAGGACAACCCCTCTTGGGCGGGAAAAGGCGCGCCCCGGCTACGCCGCTTCGGGCATACCAGCCGTGACACGCCCCCGCCCAAACCGGTTTCCCGGGAGGAACCGGGCCCCCAACCATACGTTCGGGGGGACCGAGTGGTCGCCCCTTTCCATTCTTCCTGCATTTACACGTTAGATAATATTGTTTCATCTGTTGTTGATATTGTGCAAGATGATGTGTCTGTTTTGTACTATGGCCAAAATCAATTGCGTTCTATTATGCAGTTTGCATGGACCTTGCAGACCTTGAAATCAGGAAAAGTGCCATGGCACTACATGAATACTTCATCATTATTTGCCCCGTTTAATTTGACTGAAAAGCAACATTTTTTGTCAATGAAAGATGCAACTTTTTCTATGTTACACATTGAAAAGTTAGAACCGTTACCATTTTCCCAAGCTAAGACAAATTCTGCAACATGGCTTATCCACGGATTGATAACTTTACCTTTTCCACTTTTCAAGTTCGAGGCCTGTATGAAGTACTATGCAATTGGCAGATATGAACCTTTGGGCACCGCTTATCTTCATGAAGCTTGGTCATTACCATTTACCTATAGGTGCCTTAGGGAGGGAAAAGAGGTTTACTTAAATGGTGAAGATTGCACTACAACACCAGATCACTCATTAATGTGTAGGAATATCCAATTACATGGCTCTTGTAACCAGAACGAGCCAAATTCAGCCTGTATTTTAAAAGGTACACCGGCACCTGCTATCATACCAACATTCACATTACTGGCAAATGGGAGTTATTTAATTTTAAATAATAAAGATTGTTGTGGGATGGTAGCCGGAATTCCTTACGTGGTTACGGTCAGTGAGCGTGAAGTCTGTTGTAAAAATGTAATGTTCCCTCCTCCGCATGAGAAGCTTGATGTTTCCATCTGGCCGACGATTCCGACCTTGAAAGCAGAGTTCAACTAGATGAGTCGTATAAGAGCTCTATTGTCTCAGAAAGAAGTCGCCCTCACATCTGCTCGTGAAACATTTGTCCTTCATGTGGTAAACACCCGCACAGAAGTGCATGCATTATTAAATACGGATTTGCGCTTGCATTTCGGGGAGTTAATTCCCACTATCTTTAATGCATCCTCCACCTCAGGGCAGGCTCACTTTTTAAAGTTGTTAGCAGTGGCCTTGTGACTTCTTTTCAAACTATATTTGGTGTGTTACAAGCATTTTTTCATTTGATTTTGTTCCAGCCTGCTTGGTGGTTTTCCCTTAATGCCTGCTCTGGTTGCAGGCGAACTTCTGTTTTGTTTATTTCAAAATGGATGCACGTCCTGTGTTGCGAGAAGATCTGTCACGACTGTTGCTGCTCCTCAACCGAATGCTTGAACATTATGGAGCGCTGCCTCTTGCTACATTGAGTGCAGTTTATAGATTATCGTTTCGATTTTCCTTCTTTACATGCGTCCAGCCTGTCTTTCATTGCCTGAGTTGCGATTTCGACTGGGCCCTGGATTTGTGTCTTGCAATACGGTGTCTCCCAATGCGGATTATGATCAGCTTATGAGCCCCTTAGTTGCTCATGAATTGCTTTGTTCTGGCGGAGGGATTATAGCTTTTGCAGCGATGCATGGAGCCCTGGGACGTTGGATGTTTTCGCAGCGGCGCAAGATTTCTTGGCACGGAGCTTCATTGAAGAAACACTGAGTTGCCCTCTGATGGTGCTAAAGGCTCCGGTAATTCCCATTGCTGAATTGGATGGCTGAAATGTTTTCAGATGATGAGTGACTTCCTATTGCAGGCTGTTGCTACATACTTTGCATATACATTATTGGAGTGAGATGTGTTATCTCTTCTCTCTCTCTTGCATGGCCGAGGTCATATGTTGGACATCGGATTTTTTTATTTTTTTCTCTCGTCTTCATTTTTTTCCACCTAGTCTAATTGGCTTACACATGTTCGTGGCAAAACATTGCTTGATTTGAAGTACTTACATTTTATGGAGTTTGCTCCTGTTTTTTCACTTTGGCAATTGAACTTGGTGGACTGTCGTTCTTGAACTCTGCTTTCCAAATTTGCCCCTTTTCTTATCCGTACTCGGATCAAGGGAGGGTGTCATGGGGCTGAGCCTTGCCTTTACACTGTGTTAAGTTGACATGAGCTTATTAGAAGTTTAAACACCATATTGTCTTTCTGCTGCCTTTGCACACGCACACATTATTATAAATGTTTAGAGTTAGCAGGATGTTTTGCTTCACACGAGAATAATATGTTTTTATATATTAGCAGCCTTGCTTGGTAACCTTTCTCTGAACAGTGAGTCCCGAAGCTTTCAAGGTTATATCAACAAAGTGGTTGTTGTTCGGACTGATCAGTGCACGTTCTAGATATAACATATATGCAGCTGTGGCCACCTCTGATTTTGGCGCGTTTAATAATGCACTGGATAGGCATGATCACACACTTGGAGAACATTCGCATGCAGAGAGCTGCTGCAGAAACTGATGTGATCCATTTCTGCTAGGACCAGAGGTATGGGGCCGCCCTGGTAATCCCAAGAGTCCTTCTGTAGATATAAAATAACCCTACTAGCAAGGGAGGGTGAAATATAGTTATATTCTAAACATGTTTCATTTAGCATTGTAACATGCTTTCTCCGTTTGTATTTTATGGAATAGTAACCATGCAGATAATCTTGTTGCTTATAATATGTCTGCTTGTATTAGCTAAGATACTGCGCATGAGAACATGGCATTAGAAATAAATATTTTAAACTTGCACGTGTCTTCATTTACTCCATGTTTTGGACTGGTATGAGAGTATAACGAAAGAGTGTTCATGTGTTCCACATTGCCTGAGGTATTCTAAGTTCCATGTTCTGGGTTGTCTAATCATTGGGGTTATGGAAGAACCAATGAGACACTGATTGCTAGTCTGGTAGGGGATTTTGGCTACTAAGGTGAGTTTTGGCACACCCTAATTCCCTGAGGTCCCAGGTCTCTGTGCACAGTTCTGTGTAGGAGCAGAATCCCTGCTGCACCACCTTGTGTAGTCCACTAGCAAGATGCAGACAGCCAAGATGCCTCAGAACTGCTCTCATTGGGACCTGGGTCAAAGGTTGAAACATCTGGAGCATAGCTTGAATGTCCTGAACTTCTTGAGATGGAGAGATGGCCTGAAACAGCACCATGTCCAGGATAGCTCTTTTGAAAGGTAACCTCTGTGAAGGAGTCAAGAGTGACTTTGCATTTTGATGAAAATCTCACTGACTGGCTCTCATCTGGAGGTAGTTGATGACTGTATGAGGTGAGCCTGCCAGCAATCGTATGAGAAGATTGGTATTCCCAACCTCCGAAGATGGACAGCGACCGCCATCATCACTTTCTTGAGCACTCTAGGGGCGCCGGTATGGTCAAAGAGGAGTACTGGGAACTGAAAATGCTACTGCCCTACCTGAAACTGCAGGTACGGTCTATGGACCTGCAGGATAGTAATGTTGAAATAGGTGTCCTAGAGATCCAATGCCATCATCCAGACTACTGGATCCAGGGCAGACAGAGCTTGGTGAGCATCTTGAACTTGTCCTTCTTGTAGAACAAGTTCAGATGGTGGAGGTCTTGAATAGGACAGAGTCCCCGGTCTTCCAGTGGCACCAGAAAGTAGCGGGAGTAGCAGTGAGTCCTGACCTCTGATGCCAGTTCCCTCGCTATGGTCTCTTTTCCAAGAGCGGTCAAACATCCCTTCCCAGATTAGACAAGTTGTCTTCCAGAACCTGTTATGGTGTATGTGGTATGTTTATAGAGGGGAAAAGGAAGGGTAGGTTGTAACCATGTTGAGCAATTTGAAGCACCCATCTGTCAGATTTGATGCTTTGCTAACCAATTGGTGTTAATAACTTATCTGGCCTCCAAAAGGGTGACAGGATAAATGAAACAGGTTTTGCAGTGGTGGAAGGGCATGAAACTGGGTATATTGTTGCTGCTGGACCCCCAATCTCTGCCTCGAAAGGCCTGGGGGGACTTGTTCCTGTGGTAGGGCATGTTGTGCTTCTGGCATAAGCCCCTTTTCAAAGCCTCATAAGGAGTGTTATTGCTGGGGAAACTGCAGTGCAGGTGGTGCTAGGCCAAGAGAATGGGCAGTTGCCTTCTTTTCTTTAAAGTGCTCTAGCACCGAGCCTGCCTTGTCCCCAAAAATATGGGTCCCGTCAAAGGGAATGTCCATGAGTTATTGTTGGACATAACTCAAAAAATCTGTAGAGCATATTCTTGCATGGTACCAATACCACAACAAACCCACGCTGGTACCAACTGACCAACCTAGTCAGCAGTTAGTGTCCAGACCCAGCCTGATCGGATAACTCACTGTGTCTTGGCATCCTGAATTATCCTGTATTATCTGGTGGAGGTTGGTGCAAAGGTCACCTAGGACTGCGGGCAAGTTATTGACGACCATATATCTCAGTGTATGTGAGCAATGCCTGAAGAGGTAACTCGAGTTCATGCACCCCAGAGCAAGTCTAGTAGATGAGAGTATTCGGTTTCTGAATGCCTTCATTTGGTTTGATTCCCTGGTGGGGTGATCAGGAACGTGTTTTGGTTCAACCTACTGGTGGAAGCCTGAACCACAAGGCTCTCAGGGATCAGGTTCTTCAGGAGGAAAGATAGGTTTCCACGGAACTGGTCTGCGTCTCCTGGCTATTTGGGGTTGACAGGAGGGCAGGAGTCTGACTTCACACTAGTGCCCAGAAGCGTGCCTGATAATGACTCAATAAAACAGAGGAGGGGTTCTGAGAACGTTTGCCCTGGCTGCAGTACCTCCTAAAGTACCCTGATTTTTACCTCGACTTGGGTGTGCTGAAGGTCAAGCTCTTCTGCTGCCCTTCTTAGCAACACTGAAAATCACAGATTCCTCTATAGAGGGGGCCAGGTGGAGAGGGGAGGTCAGTGTCAGGCGAGTTATCAAGCCTACTGGCATCTTGTCATCCTCTTGTGGCTTTCGGTCTGAGAATCTGTAGTTCAATGGAAGCTTATCAGAATCAGAGTGGGGTTGTATGAATGGCTGGGGTGGCTGCTACTTTGAACAAGGTTGTAGTGGATTTGAATCAGAGAGGACTACAAGTTCTTCCTCCGGCATTGGCGGTGTCACCATGTGGGGTGCTGGTACCGATGATGGCGCCTTAAAGGGAGTCGGTGGACTCCAGAAGGGGTTGACAGGCAGTCTGCATCAGAGACAGGCCCATCAGTAGAAACCTGACTGAAGGCCTTCTGGGATCTATGGGGACCGGTGGCATGCCAGAGGGGTCCAGAAGGGTACTAAAGATCCACAACATAACCTCCTTGAAGGCTTCAATGTGTTACAGAATCAGGAATCATCTAAGCATGCCCTTTCCTGTCACTCAGGGTTTTTAAAGAGAATTTTTGGCATATTTTGCACTCATTTGGTTAGTGGTAAATGAAGGCAGTAGATGGTCGTTATAGAGATCATCTACACATAAGTGCTTCTTTCAACATGAGCGATACAAAAGGGGATGATGGACTGGGGTGGCTGAGTGAGCTAAAGAATGGTGATGGATTAAACCCAGATCAGTTGACTGGGGGTGAGTGTTTGATTTTCTCAAACGCTCCGTCCATCATCCCCTTTTGTTTCGCTTTGTTCACCCTAAGTTGGCAGGGTACACTCAGATGTGAGTTAAAGAATGGTGATGGATTAAACCCAGATCAGTTGACTGAGCAAATCAAACACTCCCCTCCTCCTCCCCCCCCCCAGTCAACTGATCTGGGTTTAATCCATCACCATTCTTTAGCTCACTCGGCCACCCCAGTTCAGACATAGCCATATGCAAATCAGTCTGACCCTGTGCCTCATGGGAACAGTCCAGCCCGAACTGCCAAACCATGTCTTCCCTGGACCGGAAACAAGCATCCTGGGACCGGTTTCGGATTCATAATCCTCATCAGCCAGGCTATCTTGAATCCAGTGGCCAAGTGAGCAAGGAACTCACATCTGAGTGTACCCTGCCAACTTAGGGTGAACAAAGCGAAACAAAAGGGGATGATGGACGGAGCGTTTGAGCAAATCAAACACTCCCCCCCCCCTCCCCAAACGCTCCGTCCATCAACCCCTTTTGTTTCGCTTCTTTCAACATGAGGCATAAAAGAATACGTTACCTTTGGTAATGCTTTCTGGTGAATACTTCATCTCACCTTAGAAAATGCCCCAGGAAACAGACTGCATCCATCCAGAGAATTTTGTAACACCCACCCGTCTCTATGTGGTGTCTTACAGCTCAACATTGGTTCCATTTCCCCAGAAGTCACAGCATATTAGCACAACCCTGCAAGCTGATACAGTTTATTATCTTTTCTTTTTTCCACACCGCACCGGAGAGCAAACAATTGTTGGTGACTGACTGCTGAATACTAATTTGGGACCTTTTTTAGTGTCAGTGACAGATTCTTCACCTTAGAATATGTACCAAAGCAGTACCTCTCCATGGGAAGGGTCTATGGAGTGGACTCCAACAGTCTTCAGAATCGAGGAGGCACATTACTCTTCCCGCCAGGCTTAGCTGTTGAGATAGTCACACGTCATGAATATATGCAACAATGCCCACGTTGCAGCTTCACAGATATCAAGGACAGGCACCCCTCAAGTCATCAGTTGAAGAGGCCTCGCTCGGTCTAGACACTGTTGGGGTAGAGGGCTCATGCACATGTACCCTCATCACTGGTAAAGTGCACCAAGCTAGAGGGATCGCTGACCTACGCCAGGGCAGTGGGTTGTAGGCATGGCACACAGGGGACCCTTTGCACAAACCACTAGAACTGACATGGTTTTAATTCTCCCCTCACAGTTCATGACTTTTCAGTCTGTTTTTACTCGCAGCGAAGGTACTCCTCGAATAAACTCTTTTTGGAGAACCCAGGAGCTGTTTTTAAATCACATCCACACAGTCCCACCTCTACTTACTTCACATTGGGCTCCCCTCACACAACACCATCTAGCTTCATGACGGCAAGACCGAGAAGACCTCTGGCAAAGATCCCCCCCCCCCCCTGCTGGGTCCTTTGGGCATTGCAGCGCCGGCCCAACGAGGAGAAGCCCTATGATGAAGCATGACACCCCTCTGGTGTGTGAGGGCTCCTGCTCCCTATTGGAGCTTTCCCTGGACAAGTACTAACTACCTTGTCCTATCTAACACTTACCAATATTTGCCATCAGTGACGTGGCCGGACACCTTCTTCCTACCTCCAACTCCCTAGGAACAGTATACCTTTTGTCTTTAACAGAAGGATGTGTGCTTTGTCGATTCTTCACTTTGCTCTGCTCCAAACCATGCAGCCTGCAATGGCAGTGTATGTGTGTGTGTGTGTAAGTAAAGGTACAGGGCCTCTAAGGGTGGCACAACAAGTGCTGCAATAATTAGTGGACAGAAGCAGGTACGCCTGACTACAAGCACCAAAAGCGTAAAGAGTATAGTTCTACCATGCTGCTAAACATTGTATATTGTCAGAGATCTAGTTCTCCGCCCCATCAGCTCCATGTTGTGCCTCTGCCCCCTACACCTCTCTCTAAGGTAGGTGTTTGAGGCCCTCCTCCACCCGGTGGCTCCTGCCTGCACTTCATCCCTAGTGGTCCAGTGGGAGAGCTTATCTTTTCTGCTGGTCCGCTGTTGTCTGTCTGTGTGTGTGTGCCCATTGTTGTCTGTCTCTTTGTTTTCTTCTCATTGTGCCTTATATTTTCTGCCTTTCATTTTATTCTGCTGTCTTTCTTCTATTGTTCCTGTTTTTGTGCCCTTGTTTGTGTCCTTTGTGACCATTTTTGCTGCCCTTTTCCCACCACTGCTGCCCCTGTGGCCCCTCCAAAGTGCCGGTTCCTGCCTCCCAGCTGCACTTCCCTCCCCTCTTCTCTATTTAATGGCGGCCACTGCTTGAACATCTGAGCAAGACCTCTGACCTCCTGGTCATAGACCTAGCTCTCCGCCCCAGCAGCTCCACTGTTGTGCCTGTGCCCCTACACCCCTCTCTCAGGTAGGTTTTCGAAGAACTTCTCCGCCCGTGGGAGAGCCTAGCTTTTCCGCTGGTCCGCTGTTGTCTGTCTGCGTGTGTGTGCCGGGTATTCTGTTTTTGTCTCTTTTTTTCTTCTCATTGTGCCTTAATTTTCTACGCTAGGTTTCACTGTCCTTTTCCTTTTCCTGCTGCTCCTGCCCCCACGGCCTGTCCCCCTGCCGGTTCCTGCTCCGGCCTCCCAGCTGCACTTTCCTCCCCTCCCTGTTTAATGGTGGCTGCTGTGCAGCCATACGCAGTGGGTGCACCGCTGGCACGCCAAAGCTGCACCAAAGTGAAGCTCATCTGTACCCGTCCGCGATCCGCACTAGGGACCCTGGATCTCTGACCACCCACCATTACGACTCAGCTGCCCTCCCCGTACTCACCATCAGTCTATGCCGAACATCACCCACGTCCAATTCTCCTGCCGACAAACCTTCACCACCCTCTGCAACCCCATGGTCAATGCCCCCTCGCCGGACACCAGCACCCCCGAAGCCCTGAGGTTCATCTCAACAACGTGTACTCCCTGCACAGACATGCTGTACTTCCTCGACAACCTCTTGTCAGACGTCGCCTTCCTCATGGAAACATTGACCAACCCCACCTCCACCCCGACATCACCACCGTCATCCCGACGGATACAAGATCTAGAGGAAGAGCCGCCCTGGAGGGGGACTCGCCATTGCACACAAGAGCTCCCTCTGATTCACCACCTCCAGCATGAGCGACTCCCCGTCCACCAGCGAACACCTCCATTTCCAGATCCAGACCATCCCCAGAATGATCCTATGTGGCACCCTCGCCTACCGACCCCCCCCCCCCCGGACCTCGGACCGTGTTTACCACTTCCATCACTGACCTCATCGCGCCCCACACCATCGCCTCTATGGACTACAAACTTATCGAAGACCTCAACAACCTGAGCGACCACAACTCTGCCACTCTCCTAGAAAACCTTGTCAATCTCGCACTGAAACAACTCATCACCACCCCTACCCACAAGGCAGGACAAACCCTCGACCCAATCTTCGCAGAAGGGAACAACATCCACTTCAGCCACACCACGCAACCCCCCCTGGATGGACTAGCACTTCATACTAAGCATGGGCGTAAAATCCGTTCCGTTCGCGGAATTTGTGGATTATCTGCAATTTTGGGCTCCGCAAATCTTGCGAAATTGCAGAAAAATCAGCGAAATCGTGTGCGGGACGGATTTCCAAAAACTGAAGTACATGAAGCACTTACAGGGTTACAGCAGGTGCCCAAGTTGAAGCTAATTTCTTTGAAATTAACTTCAACTTGGGCACCTGCTGTGACCCTGTAAGTGCTTCCTGAGTGGCGCCTCCAACTATTCTCTGACCCTGCTCTGATCCTCGAAGCAGGGTCAGAGAATAGTTACAAGTATGGCACAATGCTCCAGGCTGTCACAAAAATTAAACCACAACAGGAAGCACTTACAGATAAGGAAGCAGATGCCAAACATGAAGCTCCAATTCAGGAACACATTAACCAGCCCCCAGTTGAGGCTGGGCAGGTGTGCTTTCCCCCCATAATCTACAGTGGTGAACCAGAGGGTGCTGTGATGAACCAGAAGGTGCAATTGCGAACGAGAGAGTGCTGTGATGAACCAGAGGGTGGCAGTGGTGAACCAGAGGGTGGCAGTGGTGAACCAGAGGGTGGCAGTGGTGAACCAGAGGGTGGCAGTGGTGAACCAGAGGGTGGCAGTGGTGAACCGAGGGTGGCAGTGGTGAACCAGAGGGTGGCAGTGATGAACCAGAGGGGGACAGTGATGAACCAGAGGGGGACAGTGATGAACCAGAGGGGGACAGTGATGAACCAGAGGGGGACAGTGATGAACCAGGCAGTGGTGAACCAGAGGGTGGCAGTGGTGAACCAGAGGGTGGCAGTGGTGAACCAGAGGGTGGCAGTGGTGAACCAGAGGGTGCAGTTGTGAACCAGAGGGTGCAGTTGTGAACCAGAGGGTGGCAGTGGTGAACCAGAGGGTGGCAGTGGTGAACCAGAGGGTGGCAGTGGTGAACCAGAGGGTGACAGTGATGAACCAGAGGGGGACAGTGATGAACCAGAGGGGGACAGTGATGAACCAGAGGGGGGCAATGGTTAACCAGAGGGGGGCAGTGGTGAACCAGAGGGTGGCAGTGATGAACTAGAGGGTGGCAGTGATGAACCAGCGGGTGGCAGGGGTGAACCAGAGGGTGGCAGGGGTGAACCAGAGGTTGGCAGGGGTGAACCAGAGGGTGGCAGGGGTGAACCAGAGGGTGGCATTGGTGAACCAGAGGGTGGCATTGGTGAACCAGAGGGTGGCAGTGGTGAACCAGAGGGTGGCAGTGGTGAACCAGAGGGTGGCAGTGGTGAACCAGAGGGTGGCAGTGATGAACCAGAGGGTGGCAGTGATGAACCAGAGGGTGGCAGTGGTGAACCAGAGGGTGGCAGTGATCAACCAGAGGGTGGCAGTGGTGAACCTGAACCAGAGGGTGGGAGTGATGAACCAGAGGGTGGGAGTGATGAACCAGAGGGTGGCATTGATGAACCAGATGGTGGCAGGGGTGAACCACAGGGTGGCAGGGGTGAACCACAGGGTGGCAGGGGTGAACCACAGGGTGGCAGGGGTGAACCAGGGGGTGCAGTGGTGAACCAGTGGGTGGCAGTGGTGAACCAGAGGGTGGCAGTGGTGAACCAGAGGGTGCTGTGATGAACAGAGGGTGGCAGTGGTGAACCAGAGGGTGGCAGTGGTGAACCAGAGGGTGGCAGTGGTGAACCAGAGGGTGGCAGTGATGAACCAGAGGGTGACAGTGGTGAACCAGAGGGTGGCAGTGGTGAACCAGAGGGTGGCAGTGGTGAACCAGAGGGTGGCAGTGGTGAACCAGAGGGTGGCAGTGGTGAACCAGAGGGTGGCAGTGGTGAACCATAGGGTTCTGAGATGAACCAGAGGTTGGCAGTGATCAACCAGAGGGTGGCAGTGGTGAACCAGAGGGTACTGAGATGAACCAGAGGATGGAAGTGATCAACCAGAGGGTGGCAGTGATCAACCAGAGGGTGGCGGTGGTGAACCCGAGGGTGGCGGTGGTGAACCCGAGGGTGGCGGTGGTGAACCAGAGGGTGGCAGTGATGAACCAGAGGGTGGCAGGGGTGAACCAGAGGGTGGCAGTGGTGAACCAGAGGGTGGCAGTGGTGAACCAGAGGGTGGCAGTGGTGTACCAGAGGATGGCAGTGGTGTACCAGAGGATGGCAGTAATGAACCAGAGGGTGGCACTGCTACACTGCCCGGGAGCCCTGTGTGTGTGAGCCCCCGTGCTGCTGAGCTGCCCTGGGGTTGTGAGCCCACGTGCTACTGAACTGCCCCGGGGCCCAGTGGGTGTGAGCCCCTGTGCTGTTGAACTGCCCTGGTGCCCTCTCAGTGTGAAAATCATTTATGCTCAATTGCCTGGAAGCCCTCTGGGTGTGAGCACACATTGCGGTAAGTGCCCCCCTGCCCCAGTACATATATACCCATACCGCACAGCACCATTAAGCTCTTGCATCATGAAGTCTGGTGCCTGGATGCTCCTAATCCGTGTAGGTGGTACCACCGTCTGGTGCAGTCAAAATGTAAAGTCATAACTTTCTACACAGCACCAATAAACACGTGTCCCCCCTGGTACCGATATGCGCATGTACCAGGCGTGGAGCACCCGCATGCCACTGCACCCTACTGCCCAGCGCCAGCATATGCCTGTACGGGGCAGTTTGGTATGAGATGGGACAATGTCCAGCAGATGCATGCGCCTGAACGCACTGAGCAGGATCAGAATGGCTTTGTACCTACACGCGCAGCAGAGCTATCATGGACATCTGAAGGATTCTGGGGTCCTGTGCCAAACGTATTTTTGCATTCATGAGTTTCACGAGCGTCATCCCCGTGTAGCTCTTGTGACCAGGAGGCTGCTTTCTCCTCATCTGCTGCTCTGCTCGGTCTCTGACCCTTATAAACAAGATGCATGTGAACTCGCATAGAAGCCCCGCCCGTTTGGCCCCGTCCACCACACACTAGCGGTATGAAACGTCTTCACTATAATGGCCAGCTCACTCATGGGACCTCAGCGTCTTTTGGCGCGCTGGCAAAGTTACAGGCACACGTGGTCACATATTTGTGCAAATGGCGGGAAAATTCGCGAATTCGCTGATTTTTTTGCCATTTAGCAACGAATTTGCGGACCGTGAATTCGCAAATTTCACCCATACTTACTGCATACACTTCCACGTCGACAACCCCACCATCTGCGAAGGAACTGGAGCAAGATCACCAAGGAGCACTTCAGCTCCACTCTACAGCAATGCCTCCCTCACCTCGACCTCCACTCTCTGCAGTGATGCCTCCCTCACCTTGACCTCCATTCTCTACAGCGATGCCTCCCTCACCTCAACTGACAAGCTCCACCCCCTCCGCAACCCCGATAGAGAAAGCCCCAGGAAGGCCACCTGGTTCACCGCCAACCTCCAAAAATCCAGACACACCTGCAGACATCTCAAGAAGAATCGGAGAAACAGCAAAACATCGGAGGAACGCACCACTTACAAGAAGACCATGACAGAACACCACCAACTCATCAGATCCACCACAAGGACCTTCATCTGAAACAAAATCCATGCTAATGCCAGAAACTCCAAAGAACTCTTCAGCAGTATTCAGGAACTCACCAAGCCCCCAAGCGAAGCTACAGACATCACACCCTCCCAGGACCGCTGCAATAAACTCGGCTCCTACTTCCAACTGAAAATAAGATTCTACTATGACAACTTCAACGAGCAGACTCCGGACATTGAACCATGAAAGGCATTCACGCAGGAGCCACCACGGACCCCAGCCCTCCGCACATCTTCCACAGGGCCAGTGCCGCCGTTGCACCTGAGTTACGATTCACCAGCCATGCAACCTTAAAAGCCGGCACATTCCCAGATGACAAGCATAAGTCAAGCCACTCCTCAAGAAGCCCTCAGCAGATCTGATGGACCTTAAGAACTACTGACCCATCTCTCTCCTCCCTTTCACAGCCAAATTCACCAAGCAGATCGTCAACGTTCAACTAACGTAATTCATCAGAGAACTCCATCCTCGACCCCTCCCAATCTGGATTCCGCAGCAACAACATCCCTACTCGCACTACAGATGATAGCTACACCCTTCCTCGACCAAGGCCACTAGATTCTACTTGACCTCTATGCAGCCTTTGACACCGTCTTTCTCTGCGCTCTCACCGCCAGACTCCACGACGTCGGCTTTCAGGGAATCACCCTCGACTGGATCTGCTCCTTCCTCACTGGCAGAACAGAAAGACTCAGACTCCCCCTTCCTCTCCGAACTCACAAAGATCAACTGCTGAGTACTCCCAGAATTGCCGCTCAGCCCCGTGCTCTTCAACATCTACAACACGCTCACTGACCACTTCAACAAGGTAATAACTGATGTTCTTGACCAAGTTGCACTACTTAAACTAAAACAACAAACAGCAATCCAATCTAAATCTTTGTTTAATTCTCAGTTCAATAACGAAAGAAGACCACTTAGACAAGAGGAAAGAACTTGGAGACAACACCCCTTGCCATTACATTTAGCTCTCCTAGGATCTGCAAGGTTAGCCTATTAGAAGCACATTTTCAGAGAAAAAGCATCTTTCTTCGGTTCCCAACTTGATTGTGCTAAAAATAGGGCCAGAGAACTCTAACATTGGCAGAAGACAAACCTCATCTGCCCCTCCTGACTTGACGGCCTCCAATGAAAGATGTGAGGAAATTGCCAGCTTCTTCACAAACAAAATTGATCAATCCTTACCTCAAACCATGGCTTTTCCAACTTGCCAAATCTCTTTTAACAACTTACCTTTCTCCTATTCAACCCTTCCTCCTGATCCTTTCTTCAATCACTCTACTCCAATTGATACTGGTGTCATCCTTTCCAACACACAACTGAAAAATTATGCCACTTGGAATAATTTCAAACCCATGACCGAGCTTGAGGACTTTAATGTCATTGTGAAATTAAAGCCGACCTCTAATACCAAAGACCCACTCCCGGCAAATCTAGTACAAAACCTAATCCACATCATCGCCCCTTGTTGGACAAAAATGATTGACACCTCCTTCGCCTCTGGGAGTGTCCCTGACTCCCTTCAACTTGGGCAAATCACTCCCATTCATAAAAACCACTAGGCAGACCCTAATGATTCCAACAACCTCCGTCCCATCTCTAACCTCCCACTCCTAGCTAATACCATGGAGAAATGTGTCTTACAACAACTCGACAGACACATAGGCAAATACAACCTACTGGACTCCTTCCAATCCGGTTTCAGGAAAGGCTGTAGTACTGAAACCGCCATTCTTAACATTGCAGACGACATTCATAGTTCCTTAGAGAATGGTGATGCTTGCCTTCTTATCCTACTAGACCTCTAATCTATTTCGATACAGTCAACCATTCATCCTTACTGGAATCTCTGAAGTCTTGTTCTGCCCTCAATGGCACAGTCCTAAACGGGTTCACTTCCTACCTCCAACACCGAACACAACAAATCAAAATCAACTCCTGCCTCTCCAATCATACTCCTGTCTCTCTGGGTGTCCCCCAGGGCTCAATTCTCTCCCTTCTCTTTCTTCAACTTCATGGAACCTCTTACTACATTTTGAAACAAGCAGGGATCAATTATCACCTTTACACCGATGACACACAACTCTACTACAAAATCAAATCACACAGCAACATCCTTCATCTTAACAACACTGAGCAAGATTCAATCCTGGTTTCACTCCAACCATCTAAAATTGAAACCCAACAACACGGGATGGAGCTCCCAGTAACTTAAAGGTTAAAAATAAGTTTTCCCTTTGGTAAGAACTACCAGAGATGAATTAAACTAGATTTATGACCACATTCATACTCAACAAACTCTCCTTACCACTCAAGATTTTAAAGCACTTATAATCACACAAGTAGATATGTATATAAAAAATCCTTTCCTTTTAATAAATACAAAAAATATTTAAAAAAATCTATTTTCATGGGTAATTTCGTAAAAACTTAAAAACACATTGATTCCTAGAGTAAACTTATTTTCCTTTATAACTAAGAAGGAGAATTCATTTAGACAATTGACTTTGTCTTATACATGTTATGTTAATTTGGACACATTGTAGACCGCACAAAGCATAGGTGTATATTCCGTCTCAGGTTGATTGCTGAGTTTGCCAAATTTAACACCAACAAACATTGAGCGTCAACGCGTTTCAGTGGTATAAGTACAACTGGACCACCTTGTTCAGGACAAAGCTATTTACTCCTTACACAACGGATCTCCTATCGATTAATAATTACACCAGTGCAACTGCACTCAGGTGGTTGTATCTCCAGATCAAACGGAGTAAATCAATGTTGCTCCAATGATAACTTTAGAGTAAATTGGTTGAATTTAAGGTGATCTTTTTTGTTGTACGTCGGGGATTCAGTGAGGATTAAGTCTCTTTCTTCCCTTTTGCCAAATTTGGCTGAGTTTGAGGTAATCCTTTTTAGGTCGAGGACCGAAAGGCTGCGCTTGCGCAGTCTCCGGTCAGAGATTTAATGACTTGGAGTATGGGGGCTTGAACCCGCCTCTCTCCTCCTCTCTCCTCCTCTCTCCTCCATTGGCTGGCTTCCTAAACGGAGGCCAGCCATTGGAGGAGACAGGCGTCACTCCAATAAAGCCCTGTCTCTTTCGGATTCTGGGGCTTATTTTTGGTGTTCTTTCCACCTGTGACATCATCCGTCACTCACAATGCCAAAACACACCCCCGATTCCAAAATTTTCAAGGGTTCACAACAGCGATTTTTTTTTTTTTTTTAAGTCGAGGAAGGGGTATCTTGTATTAAGATGAACCTTGCTATGGACCCAAGTCATTTGAAGACTGCTACTGGGAGCTCCAGCGCCCTTCTGAGTTGGGCTCGTGCATGCGCCACAGCAAAGGAGAGACTAACCCGCAGCCCTGAGAGTCTTCACCCGCTGCAATAGAAATGCTCAGGGCAGCCCTTGGAAGTAGTACGGAGAGAGCCCGCAGAAGCCGTTAGCCGTACACAGCAAAGGAGAGACGAACCCGCAGCCCTGAGAGTCTTCACCCGCAGCAATAGAAATGCTCAGGGCAGCCCTTGGAAGTAGTACGGAGAGAGCCCACAGAAGCCGTGAGCCATAATACCAGGAATGAAAAGAAAAAGGGGTGGTGATGAACAGAGTGTCTGAATTAAGCAGACCACTCTTACCCAGTTCAAAGATCAGGGCTTGATCCATCACCGTTATTTAGCTCACTGCACCATCCCAGCTCAGAACCTGGCTATATGCAAATCAGTCTGTCCTTGGCCCAGTGCATCATGGGAACAGGGCAGACTAAACTACCAAGCCAATTCTTCACCAGAAAGGAGACAAGCTTCCGGGGACCGGTTTCTGGCATTACAGCCGTCTTCGGCCCGGCTTGCTTGAATCCTGATGGTGCAGTGAGCAAGGGACTCATGTCTGAATCGTTTTTGGCCACTATAGGTGTGGCAGGGTATACGTCAGTGTAGAGCCTGACAATGAGCTAATAAAAAAACAAAAAAAAGTTAGACTATTAACACAGCCAGCAGCCTGCTGCCGAGACTGTGGTTCATCTGGAAAGGGAAATTCTAATGAGCGGCTTCCTTAGAATGGGTCCCTTTAAACACACTATTGAATGGGAGCTGCCCCCTTTACCCCGTTCTTTCCTTCAGTGAAACAAATCAGCAGCCCGAGCCAAAGACCCGGCCACGGGTTGCTGTAGCTGTAGACGTGATGCGGTTATCCTTTACTGTAATCCAGCGGAGCACGTGGAATAAATATTTCTGATGAGGGCGGAGAGTGCACCGGCCTCTTAGGTTGTAAAATAATGAGTAGTTATAATTTCACAGGTCATTCAAGAGGTATGCATTTCTCTTGTGAGGGATTGTCTGGGAAAACCCACGTGACCCAACTATCGAGTGATTAAAGATGGAATGCCGCAATAATAAGACAGCTACAATACTCGGCTGCCCCCCCTTTCCTTGCAGCCTTAAGAGGATAAACTTGCATCGTGAGATTGCAGTGTTTATCGGTCCGTGCTTCAGTGTTTTGTGCCTTGGGGGCCGGTTATTCACCCCCCAGCACCCTCTGAGCGCAATCGCTCATACGCAGGTTATGTGAGGCCTCGATCCATCTAGGAAAGGGGGGGCACTAATGGCTTGGCCCCAGAGTGTACCGGCGGGCTGGGTACAATACCGTGGAGGTATGACCGCCCGCACGTCGTGGGGTCGTAGCCTGACCGAAAGATGAGCCCAGTCCCACAGGGGAGGGCCGCGGCTTGGAAGATGAGCTGTAAACTGATCACCAGTAAGAAACGCAATGACGGGAGTTTATACGATATGGTACTGGACATACTCTTGCCTCCACAGCCGGTATATTAGTGTAGAGGGAATCTGGTACAAAGGGGGGTAAGCACTGGCAGGTTTTCATATGTGGAAGTGCGGAAGAATGAAGGGGTTTTCAACTACTGTCCCTCCAGGGCATAGCTTAGCCTGCGCTCATTGGAATAAATACTGCCTGCGCCTGAAGACGCAATGGCAGGCACATCGCAGGAACTTTGAGCTGGGAGGATGCAGACTGTGTACTGGTATGCCGTGCTCCTGCTGCAGCCCAAGCTCTATCTGGTAAGTGCCAGCACAGCCTCTGGCCGGGCAGTAACTGTCTATTACGGCCCGGGTTCTTGTGGCATGCGAGATCTCGCCCTGCGAGCATGGTTTTGTAGCCAAGGGGTGGCCACTGTTGATAAGAGGGCTTTTGAAGCTTTGGTGAGGCAGAGCTGCCGCACGGGCTCTGGCAGCACAGGGGATAGCGTTTGCAGTGATACAGCTGAAAACCAAGAGTATCTAGGCACTAGCAGCCTAGGGGATCGGTGCTGGATTGTGAACACGGACTACTGTAATGTAGGGGACACTGCCCGGGTAAGTATCTGTTGCAGGGTATGACCACCCAAGGCGAGGACACGGCTGCATTCCAAAAGGGGGGTGGAGCTTTGCTGCACCACTGCCACTGGCAGAACAGGAGCTAGTGCTTTCGGACAAACAGCTGAGGAACACATGTATCTAGGCACTAGCATCCTAGGGTCCCTGTGCTGGATGGGAAGAGTAACTGCTGCATCCTGGAGGCCACTGGCCGGGGGTGTCACTGCTGCAGCCTGGGGGCACTCTGGCTGAGGACACTAACTGCTGTAACCAAGGGGCCACTGGTGGAAGGGAGGGGACACGCCTGCAGTACAGGGGCTAGTGCTTGGGTGATACAGCTGGAGCGGGTACTGCAGCAGGCTAGGTGAGCAGTGCTGGGTTGAACCATTGCTGAAGTCCAGGGGGCACTGGTGGCGGCGCACCCTGCTGCACCATGGGGGCACCAGTAGGTGGAGGCTTTTTCAGCCCAGTGGTTACTAATGGGTTAATGGATTGGAATTCTGCAGGGCTATTGGCGAGTGAGGGCACAGCTCCTGCCTACGGCCACTGGTGAATGAGCATACAGCTGCTGCCAGGGTCACTGGTAAATGACGGTACTGCAGCTGCCCAGGGCCACTGGTGAGTGAGAACACTGCTGCAGCCCAGGGCCACTGGTGAGTGAGGACTCTGCTGCAGCCCAGGGCCACTGGTGAGTGAGGACAATGCTGCAGCCCGAGGCCACTGGTAAGCTAGGACACTGCTGCGGCCTACGGCCACTGACGAGGGAGAAATCAGATGTAGCCAAAGGCCACTGTTGAGCGAGGACTGTGTTGCAGCCTAGGGCCACTGAGGAGCCAGGACACTGCTGCAGCCTCGGGTCACTGATAGGTGAGAACTCTGCTGCAGCCTAAGGCCACTGGTAAGCGAGGACTCTGTTGCTGCCTAGGGCCACTGGTGAGCGAGGACTCTGTTGCTGCCTAGGGCCACTGGTGAGTGAGAACCCCTCAGCAGCCTAGGGCCACTGGTGAGCAAGGCCACTGTTGCAGCCGTGGGCCACTGGTGAGTGAGAACACTGCTGCAGCTTAGGACAACCAGTGAGCAAGTACACTGTTGCAGCCTAGGGCCACTGGTGAGCGAGAACGCTGCTGCAGCCTTGGGCCACTGACAGGTGAGACCTCTCCTGCAGCCTAAGGCCACTGGTAAGCTAGGACTCTTTTGAAGCCTAGGGCCACTGATGAGTGAGGACACTGCTGCATTCTCGGGCCACTGTTGAGTGAGGATACTGCTGCACCCTATGGCCAATGGTGAGCTAGGACACTGCTGCAGCCTAGGGCCACTGGTGAGTAAGGACACTGCTGCAGCCTAGGGGTACTGGTGAGTAAGGACACTGCTGCAGCCTAGGGCCACTGCTGATGGAGGACACTGCTGCAGCCTAGGGCCACTGCTGAGTGAGCACACTGCTGCTATTGGCATTGTAAATGACAATGCCATTTATTTAACGATTAAGCTATTGGCAATGTAAATGACAATCAGATAGATTCATGAAGCCAAATGAACAAGTTACTTACCTTCGGTAACGATATATCTGTAAGAAACATTAGTTAGTGTTAGATTCCTTACCTTAGAATATCCCCAGGCGTCAGTCTGGATCCGGAAACTTTTGCGTAGCAGTACCCCTGCGCGTCGGTAGGCGTCGTCTGCAGGCGTCCCCTGCGGCTCCGCGTCCGTCGTCGGCGTCGTGCGCCGTGATGACGCCGCTGGAGTATATAGACGCCGCCTCCGCGCGCTGACGTCAGTTCTTTGCACACAGCTTTTCCGCGCCAGGAGACGCAGAGCCATGAGAGAACCAACACTGGTGCCATGTAAAACTAGGGCCCTGAAAGGGATGTCCTTAACCCTAGGTATCAGTTCGCAGAACGGGGAGGATGGGTGGGTTCGGTAAGGAATCTAACACTAACTAATGTTTCTTACAGATATATCGTTACCGAAGGTAAGTAACTTGTTCATCTGAAAGAAACACGTTAGTGTTAGATTCCTTACCTTAGAATACATACCCCAGCAATACCAACCCCGGTGGTGGGTCTGCGAACCAATACAAAACTACACCAGAAAGTCCTGGAGGACAGAACGGCCAAAGAAGCCATCCCTCCGGACTTGACTGTCCAGGCAGTAGTGCCTCGCAAATGTGTGCAGCGAGGCCCACGTAGCCGCCTGGCAAATGTCCTGCAAGGGGACTCCCCGGCCCAGGGCAGTGGTAGCCGCCGTGGCCCGAGTGGAATGGGCCCTCAGCCCAACAGGAGGCTCCTTCCGAGCCAAAGAGTAGCAAGCTTTGATGCAGAGAACGACCCATTGAGAGATGGTCCGTTTACAGACCGCCCGTCCCTTCCTCGCACCCACGTAGCCAACAAACAGTTGGTCATCCACCCGGAACTGGCGTGTGCGATCCATGTAAAATGAAAGCGCACGTTTTGGGTCCAGACGGTGGAGCCGCTCTTCATCCTTTGAAGGATGCGGAGGCGGGAAGAAGGAAGGGAGGGTGATGGACTGCCCGATGTGAAAGGCCGAAACAACCTTGGGCAGGAAAGAAGGTCTAGTCCTCAGAACCACCTTGTCAGGAAGGATGGACAGGAAAGGAGGTTGGACAGAAAGAGCCTGGAGCTCACTCACTCTCCTGGCAGAGGTGATGGCAACCAGGAAAGCCGTCTTTAAAGTCAGGAGACGGAGAGGACAAGAATGAAGGGGCTCAAAGGGAGCACACATCAGGAAAGTTAGAACCAGGTTCAAATCCCACTGAGGCATCACAAACGGAACAGGTGGAAACATGTGAGTGATGCCTTTCAAGAATCGAGTTACAATCGGTGATTTGAACAAAGAAGGCTGATCAGGAAGCCTCAAAAAGGCTGAAAGGGCAGAAAGGTAGCCCTTGATAGTGCCCAGAGCAGAGCCCTGCCGGGCAAGAGAAAGAAGTACAGAAGAACCTCCGAAAGAGGGGCAAAAAGAGGATCCACAGCCTTTGCTGTGCACCATGCCACAAATCTGTTCCACCGACAGGCGTATACCGACTTAGTGGAGGGACGCCTGGCTGCCAGAATAACATCACAGACTTCAGGAGGCAAGTCAAATGGCCTCAACTGCCGCCGCTCAATCTCCAAGCATGGAGGTGGAGACTGGACAGGTTCGGGTGGAGGACCGTCCCCTGCTGCTGCGACAGAAGGTCCTCCTGAAGGGGCAGGCGGATCGGGGGACCGACTGACATGCTGAGTAGCTCGGGATACCAGTACCTTCGAGCCCAGTCCGGAGCCACAAGGATAACTTGGGCCCGGTCGCGCCTGATCTTCTTCAGCACTCTGTGCAGAAGTGGTATAGGCGGAAAGGCGTATAACAGACCGCAACTCCACTCGCGCCGAAAGGCGTCGCCGTGCGAGTGCCGTCTTGGAAACTCCAACGCGCAGAACTGATGACATTGCGCGTTCTCTTCTGTGGCGAATAGATCTAACCAAGGCTCTCCCCATTGCAGAAAGATGCCTTGCGCCACGTCCGAGTTCAGACGCCATTCGTGATCCATCGAGCACCGACGGCTGAGTTTGTCCGCCCTAACGTTCAGGGAACCTGCCAGGTGTTGAACCGTCAGAGTCACGCCCTGACGTTCCAGCCATTGCCAGAGGCGCAGAGCCTCCTGGCAAAGGGTCCACGACCCCACTCCGCCCTGTTTGTTGCAGTACCACATGGCGGTGGTGTTGTCGGTGAACACCTGCACTACACTCCAGTTGACAAAGGGGAGGAATGCCTTCAGTGCCAGACGAATCGCCCGCAGCTCCAACAGGTTGATATGGAGCCGGGACTCCGCCGGAGACCAGATGCCTCTGATCTCTGCCTCTCCCAAGTGGCCACCCCAGCCCTGGAGGGACGCGTCCATCACAACAACGTGCTCCGGTTGGGGAAGGGAGAGGGATCTGCCTCTGACCCAATCGCGGTCCGTAAGCCACCACTGCAGTTGGCTCGCAGTGCCCTCCGAGATCAAGACGTGGTCGGACAAGTTGCCCTGATGCTGGGCCCACTGAAACTTCAGGTCCCACTGCAGAGCCCGCATCCGCCACCGGGCGTGATGCACCAGAAGGATGCAGGAAGCCATCAGTCCCAGCAGCCGCAGCGTCAACCTGACCGAAACCCGGGATAGCGGCTGAAAGATGGGAATCAAAGCCTGAATATCCCGAACCCGCCGTTCCGGAGGATAAACCCGAAACTGCGCCGAGTCCAGAACCGCTCCGATGAAAAGGAGCTTTTGAGAGGGACACAGGTGTGATTTCGGCACATTGATGGAGAACCCCAGGTCGTGCAAGAGGTCTGCCGTCA
Source organism: Lissotriton vulgaris (assembly GCF_964263255.1). NCBI lineage: Eukaryota > Metazoa > Chordata > Amphibia > Caudata > Salamandridae > Lissotriton > Lissotriton vulgaris. The sequence continues at coordinate 250,142,823 of NC_141687.1, forward strand.
TCTGAAGGTGGTGGACGACTGTCTGGGGCGAGCCCGCCTTCAACAACCAGTCGTCTAGGTAGGGGAAGACTGAAACCCCCAACCTGCGCAGATGGGCTGCGACCACCGCCATCACCTTTGTGAACACCCGTGGGGCGCTGGTAAGGCCGAAGGGAAGCACGATAAACTGAAAGTGCTCCTGGCCTACCGTGAACCGCAGGTAACGCCGGTGGGCCGGCAGGATGGGGATGTGAAAATAGGCATCCTGCAAGTCCAACGCTACCATCCAGTCTTGTGGGTCCAGAGCAGCCAAGACCTGAGCTAACGTCAACATCTTGAACTTCTCCTTCCGGAGGAAGCCGTTGACGTTCCTTAGATCCAAGATCGGACGTAGGCCCCCCTTGTCCTTCTTGGGTACCAGAAAGTAGTGGGAATAACAACCACGCCCTACTTCTGGCCCAGGAACGCGCTCGGTGGCCCCCTTGGCCAAGAGGGCCGTAACTTCCTCCTGCAGAAGTGTCAAGTGGTCCCCCGACACACGGTGGTTCTGCGGTGGCATGGCTGGAGGAGTGGTCTCGAAGGGGAGGGAGTAGCCCCTTCGGACGATTTGCAGCACCCACCTGTCCGAAGTGATCGTGCGCCAGTGAGCGTGGTGATGGCGAACCCTGCCACCCACTGGCGTCACATGGGGCCGAAAGCACGGACTAGGAGGATTTTGAGGCAGATGCTGCGGGGGGAGGTGTGGTCTGACCACGGCGGTTTCCACGGCCGCCACCGCGTTGAAAGGATTGTTGCGGCGCGTGGCTGGCAGCACGTGTGGGGGCGCCCCTTCCTTGGCCACGAAAGGGACGAAACGAACCCGTTTGCTGACGCTGGGTCGAGAGACCCAAGGACTTGGCCGTGACCCTGGAGTCCTTGAAGCGTTCCAGCGCGTGGTCCGCGTGGTCCGAACAGGTGACAGCCATCGAACGGCATGTCCATCAATGTATTCTGGACATCGGCCGAAAAGTTGGCGGATCTCAGCCAGGCGTGGCGACGAATCGCCACCGTCGTTGACATAGCTCTGCCCAGCGAGTCGGTCGTATCAAGACCACACCGTATCGAATATTTCGCTGCATCTCGGCCCTCAGCCACAGCCTGACCGAGTTTTGCCCGCACCTCCATGGGGCATTCTGGCAGCAGTTCCGCGACCGTATCCCACACAGAGTGGGTGTAGCGGCCCAAGAGGCAAGCGGTGTTGCAAGACCGCAGGCCCAAACTAATGGACGAGAAGACCTTCTTGCCAAACTGGTCATACCTCTTGGATTCCCGGTCGGGCGGGGCCGACGGGAATGCGGACTGGGAGGTCGAGGCCTGGATCACCAGACTCTCAGGAGTGGGGTGGGTAGACAGGAACTTGGGGTCGTCCGGACAAGGACGGTGGGGCCTGGCCACGTTCCGATCAACAGGCGCACCTGAAGCGGGCCTGGACCACGTGCCCAAAAGAACGTCTGACAAGGCTTCATTAAACGGCAGCAGTGGCTCCTGTGGGCATGACTGCGGTTTGAAGACCTCGGTGAGGATGTTAGGCCTCACGGCCGCGACGGGGAGCTCAAGGTGTAAGGCCTTGGCAGCCCTCATCAGCACCACAGAATAGGCAGCTCCCTCCACCGATGCCACGGAAGGAGGAGAGATCAAACCAGGGTTAGGAGAGTCGTCCAGACCACTGGCATCCCCCAAGTCACCTGTCCAGTCCGGGTCATACTGGCACTCGCGTGACAGAGGGTCCTCGGACCCCTCCCAACCTTCACCGAACTCTTCATCTTCTCCGTATTCGGAGTCAACGATGTAGACCGGCTCCTCGGGGTTCATGGGCCCCATCGGCGCCGGGACCGGCGTCGAGCGACGCCCGTCCGGCGCCGCGTCCGGCGTCGGTGAAGGTAAGGGGACGGCGCCGCCCGGAGCCGGCGCCGGAACCCCGCCGCCGGCCGGAGCCGGCACCGGAGAACCGGCGCCGCGCGGGGGCGGCGTCGGGGGTAACCCCGATGGTAACGGCACCGGGGAGGCCGGAAGACCAGCCGGCGCCGATCCCGAAGGCCCTTGCGGTGCCGGGGTCGGAGCCGTCGGCGGCGCCGGGGCCGGAGCACCCGACGGCGCCGAGGCAGGTACACCCGAACCGCCAGGGCCCCCAGACGGTAGCACTGGGCCCGAAGGCGCCGTAGGCCCGGTCGGAGAAGCGAGCACCCTCATGGCCATGAGGAACGCTTCGATCTCCTCAGGCGTCGCGCCGTGCCCAGGGACCAGAGGGTATGAGGCAGGCCGCGCCGGCGACTCTCGCGGAGCCGCGGGGTTGGGGTCACCCGAGCCCCCGGCCGCATCGCGCGAGCGTCGGGGGGAGTCGGGGGTGCGATGACGACGCCCCGACTTCTTGTGCTTCTTACCTGATGAGCCTGACGAGTGGTGTCGACTTCCGGAACGCTCGGCGCGGCTCCGCGACCGCTCCCTCGAACGCTCTCTCGACCTCTGGCCGGACCGGGACCGCTCCCGGTCCCGACGTGGGGCCGACACCCGGAGCTCCAGTAGCTTGCGGGACCGCTCCCGCCTAGCCTTGTTGGTGAGGGCCCGGCAGTCGACACAGGAGTCCACGTCGTGGTCGGGGCCCAGACACCGGAGACAGAGGCGGTGATGGTCTGTGACCGACATCGTGCGCTCACAGTCATCACAGTGCTTGAACCCAGGCATCCTATCAGGCACAATTAGAGAAATAACAATCGAAAAACTTGGTCAAAAGACCGGAGTACTGCTCTTCAGATCTGCGTCCACTGGCGCGGAAAAAAGAAGAACTGACGTCAGCGCGCGGAGGCGGCGTCTATATACTCCAGCGACGTCATCACGGCGCACGACGCCGACGACGGACGCGGAGCCGCAGGGGACGCCTGCAGACGACGCCTACCGATGCGCAGGGGTACTGCTACGCAAAAGTTTCCGGATCCAGACTGACGCCTGGGGATATTCTAAGGTAAGGAATCTAACACTAACGTGTTTCTTTCAGATTGCGATCGCAATAGCTGCGATTTAGCAATTGCGATTGCAATTTGAATAAAAGGAATTCATGATAGTGAAAATACCAAAAATGCGATTTCGCTAAAAAAAATTGCGAGTCCGCAAATAAAATCGCAGAATCCTGGAACAAGCCCATTAGCGAATCTGAAATTGCGAGAAACCATGGATTCTGCGAAATTATTTGCGAACTCGCTAAATAATCGCAATCGAAATTCATGAAAAATCGCAGATTGAGAAAAACCCGAAAATCGCTATTTGCGACGCGCAATTTAAGGAGAACCCAAATCAGGTGGCAACCAGTAAGGATTTTTTTTTTTTTAAATTACTTTAGCAAACTACCAACAGGTGCAGGCCTGACCAAACACACTTAAGGACCTGCAGCTGGAGCCTGAGGACTCTCACAATGCCAGGACTCTACATGGTGGTCAGGCGGCGAAGGCTACAGCGAGCAGCACAGAACCGACGTAGGATCCAGGAGCAGATATTCCGTCAGCGGGTCACCCTTCTGGGCCAAACCAGGGTGGAAATCTATGCTAAGTACCGCCTAAATGGGGCAATGATCATCACGCTGATCCGGGACCTAGACCCCCTGATGCAGCACCCAACAAGGAGGACCAATGCCGTTCCCACCCAGGTGCAGGTATTGTGCAGCCTGAACCTACTGGCCTCTGGAAGCTTCCAGGGGATAGTCGCTGTTGCAGGGGGGATATCCCAGCCCACCATGTCCCGCTGCCTAAGGAATTTCCTGGATGCAATGCTGGCCCGGCTATACCACTACATCTCATTCCCCACCACCGAACAGGATTTGAATGATATCTAGCTGAAATTCTACAACATTGCGCAATTCCCTCATGTAATTGGATGCATTGACTGTACCCAGATCCACATCTGCCCACCAGCACAAACGGAATACATGTACCGCAACCGCAAGTCCTACCACTCCCTCAATATCCAGACGCCAAGAATATCATCACGGACATAGTGGCACAATATCCGGGCAGCACACATGACTCCTTCATCTTCCGGCACATCGGCATTCACCCACGACTGGCCAGGGGAGACTTTGGCGAAGGACACCTACTAGGTAAGTACACATGCCCCCAAATAGTACACTGGGATCATGTATTTGCGCAGAACAGGCACTCACCCTGTGCTTCTTACCTTCAGGTGACAGCGCCTACGGTCTACGTGAGTACCTCCTCACCCCATACCTCAACCCTGCCACACCACAGCAACGGCATTACAATGCTGCACACATACGCACCAGAAATTGCATTGAGAGGACATTTGGCCGATTGAAGAGCCGTTTCCGCATACTGCACAAGACTGGTGGGGCCATCAAATACACACCTGAGGTCTGCTGCCGCATCGTGGCCGTGTGTGCAATACTCCACAACATTGCTACCAAGCGCAGGATACCATGAAGATATCTGGCAGTGAGTTGGAAGGGGACAACCGGCCGCCTCCACATGTTCGTCATGCACTTGGAGAAAATCCTGCTGAAAGACACAGGCGCCGCAACCACTTCACTATTAACTGTTTCTAGTGCACCCATTCCCCTCACAAAACACTGCACTCATGCATGACAAATGTAATAATGACATGAGTGTGATTCAGGTCAGACCATAAATCTTTATTGTTAATGCACAATAAATTGGCATTTAGTAATTTTGGTGTTACAAGAAGAGAGTATTACTTCATACCTCCCCATGCTGGGGTAGTGGGCTTGCAGGGGTGGCCTCCCTGAGAGTGTCTGAGTTCTCACTGTCGGTTGCGACGAGACGCTCCAAGTCGTCTATCTGTGTCCTGAGGGACGGTGTTGGCCCGAGTCGATGCTGTTGGCCTGCTGCTGCGGCGACGTACAGGCACAGGCGGCAAGGATGCGCTGCTGTTTGTTGACACTACCTCGCTCACGTCGTCAGGCCTCCCTGGTTCTCCATGGGCAGTGGATTGGCTGCCGAGCACTACTGCTGTTAGCAGATCTAGTGACCTGGCCACATCCTGGCAACACTGTACCATCTGGCCCTGCATGGCAAGTGACCTGCGTACCATCTGTGACGTTGCATTACCAACAATGTGGTTCGACCTGGTGTAGGCCGACAGGCGGGCCAGTAGGTGGCGGTGGCAGTAGCGGGTCATATCCTGCTGGGCTACCAGCAGCTGGCTGTTCTCTCTGACAGCAGCGGTCATCTGGGCGATATTTTAGCCATTCGCCTGCAGCTGTGTGTGAATTGCTGCCAGGTGACGCACCTGGGTACGGTGCACCGCCAGCATGCAGCGTTCAATGGCCAGGTCAGGATCAGGAAGTAGGAGTGCCCTGCCCGTGCCTGCTGAGGCATGACGCTGCTGGCGCCTCAGTGCGCTGGCGTGTGATCTGGCTCCAGCTGTGCGCCTCGTCTGCCTCCTAGGCGCTGGTGGTGGGGCCTGTACCACTGCTGTGGGTGTTTGTTGGGGTGTTGGCTGCACACCTCTGGCTGCAGGGGTGGCCCTGTCCGCACGCGGTGGTGGTGGTAGCACTGCAGGTGGCTGTGATGGACTGGCCCTCACCCTCAGTGTCCTCCTGGGTCTCGGCGATGTGCAGGGTCCCGCTATCTGTGCTGGGTTGCTCAACAGCACCTGTAATGTAAAAGGGTGAATGATTAATGTTATGTATCTTGCACAAGCAATGTTGATACATGCAGGCTTGCTTTCCCTGACTGGCTTTTGGATTTACTTTGATTTGACAGGTCTGGCTGTGTTCAGCTAACTGGGGGTATATGATTTCACTACAACTACCACAATGCAATGGGGCATTTCAGGTGTGCATGGGCTGCATTGTTGGGGATGTCATATTGCTAGCTCAGGAGTCATGGGCATTGTTGGCGGACAGGGTCGCAGTCGCATGGCACTTACCTTCTGATTGTTGGCTGGGTCGGGACGAGTCCAGCTGGATGACCCCCACGCAGGCTTCTGGTGCAATGGTGTCCTCTATCAGGTCCTCCAATGGAGAGTTTGGTGTGGCTACAGGTTCCCCTCCACCGCTGGCCAGTCGCTACCCAAGCCTCTCGGCAATACTCTCCTTTGAACGACCTCTCAGGTCGTACCAGCGCTTTTTGAGGTCATCAATTGACCGCTGGGTCACCCCAACCTAATTTACTTTAGCGCGGATGCGCTGCCAGATCCTGCGCTTGTCTGCCTCTGACACCCTCCGGGAGTCTTTGCCGAAGAGGCGTGCATGGTCATTGGTTACCCCCTCAATCAAATGCTCGAGTTCAAGTTCTGAAAACTTGAGTTTTCGCTTCCTCTCCTGCCCACTGCTCCCTGCTGCATCCTGGGACATGTTTGTGATTTGTGTCCTGCTGGGGTGCTGCACAGTCAAAGGTTTGGAAGTCTTTAGAATCCTGCTTCCACTCTCTGGCTCTGTGTTCTGTTTGTGGGTGGGGAAAGCCTACTTCCTGGTTGTGATGTCATCAGTGAGCTCGAAATGCGACTTCCCGTTTTTGTGATCTCGCAGTTAGCGAGATCGCAAATTGCGATTTCGCTAATTGCGAGGTCGCAATTTCTACATGGAAAAATGCAGTTTCTGCGAATATTAAGCGATTGTGGCAAGATCGCTATCGGCAATTGCGATCGATTGCGATTCGCTTTTTTACATCCCATTTCTACATGAATGCCATTCTGCGATTTTCAAATTGCGATTAGCTATTTCTCGCAATTTGCTAATCGCAGAATGGCACCTTCATGAATCTGCCTGAATGCCATTTATTTGATTTAAAAAAAAAAAGTCATGAGCAATGCCAATAGCTCTACCTTTAATAATGCCGAGACCCTTGCATTGTAAATCCTTGTTAATATGACGGGAGGTTCATTGAGGATTGGATCCCTCTCTTCCCTTTTGGGATGATTTCTGATTAGGGGTAACTCCTATGTTTTTAATATTTAATTAGAACCGTAACACATCTTATTCCCACATATGTTGTAAATAGCCGGTCTTAGTATCCAATGTATTATTGACACCCGGATCACGTTTCCGTAGCTTTTAGGACTTAAATTGACACGCAGGAGTGCAGTGAGAGCCAGAGAGAAGTGCAAAGCTCGCTAGCCTTCATGCTCTGTGTATGTTGTATGCTCTAGAATTTACTGCCTCTTAATCGTTTTAATTGGGTCTAAATGTAACTCCTGCTGCTAAAATACTGTGTGAATAAATTTGCACATGCTTTTTTAAAATTGAAATTGACTCGCTCTTTGCACATGCTTTTTAAAAAAAACTGAAATTGACTCACTCCTTCAAAAATTGAAACTGACCGGTCCCTGCCGCACTTTCCTTTGCTGACGCACCCCCCCAAACCTTCCGCACTTCAGCTTGGCTAAAAACGTGGTCTAGTGTCTAAAGGGAGAACAGCTGCTGATACACAGAGCTGATTGGCTGGGGGCGGAAGGGGAGCACTTAAATTGACACGCAGGAGTGCAGCAAGAGCCAGAGAGAAATGCAAAGCTTGCTAGCCTTCATGCTGGGTGTATGTTGTATGTTCTAGAATTTACTGCCTCTTAATCGTTTTAATTGGGTCTAAATATAACTCCTGCTGCTAAAATACTGTGTGAATGAATTTGCATGTGCTTTTTAAAATTGAAATTGACACGCTCTTTGCACATGCTTGTTTAAAAAAATGAAATTGACTCACTCCTTTAAAAATTGAAACTGGAGAGGAGGAGCTACGCTAGCAACCAAGATGGCCGCGTAAGCTCCCGGATCCGACGACCTCCGCCAGCAGCTTATAAATCCTGATATTTATCCTGAATTCGCACCAGACTCCCGTGTAGCTGAAGTGTTGCTGAGCTTAAAGGTGTACTCCCGAGATTTCCATCTTCTCGAATGATGAAGTTACGCCGTGTTTTCATTCTCGGCCTAATTCAGCGTGGAAGCCGGGGCCTCGATTTCTAACCCATCGGGTTAGAGTTGAACAACATCGGCCGCGGGACTTGGGTGGCGTCCGGTCTCCCGAGGTGGATAATATCCTGACCGATTTGGATGGTGGTACGGTGGCCAGGTTGATCTTAAGGATACAGCGGTGGGACGCACCGGTTGCTGTGGCTGGGAGTCCGTTGCCCGAAGGCCCTGCTGAGCCCCCGGGGTCGACGGGCGTGGATCCTCGCTGGTGGTGACGGTGTCTAGACCGAGAGAAAGACGGGTGGCCCCCGTAAACGTCGGACCCGCTTGTGCCTGTTACCCTGGAGAAGTCGACCTCCGGGGTCAAAGATCTGATCTGTCGCTTCGCGAGAGGATATGGAGCGGGTGGAATGTACGCCGTTGCAGACCATAATGGCCGCCATTGGGGTGCTTCACTCGCAGGTCACCGCCATCATCCATAAAATGGTCGTAACTGTCGAAAATATACATCTGGGACCGGACTACGACCCTTCAATAGATTTGAAACATGGTGTGTTACCCGCGAAGCAGGGCATGCCTGAGACAGAGGACCCCGAGTGGAACCTAGATCTGGTGTTTTCTGTTGGCTTCCGAACAACAGCTTGCGAGCCGGTAACTATCGATAACTCATCATACTTAATGCTGATACTGCCCAAGATGGACACAGCTGATTTTATATTTCAAGATAATTTCCCCAGTGACTATCGGATTGCCTTATCATCCTTTTCCTCCCAACTGGCTCGACTACTTTCTAATGCCTTACTGTTGGTAGACTGGTATCTCCGTCCAACTTGTGGACTACGAGTGCTAACACTTTGGATCCGATCGTACCACACTGACTTTGACTTTCTTGAACGTCTTTATTTTCGGGATGGCGTTTCGTGTGGAGAGAGCTCGTACGAAAAATCGGAGTGGCCAGGGTTGAGTTTAATTGTATGGGTTGGATAACACAGCTTTATTTGATTCGGGACTTGTAGTGTTGTGTTTTATCTAGGACCCCGATCAATATCATGACTTTATGCCGGTATACGGCTATAATCAATACATATCCCTATAATGGTATAATATTCAAAGCCATCTTTTAGCAAGTCGCCTCTGCAGTCCATGACAGTCCATGACACAGCAGAAGTCACTTCCTTAGATTCCTAGATAGCACACCGAGTTCCTTCGACATACCAAACCTCCAGCAACCTGGGAAAGCCCCGCTTGCTTTGTTTTGATTTGTAATAGAACTCCTACCGAGCACTGTAAGCACGACCAGTTCTTAGTGACATCTTTATTGACGTCTTATGTCCAAAAACGTACGTCAAACTCGGCACTTTTCAGGTATAAATAATACAGACGTTGCCTTAAGCAAACACGGTGGTGGTGAATACTGGAGCAGAACAGCTGTCCTCTTGCAGAAAGCCCAGCAGATGCGAGAAGCCCACGGACGCTGCCCCTCCTCCTTGACGCGCTGAGAAAGATGCTGTCTTTTCTCCTGCCGAGAAAATCCAGCTCCGGCGTTTCCAGCCTACCCTTGCGGGTGACTGGAATATCGAGTCCTGAGAGGAGAAACCAGACCTCCTACATTCTATTCCAGAGGTACGGTGCTGACTAAACCCTTAGAGAGAATTCTTGAAGCAAACCCTTGGCAAAACTAAACCTGCTACTTACTTACTCCCTCCCACGTATTAGGCTTAGGTCAGGTACATTGGGGTAGGCGTAGTTAGAAGCACCAGTTGAGTACGTTAGCCAAATGTATATATGAATGTATATATTTTATTTATTTTAACCATCTTATGGCTAAGAAACCATATCCATGCTTTTACAGTATTATTTCGTGATACTCCTTTTACTGTACGCACTTTTTATAATAACAAGTCTTGCAATTGTGGCAATTCATTTCTCTTGCATGAGAAGGAAGACTGCTCAATAAATAATATCTTTTATTGAAAACGCCCGTCTCTCTATTCTCTGCATACTGGTGAAAGTAATTCTGCACAACTGACTGAGTGAAATAGCTGTCTATTGTTTCACACGACTCTAGAGATTGACTCTTATTCTGAGGAGCAAAGTTGTCATGTTAATGCGATTGTTGGAAAACTGAATTCCTTCTTGTCTGAGCCAAAGAAGCTGATCACTTCCTATTCAGTCAAGAAAGTTTCCAGTGACCTCTGAGCTAGCTGGTACAAACCCAATTAAGTCTAACATAGTCAGTAGAGAACTGGGAGACCGCACTCCTACGTCTACACTGCTGTTTATGTTATTCCAATGCGCAGGGCCTATAGGGAAAATAGGAACTACACTACATGGAGCCCATCGTTTGGTAAGGCGATAAAACTACCGCAAGACGTTAGAGTAACTCAGTTATGCTTTTTCACACAGACCCTTTCTCCCGTAAATACTCCAATAGACGTCTGGAGTGGGTGAAAGGTTAAAATCCGCCTGAACTTAGTAGGAAGAGATTCCTATGTAGAGTTTCTGGTTTATTCAACGTTGAAGGATACAGTGTTCCAAAATATTGTGCACCTAATCTTTGTCTCCTTGGAGACCTACTCTGCAAAACTTTCATTTATACAATGTCAGTAGAAAACAACGGGACCGCTGATGCCACAGTAAATGCGACTCAGCGGGAATCCGATGAAACAGGAATTTATCCACCGGGTGCAAATATCATCCCGGCAAACATAAGAAAAACTATAACGTTAAAACTTATAGAAAACGGACTGACCTCACGAGGTGGTACCGTCATTTTCGTGATAGAGGCACACGAATATCGGCAGACAGAGGTATTCTATTCATGGATAAACTTTCCAGCGGCAAACGCTACAACACACGAATTCCACTATTACAAAATAGAGGAACCACCGGATGAGTACTCTCCTTTTGAGGAGATTGAAATCCCAATAAAACACCAGGAGCACCTGCTCTGGTTTAAAGGCGCCCTAAAACACAATGATCACATTACCAGGCTCGGTCCACTAGGTAGACCAGGAGCAACGTGGCCGGTTCTAGCCAGCTACACACCACATCCGGACATTGAAAAAATGTCAAAAGATGAGCTTTTAGCACAGCTAAAATTACTGATTAAAATACATAAACAGTTAGTCCAATATGTAATGCGGACTGCAACAGTCCAAACAGCTGCTAATATTCCACAGCTGACCCCTCATCAGGGGAACACAAATAAAATCACACCACAGAACATACAATCATGTCTTGGAAAAACACCCATAAAACGGGAACAAATCCCTTTCTGGTTAGCACAGAAAATTACTCAAATAGAGGCAGTATTCCCGAATACTTACCCTATTGAGAAACACAGAATTCTGACCATCTGCCTTCCAATGGGGGTCGCACCACACGTGGAGGACTGTGACACTTGGGGTACAGTCTTTGCTTCCATTTACACAAAAACAGCATGAGCGAATTTTGCGGATCTCGCGTTCGCGAATTTTGCGGATTTGCGGATTCGCAATCCGCAAAATCCGCGAATTCCCGCGAATTTGCGGATTTTTTTTTTTTTGTGTTCGCCCGTGTTTCTGCCAGTTCGCGAGGGTTTTGTACACTTTCGCAAATTGCGAACTTACCTGTCGGGTCGCAAGTTTCGCGAACTTGTTGTTTCTATGTGTCCAGCCTGTTTGGGACACTCTTCTTCATCACTGCCACTCTCTGTCACCACTGCCACTCTCTGACTACTCATGCCACCCTCTGGCCCACCCATGCCACCCTGTTTCATCACCACACCCTCTGGTTGTCCAGTGTACATTATTTTCGGCAAAGCAAAGCACACCTTCCCTGCCTCAAGTGACCTGAATTAATTTGGGGCTGATTAATGTGTCACAGAATATTTTTTTAGCTGGCACCTGCTTCCTTAGTGTGCCCTGATTAGTGATCTTTTGCACTTGCTAAGTGCTTTCATTGTTGCAAAATTAGTTACAACACCTGCCCTGCCCCAACTGACAATAATGAATTAGGGGCTGATTAATGGATTTTAACTTCCAGCCTGGCTCCTGCTTGTCTCCCTTAGCTGTAATTCAGGACCTTTGTGGCATATGTGTAACTATTCTGAGGTTCAGAGCAGGGTCACATAATAGTTTCAACTGGCAACTGAACTCTGGAGGGGCCCCTCAGGAAGCACTACAGGAAATGGCTACTAATGATGAGCCTGAACTTTTGAACCTGGTAAGTAGTTACTTTCAGTTTTGCTAAAATCGTATTTCTGCAATTTTGCACTTATTCGCGGGGCGCGAACTCACGCGAACTCACGCGAACAGTGCGAGCAGTGCGAGCAAAATCCGCTGCTCGCGGATTTGCGGATTTTGCGGGAGATTCGCAAATCTCGCGGATTGCGGATTTCCCGAAAATCCGCAAAATCCGCGAGCGGAACGGATGTTCCATCCATGGCGGTAATACCAGATGTGCTAAAACAAATTCAGAATGAATACGGTCCAGAACCTGCTTTAACTCTTGGTATGAAATTACTGAAAGACTTCAAGCAGGTCTCGGCTATATTACTAGCCAACATAAAAGGAGAAGCAGCATCGGTGGCGATCCGCCAGAAATTGAAAGAAACAGATATAACAGATCAACCAATTGAGCTCGCCAGAATCATAGAAAAATACTATGAGGAACTAGGTAGAGATAGTTTAGGTGGGAAACCAGTAAAACCCCAACTACTCGAAAATCCTGAAAAATGATTTATTAAAAATAATCAAAATACTCCAAAGAAAAATTGGGATGGAAATAAACAGTCCACTCCCAAGGAAAAAGGTTTCCAGCTCGAGGAAGTTCTCCTCGACGGAGGGAAAGAACTCCAACTCAAGAACACCAGTCTCCCCAGAGGGAACACTCTGAAAAAAGATACAACCTTAGAAATAGGGATAACTTGAAAAAGCCTGATAGATATCAAAGTATTGATACACGTCCCTCTCGATCTTTTTCGCAGAAATCGGAAAGAAGAGGAAGGTCAGACCTAGGAGATCACACCAAGTCCAAAGACAAGGAACCTGCTCAAAGTAAAAAGTTACAATTTCCAAGAAAGAAGGTAGCCAGTAGAGTACTCGAACATGCCGAGAATACTGAGGACACAGCTGAAAAACGGAGAGTGGGCACAGACAATGCTAGACAGTGCAGCAGAAATCAGCATAGCTCGCAAGATCCTGATGAGTCATCTGGAGACAGTGGACACGAATGAATACATTCAAGTAGAAACTGCAGACAGAGTTAGCGAACCTCATAAGATATACGAAATAACACTGCGTATAGAGGGAGATAAGACTAGGAAAATAAGGGGTCTATTTTGGGATAACCTCTCAAAAGGCTATGACAACCTGTTACCGGAGAAAGATTGGCCCCCGGAGTTTGTCAGGGAGTGCCCTCATGGCAAAGAAATGATTATGCCTGCCTTCTCAAATCACATTCCAATTCACACTAAATATGTATATGCAAGGAAATGGGCAGTAGCCCAGGCACCAGCATTATATAAAAATCATGTAGGATGGGATGAGGACTCTTCTCCTCACAAAATCCAGTTAAAAAGTCAACCTACTGCACAAAGGCAGTACCCTATTAAGCAAGAAGCTAAAAAACAGGTCAGGGAGATTTTAGATCAACTTGAATACCAGGGGGTGATTGAAACATGAACCTCTCAAATGAACAATCCTTTGTTTCCTGTCTCCAAACCAGACGATTCATATCGTCTAGTCCTGGATTACAGACACCTTAACTCGTGTTGCGAAACCTTTGCGGTACAGTACTCGCACAGTGCGGCACTGATGAATAACATAATTCGGAAAAAATACAAAACAACATTAGACATATCTAATGGGTTCTTTTGTCAAAATATTGCACCAGAAAGCAGGTACTTGACCGCTTTCTCAATAATGGGGTCACAGAAAAATGTCTGTAGGCTCCCACAGGGGTTCAAAAATAGCCCGGGATTATTTTCAGCCAGAGTAACAGAGTTACTACAAATATATGATGATGAGGCATTATCTTATGTCTGACATCTATCTCACAGACGACGACTTGGATACTCACTTGAAAAGGGTGAACACCATAATACTTGGTTTCGCAGCAGAGGGTTACAAATTCAACTTTAAAAAGTCTCGAATTGCCCATCTAACAGTACTATTTTTAGGTTACGAATTATCAAGTGAAGGAAAAAGCCTGGCGGACAACTTCTTAGAGAAGTGCGCTGTACTCCAAGCACCAAAAACCCTGAAGAACTTACAATCGATTCTAGGCTTCCTGAATTTCGGAAGAACCTACATACTAAACTACGCAGAGAGGATTAAACCTTTCTACAAATTAATTAAACCTGATTTTAAACCAATCAACTGGACTCAAAAACACACAGAAATTTTGAGATCACTGCAAACAGACATGTTAGCAAAAACAAAATTAGAAACACGTGACAATACACGCAACCTTGTAATCCGGGTCATCCCAGGAAGATGCGGATTCACGTTCCTGACCTCTAATGAGGGAGAAACGGTACCAATAGTTTACAAATCTCATTTGTACACACAAGCAGAAAAAACATTCAGTCTCACAGAAAATACTGTGAAGGCATTGCAAACTGCTATAGCGAAAGAAAGAGAATTAGCACAAGGCAAAAGGATCACTATTCTCACAGCAGAATCCGCCTTCAAGGCACTATTCAGCCCAGTAAACCTGCCTACAGTATCACTAGATCCGAAATGGATACAGTGGGAAAATTCTCTTGCTGCAGAAGACGTGAAATACTATTTCGCCCGGCACATGAAAAAACTGAATGATTTAAATTATGAAAAATATCCTCTGCCAATCGAAATTCTGCCTCTCCAACAGTACTCCTGTATAATCTATACAGACAGATTTGTACAACATTACAATGTAGAAAATAAATCATACGATGCAGCCTGCGCGATTTTTAAAGGTCGGTGGCTCTGCGGTAAATTCAGACCGAAAATAACAAAAACCGAATCACTGAGAAAATGTTCGGCTCAGCGAGCTGAAATCAGATCTTTAAAGATGGCGCTTGAAAATGCCGAACGTGAATTCCCAACACTAATCGTGTGCGATTCGCATTTTTGCGTCAATTCTTACAATAATGATTTGCAGAACTGGGTTCAAAATGATTACAGAGATGACACAGGTGCCGCAATCAAGCATAAGATGCTTTGGAAACAAGTAGTTCTTTTACAGAAAGAACTACAAAAGACTCACGTGATACACACTCTGAGTCATCAACGTGATGGCGTTCACGTTGTAGGGAATTCATTGGCTAATACAGCCACAGTGGAAGCAACTAAACCGGCTTCCGTAGCCACAAAAAAACGTTCAGGAAAATACATAGACGGGGAAACTATGCTGGTGGTAAAAACGTCTTCAAAAGGCAACTGTGCAGCACTGCCCGTGAACTATCCACTCAATTATACATACGTAATTGATGCAAACTCCTTTCCTTTTGCTCGAATCCCTGGAGTGGGGGATAGGGTAATTCCAAACACGAACCGGAGAAAGTTATTAATACCAGACGCACACATGGGTGAAGGTCCAAGGCACACACAGATGAAGGAATCTCTGACCGAATTATAAGCAGTATACTGGTGGCCAGGGATGAGCCTGCACCACTATAAATATGTAAAGAACTGCCCAGACTGCGACAGAGACCGCAGTAACGAGTCAAGCGGAGTAATGCCATGGCCTTGCATGAGTGTAGCATAGAGCTGTCTATATGCAATCCAGCGTCCTATTAATTGTTTAAGACTACATTCACTATAAAAATGTGGCCCCAGCGGTCGGCTGACGCCAAAACTGTTATAAAAGATCTGCGAGTCTTTATCAGCACATACGCAATTGCCATGCTCCATTCTGACCAGGGTCCAGCTTTTAGCTCTCGAGCTTATAAGGAGGCCATGACCAGCATGGGCATTGGATTGCGATTCTCTTGTCCATTCCATCCTGAGGGAAACAGTGTAGTGGAAAGAAAAAACCGAGACATAAAGCAATCTATAACAGCAAAGGTATTAGGTTCGGGTGATGGATGGGTCAAACATTTAACAAGTGTCCAACGTAGTCTTAATAATTTGCCAAGAAATTCTCTAAAAGGTTTCAGCCCGTACGAACTATTGTTCGGAAATAGAATGTATGTTCAGGACCTTGATAGTCAGGCTTCAGTGGTAAAAGATGAAAATAAAGACTTTGACATCAAAGATCGTTTGGCTGTTTTAAAGGACTTAAATGAAACAAGAAAATCCTTAAGCAACATAAAGCTAAAGCAACAGCCATCGACCAATGAAGACACACCACCTGTCCCAGCAAGATATGTATGGATTCCAAAGATTGGGGATCTGGTCAGGGAAAAAATAGCGGTGAAGAAGGAATTTGGGCCTTCTTACAGAAAAGCAGTACCTGTCTTAGCAATCAACGGAACAAGATCAGTAGTACTACCGCCCCTTGCTGGTAAAAAGGAGAACAGAGTTGTATCAATCGACCTGGTAAAACCGCAATCATGTGGCCTATAATAAATAGCAGGCCCAGTGGACTCCCAAGAAGTAACAGAATACCCACATTTGCAACAATCCAAGAGGTTCAAACTGAAAGACTTATCACATTTGATAAACCTGCAGTACACAAAGAAGGACTATGCAACAAAGCCATGGAACTCGTGCCTCTTGGAACTCAAATTGAATCAGTTCATCGTGAAACACCAGTCTACAATGATGTGGCATCAGAATGTGCTAATGAAAGCCAATTGGGAAATACTATTCCTACAATCGAAAGAACTGCATCTGGCTACTTCATCAATTTCGACAATTTTTCTGAAGATGAAAGCGACCCTGAAGTGATGCCAGAAATAAAGACTTTTAAAGAAAAAACAACAGAACTCTCATCAACTCAAGGAAACATTTCTGAATGCACCATTGTTTGAGCATTGGATTGCATTGGATTGTATCAGGGGTACTTATACTATGCCTAATTGTGGAAAGTTTATTACAGTTCAAAGGACACAGCAAGTCAGAACATCAACTTAGTTCTGAAACCACACAGATCATCCCACGTCAAGAAAAGAGAACTATCATCAGTGAATGTCACAGCCATTCCAATACCCGGCGGGGTAGTTTGGGACAAGACTGACTATGAAATATATGGCCCGGTCGAGATCTTGAAATATCCTCACCAGTTCAAGGTTTCATTAAGTGACTTTGTAAAACCAAGTACATTCTCTGATGATTGGGATTTTGAAAGTATAAATATTATGATGTCGGATTTAGTGTTGTCAGCAAAATTCACAGAACATGATTATTTGCAAGGTTCATCTAATTATGAACAGATGTACTGTTTTTCACATTACGCAGACCACTTTTTACATAAATCTGCTCAACCAAGAAATGCTTTTAAATATAACCAATGGGAACATTGTGCTACACCACCCAAAAGCAGTTCAAAAACGTTTTATGAGAAATTCCAATACTTCTCAGGGTTTAATACAAGTAACGCTGAAACATTTCATTAAAAACTGTTGGATAAGACAGGGACAAAAACCATGCTGACAAATACTAAATTGATATATTCAGAAGCATTTTATGAAAAAATTATTACATTTGATTTTGATTTCTGGAAAAACAACATTGAAACAAAAACAATCTGGGGTACAAAAGATTGGCAGGTACAAGGCCTAGAAGCATTATTTTGAGCCTGCATGATCCCAGAACAAATAATGTTCTTAAATGACACAATTCACCAAACAACCTGTCTTGGCCTAGCTAAGATTAAGGACTTAAACAAACCGTCTATTCCAAAACCAATACCTGATAATACTACCACAGATATTGAAATAGACGTATCCAAAATTTTACAACAAAACAGAACACATCCTGATTGGAAAAAAGTGGTTAATGTGGCCAACAGACACTGATAACTGTCAAGATAGATTCCTGAATAAAACACAGGGGTTAACAATGACCAGACCAGACCCTAGATTCTCCCAGAGACAGCATCCAGGGATAGTAACAACATACAGTGTAGGGAAACTGTGCCTTGAATGGGTAGAAACATCCACACTGGCAGAAATTAAGCAACACTTAACTTTACTTAAAGAAGGTGCTGACTTGCATGATTTCATTATGGGACCACGCAAACAGCGTCAAAAATGTTTCATAGCGGCAAGTGTATATGCGGCATACAACGAGGCATGGAAAGTAAAGCAAATTGAAACAGCAGAGAAAATACGAGAAATTGATTGTATTAATTTGGAAAAATCACTTTCTGTTGTGGACAATGGGTTAATGACTCTGTCCTCCAGAATATATTCACTGGACAATATTGTATCATCTGCCATCGATATAATAGATAAAGACTTGCTAATGTTACAACATGGCCAGTCCCAATTACGTTCTATTGTACAGCTAGGCTGGACGTTGCAAAATCTTCGTTCGGGCTATGTGCCATGGCGTTTAATCAACACAACGTCATTGTTTTCCATATTTAACCATACTGATAAACAAATCAGTTTGGCACAGAAAGGAGCAGACTATACAATCCTGAGCATCGAAAAACTTGAGAGATTACCATTGACAATGTCAGAAAGACCTGTCATTTAATGGATAATACACGGGATTATCACAATTCCGATAACAACTTTCCAATTTAAAAATTGCCTTGAGTATATACCGGCAGGCCAGTATGAAAAGTTGGGTAAAGGGTACATTAAGTCATCATGGAAATTACCATATACACACACATGCTACAGTGACAACAACAAAAATGTATTTCTTAGTGGTGAAATTGCAAACATTCACTTAGCGGTATACTTTTGTGCCAGGGTATTAATTTACATGGGGCCTGTGAAGGGACTTCAAACAACCTTTCATGCCACCAGCACGTCACACCTGCAACGCAGATAGAGCCTTTCTTTAAGCAACTTTCTAACAGGAGTTACATTCTAATAACGGATCACAGCTGTTGTGGCTTGGTGCCAGGGAAAGCATATCTCGTAAGCGTAACTTCCATGGTCACTTGCTGTATGCAAGCATTGTTCCCAGACGGCCCTGGAGATTCCGAGACGCCCATTTGGCCTCCTTTGAAAATCTCTTCTATACGAATTGATACTTTAAGCAGAATGAAGTCTGTGCTTTTGCAGACAACAGTGCCCATCACGTCATCAAAAGAGACGTATGATCTCCAAGTTACAAGGACAAAATCGGAGATACATGAACTTTTATCAACAAATTGCCCCGTGCATTTCACAGAAATGATCAGCCAAATCCTAAATATGTCGGATGCCGTAGGTATCTCGAATGTATTTAAGACAATTTTTTCGGGACTGCTAACTCCATTCAAAGCAGTTCTAGGCATTATTCCAAATTTTGTCCATTCGGTCTTTGGCGGCCTACCACTACTTTTGGGACTCGTAGCAGGCATTTTATTTTTGACCCTTCTGCTCCGATATGGCAAGCCAAAACACAGACATGACTCCAGCAAGGATGGAAGAAACTATCTTAGCAATGCGCTACCGGGACCGCATAACTAAAGTCCTTGGATTGGCCCGGCTGTGAGATCTGAACATGACCTGGTTTCTTTCATTCAGACCTATATGGCAGACCTGCATCTTACCTGTGCTTCGATGCATGCTATGCGGAGAAGAATGCGTGTTAGACACCTGTCTTGCACTACCATCAGCAGTACCAATGGATATCGATACTTTGCTAAGTCCTGTAATGGCTCACGCATCGTGTTGTCCCCAGCGGCTACCAATCCTGATGACAGCATTCGTTGAGACTCCTGCGCTACGACTAGGTGGCGGCAGTGAAGCGAGAAATGAAAGCAGCATCACCCAGGTACGACCTTCTGTGAGCATTGCTGATCCAGACATCGATGATAGCAATCATTCTCACTACTGCCAGGTTACTGCACTATCGAACCTGGTAGAACTGTCACCTGAATATGTAGACCTATTCTTTGCGAGCCTGTCTGATATGATGTTCTCCCCTGATCAAAAACAATAACTTTTGAAAAAAAATCCGTCTCACAACGTTCCCATGAACTCTGAATTCGGCCTTCAGTTTTGATAAACATAAACTCCTGAAAAGCGTTTGGAACTCTATTTTCCCACTCCCCATGAAAATGTTATTTTTTTTTAATCAGACAATTTTTCAAAATATTTACCTTTTTTTTCTGGCACAAAAACATTTGCTTAAAGTAGAACTATTCATAAAGAACAGAGCTTCTATTTTTAGTAAATCTAGAGACAATATATTACCACGGCCTCTAGCACATTTTACAGCAATTGTATTTATATGTGATGGAATACTCTCGCCCTTCTTTTCTGTATTAAGAGACATTTCATGTGTAATTTTTCGCAAAATCGTTCAAACTGATTACATATGCAATAATTTTTGAATGATTACTATGCTTAAAAACGTACAGTACCTATCATCATTTTCATGTATTTCATATACACCATTTCAAATGCAAAATGTATTTTGGGGTGGGTAGGAATACACGCGCATCCTATTGCTTTAGTTTTTAGTAATTTGATGGACATAAATTCGTGGAGTGGATGTTGTGTTTTATCTAGGACCCCGATCAATATCATGACCTTATGCCCCTATACGGCTATAATCAATACATATCCCTATAATGGCATAATATTCAAAGCCATATTTTAGCAAGTCGCCTCTGCAGTCCATGACAGTCCATGACACAGCAGAAGTCACTTCCTTAGATTCCTAGATGGCACACCGAGTTCTTTCGACATACCAAACCTCCAGCAACCTGGGAAAGCCCCGCTTGCTTTGTTTTGATTTGTAATAGAACTCCTAACGAGCACTGTCAGAACGACCAGTTCTTAGTGACATCTTTATTGACGTCTTATGTCCAAAAACTTACGTCAAACTCGGCACCTTTCAGGTATAAATAATACTGACGTTGCCTTAAGCAAACACGGTGGTGGTGAATACTGGAGCAGAACAGCTGTCCCCTTGCAGAACACCCAGCAGATGCGAGAAGCCCACGGACGCTGCCCCTCCTCCTTGACGCGCTGAGAAAGACGCTGTCTTTTCTCCTGCCGAGAAAATCCAGCTCCGGTGTTTCCAGTCTACCCTTGCAGGTGACTGGAATATCGAGTCCTGAGAGGAGAAACCAGACCTCCTACATTCTATTCCAGAGGTACGGTGCTGACTAAACCCTTAGAGAGAATTCTTGAAGCAAACCCTTGGCAAGACTAAACCTGCTACTTACTTACTCCCTCCCACGTATTAGGCTTAGGTCAGGTACATTGGGGTAGGCGTAGTTAGAAGCACCAATTGAGTACGTTAGCCAAATGTATATATGAATGTATATATTTTATTCATTTTAACCATCTTATGGCTAAGAAACCATATCCATGCTTTTACAGTATTATTTTGTGATACTCCTTTTACTGTACGCACTTTTTATAATAACAAGTCTTGCAATTGTGGTAATTCATTTCTCTTGCATGAGAAGGAAGACTGCTCAATAAATAATATCTTTTATTGAAAACGCCCGTCTCTCTATTCTCTGCATACTGGTGAAAGTAATTCTGCACAACTGACTGAGTGAAATAGCTGTCTATTGTTTCACACAACTCTAGAGATTGACTCTTATTCTGAGGAGCAAAGTTGTCATGTTAATGCGGTTGTTGGAAAACTGAATCCCTTCTTGTCTGAGCCAAAGAAGCTGATCACTTCCTATTCAGTCAAGAAAGTTTCTAGTGACCTCTGAGCTAGCTGGTACAAACCCAATTAAGTCTAACATAGTCAGTAGAGAACTGGGAGACCGCACTCCTACCTTTACACTGCTGTTTATGTTATTCCAATGCGCAGGGCCTTTAGGGAAAATAGGAACTACACTACAGTAGCCTACAATGATGCGGGAGTCGGGCGTTTTTTTACGAACCCCCCGGTTGTTTAGTAATTGCTGCTTCATAGTGTTATTTCGGGGTGGTTTGCTTCTGGCGGGGAGTGAAGGGGACCTGTATGACATCTCCTCCTCCATTCTTTAACTTCTTTTAGGTCTTAGTTCAGGGCAACAGGCACGCTGCAAGTGGGGTTAGGCCGTAGCCATTGCAGGGGTGCAGGGTGGGGGAAACGGGGAAGGTTTTTTAAATTTTGTCCTTGTTTTAGTTCTATGGCCTTTTCTTTCTTTTCCCCTTTTCACGTGAGGTGGGTTGCTTATCCTGAGTTGATCTTCTTCGCATAAAATGGGTGTCTGCTCTGGTCTCAATTATCCTGAATCGTGGGGTGGATGGACTCAGTTGGCGTCAGCTTAACGGGGTTGTGGATCGTATTGTTGCTTCTTATTCATATACATATTCATGTTGACGTCCCACTCTCCTGTGCATTGATTTTACCATATTGGCTTATTCGCCTACTCACCGTTGCAATGTATTTACTGTATGACACCTGATATGTGTATTATTTCCTCTTGTTTTTCTTCTTTCAATAAAAATATATTTTAAAATTTTTTTTTAAACTGACCGGTCCTTGACGCACTTTCCTTTGCTAACGCACTCCCCCCCAAACCTTCTGCACTTCCGCTTGGCTAAAAACGCAGTCTAGTGTCTAAAGGGGGAACTACAGAGCTGATTGGCTGGGGGCAGAAGGGGAGCACTTAAATTGACACGCTGGAGCGGACGTGCAGCAGACGCGCACAGCGGGCACGCCGCTGGCGCGCCACAGGCAAGCCCGTCCGCGCCCATCCGCGTACCCCTGGCCAATTGCTGCGAACTCTGTGAAAGAACTACAGTCCTTAGCCTCAGGTAACTGTACTCTAAGCAGCAATACTGTAGCTAAGCTAAGTGAGGAAAAATTACTGAGGATAAATGGAGTGGACAAACATACGATTTCACCCCCAGTACCTCACAAAAACACTGCTTCCAAAGCCAGCCTTGGTTTGAATGTAGCAACTCTTAACACACAAGCCCTACAAAAACATCACCTTGAGGTCTTCACACTCCTACAGGATGGGGATATAGACTCTATGGCACTTACAGAAACCTGGCTAGGTGACACTTCAGTCCCAGACCTTATCGCAGCCCTACCAGGAGACTTTGATAACCTGTGGCATAACCGAGGAGATAAAACCAGAGGAGGGGTTGTGGCCATCTTCTTTAAGAGTTTAAGAAAAAGTGGTTCTGTTGGGTAAAGCACAACTGATTTAACGATGCTAATAATGCAATCCAAGACTAACGCTCTCCAATAAGTCAGCTCTAGAAATAGGTACTCAACAAATAAGTCATGAATTCAAAATATTGTACTATGTTTTTATAGCAGAATTGCTTCATTCAGTGTTCACATACATAGCACAAATGGACTGTCGGAATCAATATTAAAGTGCAATTAAGTGACATCTGTGCAAAAGTGCTCAATGAGTGAAGAATATATACAGTGCGAACAAATTCCTATATACAAATATATACACAGGTGTTTTAGGATGGACAGACACTGATTTGGAGCCAAAGATTCCTATTCTTCCTATTGGAATCCAGGTGGTACTGGACCTATGAATAGCGTCAACATTTCGACTCTGATGTGCCCCAGTGGGTGGTCACGGCGGGTCTTTATCAAGACAGAAGTGTGGTGGAGCTGGACAGTTTAATGAAGGCCGGGCAACCTCAGCCTTAATCTGCAGGGCACGATGGCCAGGGTATCCGTAATCTGTGTGAATCTGATTAGGGAACAGGCGGTGGTGCAAAGTCACATCCGTCTTGCTGATATCAACTACTATCAACAAGACGGATGGGACTCCTGCCTTCTGCTTCTGGTAGTGTATCACCCTCTGCGGTCAACCACTGGCTTCAACGATCTCCTTTCAGAGATTATTTCTGACCTCTGCACAGGGTATCAACGACTGCTTGTCGTTGGGGACTTCAATTATCACTGGGACAAAATTCCAAAAAAGCCCCTGGCCTATCAATTTGAAACATTATTAAGCTCGATGGGGCTCCATCCACTGGTCGATGGCCCTACCCACATCAAGGGTCACATTCTGGACCTTATTTGGACCTCACAACCACGGGCTAGTCTAATGAACATCAGCCCTTGTGCTTGGTCCGGCCACTCATTAATTACCTGTTGGGTCCCGATGGACCGCCAACTGCCTAAACCACTCCAAGGATGGAAAAGGGTGCGAAGCTGGAAAAAAATGGAGCCAATAACTTTAGTGGACACCCTACTCCGATTCCCCTTCCCTAAATTTAAAATTGGAAAGTTGGACCAGAAAAAGTGAAACTCTTATGAGTAGTCTGCGTACAGCCATAGACCTAGTGGCACCAGAACGAAGGGATAGGGTCAGACACAAGGGTAAAGGGGCTCCCTGCTTTAATCAGGTGCTGAGGCAAAGGAAGCAAAATCTCTGCAAAGGCGAGAGACGGCGGCGTAAAGCCAATGACCCAGCTGAGCTGAAAACCTAAAAGACTTTGCTTATCCTATACAAATTCAGCCAGAAGGCGGAGCAGAACCCTTCTACCAAGTCTATTGACTGCAATGCCTTCCAATGTTACTTTCTTCAGAAGGTCCGGGATATTCTCTCTGAGATCGATAACACCCCGGTCAATCAAAGCTCCTTACTTCAGCTCCAAGCACCCCCCCCCCCTTGTCAGTTGCTCACCACCTTTTCCAAACTAGACTTAGCTACCCTGTTATCCCTGATGAATCAGACTAAATCAGGCTCTCCTGCAGACCCCTGCCCTCCTAAGATTTTCGGAATGGCCCTTCCTGGGTTGGAAGGACAGGTCCTCACCATGTTAAAAAAACTCCATGGAGACCTGGTACCTGCCATCTAACCTAAAGGAGGCTAGAGTCATCCCCCTGTTAAAGAAACCAGGGGCAGACACGGCCAACCCTAAAAACCATCTCTCAGCTACCCTTCCTGGTAAAAGTTTTGGAACAGCAATTTCTTACAACACTGCCATCTTTCCTAGAGGAATACCAGCTACTCCAGGGGCACTAGGCAGGCTTCAGAGCCCATCACAGTACTGAGCTTGTGATGCTGTCAGTACTTGATGAGCTCAGAGTTATGGCTGACAGTAAAAAACCTAGCGCCCTGATTTTATTAGATCTATCAGCGGCGTTTGATACTGTCAGCCATGCTCAACTGCTGGCCAGACTTACTGCTTTGGACATCTGCGAGCTGGCACACTGGTGGCTCTAATCTTTCTTACTAGGTCTGTCACAGAGAATCCAGTTGGGCGAGCTGGTATCGGACAAAGGCACTCTTAGTTGCGGCATCCCTCCAGGCTCTGCCCTATCTCCACTTCTTTTTAACATTTATCTGCAGCCCCTGGTAGCGGCCTTAGCCAATCTGGATTGTAGAGTCTTTAACTACGCGGATGATACCCAACTCATCCTTCGTGTAGACAATTTAAAGAGAAGAAAGTAGCTAGCCTTAAAATAAGAAATGCCCAGGCTATTAGTAACTCAACCTCCTAATGGGGAATGGGCTCTGACAATGCCAGACAGTGCAGCAGAGGAAACCATAGTTCTCCAGTACCTGATGGAATGTCTGGTGAAAGCAGCATTAAACTAACATATCACAGTGGAAACACCTGATACTAGGGTAAGAGTCCCACATCACTCCAAATGGCGGGGGACATCTCCAGAGAAGTGAAAGTTCTCTTTTGGGAGAACCTGACTTTTTGATACAATGTCATTTTGGCTGAAAATATTGGACGCCTGAGTTCGTTATGGACTGCCCAAAAGGACAAACCATAATTTTACCGGCTCTCTCCAACTTCGTTCCAGAATTACAAAAATATTCATACAAGCAGGAGTGGGTGATAGCATTAGCTCCTGCTTCATACCGCTATTATGTAGGGTGGGATGATGAGTCACATCATCATGAAAACCCAGTAAAAACTACTCCTACACCACAAAGGCAGTACTCAATAAAACATGACGCGCAAAAAGCAATCAAGGGAGGTCTTAGATCAACTTGAATATCAAGGTGTGCTTGAGAATTGCACCTCTTCAATGAATAAACCTTTGTTTCCCATAATGAAACAAGACAATTCATACCATCTAGTTTTAGATTACAGGCATTTGAACACATGCAAAAAGACATTTGCTGTATAAAATGCACACAGTGCCGCATTAATGAATAGCATTGTGCGGCAAAAATATGAAACAACACTAGATATATCAAATGGATTCTGTTGCCAAAATATAGCCCCTGAAAGCAGATATTTGACAACATTTTTGGCCCAAGGGTATAAGAATATCCCATGGTTATTCTCGGCAAGAGTATCAGTGTTACTTCAAAATTTTGATGAGGTGGCATTGTCCTATGTAAATGATATTTATCGGAGGGACAATGAATTATTGGATCATTTGAACAATGTGAACAACATAATTTTTGGATATGCCTCAGAGGGCTACAAATTTAACTTAAAAAAAATTAAAAATTGGCCACCTCAATTTCCTATATTTGGAATATGACCTCTCAAGTGAAGGGAGAAGCCTATCAGCAAATTCTTTTGAAAAATGTGCACTGCTCCAACCTCAAAAACTCAGAAAAACGTACAATCCATTTTATGATTCCTAAATTTTGGCAGAACATACATTTTGGATTACGCAGAAAAAGTAAAACCTTTCTACAACTTAATAAGACCTGATTTCCCAGTTTGACATTGGACACAGGAACACATAGAAATTCTCCGTTCCTTACAAGCTAACATGATAGCTTCCAAACACTTACACACACGTGTAAACACTACGAACTTGATGATCTCCTCCTTGTAAAGCGCTCTGATATCTGCAAAGATCTTGTTCGCGCTATATAAAACTATCAAAATAAAATAAATAAATAAATCCGTGCAATAGCAGGTCAATCTGGGTACACTTACCTCACCTTCAATGAAGGCGAAACTGTACCCATTGCATACAAATCCTATTTGTATACAAAAGCTGAGATGCGTTTTGCATCAACGAACAAGTTACTTACCTTCAGTAATGATGTATCAATCAATCAATCAGGGGTTTATAAAGAGCACCACTCACCCGTTAGGGTCTCAAAGCGCTGGGGGGGGAGGCAGCTCCAGATCAGTCGAAAAGCCAGGTCTTGAGGTCATTCCTGAAAGTGTGCAGGGTCGGAGAGAGCCTGATGTTCACTGGGAGCTCGTCCAGGTATTTGTTTGTATCTATAAGAGACATAGGTTAGTTATAGATTCCATATCTTAGAATTACCCCCAGGCGTCAGACTAGATCCCCAGAATTTTTTCTTTGCAGTACCCTTGTGCATCAGTAGGTGGCGTTAGTCGACTCCGCGTCCGTCGTCGGTGGCGTGGTCACTGGGATGATGCTGCGCTGTTTACTTGGACGCCACCCCTGCACACTGACATCAGTTCTAACACGACATTCCACGCCAGAAGCACAGAGCCATGATAGACACTGACCACTGGTGCCCCCTAACTAGGACCCTGTAAGGCAGAGCGGGGAGGATGGGTGGGTCGGTAAGGAGTCTATAACTAACCTATGTATCTTACAGATACATCGTTATGAAGGTAAGTAACTTGTTCATCTGAAAGAGGCAATTAATTATAGATTTCTTACCTTAGAATAAATACCCCAGCAATACCTTCCCCGGAGGAGGGACTGCAAGCTAAGTTCACACCAGAAAGTCCTGGAGGACCCTACGGGCAAAAAAAGCTTGGCCGCCGGACTTGACTGTCCAGGCAGTAATGTCTTGTGAATGTGTGCAAGGATGCCCATGTTGCCACCTGGAAGATGTCAAGGAGTGGGACTCCACGTGCCATTGCAGTAGTAGGTACTGTGGCTCTAGTGGAATGAGCACTCAGCCCCACTGGAGGTTCCTTTTTCACTAAAGCGTGACAGATTTTGAAACACAGGATAACCCATCAGGAGATGGTGCGCTTTTGGACAGCTCGACCTTTCTTGGCACCTACATAGCCAACAAAGAGTTAATCTTCCACCCGGAAATATTTTGTGCGATCAAGATAGGACAGCCTGCGTTTTGGGTCCAGACGGTGGAGTGTCTCCTTCTCCTTGAAATGGTGAAGAGATGGGAAAAAGGTGGGCAAAGTGACTGTTTGTCCTATGTGAAATGGTGTAACCACTTTAGGAAGAACAAGGTTCTCTTCCTAAGCACCACTTTGTCCGGATACGCAGAGAAGAAAGGGGGCTTAGAGGATAGAGCCTGAAGCTCACATAGCCTGCGAGCAGAGGTGGTGGCAACAAGGAAAGACGTTTTTAAAGTAAGACGCCTGAGAGGACAGGTGTGAAGAGGCTTGAAAGCCACTGGGGCATTATGAAAGGAGATGGAGGAAAAAGATGAATAATGCCCTTGAAGATTCTATTTACAATAGGGGACTTAAATAAAGACGACTGATCTGATAACCGAAGGAAAGCAGAAATAGCTGCAAGATATCCTTTAAAAGTGCCCAGAGCAGAGCCCTGCTGGGCCAAGGAAAGGATGAACACGAGAACCTCGGAAAGAGGGTCAGAAAGGGGATTCACAGCCATTGCTGTGCACTATACCACAAACTTATTCCATTGACAGGCGTATACCAATTTAGTGGAGGGCCGCCCGGCCGCCAAGATGACATTACAGTCTTCCGGTGGAAGGTCAAAAGCTGTCAATTGTTGCCGCTCAATCTCCAGGCAAGGAGGTGAAGGCTGGACAGGTTCGGGTGGAGAACAGTCCTGTGCTGCTGCGACAGAAGATCCGCCCAAAGGGGCAGTTTGATCAAAGGATCGATGGTCATGCCCAGGAGCTCAGGGTACCAGACTCTTCATGCCCAGCATGGAGCCACAACATTGACCTGGGCCCGGTCGCGCTTGATTTTCTTTAGCACTCTGGGCAGATGTGGTACAGGCGGAAAGGCATGCAGGAGGCCGCAGTTCCACTCATGACGAAAAGCATCGACGAGCGTGTGCTGCCTTGGAAATTCCAAAACGCGAAACTGCTGACATTGTGCGTTCTCTTCGGTGGTGAACAGATCTAACCAAGGATCTCCCCACCACTGAAAGAGACCTTGCACCACCTCTGAGTAACAACGCCATTCATGATCTACCAGGCACCAATGGCTGAGTTTGTTTGCCCTGGCATCCAGAGAACCTG
Source organism: Lissotriton vulgaris (assembly GCF_964263255.1). NCBI lineage: Eukaryota > Metazoa > Chordata > Amphibia > Caudata > Salamandridae > Lissotriton > Lissotriton vulgaris. Next base: position 250,171,819 of record NC_141687.1, read on the forward strand.
CCAGGTGTTGAACCACCAGGGCTACGCCCTGGTCCACGTCCATATATTATGACATAGTGTCCACAACCCCACCCGCCCTGTTTGTTGCAGTACCAAAAGGTGGTGGTATTGTCTGTGAACATCTCCACTACTTTCCCCTTGAGGGAGGGAAGGAATGCTTTCAGTGCCAGTCGGTTCGCCGGGAGCTCGAACAGGTTAATATGGAGTCCGGACTACGCCGGAGACCAGGGTCCTCTGATCTCCACCTCTCCCATGTGGCCGCCCCACCGCAGGAATGACGCATCGATCACCACTGTTAGATCTGGTTGGGGAAGAGAGAGGGATCTGCCTCTGACCCAATCTTGGTTCACTAACCACCACTACATTTCCCTTCGAGATCTGAACATAGTCGGAAAGATTCCCCTGATGCTGCGCCCACTGGAACTTGAGGACCCACTGCAGAGCCTGCATATGTCACCTGGCATGATCCAATAGCAGGAGGCAAGAGGCCATGAGGTCAAGCAGTATCAGGGTCATTCTCACTGAAATCCGGGATAGAGGCTGAAACATCGGTATCCTAGCCTGAATATCCCGGACTCACTGCTCGGAAGGATAAGCCCGAACCTGCACTGTGTCCAGAACAGCTCCCATGAAAGGGAGCGTCTGAGAGGGAGTCAGGTGCGACTATGGCATGTTTAAAGTTAACCCCACCGAATCCAGGAGGTCCATCGTAGTCTGTAGGTGGGAGACGTCCACCAGAGGCGAGCCCAACTTTAAAAGCCAGTCGTCGAGATAGGGGGAAGACTGGAACCCCTAATCTGGCCAGATGTGCTGTGACCACCTCCATCACTTATGTGAACACTCGAGGGGCCCTGGTAGGGCCAAAGGGGAGCACAGTAAACTGAAAATGCTTGTGGCCTACGGTAAACCGCAGGTAGCGTCTGTGGGCTGGCAGGAGAGGAATATGGCAATAGGCATCCTGTAAGTCCAACGCCACCATCCAGTCTTCTGGGTCGAGGGCATACAGGACCTGATCCAACGTGAGCATTTGGAACTACTATTTCCTGAGGAAGCGATTGAGGTCCCTGAGATTTAGAATAGGATGCAGGGCTTTGTACTTCTTTGTACTCCTTGGGCACCAGAAACAGCCACAACATACTTCTGGCGCAGGGACCCTTTCGATTGCTCCCTTAGCCAAGAGAGCTAAGACTTGCTGGTGGAGAAGCGCCAAATGATCCTCCGGCATGCGATCGAAAGACGGTGGCATGGAGGGAGGGGCAGTCTTGAAAAGGAGGGAGTAGCCCCTTCGGACTATTTACAAAACCCACCTGTCCCACGTGATGGATTGCTAGTGGGGGAGGTGATGGCAAATCCTGCCGCACTGGCCATTGATGGTTCGGAAAGGTCCGATTAGGAGGGTTTGGAGGCTGCTGTGGGGAGGGGGGAAGGTGGACTGGCCCGCCCGCTGGCTCCCAGACCTGCAATGTCGCCGGGTCATACGTCCACGGCCATGCAGAGGCTGAGCAGCTTGCATGACCCAGTGGCTAGACGGGGCTGTACGTGGCTGGGCACCCCTTCCGTAGCCGAGAAAGGTGCGAAAAACAGACTGGAGGGATTGGGAAGAGGCCTAAGGATCTGGCCTCAGCCTGAGAATCCTTAAAGCTCTCCAGCGCCAAGTCTGCTTTGTCGCCAAAGAGGTGACAGCCATCGAAGGGCATGTCCAGCAAGATATCCTGGACATCCCTTGAAAAGCCAGACTTCCTCAACCAGGCGAAGTGCCTAAGGGTTACTGACGTGGCAATCGTTCTGCCTAGTGAGTCGGCGGTATCCAGTCCACATTGGATCGTGAATTTTGGTACGTCTCTCCCATCTGCTACTGCCTGGGAGAGAAAGGCCCGGGCACTGAGGCAGCACCTGTGCGACCGTATCCCAGATGGAATGGGAGTATCAGCTCAAGAGACACGTGGTATTTATGGACTGCAGTGCCTAGCTGGATTGAAGTGTACAGGGGCTTCACAAGATGATCCTGCTTCTTGGATTCCCTATCTGGGGGAGCACAAGGGAATGCGCCCTTGGAAGAAGAGGCTTGGACCACCAAGCTCTCAGGGCATGGGTGTTGGGAGAGAAAAACTGTTACGTACCCTCCCAGTCCTCATCACCACCATCTATACCAAAGGGAACACTATGGATGAACAAGGGAACAAAACTAACCTCCAGTGTCGGACCTGATGTCGAACCGGCTCCGGGTCCATCTCGGGGGTGAGGATGGGGATGACAGCGACCAGGGGCATGGTCGTACCAGGGGCGTTGTCGTCTGGATCAACACCCAGGAAGGCTGAGTGAGATTGACCGGCGTCAATCTGGATCCAGAACTGGACCCACGGGAGCCCTCCGGTGCCAGAGCAGAAGCCACCGGCATTGACGGCCCAGGACGCCCAACAGGCTCCGCGGGGCCAGAAGGCACGCCGGTGCAGTCGGGCTGCCAAAAGATATGATGGAGGGCTTCGTAAAATGTACAAAGTTGGACAGGGGATGCTCTGCCTCCCAGAAACGGGCGGAGGGGCGGAGTCATCCCTGAATCAGGCACCTCTGAGCAACGATGCTCCAGGTCGACCGACTGGGGTGGGGGTCCAGGGTGTGTGGGGGGAATGGACGAAGAGCCTCTTCTCCATCTTCTTGGACTTATCCGAAGACTTGGAGTGCGACGAGGTTTGGTGTCTCGAAACCATCCTCTTGAACGAGAACAGTAGCGGGAACAATGCGGAGCCGACCAACTGGCCTCCGATAGTTTGGCTTAGGATTCATGGCCCGGCAGTCAGAGTACGACTTCTGGTCGCGCTCCAGACGCCAAAGTCACACGAGGTGCGGATCAGTCACAGAAATCCGGCTTATGGCGGGAGCTGTAAGGCTTGAACCCGGTCCGACGTTAGGACAGCCCTTGCGCATCAGGAGTCGATAAACTCAAAAATAAGTCAACAAAACATTTTAAAAAGTTAGTAAAAAAGTGACTGGGGTAGCACTCTGCGCAAGGCTGGCGCGGAAAAAGAAAGAACAAAAGCGTGCGCACAGGGGCGTAGTCTAAGTAGACACCGCAACGTTATCCTGGTGACCATGATGCAGATGATTGACGCAGAGTTGACCAATGCCACCTAGCGATGCGCAGGGGAAATGCTAAGGAAAAATTCTCCGGATCCAGTCTGACGCCTGGGAGTAATTCTAAGGTAAGGAATCTATAACTAACTGTCTCTTTAAGATAGAAAAAAATACTGACAGCAATTCAGACTGCTGTAGTGAGAGAAAAGGGCACTAGCTTAGGGGAAACAAATAATTGTTGTGACTCCAGTACCAACCTTAGAGGTTATTCCACAAACAAGCGCTGCATCCACGATGGATGCAATGGGCTATTTCTCGCACTGCAATAGATGTAGACCATAAACTTGATTCTACATTAAAAAACACAAGTTTTTCTGCAGTACGAACAAGAATATCCTCTTCCGAATAAAATAATGCCTCTAGATCAGTATGAATACATAATTTACATTGACTAATCTGCCAAGCCGGCCGTAGGACGTAAACCGCAATACAGCGCCGCTTGTGTGATTGTAAAGGAATGTATGCGGGGTGGTCAGTCCCGTCCTAGCAATATACAGACACAGTTTCTAGGAAATTGCACGGCGCAGCTGGCAGAACTAAAAGCCCGGGTATTCTTCACAAAAAATACGGATCAGGAATTCCCCACACTAATTGTGTGTGATTCATTTTACTGGGTCCAGTCATATAACGAATATCTTCAATATGGGGGCAAGAATAGGTATAGAGATTCCAAAGGTTGCACAATAAAGCACAAGCTGCTTTGGGAACATGTGGCAGAGCTGAAAAAAGGCTTGCCACAGGCTCACGTGATTCATACGTTGACTCATTAGTGTGTTGGCGTGCACGTTGAAGAGAATTCAATGGCTGATAAAGCCACTAGGGCAACAGTAAGAACTGCTGCTGTTGCGACAATCACTCATTCTAGCACGAGAATAGACTGACAGATAATGGTTGCTGTCAATGCTATGTGTTAAAACAGCTTGTTATATGGCCCGTAGGGTCATACTCGACATTGCTAAGTTAGCATGAGCTCTGCTGCCATGATGCTGCTTTTGCGCACCTTACTTTCATGTGAAAGACTCTGTGTCTTTCACATGAGAACAGTCTGCTTTCTGTATTCTCTGCTTTTCTTGGAGTTTAGTCTGAACACTATGTGCAAGGTCGAAAAACAGGCGCCTTGTTATTCTGTTCTGGTCAGTTCCCATTACCTAGACAAAACATGCTGCACACAGCTGCACTGCTAGAGAGCTTCTGCTTTGATATTACATGTTGCATGTTGTTCACACACACTTGAAGGGAAACCTTTCCTTGGAGAAGAGCTCTGCTGTTCCTATGATATAAAGCTACCATCTAGGCTCTAAGATGTGGGATCTTCTTACAAAGCCCAGAGATCTTCCTTTATATAATAAACCTCAACTTACCAAGGGAGGGGGGTTATGCCTTATAGTCCTTTTTCCACTGTCTATATATAATGACATCCTCCTTTATAGTCTATGGTAATGTAACAATGCTAACTGTGCTAGGTTTAAGCATTTTGCTGCTTGTAGTGGTTCATATACTGCATTATAGAGCACAATAGTTAAAATAAAAATGTTGAACTATATATTGACTCTGACTACCTTTATTGTGGACAAGTATGAATGAGTTAGCGCAAGGGTATGTCTTGCTACCGCAATTCGAGAGAGTCGAGTGTTGTGTTCTGGGATGTCTAATCATTTGCAGCTTTGTGATTTTGTCGGAGAAAAAATGAGACACTGTAGCTAGTTAGTTCTGGATTTTTGGGCACTAAGGTGGTAGGAAGGTACAACCCTTATACACCGAGGTCCTGTTTTCCTGTGCATAATTCTGTGTATGTGCAGAATCCCCGCAACATGGCCCCACCAACGTTTGGTCCGGTTCTTATCTGCGAGACTCTTGAGTAGCGCTTGTGCTTGTCTACAATACCCTCACTTCTGTTTCCGGAGATAGTTGTGACAGTGTAGCCTCCTATATTGTGATATTTTATATAGGTTTTTCAAGCTTGAAATTTAAAAGGTCTTTCTCTTTCTTTTAACCCTTTGTTGCACTGCCGCGCATAGCTTGTTGTTCTATACTATTGATTATGGCGGTTGCCATAACAGCTCCTAACCACGCACAGTTCAGGGCTCATTTACAACAATGCGGGTTACCTGATGCAGGGATTGTGCTTATCTTCGTTGTGGAAGCAGATTCTGCCTTCCGCTTTGAGGTATTTTACTCTTGGGTCACTTTTCCAGCAGTCAATGGGACAGATAAATTGTTTCACGATTATACTGCCACTGTGCTTCCACGTGAATATAAACCATATAGTACTCTTGAGGTTCCGCTCACAGCTTGGCACCACCAAATATGGTTTAATGGCACCCTTCCACACCCAATAACTCAGGTCTGTTTAGGCCCTTTATCGACTGAAGGGGCCACATGGGTCGTCTTGGCTGGGTATACCCCATACCCACACTAGCTCACAACTGCCACACTTGCTGAACTCCGCATATTACATACTTCTTTGATACGTATGCATAGGGCAGTTATTCCGTTTATGTCTCGCAACTTCCAGTTGGGACCACCAGGGGCTGCTGCGCAACCACCTGCACCATGTGGTGTGACCGTCAGTCCTTTGATGATTAATTCTGTAATGGGCAACCATCCCCAGAATAAGGATGAACTTCCATGTTTTTCCAAACACCACAAATGTGGAAAAGCACAGGATTTTGACAATTAGTCTAGCAAACAATCTAGTTCACGAGTTAGCTGATTGCAACAATTGGGGTAAAGTGCTTGCAGCGGTATATTCAATGTGTTTCAGCCCCCCTCAATGACCGTTTTCCAATCCATGATCAAGGGTGTTGAGAAAGAACATGGAGCCAAAACGGCCCTGGAGTTGGGAATGAGAATGGTGGGGGTGTTCGGCATTGTTTGAGATATGATCCTTGCTAATGTTAAGGGTGATGCTGTATGCTTAAAGTGATGCAACGCTTGGAGGCTGTGGCAGACGCAGACAAACCACGCGAATTGCCAAAGATTATTGGTAAAGCTTATAAATCCATAGGGCGCAATAGTCTGGAAATCAAGCCTTTTACTCAATTACAAAATCAAACTCAAACTCAACAAAAGGCCCAGACTGAAAGATGGGCGCCCGTTCTTTCCTGAAAGGAACTGGAGAAATAAAAAAACAAGGACAGCAACAGCAGGAGCAGGGGTCGCGTGCTGGTTCACCGACACACAAGTCTTCTGAGCGTACTTATGACCTGCCGACCGCGCAACAATTAATTCTCCTGATAGATTTGAAGTCCCTGTTCAGCGTTCTCCTCGTTCTTTACAGGACACATCGGGCTCTCAAGTCGGTGGAGGAGAACTTCAGGATTGTGGCAAAAGTCAGCCTGCACCACAGGGACGAGATCTACATTGACAGTTTGACGTTAAAGCCAAACAAGAGGATCTGCCTCATTTTAGACAACCCTATCAGAAGAAGAAAGTTGCAACTTTAACAGCAAAATATGTCTCAGATAGTGAGAACATGTATTCTAGAATGGACTTGAGCAGTGACTCTTCTCGACAGCGCAGCTGAGGTTACCATAGTGCAGGAGGCACTGCGTCCCTGTCTGGAGGCAAGAGCAACTGACACATTCATTACAGTAGAGACAGCAGATACACAAGTTGCCCCTCCCCCCCGGATAGACTGTATGAGATAGTCTTCCAAATTGAAGGTGATATACATCGTACAATCACAGCGGTTTTCTGGAAAAATCTAATCTCTTCATATGACTTTTTGTTAGCAGAGGCAGATTGGCCACCACCATTTGCATTAGCTGCTCCCAAAGGGGACGACGTGATACTTCCAAGTTGTTCACGTTATGTACCTGAGGTAAATGCAAAGGCTTTTGCAGCTGAGTGGTCTTTGGCCTTTGCCCCGGTGATTTATTGTAATCAGGTGGGCTGGGATAGAGATTACCCAGTGCATGAGATCCTGTTACGGTCTATGTTAGAGCCGCAGCCGCAATATCCAATCAAACGAGAAGCTAAGACTCCCGTTTGTGATATTCTGACTCAGTTGGAGTATCAGGGTGTGATTGAATCCTGTGTATCACCGATGAATAATCCTCTTTTTCCTGTATCAAAACCTGACGGATCGTATTGCATTGTCTTAGATTATCAAAATTTGAATAGTCATTGTCGTACATTTGCAGTACAAAATAGGCACAGCTCTGTGTTCGTGAACACACTAATCCGTAAAAAGTAAAAATCTACACTGGATATATCCAATGGTTTCTATAGTCACAACTTGGCTCCTGAGAACAGTGACTGGACAGCCTTTACCACCGTCGGAAATCAGAAAAAATGTACAAGTTTGTCTATCGGGTATAAGAATAGCACTGGGGCTTTTGCTGCACTGGTTATGTTTTTTCTACATAGCATAGGCCCTGATGCGTTCTCGTACGTTGATGATATGTACTTGATGGACGATGAACTGATGCCACATCTTGTCCGGGTCGAAAACACATTATTTTGTTTACCGTCTATGGATACAAATTCAATTTTGCAAAATCACACATCGCACATTTTGCAGTGCTCTTCTTGGGCTACGAGCTCAACAATGAAGATAAGGGGTTAGCCCCCTACTTTCTGGAGAAACGTACACAATTGCAGCCTCCTACACTGAAAAAGCTTCAGTCTCTGCTAGGATTTTTTAATTTCGGGAGAACATACATTCCCGATTATGCCCAGCATATTAGACCGCTAAATGCATTGATACAACCAAAATGGCTTCCAGAACATACCTCAATTCTACAATCTTTGCAAACAGACTTGCTTGCTACTAACTACTTGTTGATGCGTGACAATGCCACAAACCTGGTGATACGTATAATACGGGAGACGGTGGGTTTCACTTGCTTGACGTTCAATGAGGGAGACACAGTACCTACTGCCTACAAATCACATTTATACACATCAGCTGCAATGCGATTTTAAAATACTGAAAAAGTTTTGACAGCGGGGCAGATGGCGCATCCTGAAGGAACGCTCTCTGGCGCAAGGTAAACGCATTCTTATGGTCATGCCTCTCCCTGCTTTAGAAGCAGTGACTGAGGCGAGTGTACCCTGGCTTTACATCCCTGTTGGATACATCTTTGACATCGGCTAATGTTACGTTTATTTTTGATCCTTTCTTCAGACACAGGAGTTCTTACAGTATGAACATGTTCATCTTCCTCCCCTGTCCTTGCTACCTTTGGATGAATACAAATGCATCATCTATACCGATGGATCGGCTCAATCGGCCCTCGGTTCTAAACGCGCTTATTCAGCGGCTTGCACTATTGTGGCTGTTACGATTGTCAATGTAGAGTTTAAGTATTTCATAGTGCATACGCAGGCACTTGGGGACAGTACAGCACAATTGGCAGAGCTGCGTGCTCTTGTTCTCGCTCTTGAGTTTGCTGATCCTAATGGGAATATTTTTATTGCATGCGATTCTTACTACTGTGTCCAGTCTTTTAATGTCAACTTATTATTTTGGTCACCAAATGACTATAGAGACTCTAAAGGCAGCGCAATAAAGCATAAAATGCTTTAGGTTCGAGTGGCGGAACTTAAAAAACATCTCCCACTCACAGTTCTCCATACTCTTGGCCATCAGCGTGTGGGAGCACATGCTGTTGGTAGTTCTTTGGCTGATGAAGCGGCTAAGTCTGCAGTAGCCACGTGTTCCGTTGCAGCAGTTACAAGGTCCATGACTACGATTGATAATGAAATTTTGGCAGCTATTGCTGCTACGAAGGAAGGAATTATTCCTCTGTGGGCTTCCCTTCAAGTATTCTTATCATTTATTTCCCGAACAAGTTCCTTATGCTACAATTCCGAATGTTGGGGATCAGCTGAGTCCTAACATGGACCACAGACCGGCTTTGATTGTTATCACACATGAAGGCGTGGCTTCTGCACATGCTGGAGCGTCTGCGACTGTTTCTATTTTACAGCAACGTTACTGGTGGCGTTGCTTATATAAACAGACCCATAATTATATACTTGCATGTGACATTTGTCAACAAATTAAGCCATCTACGGTCTCACATCCACCACAAACACAGCTGTGTATATCCAATCAGCCATTCGACTGTGTGTATCTTGATCACTGTGGTTTGTTCTCTTCTGATACTGCATATAAATATATTTTGGTTGAAGTTGATTCGTGCACTAGATTCCTTTGGGTTTGGCCACAACGCAGTGCTGACGCTTGAAATGTCACTAGAGATTTGCGTGTCTTTGTCAGGATGTTTGCCTATGGCACCTTCCATTCGAACCAAGGTCCAGTGTTCGCCTCTAAGGCATACAAGGGCGCAATGATGTCGATGGGGGTGTAGGTACAGTTTTTGTCTCCATATAGTCCTCAGGGCAATTCCATAGTGGAGCGAATGAACCGTGACTGAAAGCAATCGTTGACAGCTAGAGTCTTAGGTACTGGCAGGCCCACTTGTATGGGGTTTAACGTTCACTTAATAATCTCCCTAGAAGATCTCTGGGTAGGCGGACCCCATACAAAATGCTCTTTGGCATTAAAGAACGAGTTACTTAACTTCGGTAACGATGTACCTGGTAGAGACACAATCTGGTAGAGACAGTCTAGCCACAGATTCCGTAACTTGGAATATCCCCAGGCGTTAGACTGGATCTGGAAACTTTTTCCCCAGCAGTACCTCTGCATGCGAGGGGCAGCGTCGCCCAGCTCCGTCCCGACGTCATCCATGGAAGATCCTGGACGTTGGCAGGGAAACAGCCTTCGCGCAGCCAGGCATGGTGGTGCAGAGCAACTGACTGGGCAATAGCTTGACCCACCGAATCAGTGGTGTCCATGGCTGACCGAATGGAAAATTGTGCCATTTCTCGGCCATCATGAATCAACCATTCCAGGTCAGTCTGAGGACCCTCCTGTAGGGAGGGAAGGAGGCGCTCAACCGAGTCCCAAAGGCCAGAAGTAGCCTGTGTAAACACGCAAGACGTGTTCAGGGATCTAAGGCCAACACTGGTGGACTTAAACATATGTCTGCCACACCACTCCAGCCATCGAGACTCCCAAGTGGGAGGGAGTAACAGAGGAGGGGCAGAAGGCAGCGAGACTGAAGCCGACTGAATGACCTGCCCTTGAGCGGAGAGACAAACAGACCGGGTCTTCTGGTGCAGTACGATGTCTATGTGCAATAGTATGATCCACCGGGTTCCCCGAAGAGGGCCTCGCCCAAGTCCCCAGAAGAGCGTTGTAAGACTCGCCCAAAGTCAAAAAGGGCTCCACTTCCACAACACCCTTGTGGAGTAAATACAGCAAGGGATCAGAAGGGCACAGAGACGGAGGGTGGCTGCACTTGTAAAATGTCCCTAGCCCTGCAAACTACCCTCGCAAAAGCCGCACTAGCCACCGTGGCCATTCGCAGTTGTGACAACAGGTCCTCCATAGGGGACGGCATGAGGCCAATCCTGCCACCAAAACGTGGCGGCTCTACAGCCTGAGGACATCCAGGGCCCTGCCAGTGCATGAGGTCCCGCCCAGAAGGACAGCAAAACAACCCTGGGGGTGGCGAACCCACAGGGGCCTTCTCAGATTTGGCCTCCACATCCTCCACTAACCAATGAATGGCAGAGGATGGCACCAGTGTTTATTGGCCTTGAGACACCTTTGTCTCAATGTCGATGAACCCCGAATTAGCCTCGAGTGTTCAGCATCGGACTGGCGTCAACATGACCTCCACCGAGGTGTAAACCTGCAGAGAGGAACGGAGTCGACTCGGATTCGAGGCTGTGCCTCAGCTTCAGGCGGCTCCGGCGCAGGGAGCCTCACAGGGCTGTGTGGAGACGACATGGAAGGCTTGGACTTTCAAGTAGGACGCCCCTCCGGGCTGTCTCTCGATGTCTCAACGACTCCGGAACCGGAATCAGGGTGCTCGACCGGTGCCGAGGACGAACCCGCCGGTGAAATCCCGATCTGAGCCCCTACCTCCTCTATGGGGCCCAAAGACTCGCCAGGGAGAGGGGTGACCCAAAGATGGCTAGTAAGGCCCGAGAATAGGCCTCCATCAGGGCCAGAGTCACCCCAGCTCCAGGAAATTGTGGGTAAGTGGGGGTTGACTCCTGAGGGCCTGTGTCTGGTGAAGACCGGGAGCAATTGACCCGGCGTCGTGTGAGGTCGACGACCTCCGTGACTTCTTTTTCTTGTGCTTACCTTCTGCAGGAGAGCGTCATCCGCTGGAACGACTCCATGACCTGTCCCGAACCGACCCCTTCCCCCTGCATGAGGAGATCGGCGGCATTCACGACTTCGAATGGGACATCCGGGCAGGCAGCAACTTCATGCGATGTTCCCGCAGGGACTTCAGTTTCAGTTGCCGGCAGGCGTTGCACTCCCTGGAGTCCTGATGCTCTGCCAAGCACCACATACAGATTGTGCGTGGATCTGTCGCTGACATCTGCCGCATACAGGATTCACGCGCCTTGAAGCCCGAAGGCATCACACAGTGCTCCCGGACGCCAAAGGCATCAAAAGCCTGAAAAACAAAAACCAGGCCACAGGTAACCACTTCTCTGGATCTGCGTCGGGACTCGGAAAAGAAAAATCTAACGTCAGCACGCCGGTGGGTATTATATGACTCCATTGACGTCACTTCCGTGGACGACGTCAGGACCAAGCAGGGCGACGCCGCCCCCTGGTGTACTTGGGTACTGCTGGGGAAAAAGTTTTCCGGATCTAGTCTGATGCCTGGGGATATTCTAAGTTAAGGAATTTGCGTCTAGATGTCTCTATCAGATATGTTTGTGCCAGACCTTGATGGTCTAGACGTTGTGACGGCTGCCGCAACCTTTGACGTAGATAATCATTCTACTATGTTACAGGATCTACAAAATACCTGTGACAGCTATGCAACTGAACATTTGCCCTCTTCCAATGATGCAGCACTGCTGATTCCGGTTTCCGGCTGGCTTCCAAAGATTTGGGATCTGGTATGAGAAAAGCTGGATAACAAAAAGGAATTTGGTCCCTTTTTATCGTGCGCCGGTTCCAGTGCTTGGACTGAAGGGTACTTGTACAGTCATTTTACCACCTTTTATCTGGTCACAAAGAAAAACATATACATCTCAGTGGACAATGACAAGTTACACCGTTTGGCTGATTCTGAATAGTGTCACGCCAGCTGTTTCATGGAACGCAATTTTATTGAATCGGCTGACTGCATCCTCTTACACTAATGCAGTGTGGATGAGGGAGTGATGGACACTACTATTGACCTTTCACCTGTCATACCTCCATCTTCCAATACAGACATCAAGTACACTTATCCTACAGATTAGTCGAGTAGTGAGGTGCCGATCAGTCCACTACAACATCACGTTGACCCAGCACTGCCACCTCTAATTAACAGAACTGCAAGCGGTTACTTTGGAGGTCATGCCAGCTTCTCTTCTGACTCATCCTCTTCGTCTTACGATTTGGCACTTCCACCAACCAAATTGTGTATTTTTATTTCGTAGTTCAAGAAGACTTACCTTGTCCCACCCTGGACCTACATTTGGTTGGTGCTTATCCTGATTTTCCTCTTCAAGGGGATTGGATTTGTGACTGTGTTTTTCTTATTGATCAATGGTCATTATTTGCCAGTACGCTCTGCTGTGAAATTGGTCACCTCATACATCGTCCCATATCATAAAACGTGACCAAGCTCTTGTTAACATTTCGACTTTCCCAGTTGCAGATGGCATAATGAGGCATAAAGTAGATTTTGAAGTCCACAGTCTGACGGAAGTGCTTAAGATACCAGATGTATTTTGTGTCTCCTTAGGAGATGTGGTAACACAGGACATACATTCTGATGATCGGGATGTGCAATTGTTTTTTGATTTGAAATATGCTGCTTTTGATGCTGAAGATTTGTATTTAAATTCTGCCAAATATGCCGATTTATTCTGTTATCAACATTATGGGAATCATTACTTGCACAAAACAAGCACATTACGACCTGTTTTTAATTACACCCAATAGGAACATTGTCCGACTCCCATCCTAGTTCTAAAACACTCCGAGATAAATGTGCTTATTTTACTGGTTACAACAGTTTTCATCCAGAGTCATATTTTTTTAATTGCATTCTACATCGCAGCCTAAATTTATTCTTACCCATACTAAATTGATCTATTCCACTTCCTTTAGAACTGAATTGGCAAAACAAGGTTATAATCACTGGAAAGATACCATTGATTTAAATTGAATTTGGGTCACTAAAGCATGGCAGGTTCAGAGCACTGAAGCTCTGCATCGTGCCTGCCTAATTACGACTCAAATTTCATTTTTAAATGACAATACACCAGACCACTTGTTTTGGCTTGACTGCTAAAAATGCGGAATATGATAATTGGAGCACACAGGCTAATTATACCATCGATGTAGTACAAGCTTTATTTTGCAATGACACTTTTAATATTTCTAAAATTGACCAATCAAGTTGGTTGGTCTGGCCAAATTCAAACAAATGCCAACTACGTTTTTATAATGTAAATCCTGTTTTCACGCAGACCAGACCGGATCCTCGTTTTCCAAATTCAAACAGTCACCCCATACTCTGTGGTTGTAACATTCCACTTTCCACATTCCACTTTGTCGTCAGTAAATCAACATTTATAGCTCTTGTCGAGCAACATTAATTTGGCTGATTTTATCTTGGGTCCCTAGAAACAAGAGAATTCTATATGCATCTTATAATAAAATCTGGAAACTTTCGCAGGCGGAAGCTGCTTTACGTCTGCGTCAAATCGATCAGGCAAATTTTGAAAAAGTTCTTGCTGTGGTCAGCAATAGCATCAGTACACTGTCCTCATGCATTTACACCTTGGATAATATTGTCATCTGTTATTGATATTGTTCAGAATTATGTATTTATGTTGTGTGATGGTCAGAATCAATTAGGATCAGTAATGAAGTTTGCGTGGACGTTACAAACTCTCAAAATGGGAAGTCCCCTCGGATTACTTAAATGCTACTGCTTTGTTTTCACCTTTTAATTTAACTGATAAACAGCAATTTATGTCCATGAAAGATGCTACATACACGCTATTACACATTGAACAGTTAGAGCCCTTGCCATTCTCTGTGGCGGAAACTGACTTGGTTGTTTGGTTAATTCATGGGGTAATATCTCTTCCATTTTCTTTGTTTCAATTTAAATCACGTATGCAACATTTTCTGATAAGATGCTGTGAGAAGTTGGCCTGGTATATGATGTTCACTATTCTAGTGAGCACCTTGCACCAGTCCAAACGACCCTTATGGGGATTGGCTATAAGTCAACCTTATAGACCAGCTATCCTAGGGGTAGCATGGACAAAAGCAGTCTTAGGCTAAACTCACAAGGGCATGTGAAGCCAGCTGTTTTACCATATGCAATCTTTTTAAATTTCAAATGAAAGGACACCACACAAGTTATATATTACAAAATATATGTATTTATTTCTAGAATAATCCCCTATACTCTTTATGAGCACAGAAGCACAAGCGTTAAACAAAGAACGCAGTATAACATACAATAAGCTTCACAATTATGGATAGGCCGGGTGGCCACTCAAACCATATATTAAGAAAGTGGTATAAGTACCACGTCACGAACAATGAACAGGCCTAGGGCCTTGGGAATCGCTGGGCCTACACTGGACTAATGAAGGTTAGGTCAAGGAAGGCCCACAGGATACGGGTGCAGTGTCTATAGGCAACCGCGTTTACCATACAAGTCAATGGTGCGTAAAAATCTGAAAGTGTTTCGGAGACTTCCGACTGGACTAGAACTTAGCCACTTAAAACTAGGACACTAGAGGTGTAAACCACTATAGGAGCACTGGAGTTATATCGTTACCTCACCCACAGGAAGCGGGTGCATAGGCGCCAAAGTGTGTCAGGTTTCGTCGTGAAGTTCTATGGAGCCTGGAGGAAAAGATGCTGCAGCGGCCAGGAGAGAAGTGTCCGGTTGGATCCAAGGGTGGATCGAAGATGAAGAGCACCTGAAAGCAGAGGGGACAGAGTCTAGGTCACTAGCCAGTGACCAGGATGGAACCAGGACGGAACCAGGCAATGTCGGGTTGCGATCAGGTGCTGTCGAGTAGTTTGTCTCCGCTGCCACGTGGACCAGGAAGGATCGAGGATGACCAGCTGGTGAACACGAGCTGTCCCATGAAGGCTCTTGCTGTCGGTGGTGTTGGTACTCGATTCGGAGTCACCAAGTCTTGGCAAAGGCAACCCACGCAGGACTCGAAGATGTCTTCTTGATCAGACCGGGAAGGTCAGATCAATGGCTCCTTTTCAGGGGAGCTGGGGCCAGTCTGGAGCAACCAGGCCAGTAGTTTAGTTTTGATGGTTTGTCGTCACAGAGGCCACTAGCCAACGGGCAAGTGACCGGACAATGCGTCAAGCAGGAAAAGTGCAAAATAAATGTATTGGCATTTATATAGCGCACTACTTACCCGTAGGGTCCCAAGGCGCTTCGACCGCTGCGAGACCCTTCCTGGCTTCCCTGAGAGATGGTCCCTTAATGGGTATCTCCAGGGTGAGACCAGGCATCCCCGGCGGTCTGCTGGGGCCGTTAGTGAAGATGAGGCAAGCTAATGCCCAGAGTTGCCGAGTGCGATCGCTGATCAGAGTGGGCACCGAGGCGAGAGAATTATCGAGTCCGCTGACCCTGGTCCAGAAACCTGCCGCGCCGGGAATCGAACCCTGGTCCCAGGCCGTCCTCTGCTCTCGGGTCTGCCGCCTCTAACCAGTGAGCCACACTAGCACTCGAAAAAAATCTTTGGAGCACAGGCTGCTTGGGGCTGGAGCTTCTCAAACCCCAAAGCACAGCATCAAGGGAGCTGCACAGGAAGCACTTTGTTGACTTTTCAAGATGGCCGGTCCCACGTCTCACGTCGCCTCCACAGGTCTAAGCTTTGCTAGGACTGTGGATCGGGCTGTTGGAAGTCTGGGAGTTCAGGTCTTGTTGGTCTCTGTCGTTCGAGCTCCGGCGAGAGCAACGGCAACGGAAGTCTCGATGCGCTGATGGTGCCTGCTTGCACAGGGTGGCCACTCCTTGACCACAAGGGAGATTCTTCAGTCTTCTACGTTGAGTAGGATGTCGAAGGGTCCTGAGTTTCGTTTCAAAGTTTCAGTCAGGATGATCTAAGTTGCATTGGCACAGCTCCTACCTTTATTCCAAATCAAGGGCCTGGATCACCTGCTAGGTCACTCCTATGGGTGGGACCCATGAAGGGGGTGGTTACACCCCTTTCCCTTTGTCCAGTTTCGCGCCAGAGCTGGGGCTGGAGTGCTCCAGCTCCGGTTTGAACTGGACTATGCATGGGACGCCTTGTGCGCCCCAGGCAGTGTCTAGTTTCATTCAGCCCTCCCTGCCCAATCCACTATCTCCTGTCTGGGGTGGTGTAACACCTCCCTGTGACAGGATATCATTTGTCCAGGCCTCCTCTGCCGGAGTTTCGGTCAGCAGCAGGAGGCAAGACTTGTGTCTGTGGCAGCAGCATCCATTTTGTGATGCTGTTGCACTGGTTAGATTTAACTGCGTTTAAGCAAAGTAACATGCCTTCTCCCTCTAGAAGGGTGGAATGCTAACCCCGTCGCCAGAACTGGTGAGGGGGTAGTATTCCAAAGTGTATGACACCTTACACGACATGTTTTGATAAAGCCAAATCAAAGTTAGCAAGTAACCGCGAGGATTATAATGCACTTAAGAGTATATGGTATGGCAATATCCCATAACAGCTAAGGGAGTTGGTCCCGAAAGCTGCAGACAGGCTCAGCTCATGCTAGAGCACCATCTCACATAAAACCAAGCACTCTGCCTCCAGGATTGTTAAGGCCTGCCATAGGAGTGACCTATAGGTGTGTATGTGTCCAGATATAGGTTTAGATAAAGGTATACTATATCTAAGCAACGGTTGATTACACCACCTTGCCCCAGCTGAGTGATCAGCCAGTTGTGTCAGATTGGATAGCCAGCCAGGGGTGGCAAAAGATATGCTGCAGCCCCTGGTAGGCCTTGGATACACCTATGCCCTGGGTACCTATAGTACACTGTACAGGGGCTGATAAGGTGACCCAATGTCCAATTGGTAATGTACCTAAAGTACATGGTTGTGAATTTAGAGAGAGAACAGCCGGCTGTGGGTCTCATTAGAAGGCCCACAGCCACATTAAGTTGAAAACCAGTGAAGCAAAAAGCAAAAAAATGGGGTGACCATAGGAAAGCAGACCCTACTCTCCTACAGATGCTTTGAGCCCCTAGGAAGTTAATTTCTCCATGAATTCTGGTCACTTCCTTTCACTTACAGATGTCAACGGGACGATAAGGAAGTTTTTCTAACAGGGAAGGACTGTGATTCTACAGTAG
This sequence comes from Lissotriton vulgaris, assembly GCF_964263255.1. Lineage (NCBI taxonomy): Eukaryota > Metazoa > Chordata > Amphibia > Caudata > Salamandridae > Lissotriton > Lissotriton vulgaris. The sequence goes on from NC_141687.1 coordinate 250,189,314, forward strand.
GTCATTCTCTAGTTTGTAAACATGTTAAGTTGCACAGCGCTAGTAATGTATTGGTGCCTAACCTTGCTTCTCTTTTTAAAGGGACAACCGCACCATCAATAATTCCCGCTTTCGCTTACAAACAGCAGTTATCTCATTCTGAATAACCACGACTGCTGTGGTTTACGGGCAGGAATCCCATATTAAGTAACAGTTTCACAATGCGTTACTTGTTGTGGCAATGTGTTCTTTCCACCCCCTCATGGGTAAGTAGATAGTCCGATATGGCCTTCCATTCCAACTTTGAAAACAGATTTCAACAAATTGAGCAGAATAAAAGCGCTTTTGTTCCAACAGGAAGTGGCCCTCACTTCAGCTCGAGAGACCTTTGAGTTGCAGGTGGCTATTACATCTAGCAAGATTCAGTCACTTCTGAACACTAACCTCCCACTTCACTTTGGGGAACTTATGTACACAATATTTAATGCTTCTGACACTTAAGGGCTTGCTCATTTTTTTAAGAATGTGGAATCCAACCTTGTGACTTCTTTTCAGACGATATTTGGAGTAATACCAGCTATTATTCATTCTATCTTTTCTAGCTTATTTCCTTTGCTACTGGTACTTGTAGGTGGAATACTGATCCTTCTGCTTCTACTACGCAATGACTGCTCATCATGTGGTAATGCACAGACCAGGCCAAGTGTAACTGTATCATTAGCAATGCTTATCCTGAGTTATAGATTGACTTTTCGCTTTGCCTACTTCACTTGCATGCAACCTGTGTTCTACTGTCAGCTGTGCCCCTTCTATTGGGCTTTAGATGTATGCCTCTCCGATACGACACGTACAGGCCCGGATGTTCACCAGTTAATGGGTCCCTTACAGACCCATGAGCGGGCTTGTTATGGGAATGGCAACATGGCACGTGCTGCTGTACTTGGATTCTTGACTGAATGGGATATCTGCATGGCTGAGCAGAACATCCTACAATGAAGTTTTATTGAATATCACACAAGTTGTCCGGATATGCTCTTGAAAGCTACACAATACGAAGAGCATGTCTGTTCCTTCGACATACTTAATTGGATGGCATCCCTTTTTTCTACTAACGATAGAGATGGCCTTTTGGAACAAATTGCATTATAAGGTACACATACTTTCATGGATTTACCACCTCCTTCTTCATTCAGTTTTTCATGAAACGACAATTTCCCTCCCCCCCTTCAGCCCCCCCCCCCGAATTTCTTTTTTCTATATATACATTTTTTTCCACCATGATCTGTTTTTTATTTTAAGCACTTCTGGACTCTGCTTAACCTTGAATTTTGTTTTAGTCATTTGTCTAGGCACTACGACGTTACCAGGGGGAGGGTGTAATGTGGCCCTTAGGGTCATTCTCGACATTGTAAGTTAGCATGAACTATGCTGCCATGATGCTGCTTTTGCACACGTTACTACATGACTTTATTTTCCAAGACTCTGTCTTTCACATGAGAACATTCTGCTTTCTGCATTCTCTGCTGTTCTTGGTGAACACTATGTGCAAGGTCGAAAAGGTTGTTATTCTGTTCTGGTCAGTCCCCATTACCTAGACAAAACATGCTACACACAGCTTCACTGCTAGAGAGCTTCTACTTTGATATTACAGAGTTGCATGTTATTCACACACACCTGGAGGGAAACCTTTCCTTGGAGAAGAGCTATGCTTTTCCTATGATCTTGGCTCTAAGGTATGGGGTCTGCTGACAAAGCCCAGAGATCTTCCTTTATATAATAAACTTCAACTTACCAAGGGGAGGGTGGTTAGGCCATATAGTCCTGTCTGTATATAATGACATCTCCCTTTATATTCTATGGTATTGTAACAATGCTAACTGTGTTACGTTTATGCATTTTGCAGCTGGTAGTGGCTCGTATAATGCATTATAGAGCACAATAGTTAAAATACATATTTTGAACTATGCAGTGAGTTGGGCTATCCTTATTGTGGACAAGTACGAGTGAGTGAGCTAAAGGGTATGTCTTGCTAAAGCGATTCCTGAGAGTTGGGAGTGTTGTGTTCTGGGTTGTCTAATCATTTGTACATTCGTGATTTTGTCGGAGAACGAATGAGACACTATAGCTAGTTGGTTCTGGGATTTTGGGCACTAAGGTGGTAGGAAGGTACAACCCCTATACACCGAGGTCCTGTTTTCCTGCGCATAGTTTTATGCATGTGCAGAATCCCCACAATAAGCTAACCCTTGTGAAAAGGATTTCCACTCAAGTACTCCTACAAGTCACTTTTTGGAACACCGTTCCTCTCTCCCTTATGGGGCGCTTTAGCGATCGCCAAGATGGTGATGCTCCCCAGGATTTTATATGTTTTGCAGAATACCCTGTGTCGGCTTCCTCCCCGCGTGTTTCGCACACTCGACTCGCTCCTCACGTCTCTACTTTGGGCAGGCGGGCATAGCAGAGTAGCTCTGCGCACGGTGACCCGATGTTGGGAGGAGGGAGGCCTTGAGGCCCCGAGATTTGACTTATATTATTATGCGGCGCAGCTCTTCCCCGCCACAAGGTGGTTCGCAGATGAGGAGAATTGGGAACTGTCATTACTAGCGGGCACGACAAACGAGAAGGCTCTGAAGGAGGCCCTGATGCAGGGAAGGGGTACAGATGAGGCTTTACCCTATGTGGTACGACACACAGCAGGAATTTGGCAGCGATTTGTTGAGAAAGTATTACGACGGGCCCTCTTCCATAGGGAACTGCCGGTGTGGATCTTAGCCCAGGTGCTCCGGATGGAGGAGAATATGTCCTACCGAGAGTGGCGTTGTGGTGGATGCGAGACGCTGGCAGACCTCTATCCGGATGACTCCTTTGTGTCCTTTGAACGGGCTACAGAGTTCTTTGGGTTAGGTAAGGGACAGTATCTCCACTACAGAGGGCTCCAAGACATAGCTAGAACGACGTGGCCTCAGTTCCCGGAGGCACCTCCACTGACCCACACCCTCGACATCATTTTGTCATGTGGTAGAGGTAGAAGGCTGATTTCCCTGCTGTACTCGGCCATGCGTAGAGATTTGACCCCTCCGACCGCGCCATCCTGGGCGGCCTATGAGGCAGACTTGGGGGTGGAGTTGGAGCCGGGACAGCGTAAACGAATTGGGCTTCTGACCCATAAAGTCTTGTGTAATGCCCGATTCAAACTAATACATTTTAACTTTGTTCACCGTACCTATATGACCCCGGTCTCCCTGAATTGCATTTCTGCGGATAGGAGACACAATTGCCCTAGGTGTGGTGCGCAGAAAGCGGGATTTTTCCATCAAGTGTGGGAGTGCCCTCAGGTCAGTGCCTTTTGGAGGGGGGTGGTGGATCATATTGGTCGTGCTACAAAACTCAGGATGGCGCTGGATCCACTCCATTGTCTTTTGGCCCTGGTACCCAAACCTAAAAGAAGAATTTGTCCTATAGGTTTTTACAATTATTACTAGTCTTGGCAAGGTGGCGCGTAGCTATAACCTGGATGGGTCAGAGGGCTCCCGAGATGTTCCTCTGGCTGCGAGATGCTAGAGAATGGTCCCTAGCTGAAGAGACGCACATGCAGCGCACTCGCCGAGATGGGAAACTACAGGATGACCTGCTTTGCTGAAGGTTGATGTGTATGGAGGGGCTAACTGAGGATGATTCAGATGCCACTAGCGCTGAATTGTTCACCCCTGACGAGTCCGAGTCCGGGAGCGACGAGGAGGGGGTCGGGTTGGGGAACCCGGGTCAGGGGACCCGGGTCAGGTGTAGTGCCCCACTAGCTGCACACAAAGGTTCCTTGTTATATATAACTGTGATTAACTGTGATCCCTAAAGGTCTTCTCCCAGATATAATGACTGCACCTTCTTGGGCCTTACATGGATAGCCTGATTCTGTAAGTAATTTACTAATGATGCCACGCACAGGGTGTTTGTTTTTTGTTCTATGTTAAAACAGTGTTTTAGTATAAACAATAGAAAAAGTGTCTCTACAGAGGGATAGAAGTGGGATTACATGAGGGACATAGGGAGGGGAGTATATTGTAAAAACTAGCGAATTCAATGATATATACGTATCTTCAATGCAAGGCTAAGTTTCCCTGACACATGCTCCAATTCTACGCCGCCCAGCCTCCGGGATGTGCGCCTATATGGCTGTGTACTGCCCCGCAAATTGCATGTAGATGATCTTGCCTTTGATTGGCCTGCAAAGCCATAATTACCTGTGCCTTCTATGATTTCGCAATAAAAATATTTTTTTTTAAAAAGGTACTCCTACAAGTTTGATGCACAAAATATATGATACAATTCCAGGAGTGGGGGATAGAGTGATACCAAACATGGATCCCAGATTAGGTTTCATACTAGATGCACACGAGGGTCTGGGTTCAGCACAATGCAGGTATTACTAGAACAGTTTCCTTATTGAAACCACATTATTGGTGGTCAGGATTTACCAAGCAGACCAAGAGCTTCGTCCTTAAGTGCGCGTTGTCCTCCAGCGCTCCGCTCTGTTCCCCCCCCTCCGCCTCCATTTTGTTTGTTGTGGTCATCGTCCTCGTGTGCCCGCCCCGCCTCCCAGCTGAGACGCCCTCGCCCCTCCCCCTCCACTATCCATATATGACAGATGCTCTTTCGTGCAGCGTTCACGCGCAGCGATCGCGCCCCAGTCGCGCCGAAGGTGCGCCAAAGGTAAGCCCGTCTACGCCCGTCCGCGCCTGGACCGCGCCCAGCGCCAGACCCCCTGCTCCTCGCGCTGCCCAGCCCTCCCGCATCACCTACGATGCCGCAACCCTCCTAGCCCTTAACCCCAGTCGCGCTCCCAACTGCGTCCAAGCCGCCCCTGGACTAACCCATGGACCTTTCTCCTGCCTCTCCTGCAAATTCAGCGGCACCGACAACATCTCCGCCACGACCACACCACAGATTCCCGACCCCAACCACCTACAATGCATCCTTCTCAACACCCGATCAGTCCACAGGCACGCCATTGACCTATGGAATCTACTAGACACCATTTCTCCGGACATCGCCTTCCTAACTGAAACATGGATGAACGCTTCCTCAGCCCCAGACATCACCATTGCCATCCCGGAAGGCTATAAGATCACTCGCAAGGACCGTACCGGCCACACAGGAGGAGGAATTGCCATCGTCCATAAGAATTCCATCCGCATCTCAACCAGCTCTGACGCCAACCTCGCCAACTCCGAACACCTTCACTTCCAGATCCACATCGATCCCAAGACCACACTCAGAGGCACCCTCCTCTACAGACCACCAGGACCCCGCGCAAAATTTAGTGAAGACATCACGGACTTCATCACTCCTCACGCGCTCCCCTCCAAAGACTACATCCTTCTGGGAGACCTCAACTTTCACCTCGAAAAGATCAACGACCACAACACCGCCACCCTCGTGGACAACCTCGCCAACCTCGGACTTAAACAACTAGTCACTTCCCCCACCCACATCGCAGGTCACACACTCAACCCCATCTTCACATCCAGCAACCATGTCTCCTTCAGCCACACTACGGACCTCCTCTGGACCGACCACAGCTGCGTTCACTTCACCTACAACAAGCCGAAACCCATCAACCACTCCCAACCTACCCTGCAAAGAAACTGGAACAAAATCACCACGGACCAAATATCCGCATCGCTCCTTCGAAACTCCCCAGCCCTCCCTTCTAACGCCAACAAAGCCGCCGCCAACCTCACCCTATGGTTATCCAACACCGCCGACACCTTAGCACCACTGAAAAAACGTCAAAGCAAACCTGGCAGCAAGAAAGCCTCATGGTTCAACGATGATCTCAAGAAGTCCAAGAAACTCTGCCGCTCCCTTGAAAAGGCCTGGAAAAAAGACCCAACCACCAGCACCAAGGACGCCTTCAAAAGCGCCACCCGCACTCACCACCAACTGATCCGAAAAGCCAAGAAAACAGCATTCAAGGATCGACTTGACAACAACGCCCACAACAGCAAGGAACTTTTCAACATCGTCAAGGAATTCTCCAATCCCTCGGCCAACTCCAACAACATCACCCCCTCTCAAACCCTCTGTGACTCCCTAGCCTCTTTTTTCCACAACAAGATTGCAGACATCCACAACAGCTTTGACAACCAACCCGGAAACCAACCCACCCTACCATCTGCTGACCATCTTCCCCCCGTGAACACCCTTAACGCCTGGAACCCAATCTCCACTGAGGACACCATCCGCCTGATGAATTCCATCCACTCAGGATCCCCCACAGACCCATGCCCTCACCACATCTTCAACAAAGCAGACTCCGTCATAGCACCGCACCTCCGAGACGTCATCAACTGCTCCTTCAACTCCGCTACCTTCCCAGAAGACTGGAAACACGCTGAACTCACCGCCCTTCTGAAAAAACCAACAGCGGACCCCACCGAACTCAAAAATTACCGCCCCATCTCGCTTCTTCCATTCCTGGCCAAAGTCATCGAGAAAGCCATCAACAACCAGCTCGCCGCCTTCCTCGAAGCCAACAAATCCCTCGACCCCTCACAATCTGGATTCCGAGCAAAACACAGCACTGAGACCGCCCTCATCGCAGCAACAGACGACATTCGAACTCTACTGGACAATGGAGACACAGTCGCCCTCATCCTCCTCGACCTCTCTGCAGCATTCGATACAGTCTGCCACAGCACCCTTCTACAGCGCCTCAGAAACATCGGAATACAAGGAAAAGCACTTGAATGGATCACCTCCTTCCTCTCCGGAAGAACACAGAGAGTCCGCCTCCTACCATTCAAGTCCGAGGCCACTACAGTCATCTGTGGCGTACCACAAGGATCCTCACTCAGTCCCACCCTCTTCAACGTTTACATGAGCCCCCTCGCGGCCATCGCACGCCAACACAACCTCAACATCATCTCCTACGCGGATGACACCCAACTGATCCTATCACTCACCAAAGACCCCAACACCGCCAAAACTAACCTACACGAAGGAATGAAAGAAGTTGCCGAATGGATGAAACAAAGCCGTCTGAAACTGAACTCAGACAAAACAGAAGTCCTCACCTTAGGTACATCCCCCTCTGCTTGGGACGACTCCTGGTGGCCGGAAGCCCTCGGAAAAGCACCCATCCCGACAGACTACGCACGGAACCTTGGCGTCATCCTGGATTCTTCACTCTCAATGAACAGACAAGTCAACGCCGTATCCTCTTCCTGCTTCAACATTCTTCGCATGCTCAGAAAAACATTTCGCTGGATCCCCTCCGAAACAAGGAAAACAGTCACCCACGCTCTGGTCACGAGCCGACTGGACTACGGAAACACCCTCTACGCAGGTACCACCGCTAAACTCCAGAAGAAACTCCAACTAATCCAAAACGCCTCAGCCAGGCTCATACTAGACATCCCACGCAACGAACACATCTCTGGTCACCTCAAAGACCTCCACTGGCTACCTGTCAATAAGAGGATCACCTTCCGACTGCTTACCCACGCACACAAATTACTCTACGACATCGGACCAGATTGCCTCAACTCTCGACTGTCCTTCTACACCCCCTCCCGCCAACTACGTTCTTCCAGCCAAGCCCTCGCCACTGTACCTCGCATCAACAAGACCACCATGGGAGGCAGATCCTTTTCATACCTGGCTGCCAAAACATGGAACTCACTCCCCGCTTACCTTCGCCTCACCCAGAACCACCTAGCGTTCAGAAAGCAGCTTAAAACGTGGATATTTGACAAATAATCCTCCTCCCCTTCCTAAGCGCCTTGAAACCCTTGGGTATGTAGTGCGCTATACAAATTTTATGACTTGACTTGACTTGACCACAGACACCACTACTGATGTCAGACAGACCTCTTGCATGTGTCTATTTGGACCACTGCGACCCCTTACAATCTGACGGAGCATGCACGTACATCTTGGAGGCAGTGGATTGATTCTCTAGATTCCTGTGGGTTTGGCCCCAGCGCTCTGCTGACGCTATTAAAGGATTTACGAGTTTTCATAGGGACTAACGCAATTGGCACATTACATTCTGACTGTGGCCCTACATTTAGCTCTAGGGCTTACAAAGACGCTATGGGAAGGTTGGGTGTGGTCTTGAGGTACTCCTCTCCTTAACATCCCAAGGGAAATAAAAAAAAACAGGACTTAAAGCAATCCATACCAGCGGGGGTATTAGGTTCCGGTGGCAATTGGGTCAATCACCTATATGGGGTCCAGAGGGAACTTAATAACATGCCAAGAAGTTCCCTAGAAGGCCGTACTCCATACGAGGTCCTGTTTGGGACTAGAATGTGGGTACCTGACCTCGAATGTGGCAGCACAGTGGTGGATAAAAAAGCATTTGACATTGATGATAGTTTGGCTGTTTTATTTGAATGGTTTTATATTGCGCTGGCTAGAACGCTTTACATGAGTGTCAGACCATAGTTGCAGGTTACATCATTACAAAGGTTATACAGTTATTAGAGCATAGCTACATAGTTACATGTTCGGTCGAGACAAACAATAAGGGCATATGCGTAAGGGAAAAAGTAGGCAAGGGGAGCGATTCAGGGTGAAAGGGGTAGGAGCAGGGTAAGTAGACACCGAATGAAGGAGGGAAAGAGGAGGGGAGGGTGAGAGACATAACATGAAAGAAGAGGGGGAGGGTGACAGGGGGCACAAACCGGTAGATGAATAAAAGCTGCGTCCAAAGTCCAGTAAGCTGTGATCCCAGGGGAAGTGATATCATTCCCCCAATTCAGATGCAAGAGGCTCCCTTTACACAATGGACTCTCTCAGAGGGGTCTCTGAGACTCTATGGCATACCTACTGGATCCTTCCGCAAAAAGAGGAAAGGGAGTGTTTTGGCAAGGGGAGCCATACCATGCCTCAACTGTGAGTGGCTTCCTTACCACTGTGGACTCTCTCAGAGGGATCACTGAGACTCCAGAGTAAAAGTAGTTGGATATTTCCCCGAGAAGGAGTGCTTAGTTAAAGGGCACAGGGACAGGGGGCTAGGGGGCGTAGCAGGCAAGGGGAGAGATAAAGGGGGAGGGGAAAGGAGCAGGGGAAATAGACAAAGAATGAAAGAGGGGAAAGCGGTAGGGGAGGGTGAGAGAGGGGGAGGGTGCTTTACGTGGTTGACGCTCTCAGAGGGGTCTCTAAGACTTCAAGGTCTACCTACTGGATCCTTCCCCAACAAGGGGAGAGGGAGTGTTTTGCCTCAGCTGTGCATGGTTCCCAAGACGCTGTGGACTCTCTCAGAGGGATTACTGAGACTCCAGAGTAAAAGTAGTTGGATCTTTCCCCAACAAGGGGAGAAGGAGTGCTTAGTCAAAGGGCAACAAGGGACAGGGGGTTAGGAAGAGGGTTGGAACTGGCAGGTCAACAGAGGGGGAACAAACAGCAAAAGAAAATTGCATTAATTACTGAAAGATAACACATACAATACCCGGATAAATTAACGATCCAGAAAAAGACAGGATCCACGAAAGGCAAGAGCCAGGGAGGACAAAGGGAGGGAGTCAGCCAGTTGAAGAGTCCCACAAGGGAGAGATACTGATAACAGTAAAAGGAAATGAGTACTTTGTAGAGTCACTCAGGAGATAAATGCAAACGCAAAAAGCTCAGAATCACAAAATGGTGATATCAAGTACCAGGAGAAACTACATATACTAGTGGTTAGAGTTGTAACTATGCAAAATAGTAAATTCACTCAGGGTTCTATTATCACAATGATTAGGATAAAAACGATTGTATGTTACTTATCAACAGAGTGAACGGAGAAATAAGACATCCAAGGGGTTAGAGAGAGGGAGGGGAGGGAGATGAGATAAGTTATAGGAGAGACAGGGACCTAGGGGGGAGAAAGAGATAAGGCCGTCCAGCCGAAGAGCAATGACTCCGGGTCGGCAGGATGAAGTCTGACAAACTGAGGGAGAGGACAAGAAATAAACAAAATAGTGGCTCCATTCGCGCTTCACCATTTTGCGCCGTCAGTTACCAGACACATCACTTGACCGTCACTCTGGAGCATCTCCAACTATGCAGTGATAGGGCAAATTAAGCAGTCACATGTGTGATCTACATGCGGAAGAACAAACTCCACGGAGGCAATCAGTGTCTATAAATCCTCGGAGGGAAGGCAGTTTAGGCAGGCCATTTCATACAAAAATCCTCCGAGGGTAGTCAGTTCAGGCAGGCCGTTTCACACAAGGCCATAAAGGAAAGCCCGCACTCCTTTGGGACTCGCCGCTAGAGATCGTCCCCTAAGACGGTGGGGCTAGATCCAGGATGTTCTATTGTGGATGCACGTCCCACGTGGCTCGGGTACCCCAGCCAATCCCCCAGGGGCGCTGTGCTATTCATCTGACCCTAGAATGCATCTTTGAATGCTGGGGCCATCGGGTATGGCTCGGAGGACTGTCAGTAAAGTGTGGTTCTGGAGTGTAAACAGTCCTTTCGCGGCGCTAGAGGCAGGCCACGGGGAAACGGCGGATGCGCACCATGGGCTCCAGGTTGACCCGCAGGATGTGCTGTGCCTGGTGCCGTGCAGCCACAAGGCTGGTCTTGCACGACACGTCCCGCACGCGGATGCGGGGGAAGCTGGCCAGCAGGCGTGGAGTGGCCTCCTCCCAGGTCTCCTCCAGGGAGGGGCCAGGTGCAGGTAGGTAGCAGGGGTCAGCGGAACTCCATGAATTCCAGGCATTACAAAGCAACGTCCAAGTAAAATGCACAGCCACTGGGGGAGTAAAAGCTGTTCCGACAAGACCTGCCTGGGTCCCGAAGACTGGGCACCAGGTCAGAAAAATAATTGTGGACAAAAAATAATTTGGGCCATCTTACAGAGAGCCTGTACCTGTCCTGGCTGTTGAAGGAACAAGGACAGCGAGATTAGTCTCCATCGATCTGATTAAACCACACTATGTGGCTGATACTGAACAGCAGGCCGGGTGGACTCCTGGGTAGCCGCCGATTTCCTCAAGCTTCCATTCAGGAAGTTCCGACAGAAAGACTAATAACGTTTGAAGATTCCACTATATGGAGTAATGGAGTTACTAACAATGGAATGGAACTTGTGCCTGTGGAAATTGAACAACAACTAAGAAACAATGAAAAACAGATATCAATTTGGCTTAACACTGACATCTATGTAAATATGTCTCAAAATGAGTCACGTGCCAGTTCTACAAAACCTGCTGAGCTACCACAGACAGATCAAACAGCGTCTGGCTATTTAATTGATTTTGATGCTTTTTCTCTAGATCTGAGTGAACCTGAGTCGCGCCAGTTTCTGTTTTCCACAAAGAAAAAATGTACGGCCTCTACCTTTGGCTGAAAAAGATTTACTTTGTTTCTCCCTGGCTATTTCTCTGGATTGCAATTGGTTTACTTTTCCTAGTACTCTGGATAGGTGTAGTGACTGTATTTTTCCTACTCCTGAATGGACACATCTCCCAAAACGCTCCACACTACCACACATAGTCCAATAATCAGTGCTCTCACGTAGTCATCGGTCGTAGCACGCCGCATCCCGTAGAGGGGTGCGAAGACCCCGATGATGAAGCATGACACCAAGGGGCCTGTTGGTGTGTGAGGGGTATTTAAACAACACTGAGTGCTCCCCACCACCTTAGGGATCACTATCACTATCTGAGTGGATTCCACTTTGTTTATAAAAGGTTCATACAATTCATCAGACCCCAATTGGATGGGATGGTTGGCATGACCATCCCTACATACAACGAGAACAATCGGGGGTGGTGACATTTTACAGTGTTGGGAAGTTATGCCTAGAGTGGCTAAAACCTCTGTCCCAGGTGAAGCAACACTTGACTTTACTCTCAGATGACATGGAATCTAGGTATTTTTTTGTTAGGTCCCCAGAAACCACATCAGAAACGCTTTTATTTGCTATTTACAACGAAGTATGGAAAATTTCTCAACAGGAAGCTGCATAGAGATTACGTGAGATTAATAGGGTTAACCAAGAAATGGCAGTGGTCGACAATGGCATGGCCACACTAACATTCAGGATTTATTCACTGGGCAACATTGTGTTTTCTGCCATAGATAGAACATGATTGGTCTATTCTTCAACATGGACAATCGCAATTGTGATCCATTCTATTATTAAGCTGGATGCTACAATCATTGCGCTCTGGTCACATGTCCTGGTGGTATAGCAACCGTACGGCTGTTTTCTGGTTACAATCTACACAACAGCTCTGGTGCTGTCATTTTACCTAGTTAGGTGCCGAATAAATGTTGTGTCTTTTTCATCGAAAACTAGGCTAATTTATTATGCATGAGGATTCTTAGTATCACAGCAGAATTACAATCTTCTGCATAATAACTCTGTACAAAATCCAACACTATCGTCATCCTTGGCCGACAGTACAATGACACATTTAGGTAGAATCCCTGAGGGTACCATTCAGGTATATAAGTACCACAACTTCGCTGGGCAAACCAGAGGAGAAGCTTCCATGCTGACATGAGACGCAGAAGTCTCTGCAGACACACTCTCCAGCACGCAGTGGTTTGACATCTCTTGCGGGTTTTCAAACTTGAGAACAAGAAGGGGTCCTTCGTTCTCTCCCATCAGGTAATGGGGTTAGCTCTTTCCTATGGAGATTCTTGGCTATGCACCTACATACAAGCTATCTACATTTAGTTATGGTTTGCATCCTAGGATTACTCATGATTACTGCGATGTATCTATATGCCTGCATATACTCATTGTTTTAGCACCATGTTAGAATTCTAGCTTTTATTTACTCTGTTGGTGCTTATAACCGGATGTATCTGTTTCTAAAGTTTGTTGCAGCACACATATTTTATACTAGAATGACGCTGGTTCAATAACTGCTTATTGAAAATGTCTGTAAATCACTCTGAGAACGAGTGAGCACGAGTGACTGAGCAAAAAGTACTGTACGGTTTACACGAACCCTGAGGGGTCAGGGTTGTCATGTTCCATAGTTGCCAGAATTTGCTCCATGGTAAGATTGTGCGACTTATGGTATGACCAGGGTTTGCAATAATCATCCGAGTCATCAATAAAAAACCCTCATTCACGTACTCAAATTGTGAGGCGGTAGATCTTGGTTCTCCTCCTTATATTAAAAACGTGACAGGATCATCATTGGGTTTTGTTTTAGTTGTATGCTTCCTCCATCCGGAGGAGAACCACTGGTTAATACAGTAGTGATCAACGAGAAGGTAGGTGACGAACAGTGCCATAGTGAATGTGAAGCAAGGTATTGATGTTAAAAAAATCTTGTTTACCTAGATTAAAGATTATTTAATGGTCTAGGTATCGGATTTGTCTAAAAACAGTTTTGTGCGTGTGTGGACGTAATATTAGTCCTATGCACTATGTTGTCCAAAAAAGGTCAACATGTTTCAGCCCTTGGTCTGCCCAGGAGAGTCAGGGGGGCTTTCTTCAGGACCTAAATAGAATTATGTGACTTGCTACAATTCTTGGTGAGAAACGGGGTGAATTTTACTCGTTCTTAGAGGTCAGTAAGTACCTCAAAGTCCTTGTTGGCGGACTTCAACAGATTGCAAGCATGCTTGACAGTTTCGGTAGGGTGCAGTGCGACTTGTGCTGGCTCTTCCCTTGGCAACCTGGATATGACATATCCAGGTTGCAAAGGGAAGAGCCGATACATGAAACGGACTGGACATTTTGAATTGATTATCATATCATTATATCATACTTGGAGCTGTTGGATTGTTTGAGGACGTCAAGCTTATCATCAGAATTGGAAGCACAATATCAACATTTATAACAAAGAGGAAATTACCGTTTCATAGCATTACAATTTGTATTTTTTCAGAGACTTAAGAATGCCCTGAAGAAGTTCTGATTTGCAGAACGAAACGCTGTGACTTAATTATAAAAAAAAATAAAAAGCACTTAAAGAAAGAATCACATCTATCTCTTCAATATGGACTCAATATGAAATGATCTGATTGTACATATTTGGAAGGTGGTGCAGCTTCGAAATAAGAGATACCTCCTTGGTACCGCCTTGTCTGCATTTGTGACCTACCATAAGGACTGGACTTTTTACATGTGGTGCTACTCAGTCTGCTTTATCTAGTCAGTGAGCACTATTTTCTTTAATGAGATTCCTCTATTTCACACATGACGTCACAGCACGCTGCCCGCTTATATATTGTTATTATTAATGTAATTAATTTTTAATGTGCAGCGTAGTCCGCTTTCACTTTAGCGGCCGCGCTTCTTTATTTAATTTGCAGCGTGGTCCGCCTTCACTTTAGCAGGCACGTTTATTTATTTATTTTACGGCTTTATTTAATTTACAGGCACGCTTATTTAATTTTCAGCACGGTCTGCTTTCACCGTAGCGGCTGCGCTACAGAAACTTTCTTTTTGTGAAAGGGCCCTATACCACGCTTTCATTTAATGTTGGCCACGTCCCTCTATTTAGACGCTGCTCGCTGTAACCGTAATATGGTGAGCAGTATCTAAAGAAAGTGGTGCGGCCACTATGAAAGTGGTCTCACATTTGCTAGAGTTTGAGCTATCAGCATTAGAAATGACAATGCCTTTTATATGTGTTGCTTTTAAAATCACGTAAATAACAAGCAATAGAAATGCAATAGGTCTCGGATTTTTTTGAGTTAGGGGTAATGTGTTTTATACATGTGTTCACTTTGCACACTCATACACTGCAGTCACTGTCACTCCACAGTCACTATCACTCTGCAGTCACTCTGCACTCACAGTCACTCTGGCACTCACTCTGCACTCACAGTCACTCTGCACTCAGTCACTCTCGCACTCACTCTGCACTCAGTCACTTTGCACTCACTCTGCACTCAGTCACTCTCGCACTCACTCTGCACTCACAGTCACTCTGGCACTCACTCTGCACTAACAGTCACTCTCGCACTCACTGTCACTCTGCACTCACTCTCCACTCACTCTGCACTCACTCTGCACTCACAGTCACTCTGGCACTCACTCTGCACTCAGTCACTCTGGCACTCACTCTGCACACACTGTCACTCTCGCACTCACTCTGTACTCACTGTCACTCTCGCACTCACTCTGCACTCACAGTCACTCTCGCACTCACAGTCACTCTCACACTCACTCTGCACTCACAGTCACTCTGCACTCACAGTCACTCTTGCGCTCACTCTGCACTCACAGTCACTCTGGCACTCACTCTGCACTAACAGTCACTCTTGCACTCACTGTCACTCTCGCTCTCACTCTGCACTCACTGTCACTCTCACACTCACGCTGTACTCACTCTGCACACAGTCACACTCACAGTCTCTCTCGCACACACTCTGCACACACTCTGCACTCAGTCACTCTCGCACTCACTCTGCACTCACTCTGCACTCAGTCACTCTGGCACTCACTCTGCACTCAGTCACTCTCGCACTCACTGTCACTCTGCACTCACTGTCACTCGGCAGTCACTCTGCACTCACTGTCACTCTGCACTCACTGTCACTCTGGCACTCACTCTGCACTCACTGTCACTCACTCTGCACTCAGTCACTCTCACACTCATTCTGCACTCAGTCACTCTGCACTCACTGTCACTCTCACACTCACTCTCGCACTCACAGTCACTCTCGCACTCACAGTCACTCTCGCACGTACTCTGTACTCACAGTCACTCTGCACTCACTCTGCACTCACAGTCACTCTTGCACTCACTCTGCACTCACAGTCACTCTGGCACTCACTCTGCACTAACAGTCACTGTCGCACTCACTCTGCACTCACTGTCACTCTGCACTCCCTCTCCACTCACTCTGCACTCACTCTGCACTCACAGTCACTCTGGCGCTCACTCTGCACTCACTGTCACTCTCACACTCACTGCACTCACTGTCACTCTCGCACTCACTCTCGCACTCACAGTCACTCTCGCACTCACTCTGTACTCACAGTCACTCTGCACTCACTCTGCACTCACAGTCACTCTGGCACTCACTCTGCACTAACAGTCACTCTTGCACTCACTCTGCACTCACTGTCACTCTGCACTCACCCTCCACTCACTCTGCACTCACTCTGCACTCACAGTCACTCTGGCACTCACTCTGCACTCTGTCACTCTGGCACTCACTCTGCCACTCTCGCACTCACTCTGCACTCACTGTCACTCTCGCACTCACTCTGCACTCACTCTGCAGTCACAGTCACAGTCACTCTCGCACTCACTCTCGCACTCACTCTGCACTCACTCTGCCCTCACAGTCACTCTCGCACTCACTTTGCAATCACTCTGCACTCAGTCACTCTCGCACTCACTGTCACTCTGCACTCACTGTCACTCGGCAGTCACTCTGCACTCACTGTCACTCTGCACTCACTGTCACTCTGGCACTCACTCTGCACTCACTGTCACTCACTCTGCACTCAGTCACTCTCACACTCATTCTGCACTCACAGTCACTCTGCACTCACTCTGCACTCACTGTCACTCTCACACTCACGCTCGCACTCACAGTCACTCTCGCACTCACAGTCACTCTCGCACTCACAGTCACTCTCGCACGTACTCTGTACTCACAGTCACTCTGCACTCACTCTGCACTCACAGTCACTCTTGCACTCACTCTGCACTCACAGTCACTCTGGCACTCACTCTGCACTCACTCTGCACTAACAGTCACTGTCGCACTCACTCTGCACTCACTGTCACTCTGCACTCCCTCTCCACTCACTCTGCACTCACAGTCACTCTGGCGCTCACTCTGCACTCACTGTCACTCTCACACTCTCTGCACTCACTGTCACTCTCGCACTCACTCTCGCACTCAGTCACTCTCGCACTCACTCTGTACTCACAGTCACTCTGCACTCACTCTGCACTCACAGTCACTCGGGCACTCACTCTGCACTAACAGTCACTCTGGCACTCACTCTGCACTAACAGTCACTCTTGCACTCACTCTGCACTCACTGTCACTCTCCACTCACTCTGCACTCACAGTCACTCTGGCACTCACTCTGCACTCTGTCACTCTGGCACTCACTCTGCCACTCTCGCACTCACTCTGCACTCACTGTCACTCTCGCACTCACTCTGCACTCACTCTGCAGTCAGTCACACTCACAGTCACTCTCGCACTCACTCTCGCACTCACTGTGCACTCACTCTGCCCTCACAGTCACTCTCGCACTCACTTTGCAATCACTCTGCACTCAGTCACTCTGCACTCACAGTCTCACACAAGGACTCTTAGGCTCCGCCTACACTGCTACGCAGTGTGACGTAGGCCCGAGCCCTAAAAACCGAAGCCATCTGCCTCTGGCCACCAGAGGAATACAATTTAATTCACCACCGCAGTACTCGATTAACCATGTGTTATGGCTACTTCTCGACGAATACTTCACAATAACAATCATATAAGGGATTATTGGAACAAAATCGGACCCAGATTATCATCCGACGATCTCTCCATTCACCCTTTAAAGGGGGACCAGTCATTTCGGATTAGTCCGAAAAGGACTGTCCCACAACTTCCAGTTTGGCAAATCTGTAAACTAAAAAACTCAGAACAGACACGCCTGTGGGGTAAACACCTTAGCGGACTGTGGAAAAGGGACCATGACAGGTGATTAAAGCCGTTAGAATAGCAAAAAACATCAACTGTTATCCCCCCACCTTTTCACTTATCACAATCATTAATCACACTTTAGTCCTGTCTCAGTGGCTCTGAATAATATATAGTGTAAGAGAACCGGGGTGGGCGTCAATTGGACACATTAACGATAGAATATTTCATGGCAGCCGTGCACTGGAAGCTGCCTACAGTCGCCTCGCGTAGCTTACCTTCCCAAACAGAATAGAGACCAAAAAAAACGAGAAAAAGAAACACACACATACCCCCTTCTGCGCCTGCGCAGCACAGAGGATGGGCTTGTGATAAGTACTGGGTCTGTGCACAGGCCCTTAAAAAGATTGATCTTATTTACAGGTGAGGGTGGCATCTCAGGCACAAAGCATGGGATCACAGCTTCTAATGTATGTAGACGGCGGCATGTAAAGGTGGCGCAGAACTAAAGCTGGACAACACTGTACAAAAGGGCTGTGCTTTTAATAAAGAAATCACTAATAAGGCATCTGCTGCTTAGACAAACATATCCCCACGCCTAATTACAGCACAATGCATAAAAGACCTAAGGAAATGTAAAATGAAAGCAGAACGGATTGAGGCGACTGGCTGGGTTTGTACCGTAAGATGCATTGAAATTGTCATTGTTCAAAATAGGTTCACACCTTTGACACAATCTGACTGAGAGGGTGAGCGTTTGTGCCTTTACGATTTTTAGGCTGACACATGACATGTTTCAAATTAGATGTAAAAAAACAACGAGGACACAGAATTTCTCTGCTCTGTGCGTGCCCCGCCACATTTAGGAATGTCATGGGAAATATCATCCAGTTTCTGCTTCAGGAATGAATGACCGCTTAAAGGCGCCCCTCGGGCAGATGTAACTCTGGCTCAAAGCTAAGGCGCCCCTCGGGCAGATGTAACTCTGGCTCAAAGCTGTGGACAATTTCCAGTGAGCAGCCGGTGGACTATGATATGGGACGAATGCCATCTGGCAGTCGAAGTGTTTCAATAGCCTCAAGAAAGAAAAAAAAAACAGCATCTGTCTTCAATTACCGCGCCCCTGACAGCCGCGATAATTGAAGAAATATGCCCTTCTCGTGCGTGTGTCCGCACGGAATATGCACTAGGCGGAGCAACTCTAATGCCTATGGCCTATTGCGTGCTGGCTTGTAAAAACACAGGCATGCGAGGCCCAATTGCCATGCAGCTGCCATAAATAACGAGCAAAAATCACGGGCTTTCCTGGAATTCGTAGGTTAGATTTTCGAAGCCCTCAGAAAAGGACTCTTGAAGCCACGCCCACTTCGTGGGACGTAGGCTGAACCCTAAAAAGCAGTCATTTACAATGCCTATGCCAATTGCTTAAACTCTCGCAAATGCAAGACCTATTGTATTGAAAATACTTTTTTATTTTTTACAAAACGAAGCAAGGGGACAACAAAACAAACTTGAGAAAATGCAGGCTGTTTTTATTGTTCACCGCAAGTTTCTTTAATTACATGGGCATTGCGAGGCTTTAAAAGAATTGTGGGAAATTTGTGAATCTCGATATACTGGAGGGTCTGAACTATGCCTTAACTTGAAAGGCACACCAGAGGGAAATTAAAAGCAAGGTTAAGGACCAACGGCTTGGGGGTGAACATGTGCGTTAAACCTTTAGGAAATCTCATCACAACAGATAACTTCAACAATGACGATTAGTTTAGCAAATACAGAACTGCCCAAAGGGCCCCCAAAAAATAATTTACAGTGCCCATTGCAAAGCCAGGCAGAAGACAGAACAAACCCAAGGAATCTGACAGCTTCGCCTGTAAAGGCTTTTTTGGCCAGAACACCACACCAAGCTACAAATGTTCTTCATTGCCAGCCATAAATGGATTTCTAGGAGAGTGGTCTGGTAGCGAAGATGACATCTACTACCACAGGGACGACACTGCAATCAAGTTAATTGCTGCCACACAATCTCCACACATGGAAGTGTAAGTTGCATAGATTCAGGTAGAGCATCCTGTCCTGCTGCTGACATCAGAAATCCTTTTGATCCTCCGGACGCCGTAGTATGATTGGAGGACAGATTCTCACAAGAGTTCCGGGATACCAAAATCTCCTGGCCTAATCTGGACCACCTGAAGATATGTGGTATTTCTATGGCGCAAACCTAGCCAAATGGCAGCTGCGCGCTGTAAGGATTTAAGGCAAGCAGAAAGTAAACTAAGTAGCTGTTTTGTAGACAACTTGTGCTTGGTCGCTCTTGATCCTCTTCAGAACTCCATACAGGCGAGGTAGTGATGGGAAGACATCCATTCCAGCAAGAATGCACCATTGTATTTTAAATAGATCGCGCAAACTGTTTTTAACATTTGCTCTTCCTTTACTCAATTCTCACTCTCTTCTCTCTTGTGACGTACGCCAGCACTCCGGTCCACCACAGGGTTTCCCCGCTTGTTGTGGAGGGTGCCGGCGCTTGCGATCTACAACACTAGGCAGCTGGGGGTGGTAAGGGGTGGAGCCATCCAGGTAGCGCTCTAGCTCGCCCAGCTCGATTTAATCGGCATGCAATTCCCCGTGTGCAGCTGACACGCCAAAGGCGCACCAAAGGCAAGCTCATCTGCACCTGTCCACGGCAGTCCGGGGCGAGTTACTATGCCCATTTTGTGGCTCACTTACATGACAACTAGCCTATTAGTACTGACACCATGACTGGAGGCCAGATTACTCCGATTTCACTCATGTGACCCTCACCCTACCAGCAGTAATACTTTCATCACCAGACTCAGCTCTGAGAGGAGGTGGGGTGAATGGGAGGAGAATGGCCTGCACATGAGAAATTGTGAGCACTCAGATACCACTGTACACCTCGAGTAGTCTCCTACTAGACCTGCTGGTGTTGGAAAGGCGGGCTCAAAGCTGGGGCCATTGGGATTTCTTTTTCTGCTGCAGAGATTGCATGTGACACCTGGTGCAGAGGGCACACAAGGCTAAGAGGCCAAGAAGCTTCAAAGCCACTCTTACCTGGATCGAGCCTGAAACATTGGGATCACATCCAGAGTGTCCAGGACTAGTTGGCGCAGATGAGAATGTCTGAACTCCACTGTGTCAAGGGTTGCCCTAATAAATTTAAGCCTCTGTGAGGGAATCTGCTGGGACTTCAGCTCTTTTATGTTGCTGCCCAACAAAAAGTTCTGTCGTTATCTAGAGGTGGTCCACAACTGCCCGTGGGGAGCCATTGCATTCAGATGACGACATACAAGAATCCAAAACACCTGACCTCCAGGTAAGGGCAAAACACACAAGATGATGGACGGAATGTTACACATTGGCAAAACATTCACCCCCAGTCACAGATCTGGGTTTAATCCATTGTTATTTTGCTCACCACGCCACCCCAGTTCAGACATGGCCATATGCAAATCAGTCTTGACCTTATGCCTCATGGGTACAGTCCAGCCTGAACTGCCAAGCCATGTCTTCCCTGGACCGGAATCAAGCATCCTAGGACCGGTTTCTGGCTATCAGCCGTCAACAGCCAGGATAGCTTGACTCCAGTGGCGTAGTGAGCACGGGACCCACGTCTGGGCATACCCTTCCCACATAGGGCGAACAGCAAAACACACAAGATGATGGACTGAATGTTGCACATTGGCAAAACATTCACCCCCAGTCACAGATCTGGGTTTAATCCATCATTATTTTGCTCACCACGATGGTCACTGGTAAGGCTGAAGGGAAGCACCGCAAAATGAAAATGCTCCTGGGCCACTTTGAATAACAGGAAACACTTACAGGACTGCAGGACGGTTATATGAAAACATGCATATCTATTTTTGCTGGATGGACATATTCTCTGCTGAAATTTGTTCTGTTGTGGGAGTAATATTGGGTGGGGAAGACTAGAACAATTTTCCTGATCTATCTGTCACATGTGATGGATCACCAGCCTGGGAGGAAGTGCTGGATCCCGTCCCCAACCCCAGTGGCTTCGCATGCACCATTGAGGGCAAACTAAAGTGGTCTGTTGGTCATTGTAGTAGGTGAAGATCAACTAGAGGACTGGGTCACCTGCTGGCCCACATATTGCATGCAGGATATGTGAAAGAACTAGTTTTGTCTGATGCATCACTGGCTGAGAAGAAAATAAGTTACTTACCTGTAACTCCAGTTATCCAGTCTTGGTATCTTTCGTAGATGCACATGCTTGAATCACTCCCAGCCGTTGAAGTGGGAGTCCCACAGTACAATAGTAAATCAGTACGTATAACTATCAAAGGATATAATGGCAATAGCCCATCAGTTTGATAGGCTTTGTTAAAATACAAATCAAGGACCAAACTTGAACTATGACCAATTAGGTGCTAGCACTCTCTAGAACCGTCCCAAGAGAGGCGACTCCTTCAGATTTTCAAGCACAAGTGGGAATAATATCCCTAGGTATGAGGGGAACCTCTAAGGGGAGGCGGTGGGATGCATTGAATTTATGAAAGATACCAATACTGAATAACTGCACTTACAGGTAAGCAACTTCTTTTCTAATCCAGTATTGTATCTTTCATAAATTTACATGTTTGAGTTAGAATAGCAAGCAGTATTGTAGGTAATTAAAATACCCTTAGAGTAGGGTGGGTAAATAAATAATAAATCTTTATAGTGGTGTAAACAAAATATAATTAACTGTGCATTAAATATATCTACAAAAGAGACATATCTTGAAATTGTAGGTCTTCATATCTATAAACCACAGATAAGTAAACATGAATGGAATAACTAAGCAGTAATAAACAGAGCCTGAAATCCACTTGAAGGTAATATGAACAATCACCTCCATAAAAAGAAGCTCACCTTATTGGAAGAAATGGCATAACACCGCCTGACCTACGGCTGCATCACTGCGCTGTGTGGATTCCAGGCAGTAGTGCTGGTGAAAGTGTGAGCAGTCTTCCACCTCACATCACAGCATATTTTCTCAAGCAGACCCCCTGCAAACACAGCAGCCTAAGTGGATACTTCTCGAGTAGAACGCGCTTTAGCCTTTGTTATTAAAGGGTTGCCTGCTTTAGAGTGGCAAAACTGGATTATAGCCGAAATCCAATCTGCTATTGTTGCTTTTGCTACTGCAGTCCCTAGACAAGATTGTCCATAAGAGACAAGTGATTGGTCTGTTTTGTAAATATTCTTTGGTCAGTGTATGTAAAATGTGAGCCATTGTTTAATATTCAAGGCACGGAGAGCCCTTTCAGGCGGTGTGGCTGGATTGGGGGAAAAGGGTTTGAAGAATTACATGTTTGTTGAGATGAAATTGAGAAGGAACCTAGTGAATAAATATTGGATACGTTCTGAGAAGTACAAACTCTACAGAGAAACATAAAAGAGGCTCCTGTGCTTTAAAAGCCTGTATTTCACAGACCTTTCTCGTGGACGTGAGAGCAAGTAACAGAGCAACTTTCCAGGTGAGAAATGTTAGATCCGCCTTTGTGAATGGGTTTGAAATGACATTTCATCAATTGCAAGACAACCAAATTGAGATGCCATTCTGGAGGAGGAGCTCGCACTGGCAGGGAAGCTCTGAACAGTCCTGTAATAAGATAGAGTCTGCGTAGAGCGTCTGTATCTTGAAAATGCGGCTAGGTGAACTTTGACTGAAGCGTGTACGAGGCCTGACTTGTCCAGCGAGAAGAGGTAAGGAAAAACTGTTCAGGTGAGGCTACAAATCATTTTGTACACACCAGAAACAGCATTTTTGCTATTTAAACTTGTAGGTTTTATTTGTGCCTTCCGTCTTGCTTTGGATATAAATATCCCTACATTCTTGAGTAATCTTTAAGTTTCAGAACTCATATAAGTCAGAAGCCATGTGTGCAAGAAGAGAGATGCTGGCTCAGGGTGTAGTATTTGAAACCAACACAAGCACTCCTGGGCTATGGAAATCAAGTCCTTGCAGGACCCTTCTTATTGAATCCATAAAAACTGCAGTCCTTCCAGCAATGGTCTCATCGTGGAGCACGCCAACGGGACTAGGTTGATCACTGACAAAATCATGCCCAGTAGTATTGTCAGGAGTGCTTGTGTTGGTGTCAGGCGTATGGGACTGGTCTCAGACAGGAGGATGAGCTTTGTAAACCAGTGCTGCTTGTGCAACTTGTGGGCGATCATGATCCGGTGACAGTGTTCAGCTTTCATCTTGTTGAGAACCCTGGGAATTAGTGAAAGGGGGAGCGTATGAATAAATTCTGAACCATCGCATAAAAAGGGCATTCCCCCACAAACCTGGGAGGGGATATTGACTTGTTAAAGTTTGCAGGAACCGCTGTTAGCATGAGCTAAAGACATTTTGTACTTGGCAGCCATTTTAGTTAGCCATGTGGTCGCTCTCTCTTCACTATTGCCTTCCCTTGTATTCTGCTTGTGTCATTGTAACGGGGTGTACCGGAGGGCTTCAGTATGTACAAGGTTCCCTCCGCTTCAAGGTACATTTCTCCCGCGAGCCAGAGGGCCGACCGAGGGAAGGCTCGACCTAACACTTTTACCTCCCCCCCTCCCTCTCTCCCTCCCATCATCGCAGGACCCGGGGGCAAGCATGAAAGATACGGACGCCCTGGACTGGCCCTTTAATTCCGGGGAAGACGCCGAGTGGGAGGAGCCAACCTATCAGAGTTGTCCGTCAGAAGGTGAGCCCGCCGAATCACAGGTGTGCTTGTTCACCTGGAGGTCGGAGGAGAGGAGTGTGCGGAGTGCGGATTGTCGAGAGGAGAAGGCGGAGGACGAGAAGATTGTACCATCGGAGGAGAGAGCGAGTAGCGCCGACGGAGATACCGAGAGCAGAAGGAGGAGTGTAGGAGAAAAAGGTCGGCGAATGTCATCAGACCCAATGGAGGCGAGGAAACGAGACACCTGACAGGAGCAGACTCGGCGCCTGCAATGGACGGAGGAAAGCCAGGAGGCCACCGTTCCTGTGAGCCGCCCAGCCACTCACCCAGGGGAGGTGCGTGGCTCCGCCAGGTGCGTGACCGGTTACGGGGCTGGGTGGGAGGTAGTAGTACTCTAGGTACAACACCACGGGACGTCTGATTCCCCGGTACCCTTCCCTGTGCACATATTCCCCCCCCCCTCACGTTAGTGCACTGTGAATTTAGAGCACCGGTGAATACTCCCTCACTCCCTTCCCTGTACGGGCTTTTGTGGACAGACGCCTGACACTAGTCTTGTCTTCTCTTTGTTTTGCTGGAGAGCTACTCCCCACGCCGGGACGGACTCCGAGGAGGAAGACCCACCCCCCAGAGGACCGGAAGGGATCCGTAAAAAGGAGAAGGTCCGCCATAGGAGAAGGAGCAGAAGCCGGTCCCCCCGGGGGCCCCCTCCTACAAGAAAGAGTTGTACAGACCAATTGTTTGCCTCAATAAAGCCTAACTTACCCAGAGTCCGGTTGTTGCCCATAACTCCTGCGCCGCAACCCGCCCAAAGCGTAACAGTCATCTATTTTAGGTAACTCTTTCAGCACTGAGCTAGAGCCTTGCACATGCTCAGAAAGACCTGGAGATGCCAATACTCCAGTTCTAATGCAACTGTCAGGCTGATGTAAGCAGTTTAGTCTCTCCTCCCACTCTGTTGAATTTGGGGGGAGTTTAGTCTCTCCTCCCACTCTGTTGACTAAGCAATTCTTATGCATCCGTATATGTATTTGTGTGCACACTTGTACTGCCTTGCACTCGTACTGTACTGAAGTGCTAACTCAGCAATAAACTGGCCATAAAAGGCCCCTGTTCTCTGTATTCCTTAGACTGCCTCAGACAGCGGTCTGAGGTTACTGTATGACGCAGTCTCCCTCATGAAAGGTTTATACTTCTTTTGATATTGCAGCTTCTGTGCCAATATCTTCTTTGTTAGTTTAAAGACCAGGTGTATCGGTGAACCCCTTAAAAGGTTTTTATTTCTACAAAATGGGGCCCGGACATGGAGCTCATCGGAGAAGCGGCTACCCAAGGGAGTGTTCTTGACGGGAGACAGGAATCTACTGAGGAGGACAGGATCGGAATCTACTGAGGAGGTACCCAGCGCACGGAGATTCTTTATCTTTGCAGACCCATGTGTTTCTGGTTTCCCTGATCTGGCTCTCCAGGTGTTAGCCCGACTGAGATGCTCTTTGGCGTGAGTATTCTAAAACGACCGTTAGGTCATTCAGAACTTGGCAGTAGGGAGGCTGGAGATTTTTGCTTGCTAAGGTCGTCGACATTTGATTTGTTTGTTTGGCCAAAGGCTTTGGAATTTGATAATATATATAAATTGCAATGGCATGCCTGTTTCAAGCGCACTTCGAGGAATGTGCTGCTTTCTTGGAGGTACCAATGTGAATCTTGAACAAACTCAGCCGGTTCCCCTAGAAGGGATACCTAAATAGGTTTAGATATATTAAAAAAGGTATTTCTTCCATGGTGACTAAGTACCCCTTGGAACTAAATATATACATTTAAAGGAACCTGATATGCACACTTAGCAACATTCATAAATGGTGATATGCAGAGCACTTTTTGAGTGTTCTGCCAACCAAACTGGCAAATTTGGTGTATTTTGGCTCTTGAACATAGAACAGTCTTTGGGCTGTTTTGGTGCAGTTTTTTTTAAGAGCTCTTTTTGTAAATATGACTTACAATTAGTATTCACAAATGGTTTGGTTTGAGTACAGTCTGTGGGCTGTCTCTTGTTTTTGTCCTAAGTGTTGATTTGTGTGTTTGAATGTCTATGTGGTTTGTAGGTTTGACACCGGTGGTACTTGTGTGAGTGAGTAGCGATTGCGCTCTTTGTGTAAGAATGGCTGGCCTTAATCACGCTGTGTTGTGTGTTCTGAGTGTATGACCCCCATCTGATAATGTCTGGAATGAGCTCAATTTGTGTTTTTGACATCATTCTGTTATGCAAATTTTTATTGAATGAATTACATTTTAAAATTCCAGAAATGAATTATGTAACGTATGCAAAATAGCTGCACGCTACCATTAAAATTGAAAAATTAGATGTGTGCAAACTGCCACACTGGTCAAGATGATTTAGAATTCACATTCAATAGGAATAAAACAGGCCTCATAGAAAGGAAGTAAAAATTGTGTGCTTTGCAATAACTAGAACTAAAATACAAAATGTTAAAGCATTCTCCTTAGATACATTGTATTAGATATTAAAAAGGCATTCACATTATTTGAGTAATTAATTGCTGTAAAATAAAAGTGTCTATTTCACCACATTGCACAAACCAATAGATTTGTGCTGGCTTGAAAGGCGTGAGATGTTGGCGCCTGCTGGTCAGAGCACAGCTGAGTCAATAACATGGTTATTCCTGGTCCCAAGCCACAAGGAAAATGCTGGGTCAACTAAATCTTAAGTTAGTGCAAACAAGGTATGAAGGCGTGCATTAAAGACTGCTGATTTTAAAAGTTAGAAAAGACAGTTTCATTATTTTGGATAACAGAGAATAAGATTAAAAGTAGGGATTTTCTTTCTTGTTGCCTTTTTACATAAGCACATCTGTGGTTCTCATGTTAAATAATTACTGTCCTTCAAAAAGTGACGCAGACTTCATGTTTCAGTAAGGCTTCTGTGCTTAGTGATATAAATAAATGTATTTAAAGGTGAAAGGAATGAGGCTTGCTTTTCATATGTGGAACAATCAAAAGGGTTGGTGATCATGATTAAGAAATTGTATTTTTACTATATCAGGATTTTTTTTTAATTAAAAATAATTGCACTAAAAAAGTTCTTGATCCTTATTATATTTAATAATCCTACTGTGAATAATATATGACTCCTAGCATCAAAGTTGAAATTTTAGCAGTACTTTACCATAATGTGGGGAATAAAATGTGAAATTTCACTTTACCCAGGCATACAAAAATTCATTTTATAAGGGTGTACCTTATACATTTCTGATCTCCCAACCCTGGGATATCTAAGGGAGACCCTGGGGGTCCCTAATATGCCAAAACATTGTGTATTATCTATTTTTAAGTGCCCCTACCACCAAAGTCGAATTTGGACAACATTTACTTTTTAAAAGCAGTTCTGCCACCCAGGGCAGTTTCCAAACCACACACTGCACATAAAGTATAAAGAAACCAGCAGAAGTTATTATCCTACCTTTATATTTTTGGCAAACAGGACTGCCTTTCAGCTGTGAGTCTCCAGAGTTACTTGGAAAACCCGCATGGAAAAGCCTTGCACAAAAATGGGACGGCTGGTAAGGGTTAGAGGTTGAGTTCTGCATTTAGCAACCTAGCAGAGCTAAGGGTAAGGTTTGCTTTGACACTTCGACCTCTGAAAGATTCTGAAAGACGAGATGACAGCACGGGGAGAGAAAAAGAAGCTTGCTTACTATTTTTGGCAAAAGCAAGTTTTGTGCAGTCATAGGAAGAGAAGGAAAGGCAGTAACATATGTGGGCCCTGTGTAGAGCATAGCCCTGCCATGTATATAAAAATAATGGTTTCAGCTTAAAGATTACTGTTTAAGGGCTGAGATAAGGAGGCAATGGGATTTAGTTTGCATTCATTCGCCCTCATGTTAAACTAGTACAATTGTTGAAGGAATTGGTAATTGGTTATTAACGCTTTCTAAGTTAACTCAATGTGCTTGTGTTAAGCTGACTAAGACAATGGCCACTTTCTAAGATACCTCCTACAAGTTTGTTTATGCCCAGTTACCACAAATAGGGGTAGATAGTGTTGACAGAAGATCACCTGTTTCAGGTTTTCTAATGTCGAAATGGGGGAAAGGAGGTTAGCTCCTGAGCAAATTAAGGGTAAGAAAATTTATGTTTTCTCTCCCTTTTTCTCACTCTCTTTTGAGCCTGTCTAAGCTGTCTAGGAAACGGCCACTAGACATTTAATTAGCTATTCAGTAATACAGTTTTAAAATTGTTAGCATTAATAAAATGAATAAATAAATATGCCATGTTACTACCCATCCTGTATGAAAGAATGAGTAGAACAGATTGATGTTCCCTTATTTGGCCTTTAAGGGGAACTATGTTATTTTCATGCTATATAGTTTTGCAAGGGCGTTGCTAGTCTTTTATTAGCTAGTCTGTGTAAATATGCTGACAACCCTTATTACAGCTGGTGAATAGGGTTTTTTTCTTTGAAAATGATGTTGCATAGTCCAGGTTGTGAAAAGTAGAATGCACAAGGTTCATAATGTCAGGAAAGCCGCCAATGTGATCCTCAGCAAACATTTTTGAAGGAAAATATTGTTTTATAGGAGTTTGTCACATGTTCTGCTGGAGAAATGTATGTACCCACTATGTTGAGTTTTTTTTAAAGTTATTTATATAATAAGAATCCCTGTTAAATTAGCAGTTTTAGATTTTCCCGCTGCACTTATAACATTATAGCATGACCCTAAGTGTAAAATATAGGTGCTTTTATTAGGAGAAATAATTTTAGAAGTGTCTGCAGTCCTGTACAAGTAATGCAAGGTTTATGAGTAAAGTGTAGAACATTTCCTTTTTTCCTGAGGTTCTTCAGATGAATAATATAGGAATATAGACATGTAAGGATTTAGAGTATGTCTGTATTGTTTTCTTTTTTCCTCAGAATTTAGTAAATTAACACAGACTTCCTTGGCTGCTTGGGAGTAACAAATTAAATAATGTAACATATTACTCTTGTCAGTTCACCAAAGAGTTCCCTTTATACTTGCCAATAGGTCCAGGCTGTTGTTTTTCTAGTCTCAGATAGATGGAAGTGGTTCTTGGGTGCCTTGCTAATGTATGGGGCACCCCAAGACTAAGGAATTATTTTGAGACTATCCTCTCTGTTGATAAGAGTATTTGTATGCCTTGTCTAAAGACTGTCTGTTCTGTCTACCAATAGATATTTGCTGCCCTATAACCATTGCCAGAGGGGCCCAGACATCAGATCCAGCCTGGGGAGTCAGCACCAGTCCAGCTTGAAGCCAAGGTGAAGGTAACCAGCACAGGCGTTGCTGGCAACTAGGACCTCAGTGAAGGTAGAAGGCCGGAAGCACTGGGATGTGAAGTGTGTACCCCTGCCACTATCTTGGGCGAAAGAAGGGGTCATAAATCAGAAAAGTCGTGGATCAGGTTTTTGATGCACAGCTGAGAGTCACAGACCAACAAAAACGGGCAGGAGGATTTTGCTTGAGGTGACCCCCTTTGAAATAAGGGTTGCTTCAGGCACATCAGAATCATACCCCTGAATCCTGGCCTCAAAGTGAATGAAACTTTACACCTTTTCTTGATCAAGAGATACCTGGGCACACTGGGTACAATCTGTGGCCCCAACAAAAGAGCAGTGCGCCAGCGGAGCAATACAGAAATTAAGGAAGGACTTGAGTTTAGGGTACAGGTGCTGTGTCTTTGGTGCCTGTTAGATTAAAGTGAAGAAAACTTGGTGCACTGCCTGAGACACTGGACAGGATCGTTGAGGGTATTTGCCACGGAAGGTGATTGCCCTATCCTGAAAGAAAGACTTTTTCTTCTCAAACTGGGCCGTGATTATTTTCCTGAGTTGCGAGTTGTGCAGCTCCACCGTGGGAACAAGAGCCTGCCTGTCAGGCTCAAACGGACACAGGGAAAAGACTCCCCTCTGGCTGGTTGTACAGCAGCATCAATTTCCCAAGGACTTCTTTTTATTTGCAATGTATCCCTTTGGTCGTCCCATTTTTGAGGAGCAGCAGCCCTTTGCGGCTCCTCGCCCTAATTCCCATGGCCCTATTTGGTCTTCCTGGTCCCCTGCAGCCAAGATAGTATTTGTAATGATCCTTATATTGTCTTTAATATTTGCATTAGGAATAATGTTTATTCTGCAAGAGAAACATGTTGCTAAACAATTTATAAATTCTTCTTTGCCCTCCGCCTAAAGTATATTGAGTGATACTCTAGCCCTCATGAAAAGAACACTGGAAAATTCAATTGATATTTTTTTTATTAGATATGTGCTGTTGGCTATTCTGAAATTGAAATAGATGTTCACTCTAAAACATAGGAGCCCTTGAACATTGAATTGGACTGGATGGCTTTGGGATTTGCTTTCTGTTTCGGGTTGGAAAAATACTGATAGTTCTGTTTGTGATAATAGTCATTACTCTCTCCTGCTATCTCTATGACCCAAATGCTCTGTTCCCTTTGTGCTTCTGTCTATACCTTATATATGCCCGCTTAACAATATTTAGAATGAAAAGTGCCCATCTAGCAATGTATCAGAATATTGATGAATTTATGAGAATAAATGTGCAAAATTGTTTCTCTGTTTCTTCTAGATCATAGGGATGTCTTTAGCTCATGCTAAAAGGACCGCCTGTTAATGTTTGCAGGAATCGCTTTTAGCATGAGCTAAAGCCATTTTGTACTTGGCAGCCTTTTTAGTTAAAATTAATCAAAATGTAGCCCTACCTCAAACAATACAACATCCACTTTCTAGATCATAACACGGGTAAACGAGCACACTGTCTGTTTCTATACCATAGGTGTGTATAGTAACACTACTCCTCAGGCCAGGATGTCTCAATAAATCAACATGAAACCAAATTAGTATAAAAGCACAGGCCAACACTTACTGGAAGCAGAAAAGTGTAGAGAATATAGAGAGTGCCTCACGGTCATAACACCCAAGGGGGTTGCTGGTTTAGCAATACCCGGTATACCCACTTCTCTTCATTGGTCACTCTCTCTTTAAGTGAAGATAAAAAAGTGCACACAAACATGTACAAGTGCACAAAGTGAGAATAGTAATGAAAGACAGTGAGTGAATCTAAACAATACTGTGACAACATGTATACATACTAAGACCCCAAGACAACCAAACAAACAAGTAGGTAAAACCTGGCAAGGACTTGCTGGCCGTTTTTTCTTTATTCTGATGCTGCAAGACCTTCCGTTAAAAATGGTTAATTATATACCATACTCCTTTCTTTTTCAAGCTGACATGTTTCGTTGCTATAGATTCAGCAACTTCATCAGGGCGTGAAAGGGGTTCACTATTCTCGAACTTCACATCAAATTGATTGAACATAGACCTGTGTAGATAAAGCCAGAGCATTACAGTGATTGTACTGATCAAACTGCACCCCTAAGGCGAGAGGGTGTAGTCACAGACGTCCAAGATGGCACACAGAACTCGTGTCCAGAATGCTTATTTATTTACCTTATGGTTGCCCAGTCATTGCATACCGGCAACCATCCAAACGACACCGTGTCACGTGGTCACGTGTCTCACAGTGACTCGTCCTGATTAGAGCCACCTATATTAAAATAAATAAATAAAGGGGAGATGGGATGGACAGGTAGATATTATGTAAAATGGGCGTTCGTCATAATGGCCATTACCCGGTCCTATTACCGCAAATGTCATATACGATAATGAATACCCATAACCGTCATGTTTGAAAGGATACGAAAAGCCGCTAGGGTTTGCTATCCTTCCACCGATTTAACACGCCATTCCAACACCCCGGCAACTCTGTAGTGAAATGTTTCACCCAGGCTAAGAGCCCAGTGGGGCCGTAGGGAGGGGCCCATGTCTAACAGCCCACGAGACTGGCAAATTATCGGGGAGTAGACATCAACAAATTAGAATGTGAAATGCCCAGAGCAAGAATGCTGTATATCGCTTAGATCCATCACTCATGCTATTTCAAAAATTAAAGAGTTACGTCTCCCACCAAGGTAGCTGTAATGCCGTGTACTCCGGCAAAGACGAAGACCCACTGCCCAGCCCATTATAGCATTCACTCTCCCGTGCACCCCCTTACTAATGCCCAGTCCCTCCGGCGCTTCCGTCGATCCTCCCGGAATACTGTTTGGAGGACCAGGAAGTAGCCCGGAGGGATGGCTCAGCCCACACACCGGCGCTACGCGGCGTAACGTGGTGCGGCCATTTTGGATTGGGTTCATCTGGAGTGAAAAAAACACGAACGAACGTGTGTATAAGGGCAATATTTGATTTTCATGTGTAATCACAGAGGGTTACTTAAATTGCGATATGGCATGTCATATGGAGGGTCAATTTCAGTTACTCATTGTCATGGTGAAGGTACTACCGGGTCTATAAAGGCAAATGTGATGTTCCATGTTGGGAAGACATGTCAGAGTGTGATCACAAGGGGTTGCTAGGATTGCAAGCAGGCATGGCATGTGGAGGGTCGATATTAGTTTATCATTGTCATGGTGAGAGTGCAGCGGGGTGATAACAGTATCATGTGTATGCAACTGACTGTCTATGGCATAAAGAATATAGCCGTCATATAACCATAGTATTCACCGCCTGCTGACTTTGTTCCACTCAATATTTTCGTTCAGGCCCTCCTGATCAGCTTTTTCGGAAAAAACAATTTTGCCTCCTTTCTCGCTAGGATGCTGTCTAGATTGTGTGTGTCCCCTACCACTTTTTCAAGGACGGTCCATTTTAGGGCTTTGAGATCATGTCCTGCTTCTGTGAAATGCTGCACCAGGCGTGTGGTTAGTTTCTTAGCTTTTATTGTGCTCAGATGTTCCTGTATGCGGATCTTAACTTTGCGGGTGGTGAGTCCAATGTAATGCAGACCACAGCTACACGTTAGTCTGTAAATTACATGGGATGTGTTGCAATTACTGAACCGGTTTAAAAATCAAGTTCGACCATCACGTAATGTAACACTTTTTGAGGCTGATGTAAGACCGCATACTGAGCAATTACCACATGGGTAATGTCCCGTGGGAATGGTACTCGACTGGGAGGTGCTGGGGCCTCGCGTGTGTACCAACCTATCACGCAAGTTTGATGCTCTCTTAAAAGCAAAACGGGGGGCCGGCATTTTCTCAGTGATGGTATCCAGTATGGACCAATGTTTTCTGATGATTTGCCTGATCCTTGTTGAGAGGGGATCAAACGTCGTGACCACAGGGAGGCAAATTTGCTTATATTTAACATTACGTTCAAGCAATACTTCCCGTGGTGTATTGAGTGCCCTCTTCTGTGCATGTTTAATCACTTTTTTTAGATAATCCCGTTGTTGAAGTTTGGTGGCTAGTTCGGCAGATTGGTCCAAAAAAGCTTCTCTGGTTGAACAATTACGCCGGTATCTCAAAAACTGCCCAACCGGAAGGTTATCAAGGAGGGCCCTAGGATGGAACGAATGGTAATGTAGGAGGGAGTTCCTGTCTGTTTTCTTGTGGTGTACACTAGTCATTAATTTGTGATCCCTTGCAACAATATCCACGTCCAAGTAGACAGAAGATATGTTGCTGATGGTCCAGGTGAACCCCAAGCTGGTATCTGCCTGGTTCAACCACTGTAGGAACAAATTTAAATGGTCCTCTGTACCTGTCCAGATACAGAGGACATCATCAATATAACGTTTCCATAAGGAAATATTTCCTTAATATGGATTGGACAAATGGTTGACCACATTCGCCTCGAACTGGCCCACATAAATGCAGGTCAGACTCGGAGCAAATGTGGCCCCCATCGAAGTACCCGATGTCTGTAGGTGCAGTTGTCCCCTGTATTCAAAGAAGTTCCTTGTTAGTGCCAGTTCAATGCACTGCAGTACAAATGTCTGCGGAGTGTCATAAAACCATTCCAACGACCCCAGGGCCCTCGCTGCTGCCACCAGCGTAGCATCCTGGGGGATACTGGTATACAATGACTCAATGTCAATTGTAACCAAAAGTTGACTCTCAGGGTCGTTCAGGATGTTGAGGATGTCAGTCGTATCCTGCACGTTTGATTCCTGTGTAACCACCACTTCCCTCAAAAAGAAGTCGGCGAACTGGGAAAGAGGTTCGAGGATCGATTGGATTCCAGAAACGATAGGACGTCCCGGAGGAGGGCGTTGGGACTTGTGTATCTTCGGCAAGAAATGCCGGTATCCTGGGATTGTTGTTAATAATAAAATCCGCTTCCTTAGAAGTGATCCATTTTTTTGCCACAGCCTCTGCCACCATGTTTTTAATGATTTCTGCAAGTTCAGGGGTAGGGTCACGCACCAAAGGGTGGTAATTGGTACGTACCCCGAGGAGTTTGAGGATCTCTGCCTCGTAGTCGGTGGTGTTCAACACGACTACGGCTCCGCCTTTATCGGCTGGCTTGATTGTAATGGCAACATTTTTTTGCAAGGCTGCCACGGCCGACCATTCTTCCTTGGTCATGTTGTTACCCTTTCTCCGTTCTTGATCTAGTTCGAGGGATTCGATGTCTTTAATGATGCGTTGTTCGAATACCGCTACCTCCGGGCCCAAGAGGGAAGTAGGTGGACAGAAGCTCGAGGGTCGGCGGATGTTAGTGTCGAACAACGAAAGAGGCACTTTCTCCTTGTCATTAAAAAACTTGTGTAGTTTAATCTTCCTCATCATTTCTGAGATTTTAGTTCTACATAAAAAGGGGTCATGTTTAGGTGTGAGTACAAACCCGAGACCTTTATTAAGGACACCCAATTCAATAGATGTAAGTTCATGTGAGGAAAGATTCACCACAATGTCATTGTTCTGGGCAGGTTGCAAGTCTATCTCTCCCCTGAATTCTGGAAGGATATGCCTCTGCTCCGTGTGATTCGCGGTGAGTGCGTTGGCCATGTTGGATGTGTTCGCCCTCTGCCCTGTCCCTGTGGTGGGCCTCTGCCCCCCTGACCTCCTCTTGGGGTTTGTCCTAAAAAAGACCTCAAAAGAGCTCCTAGATCTTCGTCAGATTTGTATTTTTGTATTTTGTATTTGTATTTTTGATTTGTAGAGAGCCTTATCACCCAGGGGTCTCTAAGCGCTTAGCGGGGTGTAAATACAAGTGCGCACTGTTTGTAAGGGAAGATGCTAGATGGTACCCCATGCCTCCTGAAATAGCAGGGTTTTTAGCTTTTTCCTAAAAGGCAGCAAACTTGTTTCTTTGCGCAGGTTCTCAGGCAGTTTATTCCAAGCACTAGGGATTATGTAGGAGAACGTGCGACCTCCTATGGAGGATAGTTTGAACCGTGGGCAGATCAGTAATGCGGCTTCTGATGAATGAAGGTTCCTGCTAGGGGCATACGGGACAAGACGTTCCTTGATGTATTTAGGAGCTTGCCCGTATATGGCTTTATGCGTGATGCATAGGCCCTTGAACTTGGCCCGCTGATTTATTGGCAGTAAATGAAGTTTGCGAAGAAGGGGGGTAGCATGAGTCCTTCTTGGTTTGTTAAAAATGAGTCTGGCTGCGTCATTCATTACGATCTGGAGTCTGTTCATTAGGTTTTTTGGGGTACCGACATACATGGCGTTGCCATAGTCCAGCCGTGCCAGTATTAATGCTGATACTGCTCTCCTGAGAGTGTCCACCGTCAGAATGGGCGACAGTTTGCGCAGTTGTCTCATTAAGCCCACACAGGTGCCCACTACAGCTGAGACCTGGGCTGACATAGTGAGGTTAGCATCTACAACTATGCCGAGACTTTTTACTGATTCTGCCGGTACTGGGGGACTTCCTAATTCAGGAGGCCACAGGAGGTCACTCCAAGGGCTAGAAGATGTCGTAATTGCAAGTACCTCCGTCTTATCAGGATTGATTTTTAGGGAGTTTGCCGTCATCCAATTGACGGTAAATTTTAGGATGTTTTGTAATTTATGATCTGCTGTTGGAGTGTTACTGATTTGAATGATGATCTGGGTATCATCAGCGTAATTGTATATATTGCAGTCCATCTGGTTCAGAGATGAAATGAGGGGCTGCAAGTATGCATTGAACAGCAAGGGTGACAGAGCCGAGCCCTGTGGGACTCCGCAAGTGATCCCTGCTGCCTCTGATACCAGGTCATCTAGTTGTACTCTCTGAACTCGTTCAGTAAGAAATGAAGTCTGCCAGGCATGGGCCGTGCCCTGGATGCTGAAGTCCCATATCCGCGACAATAGTAGGTCATGATTGACCGTATCAAATGCCGAGAAGAGGTCAAGCAGCACCAAAGCACAGGGGTCTTTCCTGTCTGCTTTAAGTCGCAGGTCGTCTACTACGGAAAGCATGACCAATTCCGTGCTATTGTGGGCCCTGAATCCGGCTTGGTTGGGTTCCAGCAAGGAGTTGAACTCAAGATGGTGGGAGAGGCTGGGCAGTACATGTTGCTCAAGTATTTTAGCTAGGAAAGGCAGTTGTGAAATGGGCCTGTAGTTTTTTAAGATCTTGGTGTCAGCCCCTGCCTTTTTTAAGAGCGGTATCAATCGGGCTTCCTTGAGGTTCAAAGGAACCTGTCCGGAAGTGAGGGAGCTGTTTAGAAGCGATAATATGTCTTCCTCCAGTCCTGGCCATGCTTGTTTGAAGATCCTTGGAGGGCAAGGGTCTGCCGGCGATCCAGATTTGACTTGATTCATCACTCTTTCCAAGGTTTCTTTAGTGAGTAATGGTAGTGAAGTTAGGGGCTGTACGACAGTAGGGATAGGTATTGGATTAATTCCTGGGTATTCCAGTCTAGGGGTGGACTCAATTTCTGTCAGGAGGGCAGATATCTTGGTGGTGAAGAATGACTGAAATTTATTGCAGTCTTCTTGCGTGAAGGAGGGGGGCTGTTCCTTCTTTTTCCTCAGTTCTGTGAGGACTTTAAAAGTTTCTTTTTGGGGATTAGGTGCTGTCGCAATTCTGTTTTCGTAGAACGCACCTTTCCTAGTCCTGATAGCTTGTTTATAGGTGGTAAGGTTTTTTGCGTACAAAGCTTGGGAATAAGGATCATACCCCTTTCGCCATGCTCTCTCGCTCTGACGTAGGGAGCGTTTGAGACGTCTCAGGTCATCATTAAACCAGGGGGCCCCTTTTCCTTTGCCTTGGATTTTTACCCTACGTGCAGGTGCCACTGTCTCAATGGCATTTTTCAGTTTTTGAGAAAGTTTGAGGCTGGCCCTCTCGACGTCATCCTTTGGTGCTCTGTTAAGGTGGGAGGATTTCTCTAGTGTAGATAACAGAGTGTCGGTATTAACTAAATTCCATCTTCTCACCACCCGCCACGCAGCGGTAGGGATTACTCCTTACACTGGGAAAGCTAATTTACCCTGTAGCAAGTGATGATCTGACCATATGCAAGGCGAGATAGTGACAGGGCTCAACACCGGAACTGAGGTCCAAATCAGATCCAATGTGTGGCCCTTCTTGTGTGTAGGGCCTGTCACTATCTGGGTAAGTTCTAGCCCAGTCATGGCCTCATCTAGCTGTTTGGACATAGTGTCTTTGATGGCCTCCTCCCAGTGGAGGTTGAAATCTCCCATTACCACTAGTCCCTCATATCTTGTATGGAGATCGTGAACCAGTCCCAAGAACGGCTCAAGGAAGGAAGGGGGAGTTCTGGGAGGGCGATAAACGATGAGTATCTCCAGGCAATTGGTGGTAGAACAGAGTTTGACCCCCAAGATGTCCGCACCCTCTATACTTTCTGCGCAAATGGTTTCTGATTTAAAGGAGTTTTTATAGAAGATGGTAACTCCCCCCCCCCCTTTCCTGCCGTCCTTCCTATTATGGATGGTGGCACTGAAGTTGGGTGGGAGTGCAGCCACTAAGTCGGGCATAGAAGAATCTTCTAGCCACGTCTCTGTGACTCCTAGAATGTCTAGATTGCCTTCATGGAGCAAGGAGAACACCTCCAAATTGTGTTTTTGGAGAGAGCGTGTATTAAGCAGGGCCACGCTCTGAGATGTTAATGTTCCTCTTTCCCTCCTGGTATAAGTTGTAGTGGAGGATGGGTCTGCTATGGGTATCAGCAGTTCATTCCGCTTTAGTGCCTCCATTGTTAGCGGGCTAATAAGACCGGTTTTATTGTTTAGTGCAAGCAGGTCTTCCCTTGAGTACCAGGATGCTGGAGCAGGGGTCTTGGCCCCTGGTCCCGGCCAGGCGCGGACGGGCGCAGACGGGCTTGCCTTTGGCGCGCTTTCGGCGCCCCCGCTGCGCCCGTCCGCTGCGCTGCCTGCGAGGGGGTGCCATTTTATGTGCTCGAGGGCGGGAGTGCGGGCGTGGCTAAACACTCGAGTCCTCGCCCACCAGCCTTCTCCTCACCCAAGATGGCCGCCCTGCGTGGTCCTACCTCTGCTACCCTCGAGGTGAGTGACTGGCAGCAAATAGCCTGAAAACCCTAAAATCAGTTTGGCTTTGTTTTCCTAGCGTTAAGGGCAGGTCCCGGCTTTCCGCCTCAGGACGCTGCAAAGTAGAGGGTATTGGCAATTTTTCAGCGCTTCAGGAATTGTGCAAAATAACAATTTTTAAAAAAGCTGAGACGCAATATTTTAAGGAAGTTACAATGTTAAAAAGCACCTTCAGTGCTCAGCGTTGTATCCACACTCGCAATCAGTGAGAACTGGAAAATTGGTCCATGTTTTATGTGCTCGAGTGCGGGCGTGGCTAAACACTCGAGTCCTCGCCCACCAGCCTTCTCCTCACCCAAGATGGCCGCCCTGCGTAGTCCTACCTCTGCTACCCTCGAGGTGAGTGGCTGGCAGCAAATAGCCTGAAAACTCTAAAATCGGTTTGGCTTTGTTTTCCTAGCGTTAAGGGCAGGTCCCGGCTTTCCGCCTCAGGGCGCTGCAAAGTAGAGGGTATTGGCAATTTTTCACCGCTTCAGGAATTGTGCAAAATAACAATTTTAAAAAAAGCAGACACACAATATTTTAAGAAAGTTACAATGTTAAAAAGCACCTTCAGTGCTCAGCGTTGTATCCACACTCAGTCGCAATCAGTGAGAACTGGAAAATTGGTCCATGTTTTATGTGCTCGAGGGCGGGAGTGCGGGCGTGGCTAAACACTCGAGTCCTCGCCCACCAGCCTTCTCCTCACCCAAGATGGCTGCCCTGCGTAGTCCTACCTCTGCTACCCTCGAGGTGAGTGACTGGCAGCAAATAGCCTGAAAACCCTAAAATCGGTTTGGCTTTGTTTTCCTAGCGTTAAGGGCAGGTCCCGGCTTTCCGCCTCAGGACGCTGCAAAGTAGAGGGTATTGGCAATTTTTCAGCGCTTCAGGAATTGTGCAAAATAACAATTTTAAAAAAGCAGAGACACAATATTTTAAGAAAGTTAAAATGTTAAAAAGCACCTTCAGTGCTCAGCGTTGTATCCATACTCACTCGCAATCAGATCTACTATCTGGGACAAAATTTACCCTGCTGGTACCGGGTGCTGTCTGGCGAGTAGGAGCCTCCTCGTCTTCACTGTTCGTGTTATCAAAACGCCAGTTGTTTTGGTGTGCGTCTATTGCCTCTCTGAGGATACAAACCACGTCTATGGTGTGGTTGAGCCCTAGATTGCTCTGCTGGTTTGTCGTAGTATTCGTCCTCAGTTTAGGGAAAAGCCCACGAGTGTGTGTGACGATCAAGATTTTTCTTAAGCCCCTTAATTTTTTGCGTGACCATGTAGGCTTTGTATTAGGCCAAATCTCCCTGGATACGTGCTAGATGGTCTTTAGCATCTGTGAGTGCAGGGTTGGTGTTTAAACTATCCTCCAATTCCAGAATTTCTTTCAACAGGGCCTCGCTCAGGCGTTTGGCTGTATTAATAATAAATATGAGCCAATCCCTGGTGCATTTGTTTGTTCCTTTTTAGTTAGCCATGTGCTTTCTCTCTCTTCACTATTGCCTTCCCTTGTATTCTGCTTGTGTCATCTATTTAAGTTAACTCTTTCAGCACTGAGCTAGAGCCTTGCACATGCTCAGAAAGACCTGTACCTGCCGATACTCCAGTCCTAATATGTAACTGTCCGGCTATTCTAAACTGATGTAAGCAGTTTAGTCTCTCCCCCCACTCTGTTGACTAAGCAATTATTATGCATCCTTATATGTATTTGTGTGCACACTTGTACTGCCTCTTTTTGAGTCTTCATCCCAACAGCAATAAACTTGCCATAAAAGGCCCCTGTTCTCTGTACTCCTCAGACCGTCTCATAGAGCGGCCTGAAGGTACTGTATGACGCATTCTCCCTCATGTGAGGTTAATAAATACTTCTTTTGATATTGCAGCTTCCTTGCCAATCTCTTCTTTGTTGGTTTAAGGACCAGGTGTATCCGTGAACCCCTAAAAAGGTTTTTATTTCTACAGTCATTTGGTGGTGGTGGTGTTCATTGCAAAGAGATCCAGTGCTGGTTTCACCAGATCGGCAACATTTTTTCCAGCTGTCATTGGTCCAGTTCCCACTTGTGGCAACGGTCTTTGGCCCGGCAAGCGTCTGCTAGGTTGTTGTGTACTCCGGAGATGTGCTCAGCCTTCAGGGATATATTGTGTGCCAACATCAAAGCTCTTGGGCTTGAGGTTCTGTAATTTTCGGGTCTGACTCCATTTTGTTCTGTGCCACCATTTTGTGTTGCCCTCACCTAGGCCTGTGAAGGTAGCCTGACGAATAAAGTGGCCTGGCCTTCTTAGTTCATGTATACATTAACTAAGGTTTCTTTTTGACTCTGAAATGAACTGTAAGAAACTGACCTCTTCACCTGAAACTGACCTCGCAAAGCCAATTTCCCTGATCGATCTTTGTCTGAGATTGCCAATCAATGTTCAGGACATCGTTAACTATTAGTTTTCCTGCACATGCCTTATCTTGTTCATCATCTGTTACTGTTTCTTTTTATGTTTCTTCATTACATGGGTTATGCTTTCAATTATAGGTTTGTCTGGCTTTTTGGAGGTTGAATTTGGGACATTCTTAATGATTAACTTTTTGGTTGGAATACTGTAAATGTAATCATGCCATGACCTGCAGTCCCATCTAAATCAGATTAACCTTCGTGAACTATGTAATTATAATGTTTTGCCGATATTCTGCTAAAACCCCAAAGGCTGCTGACCCTTCAGATTTTCCATTTGTTTAGGAATGTAATTGGTACAACTCCCTTACGTGCCTGGGGCAGGATAAAGAGTATATACCACGTGAAGTAAGACCATTCTAACAGACTGCCTCATTCAGTTGCTAAGGCTTCTCTGTGACGTAGTCTCACTCATTTGAGTTTAATAAAGATGTTATTTTATATTCCAGCTTCTGTGTCAACTTCTTTGTATTAATGAGACCCCTGAGAAGTGGATTTTTGATTTCTACAAATGGCGCGGCCAACGCGGGCCTCATCAGAGAAGTGGCTATCAGAGGGAGTGATCTTGTCAGAAGACAGAAATCTACTGAGGAGGACAGGACAGGACTCTACTAAGGAGGTACTCTCTGCACGGAGGTTCTGGGGATTCTTTGTCTCTGCAGCCCAGTATATTTCTGATCTTCCTGATTTTGATCCTCCACATGATGTCACTCCTGACTGAGAACCTTTTTGGCTTGAGTATTTAAAAAAAAAAGACCGTTAGGTCATTTAGAACGTGGCAGTTAGAATTTGGACAATCATTTGTTTGGTATAGCTTTGGAATTTTGGAATTTGTGTTGGCCAACTTTGGATTTGTATAGGTTTGTATATGCGAATTGCAATTTGTGTAGGCAGGTAATCTGTTTTTGTTGAACGGTGCACATACGAAGAGTACTTTAAGCACTACTTTGGGTATAATATTGCATATTCTGCAGTATTTTTGGCATGCCTGTTTTCAAAGCTCACATTGAAGAATGTGTTTTTTCTTTGAGGTACCATAGTATTATGTGAAGTAAATTAGCCGGCTCCCCTAGAGGGAATACCTAAATAGGTTTAGGTATAAAAACATATTTCTTCCTTGGTGATTCTGTATCCCCAGGGAATGAAAAAATATGGACATTATACATACAAGGATCATCTGTTCTGTGCAATTTTATGAATGGAGATATGCAGAGCGATTTTTGGTGTTCTGCCAGACAAAGCTAGTGAATTGAGTGTATTTTGGCTTCTTGGAAATAA
This sequence comes from Lissotriton vulgaris, assembly GCF_964263255.1. NCBI lineage: Eukaryota > Metazoa > Chordata > Amphibia > Caudata > Salamandridae > Lissotriton > Lissotriton vulgaris. The sequence continues at coordinate 250,231,677 of NC_141687.1, forward strand.
ATCTGTTGGGCTGTTTTTGCAGTCTTTTGGAATACTATTGAGAAGTGTTTCTTGTAAATATGACTTACAACTAGTATTTACAAATGGTTTGGTTTAAGTACAATCTGTGGGCTGTCCTTTGTTTCAGTCCTATGTGTTGATCTGTAAGTTAAATGTGTGTTTAAATGTCTATGTGGTCTTTCCCATTAGTGTAACTTCTGTAAGTAAATAGCGATGGCGTTATTCATGAAATAAATGGCTAAAGCGCTGTATTGTGTGTCCTGAGTGTTTGAACCCTTTCTGTTTATGTCTGAAATGAGCTCAATGTGTGTTTTTTTAATGTTTTCAGTCTGTTAAGTAAAATGTCAGATTAATTAATTAAGATTAATTAATATTAAGTAGAAATTAAATAAAAATCCAGCAATTTACCATGTGATATGCTAAAATAGCTATATTGCTATATAATTTATAGAGTAAGCAATTACACACATGTACAAACTATTAAATGCTTAAAAAAATTAAATTCACATTCACTAGGAATAAAAAAAGCCCTCAAAAACGAAATTGTGTGTTTTGCAAAAAATAAACTTACAGCATTTTCCTTAGATACATTGTATTAGATATTAACAGGCAAACACATCATCTGAATACATTGGATTTTGCTGTATTACACACGCATTTTGAAACTTGAAATGTCTTAGTTTTAGTTTTAAATAGACAGCCACCGTGCCCACGTTTTCAACACTAAGAAACAGCTGTTGCTGCCGCTAAGCAAACAACACGAAGAAATCACGAATAGACAGGAATGTTTACTCAGGCAGGACTTCGCCCTCAGTTAAACACGGGTGAATCTTTGCATTTCAGAATGTTGTTTTAAAAAGGTCTCAAAACTAAGGTTCTTTATTTTGTATTGCAGGAAGACATTTAAATTAAGGGTCTCCTCTCTTTAAGCATTTTTATAAGCATATTCTTGGTTCTAATGTTAAAATAATTGTCCTTCTTAAAAAAAAAAAGTGGCGCAAAAATGTGTCATGTTTCAAGTTAGGATTATGTGCTTAGGCTTGTGAATGAATGCGTCTAAAATGATAGGCAAGGGATGCAGCTTGCTTTTATATGTGGAATTATCAAAAATGATTGGGTTTATTAAAAATAATTATTAATTATGAAAAATAATTATTACAAATAAGTGCTTTTAAATTCGTTTTTTACTATTTATAAAGCTTAATACTCATACTGTGACCTCCTAGCATTATAATTTAATTTAAGTTGTGTTGTACTGCATAATGAGGACATTTGCATATGGAATTTCACTTGGCGCAGGCGTAAAAAACTAATTTTTCTAAGTATTTACATGAGATATGTCTAATGTCCAATCTCTGCAATCTGTAAAGAACATTCCGAGGATGATTAATATGTAGCACAATTATAGGATAATTATTTTTAAGTGCCCCAGGTGGCAAAGTCGAAATTGGGTGAGGGCACTATTTAGGCAGCATTTCTTTTCATTTAGAGTAGCTTTTAAAGTGCCTTAGGCTTCAGTAAATGCATACATTTAGGTATAATACAAATTTGAAGGTTGTTCTCATTTGGGGTTGCTTTTCGTGGCTCAGTGAGCCAATGTGCCCGGTGTAGAGGTTTGAGTTTAATATCAGGGTTGTAGGTTTTAACTCTAGCTGGGCCTACTGAGACGTTCATCCATTTAAGGTTGATGAAATGAGTACCATTGCATAGGGTGGTAACAAGCATTTGTTCTAAAGCTGGTATGTTGTGTTGTTGTGATCTGTGAATTATTCACAGTAGATGTTTTTGAGTCTGGGAATAGGAGTTGATTGTGGCCCCTAAAGGGAGTAATATATATGGCATGTGGTTTTGGATAGGGTTGTTTATTGCAAGTTAGAAAGAGTTAGGAAGCCTTTTTGTCTTTGACAGCTTTAGGGTGAAGAGAGAGGGGGCTGAGGAGAGGCAGATTACGACATTGAGGTCAGCAAGGTGGGGGTTAGCAGTATGTTGAAACAAGATGAGTTTTTGTATGACTTCTTTGAAGAAAAAATGTTCATGTGTTTTTCACGTTTTTGCATTTTGTCCTTCTATGAATTGTTCCTGCTGATCCTGTGTGTCAGAAGCAACACATTAAGTTGTATTTGACAGCTGATCACCACTAACTGGTGACCAGTTGTCAAAAGGAGGGTGAGGAAAGTAAAAGAAAGTAATTTTGGTGTAATTTCGATTTTAAGCCTGACAAATTAAGCAGGCCAGAATATTGGGTTGTGGGCTGCAGGTTCACAGTGCATAAAATGCATGCAATGGTGTTGTGTGTCACCGCTTATTTACATGTGCTATTTTAATTTGTCTATGCTTTTTGTGCTTGGTATGCAGCACGTATATCTGATGGCTTAACATGTGTGTTTTTTTTTATTTTATGTATGTTTTTTGTTTTATGTTGTTGCTACTGATACTATTACAAGTTTTCCTGTGTTGTGAGGGGATGTCATGACGATTTACATCTTTGAGCAACAGTTGGTTGAACTTGCTCTGATACTAAATTTCACAGATATGATATTTTCATACTGTGAACAAAACAGACAACACTTCACCAGTGCATCATGTCTATTTGGCTATAATGGTATTAAAGAAAAATAAAAGAGATATACAGGATCAAAGTGTGATACCTGCAGTTCGTCACGTTACTGCCCCTTCCCTCAAGGAACAGGCAGCCCTAGATTTATGTTTCCTTGATTGGACTTAAGGATGCAATTATAGATCTGTGACTCTTGTACAAGGTGACTTAATTTCTATATTGCATTAGTTAATCATGTTCTGCTTCCTAAGTGCCAGTTTTCATTTTCCCCGGGGAAGGAACTGGAACAGTAGCCGAGATTACCGTATATGGTGTAGCGGCCAGCGGTAGAGTTAAAATTTGTGTAACTTTGGCCTTTTGTGTATCACCCGTACTCTTGGTGTTGTGTCACATGCCTGACTATCACCCAAATAATTTCTTGTCCTTCCTATAGATTTTTCTTTTGCCGCTTCTCCCCTGATCGATGTCACATTGTGCCTAGTTATTGGGGATTTTAGCTGTGTCCTAGTTCCATTTCCCTTTTCCGTATTCCTTTCACCAGTTAGCCCATTTATTATAGTTGGTGTATTGATCAGGTTCACACTTCCAGACTGCAGTAATGTACCAGTGACCATATTATGTATAATTCCCTTTTGTATGACCAGATGGGTTTTTCAAGAATTTTACTTCATGCCCACTTGGATGTTTTTTTTATAGTCTGACTGTCAGGATGATGATGGACTGGTTAACTGACTCAATACTATAGTAAGACAAGTTTTCCACCTCAATAGGAGATATCTTACGTTTATTTTTTGAACATGACAAATTTTCAATGTCTATTTCACTTGGGTTTTTTTTTGTATCCTTTTGTTCCTGCTGCTTTAATTTTTGGTGGGATCAGATGTGTTCTAATCATGGAAATACCAGGACTCTAGTTCTTGTCTTTTGTTACCACATTTGATCATTAGCCTGTGTATTGCATAGTGCACCTGATGCACAGTTATTAAGGGGAGGTTTCTACATGTCCCTGGTGGTCTGTATCATGTGATTTCTCTTTTGAGATGTTCTAGATAAGGAATTTAGGAACACCTAGACGTAATCATTGAGAGAAAAATGTTTACCCCATTAGACAATGCCACTGTGTGAGGACATCCATTTAGATAGAATTCCCATGGCGTATGGCCACTCCCTCGCAGATTGCAGGCCACCTGCTTGCAGTCCCCTTGTTAAATACAATGAACTGTTTTTGTACTGAATTGAAGGAAACTAACAACTGTGTCACATTTCCTACGTCACTAGGTTCTGCAGGATCGAGTCATGACCTGCAAAACACTGATTTAAGCCTAATTTCCATGAGTGACAGCTACAGATGAATGGCAGACGTCTTGGCCCTACAGTCCCAGCACCCAGAAAAGTAGCAAGGCTGGAGAGCGATCGCCAGTGCGCCATCAATGGTATCTACAAAGTATTGTGCTTGCTTCATCAGAAGGCGTTGAACATCAGAAAAGAAGGAGGAGCTGGTTCAGTGCAAAAGAGCGAAAGAGAAGGATCCCCGTTATTGATGGCAGGGTTAGTCTGATGCTTGAGTTTTGTACCTGTCATGTGCTGGTAACCTCTGACAGTGTGCAGTCCCTTGAACCTCTTGGCCTGAGTTTTGGCCACACCCCCCCCCCCCCTTTTCTTTGCTCCAATGGAAGGGCAGTGCACCAGAGGATCCAAGATTGACAAAAGGCACTACATTATGGTGCCCATGAAAGAGCAGCCTGAGCGTCCTCTGACAATGAATAATGAGTGTTGGAGCCTGAGAATGTAGACCCGGGTCTGCATGAGATGATCTGTGCCCATGACCAATGAAGAGCACATTATTTGTAGTGTCTGCCGCAGAGGAGAGACACTGGTGCACTGCCTTGAGACATTGAGACTTTCGAGTGAGCTGTGACTGTTTGCCAGGAGGGTACTCCAACTAAGCAGTACTATTTTCATGAAGAGGCCTGAATCGAGAGGTCCAATGCGGAAGAAGACAATGGAAGCAGATTTGATGGACGATAGAAGCCTGCCAGAGAGGCTTTGAACGGACTTTGGGCACAGTTGCACAAGCGATTCCAGTGCAATTGTATAAAGTAAATGTTAATTAAGTTCTCATTTGACTGAATTGCCATGGAAGAGGAAGTGGCTCCGCCTCTAGCATCCAAAAATGGTCCACCAGAAGTGAGTCTTTGTGCTACTATGTGTGTTCGGAGACCTGTCCCGAGAGAAGTAGAGAATAATAAGATGTTACAGCAACACCTTGACGACCTAATGAATATCGATATAGACCTAGATTCAGATTAACATGAGTCTTAGGTTATTGTCTACGTAATGGCAAAAGGAGGGTCTGAGGTTCTGTAATTCTCAAGTCTGACTCCATTTTGTTCTGTGCCACCATTTTGTGTTACCCTCACATAGGCCTGTAAGGTAGCCTGACGAATAAAGTCGCCTGGCCTTCTTAGTTCATGTATACATTAACTAAGGTTTCTTTTTGACTCTGAAATGAACTGTAAGAAACTGACCTCTTTACCTGAAACTGACCTCGCAAAGCCAATTTCCCTGATCGATCTTTGTCTGAGATTGCCAATCAATGTTCAGGACATCGTTAACTATTAGTTTCCTTGCACATGCCTTATCTTGTTCATCATCTGTTACTGTTTCTTTTTATGTTTCTTCATTACATGGGTTATGCTTTCAATTATAGGTTTGTCCGGCTTTTTGGAGGTTGAATTTGGGACATTCTTAATGATTAACTTTTGGGTTGGGATACTGTACATGTAATCATGCCATCCCCTGCAGTGCCATCTAAATCAGATTAACCTTTGTGAACTATGTAATTATAATGTTTTGCCGATATGCTGCTAAACCCCCAAAGGCTACTCACCTGCTGATCCTCCAGATTTTCCATTTGTTTAGGAATGTAATTGGTACAACTCCCTTACATGCCTGGGGCAGGATAAAGAGTATATAACACGTGAAGTAAGACCATTCTAACAGACAGCCTCATTCAGTTGCTAAGGCTTCTGTGTGACGTAGTCTCACTCATTTGAGTTTAATAAAGATGTTATTTTATATTCCAGCTTCTGTGTCAACTTCTTTGTATTAATGAGACCCCTGAGAAGTGGATTTTTGATTTCTACAGGCTTTGGAGAGTGTTGGAGATTTAGTACCTCTTTGTTTGCTTATATAATGCATGCTGGTCATGTTGTCCATATAAGGAAGCTCAGAGGATTGTTATTCTTGGAAGAAAAGCTTCTAGGGCGAGGAAGATGGTTTTCAGTTTCAGTCTGTTGATAAGCATGGACTTGTGACATGTTGTCCACTTTCCTTGGATCTGTATGACCTGCAAGTGGCCTCCCCCAGCCTTCCAGTGAAGCGTCCACAGTAATGACGGAATCAGGTACCAATGGTAAAAACGAGAGGCCCAAGATAGATGAGATGTGTGAGCTCACCACGTTCGCATGCTATTATCTTTGGGGTTATGGAAATCAGGTCCTCGCAGGGCCCTTCTAATTGAATCCATTTAAGCTGCTGTCCTTCCAGCAATGATCTCATCTTGGAGCATGCCAACGGGATTCGGTTGATCGCTGACAAAATCACCCCCAGTAGCGACTTCAACAACTTCACAGAAACATACTTTTTTCTTGATATTTTTCAAGCCAAATCTGCTAGCCTCTTTTGTCTTTTCTGGGAGATGAAGGCTTTGTTCTGAATGGTATTGTGGTTAGCTCCTAGAAACATCATAGTCTGACTGGGAGTGGTGGAGGATTTCTGCTGATTTACATTGAGACCCAGCTTATGGAAGAGTATTGTATTGCATTGTATTGTATATTGGATTTATATAGCGCTTATCACCCAGGGGTCTCTAAGCGCTTGCCTTGGGAACTCGTCCTGGCTTTTCCCTGTGAGATAGCCCCTACAGGGCATCCCCAAGGTGAAAGCCAGGCATCCTGCCGCGGGGGGCCGTTGTGGAGATTAAGCAAGCTTAATGCCCAGAGTTGCAGACAGGCAGGCCTTCGTAGCTTTGGAAGCTTAGAGTTTAAGATTTGAGCAGCCAGTCGTCTAGGCAGGGGAATGTCTGGTGACCTTGTTTCCCGACAGCGGCTGCTACTAGGGCCAAGCACTTGATAATTATGTGACAGGCTGACTTGAGGCCGAATTGGAGGACTTTGAATTGGTAATAGGTACCAGCTACAGTGAAGTGTAGGTATTTGTGGTGTTTGGGATGAATTGGGATGTGGAAATATGGGTTGTCCAGACCCCCAGATATAATGTAAACTCTGCTGTTGAGGAGGTGAAGGATGTCGGAGAGTTATCATCTGAAAAGATTGCTTGCAGAGGAATTAGTTTAATTTCCTGAGATCTAGGATGGGTCTCCATTCCCCTGATTTATTGAGTAGGAGGAGAAAAAAACAGGAGTAGAATCCTTTTCCCTATTGGGCAAATGGAACTTTCCCTATTATTCATTTTCCAAGCATTTGAAGGCTTCCTTTCGTAATAAGACAGGGGGGGGGGGGGTGGGGGTGGTAAGGCGAGGGAGAGGGGTGAACAACCGATGGCGTTGAATTTGGTGGTCTTTCCGTAAACTCCAGTGTCGCCATATGTGACTAGGTCCAAAACCCACCTTTCTGAGGTGATGGCTTCTCAATGATGGAGACAATTCAACATATTGTCACCTACAGGGTAGGAAGAAAGGGGTGTAGCTGGTACCAGGTTGAGGCCACTGCTTACGACCGGTGTCTCTGCTCTGAGGAAGTGGCCTTTTATGTTGGCCTTGCTTGGTGTACCTCGCTGTGGATGGTTGAGGATATGCTGGTTTGTGATCCGCAGATCTTGTATTGTGGCTGGTAAAACTCAGATTGGTGGGACTGTTGGTAGCCACCTCTAAAGTTTGAGAAACCTTGTTTCTGCGCCCCTCGAAAGGGCAACTTCTTGTACTGGAGGGTGTTTAGGGACTTGGCTGTGTCCATATTGGTTTCAAAGGCAAGAATAGCATTGTCAATATGTTTGCAGAACAGTGTGTCCTCATCATAGGCCATGTCTAATATCTTCAATTCATCTCCAGGCCTAAAAGAGATCGCAAGGAGTCATCCCTAGTGTCTTAAAACAGCTGCGCCTGTTAGTTGACAGAAGCCTGTGGATGAGATATCCATGGCGCAATCTATGTTCTCAGTGGAGATGCATAGGAAATGCTAATGCGGGTCATCCACATGCACTCTTTTATACCCCAGGTCTTGCTGGGACACAAAAAGCCTTTTCTGAGAGACATTATTAAAATAGAGCACGTTTAAATATATGTGTAGAAGAAAACTAAGCAGAGCTAAGGGATACTCTTCACACACAATGTGCAGTGAAAATCCGAGGGAGTCTGCCTCTTTTGGGAAGGTCTAGAGGGTGCTAGCACCTGATGTGGTCATAGCTCAAGTTTGGTCTTTTAAAAAAAAATTGTTAAAGGACATAGGCAATTAAAATGATGGTCTATTGTCATTATAGCCTTTGATAGTTATACATACTGCTTTACTTTTGTACCATAGGACTCCCACTTTGATTGTGGAATGATTAACGCATGTGAATCTATTAAGGATCCAATACTGGATAAGGCTGCCTCTGCCAATACATAGCCCTCTGGATTAGGCCCTAAATGTCCCATACTGGCATGTAAATTGTTTGACAGGGGTAAACAGCCCCAAGGAATGTGCTATAGCTCTGCTGTGTTCAAAGCAGAGTCTAACTCTCACCTATAAAATGTCATACAGATTAGTGAAGAAAGTACGTAGCCAGAGAATCTTGTGTACCTTATCTAGGAATGTGTATGAAGGACAACACTGGTATTGACTGCCCTGCCAATGCAGTCCCTGGTATCTAAACAGGCACAAATAACATGCTTTGTGCGCCCTGCCCAATGAATCGTCTGAGCGATCCTGCTTGCTAGCTGTATCCCAAAGGGCATGCATGCATCACCCAACAGACAGACCGTTAACATATCACAGTGCCAATCTAGCAGAGTTAACATACACTTGTCAAAGGCATCAATCCTTTTAGATTCTATGGGCTTAGAAGTATTCAGCAGAAAGAGGGCATTGTTTGGCAACTTATCCATTGTTGTAGCTGTAAAACATTCCTAAAATCATCAAGATTTAATTCAAATGGCTAGATGTCAAGAAACCGGATGCATTAAAGTAAAGTTCTGAGTTCAAAAGAATGTCTAAGCAGAGTTCTGAGAGGGGCTCCCTTCCAAGCAGTAGAATTCTGAACCATGGTAGCAAATGAGGAATGGAGATCAGTAAGGTCTCTCCTCATGGTTGAGGTTTGGGTCTTTTCTAATGAGGTGACTAAGCTACTAAAAAGTAGGATTAGCAATAATTTTCTTTACTGCTATGGAAATGTTACAATGAGAGTTCCAGTATAATGACTGGGAATGTTTCAAGCATGTGAATCTATAAAATATACAATGCTGCAAAACTCCTGCTCTTATATTTCTTTGCTGGCAACCAGAAATTGCAGGTGCCATCTGTGGTGAACTTTTTATTTTCCAAGTAGCTTACGAAATAGAGCAGGAGCCAGCTGTCCGATAGCTGGTGAAGCCACAGCTGACATCTTTTTCACATCAGTAGTGGTCAGTGAAGCAGCTACTAGAGACAGCTGAGAGTTGCAGACAGGGCAGGTATTGTCAAAAACAATGCTCTGGGACAAAATGGTCTTAACAGCACCTCTCGACGGGAGAAACATCAGCCACAGAAACAAATATTTCCAGGGAGGGAGTGAATGGCACAATTGGTTTTTCCTTTCCACTTAGTAGCCAGACCAAGAACTGTTACCCCACTCTCAAAAGGACCAAGAAAAGGAGATTTAAACGTAGGCAACCCTCTTGAAGGATACGTTACTTACCTGTAATCCTAGTTCTCTTCCAGGGGTATCCTCATCAAAGTAATAAGCACTGAATATTCCCTCCCATGTGCCGAGACCCTGGAAATAATATAAAAATTATATATGAAAATCATATATATATATATCCGCCGAAGACGTTGTCATATCCTTGTCAAAAGACAACAAGTTGAGGCCCATATGCATTTCACGGTGAAGTTTTATTTGCGCTCACACCCAACGCGTTTCGCAGCCGCAGCCGCTTGATCACGAGTGAGTTCCAGTGTTCAAACAATAAAGTTATATACAAGTGAAAAAACATTCATCATGTGACATAAATCAACAGTGAAAACATACTCTCTCACATATGATTATTGCTGATACATAATCACTTCTTGTCATAAGCTGTGTTAATTAATCAAAACATATGCATTCCTCCAAGTATTTCTGGCTTATCAATGTCATTACATTCTCGACTGTTTTAGGTGATCGTTTCAATCCGGAACTACAAGTCCCATAAACCCCAGACTGGTTACATCATTAGGCTATCTTTTGAGTAATCTTAAACAATCCAGTGTTTTTTAATCCGATGGCACTTTGTATAAAATAAAGTAAGTTCTCTTTAATGTACCCAAACGACCGGTTCCAAAAGTCTCTTGGTTACGACCGCTGTCAACAACCGTTTCGTCAAATCCTTTCAGGTTATGAGTGGTCCCTGCCCTGTTCTCAGATATGTCACTTCTCACCAGCATGTCACGTAAGCTTTTGCCTCTACGATATGTTATTGATGGTTTCTCTCCTACCATCTTACCTATAACATTATCAGTTTGTAGTATTTTCCAATTCTTACGCAGAATTTGTTGTACTTTCCCTGATTTGTTGTTATATGTGGTGATCAATCTGGTTACCACAGCTTTTTCATTATCCCTTTTCCTGTCCTCTAGGGTGGTACTTATAGTTATCTCAGCTACCTTTGTGCTGGCTTTTGTTAGCACCCATTCTGGGTACCCTCTCTCACTGAATCTTTCTACCATCCTGCTCTGTTCCAACTCGTATAGCTCCTGAGTGCTACAATTCCTCCTTGCCCTCAGTAGCTCCCCATGTGGAATGCTCCATTTGAGCACCTCTGGGTGAGCACTGAGGGCATGTAGGAGGCTGTTTCCGGCAGTTTCCCACATGATGTGGGAAGGCTCTGAGCAAGGAGCTAAAACATTCATGGATAAACTGAATAATAACAACTACAATATACAACTCACTTCAACAATGAGTAAAACAAGTGTGGAGTTTCTGGATACCACCGTGAGTGTACAAGATGGGGGGTTGGTAACTAGCCTCCATAGAAAAGAAACTGCCAGAAACAGCCTCCTACATGCCCTCAGTGCTCACCCAGAGGTGCTCAAATGGAGCATTCCATATGGGGAGCTACTGAGGGCAAGGAGGAATTGTAGCACTCAGGAGCTATATGAGTTGGAACAGAGCAGGATGGTAGAAAGATTCAGGGAGAGAGGGTACCCAGAATGGGTGCTAACAAAAGCCAGCACAAAGGTAGCTAAGATAACTAGAAGTGCCTCCCTAGAGGACAGGAAAAGGGATAATGAAAAAGCTGTGGTAACCAGATTGATCACCACATATAACAACAAATCAGGGAAAGTACAACAAATTCTGCGTAAGAATTGGAAAATACTACAAACTGATAATGTTATAGGTAAGATGGTAGGAGAGAAACCCTCAATAACATATCGTAGCGGCAAAAGCTTACGTGACATGCTGGTGAGAAGTGACATATCTGAGAACAGGGCAGGGACCACTCATAACCAGAAAGATTTTATCCTTGTGGCCATTGCAGAGCCTGTACTACGAGTAAAATGGTGAGGGAATTTGCAATACCTGGAAGTGATAAGAACAGAAGCATTGGACAATTCTTAACCTGTAGTACCACCTATGCCATTTATATCCTTGAATGTCCCTGCAAGTTAAGATATGTAGGGAGTACAACCTGTATGGTGAATAAACGTGTACAGGAACATCTAAGGGCCATCACGAATCTAGATTATCAGTATCCAATCGCAAGACACTTCCAAGAAAGACACGGATCAAATAATTCTTTACTACGCTTCTATGCTATAGAATATATAAGGGCCAACAAGAGAGGAGGGAATAGGGAGTTGCAGCTCAGAAAGAGGGAATCCAAATGGATAATAGAACTTGAGACAATGTATCCAGGGGGGACACAACCTCGATGAGGAGTTAGCAACACATCTATACCCTGATTAAATTGAGTATTCTTTACGGTCTGCATAAATCCTACCATAATATCGAAGAAAATTAAATAGATGTGATAAACATGTATATGTGCAAGATGAATTGTATATAAAAAATGATGATGTATTGAGTATAGCTACAGAAGTATAAGGTTTTAAAATGGTAATATATTTTCTTATGATTAATTTTTACAGATGGACAGGAAGAAATTTCACATTTTTCAAATTTAGGCAACTGAGAGTGGTTCACGTTCTTCCTGTGCTACTACTTGAATGATATTCACTGGTGATATGAACTTGAGCACATTTATGCACTTTCCCTTTTTAGCTTGTTTTTTCACTAATTAATCTTGAAATTTATTATATTTTGGGAAGTAGATGGTGTGGGTTAGATGTATCCACTTGGATAAAACTAAATTCCCTTGCCTTGTATTGTCCACCAATTAATCTATAAAGCAAGCTGATGTGAGTATCTAGCAAAATTTGGCACTAGACCGAAAGCATAATTCAGGAACATACACTAAGCAGCAATGCTTGACCATGACTGAACCCCATGCTAGGATGCCTTATTAATATGATTGTATGATATCCATACGCAGGCATAGAGCAGAAGATACTGTCTTTCTAGACAAGCTTACGAATAACAATACACAAAATTGTGTCATGGGTGACATGTTATGTTATGTTATGTTAGTGCTATTTGTATTGCGCACGGCTGCTCCAGCGAAGGAGCGTCCCGGCGCACATTGTAAATCAATAACAAAAACAATGTTGTTTTTTTAAATGTCTTTTGTAAGAATGGTCAATGCTTTGTTTAAAGTAATGCTTTGCTTAAAAATGCTCATTCTATATACGGCTAGCATGATCGAAATGTGTATACGTATTAACTTTTAAATGGTGGTTCTGTGAAAAATTGTGAACATACAGTCTGAATACGCGTAAAAAAGTATAATATACAGAATCATGTTTACTAAGGCATCTGGAATATAAACAAAAATGTCGATTTGAAATGTCCCTTATGAAAAAGGAACACTTTTTAAACAAAGTAAACAAGGTAAACATATGTAGACACAACCACTTCAAAATGGCGACTAAAAAGCAAAAGGGAAACATAACCCCTTGTCTACGTTTATGCTTGTGTCAATTCTATGTATAACACAGTGGTTTGCACTGCAGAACATGGCGTGATCAAGACACCACGGTGTCGAAACGCGTAGCAGTGTTGGGGTATTAAAGTTTTGGCAGACTTTACCTAATCTCTGAGCGTGCATTTTTTGAGGAAAAGAAAACCGAAAATATATATATATAGATATATAAAGACATACATATATTTTTCTCATACCAATGCAGCTCCCAATAGGAGGCTAAACAATGTAATTACACTCATAAAAGACTATTTGCAATATAAAAAAACAAAACACAAGAGGGAAAATAGCACTTGAACTCCGTTTAGGTCGAGCTAGAGTGCGCATGTGAAGCATGCATGTAGCTCGACAACTATTGTTGTCAAGTCTCCTGGGAATCTGAGACAGGGTTCGGCCACGCGCGTCGATTGCACCTCGTGGGCATGCACGCCCAGGCCGGCGCCGTGCACATATCCTATCTCAGATTCCCAGGAAGTCAGCCATGCCCCCATGCCTCTCTGTCGCGTGCGTACACATACACACAGCCACATTCACACACACACACGCAGGCAGACACACACTCACACTGCATACACACACGCGTACCCCCCCTTACCTCATCTCTGTACTCCAGCTCCTTTGGCAGCACCACGCGGGGCTCTCCCCTTAGGCATGAGAGCCCCGCCGTGCTACATGCTGCTCTTCATCCGGGCCCCCTCCTGGGACCCGGGACTTCGGCTCCCGCATTTCGCTTTGGCTCCGGGCTCGCTCCTCAATACGAAAGTTATGAATGGCGCATGTTGCGCATGCGCGGGCAGCCCCCGCCCTCCCACGTCTCCTTGCAGCCCGAATACTCTTTGCATGCAAGAACCTGCTTGAGCATCTACCCTGGCAGTATGAGAAAATCCGTGTATACAACAGATCTAGGGTTAACTCAAAGAGGTAAAAGGTTTGATTTGGAGCCTTGTGGCTTAATTCAAGGATATCCTAGGTGCACAGATGTGACCGCCTGTGGCTGTCTTTGCAAGCTGTGGTTGCTCAAGATGGAATACTGGCAGTTTTGAAGGTATCCTGCTTGCATGAATAGTTGGAACCTGGTATCTTTTTTTTTTCTTTTTCAATAACTCTTTTTATTTAGACAAAACTACAAACAACGAGAAATCAGGGAGTCAATGCACATTCAGTATCATGTTACATGTTGCTACTTTAGCACAACCACAGCATCACTCAGCGCAACCACAGCATCACTCAGCACAGCCATAGCATCACTCAGCACAACCATAGCATCACTCAGCACAACCACAGCATCACTCAGCACAACCACAGAATCACTCATCACAACCACAGCATCACTCAGCACAACCACAGCATCACTCAGCACAACCACAGCATCACTCCGCACCACCACAGCACCCCCACATTATCACTCAGCACCACCACAGCACCACCACATTATCTCTCAGCGCAACCACAGCATCACTCAGCGCCACCACAGCATCACTGGTTCAAATATGTTCTCTCAATGTTTCAAGCTTTATTACAAATGTCACAAAAAGATGTTAATATTTTACTTCTGTTCTTGGATTTTCGTCACAATAAAATACACTGAACATAATCTTCACAAAAGTTATTTACAAAAGTTTAAGCTATTGCCATTATAAATGACAATCACTTTTATTTAAGTATTAATTATTAAAATAAATTACAAGCCATTGATATTTGTAATATCAATACATCTAAGTCACGTAAATACAAAACATGTTGCATTACAAATGCTATAGGTGTCACATTTGTGAAAGTTATAACTATTGGCATTGTAAATGACAAAGCTATTAATTTAGCTATTTTCAAAAACAACACATAAATAAAAAAATTGTCATTTACAAGACCATTAACTCAAACTTTCCTAATGCGAGACCTATTGCACTGCAAATGCTTGTTTTTAATGAGTAAAGCACTCCAAGAGTAAAACTGCAACTTTGTTAGCCTACAGGCTGCATTGTAAACCGATAGCATAGAAAATGAAAGTATTTTCAACAAATCTGGCACCGTGCCTTTAAGGCAGCCATGACCCCTAGCTTCCCATCATGCCTCAGGGGTGACAGTTAGGTCAGTTGTTCTTTGCATAAACCTGAAGTCAGGGCACAAAGATATCCTTTAACACTTCAGAACAATCTCATTTGCCTGGGGAGGCGGTGGGTTGCTTAGGACTTTGATGAGGATACCCCTGGAAGAGAACTAGGATTACAGGTAAGTTACTTATCCTTCTCTTCCAGGGGATCCTCATCAATAGTCATAAGCACTGAATAGAATAGCAAGCCCATCAACCACCTGCAGGCAAATGAGAAACAAAGTGACCTAATTAACAACAACCGAAAAATCAGCTGTTGAACAGATTCCTCAAGGAGGCTTGACCTACTGGAGTGTCCCCTCTAGTATCTGAGTCAAGACAGCAGTGTCTTGTACATGTGTGTACTGATCTCCAAGTGGCCGCTTTACAGATCTAGGAGAGCGGTACATTATTAAGGAAAGCCGTAGTAGCTGCTTTTCCTCGTGTGGAATGAGCTTTGGTAGCGGACAAAATAGGTTTCTCTGCTAACTGGTAAGCCAATTTAATGCATGAGACTATCCATCTGGAGAGGGACCTTTTTTGTTGCTGGGAAACCTGTCCTGACTGAACCATAATTAATAAAAATTGATCAGACTTTCTCAATGGCTTCGACCTGTCTAGATAAAACTTCAAGACCCTTTTAAGGTCCAACAAATGCAGTGCCCTCTCCGCTGGAGCGGATGGGTTAGGAAAAAAGGTCGGAAGAGAAATAGTTTGATCTACATGAAAATCAGACACCACCTTCGGAGGGAGGGATGCGTTCTGAGGACTACCCTATTGAGATGGAAGACTAAGTAGGGCTCTTTGAAACAGAGAGCCTGTATCTCATTCACCCTACGAGCTGAGGTGATAGCCACCAAGGAAGCTACTTTCCACGTAAGGTGTTGCAAAGTTGCTTTGTGGATAGGCTCAAAGGGTGGACCCATCAATTAATACAGCACTAAGTTCAGCTCCCAAGGAGGCCGAACCGGAGGGTAGACCTTCTTAAGGCCCTGCAGGAAATCCTTCACCACTTGTAACTGAAAGAATGAGGGTTGAGAAGGAGAATGCCTGTACGTTGTAATGGCAGCAAGGTGCACCTTAATGGATGAGAATGTTAAACCGGCTCTGGCTAGGTGAAGTAGATAGGGCAAGATTATATCCTCCTGCCCCCTGGTGTGACTACAATTTTTTGGCACACACCATATATAAAAACGCTTTAATTTTCAAGCATAAGAGTGCCTGGTGGAAGGCCTCCTTGCCTCTTTCAATATGGACATGCAGTCTTGAGGTCGATCTAGATGTCCATACTGGAGGACCACAGGAGCCATGCTGCCAAGTTCAGTGATGGAAGGTTGGGGTGATGAATCCTCCCGTTCATCTTGGACAGCAGGACCGGTCTGCACGGTAGGCAATTGTGTAGCTTCAGTGACATATGTAGAAGGTCCGGGTACCACCACTGCCTCAGCCAGTCTAGAGCAATAAGTATCGTTGTGGTGCTTGAGTGTGACAGTTTGGTCAGCACCTTTGGGATGAGAGGCAGGGGTGGAAAGGCATACACAAATGCCCCTGACCAGCTGATCAAAGGGGCATTCCCCCTCTATCCTGGTCGGTAGTACCTTGAGGCGAAGTGTCTCCATTTTTTGTTTTCTACATCTGCGAACAGATATATGCTTGGACGGCCTCAAGCCTGCAAGATGTTGTCAACCCCTTTGTCGTTGAGAACCCAGTCCTGCTGTTCCTCAAAGCGGTGACTGAGGGCATCCGCTTGAGAATTCTGCTCTCCCGGCAGGTGAACTGCTGTGATGGATAGCTTCCTCGCCAGCAGCCAGTGCCAAAGGGACTGTGCTTCCAATGACAGAGTCCTCGATCGAGTTCCCCCCTGCTTTTTCAGGTAGTACATTGTGGCGGTATTGTCCGTCTGTACTAGGATGGAACTCGCCTGAATCGAAGGGAGGAACGCCTTGAGAGCCAGATGAACAGCCCTGAGCTTCAGCATTTGATATGGTACAATTGCTCTTTTGAGGACCATAGGCCTTGCGTCTGGAGAGAAACCATGTGGGCCCTCATCCTTGTAGTGATGCGTCTGTGATCAGAGTCGGGGATGGAGGAGTTTGATGGAACGGAACTACTACATCCAGGTTGCCCCTCTTCATCCACCATGGAATGGAGGCTTTGGCTGCATGTGATAGACAGATCTTGTCTTCCCAGCGAGAAGACCGTTGATCCCATTTGTCCTTCAAATCTTGCTGTAGAGAACGCATTTTTAATCTGGCATTGGGTACCAGAAAAATGCAGGCTGCCATCGATCCGAGTAAAGAGGCGATGGGACGCACCGACGACAGGTTGCTTCTTAAAAATGTTCTGGCTTTCTGAATGAGGGATAATTGTCTCTCCTCCGAAGAAACACACTTTTCCTTGCTCGGAGTCTATCAGCGCTCCCAGATAGTGGATTGTTTGGACGGGCTGCTGCATCGACTTCAGGTAATTCACGTGCAGGCCGTTTTTTAAAGAGCCATAGACACTGCTGGAAATGGTTCCTCACACTCTAGGGAGAGGGGCCCTTCAGCAACCAATCGTCCAGATAAGGGTAGACGAATAGGTCTCTGCGGCGCAGAGCAGCTGCCACCACTGCCATGCACTTCGTGAATACCCGGGGGGCTGATTTCAGTCCGAAGGGTAGCACTTTGAATTAATAGTGGGTTGTTCCGACCATGAATCGTAGATATTGCCAGTGATGCGGATTTATTGGTATATGAAAAGAGGCATCTTGCAGATCCAGCGAACACATCCAAGCCCCTTTGCGAAGGTGAGGATATATTTGATGGAGAGCCAACATGCAAACATTTTCTCGTTTGATGGACTTGTTGAGTGCTCGCAGATCCAAAATGGGTCTGTATTCCACCTTCTGACCTTTTTTCTTTACCAGGAAGTATCTGGAATACACTCCCCGACCTCTTAGCGACCGTGGGAACATCTCTATGGCTGACTTTTGGAGAGGGATGCCCACTTCCCTCTGTAGCATGTTGATCTGGTAGCTTGATGATGTTACCGGAGGGATCGAGGTAGGACGACGTCAGAAACGTAGAGAGAACCCATTTAGCAGTGTAGCCAGCACCCATTGATCTTTCATGATGGCTCGACACTCTTGCAGATGATTTGCAACACTTCCTCCCACTGGAGCGGTGCACTGTATGGGAGGAAGCATAAACTTATCGCTTTGCTTGAGGTTTCGTCGACGTAGAGGACTGACGGTTCTCTCCTCTTCCCCCGTTAGATTGCTGGTTTTGGTACTGGGATTTCTGCTGACCCTGCTGGTTTTGGTTCTTTTGCCAATGAGGGGTTTGAACCCTCTGTTGAAAAGATTGGCGATCAGTATTTTGGTAGCGACAACAATTTCTTCTTTTCCAGCCCTACCGCCTTCAGGGTATCTAGCTCAATTGTCATCCGTGCCATCTCTTCATCGGTGTGCGGGTCAAACAACGATGAACTGGAAAATGGCAGGTTGATAATCAGGGACTGCGCCTCTGGCTTTAGAGCTGTAAGGCGAAGCCATGAAGATCTTCTGCCACAAATTCCGTGTGCGTAGGAGTGTGCTGAGAGTGTAGCTCCATCCGCCCCCACACTAATGACTTGGTTCGCCACTAAGCTGCCCTCCTGTAAGAATTATTCGAAGTCCTTGCGGTCTTCTTTGGGTAGCTTATCTGAAAAAGGCTGTATCGCTTCCCACATTGCTCTATCGTAAAGTCCCAATAGAGCTTACACACTGATAACTTTAAGCATGGATGCGGAAGTGCCAAATACTTTTCTCCCCTAGGAGTCCTGCGTTCTGCTCTCCTTGTCTAGTGGAACTGTAGACGAGGAGACCACTGAATGGGTCATTTTGGCGGCAGTCACAATTACAGAATCCCGTTTTGGATCAGACTTCAAAAAGGAGGTATCTTCCTCCGACGGACAATACTTTTTTAGAATTCTCGCCGGTGCAGTTTTGAGGTTGGCTGGCGTATAAAACATGTCAATAACTGGCTTAAGCAGACCCGGTACCAGAGGCAGTAATGGGCGAGAGGACGTCTTCAAAGTGACCAACGAAGTATTCCGAAGAAAAGGCATGGGAATGTTCTGTTTGGAAGCCCCTCTGAGAAGCACATCCTGGAATGTGCTTACATCGTCCACCGGGGAGATCCTCGACCGTGGACTATCAGGAAGGGTGGGCGAATAGTCCCTTTTGGAGGAAAATGTTGAGGAGGTGGACGGTGTTGGAGACCTGTGTCTTCTCCTTCTGCTGTGTGAACTTGATCTCCTCTTAGATCTTGGTGCAGGAGAGAGAGCACAAGCTCTTCCTCATGGAGGAGAAAGATCCGCATCTTGCGCTAGGAGAGCTGGCGGGGACCTGTGAGCTGGTCTAGGCTCCCTTCGAGCACTTGCAGCTTGTGTACGAACCGCCCATAGATGTAACGGCTGCATCCATCTGGGAGAGAGATGAATAGATGGAGCCTCCTCCGCTTTATCCGGAGAACGGCGCAGAGATTTTCTTCCTTCCTGGCGAGCTTCTGCTACTTGAGGATGAAATAACCACCTCCAGAGAACCAGACCTGCTGGAACGGTGTGAACCTGCTCTCGACGTCAATGACCGAGAGAAGCTTGATGGAACAGACACAGACGGAGACCTCTGTCTTGACATCGCTTGTGATGGAGATCTTTGTCTTGACATCGATCTTGAAGGCATGTGTCTCGACGTTGACTGCCTGGACGGAGACCCGCGTCTCGACCATTGTTCCCAGCAACGTGCGCGGCAGCGCGCGCACGCACATCTGTTCCTCCGAGCCCAGTGCTGCGTGTGGAGCGCGCACCCACAACAGAGCCCGGGAGATCCTTCGCGCCGCCGTTTTTATAACTCTAGCGGTGCCAAAAATGACACTTTCCTGGTTGTTGTGGCGCCTGCACTTGCTGTAATTCCTCCTTAATGGAGCACAGCTGCGGGTTGATCGTGGGCCTTTGTGAAAATATTTGTTAATTGCAGCACCGTAATGCACTGCAATTAACATATATATTTCCACAATGGCCCACAATAACCCTGCATCCGTGCTCCATTAAGGAGGAATTACAGTAAGCCCAAAGTGCCTCGACCCTCTCTTGCATTGCCCCCTGTACCTCATGCACTGGCACACCTGCAGGGCTCTTACAGGGCATCACAGCCCACAGCATGTGCAGAGCTCCGACATGCCTTATTTTCCTGGACCTCAGCGCCGAGCTGTCCACAGGACTCTGAAACGGATTTGGAAAAACGAGTTTCGGCAGGAATTGGAGCGCTGCAAGGCAGTTTTCTTGTGGGATAGTTCTTAGAGGTAAAATGTCGGCTGCAGTGATAGTCAAGGTTTAGTTTAAGACTATAGTGTGCTTTCTTTCTGAAGCCATTGAAATTAGCACCTCCATCTATAGTGGAGCAATACAACCCCTGCTAGAACAGCGCCAGACCGGGCCAGTCACTTACAAGGCACTCTACACATACGGCCGGTTTCATCTGAGAGCCCCAAGAGGTTGTACGAATCTGTTCACCACAACGCTGTTAAAAAGCTGTAAAAGATCAGGTGGAGCTCCGAGGGCCTCGCACACAGTGTCAGGTGATATATCAGTGAAACCATCACATGCCACGGAAAACCCTGCACTCCACAGGTTCTAGGTTTGAATCCCAGTTAGATAGCTCAGTGGGTTATGCAATTCCGATGAGGGAATTAAGGTATGTGCACAGTGTAACCATGTTAGATAGCTCAGTGGGTTGAACTCTGCGGCAGAACTCTGTCTAAATGCAGGGCACACATTACTACGCCCCTTACATTGCTTGGTTGGTGAATGTACCCACTAGAAAGACATCTAATGTGAAAGTTATGCTTCTAGTTCCAGTGAGTCAGCCGGTCAGGTTAATGCACTGCTGCAGATATCTGTGGGTTATACATTCCTGCACTCGCTTAAGTACTCGGGGTTATGCAATTCAGATGAGGGAATTAAGGTATGTGCACAGTGTAACCATGAGCTAAACGGGCAGACATAGCTGCCAGATTGCTATGTGTCATAAACTAGTGTCTTTAGTGGGACACTAAAGACATCCCTTTGGGCACACCTTTTTCTCCTCTGCGTGTGGAAAGAGGATTCCAGACTGTTATTCCTTTTAATTGCATGCGTTCTTTTATTGATGTTATTCTTCTTTCATTTTGCCTTTTGGCACACTTAACATTATGATTTTTGTAATCAGTTCCTCATGTTCATATCAGCGACACAATTGTAATTTAAATCCAATGCATTTCGGGCGTGGTTGTCCCGCCCTTCATCACGGCATCAACACTAAAAACAAAAAGTAAGAACCATGAGTGAATGTACTGTGTATACCTCCTATAAACCTAGCAGTGTCCTATTCAACATCAATGACGAAAAACTAAGCCTGTGTGTGTGTTACCGATGTCACAAAAAGAAAACCTTATATGCCCGTGTCAACAAAGCTGAGTGTGTCTCAATGACAAGCACTTACGTGTCGCGCCTGAGTTTGTCCTTAACTCATGTGAAGATTTAAATCATTGTAAAGAACGCTAAAAAGAGAAAACAATGTACGCTGTAAGTCTCCTAGGTTATATGAAGTACGCCTTCCAAGCGCCACGCTAACTCTGACCTCGCTAATTAGGGAAGAAACTAACCTTAAATGCGGTGTAGCAGCATCTTAATCGCCTTCTTTCCGCCAAACTTCCACCAGCGTTCTATTTGCGCCGTTCGCCATATAAACAACCCACGAGTTCCGCCATAGGTTAATGCTCCGACCACGTGACTGTGGAGCTCGACGAGATACTACCGGCGCAAATAGAACAAATAAATAAATAAAGGACAAACTCAGGCGCGACACGTAAGCGCTTGTCATTGAGACACACTCGGCTTTGTTGACACGGGCATATAAGGTTTCCTTTTGGTGACATCGGTAACACACACACAGGCTTAGTTTTTTGCCATTGATGTTGAATAGGACACTGCTAGGTTTATAGGAGGTATACACAGTACATTCACTCATGGTTCTTACTTTTTGTTTGTAGTGTTGATTCCCTGATGAAGGGCGGGACAACCACGCCGAAATGCATTGGATTTAAATTTCAATTGTGTCGCTGATATGAACATGATGAACTGATTACAAAAATCATAATGTTAAGTGTGCCAAAAGGCAAAATGAAAGAAGAATAACATCAATAAAAGAACACATGCAATTAAAAGGAATAACAGTCTGGAATCCTCTTTCCACACGAAGAGGAGAAAAAAGGTGTGCCCAAAGGGATGTCTTTAGTGTCCCACTAAAGACACTAGTTTATGATTTATTCAGACGCCCAGGGACGTGGTCGTCACCTATGGAGCACCCATAACCAAACTATCTTATGTACAACAATTTTTGAGCTGTGCACTACTCCCTATCCAAAGATTGCTATGTGTGACATTTTCGTAATTTTAGTGTAATTATAAGTGACATTCAACGACTATGAGTGACCCTTTCTCGCAAGCAAAATTACGCAATGAAGACAAGGGAAACCTATATGGAAGGACACTCATCTAGTATCCTTTTGAGCTGACTGTACAGTAAAACAATTGTGTAACTGTGCAGTATATTTTAAGTGTTTGATCTGGAGGAGCACAAATTGAGGATTGAAAACGTACCATAGTAGTTGGGGTTGACATAAGAATGCTTTTTTAGTGTTTTATATCCCAAACTAGACCCGAGATATCCGGTATCAGAGCGCTTTACATGAGCACCAGTTTCGTTGCAGAAGGACACATTCATTTTTTTTAGGCACAGGGAGATTCAGTGATTTGCCCAGAATCATAGGATGTTGAGCATTGTTGCCGAGACTTCACCACTACCAACTTCGAAGTTGACCGCTCTAGCCGTAAGGCTAAATCCTATCCCCCATTTCTAACCAATCTAATCCCTTTTAGCACCATTAGGTTCTGTGATATGCATGATGCACATTCTTTGCAGCAGGCACATTATCCCTTTACGCTACTGGCGAGTCAACTTGCACTGGGCAAATCTCTCTCCCAGGAGGAACATTAAACCCCAGGTTCTCTTTGACTTAACAATGGAGTCAGTGCTGGGAAAATAACTTCTGCTGCTCCGCATGTACATTGCAGCTGCAGTCTGTGGTGACACTCTCACTGCAGACAGTTGCTTAGACTGTGGAAAGGGCTGTGATGTGCTGGAGACAGTTGCAGTCTGAAGATAGCACAGCGACAGATGATTCTGATGCTCCTCTCCGCATACCATAGAGTACTGCGTTGTATCTTATCTGCAGCAGTAGTTTGTGATTTATTTTTTAAGGAAGGAACAGCATGTTTTTTTTCTGAGAATCTACATCTGTTTCAAGGTGTAGTTCTTTCACGGTTTAGCATTACTCTGCCTCCTTGGAACGGATAATTGGGGAGAATGGTACCCTGCCTCGCAGCTTACTTTGCTCCATGTCAGCTGTTTGTGTCTCTTCTACTGTTTTAACATTTTTTATATCTGTGTAATGGAACAACCTCGAATCTCAGTCAACCCGAACTCCTTTTGTAATAACTATAGCAGCTGATCCCAGCTCCTTTAGGCCTCTGCAACAGTGGGAGCGAAGGTCTGAACAATGTATGTTCTCATCCTTTACGAGAATCTTATTGATAGTTCTTTGTTTAAACTAGAATTTCATTATAGCACAAACTGTAACAAATCAAGGCAGGATCGACAATTTAATCGTCAAATGTTTCTCTTTTTATAGGCAAAATGTACACGTGATGGGGAAGCAGTATTTTAGCGCTAAGTTTTGTCTCATCTCAAAAAGTGATCAATAATCAAGTGTGAAATATTCACCACATTTGAAGAGGGCATGGCGAGGCTGACACGCAGTCTTCAGAGCCTTCAGACCCTCGGCACATTCCCTTGTGATAGCCCCTGTAGAACACTTTCTCCTTTACCCCCCCCCCCCCCCCCCCCCTTCCCTTTCCAGCAGGGGAAGGCAGTACGTGTCAATAAGGACTACCTTGTCCTTCAATTTCATTCTGGTGGCAGCAATTCCTTGTGGCCCGGGCTAGTTGCAAGAGGATTTGAAAACTGAAAACATTCTGCCTGCACCGAGCGTTTCAATCCCTGACACAAGCCAGCAGGCTGCTGCTTAATTTCGTCCTTTAGCAGCATTAACACTACATGGACCGCCTGGCACTAGCAAACTTCGCTGTGTTGAGCAGGCCATAAGGCTGCACGCACGTGCATATTAATACTGACCAATTAGTGCCGGGGGAGGTTGGAAAGGTCAGCCTACCTACATAACAAGCAAACTACCAGGGAGAACAATCAAAGCATAGCAGAATTCATGTAGGCTGCTGTGCCCCGTCTGCTTTGTGTTTCTGTAACCTAACAAAATATCAGACTCTACAAACCATAAAAAACGGTAATACACTCCGCTTTTAAGTACGGGGATTTGCGTGACATTCGTTTTACATGCGGTATTGTAACTTAAAATGCGTTAGTGTCACACAAGATGTGTGACACATGGCAGGGCTGGGCAGAAAAGGCGGACTACATTGAGTCGATCTTCAAAACCGGAAGCCAAAATATGGAAGTTAAGCCTAATTAATAGTCGTTCCCTCCCAAAACATAAAATAGAAATACGCTTCTGTTGGAAGAGGGAGATTTCAATGTTTTGTTTATTAAGGAATGTTGGTTTAACAATAGTTCAGATCTGGATATTTTGATAGCCCTACCCTTCGGGTTTCAAATACTCAGACAAGATCATATAGGAAGGGTAGGGGGGCGGCACAGTTATTACACTAAAGGACAAACTAAAATGCACCATTACTCCTCTCCAAATATCAGATTGCAAAGCTTTCAATTCACCATCTCATTTTCTCCTACATATACTTTTTAAGTCCCGCCCTGCCTGCCTAATCAAACAGGCCTCCTCACAACCAAATACTTAGGTTATTTATCTGCACAATCAAGCAGGAACCCGTGTCAGAACCCCCTGTTGCTGCACCCATATACACGGTCGGGTTCTTGGCGCACCTTGCCGTGGCTGGAGCGCACAGATACCTCACAGTGCCGCACACAGAGGAAAAAAATTAGAGGGAACATTGGTCTCAACGTCACTCTCGATCTTCTGGTCTTTGACGGAGGACTGTGCCTCGACATCGAGTGCTGTGTCGACTCAGTTTCCTGCCTACACGTCGAACGTTGCGTCGACGGAGACTCCTGCCTCGTCAATCGTGCTCGCTTCGACGGAGGGCTGTGCCTCGACGGCAAGCGTCTTTACTTGACGGATGACTGTGCCTCAACGTCGGCCGTGGAACCGATGGAGACTGCTGCCTCGACGTAGAGTGTCTTGCTGATGTCAATAGAGGCTCCTGCCTCGACATCGACAATAGGACATCCGACGATCTCTGCTACGACGGCGATCTGCGCTGAAAAATCGACGTGGACTTCGGTCCCACATCGAAGATGATGACTTGCGTCTCTGCGTCAATGATCTGTGTCCTGACGTCAATCGTCGCTAAAGAGTCGACAGCGGAGGATCTTCTCTCGATGCCGGACGCTGTTCTAACAATGATAGAGACTTGGCTTTAGAAGTTGAAGAGCGGCGCTCCTGAGCCAGATCCCTCGACGCCGATCCAGCTGCCGGACCCTTTGACATATCGGGACCTTGCTCCTCTACGTCAAACGTGCCCTTTTCTTGGTCTTTACAGGGGACCTACCTCTTTCTGAGAGGCCATAAAGACAGATTCTCTCCCTGTCCTTGATGGTCCTTTTAGGTAACTTCCTGCAGTGTTGACCGGAGACGAACAATTGTTACTTACCTGTAAACAGGTGGTTCTCCAGTATTGGTGTCTTTCATAGATTCACATGCTTGAATATTCCCCGTCGTCGAAGTGGGAGTCCCACGGTAAATAAAATAGCAATAATGCTAATAATATATATATATATATATATATAAGTATATAAAGTATCATATAAGTAGCAAAACTGATAAAATATGTACTGAAAACCTTTACAAAGGTTATTACATAGGAATGCATTAGAGAGAAAAAAAAACTCATTTGTAACATATCAGTGTCATTATGTTAGTCCAAACTGCAGCCAATCAGGCTCAAGCACCCTCTAGAACCTTCTCCTCAGAAGCTCAAGCCCTCAGATTTTCGTAGCACTAGTAATAATAGCGCATGAGGAGAAAAGAGCCTCTGAGGGGAGGATGGGTGGGTCGCATGTGAATCTATGAAAGACACCAATACTGGAGAACCACCTGTTTACAGGTAAGTAACAATTGTTCTTCTCCAGTATTAGGGGTGTCTTTCATAGATTCACATGCTTGAATAGAATAGATAGCAGTAACCTCCTGGAGATGAGATTGCAATATTTCCAAACAATAGAAGAACAATATATATAGCATAAAAGCAAGGCAATCTCAAGAATGGAGGAGGGAAAGAGGCTCACCTTATTTGAAAAGATGACGAAGCACTGCTTGCCCCACTGCGGTGTCCGCCTCGTTGACAGCATCCAAACAATAATGTCTGGTAAAGGTGTGCCTGCTGGACCATGTCGCTGCACGACAAATCTGGTGTAGAGGCACTCCGGCAAACAATGCGATGGACGACGCCATCGCTCTCGTAGAATGTGCTCTCACTGGAGTAGGTAAAGGCCTGCCAGCCTGCTGATGGCAAAACGATATGGCTGAAGAGAGCCATCGTGTTATAGTCTGTTTAGTCACTGAGTGTCCTTTGCGCAGTAGTCCATATGCTAAGAATAGCTGATTGGATTTACGAAAAGGGGCTGTCCTAGAAATGTAGAATTTCAGACACCGTTTGATGTCTAAGGAATGTAGTCGCTGTTCCGCAGGGGATTTAGGATCCGGGAAAAAAGTCTTTAAGAAAACTGGCTCGTTCAAATGGAAGTCAGAAGGCACTTTTGGAAGAAAAGAAGGATTGGTACGAAGTGACACTCCATCAGGTTTGAACTGCAAATATGGAGGTTTGATGGGGAAAGCGTGTAAGTCACTTACACGACGAGACGAAGTTAAAGCTAAAAGCAAAGCCACTTTCCAGGTCAGAAACTTGAGGTTTGAACGATGAATTGGCTCAAATGGAGGTTTCATAAGTTGCGATAACACCACGTTGAGGTGCCAAGCTGGAGGAGGGCGCCTTAACGGAGGGAACTTCCTGAAAAGTCCTTTAAAGAACTGTCTTATGATCCTGGATGAACAGAGAGACGTAGAGCCGTCATGACGGTAGCGTGAGATGGCCGCCAAAAAGACTCTCAATGTGGCATGTGAAAGACCAGACTGAGCAAGACTTAAGAAGAACGGTAACAGTTGTTCTGGAGTGGAACTGATAGGATGTACGTTGGATGCTGCGCACCAATGACAGAAGCGCTTCCACTTTAGCCTATATGTTTTGATTGTTGATGGAGCTCTAGCTGACGCTAGAATGTCTCTACAGTCCTGAGGTATACTTAAAGAGGCAAACTCCATGAATTCAGGTTCCAAGCCCATAATTGAAGCGTTGACGGATCTGGGTGACACACTCGTCCGCCGTCCATAGTCAGAAGATCCGGACGTGGATGGAGGCGAATTGGTTTGCATTGGGACATCAGAAGGAGTTCTGAAAACCACGCCTGTCTGGGCCAACGTGGGGCGATTAAGATCAAGCGGCAGGGTTGCCTGCGCATCTTCCATAACGTCCTTGGTACCAGTGGAAGCGGTGGAAACGCATATGCAAATAGGCCGGTCCAATCCATGAGTAGGGCATTGCCGCTGGATTCCGGATGTGGATGCCAACTGGCAAAAGCCTGGCATTTTCGATTCACTGGCGTTGCAAATAGGTCGATCTTGGGGTGACCCCATTGGTGGAACACGAGGTCCAGAGTCGACTGGTGTAACTCCCATTCGTGAGTGGATGACGCAGACCTGCTTAGGGAATCTGCTAGTATGTTTGACGCTCCCGGCAAATGGACTGCTGTCAAAGAAATGTGGTGACTAAGTGCCCATTCCCAAATCCTCTGGGCAAGACAAGACAGGGGCTGAGATTTCGTGCCTCCCTGCTTGTTCATGTAGTGCATGCTGGTGGTGTTGTCCGTTTGAACCAGCACCGATTCTCCGTGCACCACCGGTAAGAAAGCCTTCAGCGCTAGGAAGATCGCCAGCAATTCCAGCCTGTTGATATGCCATGTTTTCTGAGTCGCCGTCCACTTTCCTTTGATGGAAAGATCCAGGATATGGGCTCCCCATCCGTCCATGGACGCATCCGTGGTCAATGTCAGATCTGGAGTCTGGAGAAGGAAAGAGACCCCCTTGGTTCAGATTGGTCCGTCGCTCCCACCAGAGTAGACTGTTCTTCATGCCAGCTGTGACTGTCACCTGGTCGTTGAACGACCCCGACACCTGTCGCCATTGTAGGTCCAATTCCTCCTGAATAGGACGGGTACGTAACCTGCAATTCGGGATCAGTGCGATACAAGATGACGCCATCCCCAGAAATGACTTTAACATTCGCACTGAAACTGACTTTCTTGATCTGATGGTGGAGACCAGATGAACTATCTTCAGTCTCCGCTCGGGGGAGATGAACGCTTTTGACACGTCCGTGTCTATAACAGCTCCGAGGAATGTCCTGCTTCGTAGAGGAGTGAAATGTGACTTCTTTACATTGATGGTCAACCCTAGGGAATTGAAGAGGGTGAGACACAAGCGTGTGTCGTGATGTAGTTGACTTGCGGATTGGGATTTCAACAGACAATCGTCCAAGTAAGGAAATATCTGGACCCCTTGAAGACGCAGGTAAGCCATGACCGGAGCCAGAACCTTCGTGAACACACGGGGAGCTGATCTGAGGCCAAACGGCAGGACCTTGAATTGATAGTGGTTGCGTCCCACTTTGAATCTCAAGTACTTTCGATGTTGAGGAATGATTGGTACATGAAAATAGGCGTCTTGCAGGTCTATTGTAGTCAAAAAATCGCCGCTGCAGAGAAACCGCAAGACTTCTGACAATGTTAGCATGCGGAAGGACTGTTGTTTCAGGAAGAGGTTGAGATACCTCAAATCCATAATGGGACGCCACTCCCCCGTCTTCTTTAGAATGAGGAAGAACCTCGAATAGAAGCCTTTCCCCCGCTGTGATAGAGGAACCACTTCGACTGCACCCTTTGTTAGTAATAGTTGAACTTGATGTTGTAGTTCTTCGAGATGGGGAGGTGGCGGACCCGAAGGCGGAGATGGAGGAGGAAACTCTGTGAATTCCAAGGCGTGACCCTTGCGCACAATGTCCAACACCCATTGGTCCGTTGTTATTTGAGACCACTGGGAGTAGAACTGCGAGATTCGACCTCCAACATCCTGCTGAACTGGCAAGTCATTGTCGTTTGTTGGTGTTGTTGGCACCTCTATAATTGGACTTCCCTCTATAGGGTCTGGATTGTTGTTGGCGAGCAGATTGAGGATTCGAGTACCGTTGGTTTCCTTGATTGTACTGGCGGTACTGAGACTGTCCTCCTCTGTTAAAATTGGACGAGGTGCCCCGTCCCCGTGCAGCACGAAAGGGCTGTTTCTTAAATTGTAATGACCCAAGCGACTTCGCTGTGTCGGTATCCTTCTTTATGGCTTCCAAAGAAGCATCGATTTGGGAACCGAACAAAGATTCGCCATCATATGGCATGTCAATTATCATTGACTGGACCTCTTGCCTGAAAGAAGTAGACTTCAACCATCCCTGGCGTCGGAGCGCCGCCGCACTGGCAAGGATACGGAATGCAGTATTCGCCACATCTACAGCACAGTCTATAATCTCCTCCGAAGCCCTTTGACCATCTTGAAGGACCTGGAGCGCCTCCACTTTCGATGACTCAGGAAGTTGCGCAAGAAAGATGGACATGTCTGACCACATTTGTCGGTCGAAACGACCCAAAATTGCAAGAGCATTCGCAGCACGGGCTGAAGTTGAAGCCATGGATGAAAATTTCTTTCCGATTGCATCCAATCGGCGTCCCTCTCTATCGGGAGGGGAAGTGACAGGCGCTGTAGGATTACGTGCACGACGTTGTGCTGCTTGAGTCACAACTGAATCTGGCTTTGGGTGAGAGAGCAGACAAGCAGGTGAGCCAGTTGGAGCCTTGTACTTCTTCTCCAATCTAGGTATCTGGGCCGGCAAGGAGTTAGGAGCCTTCATAATCTTCTGCCCTTCCTTCCAAATAAATTCAATAATTGGAATTGTATGCACCTGTTTATACGGCTGATTTTTGAAATCATACAGAAAACAGTCTTCATCACGTTGGACCCTTGTCAACTTGAAGCGGTCCGCCGCCTTGTCCATAAGTTTATGAAAACTAGCAATGTCCACAGGAGGTGAATCACTTGAAGGGCCCTGTTGCGGCGAAGGTGTTTGCACTCGATAATCATCAAACTCCGCCAAATAAGGATCCTGCTCACCCTCTGAGTCCTGACACACCTCTCCTTCCTCTCTCTCTGGCTCTGAGTCAGTGTCAGTAAGTGGATTAGTAGACAGGGGAGCACTCAAATGTACTAACGGAGCCGACTGTCTTGGAGGAGTATGTAGTGGTTGATGCGAAAGTGTGACATCAGTAGACTCATGAACTGGAGTACCCTGAGGGGTAGGTGGAAAACGTCTGTTATAATCGTCCAACATATGTTGGAGGTTAGAGAAAAGTGTCATTGGAATAGACGTCATAGGGATTTGCACGCATTGGCCTTCGTGCTCATCTACCTGCTCCACTTCTTCTTCCTCTTCTTCTTCAGAAGAAGTGTCCTGGCATTTAATGATTAACTCTGATGGACTCCGTGCATCCCCATAAACAGTGTCATCTGGAACTGACTCAGTCTCATGGTCAGACACGAACAACTGAAGTGGAGGTTGTAGAGCAGGGGATTGAAGGTGGAATGCTGAATCTTCCTCCTTATTGGATGAGGACTGTACAGTAGAAACTGAAGTGTCCATGGCTACCAAAGGCATGTTGGCATAGGAAGAAGAACTGGAAGTTGCTGCCGCCGTAGACGGTAAATCTCTAGGCGCCTCCGTGGACGTAGAAGGCTTAGGCCCTACTGTCGCTGGTTTGCTCATCGACGAGCCCGTCGATGACGCTGTAGTCGACGATGCAGTAAACGTCGTCTGGGCCGTCGACGGTGACTGTATTGCAGGCGGCATCCTAGACATCGAAGGTGCCTTCGTCGACGGTGCCTTCGTCGACGGTGCCTTCGTCGACGGTACCTTCGTCGACGGTACCTTCGTCGACGGTACCTTCATCGACGGTACCTTCGTCGACGGTACCTTCGTCGACGGAACCTTCGTCGACGGAACCTTCGTCGACGGAACCTTCGTCGACGGAACCTTCGTCGACGGAATCTTCGTCGGTGCCGTCGACGGGAGCCTCGTCGACGAGGCCTTCGTCGACGATGGGATTGACGACGATGAGTTCTTCATCGACGATGGCTTCTTCGTCGACGATATGATTGGGATCGTCGACGAGATTGAAGAAACAGAGGCTCTCGTCGACAAGAGAGCCGTCGTCGAGATTCTCGTCGACGATGACGACGCCGATGTCGTCGTGACTGTAGTCGTAGACGAGGCCACAGCAGCCAATCTCGTCGTCGGAGTGGTCGTCGACGGGCCCGTCGACGACCGCGCTGTGAGAAGTGTAACCACTTTAATAGAAGCTGGAAACGACGCCTGAGAGTCAGATCTCGTGGGCGTAGTTACAACAGGCACAGAAGCAGTAGGTGGAACTGAAGCCACAGTCAAAGCCAGCTTTCTTTTCTTCAGGAAAGGAGATGGCAACTCCTGAACACTGCCACGCTTAGAAGCCAAAGAAGGAGCTGACTGAAGGCTTTCTGCGTCAGAAACAATAGCGTCCTTATCTTGAAGGCGCTTAAGCCATAATAGGAGGCGACCCTCCCTGTCCTTAAGGGTTTTAGGATTGAAAGTTCTACATAACCTACAATCAACCACTTTGTGATCAGGATACAAGCAATAAATGCACTTGTCATGAGGGTCTTTCTCAAATAAACGTAATTTCCCACAGGAGGAACAAGGTCTAAATAAAGACTTCTTACTTGACATCTTTGAAAAAACTGAGAAGAGTAGATAAGTTGAAAAGAACTGAGCAGAGCTCAGGGAGACTCCCTTCACACGACGTGCGGTAGAAAATCTGAGGGCTTGAGCTTCTGAGGAGAAGGTTCTAGAGGGTGCTTGAGCCTGATTGGCTGCAGTTTGGACTAACATAATGACACTGATATGTTACAAATGAGTTTTTTTTTCTCTCTAATGCATTCCTATGTAATAACCTTTGTAAAGGTTTTCAGTACATATTTTATCAGTTTTGCTACTTATATGATACTTTATATACTTATATATATATATATATATATTATTAGCATTATTGCTATTTTATTTACCGTGGGACTCCCACTTCGACGACGGGGAATATTCAAGCATGTGAATCTATGAAAGACACCCCTAATACTGGAGAAAGGAGAGTGTGATTCAGGAAGGCAGAGAATGAACACCTCATGTGTGTCGGTCTTGGCCTTCTTTTTGCCACAGGCAGGGCAAGGATGGAACAAAGAAGGCATTTCTGACAGAAAGAAGATCTGTCACAGAAAAATGATTTACCTTTCACTAAATTATCAAAAGACGTTGAGTGAAGTCAAGAAAACCACAATAAAACAACATAATTTTGACAGAAAGTCAAAAAAGTAGAGAGCTGTGAATCAGGATCCGGACAGGAGCCAGAAAGAACAACTGACCTGTTACCCCTGAGGTATGATAGGAAGCTAGGGGTCATGGCTGCCTTAAAGGCACTGTGCCAGTTTTTGTTGAAAATGCTTTCATTTTCTATGCTGTTGGCCTACAATGCAGCCTGTAGGTTAATAAGGTCTACTTAATTTGCAGTTTTACTCTTTATAGTGCTTTACTCATTAAAAAACAGAGTTCAAGTGCTATTTGCCCTCTTGTATTTTTATATATTGCAAATACAGTCTTTTATGTTTGAAATTACATTTGCTTAGAATCCTATTGGGAGCAGCATTGGTATGAGAATATATATATATATAATATATAGCTGTGTATATATATGATTTCCATATATAATTTTTATATTATTTCCGGGGTCCCCGCACATGGGCGGGAATATTCAGTGCTTATGACTATTGATGGGGATCCCCTGGAAGAGAACCCACTGTTTCCGAAAGGCAACGGGAATATTCCTGCAGGTGGCCAGCTTTGGGGACTTAAGTTAAGGTGAGCCAGTGTCACGGTGAACTGTACCATCTAAGGTCACTCCTGGTTAGGAGTCCGCTTTTGGGGCTTTTCCACTCATCTCTTATGTCCCTTCTGAGGCCTTACCTCCGGAGATACGGGTTCTCCCCCCTCAGTCCAGAAGGCACCCCACTCTAGTGTGACCGTCACCATCCCTTTCACACACCCTATGCCCAGAGCCTGTCCCTCTCCCCACTTCTTCCCTACCAATTCCACGGGACCTACTTTGAACCATATGAATGAATTAAGGAAAACTACCTCAAATGTACAGACTCACCTGAACTGGTACCTAGTATTCATGACTGGATTTCTTGATGCATAATACCTGGATGGAATGATCAGGTAAAGATGAAGTGCCTAGCATCAAACGTTGTTTGGGGAGTGGGACGGAGTGGATATAAAGCTATTAATTTGATGCAGAGCAAAAATGTAATAAAGCAGCCAATAAACTAAGTCTTGTCCTGCAACATACCACAAATTGAAAATAAGACACACAAAGACACAAATATTTTTGAGGAACACAACATCGATAGTCAGCTAAACCTATTTGCAATGTTAGCCAAGCTATTCTCATTTTATGCAAAGGAAAAACCTGAGTAAAAAGTAGTTAATATCAAATCTAAGAAATTTCTACACAGAAAAAAACAAGGCACTGCAAATATCGGCAAGCCGCATTTTGAAAAATAAGTACTAACCAGTGTTCACTGTACTAATATTTTTTAATATAAGTCTATGCTGTACAATCAAGGCTTCCATTACAAAAACATTTACTTGCAAAGGATGAAGAATGATATCCCCAACCCTACAAACAATACTTCTGGTTTTAGAACATCTTACCTAGCTTCTCCAGCAGTCAAGACATACTATGAAGTACTAGAAAAGATATATACACCAAATTACATACTGTTAATCAATTATCATAAATTAATTGCTACATGTTTCTCTACATTTTTGTTTATTGAGACAAACTAATTAAAAGGCACAAACATGGGGCATATGCTTACATGGACATTATAACAAACATATACATTAAAAGTGTAGGAATGTGTTGCCTTCTGCTACACAGAAAG
The DNA here is from genome assembly GCF_964263255.1 of Lissotriton vulgaris. Lineage (NCBI taxonomy): Eukaryota > Metazoa > Chordata > Amphibia > Caudata > Salamandridae > Lissotriton > Lissotriton vulgaris. Next base: position 250,265,954 of record NC_141687.1, read on the forward strand.
TTCCTAAGCTTTTTATATATACAAAACTTGTACAGTTTAATGTCCTAGAGTACAAAAGATCATTTATAAAATTATTTTTACACTTAATTCTATTACATAGTCCAGGCCCCTAGTACTGTTTGTATCTAATGATCTGCCTGTCCATCCTAAGTGATAAAGATAGGCGCTTGTTGTTTATACTGACCCTGGGGGCAGGACCATACACCGTTTTAAAGGAATAGCTCCTCCCCAACATTATCCTTTCAGATGCATCTGCTTGCTTCTGCAGTTCAAGTTTTGTTATAATAAAAAATTTAATTTGTTTAAAAGTTGTTTTAAAATGTAGAGTCTTTGTTTAGATGTATTTAAACACAATGTTTAAAAAAAGTTAATGTCACATGATGGTCTAAAAGCAAATCTGTTGTCTACATTTTGGTTTCTTTTTTCTATTATACAAATAACATTCTGCTAGGATTACACACACACAAAAAAAGAACATGGTTCCTGATGTCTACAAGTGTGATCCAACCTCCCCAGCGCAAGTGCCATCAGGGTACAATCCTAGGCAGGCAGTTGTTTCTCCAACTGCCACCTAAAATATTAATCCACAAAATTGGACAGAAATGTGTTAAAGAAACAAGTAAAAATGTGGAAGTTCATACATATTTACAAAAATCAAAACATTTTCACAACACTTGATTTAGGGTTAGGGAAAAATAATAAAACCAAAGCAAAGACACTTTTTACTTGTTCTGCAGGGTCACGCAACCTAGTTAGTGGTTAGAATAAAAAAACTGTATACAATTTAATAGAAGACAAACTTTGTAATAAACAGTCAACACATCACCCGTTGCAACAATTACGGGTGTGACAATGGGAGAGAATAAATCCTTCTTGTCCAAGAGCTTCTGCCCTTATCTGAATTGACATCAATGATTCCATGACAGTTCTGAAGCATTTTTATTTTACTACGCAACTTGTACTCCAAAGCGATCAGGAGCCCATGCGCGTGCACACATTTCCATGACTCCTGTTTCAGCTTCTTTTATATTGTTTTCTTTCAAAAACACAAACGGTTTAAAACATATTGACTACAAAGCTAATACTCCCTTAGGGTAATATGTTGAGCAATATTTACAATTTCAAATATCAGGTCACAATCCCTATCATATGTAAATGAAGTACGGATGATAAATTATCATATGCTTTGCATATCAGAGCTGGTATTGCCTTTCCCATAGGGAATTCTGCCTGAACTAAACATATTCCCAAGGTAAAATACATATTCTCTGAAATGCATTTTAATGTTTCAATATAATGCATTTCCTTACAAAATAAAAAAAATACACCAAACTGATGAGATATGACACTAGCTCTGAAATATGGTCTTCAGAAATGACATATCACAAATCAATTGAGTAAGTGATTATGAAGGGACTGGCTAGTGTTTTTCTACACATTATTTCGAGTTGATTTGCCATGGTGAAATACTAAGCAAATGCACAGGATGCTTTCTGGCATTAAACCATCTACTGCCCTTGTGAACATAGCTTGCATCTCCAGTTCTCACCAATAACCAACTTAAGAGAAACCTGCTAATCTGTTTTATTAATCAGTAGAATTTTCCAGATGCCTAGTTTTACATTTCTACTAACTGCTCTCTTTTTTGTCAATGTGCTGGTAAAGTGTTACTTACAGATAAACTTGAATACTGCTTAGAGAATTATTTACCAGGGAGGTGACGAGGGTAAAGCTTGGGAAAGGAAGGGCATGCTCTCGACTGGTCTCATTGCTATGTTCAATGGGCCCGCCAATGACATTGGAGTTGGCAGGTTCATAGGAGAGGTTATTGTGACTGGATGTCCTAAATTCATTGGAGACGTGACCGGAGTAGATAAATTCACTCCTGAAGCAAGCGATAACGAAGAGGTCATGGATAACGGAGTTGTAATAGCAACAGGGTGCCCTAAATTCATCTGCGAGGCTAAATTGGACACATTTACTGGGCTCCTCATACTCATAGCAGCTGCTACTGTTACTGGGTTCGTCATTGTGCCTGAAGCGGCAATTGAGGAGGTTATATTGAATGGAGAAGTAAGAGTCACTGGCGTTGTAACAGCAGTGGAAGTTTGGCACATGTTACCAGTATCTAAGAGAGGGAAAAATAGAACAAAAGAAAGACATATTTTAATACACAAACCAATGTCAAGTGCATTACACAAAAAATGCAATAGTGTTAACTAGACATTTTTACGTTTGTATGTAAGTCTATGGTCACTAGGCACAAGCACAAGGTTCCACAAGGTACAGCCAAAATAAGGACAATGCTAATTTACTCATGGGATTAAGCTCCTTGCCAACTAGCAACATAACTAAGAAAAGGATATGAGACAAATTATAACTGTTTTGGCAACCGTATTTGGGATTAATGCTTTTGTTCCAATATTCCACAACAAAAACATTCAAGCTGTGAATCTTTATTAAACTTTGAAAAGAGTGATATAACTGCCTCATGCTGTGTCCATTTTCTTCTTCATGCTAAAATGAATGTAGTCCCAATTCATGTGCACAAGAAACCACATAATAATTCAGGACATGAACAATGTTTTTAAAGTTTAGCATAGATATTTATGGTAGAAATTTAACTACTGATTGAACCTAAAAGTGTTATCTGCTGCAAAGTTTATTTTTTATTGTACCCCAATCCCCATTATATTAAATAAAGCTAGCTGATGATGGATGTACGAGCGATTGATTAATTTCCGCCATGCTAAAATGATATCAGACCCCACAAAAAGGGTTTCTGCATTATTACACTGCTTTCTAAAATACAGGTTTAGGGAAAAGAGGAGTGACCGGTTCTCTTCCTAGCAATATACATTGTCATTATGCATAGCATTTGGGTAGCAAGATAATGTGTATGTTTTGATACTGATGCAAAAGGAAACATCGCTCTTTATCACATCCCTAGCCTTAAATAAATACTTTAAAATAACCATTGAACAGTTCTGAAAAGCAGTAACTTCAGCCTGCCAAAGAAGTTACAAGTTTGCCAGAAGGATTAGTTACTTACCTGTAATCCTAGTTCTCTTCCAGGGGTATACTCATTAAAGTCATAAGCACTGAATTATCTCCGCCCATGAGCGGGAACCCGGAACACAAACAAATACATGTACAAATATGTATATTATATGTGTAAATATACCAAAAGTACATAGTACTAAACTAATTATACACATATACATGTATAATAACCATAAAATGCAGCCTAACATATATACATAGGCTAATAAAGCCAAACTTACACACGTTCTGAAGCATGAAAAAAATGCTGTATATAAATGCAATAAACAGGCATGAGCCTAAAATGCATTTCATAACCATGAAAACCTTTTATTTTCATCAAAGAACCTGTTGTAAACAATTATTAGCCTAAAAAGGCTGCATATGAAAAAATATCTGTGTACAGAAAATCAGACTGGCACCCTGCCTTTAAGGCCCCAGAGAATCTGCACACTTTGCCTTTAAGGCCTCCAGGAGAACTCTGTTCCCATTATGCCCCACAGGTGACAGTTAGGTCAGTTCTTTTGTACGGTACAGTCAACTTTAGCAGGAATCTGCACTTAAAAACTGCATAATACATATTGAAAAACCTCAATGCTACTGCTCGCCCGGGGAGGCGGGAGGGTGCTAATGACTTTAATGAGTATACCCCTGGAAGAGAACTAGGATTACAGGTAAGTAACTAATCCTTCTCTTCTAGGGGATACTCATTAATAGTCATAAGCACTGAATAGAGTAGCAAGCTCATACCCACCAGAAGCGGGCGAACAGATAAATGCATAGCTACACTTTTAAACCATAGTGTTCAGCTAGAATTAGCAAACACATTTCTGAGGGATGCTTGTCCTACTTGTGCATCAACCTGCGCATCAGAATCTAGACAGTAATGGCGTGTAAACGTATGTACTGAACGCCAAGTAGCTGCCTTACATATCTCTGACATAGCCACATTCCCAAGGAGAGCTGTGGTGGAAGCTTTCCCCCTCGTAGAATGCGCCCTAGGTCTACCTGATAAAGACTTGTGGGCTAGCTGATAAGCCAGTAGGATACATGACACTATCCATCTAGAAATGGACCTCTTGGACGCTGCCAAACCAGTATTTGTAGGACCATAGTTCACAAACAGACGGTCCGTGTGCCTCAAAGACTGTTCTGTCTAAGTAAAATTTCAAAACCCTTTTCAGATCTAACGAATGTAGAGCCCGTTCAGCCGGGCTTGAAGGGTTTGGGAAGAAAGTAGGCAATGTTATGGTTTGATTAATATGAAAATCCGACACCACCAGGAAAGCAGGATGAGTTCTGAGCACCACTATGTTTCCATGAAAAATAGTGTAGGGTTCCTTGCAACACAGCGCCTGAATTTCGCTCACCCTACGAGTAGAAGTGATGGCCACCAGGAACACTACTTTCCAAGATAAGTGTTGTAAAGACGCTTTATGTATGGGTTCAAAGGGGGAACCCATTAACTTGGTCAACACCACATTAAGCTCCCAAGGTGGAGAAGGGGACCTGACTGGAGGATACACCTTCCTTAAACCTTCCAAAAAATCCTTCACCACAGGCATCCGAAAGAAAGATATCTTTGTTGGCAATTTTCTATAAGCCGTTATTGCAGCAAGATGGACTTTGATGGAACTAAACTGCAAACCAGATTCAGCAAGGTAAAGCAGGTAAGGTAAGATCACCTGTTCTTGACCATGAATAGGGTCAAGACTCTTACTCTGACACCTTAGTAAAAGCGTTTCCACTTAAAACCGTAGGATTGTCTTGTAGAAGGCCGCTTTGCCTCCTTAAGGATATTCATACACTCCGGATTCAGCTGCAAGTGCCCATACTGGATGACTTCAAGAGCCATGCTGCCAAGTGCAGGGAGGGCAGATTGGGATGAAACACTCGACCCTCCTGTTTGGACAGAAGATCCGGGCGACAAGGCAATCTCCTGTGTGGCACTTCTGACAACTGGAGCAGATCTGGGAACCACCACTGGCGTGGCCACTCTGGGCAAATCAGTATCATTCTGGAATCGGTCTTGTACATCCGGTTGATCACTGTCGGTATCAATGGTGTCGGTGGAAAAGCGTACAGCAAGTTGTGACACCAGTCTATCAAAAGGGCATTCCCTTGAGACCCTCTCTGGGAGAACCTGGACGCGAAGACGGGGCATTTTGTGTTTGCCACGTCTGCGAACAGATCGATGTCTGGTGTTCCCCAAGCTTGGGAAATGCTCTGCGCGACGTCCTCGTTAAGAACCCAGCTGTGCGCTTCGACGAATTCTCTGCTGAGGTCGTCTGCCTGTGAGTTGAGACTTCCTGGCAGGTGCATTGCTGTTACAAACAAGTCTCGTGTTAGCAACCAATGCCATATGGTCTGGGCTTCTATGAACAGAGTCCTGGACCTGGTACCCCCCCTGCTTGTTTAAGTAATACATTTTGGTTGTATTGTCTGTTTGCACCAGGAGGGACCGAGTCATTAGAGATGGAGCCAGGGACTGGAGAGCAAGATGGACCGCTCTGAGAGTAGATTGATGTGATATCCTTTCTCGAAGTCTTACCATAGCCCTTGTACCTGCAGAGGGCGGATCTATGTCGTTACAACGCGTTATTTTACAACGCAGACTGTTACAACGCAATTTTTACAACGCAGGTACCATTACAATGCATGCCATTACAACGCATGGCATTACATAGCAGATACTATTACAACGCATGCCATTACATCGTAAGTATAGGTAAGTATATCTTTTTTTTAAAAATGTAATAAAGTTAATTTAAATAATTAAAAAAAATATATATATTTTTAAAATTTTTAAAACAGTGATTAATTTAATTATAGTAATTTAATTAATATTAAAATTATAATTAATTTAATATATTTAAAATAGAATGAAATATAATAAATAGTAAATAATATAATGTCATTTATTACAATAAATATAATTTAATTAATTTTAAAATACTTAATATAATTTAATATAATTGAAGAAATTTAATTAATTTAAAAATTGTAAATATTATAATTTAATTATAATAAATTAAATTATTTAAAAAAGAAATTAATTTTATTTAATATAAGTAATGTAATTCAATTAATTTTATAATTGTAAATATTGTAATTAATTTAATTAAATTTAATTAAATTAATTTAATTTATTTAAAGTCGTAATACCCCTGTACCCCAAAACGCAAACCCAGCCCTAAAACCTAAAAATACCCCTGTACCCCAAAACCCAAACCCAGCCCTAAAACCTAAAAATACCCCTGTACCCCAAAACCCAAACCCAGCCCTAAAACCTAAAAATACCCCTGTACCCCAAAACCCAAACCTAAAACCTAAAAATACCCCTGTACCTCAAAACCTAAAAATACCCCTGTACCCCAAAACCCAAACCCAGCCCTAAAACCTAAAAATACCCCTGTACCCCAAAACCCAAACCCAGCCCTAAAACCTAAAAATACCCCTGTACCCCAAAACCCAAACCCAGCCCTAAACCCTAAAAATACCCCTGTACCCCAAAACCCAAACCCAGCCCTAAAACCTAAAAATACCCCTGTACCCCAAAACTTAAACCCAGCCCTAAAACCTAAAAATACCCCTGTACCCCAAAACCAGCCCTAAAACCTAAAACTACCCCTGTACCTCAAAACCCAAACCCAGCCCCAAAACCTAAAAATACCCCTGTACCCCAAAACCCAAACCCAGCCCCAAAACCTAAAAATACCCCTGTACCCCAAAAACCAAACCCAGCCCTAAAACCTAAAAATACCCCTGTACCCCAAAACCCAAACCTAAAACCTAAAAATACCCCTGTACCTCAAAACCCAAACCCAGCCCTAAAACCTAAAAATACCCCTGTACCCCAAAACCCAAACCCAGCCCTAAAACCTAAAAATACCCCTGTACCCCAAAACCCAAACCCAGCCCTAAAACCTAAAAATACCCCTGTACCCCAAAACCCAAACCCAGCCCTAAACCCTAAAAATACCCCTGTACCCCAAAACCCAAACCAAGCCCTAAAACCTAAAAATACCCCTATACTCCAAAAACCAAACCCAGCCCTAAAACCTAAAATACCCCAAAATTACTTAAAATAATTTTTTAATATTTTATTTCAATTTTAATATTAATTAAATTAATAAAATATTGTTAAATAAAATTAAATAAAAATTATATACTTACCTATACTTACGATGTAATGGCATGCGTTGTAATAGTATCTGCTATGTAATGCCAATGCGTTGTAATGGCATGCATTGTAATGGTATTTGCGTTGTAAAAGTTGCGATGTAATGGTAGTGCGTTGTAAAAGTTGTGTTGTAACGGTGCAATACCGCAGAGGGCCCATATGCGCTCCCCAACCTTGGAGAGAGGAGTCTGTGATCAGTCTGTGTTGGTGGGTCCTGATGAAAAGGAACTCCCTTCTTCAAGTGTGTCTTCTTCCTCCACCACCGGATGGAATCTCTTGCAGACTGTTGGAGATGAATTCGATCCTCTCAGCATCCCGTCCTCTGCTTCCACTGATCTTCCAGACACTGTTGTAGAGGACGCATATGCAAACGTGCGTTCGGAATGATGAAGATGCACGATGCCATGGACCGTAGGAGAGAGGACACTTGCCGAACTGTCAGATGTACAGCCTGAAGGAGAAGAATACACTTCGCCTTGATGGATAACCACCTCTCCTCCGAAGGACACACGTTTTCTTTTTCCGTGTCCAGTTGAGCACCCAGGTAGTGGATCTTCTGGGTGGGGGTTCATTATGGACTTCTTGTAATTGACTTGAAGACCGAACTTTCACATGAGGTGGAGGCATATCGATAGATGTTCTTCCAGTAGAGTTGGGGATGAACTCTTCAGAAGCCAGTCGTCTAGGTACGGATATATGAAAATTTGTCTCTTTCGAAGATAAGCCGCAACTACCGCCATACATTTGGAAAATGTTCAGGGAGCTGATCTCAGGCCGAATGGAAGTACTGCATACTGATAGTGATGAGCAGCTACTTGAAACCTGAGAAACTTGCGATGTTTTCTGGATACCGTGATATGAAAATAAGCTTCCTTCAGATCGATGGAGCACATCCAATCCCCCTGATGTAACTGGGGGAAGATCTGATGAAGAGCCAGCATTCGAAACCTCTCCTTTAGAATGAATTTGTTCAGCAGCCTCAAAACCAGAATGGGTCTGAACTCAGTAGTTGGGCCTTTTTTCTTTACGAGAAAAAATCGAGAGTACAGGCCTTGATATCTCTGCTGAGATGGGACTAGTTCTATGGTCTTCTTCTTCAGAAGGATGTTCGTTTCCTGTTGTAAACGTTTTACATTCCACTGTAACATATTTAGAGGACGCATGACAGGAGGGGGGCTTCTTGAATCTCAAAAGGTACCCGCTCTGAATGATACCCATCACCCATCTGTCCTTTGTGATCTGTTTCCACTCGTCCAGAAACCACACAATATTTCCTCCAACCGAAGTGGCACACGGTTGTGGAGGAAGCTTCCGTTCATTGTTTTTTAGGTTGTTTGGTAGCGGATGACTGCTGCCTATTTCCATTTCCTCTGCCTCGCCCAGGTCGCCGCTGTTCGAATTGCGACCTCTTGATTCTGGCCTTGGTTTTGCGAGGACCAATTAGTCTGCTGACTCCTCTGCTGGAAAGATCTCGTCAAAGGGACGAAAATTACCCCGACGTTTAAATTCTTTCTTCTTCTCTAGACCTACGGCCTTAAGAGTGTCCAACTCCACTTTCATCCTGGACATCTCATCGTCCGCATGAGATCCAAAGAGAGTCGAACCATTGAACGGTAAATTCACTATTTTCCTCTGGGTCTCAGGCTTTAGCCCAGTAAGGCGCAACCAAGCTGAACGCCTAGCACAAATACCGTGCGCATAGCCATGCGCTGCCAGATCCGCCGAATCAGCAGCCGCGCTAATGCTCTGGTTAGCCACCAGCCCGCCTTCTTCCACAATCTCCAGGAAGTCCTTATGATCTTCCTTAGGGAGTTTATCCATAAAACGAGCCACCGAGTCCCAAAGCAGACGATCATAGCGGCTCAGTAAGGCTGCAGCACTGGCGCCTCTCATGACCAACCCAGAGGTGTTAGCCATTCTTCGCCCCAAGGAATCCATACTCTTGCTATCCTTTTCAGGTGGAGCAGAAGAGGTAGATGCTGCCGAATGCGCTTTTCTGACTGTCGCCACAATAAGTGAATCTGGATCAAATCGCAAAAATAGTGGATCTTCTTCTGGAGCCTTGTACTTCTTTGCAATCCTAGAAGGACCTAAACCCACTGTGGCCGGAGTCAAGAATGTTCTCATTGCTGGTTCTATCAAACCGGGCACTAACGGCAGAAGAGGTCTGCCAGACGTCTTGTGATGAAGGGTTTCAAAGATGACTGACGATGTTACTTGGGGAACTGCCATTTTGATGTTGAACTTATTCGCCCCACGACATAGTACATCATTAAATGTGCTCAAATCATCTACGGGAGACACTCTGGAAGGTGGAGTAGATGATATAGTGGGAGAATAATCTCTATATGAAGACGTTGAAGAGGATGCAGATGAAGTAGAAGATGGTGAAGGGGTTCTACGACGTCTCTGAGGAGTTGCCGATCGCTGCCTCCTACGCTCCCTCGAACGCTCTCTCACTCGGGATTTCGAGCATGACCTTCTATGTAGCTCTGACTGAGGGACCGGAGACCTCCTCCCCATCAGTCCTGCATCTGGACGCATCTTCCAATGTCTCAGGCTCTCCAGCCACCTCGGTGACATGTTAAGAGGCCGGTCTGCACGCTCAGGTGAAGCCTCAGGTGACACCTGCACAATATGCAGCCCTGCTGAAGACTTGGAGGCTCTGGAGACTACACTGTTCTCAGAGTTCAATGAGCCAGATGTAGTCCGTTGTCTGGGCACCAATTGTCTGTCTTCTGACGCCTGCCCTGAGGTTGAGCCGGAATGCGCCACCACAGAAGAGTCCTGGGGCACTGTCTCTTGACCCGCCGCAGACCTGTGCTGACCCTGCGGTGAAGAAGCCACTAAAGGTTGTGGACTTATTTCTGACCTCGACAAAGACCTAAGTGAGGTCCGAGAGGCTGGTCTTGATAGTCTCGAAACCGACCTTTCATCAGGTGGGGGAGACCTAGATTCTGAGACTCTAAGCTTCGAGCCCGAAGCATGTTTCGACGTCGACCTACGTCGCGATGGAGACCTCGACCTTCTCTTTTTAGGTCTAGATGTCGAATTCTGCGACGCCGATCTTCCTTCGCCTCTCGACGTCAACCTTTTTCTTGACGACGACTTACGTCTCTCCTTCGACCTCGACCGTCGTCTCCCCTTCGACGTCGACGGATGACTCTCTCTCGACGTCGACACTGGATCCTTCGACGTCGACACACGATCCTTCGAAGTCGGACGCCTCTCTTCCCTCGACGTCGATCTCCTATGATCCTTCGACGTCTAACCTTGCACCCCCGACGTCGTCCTTACTGCAATCGACACCAGATGTCTCGACGTCGAAAGAGATTTCGACGGCGACTGCGATTTTGCCTCACCGGTGACGTCCTCGACGTCGATGGAGCCCTCTTCGACGCCGACAAGACTGACGGCGATCTGGATCTCGACGTCGAGCGCACCTTCTTTGACGGCGACGCTCCCTGGAGTCGATGTTTCTTAGTTCTGCCTTCAGGAGAAGCTGTTCTACGACGTTTGTGTTGAGAAGATGGCTTAGCAGATGACAACAAGCTTTTGGACCTCTTCTCACCACGGCTTTCTCTCTCCAGAAGGCCCAGCAACCTCATTTTCTCCCTTTCTCTTAAAGTCCTATTAGAAAGGTTGAGGCAGTGATAACACTCTTCCACCTTATGAGAAGCTGGAAGACAAACCACACAAACAGAGTGTGGGTCCGTTTTTGACATTTTCTTCCCACAGGAATGACATTTGTAAAATAAAGGTGGCATTCTGACCAAAAAAACACCAGCAGTTTAGTCAGAAAAAGACAAGAAAAGGGGCATGGCTTGGCGGGCGAGGATGGCGGTTGCAGCCTTGTAGAGCTCCCGCCGGCCCGGACTTAATTCGATCATTTATCCTGACCCCCGAGCCCACTGTTGGTACCCAGTGATTGCTTTCGATCTAGTGAAGTCTCCTGTCTACTTTAGTGTGTCGATCCTGCATTTCTTCCCTTCCTGCGATCGGAGGGAGGCGGCGGCGGAGTGCGGCCTGGTGGCTGGCCGGAGACCGGGGTCCTCGAGTTTCGCGACGCCTGGTGGCAGTTGCGATCTGGCGGGTGCGGGTGGCATCCGCTACGCCGCCCTTGGCTCATTTCTTTGGCCGCGATCGTCTGGAGATCGGGACGGTGCCAGCAACTCCTACCCATCGGCTCTCCCTCTGTGTGACCAACGAGCGGTGGCGGTGAGGCGTGGCCCCGCGACAGTCTGGAGACGGGGTTCCTGGAGCCCCGAGGCGGCCGGTGGCGGACTGGCGGACGGTAGTGGCATCCGATCTTCCTCTCCTGGCCCGGCCCGCTGGATGCGGCTGCCCACAGACCACGGACCCACAGATTCTTCCTTTTGTGCCTTGGACGGCTGCTCGTGGGACGAGTGTGGGTGCGGCCTGTCCCGCCTGGGTGACGCCGGGTCCTCGATTTTCGCGACACCCGATCACGGCGGCCGGCCCGCATTCCTCTCTGGGACCTCATCTGGGCCGTCCCGCTCAGGACTTGTGACAGTGCCCGAAGGTTCGGGGGTGGTGTCCGCCCTACCCAGCGTTTGCCATGACCAGGGACAGAGGAGGTGGCCCGCCTAAACATGGCCCCATCGATAAATTCACCGGGCCGAGTGGTGGCGCCGGGGCGGCCGGTGGCAGCGGTGGCCCCGGGCCGGACAATGCAGCTATACTGGCGGCCATCACCCAATCCCGAGACATGCTCGATGCCAAGATTGGAGCGGTTGGGGCGGATGTCACGCTCCTGCGCCAGGACCTCCGCAACGCGGTGGAGCGGATCGCTGGGGCTGAGACCCGTATCACGGAGACTGAGGCGGACATTGGTGGCCTAAAGAAGCGACTGGCGGAGGTGGAGAGCATCCAAAAGACACTGGCGGCCCGCGTGGAAGATGCAGAAGGGCGCGCGCGCGGCGCAACAACCTCTGCTTCATTGGCTTTCCAGAGCGGTGCGAGAAGGACAACATGGAGCGGTTCCTAACCGGGTGGCTGGAAAGCTGGCTCCCCGAAGGGGCACTGTCTACGTGCTTCGTGATTGAGAGGGCCCACAGGGCTCTGACCCAGCGGCCGCCGGAGGGTGAGCGCCCACGGCCAGTTATCGCTCGCCTGCTGAACTATCATGACCGGGATGTTATCCTGCGGGAGGCGAGGAACAAGGGCTCACTCGCCTTCGAAAATCATACTATCATGATTTTCCCGGACTACACGAAGATGGTGCAGCAACAGAGGCAATCCTTCATGGACGCTAAGGCTAAGCTTAGGGGCCTCAAGCTCCAATACTCGCTCCTGTATCCGGCTCGCCTGCTAGTAATATATCAGTCTCGGACCCATTTCTTCGATTCGCCGGAGGAGGTGTTCCGATGGACCGATGAGGCGGTGCGACTCAGGCCCCATGACCCGGGCAGGTCCCAGGGATCGTCGCCGGAGCGGACGGATCACCCGAACAGGAAGGGCCGCCATCGGAGGTCTCGCTCCAAGAAAAGATCGGCTTCCGCCAGTGCATCGCAATCGGGTGGTGCCAGGGACTCGGAACACTCCGATGCGGGCAGCTGAACATTGCTGGGCCTGCACGCACTTAGTATGCTGCATACTGAACTGCTCTGCTTTGGCTGGTGAGACTGTTTCATTCTGTCCTTGATGTGCCAGTCGGTTCCCATGTGAAGACTTCAGTTATTGCCATGGGGACGCAGTGGGGCTCGGGGGGTGCCGTTTGTGGGCCTCAGACCCTCACGGATGTGAGTGTGGTTGGGGGGGGTGGTGTGTTTGTGTCATTGTGGGGCTGTTGGGATCCATTGGTATGGCGGGCCCTGGGTCCTCTGTTTTGGACCCGGGTCTCTCCATGCCGCGACAGATACTTCAATGTTTTCTGAGGTATTGGGGTGGTGGGTGTGGGGCGTGGGGGGGGAGTTCTGGTGTTGCGCTTGTTGGGGGGGTTCTGGGTTGGGAAGGGGGCGATTTGCGGGTTGCACCAGGGTGGGAGGGAGGGCCGGATTCTGGACTGTGTATTGACAATGGCTGATACTGCGCTTATGTCTCCTTCGAAGACCCTGCGGGTGGTGACATGGAATGTGCGGGGTATCCTGGATAAGATCAAGCGTGGGGCTGTGCTGCGGTGGGGGAAGAGGGAGATGGTGGATGTACTCCTGCTCCAGGAAACCCACATGCTGGGCTCCAAGGCCCTTAGCCTTCAGAGGTTCGGTTATCAACAGGTCTATCATGCTGGCTTTACGAGGGGATCACGAGGGGTGGCCATATTGATACATCGTAGGGTGGCCTATGTTCATGAGAAGCAATGGATTGATCCTCAGGGCAGGTTTGTCTTTATTAAAGGCCTACTGGGTTCAGAGCCGGTGGTCTTTGGAAGTGTTTACGCCCCTCCCCCCCTGCAATGGGCATTGTCTGAGCGGCTGTTTGCGCTGTGGGACGAAATCCCCGAGGTCCTGACCGTGGTGGGGGGTGATTGGAATGAGGTCATGGATGTGGGCCTGGACCGCCTGAGACGAGCACGTGTAGTGTCTGACCCCCCCCCCCCCCGCGGCTGCTCCCACCCGATTGTGTGCGACTGTGCGTAGTCTGGGCTGGATTGATGTGTGGCGGCATTTTCATCCCGCAGTGCAGGCCTTCACGTATGTATCGGCGGTGCATGGGTTCCTTCTCGAGACTCGACTATCTGTTTGTACCGGGTGCCTGTCTGAGCCGTGTCAGGGATGCCGCGATACTCCCCAGGGGCCTCTCGGATCATTCCCCTGTCCTGGCCACCGTGACCCTCCCCTCTAAACGACAACCCTTTCGCTGGCGTATGTCCGCCTGGCAGCTGCAGCGGCCGGAGTACGTGACGCATTTACGCGAAGAGATCGATCACTTCTGGCGCGAGAACTTAGTGGGGGGTGTCGATGCCATTGTTGTGTGGGAGGCGCTGAAGCCTACGATCCGGGGCATTGATATAACTTGGTGTGCGGCCGCTCGGCGGGAGCGTCGGGAAGCCATTGTGACTGCCGCGGCCCGCGTGGAGGAGCTGGAGCAGCGCGGTCGACTCGGGGGTGACGAGGGCGTCGTGCGACAGCTCCTGCAGGCCCAGCAGACGTATGCCTCGGTCCTGTACGAGGAGGCCCGACAGGCGTGGCTCGCCACGCGCAGCAGGGTGTACCAGTGGGGCGATAAGTCCTGCACCATGTTAAATAGGCTTTGCCAGGCGACTTTCCAGCCCCTAGAGCTGCCCGGCCTTACGGCGGAGGATGGCTCGGTCATGACCGACCCGGGTCTGTTGGCGGCTAGCTTTGCCCGCTACTACGAAGCACAATACGCTCCTCGTGACACCTTGGTGGAGGGCGAGATTGCCTCATACTTAGACAACCTACTCCCACAGGCAGTCCCGGATGAGACTAGGACGGCCTTGGAGGCCCCGCTTACGTCCGAGGAACTTGGGGAGGCCCTTGGCCAGTTGAATACTGGGAAGGTGCCCGGCCCGAGCGGTTATCCTGCTGAATTTTATAAAAAGTTCCATGTCCAGCTGGGACCCCACTTTCGCAACGCCCTGGAGGCAGCGCGGACTAGAGGCGAGCTGCCACCTGACTGGCGTCATGCCGAGATTGTGGTCTTTTTGAAGCCAGGCAGGGCGCCGGACCGGCACGACTCTTACAGGCCGATCTCCCTTCTCAACATCGAGGCCAAGATCTTGGCGAAAGCCCTGGTGAACCGCCTTCTGCCCCACATCGCCGACCTGGTCCACCCTGACCAGGCCGGGTTCATGCCGCGCAGGGCCACCAGGCATAATATCCGGTGGGCACAGGCAGCGATCGACGCCATGGGTGCTAGAGATGAACAGGCCGCACTCCTCCTGGCAGACATGGACCGAGCCTTTGATTCGGTGAGTTGGGCGTATTTGTTCACCTTGATGGCCCGCCTCAATCTAGGGCCTGTCTTCTTGTCCTATATCCGTCTCCTATACACCAATGTTACGGCGTCGGTCCGTGTAGCCGGTGCGGTCTCTGGGCGCTTCCAAATCGGACGTGGTACTCGGCAGGGTTGCCCGCTGTCCCCCTACCTGTTCGCCCTGGCCATGGAGCCCCTGGCGTCGCGGATACGAATCGATGCCCATCTACGTGGCTTTGTCTGGAGCGATACCCTAACAGATAGGATTGCAATCTATGCGGACGACGTCCTCCTGTTCCTTACCGATCTGCGGCGCTCGGGCCCTCGGGTTTTGGAGATCATGCGGGGGTTTGGCGAAGTCTCGGGGCTTCACCTTAATCTGTCTAAATCGACCCTGTGGATTTTACATGGCGGAGTGGTTGCCGACCCTTGGGCCGCCGACCTGCGCGTGGCGACGGACGGCCTGAAGTATCTGGGTGTCTTCCTCTCGACCTCGCGAGCCGTGGCCTGGACACGCAGTGTCTTGCCGGTGTGGGAACGGGTCCAGACAGATGTCAAAACATGGTCCAGGATGCCCCTTACAATCTTTGGGAGGTCGGCCATTTTTAAGATGGTGGCGCTGCCGAGGCTGTTGTACCAACTCCAACACTTCCCGCAACCTATTGGCATGGAGTGGTTCAGCCAGGTGAACTCTGTGCTGAGCCGCTTCCTGTGGGATGGCGGTGCGGCCAGGGTGGCCCTGAGGACGTGCTTTCTGTCCACATACTGTGGTGGTTTAGCCACATCCGACCTCCTCTCCTACTACCAGGCGTCACACCTACTTGTCCTCAATGACTGGTGGTACGGGGATAGGAGTGACCCGGCCTATGCCCTGGAGAGACATCTCATGGGAGATCGTACGCTCCACACCATTCTTTATTCGGCCCGTATACGCCGTGGGTTGCCGTCGGTAACTAAAATGGTCTTTGCAGTGTGGCGGCAGTCGCTGCGCCACATGGGTTGGTGGGGCAAATTAACGGCTGAAACGCCGCTGTGGCACAATGGCATGCTCCCGGAACTGGCGGCCCTGGCCGGGTTCGAGGGTTGGGAGGCTATTGGAGTTACACAACTGGGCCAGGTCGTATCAGGCGCCACCCTCAAGTCCTTTGAGGAACTCCGTGTAGAGTTCCAGATGCCTCAGTCCCAGTTCTTCCGTTACCTTCAGCTGAGGCATGCCCTTGCCCCGAGCATTGCCGGCCTCGACTCCCTGCCGGAGTTCAGCCCAATTGAGGCGAAAGTGTTTATGGGGGACTTGGGAGACAAGAAGGTCTCTAGGATCTATCAGTCACTTGTTACTCACTGCTCATCCACTCTCAGCTCCCTTCGGGAGGCGTGGGAGGTAGACGTGGGCGCCCTGGACGAGGACGATTGGAGGGAGGCGCTGGAGTCCCCGCGCGGCACCGCTATCGCGGTTCGGCTCCGCCTGATACAATTCAAATACCTGCATCGTGCCTATTATACACGTGAACGTCTGTGGAAGGCTGGTTTGATTGCGTCAGCGGAGTGCCTGCGCTGTGGGGAAGTGCCTGGCTCCCTGCTACATACGGTGTGGTCGCCTGGTTGGATTCTGGAGGGGCGTATGGAGTTGCCTGGCTGAGGTCCTGGGCTGGGATCTTCCTCGAACCCACCGGCTAGGTCTGCTGCATATTATGGAAGGGGTTGGGGGCAATATGTATAAGCGCCATCTGTTGCTCCTGGGCCTGGTGGTTGCTAAGCGTGACCTGGCTCGGGCCTGGAAATCTGTGAGGCCCCCCCCCCCCTGTCTGCATGGAAGGCTGGGCTGGACTACTTTATGGGTCTTGAAAAACCGGTCTTTGAGGCGCGGGGCTGCCCACGCAAACATTTCAAGATCTGGAAGCGGTGGGCCGACTACCGTGGCCTGTCCTTGGAACCCCCGGCGGAGCAGGAGGAGGACATTTGATCGCAGTGACTTTTCTGGCCCGAATGGCAAACCCTGGTTGCATTATACCTGCTTCTTCTATGTGTATCGTCTTTGTGTTGCTTCTGTACATGTGTGGCGGGGGGGGGGGGGGGGGGGGGGGGGTGTTGGGTACGGGTGGGGGTGTGGTTGGGGTGGGCTGTTAGGTCATTTTTAAAGCTGAGCTTCATTGACACTTGCTTCATGGATTACTATGTATGTCACCATTACATTGATACTGTTGTGGGGATCTTGGTGTGTGAAGATACCACATTCTTGATACTCTTCTGCTCAATAAAATTGGTTGTGAAAAAAAAAAAAAGACAAGAAAAAAATCAACTTCTGACAGAAAACGGCCAAAAATTAACCGAGCTTAAGTTCCAGGTTCCTCACAGAACAAGCCGGAAAAAAGAACTGACCTAACTGTCACCTGTGGGGCATGATGGGAACAGAGTTCTCCTGGAGGCCTTAAAGGCAAAGTGTGCAGATTCTCTGGGGCCTTAAAGGCAGGGTGCCAGTCTGATTTTCTGTACACAGATATTTTTTCATATGCAGCCCTTTTTAGGCTAATAATTTTTTACAACAGGTTCTTTGATGAAAATAAAAGGTTTTCATTGTTATGAAATGCATTTTAGGCTCATGCCTGTTTATTGCATTTATATACAGCATTTTTTTCATGCTTCAGAACGTGTGTAAGTTTGGCTTTATTAGCCTATGTATATATGTTAGGCTGCATTTTATGGTTATTATACATGTATATGTGTATAATTAGTTTAGTACTATGTACTTTTGGTATATTTACACATATATATGTATTTTGTTTATGTGTTCTGGGTTCCCACTCATGGGCGGAGATAATTCAGTGCTTATGACTATTAATGAGTATCCCCTGGAAGAGAACTTTGAGCTACATTCATTTTGAACTTACAGTCTAGGTCACATAGTACAGCTTAAAATATCTTTCTGAAAGCTGTACCTTGCCTAGGAGTGTTTCTCTTCACAAGCCTAAAATTGTATTTTTAATATGTATGAATGGGCATATTATGTATTATTTATCCTTCTGATATTATTAAAGAGGACCAGTGTGTGTTGGATTTTATATTATATTGCTATGCCCAAACTGTGCTTATACACTAATGGCCTATGTCATTAAATATATATTTAAACCCATTAGATACAATTCATGTACATGTGGATGATACAAAGATGCAACTTCTAAAAGACTACAAAAATGTGAAGTCAATAAAGAAACTAAAATGGTATTCTGGCCATAAGGTTTGGTTAAAGAGGATGTACAAGAAGGTATGGTGAGGTGATGTTATGGTAGGTGAAGTCATACACACATTTTGCGATTTATTTTTAATACGTACCATTTCCAATGTATTTCTACAATAACCCAATCTGATCAATAAGTTATATGAACAGCATAATCACTCAGGAAAAGGAGTACTTGTGAGGTAACTTTGTTGGGAGCTAAAACAATAAGTGGTTATTAACCAATATCCACAGTGGTCATTGTTATTTATCACTCGTCCCAAGGTCACAAGTATTTCCTCTAGGTCAGTGGTTCCCAAACTTTTCACTCCTGAGGACCCCCATTGAGTCTCTGCTGGAAGCTAGGACCCTCAAGCAATTTGTATGATTTAAATGTCAAACATTAAAAGTCTAATTCGAAAAAAATAAACACGTGTGCACATCAAACAAAAACTAGACTTGAATTACTAAAGATGTTAGTATTTTTAGATTTAAAATATTTGCAAAAATCGAAAAATCTTAATGAGGAGGTTGGTACTGCATCCAGCGACAAACGTTTCATTGTTTGGTTTTATTTCGCTGCCTGAGGCTCCTCGTCCTGCCAAGGCTGGACTGGAAACCTAAAGTTGCTCTGGCAAATTTTGTTAGACTAGTCCCTATACAGTGCACACCAAGTGCTTCGAGTGAGCCTGACCACAACAAAGGGGGCTTTGGGGAGCTCTCCCCATAGAAAATCTGGGGGGTGGGGGGGAAATGGTGCATTTTACAAAACATTTGACATTATATATTGAATTGTATTAGCTTTTAAAGCATAGTAAATAATGGCCTTACTATGCACCAGGATGCAACAATCTTTTGTCAATCTTCAATGATTGACAATCTTCAATGATTCCCTCACTACTACTCTTCAACAGTGCCTCTCATCTCTCCATAGCACATGTATTTAGTTTATTTTATAGCACCTCTCATACCACTGTAGGGTGTCAGAGCACTTTACATCACACCCGTACAGAGACAATGATTCATATATGTGTAGATCAGTTAATAGAAAATGTTACACAAGGCAAAGGGGACTACAAGGTGTAGGATTTCGTTGTCATCCATAACGGTAGGCGTTTTTTAAGAGTGCTTGCTCTGAAGAAGCCTAAACTTAGGATTCAGAACATAACACAGGTGTTAGCATTGACTTTAATAATACGGATTTTGTTTTTACCCTAACAAACCTTTTTAGCAGCATCAGGATAATGAAAGACTGGGAAAAGCATAACTTACTAACTAGTACCATGCCGTTTGCATGCAGCTCTTTGATGGCAGTTTATAGCTCACTGTGCTAGATTATGATTGGAACTTGTGAACTGCACAATAACAAAATCTCTGTGGCAAAAGCAGGAACCCGCTGAGCTATGCACAAAACAAAATACTGTTTTTTTAATGCATGGCAGACATTCTTTGCAGCAGGCATATTAACCATCTGCACTTCCTTAGATGAGTCAAAGCTGCCACTAGACAAAACCCCATTCTCTCTCTAGCATGTACATTAATCACTGGAATTATCTTGACACTTTTCTTGCTGCCCAAAAACTGCTCATTGTACAAGGAACTTTGCAGTGCTTTTAAAACTGCTGTCTACGGACCCCTGGCGGTCCGCAGACCCCAGTTTGGGAGCCACTGCTCTAGGTTCTTGACTCTCTGGAGAAAGTGATGTTGAGCAGTCAAAGCTTACCTCTCTGGGAGGCGCAGGCGGGTTGAAACCAACATTCAGAGTGACAGAAGTAGCATACAATGAACAGAATGTCCAAACAGATCATTCACTTCTATATTCACAGGTGTGAATAAAAATGAGGTGCTTAGAACGATATACCCACAAACAGAAGACAAGTGCATCTTCAAGGTCCAAGATACTTCCACAAGTAGGTTTATATATACGCTTGATTTAAATAACCCAAGTCCTCATCTGCATGTTATTTAATGAGTGTACTAGTTTGGGTCCATGGGACAGAGATGCCATCCAGAGATAAAAGGCTAAAACATTTCAGGGTATACTTAGTGAATTTCAGTGTGCAAAAAAATTCCCTCAACTTGATGTCCTGTCATCCGCCACTAGATCTTGTAATCAAGGGGGAGTCCAGTGCACCTTGGAAAGTCATCGGGGATAGAAAAACAGCTGCTGCTTCACATGGTCTCAGTAACAAAGGAGACAAGGTAGGACTGATCACACAATGGCATCTGCTGCGGTTGCAACCAACAAATCTGGAAAGGGCCAGCTGCAGTCAACATTTTCATTTGTCAGAACTACAGATGGGACTGAAAGCAAACATGGGTCCCAAACCAGCTGCAACTAAGAACGAAAAATTAGTGACTTATAAAATCTTAGTTTTCCTTTAAACAAGGGGGACCCAATGGGTGGCTATGGACCATGGGTATCAGTTATTTTACTTTCACACAGGTCCTAAGCTTAGAGTAATTTTTCATAACAATGAAATATAGACCACAATAGGCAACTATATACTTTTCCTTTGCCCAGCCGGGCAAGGAATTTATTATAAGGTATAAGGAGTATTCACAATTTAGGATATATTTCAACAGCAAACATTTTTGTTGCAGTAAAGCTCAATCCTGTACCGTACTTAGAGTAAGAAAAAATTGGGGAAGAAAAACAGGAAAACAAAAAACAGGCAAGCAATAGAAATTAAGTTTGCTTTCTGGTGCAATAGAAGGATGTCAACTTAGCCACAGGTAATACTTACAAAATTCGGAATCGCAGTGCAGTGATCTCATAGGCGTGTTATTTACAGTGCTCAATTGTGGTCCGTGTAGGTGCTAACTCTCGGACATGCAGGCTGATTTCTACGAATTGCTTCACTGTGCGAGCATGTATTCTGACCATGCAAGTGTCTTTCACGGAGCGCGAAAGGGGTCATGCAGGCGAAATACGCGATGTGTTTCAGAAGGTGAGCGCAAATTCCGGATCATGCAAATTGGATTTCACGGAACGCAAAAGGAAGCCATATACGTGTGTGGATTGCAGTTAATTTCGTCGGGACAGTCTGGCTTGGTGAGAGCGGGACCACGCGGAAAACTGCGACCTCCGTGGTGGTGGGGAGGCGAGCAGTGTGTGCTAATAGTTTATATTTGTGCGAATTTACAAAATTCCGTTAGAGTGCGGATTAATTCTTGGCTTACCTCTACAGGTTGTGAGGTATATGGATTATCGGCTAAATGGGCGTGATGGCCTCGGCGCTAGATGAGGGATAATGCTGGCGCTAGATTCAAAATAAAAATAAAATCAGAGGAGTTATTGCGGTCGATGCAGCCAGAGCTAAAAAATAAAAGGAGTGAGACTGATGCATACCGTCCGTGCATGGATTTAACCCAGATGGCACGGTGTTGCAGTTGAGGGAGCGCGGGAAGGTTCAAATTGAAGGGCGTTTCACATTGAGGGGCGTTTCAGTTATGAGCCGCTGGAAAAGAAAAGTAAGGTTAAGGGGCTGGTGGGCAGAGTGGCTACGAGCCGGCAGGTCAGAAACTTACCGGTAAGGGAACCGTGTGAAGTATCATGGCAGGTACAAGGACCTGGGATAAATTGGCGGTCGGAAAAGTAAACGATCCGCTGGGGAAAGGAATTTAGATTAAGTTAGCGGCTCGTTTGTTTAGGGGCAGCCATCGGCTAGCCTACGGATGCGTAGCTTACCGAGTGGAGGATTCATCACCGCTGGACAGTCGGCCGCGTTGTGGGTCTACTGGCGCTTTCCTGCGTGAGCTGCTTCCTAGGGAATGGGCATGCCATTTCCGATTAGGCTGCAGAATCACGTGACCAAAGTCATGCGATCGGGGCGGTTCAGAAAGATCATGGGTAGCTCTGTGTTAAGAGTCGGCCATCTTAGAAGGGAGCCTAGGAATTGCCAGCGAAGGGAATTCATAGGGCAAAAAGTACTCACATTAAAAAGCTGAGCAAGTGAAGGTGATGACTTGAAATTGATATGTGAGATTAAGTTAAAAGGCGCAGTCTAGACACAAATAGAGTGTTGGAGCATGCGTGAGCTTGCGAGAAGCGGCATGCAGTAGTACGAAGTGCTGCGCAGGTGAAATACGCGATGTTGGTGTGATGATAACAATTAGCATTATGCACATTATAAAAGGCTCATTTTTCACTAGGCACATTGTACAAAGCGCGGGAAGTCGCAGCATTAGATGTCTATGAGGCAGCTTAATGGTGCTTGTGATATCACGAGACCATGTCTCTGGCAGTTGTTACAGTTAGAGAAGGTTTGTCCAGTCCTCATTTTTGTTCAGTACATTCCGGATAGGGTTGAACTGGATTATGGACTTGAGTTCTTCTCGGTTCAAGAGTTGAGACAGGTTTCCCCCTCTTTGTGGCAGCTTGATAGCTTTGAGGATTGTCCATTGGATGTCATCTGCAGTGTGGTTTAATTCCCCGAAATGTTCGACCAGAGGAGCGTTGGGAGTTACACATCTGATTCTGCTCCGATGTTGGCAGATGTGTGTCTTTGCTTTTTGGCTAGTTTGTCCCACATACATTTTAGGGCACGGACAAATTATTGCGTAAATAACATTGCAGGTGTTACAGTTTGTGAAAAATTTCATTTCAAAGTTGATACCGTTATGGCTGAAATTACGTGCCTCAATTGTGTATTCACAGACAGTACAATGACCACATTTCACGTGTCCCAACTTTGGTGGTAGCCCCCAATTGGAATCTATAGTTACTTTGGATGTAGGGGCTGGTAAGGCTGCCCTGACCAAGTGATCTCTCAGATTTTTATTTTTTCGGAAGGCAAAGAGTGGTCTCTCTAGATTGACTGGCCCCGCATTTATGGTCGGCCAATGTTTGAGAATGGACTTGCGAATTTTGTTGGAGACCGGGGAAAAGGTGGTGACGCAAGCTATTCTTTCTGTCTTGTCCCGTGTCTTCGGTGTTAACAAGACGTCGCGTGGGCAGTACCAAGCCCTTTTGGACGCGGCTTTAACTAATCTTCTTGGGTAACCCCGTGTTTTTAATTTGTTGGACAGGACGTTGGCTTCCCTGAAGTAGTCTATTTTGTTCGAGCAATTTCGCCTTATTCTTAAAAATTGGGAGTAGGGCAATGAGTCCTTAAGAGCTCTGGGATGATTGCTATTGTAGCTTAAGAGAGTGTTCCGCTCTGTGGGCTTTCTGTAAAGGCGTGTTAGCAACTCGCCTTCATCGTGATAGATGGTTAGGTCTAGGAATGCAATTTATGTTTTGTCATGAGTCAAAGTAAAGGTTAGGTCTGCACAGTTGTTGTTTAGCCAATGGAGAAATGCATTCAATGTAGTGATGTCAAGACTCCAGACTAAAAAAATGTCGTCTATGTAGCGACGCCAAAGGGAGATTCCAGTGAAGAATGGGTTACTGTCTGTCAGAATAGAGCCAATTTCCAGTGCATCCATGAACAGAATGGCCAGGTTGGGGGCAAAAATTGCCCCCATGGAAGTGCCCTTGATTTGTTGGTAATATGAGCCATCAAAGGTAAAAAAAAGTTCCTAGATAGGCATAGCTCAAGCAACTGGAGAATAAAAATTGTGGGAACCCTGTGAGGGCGAGGTCGTAGATCAAGCGTTCTTTGGATGACTAGGAGAGCCGCTGTCTGAGGGATGTTCGTGTAGAGCGACTCTACATCCATGGTGCAAAGGGTATTGATAGCTGGGTCAAAAGGGTAGTGTTCTATCAAGTTTATCAACGCCATGCTATCCCTTACATAGCAGGCAGTGGTTGGCACGAACTCCTTTATGAAGAACTCCTTTATGAAGAAGTCCACGTATGCGCCTAAAGGTTCCAAAATTGAGCCGCAGGCAGAAACAATTGGTCTGCCTGGGGGTTGGTCAATGTTTTTATGAACTTTAGGCAGTGCGTGGACTTTTCACATTGAGATAGCAGTGTTCTTTTTTACTCCGATATCCTTCAGTTCGTGCGTCCGTTGTTAATTTCAATATGGTATCTTGGATATCTTTGGTTGGGTTGCCGGGTAATCGCCGATAGTGATCAGTGTTACCAAGTTGGCGAAGGATTTCCCTTTTATAAGTGTCAATATCCTCTAGTACAATTCCACCGCCCTTGTCTGCACTTTTTAATATGAGAGATGAATTGCTTTTCAGCGTACTGATTGCATCTTTCTCCAACCGTGAGATATTATATGGGATATAGATTTTCTTCTTCTCTAGGTCACACAAATCTTTTATGACTAGTTTTTCAAAAGTGATGATTTCGGATGGAATCATATTGGCAGTGGGTGAGAAGGTGGACGGTGGGCGAAAGGGAGTATTAGAATTGGTAGAAGGTGTGGGGAGCAGCTGAAAAAAAGGCTTCGAGACGAATCAGTCTAAAGAATCTCAATAGCTCAGTCTATAGCTCCATAAAGTTGGGGCGAATGGTGGGTACAAAAGACAATCCTTTTTTAAGGAGTTTAAGTTCATGGCCCTGCAACATGTGCTGGGATAGGTTGAAGATGGGAATTATCTCAGATGATGGTTCAACATTGATTGTGTCTTCTACCATTGGTAGAAGTTGTTCCTTGTCTTGCGTTCGCCGGGTGCATTGAACCATCGTTGTGGTTTCTTTACCCGTCCTCTTTGAGGGGTATTTGGTTGGCCCCTGGATAAAAAATTAGGCTGGGCACCACCACCTCGCCTAGGGTTGCTTCCTCCTTCACCTGGATCAGAGCTATCAGAGGAGTCTCCAGAGGTGTCAAAAAAACCTACCAGGTTTTGAAGTTTGTTATATCTACCCCAGGGTCTGCTGTTTGGGTTAAAGTGTGGTTTGTTGGTGTAAAAGTCTTTGTGTAAGTAAGGATAGGTGTTTTCAATGCTGTATGTTTTGATGTCTTTCTTAATTTTATTAGACTTCGTGGTCCCGCTCTCACCAACCCAGACTGTCCCGACGAAATTAACTGCAATCCACACACGTATATGGCTTCCTTTTGCGTTCCGTGAAATCTAATTTGCATGATCCGGAATTTGCGCTCACATTCTGAAACACCTCGTGTATTTCGCCTGCATGACCCCTTTCGCGCTCCGTGAAAGACACTTGCATGGTCAGAATACATGCTCGCACAGTGAAGCAATTCGTAGAAATCAGCCTGCATGCCCGAGAGTTAGCACCTACACGGACCACAATTGAGCACTGTAAATAACACGCCTATGAGATCACTGCACTGCGATTCCGAATTTTGTAAGTATTACCTGTGGCTAAGTTGACATCCTTCTATTGCACCAGAAAGCAAACTTAATTTCTATTGCTTGTCTGTTTTTTGTTTCCCTGTTTTTCTTCCCCAACAGGCGTATATGTTGTTATACCAGGCAATATTAGTTTAAGTCCTGATGATGATCCCTTTGTAACCTGAGCACGGGATAGAAATGTTGACTCTTTCTAGTAGACGTACAGTTAACTAATGAATACTATTGTTTGTATGTGCTACTCTGGGAATTACTGATTAACTTAATACAAAACAGTGCCCAGCTTGCTCACTTCTTTTTTGCCTGATGAGACTTTTCCTTTCACTATACTTTTTTCCAATTTTTTTTTACTCTAAGTACGGTACAGGATTGTGCTTTACTGCAACAAAATTGTTTGCTGTTGAAATATATCCTAAATTGTGAATACTCCATATACCTTATAATAAATTCCTTGCCCGGCTGGGCAAAGGAAAAGTATATAGTTGCCTATTGTGGTCTACATTTCATTGTTATGAAAAATTACTCTAAGCTTAGGACGTAAAATAAATTATAAAATCTTAGGTCTCCAACATGTGACTTCACCGAAATCTGGAACGATTTTTGTGCACTACTTGTTTATAGTATATATATGCAGATGCACAGCATTCTGTGCTATTTATTACCATAGATGAGGTGAAGCACCAAGAGGGTCATGAAGCCCCTTGGCCTCCCTCAACAATGGCGATAAATATTTTAATCTGCACCTATGGTTTATCCCTTGGCATTTTTTTCCTGCATGTTTGTTTAATAAAATGTGTTTAACCAAAACCAGTATTGAAGGGGTTAAATCTGTGCAGCAATGTAAAATAATGTTGAAGTAGAAACTTGCCTATCAGGAGATTCCTTTTCACGGGCAAAGTAACTGCTCAATGCAATTTGTAAGGCAGTTGACATTAGGTTTACAATACTGAGGTAATAAACTGATAATTACACTAAAGTAATAACATGTATGAATGCATGTTTATTATTACAGTTCCTCTAAATAAAGCATAATTGAGCCACAGATTCCAAGGCCAAGGCATATATAAAAATGTTATACATATGTGTACACACACACACACGTATGTACACACCCACACATACACCTATAGATATCAAAACAAACAGACTACAAATTAGACTCATTCGAAGATTTCGGACAAAACTAGTGTTTGGAATTTCATTTGCAGGGCTTTTTTTTTTTTAAAATAACATTTTTTAAAATAATATGAGAATGAGCCGATCGGGGTCATGCTGCATGACCAGGGAAAAACAGTGCCTTTAAGTCTTCAGGCTATCCCAGAGGAGACTGCTTATACAGCTATGAAGTAGTTCATTTAAGATTTCTTGATTGTTTATAATTTGATTTAACAGTTTCCAACCAAGACCTTTTCCATATTGCTTTTTTAAGAAGAACGTGTGATGATGGTCAAGAATTCAGCATAGATTGCCATGCTGAACTAGGATTACAAAATATATATATTTTCACTTTCAAGCGCGAGATCCTTTTTTGTGTGAAGTCTACAACAAGAAAGGGAAAAATGGGAAGTTGGACAACCCTAGATCAATGATGCCTGACTCACTACTGTATCTTTCCTGGAATTAGGGTGTAGAGGACCGTAAAGTTTCATGAAAATATGTACCAAATTCCAGGCAAATTATAGGAGTGAGAATACTTGGGAAGAGTTACAGTAGGTGTATTCCCTTCAGTTTGGTAGGTCTAGGTCTGCAGAACATCGTCTTGATGGCTTTTTGATAAAGATAGTAGAGACAACAGCTAGGAATTGTTCGATTTAGCCACAAGTAATGGATTGTTTGTTTTTGCCATTGCTGTAAACATAGGGCAGTAACTGACTAAATGTTAACTACATTTACTAATGTTTGGTGTTACTGTGTACAGTGTGGCATTAAACTGATATGGCAGCACTATCAAATCCCTCATTGAAAGATCAAAGACTCAATCTACAAGACGTAGACACACAAATGCTGCTCTCTTAAGAAACATAACTGTAGAGATCGGGAAAGCAGCCACCTTGGGGTATCTGCTCCAATTGCAACTCTTGACCGATTTCAGAAACAAATTGGGTCAAGCCTCCTTGCAAAATGTCTTTTGAGAATTAAATAGTTTTTTCTCTCCACCTGTTTTAGGGATGGGTCTGCCACTCAATTTGTTGCTTGGGACTCTCAATGAAGATCACCTGAAGAATGAAGTTACCTACCAGTAATCCTTAATCTCCTTCAAGAGAATCTTTCCAAAATTCACAAGCAACCTTCCATCATCCAAGATTGAAAGTTCAGAAAAGTTATCTCTGGCAATGCAGGATCGCAAGGATCCATAAAAAGGAACTCTGGTAACAGCCTCTTCTTGGGCATGCCATGATGGGTATAACAGTAAAGAGGTATTCCTTAAAGAAGTTTCAGACGGAAGTCTTACTGGCTACATTACCCTTGCTTCCTTACATTTTTTGTTCACGTTTGTGAAATATTTGACTAATTTTTTTTTATTTTTACATAAGTGAATCTCCAAAATCATAATTTACTATTGAAGATAAAAAACTAAAAACTATTTTTTTTTTACAAATTGAGAATATCTAAACAATATAGTCAGAGGCAAGTTACAAAAATACGATTCGAATTATAAATACATTGCATTTGCCAAGGAAATAAAATATTTTTGGGGAAAAACACCTGGCTACATGCATACGAAAGAAAAAAAACTTCATGGAGGAGAGTCAGAGGCAGTGGTCTGCCTCCAAGTATAAGAAGCAGAAAGCTACATGCTTAAGCTTCAGTGGATGGCAGGTACAGGCAGCGTGCTTGACTGCATTCAATATTTACAACAAGGGGTGGTGAGGGACAGAGTCTCTGAATTAAACAGAAAGCTCTCACCCAGTCAAGAGATCAGGGCTAGATCCAACACCGTTTTTTAGCTCACTGCACCATCCCAGTTTCAGAACCTGGCTGTATGCAAATTAGTCTGTTCCTGTCCCAGTGCATGATGGGAACGGGGCAAACCAAACTACAAAAGCCAATTCTTACACTGGGAAGGAAACAAGGTCCCGGGGACCGGTTTCTGGCATTACAGCCGTCTTCGGCCCGGTTTGCTTGAATCCTGATGGTGCAATGAGCAAGGGTCTCACATCTGAGAATACCCTTCCACGCTTAGGGTGGACAAAAATATTTACAACAAGGGGTGGTGAGGGACAGAATCTCTGAATTAAGCAGAAAGCTCTCACCCAGTCAAGAGATCAGGGCTAGATCCAACACCGTTTTTTAGCTCACTGCACCATCCCAGTTTCAGAACCTGGCTGTATGCAAATTAGTCTGTTCCTATCCCAGTGCATGATGGGAACAGGGCAAACCAAACTACAAAAGCCAATTCTTACACTGGGAAGGAAACAAGGTCCCGGGGACCGGTTTCTGGCATTACAGCCGTCTTCGGCCCGGTTTGCTTGAATCCGGATGGTGCAATGAGCAAGGGTCTCACATCTGAGAATACCCTTCCACGCTTAGGGTGGACAAAAATATTTACAACAAGGGGTGGTGAGGGACAGAGTCTCTGAATTAAGCAGAAAGCTCTCACCCAGTCAAGAGATCAGGGCTAGATCCAACACCGTTTTTTAGCTCACTGCACCATCCCAGTTTCAGAACCTGGCTGTATGCAAATTAGTCTGTTCCTGTCCCAGTGCATGATGGGAACAGGGCAAACCAAACTACAAAAGCCAATTCTTACACTGGGAAGGAAACAAGCTCCCGGGGACCGGTTTCTGGCATTACAGCCGTCTTCGGCCCGGTTTGCTTCAATCCTGATGGTGCAATGAGCAAGGGTCTCACATCTGAGAATACCCTTCCACGCTTAGGGTGGACAAAAATATTTACAACAAGGGGTGGTGAGGGACAGAGTCTCTGAATTAAGCAGAAAGCTCTCACCCAGTCAAGAGATCAGGGCTAGATCCAACACCGTTTTTTAGCTCACTGCACCATCCCAGTTTCAGAACCTGGCTGTATGCAAATTAGTCTGTTCCTGTCCCAGTGCATGATGGGAACAGGGCAAACCAAACTACAAAAGCCAATTCTTACACTGGGAAGGAAACAAGCTCCCGGGGACCGGTTTCTGGCATTACAGCCGTCTTCGGCCCGGTTTGCTTCAATCCTGATGGTGCAATGAGCAAGGGTCTCACATCTGAGAATACCCTTCCACGCTTAGGGTGGACAAAAATATTTACAACAAGGGGTGGTGAGGGACAGAGTCTTTCTGGTGAAGAATTGGCTTGGTAGTTTAGTCTGCCCTGTTCCCATGATGCACTGGGCCAGGGACAGACTGATTTGCATATAGCCAGGTTCTGAGCTGGGATGGGGCAGTGAGATAAATAACGGTGATGGATCAAGCCCTGATCTTTGGACTGGGTAAGAGTGGTCTGTTTAACTCAGACACTCTGTTCATCACCACCCCCTTTTCTAAATCGTGACTGCATTCAAGCCACACTTGGTGGACAGGAGGAAATTTGGCATCAATGAGTGGAGTAAAAATAGAGAAAGTATGTAGTAGTTCAAGGTTGTGTGATGTGATGGTACATTCTGCTCTATTTCCTGGTCATACAATCAGGTATTCACAGCAATCCACAGGCGGGAAATCAATTGCGCGTGGGAGTGCCGCGACCGTTCTGACAAGCCCAGCTCGTCATGAGCACAGCTCTACTGTGCCTCATGACGAGCAGGGCTCGTCGTAAGCATGGAAGGGGTTAAATACAGAGGACCAGATTTTGAAGGCATTTGTGTACATAACAATACTTAAAACTGAACCCATCACTCAACTGGGAGCCAGTGTAATTCACGTAGCATGCAGACATTGCAGTGGCACTTGGGTGAGTCGAGTAAGAGTCTAGCGGTCTACTGTACTATCTGTAGTCTCCTAAAAAGACACTTTGGGACCCCTTGGTAGAGAATGTTTCTGTGGTCAAGCCGTGAGATGACTAAGGCTGGATGACTGTTCTGGGCAAAGTACGGGAGACACCCTAGAATCTTTCTAAGCCACCTCAAGATGCTGAAGCAGGTAGCCGACACTTTGGTGGCTCATAGAAAGATTATCATTCAGCAAGACTCGAAGGTTCTTGACTACAGGGGCTGGGGTTGGTAGAGCACCCATTCCATCCAGCACAGATGGGGACCCCACAGGTGACAACTGCTACGCAGTAGGAACTCTGTCTTATCTCCATTAAGCTTCAATGAATTTGCATTCATCCAAGTGGAGAATTGTTTGAGGCAGCGGTTCAATGCCTCTGCACTGTGCTTCTCCTGAGAAGACAGGGAGACAACAATCTGAGCATTGTCTGCATAAGATAGCAGAGTGAGGCCACATAATTCTACTATGTCCACAAGAGGCCTTATGTAAACATTGAAGAGATTTGATTTAAATATACAGCCCTTGGGGACCCACGATGGTAAGTGATTTGATCGAGAACAACATTGGTGCATGTGAACTTGAAAGACACGGTCCTTAAGGAATGAACTCAGCCAGGACAATGCCAGCACCTGTAGCCCAACATAATATGGTCTAACCTTCCCTAGATGGGGTGTCCTTGGCCCTGCTGCTGCCTACTTCTTCAGGTAATAGATGGTTGTGGTGCCCTGTTGAGTCCATACAATGTTGCATACCAATGTTAAGGTGAATTTCAGATTTCCGATTCAAGGAGGAATACACTAAATTACTATGGTCTGCTCTGGAATGAGTTGTTTGAATGGTATTCTTCATCAATGATTTGATTTCATTCAAGAATGGAATGACTATGAAACTGTCTGCAACAGCATCAATCTGTACTGCCAGTCCCCAAAGTGAACTCGCCATGTGTCCTCCAAGCACTGCTGCGGTGGTCTCAAGTACAATCCGAAATTTTGGACTATGGAAATGTACTACACCATTTGTCCAAACAGAAATGCTCTTTGCTAAACTTCAAAATATTATTAGCGCATATGTAGACACAGTATGCTGATAATATAGCATCACGTGGCCTTTAGATTAAGCATGTAGGAAGTGACATTTTTGTGGATGTACAAAGGTCTCTTCTGTAGGATACCTTATTACCTACTGTGTCAATTACTGTTCCTAACCGTGATTGGATGAAATTCATGGGCATCCCGAACCTCTGACTTGTGGTTACTGCTATGCTAAAGTTTCAATTGCACACATTTTATTTTATTTATTTATTTTGAAAGTTTTATATAGACCGAACAAGATCTTTGCAGATAACAGAGCGCTTTACATGGGTAAGGGGTAGGGTGGGGTAATACAAGTAAAATACAAGTGCCTGGGATCAAACAAGTAGTACAGATCGACGCACAGTCCTAAAAGATCAAACAGTAGTAGTTCAAGTGTGTTTAGCCATGAGGATAGCTTTAACTTCTTTATTAAAAATAAAAGTGGAGGGGATGAGCCTGGTTTCAGGAGGGAGTGAGTTCCAGATCCTAGGCGCCATTCCTGAGAAGGAGCGTTTGTAGGTTCTTTCCTTCCGGAATCTTCGAGGTTTCAGCAGAAGATTGTTTGTACTTCTGGTGGTTCTGGAGCCACCGGAAATTGTCAGCTTCTGAGCGAGGTAGCCAGGAGAGTTCAGGTGTAAAGCCTTGTGCATCATGCAGGCAATTTTCAGATGTATTCTGGCTTCAAAAGGCAGCCAGTTCAGGGATTTAAAGTCAGGGGAGATGTGTGAGTGTTTTTTTGATCCAGTGATGAGTCTCGCTGCCGCGTTTAGTGAAGCTCTTAGGGGTGCAGTTGTGGTTAGGGGGAGACCGCAGAGGGCGATGCTGCCGTAGTCTATGCGAGGGATGATTAGTGCTTGTACTGCAGTTTGGAAGTCTACGGCTCGGAGGAAGGGTTTAAGTTTCCTCAAGATATTTATTTGGAAGTTCGCTCCCTTAGTTGCCTTACTGATATGCTGCTGCATGTTGAGATTGGCGTCAAGTGTTACGCCTAAAGATTTAGCTGAGTCCACTATGGTCGGTTGGACATTGAGTGCAGTTAGGTGTTTAAGACAGGTTTGGGTGGTAGAGATTTTCACGGGAGGTGAGATTAGAAGGAAGTCAGTTTTCATAGCATTGAGTTTGAGGTGGTTATCGGCCAGCCAGGATTGTGTGCTTCTGATCGGTGTGTTCAGGCGCATAATGTCTTTGGGTGATTGTAGTTTGAGATATAGTTGAGTGTCATCGGCGTACATGTGAAAGTGTATGTTGGATGCTTGTAGCAATGCGGTCAGAGGTTCCATAACTAGGTTGAACAAAGTAGGGCATAGGCAGGAACCTTGAGGGACTCCTAGCGATACCGGTACAGGAGCAGACATCAGGTTGTTGCTCTTGAATTTCTGAGACCTGTTGTGAAGAAAGGAGGTGAACCACTGAAGAGCAGTCCCAGAAAGACCCATTCTAGTGTTTAGGAGTTCGAGTAAGTTCTCATGTTTCACAGTGTCGAATGCTGAAGAGAGATCATGAAGGATGAGGAGGCAGGTATCATTTTGATCTAAAATTTGGAGGGCGTCATCAATTATGTGAGTCATAGCAGTTTCGGTACTGTGCCCTGCTCTGAAGCCTGATTGATGAGGGTTGAGGAGATCTAACTGTTCTATGTGCTTTGTCAATTGAAGTTGAACGCATTTTTCCAACAGTTTGGCGAGAGTGGGAATGTTGGTAATAGGACGGTAGTTGTTTAGATTTGAATTTAAAATTACTTTTAAAGCGCACGTTCGCCAGCGGCTTCATGGCGCTACAACAAACAGAGACAGGGTGGGCAAGCCCATACATGATAAATAATTCAGATTATGGGGGGAGTAGTTTAATTAAAAGCTTTAGAAAACAAAAGGGTCTTGAGTTGCTTTCTGAACTGGGGATAAAGAGTCAGGGTCCTAAGCTCAAGGGGGAGGGAATTCCAGAGGAGAGGGGCAAGGGTCGCAAATTTCGAACCGCCCCATATCTTCCTCCGAAAACGCGGGACCGTAAGAAGGGACTGGGTGGATGAACGGAGGTCTCTAGTGGGGACGTAGGAGGTAATCTCAGAAGAGATAAAAGCTGGAGCCGTGCCCAGTCTCGCTAGAAAGGTGATGGAAGCTAGCTTGAACTGGACACGCTCGCGAACGGGGAGCCAGTGTAAAGATTTAAGGAGGGGGGTGACATGGTGAAATTTGGGTAATTTGAACACCAGGCGGGCCGCCTGGTTTTGGACCTGTTGCAACCGCCTAAGACTATATGCAGGTATACTAGCATACAGGGCGTTGCCGTAATCCAGGCGGGAGATGACCATCGCCAAGGTGATCAGTTTAAGGGCTTGAAAAGAAAAGAAACGGGACACCTTGCGTATAGTACGCAGTGAAAGAAAGGCAGAGGACACCACGGAACTAACCTGGGAGTGAAGAGTGAGTTGTGGATTGAGCTTGATACCTAAAGTTTTTACTGAGGAAGAAGGGACAGGTGGGGAACCGAGAGAAGGGGGCCAGAACAAAGAAGACCAGGGGCTGGATGAACCACCTGTTAACACCAGTTCGGTCTTATCTGGGTTAAGTTTTAGATGGTTGTGGTTCATCCAGTCACGAATATGGGTCATAGTAGATTGGAAATTAGAAATGGAAGACAGAGAGGAAGAGAGATCAAAAACAAGTTGGAGGTCGTCAGCATAGTTATATACTGAGACCTCCATCTGCTGAAGAGAGAAGATGAGCGGGGCAATGTAAAGATTGAATAAGAGGGGAGAAAGAGAAGAGCCCTGGGGAACCCCGCACTGAACTTTCCGGAAATCTGCGGTAAAATCACCCAGGCGAACAGCCTGGGTGCGGTCCCTCAGGAAGGAGGATAACCAGACCAGTGCAGTACCTCCGATCCCCGCCGCCCTGACACGGGAGAGTAAGATGGTATGGTCAACCGTGTCAAAGGCGGCTGAGAGATCGAGCAGTACCAAGGCCTGGGTCTTATTGGTATCCATTCCCTCCCTGAGGTTGTCAAGGACCGAGAGTACCACAGACTCCGTAGAGTGTGCGGGGCGGAAACCGGCCTGGCGGGGGGCTAAGACCCCATGCATCTCCACAAAAGTGCTCAGGGTGCGAGTAACGTGGCGCTCGAGCACCTTTGCTAAGAATGGCAAAAGGGAGATGGGGCGGTAGTTGGCTGGGACCGAGGGGTCCGCACCAGGTTTCTTGAGAATGGGAACGATGATAGCAGTTTTCAGAGGGGTGGGCACCACACCCTGGGAGAGTGAACTGTTGAGGAGGTGAAGAGGGGGATCAGAGCATGAGGAAAAAATGTGACGGAGGATGTGGGAGGGACAGGGATCAAGAGGGGAGCCAGATTTGACCAAGGGAATTATTGAAGTGAAACATTCCTTAGTCAGCGGAGGAAAAGTGTCAAGATGACCCTTAGGGGGAGGACATCGCGGGTCCACGAACGTAGGAGAAGGAGGGGGAATGTTGGCCTTGATAATAGAAATTTTCTGAATGAAAAAATTATTAAGGGAGTGACAGAGTTCAGGTGAGGGAGTGGGTTTCAATGTAGCTCTGTCAGAGAATGCCAAGTTGTTAACAATCGAAAAAATTACTTTCGATTGATTCTCTGCGGCGAGGATTTTGGAGGAGAAATAAGCTGTTTTAGCCCCTAAGATGGCCTGCTTATACTGGGCTAAGGTGTTGATAAACTCCAGTCTTAGTAGGGGACAGTAATTTCTCCTCCAGGCACACTCAGATCTGCGTACCGCTAATTTGGCAGTCTTAAGATCCTCATTAAACCACAGGTTGGCATCCTTCTCCCGCTTAGATGTGACCCGCTTGAGTGGGGCAATAGAGTCACACCCAGAAGTGAGCCACTGGTTGATGTGGGCGGCTTGGGAGAGGGTGGATAACCCCTGTAGTGAGGGGCAGGAGGTCATAAGTGAGGCGGAGAGGTTGTCAAGATCTACTCGTCCCCAAGCCCGGACCCACACGTTTTTAGGAAGTGGAGGTTTGATCGGGGGATATATAGAAAGGGTAAAAGAAATCAAATGATGGTCCGACCAGGAGCAGGGTAAAATAGAAACAGAGTTTACAGGGCAGTTCAAAGACCAGATCTGGTCAAGCACATGTCCTTTGACATGGGTGGGGGAGTGGATGTGAGGTGTAAAGTTAAAAGAACAGAGGGTTTCAGAAAATTCCTTAGAGGAAGTACACTCAGCCGGATCCAACGGCCAGAAATTAAAATCGCCCAGGAGCAGGATGGAAGAGTTGTTAATAGCAACTGTAGCTAGTACTTCCAGAAAGGACGAAAGGAACAATGAAGGTGATTGGGGGGGACGGTAAATAAGTAAACAAGTAAGAGGAGGAGAAATAGAGGTGGTCCGAATGGCCAGGTACTCGGTCGTAGCAATATCAGGCAGAGGGAGAATTTGAAAGGGAAGGTCAGCTCGGGCAATAAGCGCTACTCCTCCCCCAGCCCTGCCGTTAAGACGGTCCGAGCGTAGGGCGTAATATGAAGCAGGCAGGGTAGCTAAGAGGGCGGGGAGGGAATCATCACGAAACCAAGTTTCTGTGAGAAACAGCAAGTCTGGGGCATGAAGGTCCAGCAGCACTGATAGCTCATGCGAGTGTGCTACAGCGGATCGGGTATTAAGATAAAAGGCTTTGAGAGTTTTGGTGGGTACCAAGTTGGTAGTAACCATCGGAGGATTAATAGGGGTATGGTGGGGGGGAGAGGAAACATGTGACGGGGACAAGCCAAGTGAGGATATAAGGGAAATAATGGAGGTGGTTAGAGGCCAAGGGCCCTGTAGACTACAAAGGTCTACTGGGGAGTAGGTGAGCGAAAGGGCAGAATGATGTGCCCCTAGCCCCGGCCGGCCGCGGACGGGCGCAGACGGGCTTGACTTATGCGCGACTTCGGCGCGAAGTCGGCGCTCCCGCTGCGCTCGTCCGCTGCGCTTGCTCCAGGTTGCCATATATACCTGGTTGCCGTGAGCCACTAGACCGCTGACCTGCACGGTGGAGAGGCAGGGCGGAAGTGGAGCAGGACCAGGAAGGAAGTGTCGCTCGTGGGCTGACCCTCCGCTCAAACGGCACACAGCCGGGGCGGACCAGGGTCAAGAGCGAGAAGATGGAGGTAGGTTCCTCAACAGCAGAATATCAATGAAGGTTCGA
Organism: Lissotriton vulgaris; assembly: GCF_964263255.1. NCBI lineage: Eukaryota > Metazoa > Chordata > Amphibia > Caudata > Salamandridae > Lissotriton > Lissotriton vulgaris. The sequence continues at coordinate 250,302,654 of NC_141687.1, forward strand.
GTTAGCCTGCATAAATGCACACGCGAGCGCGCAGCGCTATAGTCTCATTCCAGTTATTTAAAATATGCCAGGTACACAGCACCGCTATCAGTCAGCGAGCTGAGCGAGGTAAAATGCATAAAATCAAGGTTCGAGTAGCGTGGGAGCGCGTGAGCAGCCTGCCACCGCTAGAATCTGTAAAAGTTGTCTGAGCGCGGGGGGAAGCAGGAACAAACAAATACCTGGGATACTGCAGCCACTAGACCGCTGACCTGCACGGTGGAGAGGCAGGGCGGAAGTGGAGCAGGACCAGGCAGGAAGTGTCGCTCGTGGGCTGACCCTCCGCTCAAACGGCACACAGCCGGGGCGGACCAGGGTCAAGAGCGAGAAGATGGAGGTAGGTTCCTCAACAGCAGAATATCAATGAAGGTTCGAGTTAGCCTGCATAAATGCACACGCGAGCGCGCAGCGCTATAGTCTCATTCCAGTTATTTAAAATATGCCAGGTACACAGCACCGCTATCAGTCAGCGAGCTGAGCGAGGTAAAATGCATAAAATCAAGGTTCGAGTAGCGTGGGAGCGCGTGAGCAGCCTGCCACCGCTAGAATCTGTAAAAGATCAGTGGGGTCGGCTGTTGGTTTCTTTAGTAAAGGTGTAACTTGTCCAACTTTGAGGGAGTCAGGGATGGATCCTTGTTGAAGTGAGCTATTGATAATTTTAGTCCAGAGTGGGAGGAGCAAAGGGGTGAAGTCTTTTACAGCGTTAGCAGGAAGAGGGTCATTGAGGTGATTGGATGGTTTCAGGGAGCTGAGTAGTCTGTCAATTTCTTCTTCAGAGTAGGTATCAAAGGATGACCATGTTGCATTGTTTTTTGGTTCATCGGGTGTTATGTAGAGGGGTTTGGAGTAAAGGCTTGCGTCAATGAGATCGCTCCTTATGTTGTCGGTCATTTGATCCTGTCATTTGATCCTGTCAGAGATGTGCGGCCAAGAACGCCATTCATTTGGAAAATACTCTTTGGATATGATTTCAGGGAAAACAGCACTTCACACAGAAGTCCCTGTGATATCTGGAAGATGTGTAGTTATCTGGAGAAGTTCTGGTGCTAGTTGTGGAATGTAGAATGTAAAAATATCTATGGAATTGATGTCATGCTATGTAGATTCTATGTATCAGTTGTACCAAAACTTGAAAGCTGGATGCCCTGGATGGGATGCTCGCTAATAAAGAACCTACCTGAGCATTTTATCAGCTTTTTGCTTTATTACACTGGCGACGAACCGTAAAGAGAGCATCTCAACAGCTACAGACATCAATTCCTACATTATTTTTAATCTACTACTATTGCAATATTATCCATGGATTTGATTTTTTACTTTAAAAGGTGTTTAATATCTTTGTTCTACCTGTCTCTGTCAAGGCTTGAGATCAACAAAGAACGCCTGTGGATTACAGGGTGCTCACTGCCTGTCCTCGTGCGTGCTACCCGGACCGCCGACTGGAGACTGCCCCCCGCTGATGCATCAGGTTCCATCCATGAGGGACTTTACAAAGCCCGAAAATAACCCTATTGTGGAACTAACTCATCAACCAAGGACACCTTCTTTGGTTAGCCCAATATACACCCCCAGCCGGCGGTTCCAGCACTGATCAGAATCCTTCCGCGGCATTTACACCACCATTTAAAGGTTTATTTATCGCGCACCAGCAGCAGACGATGTCAGCATTTACCTAAATTCATCTATGGTATCTCCCCCACGATCTAAAGGGACCCATTTTATCCATCCTTGTGTCTCCCTTCTTGGTGCCGATATCCCTACGCACATCTGGGGACAGGATTCCACCTATTACAGATACTCCCTAAGGCGACGCTATTACATCCTGGTACTAGTGGATAATTATCTACTTCTCTAATCAGACGCCAGCCATCAATAGAATTCTTGTACACTTGTGGTTCCTCCTTCCTCACCTCACTTTGCCCTGATGAAGGTGTAGCCCCGGACGGGGCCACACACCGAAACGCGCGTTGGCGTTTGTTCCTATTTAGGAACCTACTGAACCAACCCGGACATCTGATCATCGGTCCCCATGTCATCCAAGATCATCTCTGCCTAGTGATGTATGATGTGTGAATGTTTTTTGTATGAGTGTTAACGGTATGCAAGTATGGAGTCAGAACCACTGTTCAATTGTTGCTAAGGTGTTTATTTATTTATTTATCATGATGCTAAACTATCTATATCCATTCACAATGAAAATGAATTCAAAAATAAAAAAATAAATTTTGATAATATCAAATTGTTATATGGTTTGCTTGGGTTCAGGGCAATTTTTATAATACAAAGGACCTCTTCGAGGCCATTTACTAAAATCACTGTGGGCAGGTCCCCTCCCCGTGCTTGATTACTGGGAGTACAACTATGTAGACATGGATTTCCATTTGAATTATCTATACCTTGGTCTCCAGTGCAAGTGTGGATCGCATTACTGGCAGTTCTTTGTCATTTTTGTGACGTTGTGAAAGGAGCTAGCAGTGGATATTGTGCCTATATTGGTAATGCTACAAAAGGAAAAAAAGGTTACTGAAAAATTATTAACTGGCTCACCTACAAGTTCCAGGTGTTTCTGGCAGCGTATTTTTCAAGCTGTGCGGGCCCGTGCGTGTTTCAAATAATGTAGCCTTGCGCCATGTTATAATGTTTGGCACCAAATTCACAGACCGCCTGTGTCCCTGTTCTGAAGCGGATGTGTCCTATCGGTGTTCGTAAACAACATTCGGCCATGTTGCTGTTAGAAAGGGCGTACTGCACATCAGACAGCCCTCTTGGTGAAGGAATACTTTTATGCTGCCTTCAAACACAGCAACAGGAACCCCCAATTGTGCTGGTTGCTGATCGCACCGACAGCCATGCTTTACTTACTCCAGCATACCGTTGTTTCTTTCCTGCTGCATCTATTTTGTTACGGTGATAGACACGCCTTTCATCCACAATTAGGTGGCTTATTCAGTCATGGCGATAAACACGCCTCCTGATTAATTTAAAAATTGCTTTGTCTCTTTCATTTTCTGCGACATGCACACCTTGGCAGTAATTACCCCTCCATATTTAGCATTAACGAACAAGTTACTTACCCTTGGTAACGATATATCTGTAAAACGAACATTTGCTTTGCTCCTGCTCGAAGTTGAAAGAGGAAAGACTGGCTCTTCTAAAAACATCTTTTAACTAACATAGAATACGTACACAGAGACAAGCAGTCCTTGCATGCTTTCACCCAGGACTTCCGTCACCAAATGGGAAGTTGGTGAAATTCCTGAAATTAGTGGTGCTTAAACTAACAAACCAAGGTGTCGGTGGCCCAGACAAAACATAAGGAACTATGGACGCTTCTCAAAACCTTATCTTATAACCGTTATATATTTTAATAATTAAGATCTCTCTTTTAAGACTTTTAACTGATGAAATGCGCATTCAATTGTATCTTTTTTTGTAATGGTTTTAATTAATCAGAAACAATACATTTTTTACTTACTTACTATATCTGTAAAAATATTAGTAGTGACAGATTCCTTATGTTAGAGTACCCCCAGGCGTCAGACTGGATCTGTAAAGTTTTCATCAGCAGTACCCCTGCGCGTTGGTAGGTGTCGTGGTGCGGCTCTGCGTCTGTTGGCGTCGTGGTCGCCGAGATGACGTCGCGGGCGCTACTTAGACACTGCCCACACGCGCAGACATCAGTTCTGTACACTACTTTCTGTGCCAGTAACGCAGACCCATGCAAGAAACTGACCACCGGTGCACTGAAACTAGGGCCCTGAAAGGGATGACCATAACCCTAGAAATCAGTTCGCAGAATTGGGAGGATGGGTGGGGTGGTAAGGAATCTATCACCACCAATGTTTCTTACGGATATATCGTTACCGAAAGTAAGTAACTTGTTAATCTGAAAGACACACATAGTGATAGATTACTTACCTTAGAATAGATACCTTAGAATAGATACCCCAGCAATACCAACCCCGGTGGTGGGTCTGTGAACCAAAATCACACCAGAGTCACAGAGAACAGAACGGCCAAAGAAGCCATCTCTCCGGACGTGGCTGTCCAGGCAATATTGGTTAGTAAACGTGTGCAGCGACGACCCACGTGGCTGTCTGACAGATGTCTTGCAGGGGGACATCACGTCCCAATGGAGTAGTGGCTGCAGTAGCTCTGGTGGAATGAGCATGCAGCCCCACCGGAGGTTCCTTTTTAGCCAACAAATTATAGGCTTTGATACACCAGACGACTCAGCGGGATAGTCCTCATGTGTACCGTCTGACCTTTCTTGGTAGCATCCAATCGGAACTGTTGTGTGCGGTTGAAATAAAATGAGAGCGCACGCTTTGGGTCCAGACAGTGGAGCCTCCCCTCCTCCCTGGAAGGATGCAGAGGTGAAAAGGAGGTGGGCAGGGTAATAGTCTGCCCAATGTCAAAGGCCGTAACCACTTTTGGCAAAAAGGAAGGACGGGGCCTGAGCAAAACCTTGTCCGGATAGACTGATAGGAAAGGAGGCGTACAAGAAAGAGCCTGGAGCTCACTCACTCATCTAGCGGAGGTGATGGCCACAAGGAATGCAATTTTCAATGTTAAGAGATGAAGAGGACAGTTGTGAAGAGGCTCAAAGGGAGCACACATCAAGTATGTAAGAACCAGGTTCAAGTCCCACTGAGGCATCACAAAAGGAGTAGGAGGAAAAAGGTGTGTAATGACTTTGAGAAATCAATTTACAACATGGGACTGAAAAGAGGGCTGATCAGGGAGCCTGATAAAGGCCGAAATAGCAGAAAGATAGCCCAGAGCAGAGTCCTGCTGGGCCAAAGAAAGAAGGAAAAGTAGTACTTCAGAAAGAGGGCAGAAAGGGGATCCACAGCCTTTGCTGTACACAATGCCACAATTTGTTCCACCCACAGGGGTATTCCACCTTAGTGGAGGGACGCCAGGTTGCCAGAATGACAACACATGCCTTCAGGAGGGCGGAGGACCGTCCCCTGCTTCTGCAACAGAAGGTCCTCCCAGAGAGGCAGTCTGACCGGAGGATCGATGCTCATACTGAGTAGCTTGGGATACCATACTCTTCGAGCCCAATCCTGGGCCACAAGGATGACTTGTGCCCGGTCGCGCCTGATCTTCTTCAGCACCCTGGGCAGAAGTGGTATAGACGAAAGGTGTACAACAGACGGCAACGAAAAACGTCGCCGAGAAAGTGCCGCCTTGGAAATTCCAACGCGCAGAACTAATGACATTGCACGTTCTTTTCGGTGGCGAATAGATCTAACCAAGGCTCTCCCCACTGCTGAAAGAGACCATGCACCACCTCAGGGTGAACATGCCATTCGTGATCTATCATGCACCTGCGGCTGAGCTCGTCTGCCCTGGCGTTCAGAGAACCTGCCAGGTGATGAACCACCAGGAAAACACCCTGATGTTCCAGCCATGTCCAGAGATGCAGAGCCTCCTGACATAGGGTCCACGTCCTCACCCTGTTTGTTGCATTACCACATGGTGGTGGTGGTGTAGTCTGAACATCAACACTACTCTCCCCTTGACAGAGGGAAGGAATGCCTTCAGTGCAAGCCAGATTGACCAAAGCTCCAGAAGGTTGTTATGGAGCATGGACTCCGCCGGAGACCAGAGGCCTCTGATCTCCGCCTCTTCCATGTGGCCCACCCATCCCAGGAGGAACGCATCCGTCACCACTGCAAACTCTGGTTGGGGAAGGGAGAGGAATCTGCTCTCGACCCAATGCTGGTTCGTGGGCCACCACTGTAAATGATGTGCAGTGCCCTTCGAGATCTGGACGTGATCGGACAGATTCCCTTAATGCTGCGCCCACTGAATCTTCAGGTCCCACTGCAGAGCCCGCATATGCCATCTGGCATGATCGAGCAGCAGGATACAGGAAGCCATGAGGCCCAGCAGCCTCAGAGTCACTCTGACCAAAACCCGGGACAAAGGCTGAAAGATCTGAATCAGAGCCCGAATATCCTGGACTCGCTGTTCGGGAGGATAGACCCGAAACTGCGCTGTGTCCAAAACTGCTCCGATAAAGAGGAGCTTCTGAGAGGGAATCAGGTGTGACTCCGGCACATTGATGGAGAACCCCAGCAAATGCAGGGGGTTAGCCATAGTCTGGAGGTAGGAGACGACTGCCTGGGACGAGCCCGCCTTCAACTGTCGTCGAGATAGGGGGAAGACTGAAACCCCTGATCTGCGCAGATGAGCTGCGACCACCGCCATCACTTTCGTGAACACCCGAAGGGAGCTGGTAAGCCAAAAGGGAGCACGGTGAACTGAAAATGCTCGTGGCCTACCGTGAACCGCAGGTAACGCCAGTGGGCCCGCAGGACTGCGATGTGGAAATAAGCATCCTGCAAGTCCAGAGCTACTATTCAGTCTTATGGACCGAGAGCAGACAAGACATGATCCAAAGTCAGCATCTTGAACTTCTCTTTGTGGAGGAAGCGATTGACGTTCCGGAGGTCTAAGATAGGACGCATGCCCTTGTCCTTCGTGGGCACCAGAAAGTAGTGGGAATAGCAACCATGACCTACTTATGGCGTCAGAACACGCACAATGGCCCCCTTGGGCAAGAGAACCGCAACTTACTGCTGAATAAGCACCAAGTGATCCCCTGACATGCGGTGTTACCGAGGTGGCATGGCTGGAGGGGTAGTCTTGAAGGGGAGGGAGTAGCCCCTCAGGACTATCTCTAAAACCCACCAGTCTGCTGTGATGGTGCGCCGGGGGGGAGGTGATGGCAAAGCCTGCCGCCCACTGGCTTTTGATGGGCCTGAAAGTTCGGACTAGGAAGGCTTGAGGCAGAGGTGGCCGGCGTGGAGGCGGACTGACTCGTCTGCTGGCCCCTTGGTCCGCCACGGCCCACTGAGATTATTGCAGTGCAGGCTTGTGGCTGTGTTGCGAACGCTGCCGGCACCCCTTCCGGTGCCACTAAAGGAGCAAAAAGCGGAGGAGGGCAGACAGCCCCAAGGACTTGGCAGTAGACCGCAAGTCCTTAAACCGCTCCAACGCGCTGTCTGCTTTGTCGCCAAAGAGGTGACGGCCATCAGAGGGCATGTCCATAAGTGTGTTTTGGACATCCCCCGAAAATAAGTTGTCCTCAAATAGTAGTGGCGTCGAACCGCCACTGTCGTTGCAATCGATCTGTCCTGTGAGTCGACGGTGTCTAGGCCACAACGAATCATAAACTTAGCTGCGTCTCTCCCGTCTGCAACAGACTGGGAGAGAGCTGGCCGGGCCTCCTCCAGACACTGAGGCAGCATGTTCGCCACCATATCCCAGAGTGGGAGAATTACAGCCCAAGAGGCCTGCGGTGTTCATGGACCGCAGCGCGGAACTGGCGGAAGAGAAAATGTTCTTCCCTAACTGATCCGGTTTCTTGGATTCGCTATCCGGTGGTGCAGAAGGGAAGGCGGTCGGGTAAGCAGAGGCTTGGACAACCAAGCTTTCGGGGTGGGGTGTTGGGAGAGGAAAATGGGGTCACCTGGAGACGGGCGATGGCGTCAGGCCACGTTCCGATCCACAGGAACCCCTGTGGTGGGCCTGGACCAGGTGCCCAAAATAACTTTGTAAAGTGCTTAGTTGAAGGGGAGCACCAATCAATCAATCAATCAATGCATTTATATAGCGCGCTACTCACCCAGAGGGTCTCAATGCGCTAGGGGAGGGGGGTCCACTACTGCTCGAACAGCCAGGTCTTGAGTTGTTTCCTGAAGGCGAGGTGGTCCTGGGTCAGGCGGAGGTGGGTCGGGAGGGAGTTCCATGTCTTGGCGGCGAGGTACGAGAAGGACCGTCCCCCTGTGGTGGCTCTTTGGATGCGGGGGACGGCGGCGAGGGCGTGGCCGGTCGATCGAAGCTGGCGTTTGGGAGCGTAGAAGTTGAGGCGGCTGTTGAGGTATCCTGGGCCTTGGTTGTGTAGGGCTTTGTGTGCGTGGGTGCGGAGTCGGAAGGTGATTCTCTTGTTGACCGGGAGCCAGTGCAGGTCTCTCAGGTGTCCGGCGATGTGGCTGCGACGGGGGATGTCCAGGATGAGTCGTGCTGAGGCGTTCTGGATCCGCTGGAGTCTCTTCTGGAGTTTGGCGGTGGTTCCGGCGTAGAGGGAGTTGCCGTAGTCCAGACGGCTGGTGACGAGGGCCTGGGTGACCGTCTTCCTGGTCTCGGTGGGGATCCACCGGAAGATCTTACGTAGCATGCGCAGGATGTTGAAGCACGACGAGGAGACAGCGTTGACTTGTCTGATCATGGAGAGGGAGGAGTCCAGGATGAAGCCCAGGTTGCGTACGTGGTCTGTTGGTTTGGGTGCGCTGCCTAGGGCGGGGGGCCACCAGGAGTCGTCCCAGGCGGAGGGTGAGGATCCCAGGATGAGGACTTCAGTCTTGTCCGAGTTCAGCTTCAGGCGGCTGTTCTTCATCCATTCGGCTACCTCTTTCATCCCTTCGTGAAGGTTGGCTCTGGCGGTGGCGGGGTCGTTGGTGAGGGAGAGAATCAGCTGGGTGTCGTCGGCGTAGGAGATGATGTTGAGGTTGTGCTGGCGTGCGCTGTCTGCGAGGGGGCTCATGTAGACGTTGAAGAGGGTTGGACTGAGCGAGGAGCCTTGAGGGACGCCGCAGATGACTTCGGTGGCTTCAGATCTGAACGGGGGGAGGCGGACTCTCTGTGTTCTACCGGCGAGGAAGGAGATGATCCACTCCAGTGCCTTCTTCTGAATTCCGACGTTGCTGAGTCGCTGCACTAGTGTTCCGTGGCAGACAGTGTCGAAGGCCGCGGAGAGGTCTAGCAGAAGTCGCCGCTGGCTGAAGTACTTCTGTCAAGAGGTTAGTCCTGACGGCCACAGCAGGGAGCACAAGGTGTAAAGCCTCGGCCGCCCTATGCAACACCACAGCAGGAGTTGCCGACGGACCCGGAAAGGGCGGATAGGCCAGCGGCAACGCCGCCAAAGGCTCCGCCGGAGCTGCAGGAGAGGCACCACCCGCAGCCGCGTCGTGCGAGGGTAAGTCGGAGAATGATGACGTTTCTACAACATCTTGTGCTTCGTCTTACCTCACCCAGAATGCGAAGACTTGGTTCCCTAGGATCGATTATGATGACTCAGTGCATGGTCCCTCGAACGGCGCAGAGCCGACTGCCGGGCCTCCAGCAGCTTTCGGGACCGCTCCCACAATACTTTGGCGCCATGGCCCGGCAGTCGGGCACGACTTGGGGTCGTGCCCCAGGCACAAAAGACACACTGTGCAGATCCATTACCAGCATCATTCGATGACAGTGCTCGCAAGGCTTAAAACCAGGCATCCTAACTGCACCAGGAGTCAAAGACTCAATGAAAAAATAGAGACCAAAGGCCTCAAAAAGACAGTCAAAAAATGACTGGGGGTATCTGCTCTTCCCGGATCTGCGCGGCTGGCGCATAAATAGAAAAAAATGACGTCAGAGCACCTGGGGGCATCTAAGTAGCGCCTGCGACGTCATCGTGGCGACCAAGACGCCAACGACGGACGGGACGAGAAGCCGCACGACACCACCTACTGATGCGCAGGAGTACTGCTGATAAAAACTTTCCAGATCAGGTCTGACGCCTGGGGGTAATTCTAAGGTAAGGAATCTATCACTACGTGTTTCTTTCAGATCATTGCTTTGTGTCTGTCGTTTGTGGCGACAGGCATGCCTTACCAGTAATTAGCACTCCAGCATGCCGGCGGTTATTTCCTGCTGTGTTTATTTCATTACGGCGACAGGCAAGCCTTTTCTAGTACCGGTCTCTTAACTCTTTTACATTTACAAGCAGCAGATTATATCACTTTGTACAACTAAAGAGTGAGTACCAGTTGTGAGAAGGTGGCCTGATATGCAGTGCTCACTATTCTAGTGAACACTATGTATCAGTCCAGCAACCCTTATTGATGATTGGTTGTAAGTCAACCTTATAGACCAGCTATCCTAGTAGCGTGGATACGAGCAGTCTAAGGCTAAAGACTCGAGAGGGCGTGTTAAGCCAGCTGTTTACCACACATATACCCCTTGAATACCAAGTGAAAGGACACCACACAAGTGTTATGAAAATAAACAGTTATTTATTTAAAGATCACAACAGCCCTGTACTCTTTATGAGGACAGGGTACTAAGCACAAACCAAAACTCTTACAAAAATACTTAAGTTAGCACAGTATATACAAATGCCCGAGGGGCACGGAAAACCATATACTCTGAAAGTGGAATGCGAAATTCCTAGCAGGTAAGTACAGTACTAATAGCTTTTGGAATCGCTAGGACTTGACTAGGGAATCGTTAGATTACTTCTAGGAGGCCTAGGGGACTCGGGTGCAGTGTGTGCACTCTCACGCGAGATGCGGGACAAAAGTCTATGGTAGCTAGGAAATAGAAAGTTAGTGTTCTCGGGCGAACCCGACCTGGTAGGGAGAAAACGAAAGTAGATTCTGACCCTTGGATAGTGAGGCTATGCTGGGGCACCGAAATGCCGAAGTTACCTAGCCCAGGGGCTGCAGCTGCATAGGTCTGAAAAGACGTCGGGAATCCTCGTAGACGGACCAGGAGCCGGAAGAAAAGATGCTGGCCGGTGACCAGTGAAGAAAGTTCAGTTGGATCCAAGCCTGGATCTCGAAGATAGACGACACCTGAAAGCAGAGGGGACCAAGTTCGAGACTACTAGCCAGTAGTCAGTGGGCACCAGGAGGGCACCGGATGGTAGCCACCTCGACTAGGTGAGTGGGTGACGCTTGACTCGAAGATCTCACGGACCGGGAGGCGTTGTCGGCGACCAGGATGGAGGATCGAGCTGTCCCACGAAGATAGAAGCTGTCGACGTCGCTGGACCCAGGATTGGGCAACAAAGCCTTGGCAAATTCAAGCCCACGCGGTGGACCTAAAATGGCGTCTGGAGTGGACCAGGAGGGTCCGGGGTGCCTCTCTTGAACAAGGAAGCAAGGGCCAGCCTGGAGCAACCAGACCAGCAGAAGAGTTGTCGTCGGGCGTCGTTCAGAAGGCCACAAGCCAGCCGGCTAGTAGCCAAACAACGCGGTGCACAGCAAACAGCAGAAGGGCCCCACGCCGATCGTGGAGATGCAGGGAGGCTGATCTTGGGTGCTGGAGCTGCGCAGGGTTGGGGCTTCTCGGACCCCAAAGCACTCACCAGTAGAAGACTCGGTGGGCTTGCAATAAAGATGTCGTGCAGTCTTGGCGATCGTCGGTCCCTTGAGGTCTCGTCGCACTCACGGTTCTCAGCTTTGCTGTAGAGGTGAGTAGAGGTCAGAGGTGCCAGGGAAGCCGGGTCTCGTCGTGCTGGGTCGTCGGATTCGTGATGAAGGACTTGCAGCAGACCGCAGTGTTCTTTAGGATGGTGCCTGCGGATGCAGGGTGACTACTCCTTAGCCACAAGGGAGAATCTTGAAGAAGAAATCGTGAAGTCCTTTCGAAGAAAGTGGTATCTTGATTCCAAAGATGATCTAATTTGAACAGGGGGCCCGCTCCTATCTTTATACTAAAAAAGGGGGCTGACCCGGTGACTAGGTCCTGCCTATGGGTGGGACTAGGTGGGGGGTGGTTACACCCCTCAGCCATGCCGGACTTCCCCAGGCCAGGGGCTGGTGTGCCCCTGGGACTGGTTCAGACCGGCCTATGCGTAGTGAGCACCGGGGTGCCACTCAGCAGTCACCTTCCTGTAAAGCCCTGCCTACCCAGGATACACAAAACCATGTCTGGGACGGTGCTAGCACCGCCCCTGACAGGAAACCCTTTGTCCAGGCTCCCCTCGCTGGAAGGACTCCCAGCTGCAGGGGGTCAGACTCGTGTCTGTGGTGGCAGCATCCATTTTGTGGAGCTGAGGCTTCAGTTAACTTTAACCGGGGTTCACAGTTACATACATGTCGTGTCCCTCTAGAAGGGTGGAATGCTAACCCCGTCGCCAGAATTGGCGAGGGGTTAGTATTCCAATTCGTATGACACCTTACTCGACATGTTTTGATAAAGCAATACCAAAGATAGCATTTAACCGCAAGGATTATAATGCACTTAAGAGTATATGGTATGCGATATCATGGAACAGCTATTAGGACTTGATTCCGCAAGCTGCAGACAGGCTCAGCTCATGCCAGAGCACCATCTCACATGATTCCAAGCACTCTGCCTTCAGGATTGTCAAGGCCTGCCATAGGAGTGACTGATAGGAATCTGTGTGTCCATTTTAGGGTTAGGTATAGGTATACTACACCTACAGCAAAGGGTGATTACACGACTTTGCCCCAGCTGTCATGCAGCCAGTTGTGTCAAATTTAGGAGGCCAGCCAGGGGTGGCATAATACATGCTGCAGCCCCTGGCAGCCCTGGGTACACCCATGCCCTGAGTTACAGGGTCTGATAGGGTGGCCCAGTACCAATTGGAAATGTACCTAGGGTACATGGAATCCATTTTAAAGAGAGAGCAGTAGGCCTGGGGTCCTGATTGGCAGGGTCCCAGGTCGACTATGTCCAAAACCAGCTAAAACACAGGGCAAAAAGTTGGGGGCAACCATAGTCAGGATGTACCTTCCTACACAACCCCCCCCCAAACGAAAGGAGATAAGGCTATCCTTGTCCAGGTAAGCCTCTATTACCTAAGTGGCCATATAAGGAAGTACCAGCTCTGGCTTGGTTTCCCCCTGTGTCATGGTCCACCAGGCAACCCCTCACCCTAAGGGTATCTGAGGGTCTCCACCATAGGGAATCTCTGTCTCTGGTGTGTCTTGGGAAAGAAGAAGGCTGATGCTGGGATGGAGTGCTGAAGTGAGGCTCCTCTACCTTTGGGCTCAACTTCCTCCAATCACCATTCATCATGTGTGCCTTTCTTTCTTTAGCTGAGATGCACTGAGCTCTCAGGGTCAGTCTCTGGCTACCTAAAGCTGGAGGCTGAGTCCCTCTGTTTGGCTTACTGGAGGGACAGGTCAGGTCTGGGGTTTTTAGGCCCCATGTTTGGCTGTGCCCAACAGTGTCCAGCTGTGGGAGTTCCCTAACTACTTTTAAGGGGGATCCCTCAGGAGTCTGTTCTATTTTCACTTGGCTAGGTTTACCAGCTTCAGTGATCCTAATCTTCTGATTAAGGGGTTCTTTCGGACAGGGGGCCCTTTGGGGTCCACCACTGGCCTCCCTGGTCTCTTCAGCCCTGGGCTGACTGAGGCAGGGTAGAGAGGTGCAGGTTACCTGCTCCAGACTGGGTCCCACCTGGGAAGGGTCCACTACCATCAGGGGCTCTGCCAGGCTAGGCCTGACTACCTCTGGGGCAGTTCCTTCAACAGGGGTAGAGTCAGTTCCCTGAGGAGGCTGGCTCTCACCTAGTGTCTGGGAGGGGGAAGACTCTTCTTCCTCCTCAATGCTCTCTGTTTGAGTGGAGTGATCCATTGTTTCAGGCTTCACAACCTCACTATCTGTCTGAGTAGAGGCTGAGACCATTTCAACCTTGCCAACCTTTTCAGGAGGGCACTCAGTTTGTGTTTGGGCTGCGACTGTCACAGCCCTCCTATCCTGTTCTGGAAATTCTGTCTGAGCCTGGGCAGTGGCTACCACTGCCCTTCCAACCTTTTCAGGGAGGAATGGTGCTTGGACTGGGGCTGTAGCTATTACTGCCCCACTAACCTGTCTGGATAGGCCTATCATTCTGGAGTGAGTCTCTTGCTCCACCTCAGCCCATGCTGAGAGTTCCAGGTCATTCCCCAGTAAGCAATCTACAGGTAGGTTATCTGTCACTGCCACTCTCATGGGCCCTGTGACATTACCCCAGCTGAGCTTGACTACTGCCATGGGATGCCTTCTCTTCATTCCATGAATGTCTGTCACCTGATAAGTAAAACCAGGGGTCAGTTGAGCAGAGGGGACCAGATGGTCACTCACCATGGTGAGGCTGGCCCCTGTGTCTCTGAATGCCTCAACTTTCTGACTATTCACTAAAACTTCTTGTCTATACTTTCCCAAAATGTGGGGTCCAGTAGTGAAGTTGGCAAACCCCATGCCAGTCTCACAGACAAGAGTGTGGTCAGGGAACCTGGCTAGGCCATAGTCCTCCTGATTGCCCAAAGTAATGCCCACCACATTCTTGGGGGCACTCCCACCACCTGGGGGATTACCACTAGTGGTAACAGGAGGTTTAGGAGTATTACCTGGGGGCACATTTCCCTTATTACCATTTTTAGGGCAACTGGCATCACTTTTGTAATGGCCCACCTGTTTACAGGTATGGCAATAAGGTTTCTTTTGTTCAGAAGGAGTGTTCTGGGACCCACCACCCTTGTTGGAGTTTTGGGGCCCTAGGGAAGTCTTCTCTGTGGATTTATCCCCACCCTTCTCTTGAGGCTTGGTTGATTCCTTTTTCTGGTCACCACCCTGGTTTTTAGGCCTAACCCTGGTTCTGACCCATTTGTCTGCCCTCTTACCCAATTCCTGTGGAGAGGTCAACTCAGAGTCTACCAGGTGCTGATGTAATAGCTGGTTCTGACAATTATTTAAGATTTGCTCCCTCATAATTAGATTATACAATCCTTTAAAATCAGTAACCTTACTACCCAGTAGCCAGCCTTCAAAAGCCTTAGTGGCACAATCAACAAAGTCAGTCCAATCTTGAGACTGAGTTTTCTGGGTGTCTCTGAACAGCATCCTGTATTGTTCAGTGGTTAAACCAAACCCATCAACCAGTACATTCTTCAAGACTTGGTAATTGTTAGCATCCTCCACCCTTGTGGTGAGGAGCTTATCTCTACCTTTACCATCAAAGGAGAGCCACAAGATAGCTGCCCACTGACTTTGGGGAACACCCTGCACAGTGCAGGCTCTCTCCAAAGCAGTAATCCATTTGTGGATGTCATCCCCTTCTTTAAAGGGGGGCACTATCTTATTCAGGTGCTTTTTATCAAAACTCCTTTCCCTATTGCTAGGTTTATTGCTGCCACCAGTGGGAACTAGCCCACATAATTCTTGCTCTCTAGTAAGGGCAAGTCTCTCTTTGGCCAGGGCAAGTTCTTCCCTTTCAATCCTCAGTTTGATTGCCCTTTCTTCTGCTTCATACACTCTCCTCTTAGGGGAAGACATCCCTCTGTGAGAAGAGTTGAGAGAGCCATTGGTTCGAAAGGATCTGTTAGAGCCTCTTGATAGAGACCTAACTCGTCCATTCCCAATGTTAAGCTGACCTGAGAGTGGGCCCAGGGGTCCCCCAGTACCAAGCTCATGTCTGCTTAAGTTGGACCTGCTTAGTCTACTGACTTCTAGCTGTCCCTTATCTGCCTCATCCCCAGACAACTCATCCTCCTCCTCAGCATCATCTGCCTCATGGAGGGGATGGATATCAAAGGGACCCTGTAAGGAGGGCATATTTCCTTCTGGATTAGAAGGGTCTGGGTTACCAACCCTACTGGCATCATAGGCCTCTAAGAGACCAATCAGAAAGGAAGTGGTGGGGTTAGACCCCTGTTTTAGTTTCCTGAGAGTACACACTTGTCTCATCTCATGGAAGCTAAGAGCAGTATATTTTGAAGGTATGACCTGTGGAGGGTCAACTGACACAAGGGGAGACTCAGCGTTTCCTCCTGTGACCGACATACTGCTTCTAGTGTGGTGTAAGTGATGCACCTACCTACACTATGTGTTACCTACTGGTCCCTTGCTAGAGTTGCAGCCAAGGTGTGCTAAGCCTTGAGGAGCTACAACAGCTGGTTCAGTAGAACTCAGAGTATTCTAAGCTTTAGTTATATGTACCTAACAGTACTTATGTGATCTTTCAACAAGATATTCTTAGGATACGTGTGGTAAAACAACAGCAAGCTCAAATCCCAACCGCTGCTCACCAATGTGAGAAGGTGGCCTGATATGCAGTGCTCACTATTCTAGTGAACACTATGTATCAGTCCAGCAACCCTTATTGATGATTGGTTGTAAGTCAACCTTATAGACCAGCTATCCTAGTAGCGTGGATACGAGCAGTCTAAGGCTAAAGACTCGAGAGGGCGTGTTAAGCCAGCTGTTTACCACACATATACCCCTTGAATACCAAGTGAAAGGACACCACACAAGTGTTATGAAAATAAACAGTTATTTATTTAAAGATCACAACAGCCCTGTACTCTTTATGAGGACAGGGTACTAAGCACAAACCAAAACTCTTACAAAAATACTTAAGTTAGCACAGTATATACAAATGCCCGAGGGGCACGGAAAACCATATACTCTGAAAGTGGAATGCGAAATTCCTAGCAGGTAAGTACAGTACTAATAGCTTTTGGAATCGCTAGGACTTGACTAGGGAATCGTTAGATTACTTCTAGGAGGCCTAGGGGACTCGGGTGCAGTGTGTGCACTCTCACGCGAGATGCGGGACAAAAGTCTATGGTAGCTAGGAAATAGAAAGTTAGTGTTCTCGGGCGAACCCGACCTGGTAGGGAGAAAACGAAAGTAGATTCTGACCCTTGGATAGTGAGGCTATGCTGGGGCACCGAAATGCCGAAGTTACCTAGCCCAGGGGCTGCAGCTGCATAGGTCTGAAAAGACGTCGGGAATCCTCGTAGACGGACCAGGAGCCGGAAGAAAAGATGCTGGCCGGTGACCAGTGAAGAAAGTTCAGTTGGATCCAAGCCTGGATCTCGAAGATAGATGACACCTGAAAGCAGAGGGGACCAAGTTCGAGACTACTAGCCAGTAGTCAGTGGGCACCAGGAGGGCACCGGATGGTAGCCACCTCGACTAGGTGAGTGGGTGACGCTTGACTCGAAGATCTCACGGACCGGGAGGCGTTGTCGGCGACCAGGATGGAGGATCGAGCTGTCCCACGAAGATAGAAGCTGTCGACGTCGCTGGACCCAGGATTGGGCAACAAAGCCTTGGCAAATTCAAGCCCACGCGGTGGACCTAAAATGGCGTCTGGAGTGGACCAGGAGGGTCCGGGGTGCCTCTCTTGAACAAGGAAGCAAGGGCCAGCCTGGAGCAACCAGACCAGCAGAAGAGTTGTCGTCGGGCGTCGTTCAGAAGGCCACAAGCCAGCCGGCTAGTAGCCAAACAACGCGGTGCACAGCAAACAGCAGAAGGGCCCCACGCCGATCGTGGAGATGCAGGGAGGCTGATCTTGGGTGCTGGAGCTGCGCAGGGTTGGGGCTTCTCGGACCCCAAAGCACTCACCAGTAGAAGACTCGGTGGGCTTGCAATAAAGATGTCGTGCAGTCTTGGCGATCGTCGGTCCCTTGAGGTCTCGTCGCACTCACGGTTCTCAGCTTTGCTGTAGAGGTGAGTAGAGGTCAGAGGTGCCAGGGAAGCCGGGTCTCGTCGTGCTGGGTCGTCGGATTCGTGATGAAGGACTTGCAGCAGACCGCAGTGTTCTTTAGGATGGTGCCTGCGGATGCAGGGTGACTACTCCTTAGCCACAAGGGAGAATCTTGAAGAAGAAATCGTGAAGTCCTTTCGAAGAAAGTGGTATCTTGATTCCAAAGATGATCTAATTTGAACAGGGGGCCCGCTCCTATCTTTATACTAAAAAAGGGGGCTGACCCGGTGACTAGGTCCTGCCTATGGGTGGGACTAGGTGGGGGGTGGTTACACCCCTCAGCCATGCCGGACTTCCCCAGGCCAGGGGCTGGTGTGCCCCTGGGACTGGTTCAGACCGGCCTATGCGTAGTGAGCACCGGGGTGCCACTCAGCAGTCACCTTCCTGTAAAGCCCTGCCTACCCAGGATACACAAAACCATGTCTGGGACGGTGCTAGCACCGCCCCTGACAGGAAACCCTTTGTCCAGGCTCCCCTCGCTGGAAGGACTCCCAGCTGCAGGGGGTCAGACTCGTGTCTGTGGTGGCAGCATCCATTTTGTGGAGCTGAGGCTTCAGTTAACTTTAACCGGGGTTCACAGTTACATACATGTCGTGTCCCTCTAGAAGGGTGGAATGCTAACCCCGTCGCCAGAATTGGCGAGGGGTTAGTATTCCAATTCGTATGACACCTTACTCGACATGTTTTGATAAAGCAATACCAAAGATAGCATTTAACCGCAAGGATTATAATGCACTTAAGAGTATATGGTATGCGATATCATGGAACAGCTATTAGGACTTGATTCCGCAAGCTGCAGACAGGCTCAGCTCATGCCAGAGCACCATCTCACATGATTCCAAGCACTCTGCCTTCAGGATTGTCAAGGCCTGCCATAGGAGTGACTGATAGGAATCTGTGTGTCCATTTTAGGGTTAGGTATAGGTATACTACACCTACAGCAAAGGGTGATTACACGACTTTGCCCCAGCTGTCATGCAGCCAGTTGTGTCAAATTTAGGAGGCCAGCCAGGGGTGGCATAATACATGCTGCAGCCCCTGGCAGCCCTGGGTACACCCATGCCCTGAGTTACAGGGTCTGATAGGGTGGCCCAGTACCAATTGGAAATGTACCTAGGGTACATGGAATCCATTTTAAAGAGAGAGCAGTAGGCCTGGGGTCCTGATTGGCAGGGTCCCAGGTCGACTATGTCCAAAACCAGCTAAAACACAGGGCAAAAAGTTGGGGGCAACCATAGTCAGGATGTACCTTCCTACACCAGTTTTGATTGTATACCATCCAAAACCTCTTCTCCCGATACAGTGAGGGTTGTTGAAGACAGTATCATGAGTACATACCAAAGACGGAGTGAAGAAGTATCCCAAAAACCAGATTATGGTTGGGTATTCCAATGTGAAAGCTTTGTTTGATTCTGGGCATGGTAAACGGTAATATCCAATGACATCTTGGATAAAAAACTCAGTCACTGTATCAGGCTAAGGGATCCGGATGTCATTTGGGAACATATGGAGGCCAAATTATTGGTCTTAGATAGTCTTGAATTTGATCTCTGATTAAAAATACCATCACAACACAACACAATACAAGGGAAAGTGTACATTCCTGTGAAAGGGGATACTTTTTTGAGTTGGCTGCATCAAAGGGATCTGGAGGCAATTCTTGATCCCAATTCCTATACTCTTATTAGGCTCAAAGATGATTCCATAAGGGAACTGCAATTGTGTGCTGTACAAGAACCCAAGGTACGACAAGGTCATGATGTCACAAACTATTTAGGAAGAATTGCCACAAGTCTTCAGTGAGAAAATGGGGTGTACATCAGATAAAGTTAAAACAAGGAAGAAGGAGTAGTTTCTGTCCTGTAACTCCAGTTCTGTAGTAGGGGTATCTCTGTTATAGTCATAATCTAGTGAATAGTCCCGCCCATGTGCGTGGACCCCGGCAATCAAAAATAATCTCTTAAGTTGTCAAAATAGTGCAGAAACTGCAAAGACACTTAAGAGAGAATTTAAAGACAAATAATGCAGCCTATATCCACAGGCTACACTGTCCAGTACTTCAACTAGAAATTCCACCAAAAAAACACCACACACAAAACAGCCTGCCAGTTTCTACCATAGAGAAACTTGCCTCCCCCAGTCAAAGACTTTGGAATGATAGAGAGGAAGGTAGGGACAGACAAGCCCCATAGGCTGCCATTATGTGGCTTAAATAGGATACTGTGCCTTTAAGAGAACTTTCCAGAACTTCTCCCAGTATCCCAGAATGCATAGCAGGTCCCTCTACTTTCAGTTCTTTTTGAAGGCGAAGCACGCCAGACCTGTCGCATTCCTTACACGATGAAACATCTCCACCGGGGAGGAGGGCATGCGCTTATGACTATAACAGAGATACCCCTACTACAGAACTGGAGTTACAGGACAGAAACTACTCCTTCTGTAGTAGGGGATCTCTGTGTATAGTCATAATCTAGTGAATAGAATGGCAAGCCCATCCCCACACCAAAGCGGCGGTGGAGAATAAATACATAACGCCACTACTGTGCGAACAAATTCCGCAGCGAAGCCTGCCCAACCTGAGCGTCTGCCCTGGCTTCTGTGTCCAGGCAGTAATGCTTAGCAAAGGTATGAACTGACTTCCAAGTGGCTGCCTTGCAGATTTCAGCAATCGGCACGTTACGGAGCAGAGCCGTCGTGGCAGCTTTGCCCCTGGTGGAATGAGCCTTAGGCTTACCTCCAAAGGTCTTATTAGCCTTTTGATAACACAATTGTATGCAGGACACAATCCACCTAGAGATGGACTGCTTAGAGGTCGCATGACCCGTCCTGACCGATCCATAAGTGATAAACAACTGGTCAGACCTACGAATATCTTTGGTTTTATCCAGATAAAATTTCAACACCCTCCTAACATCCAGGGAACATCCGCTGGGGATGAAGGGTTCTGAAAAAACGTAGGCAAAGTTATAGTCTGGTTGACATGAAAATCAGAAATAACCTTGGGAAGAAATTTAGGGTGAGTGCGCATAACCTTAGCAGCATGAAACAGTATAAGGTTCAGTACAACACAACGCCTGAATTTCACTCACCCTGCGGGCCGATGTAATGGCCACGAGGAACGCCGCCTTCCAGGACAGGTGCTGCAACAAAGCCTTATGAATAGGTTCAAAAGGTTCCTTCATCAATCTGGACAGCACCACATTCAATTCCCATGAAGGCGAAGGAAGCCTGACAGGAGGGAATACTTTCTTCAGTCCTTCCAGAAAATCTATGATCACAGTGATCTGGAAAAAGGAAGTCTGTGAAGGGCATTTCCTGTAGGCAGTCAATGCGGCAAGATGAACCTTAATAGAATGCACATTAAGGCCAGACTGCGCCAAATGTAAAAGGTAAGGAAGGATGACATCTTCCTTACAGGTCGTAGGATCATGGTTCTTAGACTGGCACCAGATACAAAACCTCTTCCACTTGTAAGCATATGAAGTCCGAGTGGAAGGTCTCTTAGACTCCTTCAGTATGTCCATGCAATCATCGGGCAGATTCAGATGGCCATATTGCACTATCTCAGGAGCCATGCCGCCAAACTCAAAGACGAGAGGTTGGGGTGTAACATCCGTCCCCCGAACTTCGTGAGAAGGTCCGGCCTGCACGGCAACCGAATGTGAGGAAGGAGAGACCGGTGAGGTAGGTCCGTGAACCACCACTGCCTGGGCCACTCCGGGGCGATGAGTATCATCCGAGCCCTGGACCGGGCCAGCTTTATGAGCACCGCCGGAATCAGGGGAATGGGAGGAAAGGCGTACAGAAAGCTGTTCGTCCAGTTGATCCATAACGCATCCCCCAGCGTCCCCTGCTGGAAGTACCTGGAGGCGAAGTCTCTGCACTTGCTGTTTTCGGCGGTGGCGAACAAGTCTACATCTGGAGTTCCCCACCTTGCGAAGACTTCTCCTAGTACTTCGTCGTTTATGACCCATTCGTGGTTTTCCTGAACCAGTCTGCTCAGTGCGTCTGCCTGAACCTTCTGCACACCTGGTAGATGGGTGGCCGTTATCGTCAGTCCTCTGGCTAGAAGCCAGTGCCAGATCGCCTGCGCCTCCTCTGACAGAGTGCGTGATCTCGAGCCCCCCTGCTTGTTGAGGTAATACATCGTGGTGGTATTGTCCGTCTGTACAAGCAGAGAGTTGGTCTGGAAGGACGGAAGAAAGGCCTTCAGCGCCAAGTGAACAGCCCTGAGTTCCAGGAAATTGATGTGATACGTGGCCTCTATCGGTGACCACGTGCCTTGAATCTGTAGAGTCCCGGAGTGCGCTCCCCATCCCAGAAGAGACGCATCCGTCACGACAGTCTGCGTGGGAATGTCCTTGTGAAAGGGAACCCCTCTGAGGAGATTCTCCGCCGAACACCACCACTTCAGAGACTGAAGAGCATGCAGCGACAGTCGAATCTTGTCGTCCCAAGATCCTTTCCTCTGATCCCACTGGTCCTCCAAGCACTCCTGCAGTGGTCTCATGTGCAGCCGTGCGTGTGGCGTCAGGAAGATACAAGAGGCCATCGATCCCAGTAGAGAAGACACCGTCCTCACTGTTGTAGATGGAGTCGTCATAAGAGCCTGAGCCTTCCGAAGGAGTGATAATCGTCGCTCTTCCGAAGGAGACGCGCTTGCTGACAGCGTATCGATGGAGGCTCCCAAGTACTGTATGCATTGGACCGGAGTCGGGACAGACTTGGCCATGTTGATGTGCAGCCCCAGCTTGTTCAAGAGAACGCACGTCTTCTGGAAGTTTGCTCGCGCTTCCGAGAAGGAGGATGCCTTGATCAACCAATCGACCAAGTACGGGTAGACAAATACCTTGTTCTTCCTCAGGTGTGCTGCCACCACCGCCATGCACTTCGAGAACGTTCTCGGCGCAGACTTCAGTCCGAATGGGAGTACTGTGTATTGATAGTGATTGGTGCCGACTTGGAACCGCAGGAACTTCTTGTGTTTGTGTGCAATGGGCACATGGAAGTAAGCATCCTGTAGGTCTATAGCGCAAAGCCAGTCTCCCTGTTGCAACTGAGGGTAAATCTGATGCAACGACAGCATGCGAAACTTTTCTCTGCGAATCCATCTGTTTGCCTGTCGCAAATCCAGAATGGGCCTGAACTCGTTCTTGTCCTTCTTGCGAACCAGAAAGAACCGGGAGTACAGAGCTCTTCCTCTCTGGGACAGAGGTACGTCTTCTATCGCCCTTTTCATCAACAGGATATCCGCCTCCGTTCCGCCTGAAGCTCGCGCAGCCGAAACTGCGAGCTGACCGGGGGAAATCGCTGGAGGAGGGCTGGTGAACCGAAGACTGTATCCATTGCAAACAATATTCAGCACCCACTTGTCCTGAGTAATTTTTCTCCACTCTGCCAGAAAAAATTGAATGCTTCCCCCTACCGGAGTGGGTAACAGATCCGGGGGAAGTAGGTTCCTAGGGCCTAGACCCAGCCTGGCCCTTGGGCGCTGGGGCCGACTGCTGGCCCCCTCTGCCCTTCTGGCGCTTCTGGAACGGCTTACGGAACTGGTGTTGCTGTTGCGATTGCCCCGCGGCCTGTAACCGTCCTCGGCCTTGCCCGCCGAACCGCTGTTGGAAAGGGCGGTACTGCTTCTTGGCCTCCTTAGGCTTCTCTAGGCCCACAGCCGTTAGCGTCTCGGCCTCCGCCTTCATGCGGGCCATCTCATCGTCCGCATGCTTCCCGAAGAGGGTCTCACCGGAGAACGGTAGATTGGCTACCCTCTGCTGTGCGTCCGGTTTCAGGGACGTAAGCCGGAGCCATGCGTGGCGCCGTTGGTTGATTCAGTGGCAAATTCCGTGAGCAGCCAACAGGGAAGAGTCCGCAGCCGCGGTGATAATCTGGTTGGCCACCAGCATCCCCTCACTCAGTACTTCCACGAAGTCTTCACGCTTCTCCCGAGGTAAATGCTCCGCAAAGCGCTTGAGGGAGTCCCAGAGGGCGCGGTCGTATCGGCCCAACAGTGCCGTGGCGCTCGCCGCTTTCATGGCGGTATCGGAAGTGCTACAAACTTTTCTTCCCGCCGAATCCATCCACCTTGATTCCTTATCCGGGGGAACCGTGGAGGAAGGAGTGGTGGCATGCTGCTTGCGGGCCGCCGTCACGATGACAGAGTCAGGAGGAGGTTCCGTTCTCAAAAAGGCCGGATCCGAATCGGGGGACCGGTACTTCCTCAGTAATCTGGACAGAGTCAGGAGGAGGTTCCGTTCTAAAAAAGGCCGGATCCGAATCGGGGGACCGGTACTTCCTCAGTAATCTGGATGGAGCCGCCTTCGTCACCGCCGGGGTGAGAAACAGGGCCATCGCCGGTTCTTCCAAGCCCGGCACCAGAGGCAGGAGAGGACGAGACAGATGTTTCTGATGTAAAGTATCAAAAATGACTGACGTTTTCGGAGTCGGCACTGTCAGGGATATGCCCAACTTCGCAGCGCCCCTTAAAAGGACGTCATGGAACGCCACCAGGTCATCTATCGGGGAAACTCTCGTGTCCGGTGACCCCGATCGGGTAGGAGAATCGTCCCCTGTCCAAGAGGACCTCGTGTGTGAGCGAGATTCGCGCCTCCTATGGCGGTGTCTCGATCTTGTGGATGATCTGCGTCCCGATCTCTCCTTCCTCCCTGTAGGAAGGTACATCCTGACTATGGTTGCCCCCAACTTTTTGCCCTGTGTTTTAGCTGGTTTTGGACATAGTCGACCTGGGACCCTGCCAATCAGGACCCCAGGCCTACTGCTCTCTCTTTAAAATGGATTCCATGTACCCTAGGTACATTTCCAATTGGTACTGGGCCACCTTATCAGACCCTGTAACTCAGGGCATAGGTGTACCCAGGGCTGCCAGGGGCTGCAGCATGTATTATGCCACCCCTGGCTGGCCTCCTAAATTTGACACAACTGGCTGCATGACAGCTGGGGCAAAGTCGTGTAATCACCCTTTGCTGTAGGTGTAGTATACCTATACCTAACCCTAAAATGGACACACAGATTCCTATCAGTCACTCCTATGGCAGGCCTTGACAATCCTGAAGGCAGAGTGCTTGGAATCGTGTGAGATGGTGCTCTGGCATGAGCTGAGCCTGTCTGCAGCTTGCGGAACCAAGTCCTAATAGCTGTTCCATGATATCGCATACCATATACTCTTAAGTGCATTATAATCCTCGCGGTTAAATGCTAACTTTGGTATTGCTTTATCAAAACATGTCGAGTAAGGTGTCATACGAATTGGAATACTAACCCCTCGCCAATTCTGGCGACGGGGTTAGCATTCCACCCTTCTAGAGGGACACGACATGTATGTAACTGTGAACCCCGGTTAAAGTTAACTGAAGCCTCAGCTCCACAAAATGGATGCTGCCACCACAGACACGAGTCTGACCCCCTGCAGCTGGGAGTCCTTCCAGCGAGGGGAGCCTGGACAAAGGGTTTCCTGTCAGGGGCGGTGCTAGCACCGTCCCAGACATGGTTTTGTGTATCCTGGGTAGGCAGGGCTTTACAGGAAGGTGACTGCTGAGTGGCACCCCGGTGCTCACTACGCATAGGCCGGTCTGAACCAGTTCCAGGGGCACACCAGCCCCTGGCCTGGGGAAGTCCGGCATGGCTGAGGGGTGTAACCACCCCCCACCTAGTCCCACCCATAGGCAGGACCTAGTCACCGGGTCAGCCCCCTTTTTTAGTATAAAGATGGGAGCGGGCCCCCTGTTAAAATTAGATCATCTTTGGAATCAAGATACCACTTTCTTCGAAAGGACTTCACGATTTCTTCTTCAAGATTCTCCCTTGTGGCTAAGGAGTAGTCACCCTGCATCCGCAGGCACCATCCTAAAGAACACTGCGGTCTGCTGCAAGTCCTTCATCACGAATCCGACGACCCAGCTCGACGAGACCCGGCTTCCCTGGCCCCTCTGACCTCTACTCACCTCTACAGCCCAGCTGAGAACCGTGAGTGCGACGAGACCTCAAGGGACCGACGATCGCCAAGACTGCACGACATCTTTACTGCAAGCCCACCGTGTCCTCCACTGGTGAGTGCTTTGGGGTCCGAGAAGCCCCGACCCTGCGCAGCTCCAGCACCCAAGATCAGCCCCCCTGCATCTCCACGATCTGCGTGGGGCCCTTCTGCTGTTTGCTGTGCACCGCGTTGTTTGGCTACTAGCCGGCTGGCTTGTGGCCCTCTGAACGACGCCCAACGACTTCACGACTGCTGGTCTGGTTGCTCCAGGCTGGCCTTTGCTTCCTTCTTCAAGAGAGGCACCCCGGACCCTCCTGGTCCACTCCAGACGCCATTTTAGGTCCACCGCGTGGGCTTGAATTTGCCAAGGCTTTGTTGCCCAATCCTGGGTCCAGCGACGCCGACAGCTTCTATCTTCGTGGGACAGCTCGATCCTCCATCCTGGTCGCCGACAACGCCTCCTGGTCCGTGAGATCTTCGAGTCAAGCGTCACCCACTCACCTAGTCGAGGTGGCTACCATCCGGTGCCCTCCTGGTGCCCACTGACTACTGGCTAGTAGTCTCGAACTTGGTCCCCTCTGCTTTCAGGTGTCATCTATCTTCAAGATCCAGGCTTGGATCCGACTGAACTTTCTTCACTGGTCACCGGCCAGCATCTTTTCTTCCGGCTCCTGGTCCGTCTACGAGGATTCCCGACGTCTTTTCAGACCTATGCAGCTGCAGCCCCTGGGCTAGGTAACTTCGGCATTTCGGTGCCCCAGCATAGCCTCACTATCCAAGGGTCAGAATCTACTTTCGTTTTCTCCCTACCAGGTCGGGTTCGCCCGAGAACACTAACTTTCTAATTCCTAGCTACCATAGACTTTTGTCCCGCATCTCGCGTGAGAGTGCACACACTGCACCCGAGTCCCCTAGGCCTCCTAGACATAATCTAACGATTCCCTAGTCAAGTCCTAGCGATTCCAAAAGCTATTAGTACTGTACTTACCTGCTAGGAATTTCGCATTCCACTTTCAGAGTATATGGTTTTCCGTGCCCCTCGGGCATTTGTATATACTGTGCTAACTTAAGTATTTTTGTAAGAGTTTTGGTTTGTGCTTAGTACCCTGTCCTCATAAAGAGTACAGGGCTGTTGTGATCTTTAAATAAATAACTGTTTATTTTCATAACACTTGTGTGGTGTCCTTTCACTTGGTATTCAAGGGGTATATGTGTGGTAAACAGCTGGCTTAACGCGCCCTCTCGAGTCTTTAGCCTTAGACTGCTCGTATCCACGCTACTAGGATAGCTGGTCTATAAGGTTGACTTACAACCAATCATCAATAAGGGTTGCTGGACTGATACATAGTGTTCACTAGAATAGTGAGCACTGCATATCAGGCCACCTTCTCACATTGGTGGCAGCGGTGGGATTTGAGCTTGCTGTTGTTTTACCACACGTATCCTAAGAATATCTTGTTGAAAGATCACATAAAGGACTGTTAGGTACATATAACTAAAGCTTAGAATACTCTGAGTTCTACTGAACCAGCTGTTGTAGCTCCTCAAGGCTTAGCACACCTTGGCTGCAACTCTTAGCAAGGGATCAGTAGGTAAACACATAGTGTAGGTAGGTGCATCACTTACACCACACTAGAATCAGCATGTCAGACAAAGGAGGAAACTCTGAGTATCCCCTTGTGTCAGTGGACCTTCCACAGGTCACTTCTAAATATGCTGCTCTTAGCTTCCATGAGATGAGACAAGTGTGTACTCTCAGGAAACTAAAACAGGGGTCTAACCCCACCACTTCCTTTCTGATTGGTCTCTTAGAGGCTTATGATGCCAGTAGGGCTGGTAACCCAGACCCTTCTAATCCAGAAGGAAGTTTGCCCTCCTTACAGGGTCCCTTTGATATCCATCCCCTCCATGAGGCAGATGATGCTGAGGAGGAGGATGAGTTGTCTGGGGATGAGGCAGATAAGGGACAGGTAGAGGTCAGTAGACTAACCCGGACCAACTTAAGCAGACATGAGAGGGACTCTAGGGGAGCCCTGGGGCCACTCTCAGGTCAGCTTAACATTGGGAATGGACGAGTTAGGTCTCTATCTAGAGGCTCTAACAGATCCCTTCATACCAATGGCTCTCAACGTTCCTCTCAAAGGGGAATGACATCTCCCCAGAGGAGAGTGTATGAGGCAAAGGAAAAGGCAGCCAATCTGAGGATTGAAAGGGAAGAACTTGCCCTGGCCAAAGAAAGGCTTGCCTTTGCTAGAGAGCAACAATTGAGTGGGGCAGTCCCCACTGGTGGCAGCAATAATCCTAGCAATAGGGAAAGGAGTTTTGATAAAAAGCACCTGAATAAGATAGTGCCCCCCTTTAAAGAAGGGGATGACATCCACAAATGGATTACTGCTTTGGAGAGAGCCTGCACTGTGCAGGGTGTTCCCCAAAGTCAGTGGGCAGCTATCTTGTGGCTCTCCTTTGATGGTAAAGGTAGAGATAAGCTCCTCACCACAAGGGTGGAGGATGCTAACAATTACCAAATCTTGAAGAATACACTGGTTGATGGGTTTGGTTTAACCACTGAACAATACAGGATGCTGTTCAGAGACACCCAGAAAACTCAGTCTCAAGATTGGACTGACTTTGTTGATTGTGCCACTAAGGCTTTTGAAGGCTGGCTACTGGGTAGTAAGGTTACTGATTTTAAAGGATTGTATAATCTAATTATGAGGGAGCAAATCTTAAATAATTGTCAGAACCAGTTATTACATCAGCACCTGGTAGACTCTGATCTGACCTCTCCACAGGAATTGGGTAAGAGGGCAGACAAATGGGTCAGAACCAGGGTTAGGCCTAAAAACCAGGGTGGTGACCAGAAAAAGGAATCAACCAAGCCTCAAGAGAAGGGTGGGGATAAATCCTCAGAGAAGACTTCCCAAGGGCCCCAAAACTCCAACAAGGGTGGTGGGTCCCAGAACACTCCTTCAGAACAAAAGAAACCTTATTGCCATACCTGTAAACAGGTGGGTCATTACAAAAGTGATGTCAGTTGCCCTAAAAATGGTAATAAGGGAAACATACCCCCAGGTAATACTCCTAAACCTCCTGTTACCACTAGTGGTAATCCCCCAGGTGGTGGGAGTGCCCCCAAGAATGTGGTGGGCATTACTTTGGGCAATCAGGAGGACTATGGCCTAGCCAGGTTCCCTGACCACACTCTTGTCTGTGAGACTGGCATGGGGTTTGCCAACTTCACTACTGGACCCCACATTTTGGGAAAGTATAGACAAGAAGTTTTAGTGAATGGTCGGAAAGTTGAGGCATTCAGAGACACAGGGGCCAGCCTCACCATGGTGAGTGACCATCTGGTCCCCTCTGCTCAACTGACCCCTGGTTTTACTTATCAGGTGACAGACATTCATGGAGTGAAGAGAAGGCATCCCATGGCAGTAGTCAAGCTCAGTTGGGGTAATGTCACAGGGCCCATGAGAGTGGCAGTGACAGATAACCTACCTGTAGATTGCTTACTGGGGAATGACCTGGAACTCTCAGCATGGGCTGAGGTGGAGCAAGAAACTCACTCCAGAATGATAGGCCTATCCAGACAGGTTAGTGGGGCAGTAATAGATACAGCCCCAGTCCAAGCACCATTCCTCCCTGAAAAGGTTGGAAGGGCAGTGGTAGCCACTGCCCAGGCTCAGACAGACTTTCCAGAACAGGATAGGAGGGCTGTGACAGTCACAGCCCAAACACAGACTGAGTGCCCTCCTGAAAAGGTTGAAATGGTCTCAGCCTCTACTCAAACAGATAGTGAGGTTGTGAAGCCTGAAACAATGGATCACTCCACTCAAACAGAGAGCATTGAGGAGGAAGAAGAGTCTTCCCCCTCCCAGACACTAGGTGAGAGCCAGCCTCCTCAGGGAACTGACTCTACCCCTGTTGAAGGAACTGCCCCAGAGGTAGTCAGGCCTAGCCTGGCAGAGCCCCTGATGGCAGTGGACCCTTCCCAGGTGGGACCCAGTCTGGAGCAGGTAACCTGCACCTCTCTACCCTGCCTCAGTCAGCCCAGGGCTGTGGAGGTCAGGGAGGCCAGTGGTGGACCCAAAAGGGCCCCCTGTCCAAAAGAACCCCTTAATCAACAGATTAGGATCACTGAAGCTGGTAAACCTAGCCAAGTGAAAATAGAACAGACTCCTGAGGGATCCCCCTTAAAAGTAGTTAGGGAACTCCCACAGCTGGACACTGGTGGGCACAGCCAAACATGGGGCCTAAAAACCCCAGACCTGACCTGTACCTCCAGTAAGCCAAACAGAGGGACTCAGCCTCCAGCTTTAGGTAGCCAGAGGCTGACCCTGAGAGCTCAGTGCATCTCAGCTAAAGAAAGAAAGGCACACATGATGGATGGTGATTGGAGGAAGTTGAGCCCAAAGGTAGAGGAGCCTCACTTCAGTACTCCAACCCAGCATCAGCCTTCTTCTTTCCCAAGACACACCAGAAACAGAGATTCCCTATGGTGGAGACCCTCAGATACCCTTAGGGTGAGGGGTTGCCTAGTGGACCATGACACAGGGGGAAACCAAGCCAGAGCTGGTCCTTCCTTATATGGCCACTTAGGTAATAGAGGCTTACCTGGGCAAGGATAGCCTTATCTCCTTTCGTTTGGGGGGGGGTTGTGTAGGAAGGTACATCCTGACTATGGTTGCCCCCAACTTTTTGCCCTGTGTTTTAGCTGGTTTTGGACATAGTCGACCTGGGACCCTGCCAATCAGGACCCCAGGCCTACTGCTCTCTCTTTAAAATGGATTCCATGTACCCTAGGTACATTTCCAATTGGTACTGGGCCACCTTATCAGACCCTGTAACTCAGGGCATAGGTGTACCCAGGGCTGCCAGGGGCTGCAGCATGTATTATGCCACCCCTGGCTGGCCTCCTAAATTTGACACAACTGGCTGCATGACAGCTGGGGCAAAGTCGTGTAATCACCCTTTGCTGTAGGTGTAGTATACCTATACCTAACCCTAAAATGGACACACAGATTCCTATCAGTCACTCCTATGGCAGGCCTTGACAATCCTGAAGGCAGAGTGCTTGGAATCGTGTGAGATGGTGCTCTGGCATGAGCTGAGCCTGTCTGCAGCTTGCGGAACCAAGTCCTAATAGCTGTTCCATGATATCGCATACCATATACTCTTAAGTGCATTATAATCCTCGCGGTTAAATGCTAACTTTGGTATTGCTTTATCAAAACATGTCGAGTAAGGTGTCATACGAATTGGAATACTAACCCCTCGCCAATTCTGGCGACGGGGTTAGCATTCCACCCTTCTAGAGGGACACGACATGTATGTAACTGTGAACCCCGGTTAAAGTTAACTGAAGCCTCAGCTCCACAAAATGGATGCTGCCACCACAGACACGAGTCTGACCCCCTGCAGCTGGGAGTCCTTCCAGCGAGGGGAGCCTGGACAAAGGGTTTCCTGTCAGGGGCGGTGCTAGCACCGTCCCAGACATGGTTTTGTGTATCCTGGGTAGGCAGGGCTTTACAGGAAGGTGACTGCTGAGTGGCACCCCGGTGCTCACTACGCATAGGCCGGTCTGAACCAGTTCCAGGGGCACACCAGCCCCTGGCCTGGGGAAGTCCGGCATGGCTGAGGGGTGTAACCACCCCCCACCTAGTCCCACCCATAGGCAGGACCTAGTCACCGGGTCAGCCCCCTTTTTTAGTATAAAGATGGGAGCGGGCCCCCTGTTAAAATTAGATCATCTTTGGAATCAAGATACCACTTTCTTCGAAAGGACTTCACGATTTCTTCTTCAAGATTCTCCCTTGTGGCTAAGGAGTAGTCACCCTGCATCCGCAGGCACCATCCTAAAGAACACTGCGGTCTGCTGCAAGTCCTTCATCACGAATCCGACGACCCAGCTCGACGAGACCCGGCTTCCCTGGCCCCTCTGACCTCTACTCACCTCTACAGCCCAGCTGAGAACCGTGAGTGCGACGAGACCTCAAGGGACCGACGATCGCCAAGACTGCACGACATCTTTACTGCAAGCCCACCGTGTCCTCCACTGGTGAGTGCTTTGGGGTCCGAGAAGCCCCGACCCTGCGCAGCTCCAGCACCCAAGATCAGCCCCCCTGCATCTCCACGATCTGCGTGGGGCCCTTCTGCTGTTTGCTGTGCACCGCGTTGTTTGGCTACTAGCCGGCTGGCTTGTGGCCCTCTGAACGACGCCCAACGACTTCACGACTGCTGGTCTGGTTGCTCCAGGCTGGCCTTTGCTTCCTTCTTCAAGAGAGGCACCCCGGACCCTCCTGGTCCACTCCAGACGCCATTTTAGGTCCACCGCGTGGGCTTGAATTTGCCAAGGCTTTGTTGCCCAATCCTGGGTCCAGCGACGCCGACAGCTTCTATCTTCGTGGGACAGCTCGATCCTCCATCCTGGTCGCCGACAACGCCTCCTGGTCCGTGAGATCTTCGAGTCAAGCGTCACCCACTCACCTAGTCGAGGTGGCTACCATCCGGTGCCCTCCTGGTGCCCACTGACTACTGGCTAGTAGTCTCGAACTTGGTCCCCTCTGCTTTCAGGTGTCATCTATCTTCAAGATCCAGGCTTGGATCCGACTGAACTTTCTTCACTGGTCACCGGCCAGCATCTTTTCTTCCGGCTCCTGGTCCGTCTACGAGGATTCCCGACGTCTTTTCAGACCTATGCAGCTGCAGCCCCTGGGCTAGGTAACTTCGGCATTTCGGTGCCCCAGCATAGCCTCACTATCCAAGGGTCAGAATCTACTTTCGTTTTCTCCCTACCAGGTCGGGTTCGCCCGAGAACACTAACTTTCTAATTCCTAGCTACCATAGACTTTTGTCCCGCATCTCGCGTGAGAGTGCACACACTGCACCCGAGTCCCCTAGGCCTCCTAGACATAATCTAACGATTCCCTAGTCAAGTCCTAGCGATTCCAAAAGCTATTAGTACTGTACTTACCTGCTAGGAATTTCGCATTCCACTTTCAGAGTATATGGTTTTCCGTGCCCCTCGGGCATTTGTATATACTGTGCTAACTTAAGTATTTTTGTAAGAGTTTTGGTTTGTGCTTAGTACCCTGTCCTCATAAAGAGTACAGGGCTGTTGTGATCTTTAAATAAATAACTGTTTATTTTCATAACACTTGTGTGGTGTCCTTTCACTTGGTATTCAAGGGGTATATGTGTGGTAAACAGCTGGCTTAACGCGCCCTCTCGAGTCTTTAGCCTTAGACTGCTCGTATCCACGCTACTAGGATAGCTGGTCTATAAGGTTGACTTACAACCAATCATCAATAAGGGTTGCTGGACTGATACATAGTGTTCACTAGAATAGTGAGCACTGCATATCAGGCCACCTTCTCACACTCCCAGAGCGAGAGCGAGACCTGCCTGCTCGTGGCCCCTCCTTCGGCTTTCGTGGAGGGGTCTTCCTCGGTTCCTCACGGGGCTTTGGCTTCGGGGTCCCCTTAGGAGGAACAGGCAGGGACGGCAGGGAAGTGGACCTCGGAGGAGGAACCTTCGGCTGCGGGGCGGGTCCATGTGGAGGGACCGGAGGCGGAGGAGGGTCTCCTGAAGGCAGTGGAGGAATGGGTGGGGGATCCTCCTTAGGAACAGGAGGAGGAGGAGGAGTCGGAGTCCTGGGCCGAGATGCTGTGTACACCTCGCCCGGTGACCCTTTAGGCGAAGGGTGCGGAGAGCCATTCCCATCAGCGGGTGACCGCTTCCTCTTGCGTCCTCCACTCGAAGCAGCGTGACTCCTGGGACTAGAATCCCTCTTGCGCCGTTTTGGAGAGACCGACCGACTCCTAGGCGCTGACCGCTGTCTGCTGGACGCAGAGCGACGCTCGTCCGGCGTCGAACGACATCCGTGGCGTCGACCCTCTTTTCCTCGGCGTCGAACGTCGAGTCCTCGACGTCGATCTCTTCTTCCTTGACGCCGTACGCCGTCTTCTTGATGTCGAGCGTTCCGTCTTTGACGACGAATGTCGCCGTCCTCTTGATGCCCTCGACGTAGAGGAGCCCCTCGACGTCGACCGGTGCCTCGACGCAGATCGACGGTGTCGCCTTGACGGCGAGCGCCGATGCCTCTTCGACGGCGAGCGTCGATGCTTGTCACTACGTCTCCGGCGTCGGTAGGAAGACCTCGACGTCGACGAAGACGATGGCGTCGGCGGTGGCTTAGACGGCGACTTCCCCTTCGACGTCGAGTTGTCACGCCGTCTCGACCCGGAGCCCCGGGGAGAAGGGGAGCACGCCGCCGTCATCCCTCTCGACGTCGTCGTCGATGCAATCGACGTTGACGGAGACCGGGACCGTTTGCCGGACTTCCTGCCTCCGGGGAGCCCCCCAGAGGCCTCGGCAGGGGCAGAGGGAACCTTCCCAGCCTGCCCAGACCCACCTGCAGTCTGCAGACGCCTCTCCTCAAGGCCAGAAAGCCTGATCTTCATCCTGTCCCTCAGAAGCCGAGCAGAAAACTGCTGGCAGATGGTACAATCCTCAGGGACATGATCCTCAGGGAGGCACACGATGCAGACATCATGGGGATCACTCGTGGCCTTCTTCCTCCCACATGCTGGGCACTGAACAAACAGGCCAGGCATTTTAGAGCCCTAAAACGCCTAAAACAGCACAAAAACGGGGAAGAGAACACCAAGAATTAAACTGTAACACTTTTAGAAGGCAAAAGTGTCAAAAAAATCCAATAAACCCTTGAAAAAAGGGAGAGCTCAATGCCAGGGTCCTGTAAGCAGGAGCCGGAAAAAAGAACTGAAAGTAGAGGGACCTGCTATGCATTCTGGGATACTGGGAGAAGTTCTGGAACGTTCTCTTAAAGGCACAGTATCCTATTTAAGCCACATAATGGCAGCCTATGGGGCTTGTCTGTCCCTACCTTCCTCTCTATCATTCCAAAGTCTTTGACTGGGGGAGGCAAGTTTCTCTATGGTAGAAACTGGCAGGCTGTTTTGTGTGTGGTGTTTTTTTGGTGGAATTTCTACTTGAAGTACTGGACAGTGTAGCCTGTGGATATAGGCTGCATTATTTGTCTTTAAATTCTCTCTTAAGTGTCTTTGCAGTTTCTGCACTATTTTGACAACTTAAGAGATTATTTTTGATTGCCGGGGTCCACGCACTTGGGCGGGACTATTCACTATATTATGACTATACACAGAGATCCCCTACTACAGAAGTGCCTGTAACTTCTTAAGTGTGCTCAAAACCCATCTCCATGAGCGGTGAGGTGGAGAAGAAGATCAAGATGTTGTGTTAAAAGGGAACAATTAAGCCGGTTGAGAGATTTAGGAATGGGTCGCACCAATTTTAGTAGCTGGGCAACATTAAGAGGACATCAGTTATGTGTGAACTTAAGAGCGCTCTTTGCCCAACATTACAGAGATGTTTTCCTTGCTAAAAGGTGCAAACTAGTTCACCACCTTATGGTACCTATTGGTTTGTGCGAATGCCTATTGGCTTCATATCAGTGGCCGCTGTTTTTCAATGGATGATGTGCTGTCATTTTAAAAGTACAATGTGTTAAATACGGCTAGGGTGATATCTTGATTTATGGCACTACCAAAGAAACACATGATATGAGGGTCGGAGAGGTGTTGCATATTTTGAAAAAGAATGGATAAACACTAAAGCTGAACAAATGTGCATTTGGGAAAACAAAGATTAAATACTTAAGGCATGGTGTGAATGCAGATAATTATATCCAAAAAAAGATTTTGATTACAAATATCGTGAAGCTGCAGATTCCAGAGAAAAAGAGGAGTTGCTCGCCTTCCTAGGAATGGTTGAGTTTCTTGCCAAGTTCATTCAAATTTGGCTTCCAAGACTTTGAATATGAGGAAGCTGTAAAGAAAGGGAGCAGTTTGTGTGGGATGCGGAGTGTGAGAAGGAGTTTGTGGAAATCGAGGATGAGCTAATGAATGCAAACAGTATTAGTTGTTTAAATTTCACTAGAGAATGTTTCTTACTGATAGATTGCAGCACTAAAGGCCTTGCCACCGTTTTGATGCAGAGTAATGAGGAGGAAAGAGAACTTAGGCCCATAGCATATGTATCCAGGGCATTGCGTGGAGCGGAGGTAAAGTATCCCACCATTGAAAAGGAAGCTTTGGCTGTGTATTGGGCAGCGAAGAAGTTTAGGAATTTTATTTGGGGTAGGCAATTCATCATTTGCACTGACCACAAACTGCTAGTTGAAGTACTCAATAGAAAAGGTTTGGACATGATTTCCATGCATATTTGCAAATGGGTAGTGGGTCTCTGGGAGTTTTGTTTTGAGGTTTATGTCATGTCCCTGGGCCCAGGAACAAGACTCCAGATTATCAAGACTTAGATGTGGTGCTCTGCGTTCCTTCTAGAGACCGTCTGAGGCAATGGTCTTCATGTAAAGACCGATCGAATAAGGCTACCAGGCAAGCACAATGGATTACTTGGACTAGAACATGAGGGCCCACAACCCCATGTCTTTTATCCATGTTGCAATGATCTTCAAAAGCACTGGGACACATGGGCCCCAGGTACTATCCGTGAAAGCACTGTTTATGTTATACAAGGGCTAAACATGCAGAGGTATGCCAAGAGTTTGTACACTGAATGATGCTTTTTTTTTTTACATCTCATCACCAACTGGGGAACAAATGGGTCAATGTAGCCTTCCTCAAATGCCGGTCTCTCTGTATACATCTTGTATGTATAGTAGATCTCCTTGCTACTGGAGGAACTGGACATTGAGGTTCTTTTCCTCACAGAAACATGGACTAACGACGGCTCCGACCCCGATATTGTCCGGGCCCTCCCCTCGAACTATGCAATTTCGAGGCAAGATCGGACTGACGGACGGACGAGGAGGAGGGATCGCCATAGTGCATAAAAAAATCCATAGGCTGTAGAGTAGAGAAGGTCAATATCCCTGGGGCGGAGTGTATGATGTTTTCAGTTACTCTTTCTCCAATATGCTCGCTTTCGGGGCTTTTGGTATATAGGCCTCCGGGGGCGACTGGACAGTTTTGTGAAGAGCTGTTAAGTTCGATTATTAATTTCTCTTGTAACGCTCCTAATTTCACGGTATTGGGAGACTTCAATATCCAGCT
This sequence comes from Lissotriton vulgaris, assembly GCF_964263255.1. Taxonomy (NCBI): domain Eukaryota; kingdom Metazoa; phylum Chordata; class Amphibia; order Caudata; family Salamandridae; genus Lissotriton; species Lissotriton vulgaris. Next base: position 250,339,078 of record NC_141687.1, read on the forward strand.
AGATAAATCCGACACTCCGATTTGTCAGAGTCTGTTGACTGCGTTAAACACGGTCCAACTTATACAAATTATTAAAGGCCCTACACACAAAGCAGGACATACGCTGGATCATTGCTACACTAACCTAAGCACGCTTGAGTTCATAACATCCACCTTAATTCTTTGGTCTGACCATTCCCTCCTGTCCTTTTCCCTTACTCACCAGGAACAGACAGGCCAGGCTTGTTTTTAAAAAAAAAACTAGGCGAGCATGGTCTAAATTAGCAATTGAGAAATGGACACTCAATCTTGTAGAAACTCTACCTCAATCTAGTAATGATCCCTCAGAAGCAAACGATTGTTATTATCGTTGGCTAGAGGAATCACTGGACGTGGTTCTACTTAAGGTTGAACTCTCCCATCGTACTGGGGCGAACAAAAAAGCCTGGTATACTCCAGAGCTTAGAACCCTTAAACAGCTTTGCAAGCAGACAGAGATGCTCTGGAGGAAAGACTATCTTGAAGCCAGTAAAGATACCTATAGGACTGCATTACGTAATTACAAAAAGGCTATAAAAACTACCCAGTCCAATTACTATCAAGAAAGAATTACCTCTGCCTCCAGTTCCTCCAGGGAAATTTTTAAAATATTTAAGTCCTTAGTCACTCCTCCTGCCCCCACTGCTGACCCTCGTCTTGTTCACACACGCTGTAGGGAGCTAGCAAACTTCTTTGTATCAAAGATAGCAGATATCTACTCTACATTTCAGGGTTCCCCGTTGGCATTATCTTCGCCTCCTAGTTTAGATCTGACCCTTCTTGAGACATTTCCCCCGCTTGACTGCCTTAAGGTTCAATCACTTTTGAGTAACCTGAAATCAGGTTCACCGGCTGATGTAGCACCTCCCACCGTTCTCCATCTGGTCTCAGATACTGTGGTTCCGGTGATCCGGGAGGTGATTAATTGCCCTCGATCAGCTGGGGTTGTTCCTCTCCACTGGAAACAGGCAAGAGTAAAGGCGTTATTGAAGAAGCCCAATCTCAACCCTGATGACTGGGCCAACTACCGCCCTATCTCCCTGCTGCCTACTATCAGTAAACTTACTGAAAAATATGTAAACTCTCTGATATCCAGCCATTTAGAAAATAACAACTTATTACATCCAACCCAGACCGGATTCAGGTGCAAACAAGGCACTGAAACGGCTCTTGTGGCGGTAATTGAGGAAGCAAGAAAGATTGTGGATGGAGGCAGCTGTGCAGCCATATTGTTATTAGACCTCAGTGCGGCCTTTGACACCGTTAATCATTCTATTCTGATTCAAAGGACTAATGATGTGGGTGTCACTGGGACCGCACTGAAATGGCTGCAATCTTTCCTTTCCGAGCGGACCTTCTCAGTATTTGAGGATGACATCTCCTCCCCTCCTATACATCTACACTGTGGCGTTCCCCAGGGTTCATCCCTCAGCCCGACCTTATTTAATATTTATATGAGGTCTTTGGCTGAGGTGGTGTTACCATGGGGGGTGCAACTAGTGACTTACGCTGATGATACTCAGCTTATCATCACTCTTTCTGGGCAGATGTCGACCTATGACAATCTTTCCTCCTGCCTTAGCAGAGTCCGTGAGTGGATGGATGAGTCTTTCCTGAAACTTAACGGAACAAAGACAGAGATCATGATGCTTGGGCATGATGCTCCCTCCGCGGTAGACGGCTGGTGGCCTAACACTTTGGGCCATCCCCCCCCCCCCCCCCCCCCCGAAAGAAAAAATTAAAAGCTTAGGGGTATGGCTGGACCCAGCACTTAATTTTTTGGTGCAAGCCCAGACGGTAGCAGCTACCTGTTACGCCCTGATGAGATCACTTAGAAAAATCATTGGACTGCTTCCGTTTGAATCAAGGCGGATATTAGTCCAGGCCCTGATTTTAACACGCCTCGACTACTCAAACGCAGTATATTTAGGGGCTCCACTAGGGACACTCAGGGTCCTACAGACTGTACAGAATTGTGCAGCCCGGATGCTTCTACAGACATCTCGTAGAACTTCTGCCAAACCAGCGCTCCGGCAACTTCATTGGCTGCCGGTACAACAAAGGGTCGAATTTAAGGCTATGACCATTGTCCACAAAGCCTTAACTAAGACAGGACCTGATCTTATTCAACCTTTGTTTTGTCCTTACCAAACGAATAGGACCCTTAGATCCAGCAGCAAGAACTTTCTGGCAGTCCCACAAATAAGGAGAAGCCGCATGGGTGGCAGACGTTTTTCTGTTCAGTCAGCTAAACTTTGGAACAACCTGCCCGACCCTATTCGGATGGAGGAGAACCATCTTAGGTTTAGGAATATGCTGAAAACCTTCCTATTTCCCTAATCTCACCGGGGATGAATTGGACCACTGCAGCGCTGGGATGCCTCCGGGTAACCATGCGCTATACAAATTAGTACTCATTCATTCGTTCATTCAGTATGTATTGGTCACCCTTAGAATGTTGTCTGTAGGCGAGACTTCAAAACTGAGCTATGGCTTTCATCGCATGATAATGAAAAATCTACTGAATAAGAGTATAGGGCGTGGAAGAGGTCTTCGTCGTTATTATGTACTTAAGATTTGAATTAAGCGATAGGGGTTATCCGGCTATGGTAAGTTTTTAAAATATGTTCTTTGGATAGCAACTTACAATAAGAAATACAAATATGCAGATTCTTTTTTATAATGAATCACCAGCATTCTAACATCCTCTGTTCCCACACTCTTCCCAAACAAAAAGTACCCCGTGTGTGAGCGAGTCCATGTGACAGGAGGAAGGGACATTTCAATTACCTGGAACTGTGTTTACAGCTTTTAATGTTAAAGATAATGCTGTGCACTCTTCTGCCACCTAGTGCTGGGTTCAGAATACTGCAACTTGTTTTTATGTCTTGCCTGAAACAGATATTGTATGCAAGGGCTTGCAGCTCGCCAATTGCTTTAAATTTCTTGGCTCATTGTCACTAATTTGCTGACTTCTAATTGGCAGGCTCATGCTGGCTTCACTTCCCCTTCTTTCGGCTAAGCATAGACAAAGTACTGATTGCTTCAACTTGATTGCTGTACTTCCACTGATCGCCTTGTAATTGAGGCACTACTTTTATTTTCATCTTTTTCCTATCGTCCTTGTTGAACCTCTTGCCAATTGTAGCTATGTTTTACTATGCCACACACAGTGCAAAGAAGTCTTTTTCTCTTTTGAAATGGATGTTTATTGTGATGACAAGTTATTTCCTTTTCTTGTGACAAAAGATCTAACCTGCTTTCAAACGTATTTCATTAAGACATGGACATAATTGCTTTTTTCTGTAATATGATTTTTTGACAAAACATTTTTTTCTCTCTCTCACACATGGCGAGATTAACAAATTTGCTCAGAATCACAAGGGTGCTGTGCAGAGACCGAACAAGCATTTCCAAAGCCATTAGGGCTCACCTTTGAGGCTATTGGCTTTTCCATTGCTCTTTGTACCTGCTGTACAAAATGGGCATTGCTGACTTTGATAATGAATTGTAGCCATGCTGCAGAGCCGCTATGATGCATCCAGCACTAATGAACGGGGCGGGGGGAGAGGGTTGAGCACATTAGCCCTGTCTGCGTTATAGCACTTTTGAATCCACACTGAAAAGCATCCGTGCTGCTGTCCAGCTGGACTACAAAACTGTGCCAAAGTCAATAGCTCTCATAGACGAGTCCCATTTGCTTTGCCACTGCTTGTTCTTTCAAAGTCTTGGTTTCAGAACCATGCTTAAGCACAATCACTCATGGGCATACACTTTAAATCCTGCAATGCAACTACATCAGTTCATGGGTTCCATGTGCAACTATACGTGTTTTTCTTTATCACAGGTGTCTGAATAAGTGTTGCATCCTACAGTAGTTAAAACTTAACAGTCCTTTCACAATAACCACAAGAACCGTGCAGTCGTAAAATGGGAAGGGAGGGCACATGTGAATGTAGATTATTAAAGATCTGCAAACTAAATGTTACAGTAAGTACAAAAAATACCTTTTGCAGCATCTGCTGTTGTAGGCCAAATGCTTTGAGCAAACTGTAAATGTGTACTGAATAATTGTTTAATTAAGTTTGAGCCATGTTGCAGAGTTAAATATGCCTGCTAAATTAATGTTTCTCAGTAATGCCATTGTGGTTTCTTTCTAGTATTTACAGCATGCATGAGGTCTTTCCTAAGAGGTACATTTAGCCTTACACAAGACGCTACAATGCACCTCCAGCAGGTCTTGGCTTCAAAACTGGCTTATCTAAATGCAGTTGTGATAAAGCTACAACATTGCTTTGTCTTTTTGGTCTATGTATGCAGTACAACAAACCTACTTAACATTCAAGAAACTGCAAGGCTCTTTCCACATGCACTTGAGAACTCTGCAGCAATGTCGGTAGCTTAACTATTTGATTTACATGAAAAGGGGACATAACAGTCAGTAAATTGGAAATTTGCTAAAATCACCTGTTTGGTTTAAATCTTGAAATAAAGATTCCTTCATGAATCTTAAATTCAGTGCTATGAGCAGACAAATGACTATTACCAAAGACCACCTTCCAAGTGAATACTTGCAGCATACTGGGATGTAGCCGTTCACATGTGTAACCTTTTGTCCAGTGAGAAGGAACAGTTACTTACCTGTAATTACAGTACTCTCGTAGAGGTATTTACATAAGTAATAAGCACAGTATAGTCCCACCCCTGTGCTGTGACCCAGGAGCACTTCTTCTAGATATATATTTTTCAGTGGATATTCTTCGCCTTTCTTCAGGAAGGCCTATAAACACTTAAGAGCTAGAGAGACAAATAATGCAGCCTAAGTACATAGGCTACACAGGCCAAAGTCTTCATCCTGGAGTGAAAAAGGTGCCAGTACATTACAATTGAGAGGAATTTGAAATGTTTTGCCCACAGAATGACTCTCCTGCACAAAATCCTTTTTTCATTATGGAGATGAATGAGAGTGGGACAGAGTAGCCTCATACACTGCCATCACATGGCTAACAAATAGGGGCTGTGCCTTTAAGAACCCATAGACCACCAGTATTCCAACAAGCACAGCTGGTGGCAGTTACTTCAGTTCTTTTTGAAGGCAATGTGAGATCTATGCAGATTGTCTGGACACCTCAGTCTAATACACAGGGGAGGCGGGAGAGTGGTTTATGACTTATCATGGAATCACCCCTACAAGAGAACTGTAGTTACATGTAAGAAACTTTTCCTGCTCTCGTAGGAGATTCACACGTATAGGCAGAAGCACTGAATAGATTAACAGACCCATCCCCATATAGCGTGGTGGAGGAGACAGAGGTTAATTGGAAAAAAGTTAAGCAAATAGTTTCTTAGGGAAGACTGCCCTACATGAGCATCTGCCCTAGCGCCAAGTCTAGGCAGTAGTGTCTAGTGAATGTATTAATGAACTTCCAGGTTGCCACTTTGCAACTCTCCGGAATGGGACTAATGCGGAGCAAAGTGACAGTAGCAGTCTTTCCCCTGGTATATTGTGCTTTAGGTCTAGCAGTGAGAGTTTGTTAGCCTTTTGAGAACATCAGAAAGTGCACTGTTTAGAGTGGCCAAGCATGTCCGGAGGGAGCTATAGTTGATAAACAATTGGAGATCGACAGACATGTTTTGTCAAGATAGAATCGGAGAACCCATCTAACATCCGAGGAATGGAGAAATCTCTCCACTAGAGTAGAAGGGGGCTGAAAAAATGTAGGCAAAAAGATAGTTTGTTTAATATGGAAATCCAAAACCACCTTAGGAAGGTACTTTGAAGAGTCCTCATGAGTACTTTGGACGCATGAAATACGGTGTATAGCTCATGAGAGCAGAAAGCTTATATTTCCCTAACCCTGCGGGCAGGTGTGATAGCCTCAAGGAATGCTATTTTCCAAGACGGGTGTTGCAGAGACGTCTAATGTATGGGTTCGAAGGCTTGATACATAAGACGTGAGAGAACCACATTAAAATCCCATGGAGGGGGAAGGGCATCCAATGAGAGGAAAACCCTTACAGGAAATCGGAGGACAGGGATTCTGAAAAAGGAAGTTTGTGAAGGACATTTTCTGTTGGCAGTAAGAACTGCCAGGTGAATCTTAATGGAAGAAAATTGCAGGCCAAATGAAGCAAGTATAGAAGGATGAAATCTTCCTGCCAAGAGGTAGGTTCCTTGTTTTTAGGTAAATGCCATATGCATAATCTCTCGCATAGACTACGGAATTGTGGCCCTTAGCAGACTCCCCCTTTCAACAACCGCACCCCTAAGAGCCTCCTTGAACGCTGCCGCGAGACTCATCACGGGTTCAAGGAAACATTCGCATATATCCCCCGATTTAAAATCCCTGAACTGGCTGCCCTTTAAGGCCAGAATACAGCTGAAAATAGCAGTTATGACACACTCGGCCGTTCACCACAAGTCACCCAGCTACCTCACCCAAAAGCGGACTATATCTGGAGGCTCGAGATCCAATAGAAGTACAAAAAATCTACTACTGAAACCTCGTAGATTCCGGAAGGAAAAAACATGCAAACGCTCCTTCTCAGGAATGGCTCCCAGGATCTGGAACGCACACCCTCCTGAAACCAGGCTTATCTCCTCCCCGGTAGCTTGTCTCCTTTCTGGTGAAGAATTGGCTTGGTAGTTTAGTCTGCCCTGTTCCCATGATGCACTGGGCCAGGGACAGACTGATTTGCATATAGCCAGGTTCTGAGCTGGGATGGTGCAGTGAGATAAATAACGGTGATGGATCAAGCCCTGATCTTTGGACTGGGTAAGAGTGGTCTGCTTAATTCAGACACTCTGTTCATCACCACCCCCTTTTCTGAATAGATTTTGGCCACTATAGGTGTGGCAGGGTATACTCAGACATGAGTCCCTTTCTCCCTGCACCATCAGGATTCAAGCAAGCCGGGCCGAAGACGGCTGAAATGCCAGAAACCGGTCCCCGGTAGCTTGTCTCCTTTCTGGTGAAGAATTGGCTTGGTAGTTTAGTCTGCCCTGTTCCCATGATGCACTGGGCCAGGGACAGACTGATTTGCATATAGCCAGGTTCTGAGCTGGGATGGTGCAGTGAGATAAATAACGGTGATGGATCAAGCCCTGATCTTTGGACTGGGTAAGAGTGGTCTGCTTAATTCAGACACTCTGTTCATCACCACCCCCTTTTCTGAATCGGTTATCTCCTCCACGGCACTTTTTACGAAAGAGGTAAAAGCCATCCTTATGGCCAAGTTCACCTGAACTCTTCTGCTTCTGGACCAGAGACTTCTGCACCGTTGTTGCAGTACTGGTTACCTGATTGTCTATTGGTATTATATTTGTACATGGCTGATATCCTATTATGCTATTTCACTTACTACCGACTACTATATTGTTCCTAATAGTTGGTTCCAACTACCTTCTTGTTGCGCCTACCCCTTGTTCCTGCAAGCTTTAAGAAAGAGGTAAAAGCCATCCGTTTGGCCTAAGTTCACCTGATCTCTATTGTTGCTGGATCTATGACTCTGCACAGTTTTTGTATTATTAGTTATTTGGTCGTTTACTGGTTTCATATATGTACTTGATTGCTATCCTATTCTACTATGCTACCATATTGTACCTAATAGTGTATTTAATCACCCTCCTGTTGCCCCTACCCCCGTCTCTGTAAAGCGCTCGGATATCTGCAAAGATCTTGTTCGCGCTATATAAAACTTTGAATAAATAAATAAATCTTCAGCGTGTAACTCCCCTGCTTGACTAGTGGTGGTTTCTGCCTGGCTTAGGCGCAAGTGCTAGGCAACCAGAAGAACAAGTTACTTACATTCGGTAACGCTTTTTCTGGTGGATACAGTATATGCCTTTTTCTGGTGGATACAGTATATCACCTTGTGAGTATGCGGCCCATGGGGGGCTTTTTTGTCTTTTTGCCTCTTATTTATTTTTTATCTTATCCGGTTGCTGTGGGCGTGGCATATACTGATAGAGTTTCCGGCCTAATTTTATGCAGGCTCCGGTTTGACTCGACGAAGGGATTTAATGGACCTATTATCACTATATTTGTGATCTTTGGGCATCCACTATTTAAGGAAAAGATTCTCTACTAGCCCCCGTGTACTGTTTTTCCTCCGGTGGAAAACCAATCATCGAGATTGCCATGCCACCAAGGCTGCCCAAACATTCGACTCACTTCTGGGATCACATGCCACATCTGATTTGCTAGTTAACATAATCTGTCTCAGGCAGTTAGCAAAGGTAGGGGGAGTTGGATCTTTCCATGCCCTGCAAATCTCGCGCCTTGCTAACAGGATAATGTAAAATACAAATTTCGTGGGAAGGTCATTCACCTGATAGTTCGTGACAAGCCCAGACATTACTGTAAACTTTGGTACTGATATAGGCATTAAGAGAACTTCTTCCAGAAATTCCTTTATCTTCCCCCAATATTCCGCCAGTTCAGGGCAATCCATAAACATATGTACATCATCTGCCCTCAAGAGGCCGCACCTTGGGCAGTTATAGTCTATATTTGAAAATTTTGCCAGTTTCTTCGGAGTTATATAAACCCTGTACATGGTGTACAAGTGATTTCTTTTCAGTGCAGCCGGCTTAATTACAGCGTTTAACACCCTAAAGGAGTCGTGCCAGAAATCCATAAAGGACCGGTTAACCGGGGTAAGAGCATTACACCACAATTTACTGATTTAAGCCTCAGTCACATCTTCCCCCTCTAACATTGCCGAATACCAGAAAGATATGACTTTTCCACTTACCCCTTCTGGCTACCTCATCAAATTTGGGGTATGGGGGGTTATTATCGTTGGGTGTCCCAGGTCTCGTTGCCCACCAACCAGTTTTTAGATATATCATAGGGATTATAGTGGATACCCTTAAATACCGCAATTCGCTGAGAGTATTTATCCTTTTCCTTTTGGTCTCATATTTTTTATTTTTTCTGGCCTTATCTATTCAGGATTTGCTGGTTCTCTTGGGATACTTTATTCTCTGGACACTGTTCTAAGGAAGAGCAGTTTTACCCTAGGACCCTAAGGTTTGTAGTGCATAATAGTAGTGTCGGATTATACATTTCCTTCTGACCTAGACACGGTTTTTCTTTGGGATATAAGGTATGAGGTATGTTAATTGATGAATGAGTCACCTGCATATTCTGTATGCATGATGAAATATTTTCTGTTATTGTCTTGCTCAATGCGGACCGCAATTTTTGCTGATCTCTTACATATATTTCCCCCCCCCACAGACTGTCACGTCAGCCCTGATGTTCACACTGGTTTATATAATATTCTAGGATGACCAAATTCTGGGGCACAAATGATTTACGAAACACAATATGTTCGCCCCGGTGAAGGAATTTTTATAAACGTCCTTGGCACATTCCGAAACGTGCGTCGGCGCTTTTCTTCCTTGTATGTTTTAGTTGTGAACTGTCTGATCCTTTGTTGCTTGTAATGTCTGATGTTTTTCTATTTTTAAATGTATTTTGGATTTACTGTCTTTTTCTTTGTGATTGTTTCATGGCTGTTTGACTTATATAGTGTGAACCTTTATTTGTATATTTTTCTGAATACTGTATATTATGGGCTGTTCTCTCTTTGTTTGTTTTATGAGTTTTTATGTGTTATTTAGATATTAGGTCACTGTGATGCGTTTTTTGAACCTTTAATAAATGAACTCATTTATGTGTTCTATTTTAGATCGTTTCTACTTTTCCCCCCAAAAAATGAGAATGATAAAATATTGAATTATGAAAAATAAATAATGAAATTTAACTGAGCTGTTCTGTGGGTGGAATTTTTCTATATTTCGGAACTTTTGTCCTTTTTTCATTGGAAGTTGGGGACATCCTTTTCATGTTACATAGTATGCTTCTTCACCTGGTGGGATGTTCCCTTTGGATTGGTTTTCTCAGGGTCCCTCTTGTGTTTATTTAACGACGCCACTCTCAACCTCGAGGACGTCACTGGAGCCATAAGAGAGCCTCGTCGGCGTGATTAAGTCCGTTCCACCCTTTTTTCCGTGCCCCCGAGTCACACGGACGGACCAACATAAATAGGTACAGTACACAGTATTCAAACCAACACACATAGTGTGAAATCAATGCAAAAAGCAAGAACAATTAATCATTTCCATTAAAAGATACAATCATAAAATAAACACTTTGCAGGTACAGAAGAGTGGACAACGGGGAGGCGGGAGGGTCAGTGAGGAATCCACAGGCAGATACTGTATCCACCAGAAAAAGCGTTACTGAAGGTAAGTAACTTGTTCTTCTGATGGATACATCTGCCAATGGACTCCTCACCTTGTGAATAGAATCCCACAGCAGTCCTACTCCTGGAGGAAAGTGTACACTCTTCTATACCAAGAAATTCTGTAGGACAGGACCATCCCTCCTCACTTCGGCATAGAAGCAGTAATGCTTCGCGAAAGTGTGTACAAATGTCCTCAGAACACCTCTAGGTAAGGCAGATGTAGAAGACTTTGCCCTGGTAGAATGAGCTCTTAAACCCCCTGAAGGGTCCTTACCTGCCAAAGAGTAACAAATCTTGATGCACAAGAAAATCCATCTGAAAAGTGTGCGCTTGTGCACCACTCTGCCTTTCCTGCAGCTAGCAAAACCCATGAAGAGCTGGACCTCCACACGATACTCTTTAGTTCTATCAAGGTAAAAACTCACCGCCATCTTAGGGTCCAAGCGGTGAAGCCGCTCCTCCTCCTCCTTGGAAGGGTGAGGGTGAGGATAGAAGGAAGGTAGGGTATGGACTGCCCCAGATGGAAGGGAGTTACCACCTTAGGCAGAAAAGCAGCCCTGGTCCTGAGAACCGTTCTATCAGCATGAATAGTCAAGAATGGGGGGTTTGAGCTCAGAGCTTATTCTTACTTACCCTCCGTGCCGAGGTTATGGCAACAAGAAATACAGTTTTAAACGACAATAACCTCAAGGGACACTTGTTTAAGGGCTCAAAGGGAGAACCCATCAAAAAGGTGAAGACAAGATTTAAGTCCCATTGAGGCACAATAAAAGGAGTGGGCAGATATTTGTTGGTAAGGCCCTTAATGAATCGTAACACAATGGGTGATTTAAACAAGGACGGCTGGTCCGGCAAATAAAGAAACGCCAACAAAGCCGATAAATAGCCTTTCACAGTAGCTACAGCGAAACCCTGCTGGGCCAGAGACAGAGCAAACTGAAGATTGTCAGATAAGCAAGCCCTTAAAGGGTCAATAGACTTCTCCCCACACCAATGAACAAATTTGGACCACCTATGTGAATAAATAGACTTGGTGGAGAGACGTCTGGCAGACAAAATAACGCCCACCACGTCAGAAGGAAGAGAAAAAGAATTCAGGTTGCCCCGTTCAATCTCCAGGCATGAAGGTGTAAGGTCTGCCGGTGAGGGTGTAGAACCTGCCCCTGCGACTGCGAGAGGAGGTCTGCCCAGAGAGGGAGATGGAGCGGAGGGCACGAGGAGAGGTGGAGAAGATCTGTATACCACACCCTTCTTTGCCAATCCGGGGCGATCAATATGCCTTGGGCCCGGTCTTGACAAATCACCCTCAGAACTCGAGGAATCAAGGGTATGGGAGGAAACACGTAAAGGATTTGTGAGTCCCAACTCAACTGAAACGCGTCCCCCAAAGCTCCCTGCATCGGATACTGGAGACTGCAGAATGACAGGCAGTGAGCGTTCTCGTGAGTGGCAAACAGGTCCACCCGAGGAGTTCCCCCCACGTGTGGAAGATGTGACGAACCACCTCCGGATGAAGCCTCCACCCGTGGTCGGCTGAGAACTGCTGACTGAGACTGTCTGCATTAGATAAGGAATGGGTGTTTTACCCAAAAAAATCCACATGGGACCTGGGTGCTATGTAATGTACAAAATGAGGGTCCCTGTGAACTGATAAACCATTATTCAAATTTATTAAGGAAATAGTAGTAAAACAATCAACACACTGTAAACTAATCACAATGAGTAAAATAATACAATTTGTAAATAACAGTGCACCAAAGGAAAGGGAGTGAAATAGCGTGATGCTGTGAAAAGAAGGAAAATAGTGAGAAGGTAGTAATCGTGACAAATGAGTATATCCAATTTCATTAGGAATTCAAACACTATTAAACGGCTTCAGATCCCTGAGCCCAAGTGAGGGATCATTACATATCCCATTGGTATAAAATTGTCTATATTGACACTGGTATAGGAATATCCAAAGTAATGCGGGCGGTGTCAACTGAGGAAGGAAGAAGGTAGCCGTCGACGTTTCGACCCCACGCTACAACTGTAGGCGTACTTGTGGCCTCTGAGATGGAATCGGCGACGTCGACTGCGCCGGTGAAGCCACAGGAGAAGTCACTCTTTGTGGAGAAGGAGATACATAGTCCCTACGATGTCGATGGTCTGACATGGTCGACTTCTGAGCCTCTTCCTTATCCAAACAGCGTAGAGAGCTGTGTCTCTTCTTCTTGGGTTTTGAAGCATGACCCGATGTCGACTTCGAGCTCGACCTGGATCTCGTCCTCCCCCGGCCCCTCTTCTCCTTTCGCATCTTTGCCATGAACAGCTTGGCTTCCCTTTCTTTCAGAGCCTTCGGGTTCATTTTCAAGCAGCAAGCGCAACCCTAACCCCCGACGTCATGGTCCGATGACAAACTTTAAACACAAACGTCGTGAGGATCTGTTATGTACATATGTCCTAGCACTCACTGCAGGGCTTGAATCCCGACTTCCTCGACGACATCTTTAAAAAAAGAGAAACAAAAGAGAGCAGGATACAAGCCAGAATACACAAAGTAGCAATATGCTCTCTTATGGCTCCGGTGAAGTCAGCGAGGTCGCGAGCCTCGGTGACATCCTCGTCGGCGTAGAGCAGGGGTCTCCAACATTTTATGTAGTCAGAGCTACTTCTGGCCAGTGAAAATCGTTGTCAGCTACTGAACCCGAAGCAACTCGCGCATTTTTCCGAGACCCCCCCACGCCCAGTTTCATTGACTTTAAGCCTAATTTCATCAGAGCCCATACTGTGCCTTTCTGCCCTCTGTTTCACTCGTTTCCCCCTCGTTTTTTGTGCTTTTCTGCCCTCTGCTTCCCTTGTTTTCTGTGGCCTTCTGCTCTGTTTCACTCATTTTCCCCTTGTATTTGTGCACTTCTGCCCTCTGTTACCCTCGTTTTTTGTGCCTTTCTGCCCTCTGTTCCACTTGTTTTCCCCTTGTTTTTTGTGCCCTTCTGCCCTCTGTTTCACTCGTTTCCCCCTCGTTTTTCTTGCCTTTGTGCCCCGTTTCACTTGTTTTCCCTGGTTTTCTGTGGCCTTCTGTTCTGTTTCACTCATTTTCCCCTTGTTTTTTGTGCCCTTCTGCCCTCCGTTTCACTCGTTTTCCACGTGTTTTTTGTACCCTTCTGCCCTCTGTTTCACTCCTTTTCCCCTTATTTTTTGTGCTCTTCTGCCCTGTTTCACTCGTTTTCCCCTTGTTTTTTGTGCCCTTCTGCCCTGTTTCACTTGTTTTCCCCTTTTTTTGTGCCCTTCTGCCCTCTGTTTCACTGGTTTTTCACTTGTTTTTTGTGGCCCTCTGTTTAACTCGTTTTCCCCTTGTTTTTTGTGCCCTTCTGCCCTCTGTGTCACTAGTTTTCCACTTGTTTTTTGTGGTCTTCTGCCCTCTGTTTCACTCATTTTCTCCTTGTTTTTGTGCCCTTCTGCCATCTGTTTCACTCGTTTTCCCCTTGTTTTTTGTGCCCTTTTGCCCTTTGTTTCACCCTTGTTTTTTGTGGCGTTCTGCCCTCTGTTTCACTCGTTTCCCCCTTGTTTTTTCTGGCCTTCTGCCCTCTGTTTCACCAGTTTTCCCTTTGCTTTTTGTGCCCTTCTGCCCTGTTTTCCTCGTTTTTTGTGGCCTTGGTTTTTGTACCCTTCTGCCCCGTTTCACTCGTTTTCCCCTTGTTTTTTGTGGCCTTCTTCCCTGTTTCACTCGTTTCCCCCTTTTTTTTTGGCCTTCTGCCCTCTGTTTCCCTCGTTTTTTGTGCCCTTCTGCCCTGTTTCCCTCGTTTTTTGTGGCCTTCTGCCCTCTGCTTCACTCGTTTTCTCCTTGTTTTTTGTGCCCTTCTGCCCTCGGTTTCTCTCGTTTTTTGTGGCCTTCTTCCCTGTATCACTTGTTTCCCCCTTGTTTTTTGTGGTCTTATGCCCTGTTTCACTAATTTTCCCCTTGTTTTTTTGTGCCCTTCTGCCCTGTTTCCGTTTTTTGTTGCCTTCTGCCCTGTTTAACTCGTTTTCGTCTTGTTTTTTGTGCCCTTCTGCCCTCGGCTTCCCTCGTTTTTTTGGCCTTCTGCTCTGTTTCACTCGTTTTCCCCTTGTTTTTTGTGGCCTTCTGCCCTCTGTTTTACTAGTTTTCCCCTGGTTTTTTGTGCCCTTCTGCCCTCTGTTTCCCTCGTTTTTTTGGCCTTCTGTTCTGTTTCACTCGTTTTCCCCTCGTTTTTTTGTAGCCTTCTGCCCTCTGTTTCACTCGTTTTTTGTGGCCTGCCCTCTGTTACACTTGTTTTCCTCTTGTTTTTTGTGGACTTTTGCCGTTTCACTCGTTTCTCCTTTGTTTTTTGTGGCCTTCTGCCCTCTGTTTCACTTGTTTTCTCCTTGTTTTTTGTGCCCTTCTGCCATCTGTTTCGCTAGTTTGCCCCTTGTTTTTGGTACCCTTCTGCCCCCTGTTTTACTCGTTTTGCCTTCGTTTTTTGTGGCCTTCTGCTTCACTCGTTTTCCCCTTGTTTTTCGAGCCCTTCTGCCCTCTGTTTCCCTCATTTTTTTGTGGCCTTCTGCCCTCTGTTTCCCTTGTTTTTTGTGGCCTTCTGCCCTCTGTTTCACTCGTTTTCCGCTTGTTTTTTGTGCCCTTCTGCCCTGTTTCACTCTTTTTTTGTGGCCTTTTGCCCTGTTTCACTCGTATTCCCATTTTTTTTAGTGGTTTTCTGCCCTCTGTTTCACTCATTTTCCCCTTGTTTTTTGTGCCCTTCTGCCCTCTGTTTCCCTCGCTTTTTGTGGCCTTCTGCCCTCAGTTTCACTCGTTTTTTCTGGCCTTCTGCCCTCTGTTTCACTCGTTTTCCCCTTGTTTTTTTGGCCTTCTGCCCTGTTTCACTCGCTTTTTGTGGCCTTCTGCCCTGTTTCCCTCGTTTTTTGTGGCCTTCTGCCCCGTTTCCCTCGTTTCCCCCTTGTTTTTTGTGGCCTTCGGTCCTCTGTTTCACTCGCTTTCCCCTTGTTTTTTGTGCCCTTCTGCCCTGTTTCCCTTGATTTTTGTGGCCTTCTGCCCTGTTTCACTCGTTTTCCCCTTGTTTTTTGTGGCCTTCTGCCCTCCATTTCACTAATTTTCCCCTTGTTTTTTGTGGCCTTCTGCCCTTTGTTCCACATGTTTTTTGTGCCTGTGCCTGGCGTGTCAGTGTAGCACCAGGAATTATTCAACATCACATTCATTAAAAAAACAGAATCCAACGTCACTAAACTATCTATCTGCTCGTCCATTGAGCTTACCTGCGGTCGAAGTCATGACTCTGCTCCGTACTGCTCCAGGTAACGATGGCGTCACAGGAGTCAGACTCTCACGAGAAGAGTCTGCAGCTCCAGGAGAGGAGCGTCATCCTCTTCGCCCGCCCCCACCCCCAGCTTAGCTCCAAAATGAGCGGCTGGTTTGGGTGAGGGAGGGCAAATGGAGCCGGAAAAGTAAATAGCTCATGAAGGGCTACACAAGCTACTCCCAGGGGTCTCCGCGAGCTACCAGTAGCTCAGGATCGACCGGTTGGAGACCCCAGCCGTAGAGAGCTACAAAAATGTCCGAATGCTGCTGGTGCAGGGGATATTCACAAGGTGAGGAATCCACTGGCAGATGGATCCATCAGAATTAAAAAAATCTAATTACCAGTATGCATCTGTTCTTGGCATGTAGAGCTGCAGATTTCTACACTTTGCATTAGATCGCCACCTGATGTTGGGCTCGGATGATTGCATGTTGTTGTCGTCTTGGAAGAAGTCTTTTTAGTCACGATAGGAGACTCCTCCCTTGGACGATAGTATGCATGGGCATCAGCTCCATCCTTAGATTGCTTTTCGCGATGATGGGAAATGGAGTCAGTAGAAAGAAAGGATGTCCATGCGTGTATATCTAATTAAGATAAAAACTGGAACAGATACAGGTCCCGGGGAGGCGGGAGGGCATGTAGAAATCTGCAGCTCTACATGCCAAGAACAGATGCATACTGGTAAGTAGCATTTTCCATTCGAGGCATATGAGCTGCAGATTCTCCACTTTGCATCGATTGTGCAAGAGTGTCTCCCCTAGCGGTGGTCACCTGTGTCTGTTGCAGTAGTTTGAAAAAGCGTTTTAATGATAGCTTGGCCTACTGCAGCTTGCTGCTTGGCTTGCACATCAGCACAATAGTGTTTAGTAAAGATGTGTGTTGTAGACCATGTTGCTGCCTTGCAGATGTCTTTGCGGGGAATGTTTCCTAAGAAAGCCATGGAAGTTCCTAGTTTGTGTGTGGGGTGCGCTCTAGGAGGAACTGTTAATGTGCATTTTGCTTTGTGATCTGTTTTGCGAAAGGACTTGGTCCTATCGATGTAATAGAGAAGAGCTCTTTTGAAATCTAGTGTGTGTAAAGCTCTCACTGCTACAGAGTCTGGGTTTAGAAAAAACACTGGTAACTCAACAGATTGGTTTAGATGAAAAGGAGTAATTACTTTAGGAAGGAATTTAGGATTAGTTCTTAGAACCACCTTGTTACAGTGTAATTGTAAGAATGGTTCTTGTATAGTGAAAGCTTGAATATCACTAACTCTTCTTAGAGAGGTAATAGTAACGAGGAAAGCCGCTTTCCATGTGAGAAATTGTAGTTCACATTTGTGTAAAGGTTCAAAAGGGGGTCCCATGAGCATGGTAAGAACAATGTTTAGGTTCCACACTGGAGAGGGTGGTAACCTAGGAGGAATAATTCTTTTTAATCCTGCCATAAAAGCTTTTATTTCTGGTACTCTAAACGACATATGTTGTCTGTTTTGTAGATATGTGGCAATGGCTGCAAGATGTAAACATATAGATGAATATGCCAGATTACATCTTGTAAATGGAGAAGGTAACAGATAATATTTTGGATGGAAGCATCTAAAAGGTTCAATTTGAATAATATTGCAGTAAATGGCAAATCTTTTCCATTGAGCAGCAAAGCAAGCAGTAGTAGTAGGTCTTCTGGCTTCTTTAATAATATTCCTACAGTCTGGTGGCAGGTTGAGGTAACCAAATTCTAAGACTTCAGGAGCCGGATCGCCAGATTTAGTTCACCTGGATCTGGATGCCCGAGGTCTCCATGGTTCTGCGTTCGCATGGATGGTGTCAGACGATTTTTGGTGTGGAACTAGAGAGAGTTCTAGCAGTGCGGTGAACCACTGTTGGCGTGGCCATGTGGGAGCTACAAGGATCAGTTTGAGAGACTGTTGTCTGAGCTTGCGTACCACTAGTGGTATTAGTGAGGTTGGCGGAAAAGCGTACGCAAATCTGCCTGACCAGTTCATCTGTATCGCATTGCCCTTGGACAACAGGTGTGGAAACTTGGCGGCGAAGGTTGGGCATTTTGCGTTTTCGTGTGTGGCAAACAGGTCTATGTCTGGATGACCCCACTTGTGAAAGAATGGTTGAAGAACTTGCAGATGTAGTTCCCATTCGTTGTAAATCTGTTGTGTCTGTCGACTTAACAGATCGGCTATCTGATTGTAAACTCCTGGAAGGTGTTCTGCAAGCAGATATATTTTTTGCGGAATGGCCCATCTCCATATTTTTGGTGCGACCCGGGACAGTTGCGGGGAATGTGTGCCTCTTTGTTTTTGTATGTAGTACATGGCTGTCATGTTGTCCGTCCGGATTAAGACAGCTTTGTTCTGTATATGCACTTGGAAGGACTTCAGTGCCAGGAAAATTGCCAGCAACTCTAGGTGATTGATGTGAAGCACCTTTTGTTGAGCAGTCCATCTTCCCTGAGTTGTGTGGTGGAGCAGATGTGCTCCCCATCCTGTAAGGGAGGAGTCTGTTGTCAGTACTGGGATGAGCCTGTTGTCAGTACTATCTGTGGAACAGGCTCGAGGAACGCCCGACCTCTGGACAAGTTTTTGGTGTTCCACCACTGCAGAGAGCGAAGTGTGCTGCTGTCCACCAACACCAGGTCTGTTAGTTGTCCT
Organism: Lissotriton vulgaris; assembly: GCF_964263255.1. Classification (NCBI taxonomy): domain Eukaryota; kingdom Metazoa; phylum Chordata; class Amphibia; order Caudata; family Salamandridae; genus Lissotriton; species Lissotriton vulgaris. Next base: position 250,357,288 of record NC_141687.1, read on the forward strand.
TGTGCCCAATTCCACTGATGTGCTAGACATTCCTGCAATGGGCGCATTTGCAGTCTTGCATATGGTACAATAAAAATGCAAGATGCCATCATGCCTATTAATTGCATGAACACCCTGGCTGAGAGAGAGTGTTGGTTTTACAACCTTGTGACTAAGGCTTGAATGATCTGTATCCTGGCTGGACTGGGATAAGCTAGAGCTGTATTGGTGTTTATAGTAGCCCCTAGGTATTTATGTACATGAGAGGGCTGAGGATGAGACTTGGTGTGGTTTATTGTAAATCCCAAGTTATGCAGTGTCTGAATTGTGTGAGATGTGTGTTGAACACACTGGTTGAATGACTTGGCTTTTATGAGCCAATCGTCTAAGTATGGGAAGACATGGATATGTTGTCTTCTGAAATGTTCTGCTACTACTGCTAGGCACTTTATGAACACTCTTGGTGCTGTTGTGACCCCTAATGGAAGGACTTTGAATTGATAGTGTTGTCCTTGTATCACAAACCTGAGATACTTCCTGTGGGAAGGATGTATAGGAATGTGAAAGTAGGCGTCTTTGAGGTCTAGTAAAGTGAGGAAATCGCCATGTTGCAGTAATGGGAGCACTTGTTGTAAAGTGACCATGTGAAAATGGTCTTAGTGTATATACAGACTGAGAGGCCTTAAATCTAGAATTGGTCTTAGTGTTCCATCCTTCTGGGGTATTAGGAAGTAGAGTGAGTAGACCCCTGTTCATTGATGTTGCAATGGAACTAGCTCTATTGCATCTTTTTGAAGCAATAAAAGAACCTCTTCTTTGAGCAGCGTTAGATGTTCTGTGGACATTGGATGCTTGTTGGGTAGTATATGTGGAGGGGTAGCTGTAAGCTCCAGGCAGTAACCATACTGGATAATCTGTTTTACCCACTTGACTGTTGTGATAGAATTCCAGACAGGTAGGTACTGTGTTAATCTCCCCCCTACAGGAGTGGTATGCTGTTGGGGGAGCTGAAAGAAGTCACTGTTTAGTGGTGGAAGAGGATTGATTGTTGTTGTTACCCCAACCTCTTCCCTTATTGTTATTACCTCTGTAGCCCCCTCTAAAGTATCCTTTATTAGAGGATGCTTGAGTATTTGTCTTAAAGGAAGCTGAATTGTCTGCTCCAGCTTGTTTGGAGCCTCCTCTGTAGAAGGAGCGACGAAAGTAGCCTCTCGCTTGGGTAGACTGCAGAGCTCCCATAGACTTGGCTGTGTCAGTGTCTTTTTTTATTTTTTCAAGAGCTGTGTCTGCTTCTCAACCAAACAATTGTTGTTGGTTGAATGGTTGATTTAAGATAGTAGTCTGTACCTCTTGCTTAACTCCTGAAATGCGTAGCTACGTGTGACGTCTAAGGAGGACACTGGTGTTTATTGCCCTTGATGCAGCGTCTGCGACATCTAGTGCACATTTAATGGAGGCATTTGATATAAGCTTACCCTCTTGTATGAGGTCATCTGCTTGTGCCTCATATTGGTCAGGTAGATGTTGTAAGACCTTTGTAGCTGATCATAGTGAGCCCTGTCGTATCTTGAGAGGAGGGCTTGTGTGTAGCAATGCGCCATGCATTGCTAGCTTGGGAAGCTATTCTTTTCCCTGAAGCATCTATGATCTTGGATTCTTTATCAGGAGGTGGTGCTTCGCCTGATGTTTGGGAATTTGCTCTTTTCCTAGCATTTGAAACTACTAGGGAGTCCAAGGGTAGCTGTCCTTTAATGTAAGCACGATCCGCAGGAGCTGCTCTGTACTTTTCCTCTATCCTTGGGTTTATGATTCTAGCTCTTACCGGATCTTTAAACACTTCTGGTGCATGTTTAATGGCTCCTTTCATCATTGGCAGTATTTGCACAGATTTTTGGGATTGTTCAAAAGTGTCTAGTAAAAATCTTCTTCTGCCTCATCTGAATGCATGGTGACATTGTGATCGATGGCAGCCCTATTAACTAAGTGTCTAAACCCAATATTGTCTTCTGGAGGAGAAGGTTTAGATGGATATATAAGTGGGTCAGGAATATCTGGTATATCCTGTGGGTTTGGATACTCCCAGTCTGGTGAACCTGTTGGGTAGGTAAAAGGGTCATCTGGGCCTTTCCCTCCCCCATGCTATACTGATCATCATCATCATCATCATCAGCATCCTGAGGAGGTGTATGTTGTGGAGAATGAGGAGGAGAATTTTGAGGTGAAATGTTTAAAGGGAGACCAGGAGAAGTAGATACAGGAGAAGAAGGGTGCATAGGAGATGTGGCAGAGTCGTTCTTCTTGACAGGCACTGGAGGTGTAGGTGCTGTATCCGACTTCTCTTCCGGTGTTGGGTGGTGGAAACATGTCCTGTTTCTGGATCTATGTATATCCTTTTTTTGCAAAGGATCAGGTCTAAAAAGCTCTTCTTGAGAAATTGCTTTCGGCGCAGATTTTTTCCGCTCTGGGCCTGGTTTTTGCTTGTCTTTAGCCTTAGTAGTTATTGTATAGTCCTTTGGCATACTTTTCGGCACCAAAGGTATTGTGTTCGGAGTTGAGGCCTGGCTCGAGGGCTTGGAGGCATCGGAATCGGGCTTTGTGGGTTTCGGCACCGAAGATTTTGGGGTGGAAGCATTTATAAAGGAACAAGGGTCCCTAGTATATCTAGGATCAAAAATTGGGATAAAACATAGGCCACAATGGGAACTATATTTGTCCACTGTCCAGCCGGACAGGGTATTTTATTTTTCATCAATTGAAAACACAAAGGAATGTAGGTAAGGCACAATCCTGTACCATACTGGGGACACACAGGGAAGGGAATTTTTCAGGCAAGGGAGAGCATTATTGGCCACTTGTAATTCAGTGTTGGTTTTAAGTAATGCCAAGAAAGTGCTAGACATAACATGAATCAAACATAATAGTCGGGATGTGAAAACACTTATAAACAAGTCGACGTTTCGATCCCTTATGCTCGAATATGTGGGATCATCATCAGGACTGACAATTTGAACATTTGCCTGCCTGGTATAGTCATTTTACAACCACCTGTTAGGGAGGAAAAGGGGAGGAAGAAGAGAAAACAGCAGATAGCTGAATTATACTCTGAAAATCATTGGCGCAGCATTTCATTCGGAACCGACTTAGCGTGAGCTCTATGTTGTGCAAGTTGTGTTATAAACAGAATTTAAACAAGAAGTGCCTCGTTGTGTCGTGACATCAAGTTGAATACATTCAGGTTCCATGCAAAAATTATCAGAAGATAATAACAGTTCACATTTACAGGGAGCTGTTAATTTTTAGCGCTTTTTTTAAAAAAAGGAAAGGAACTTGGTTTAAAACAAGTCACCTCTTGCAGTGAGTACATTCGTGATCATTCATTCAATGCTTTTGTGAATAATGGGCAGTTTTGTTATGTTATCTTACCCTGGTCGGCGAGTAAAAGTCCAGGGATAATCTAGGTTCTTAAGCTGAGACAATCTTTGGTATGGTTGCCTCCTGTTAAGGTGGGGAGAGAACACGGGGTTGGTTGGTCGGATATGGGGCATGGGGAAGTGCTCTTAATGGAAAAGATAACAAGCAGCATAGTTACCTGCAATGGATCTAAGTAATCGTGATAGATTTGTGGCGGTTTCTGAGCGATTACTACCTGGCTGTGGGAAGGCAAAGGAAGGGGTATCAGAGGGGGTGAAAATGTAATGAATATGCTACTTACCAGTATGCATCTGTTCTTGGCATGTAGGGCTGCTAACATTCATATCTTTGCATTAGATCGCCACCTAGTGTTGGGTCCGGATGATCGCACATTGTTGTCCTGGAAGAGTCTTCGAAGTATCCTGAGATGGGTGGCTCCTCCCCTGGACTACAGTGCGCATGGGCATCGGCTCCATCCCCAGATTGTTTTTCGCCATTGTGGCAAAGGATGGAGTGAAAAGTGTAAAGGATGTCCATGCTAATGATTGAATACAATAGTATATCTGCAGCTGCAACAGGCACCGGGGAGGAGGGTGGGCGATATGAATGTTAGCAGCCCTACATGCCAAGAACAGATGCATACTGGTAAGTAGCATATTCAGTTCGAGGCATGTGGGCTGCTAAATTCATATCTTTGCATAGAATACATAGCAGTCCCTCCATCAGCGGCGGTTGCCCGTGCCAGCTGCAGAAACCTGAAAAAGTGTCTTGAGAACAGCCTGCCCTACAGCCGCTTGCTGTTTGGAATGTACATCAACACAGTAGTGTTTTGTAAAGGTATGTGGTGTAACCCACGTGGCTGCTCTGCAAATGTCCTCTAGAGGAATGTTTCCAAGGAAAGCCATGGATGCCCCCAACTTGCGTGTGGAGTGTGCCTTTGGGGGTATTGTTAAAGTGCGCTTGGCTTTATGATAACAGATTTGAATGCACTTAACAATCCATCTGGCTATTCCTGCTTTGGAAATTGGGTTGCCTTTGTGTTGTGGTGAGAAGGCAACAAAGAGTTGTTTTGTCTTCCTAAAGTGTTGTGTCCTGTCTATGTAGTACATCAATGCCCTCCGTACGTCTAACGTATGGAGCATCCTTTCCGCCACCGTTTGTGGGTGCTGGAAGAATGCAGGCAAATCGATAGTTTGGTTGAGATGAAAATGTGACACCACCTTTGGAAGGAATTTGGGGTTAGTACGTAGTACTACCCTATTTGGATGAATCTGGATGAATGGCTCTTGTATCGTGAGTGCTTGCAACTCACTTACGCGTCTTAGTGACGTAATGGCAATTAGGAAAGCAACTTTCCACGTTAGGAATTGCAGTTCGCACGAGTGCATTGGCTCAAACGGTGGTCCCATCAGTCTGGTGAGGACCACATTGAGGTTCCACACGGGAGCTGGCGGTGTTCTTGGGGGAATGACTCGTTTCAGGCCTTCAAGAAACGCTTTAATGGCAGGCACCCTGAAGACTGAGAGATGCTGCCTATTTTGAAGGTAAGCTGCGATGGCGGATAGATGTATCCGAATAGAAGTGAACGCTAGTTTGCACTTATAAAGGTGTAACAGATAGCAAATGATGTTAGGGATAGATGCATCTAGCGGGTTTATGTCATTGTCTGCACAGTAAATGACAAAACGCTTCCATTTTGCGGCATAGCATGCTCTGGTTGACGGCTTCCTCGCCTCCTTGATGATGTTCATGCATTCAGGAGGTAGGTTTAGGTACCCAAACTCTAAGACTTCAGGAGCCAGATCGCTAGGTTGAGCTGTTGCGGATCTGGATGCTGAATTTCTCCATGGTTCTGCGTCAGAAGTCTGGGCGTGAGGCGCAGTCTTTGATGCGGGACCACTGAGAGTTCGAGGAACGTGGTGTACCATGCTTGGCGCGCCCACGTTGGAGCAACTAGGATGAGTGTCATGGAGTGTTGCCGTAGTTTCCTCGCCACCAGTGGTATCAGGGGTGTCGGGGGAAAAGCGTAAGCAAATTTGCCTGACCAGTTCATCCATATCGCATTGCCCTGCGATTGGGGGTGTGGGAACCTGGCGGCGAAGCTTTGGCATTTTGCGTTCTCCCTTGTGGCGAACAGGTCTATGTCTGGACGCCCCCACCTTTGGAAGTACGGCTGGAGTACCGATGGATGTATCTCCCACTCGTGCATTTGATGACTGTATCTGCTGAGCAGATCCGCCATCTGATTGTCCTTCCCCGGGAGGTGTTCTGCCATGAGGAAGATGTTCCTCTGAATGGCCCACTTCCACATGCTCTGAGCCAGGTGAGACAGCTGTGGTGAGTGGGTGCCCCCCTGTTTTTGGATGTAGTACATCGCGGTCATGTTGTCCGTCCGGACTAACACCACTTTGTTGCACAGATGTACAATGAAGGACTTGAGTGCCATGAAGATCGCCATCAGTTCTAGATAGTTGATGTGCATCTTCTGTTGCTGCGTCGTCCATAGTCCCTGCACTGTGTAAGTGAGCAGGTGTGCTCCCCATCCCTGGAGAGATGCGTCCGTTGTCAGGATAACTTGTGGCACTGGCTCCTGGAACAGTCGGCCCTTGCAAAGGTTGTGTGGAGTCCACCAATGCAGAGAGTTGTATGCCCGACTGGTAACCAACACTAGGTCTGTTAATTGTCCCTGAGCCTGTGTCCACTGATTTGCTAAGCACTCCTGGAGCGGGCGCATATGCAACCGTGCGTGAGGGACTATGAAGATGCAGGAGGCCATCATGCCTATCAACTGCATGAACACTCTTGCTGGAAGTGAGTGTCCCGGTCTGAACTTCTGGATTAAAGACTGTATGCCGTCTATCCTGACCTGGTTTGGTTGTGCCGAGGCCGTCAGGGTATTGATTGTCGCACCCAGAAACTGCCGGACGTGTGCCGGCTGAAGGTGTGACTTCGGGTAATTCAACGAGAAACCCAGGTCGTGAAGGAGGTGAATGGTAGTCGACATGTCCGCGGCGCACTGCTGTTCCGACCTGGCTTGAACGAGCCAGTCGTCGAGGTAGGGGTAGACATGGATGTTCTGCCTCCTGAGGTGCGCTGCTACAGTCGCCAGACACTTGGTAAAGACCCTTGGGGCAGTTGTGACTCCGAAGGGTAGGACTTTGAACTGATAATGCGTGCCCTGTATAGTGAACCTGAGGTACTTTCTGTGGGACGGATGTAGCGGAATGTGGAAATAAGCATCCTTGAGATCCAAGGTTGCTAAGAAGTCTCCTTTGTTTAACATAGGAAGAATCTGTTGCAGTGTAAGCATGTGGAAATGCTCTGACAGTATGTACAGATTGAGGGGACGGAGATCCAGAATTGGTCTGAGAGATCCGTCCTTCTTTGGAATGAGGAAGTACAGGGAATAAACCCCTGTGCCTTCCTCCCCCACTGGCACGAGCTCGATTGCCCCTTTTTGCAGCATCACCAACACTTCCTGCTGCAATAAGTGCAAGTGCTCTGCGGACATAGGTCTTTGCCTTGGTGGAATGTTGGGTGGAGTGGACTTTAACTCTAGACAATAACCGTACTGGATAAGCTGTCGCACCCACCTGTCTGTGGTGATGTTGATCCAGACGGGCAGGAACTGCTGTATTCTCCCCCCGACAGGTGTTAAATGGTCGGGGGGCAGTGACAGAGAGTCACTGGTTGCTCGGGGCAGAGGAGCGTGAATTGTTGCCTCCTTTGCCACGTCCTTTGTTGCTGTTTCCCCTGTAGCCCCTCTTGTTTTGTTTGGGGTACGAGGACTGTGCTCCACCTCTAGGGAACTGTGACTGTTGACCCATCTGTCCTCTGGTGACTCCACGGGCACCCGAGCGACGAAAATTATTGCCACGAAACTGCTGAGATTGTAGGGCCCCCATCGATTTAGCGGTTTCAGTGTCCTTTTTAATCTTTTCCAGGGTGGTGTCAACATCTGGACCAAACAGTCTATCCGGATTGACTGGTTGATTAAGTATGGTTGTTTGAATGTCAGGTTTGAACCCCGATATGCGGAGCCAAGCCTGTCTTCTGAGCATGACACTGGTGTTAATGGCCCTAGCGGCTGTGTCCGCGACATCAAGTGCGCACTTTATGGCCGCGTTGGAGATCAGTTGTCCTTCTTGTATAATCATTTTGGTGCCCTCTTGAAACTGCGGAGGCAGGTGTTCTACAATCTGCTCTAGTGTGTCGTAATGTGATCTATCATACCGTGCCAGTAGTGCCTGTGTATTTGCAATACGCCAGAAATTGGCAGCCTGTGCAGCCACTCTTTTGCCTCCTGCCTCTAGCACTTTGGACTCCTTATCCGGGGGAGGAGCTTCACCCGTTGTTTGGGAGTTGGCCCTCTTGCGTGCGTTTGCTACCACCAAGGAGTCAAGCGGCAATTGTCCTCGAATGTATGCAGGGTCTGCAGGCGCTGGTCTGTACTTTTTTTCAATACGTGGGTTGACCACCCTCGCCCTGGTAGGCTCTTTAAAGATGTCCGCAGCATGCTTGAGGACCCCTTTGAGCATAGGCAGGGTCTTTACATTTCTTTCCGAAACTGAAAATGTGTCGAATAGAAAGTCCTCCTCAACTGGGTCAGCATGCATGTCCACATCATGATTAGCAGCTGCCCTCTCAATGAGTGCATGAAAACCTGCAGAATCCTCCGTAGGGGATGCACGTGTACTGAAAGTCTGTGGGTCTTGCCCCGCATCTTGTGTGCCTTGGTCCCCAATGCCATAATAAGAATCTGGCTGTGCATCAGGTTCATTGACTGGGAACGTGTATTGTTCATCTTCCCCATAGCCCTCACTTTCAGAGTGGTCTGGAGACGGTGTTGGGCTCCTTCCCAGAGGAGGCTGGATAGGTTCCATGAGGCCTGAGGCGTCCTGTGGAAACTTTTTCTTCTTTAGGGGAATGACGTAGGATTCCACCGGCTGCGAAGTGATCTTCCTTTTATAAAGGGTTAACTTCCCCGTGTCCGCGTCTATGAAACACTCCGAATCCTCTTCAGGGTCGAGCAGTTGACCCGAAGATGTCCCTGCCGTAGAAGATTCCGACTTCTTTGGCGTCGATTTCGAGGAAAAGGCCTTTGGCACCACTTTTGGCGGTAGAAGGAAGAGGAGCTTACTTGCCGGTTTGACCGGGACGTCTGCCGCCTTCTGCGTCGATGGCGTTGGCGTCGACGAAGAAAAAGCCTTGTCTTTAATTCTTTGTAGTGAAGCAGCCACGAGAGATGCGTCGGTGACCGATGTCTTTGGCACCGACGAGGTGGCCTTGCCTTCGGATGCGACGTTCCGTTGGTCTTTTGGAGGGATGGACGGCCCCGAGTCCCTGGAGCGATGCGCAGATGTCCCCGTTGGAGCCGGGGCTGTGTCGGTTGCCTTGGCAGGCTTCGCCGGCGCCGGCGCACTTGTCTTGTGCGTGCCACCCTTTTTAGAGGATCTCTCCTCCGGCGCCGATTTCGACCCTGTGGAATCGCCGTGTTTCTTCGACTTCTGCGGACCGGAGGTCGACGGAGTCGATGAGGCCGCCGGTTTATTTGTTTTTGCAGTTGCGACCGCCATCTTAGGGACGATTGAGTCCTTAACTTTCGGTTTCGGTTTCGGGTCGGCCATTTTAGGTGCAGTCGAGACCGTTGCTTTCAGTTTCGGTTTCGAAACCCTCGGCGCAGCAAGTATGTCCGTGGCCGGGCCGGCAGGCGGGGCCGTGGCTTGCGCTACAGGGTCTTGGGTAAGGCCGACAGGCGATCCCGCGACCCTCTCCTGATGTTCGTCAACTTCGGGGCATAGCTCGTCCCCTGAGCTATCTTCCTCGGCCCCATAAACCATAACGTCGTCTCCTACCTCGTCGACGTATTCAAGGCCTTGACCCACGACTCCGTCGTCGTCATATTCCGGATCAGCCTCGACCTCCGTCTCAGGCGGGGAGATTTGAAGATGATGGCTCTGGTCCTCCTCTTCTTGATCGCCGAAGATGTTATCTGGATCCGGGGCCGCCTGTTTGGCCACAAGGCGCACTGCGCGCCGAATCGTGAGAGTTTTCTTCGACCTGAACTTCGCACAGGCCCGGCAACTTCCTTCGTCATGGTCTGGCGAAAGGCACTTATTACAGACCGGGTGTACGTCTATATGTGGGTATTTGGACCCACAGAGCGGGCAGAGTTTAAACGGACTCCGCTCCATGTTGTGAACTTAGTGTCGAGTCGCGATGAGAAGGCCTCGATGTCCGAAGAGTAGTAAAAACTCCGGTGATTCCGGCTCCGAGAGACGGAAGAACTCGAGACCGTACGCAAACAATACCGACGTAAAGAACCCAAAGCCTTTTGGCCGTAAAAAGTGATGTTTATTCGGTTCCGACGGAGAGACGTCGAGACCGCATCCGAACCCAATGGCGGAAAAAAACAATCTGGGGATGGAGCCGATGCCCATGCGCACTGTAGTCCAGGGGAGGAGCCACCCATCTCAGGATACTTCGAAGACTCTTCCAGGACAACAATGTGCGATCATCCGGACCCAACACTAGGTGGCGATCTAATGCAAAGATATGAATTTAGCAGCCCACATGCCTCGAACACCAGACTTCTAAAGTGGGATTACGCCGGGATTGCTTACCTTACGGAGTATAATTAACTCGGAGGTGTGCCAGTAGCCCGTGGGAATCTGCAAGAATTAACATAGTAGCTTTAGGTTGGCAGTTAGGCTAAGTTTTCGAGTCAGGTAGGTTTTATGGACTGGGGAGGGTAAGCGCTTGACACAATCTAACCCCTTCCACTCTGGCATCAGAGTGTGGAAGCGTTATATAGACGACATTTTCCTCATCTGGAATCAACCAATTGAGGCATTGAACCAATTTCTACACTGGCTCAATAACAATTGCTGCGGTCTGACGTTTACCCTAACTTGGGACAGGTGTTCCATACCTTTCCTGGACCTCACTATCTATACTTCAGAAGGTGAGCTCCTGACACTATTGTTCAGGAAACCCACTGAGCGAAATACGCTCTTAAGCTATAAGAGCAACCACCCCAGGGCTCTGCTGGATTCGTTACCTTATTGACAGTTCCTCAGGATCAGACGGAACTGCTCCTATAGAGAAGATTATTTCAGGGAATCAGCAACCCTTTCCAATAAACTAAAAGACCGAGGCTACCCGAAAAGGATAGTAAAACAAGCCTTAAAACGAGCCTGGTACTGCCCCCGGGAAGTTTTGCTTTCTCCCAAAGACAAACATCAGACAGATAGAATTGCCTGTGTACCTGTAAATGCGCACAACTACAACTGACTAAACACATTGAACAATTTGATCTCCTTAACCCTCACCAGTCAGGCTTCCGAGCAGGGCACAAGACAGAAACTGCTATGACTCACATAATTGAAGACGCACTTCAAATGCTAGACCAAAACGACACCTGCGCCCTCATCCTCCTTGATCTCTCTTCAGCATTCGACACCGTTAAACATGAGAATTTACTAGAACTACTAAACACAAGAATGGGTTTATCAGGAACTGTTCTCAAGTGGTTCACTTCCTTCCTTCTCAACAGGTCGCAGAAATTCAAGAGCAACAACCTGATGTCCTCGCCAATACCCGTAACGCTAGGCGTCCCCCAAGGATCCTCTCTATCCCCAACTCTGTTCAACCTAGTCATGGAACCTCTCACCACCTTGCTACAAGCATCCAATGTACACTTTCTCATGTACGCCGATGACACCCAACTTTATCTCACATTACAGTCCCCCAAAGACATCTTGCTCCTGAACTCAACGATCAGATGCACCCAATCCTGGCTTGCCGATAATCATCTCAAACTCAATGCCCTGAAAACAGAGTTCCTTCTGATCTCACTCCAGCGAAGATCTCCACCACTCAAATTTGGCTTAAACACCTAACCGCACTCAATGTCCAACCCACCATCGTGGACTCAGCAAAATCTTTAGGCATAACACTCGACACCAATCTCAACATGCAGCAACATATCAGCAAGGCAACAAAGGGAGCGAACTTCCAGATCAATACTCTGAGGAAACTTAAAACCTTCCTCCCAGCCAAAGACTTCCAAACCGCAGTACAAGCACTAGTCATCCCTCGAATTGAATACGGCAGCATCGCCCTCTGCAGACTCCCCCTAACTACAACCGCACCCCTAAGAGCTTCTCTAAACGCTGCAGCGAGACTCATCACTGGGTCAAAAAAGCACTCCAATATTACCCCCGACTTGAAATCCCTGAAATGGCTGCCTTTTGAAGCCAGAATACATCTGAAAATCGCCTGCATGACACACAAGGCGTTAGACCTAAACTCACCCGGCTACCTCGCTCAGAAACTGACAATTTCTGGCGGAGCTAGAAACACTAGAGGCACAAACAATCTTCTGCTGAAACCTCGAAGATTCCGGAAGGAAAAAACATAAGCGCTCCTTCTCAGGAATGGCGCCTAGGATCTGGAACTCACTCCCGCCCGAAACCAGGCTTATCTCTTCCACTACACTCTTTAAAAATGAAGTAAAAGCTATCCTCATGGCTAAATACACTTGAACTATTATCTCGAACTCCGTTAATACTCTGCACCGATCTGTACTACATGTCTGACCCCTTTCCTTATTTGTATTAGATGTCTTATTACTCACATGATTGGCTTTGCAGCCACCTATTTGTACTGTTTGACCTATTGATTTATCTGTCTGACTATGCTCCCTCATGTACTACTCTTTGTAAAGCGCTCTGATATCTGCGAAGATCTTGTCCGCGCTATATAAAACTTTCAAAATAAATAAATAAACTACCTTCTTACCAATCTCCAACAAAATTAGGAAGTCCATCATAAAACACTGGCCCACAATAAATGCTGGCATCTTAAACATAGAGAGACCCCTCTTTGCATTTCGCAAAAGTAGAAACTTAAAAGACCACCTGGTCCGAGCTGCACCGCCAGCTTTAACGCAGGGACCCACCATAGACTCAGCCTGGGGGTTACCCCCAATCACAGGGCATGTTAAGTGTGGCTGTTGCAACGTCTGTGATTACACGGTGGAGGGTAAAAAAAGTTCACCCACAATAGCATCACGGTTGAAAGACGTTCATTTTCCAACTGTAATACAAGCAATGTGGTGTATATCATAGAATGTCCTTGCCCAAAATTATAAGTTGGGCAAACCACCCAAAAAGCGAAGACCCGCATCTGCCAACATCGGAGTCGAATCAGATGCCGCACTGCCAACGCCCCTTTGGTGGACCACTACATCTCAGCAGGGCACAACGAAAATGATATAAAATGGACATTCCTAAAGGTTGTGAAACTACCACCAAGAGGAGGCAACATAACCCAAATGCAGAACAGAGAGGAGCTCAGGACTATGATCCAGTTTGATACTATTCAAAATGGTCTTAACAGTGCGGAGGACTGGACCACACTACTATGAAGTGATTACATATCCGAACCTTGAAAATTTAAAAATCTATGGACTCTGTAAAAACGGTTGTGTATTCATACAATTTCAACTGAGAGAATTTAGTTGTCCCTACAACACCAGCTATGCTCACAATGGACATTAACATGAGTCAGTCAATGCGATTTGTGTTTTAAGTAATTTCGCACCTTAACTATTGTTGCGTCGCCGCCGCCAACACGATCAATCATTGTAACTTGCACTTTGTTTTATATAAATTAGCACCCTCACTATCACTGCGCCGCCGCACTTGGCCAATACGTAGTTGGCACCCAGCATTTAAACTATGATGTACTTATGGTGTACATCCCTCTCCAAGATGGCCAAAACCTTCCCTTGAGCATTTAAACTATGATGTACTTCTGGTGTACATCCCTTCCCATACATCGTTCCCTTCTCCAAGATGGCCGAAACCTTCCCTTGAGCAATGCACATATTCACACAAAATATGTCCCCACTCCAAGATGGCAGCCAAAACCGATGGTCCTACTACCATTGCCATTACCATCTGGATACACGCATATCTAGGGTCTTAGCCAACCAGCTCGTCGTAACTGTGATTCTGCAGTATACGAATGGGCATTGTTTCCACGGAGGCATCGCACTCCAAAGGTAAGCGCTTACCCTCCCCAGTCCATAGAACCTACCTGACTCGAAAACTTAGCCTAACCGCCAATCTAAAGCTACTATGTTAATTCTTGCAGATTCCCACGGGCTACTGGCACTCCTCAGAGTTAATTTTACTCCGTAAGATAAGCAATCCCGGCGTAATCCCACCTTAGAAGTCTGGTTTACATTTTCACCCCCTCTGATACCCCTTCGTTTGCCTTCCCACAGCCAGGTAGTAATCGCTCAAAAACCGCCACAAATCTATCACGATTACTGAGATCCATTGCAGGTAACTATGCTGCTTGTTACGATCTTTTCCATTAAGAGCACTTCCCCATGCCCCATATCCGACCAACCAACTCCGTGTTCTCACCCCACCTTAACAGGAGGCAACCATACCAAAGATTGTCTCAGCTTAAGAACCTAGATTACCCCTGGGCTTTTACTCGCCGACCAGGGTAAGATAACATAACAAAACTGCCCATTATTCACAAAAGCACAGAATGAATGATCACGAATGTACTCACTGCAAGAGGTGACATGTTTTAAACCAAGTTCCTTTCCTTTTTTTAAAAAAGCGCTAAAAATTAACAGCTCCCTGTGAATGTCAACTGTTATTATTTTCTGATAATTTTTGCATGGAACCTGAATGTATTCAACTTGATGTCACGACACGAGGCACTTCTTGTTTAAATTCTGTTTATAACACAACTTGCACAACATAGAGCTCACGCTAAGTCGGTTCCGAATGAAATGCTGCGCCAATGATTTTCAGAGTATAATTCAGCTATCTGCTGTTTTCTCTTCTACCTCACCCTTTCCTCCCTAACAGGCGGTTGTAAAATGACTATACCAGGCAGGCAAATGTTCAAATTGTCAGTCCTGATGATGATCCCACATATTAGAGCATGAGGGATCGAAACGTCGACTTGTTTATAAGTGTTTTCACAACCCGACTATTATGTTTGATTCATGTTGTGTCTAGCACTTTTTTGGCATTACTTAAAACCAACACTGAATTACAAGTGGCCAATAATGCTCTCCCTTGCCTGAAAAATTCCCATCCCTGTGTGTCCCGTATGGTACAGGATTGTGCCTTACCTACATTCCTTTATGTGTTTTCAATTGATGAAAAATAAAATACGCTGTCCCAGTGAACAAATATAGTTCCCATTGTGGCCTAGGTTTTATCCCAATTTTTGATCCTAGATATACTAGGGACCCTTGTTCCTTTATAAATCATTGATACCCACGGTCCTTAGTTAATTGAATGGGTTCCCTTGTTTACTTAAAAAGTCTTGTGTAGGAGTCAACGGTTTGAGTCTTTTTCGGAACCGGGACTTTTCGGTTTCGGTGCCGAGGGAGCTGGTAGTATCGGCATGTGCGGTTTGCTCTGTATGGAGCTACTGGAAGGCTTTAATATTTTCTTCGGATCCGGGCTCGATGGGGGACTTTTGAAGCAATGCCTCGGTCTCGACTGGGCCCCGAAGGCAGAGTTTTGGCCTTAGCCTTTGATTTATGGGTTGGGGCAGTCTTACTCACGCGTTGACCTGATGGTATGGAGTCATCAGAGTAGTCTGCCTCAGATACGATCTGGAGATCATCGAAATCTTCCTCGGGGACACATGGACCTTCGTCGAAGATATCCACCGGTTCCGGAGCTGATCTCTGCATGTCACGTCGACGTGCCCTCCGATCTCGAATGGTCTCCTTGGATCGAAAGGACGCACAAGCTGTGCAGCTTGACTCGCCGTGTTCAGGTGATAAACACAGGTTACACAGCTCGTGATGGTCGCTGTGTGGAAATTTTGCTCCACACACCGGGCATTTTTTGAATGGTGTCCTTTCCATGAGTTGTAGGCCTCACCACGTGGGTAGGCCCAACGGCGCGCGTCGACGGCCGGTATCAAAGGGGATGAGGTAGCGTCTATGTATATTCAAGTTAAAGTTTGTTTTTAGAAAGTTTTGCGCGACAAAGTCTTTGAAAAGTAGATTTTCGAACCGGAGCAAAAAAGTTGCATCCAAATTCAGTGGCGGAAAAAACAATCTAAGGATGGAGACGATGCCCATGCGCCATGAAGTAAAAGCGGAGCCCACCCGCATTAAAGTGCCGATGAAGCTATGCCCCCCCCCACCGCGAGAGAAGCAGGAGAAGCTGCCGCGGGCAGGGAGCGGGAAAAGTGAAAAGAATTGAGCCGGCGGGTGCTCACCCCGGATAGCGCAAAGAGAAACCAGTCAGAATGCCATGCGCTTTTCATTGCGGCCCGCACACCACACTCCTGGGATGCTTCCCTTAATGATACAGAGAGGGGGTGAGGCTCGCCAGGGGAGCAGGCAGACAGAAATACATACCGAACACTCACACAAGTAACGAGGCACAAACAGGGGGGCAGAGGCTTATCTCATGTCCTGGTAGACTCTGCTCGAGCAGCAAAATGGCAGCTGCAAGCTTTCGAATTTTTCGGAATCGGGGGCGTGGTTTTGCTGTTTTGAGCGACAGACAACGTCACTGTCTAAAGAACAGCAAAACTTACGCCCCCCAATCCGAAAAAGACGGGGCTAAATCGGAGTGACTCATCTCTCCTCCAATGGCTGGCCTCCGTTTAGGAAGCCAGCCAATGGGGGAGAGACAGGGCAGGGAGGCGGGTTCCAAAACGCTTCTAAGGGACATTAATTCTCCGACCCCAGACTGCGCAAGCGCAGCCTTTAGGTCCTCGTCCTAAAAATTGGCCGAGCTTATTTATGAGGGTCCTGTCAGCAGGAGCCGGAAAAAGAACTGAAGTAACTACCCCCAGCTGTGCATGATGGGATACTGGTGGTCTATGGGTTACTAAAGGCATCGCCTCTATTTTTGAGCCATATAATGGCGGCCTATGAGACTACTCTGTCCTACTCTTCTTCATCTCTATCATAAAAAAAGTGTTTTGTGAAGGAGATTCATTTGTGTGCAAAACATTTCAAATTCCTCTCAAATGTAAGGTACTGGCACACTTTTCACTTCACGATTGAGTTTTTGGCCAGTATAGCCTATGTTTTTAGGCTGGATTATTTGTCTCTCTCTCTTCAGTCTTTGTAGGCCTTCCTAAAGAAAGGTGAAGAGTATTCACTTAAGAAGATACATCTAGAAGAAGTTCTTTGTGGTCCTGGCCCATGGGCATGACTATTCAGTGCTTATGATTATACAATTCCCTACGAGAGGACTATATTTAAATCCCATAGAGTGGGCTGAATAGCTATAAAGAAAAAGTATTTGTTGTGGTGCATAAATAAATAACAGGAATTTGAAAAAAATAGATGAAATGTCTGTTACATGTAAGATAGCTATTCATTGTGCTGTAATGCGAATAGATATTAAATAATGTCTATTGGAGTTACTGGAAGGTTTTGGGCCTACAGTCTTTTCAGCCTACTACAAATAATTTTCTAAGGTACTGCTATTGTATATATTATTACTGTGGGACTCCCGCCTCGACGACGGGGAATGATTCAGGCATGTGAATCTATGAAAGATACCCCAATACTGGATAACAATAGTGCGTTAAAGGACATCTAGCTTGCTTAAGAAATTCTTATATATTATTGAGGAGATTGCAGATAACCAAACTCTAGTGGCCAGGATGACCTGGTGTGGTCTGGGGTAACAAATGTGTCCTCTATGATGCTTCTGTAAGTCTGGTCAATTTGGAAATTTGCAAAATCGATGCACTGACATTTCCAACCGTTGTGTGCGACAAGAGAAGTGCCCTGGGTAAGCGCCACTGTCATTCGTTGAAACCATGACTGGAAAGAACAGGAAAGAGGGGAAAGCACAAGCCAATATACTTGGCCAGTGTTGCATAAACTATGACTCAGGAGTAGTACTCCAAGGTTTGTTTTTCCACCCACGGGTGACCCAAGTACGGTGCACCAGCACTGAACATAAAAGGTTATTGTGGTCCCGCAAAACCCCACTCAATACAAAGTTTAAGTTAAGTCATTGCTTTTGGATTTCTAACAATCCTAAAAAACAGGATCAGGGGCACCATAGAAAAAGTAATCTTATTTCGCTCTTAACAGTATCATACATACATTACTAAGAACAGACATTTAACTAAAATTATTTATTACATCAGGGCGAACCTGTGTCTTAGTACTTAAAAAAAAATAAACACTCACCAAGGATATAATAAAAACAGCAAGAAGGAATGTTGTAAACAAAAAATACCATTCTTACAAGGTAAAATGTAATCTAAAAAGCCTTACACCCTAAAACCTACATTGTATGCTACCCTAGGAGAGTATGTAGTAGAGTACCTTGCAATATAGAATTTCTCAGTGAGAAGCAGCATCCTGCATACCTTGTTGACTGCTCAGACTGTCGTCATCGGTTGAGCCGTGGAGAGATCACGCCTGCGAAAGGCAAATGCTCTGCAGAAGCACCCTTCCGCAGGTATTCAGCTCTTATCAGTGTCAGCCAAGATGCACCTGAGGGGTCGAGTGGTGGTCCTTAAATACTAAACATAATCAAGGATGGAAACCTCAGAGATGGTTTCAGGAATGAGGTATATTCATTACGGGCGCCAGAGAAAGGATTCAAGACCTATCTTTAAGAAGATGGGAGGCAAGGTGACATCAATGAATTTAATGAATTAACTAAGGATGTTTCTTGATGGTCCTACATACTGATAAGGGAATACTTGTTTGAGACTGGGTGTCTCACTAGGTGTATCTGGGTCTTCATCAAACGAACTTGACACACTCAGTTCTTTGCATGATAAAGCTGGACAGCATACAAATTGTTTATCAGTGATACAACAGTGAGGTGACAGAATGTTTAAGATGGATTGGGCGTGATCGGAATGGAGTTAAACCCAGACATTAGTGACTTTTCGTCACCAGTTTATGAGTGGCGATAACTGGAGGCATACGTTTGCAATTTTTTGTTGTCGTGGGACACCAACAAATCCATCTTTGGTGTGAACAAATTGTGAAAGTACCTGTGCAACAACTCAGTCTTGATTTCCTGCTCAAGAGTGTACATCTCTGCAAAGTTACTGCCCACTCCTGGCATATGTTTCGCTAGCATGCCAATGGTACATTTTTAAGCACACTAAAAACATCTGTTGTGCTATTTTGGATAACTGTAAATTGTGTGCCTCTGTGCTTTTGAACATACTACATTTCTGCCATATCCTGTTTTTGACTTGGTACCACCTTCCCCTGAAGATGCGTTTTAAAAGATTTGAGCTAGAAAGAACCACTTAAGTCCAAGACACTAATAACTTGTTGTGCTTCCACTAATGTGCATTTGACTCCAACTGCTAGGGTTTCTAAGTGAGCGCCCTAATCTGTGAGGCAAGAGTCTCTGCTAAGCGTTTGTTGTGGCAGAGGGTCGGCAAAGTGACTCCATACTGAAAGATTTTTCGTGTCCCACCATAACAAGTTCAACTTTGTTCTGAAAAACACGAAATTAGTTACCTGTAACTCCAGTTATCTAGCATTGTATCATTCATATATTCACATGCATGGGAATCACCAGTGATCTTAAATATCAGTAAATAGTGTTAAAATGGCCTAGGCCTCAACAATTGTGTTTATTCGGGAGTAAATCCACCTCATTATAGCATCCCAAACTTCAGCTGATGAGGTCAAAGTGCTAGCTCTCCCACTACCCATAGGGGTCACAACAACTCAGCTTTCATAGCAGTAAGTGTGAGAAGAGTATGAGCCTCTGATCGGGAGGGTCGCATATGAATATATGACCTATGCCAACACTGGAGTTACAGGCAAGCAACACATTTCTTCTACAGCAATGGATCTTTCATACATTCACGAATCAGAATAGTAAGTTGTACATAACAATTAACACAAAGCAGGAAAGTGGCTCAATTTCGTTGAAACAGGTTACAGAGGACTGCATGTCTCACTGCAGTGTCAAGTGCTAAATTCACGCTCGGGCTGTAGTGCTTTGTGAATATGTACCTTTTCCCCCAGGTAGTTGCATAGCAGATGTCTTGCAGAAGCACACCAGCATAGAGTGTTGCAATCGTCAAAATGCTCCTGGAGGAATGCAGAAGTTGATGCAGGCAGACAGCCAAATTGTATTCCATTTGGACAGGGGTGGGTACATTCTTGGGTGGCCGAAAGCTACAGATGGTCAGAACAGCGGCTGTCTCATCTCAGCCCTGTGAAACGTAATGCACCAGTGCACATCAATTGAGTGCAGGGACTTCTCTGCTGATGTGGTGAAAGCAGACATCAGAAGACCTGGCTCATTCAGCTGGAAATCAGCAGGGATCTTAAATAAAAACTTCAGATTTGTCCATAAGATGACCTTATTTGTAGAAAAACAGAAACTCGTTAGTTCACTGCAAATGCAAACATTTCCCCTATTTTGTTTTCTGACTTAAGTACCAGGATCGCTGCTTTCCAGGAAAGGAAAATTAGATGTGTTCTATGGATCAGCTCGAATAAAGGCAACATGAGCTGGCTAGGCTCAGTAAGTATGGAAGATGGCAGGTTTTATAGTCACTGGATGGAATCCTTTAGCCTTACACCAGACTTAAATGACTCATTTTAGCGTTATAGGTTCTTCTGGTAGCCGGAGCCAGGCTTGTGTCAGGAGGGCTCTATAATCTGTTGTGAGATCATGATGACCATACTCCAGGTCAACAGGTACCATGCGGTCAGGCTTAATGACCAGAGATTGTGGTGCAGAATTCCTCCTTTGTGCCTGGAGAGGAGCATGCATTTTCCTGGGTATTGACAGACGTACAGATAGATTCAGGAGCTCTGTGAACCAGTACTGGTGAGGTCAGGCTAGAGCAATGGGAATCAGGGTAATGTGGTCTGTCTTTCCTTTCTTAGGACCCAGGAGGTCAGGGGAAACTGAGGAAAGGCACATGCAAAGACGAAAAACCAACTAAACAAAAAGATGTTGGCATTGGTTACAAAAACATGCTGACATAATACAGCATTTATTGTTGTTGTGGGTGGCAAACAAGTCCAGTGTGGGGCAACCCCATTTTTGGATGAGAGATTACTTGGTTTTGGTGGAGCTCCCACTCATGAGAAACCAATTGTTTTGGCTGTGTCACATTCCCTGATCAATTTGGAGTCCAGGGCGAAGCACCACAACAATCTCCCTGTGATGGGAAATAGCCCCTATAATAACTGCTCATCTTCTGAGAGGTGCCCGATCATCGTTCAACCGTGGCGATGTAAAATATAGATGCTGTGTTGCCTGTTCCAAAGAGGGCTGCTTGATTTGATTGAGCGCACGATTGCCCATGGGTGTCTTGGCGCTGTGTAGATTCAGAGACTCGGGATCTTACAGGAACAAATAACTAACCAGCAGTAAATGCTTGACATGCCAGCCTTGAAAAAAGAGCCAGTCTTATGGCATGGACCTGCAGGGTGTTGATGTGGTGCTTCTTTACTGTGTCTGACCACAGACCTCTGGTTAACAGTTCCCGATTATGAGCTCTGCAGTTTTCCATTAAGGATGTTTAGAGCACCTCTGTGTTCGATGAAGGATGGAATGGATGCCCTGCATTGATATTCGTAGGAATGAGCCACCATGCCAGTGCTTGCTACAGATGTCTAGTGACATGTACCTTGTTGTCCCGTTTGCTGTGAACTTGCTTGCACTGGTTATCCAGACAGATCACATCTAGATTCTGCAATAGGTTATAAAACATATAAATTATGACATAAGGCCCAAGAGAGATTTGTACGACCAGACTGTGACCAAATGACAAGATACTTGCCATGGTCTGAAGTTTCATTAGTCTTTCCGTCAAGAGGAAAGCTTTATCAAGTTGCTGGTCTAGTATAGCTCCTAAGAACAGTAGTTTTGTACAAGGTTCTGTGGAACACTTGTCGACATTCAGTGTTAGTCCTAGTCTGTGAAACAGTCAGTCAGGCGACCCTAAAAACCTTTTCCTCTTCCCTTGATTGAGCCATGAGGAGTCAGTCCTCATAAGTCCCAGTATACTTGATAACACTGTCACCTAAGGTAAGGCAGCAGCTACTAAGCACCTGGTAAATATCCGAGGTGCCAAATTGAGACTAAATAGTAACTCAGTGAATTGGTAGTGCAGTCCACCACTGCAAATAAGAGAGATTTTCTGTGCTTCCAATGAATTTGGATGTGGAAATATGCATCCTGAAGCATCATAACCACTTTCTGGAGCGTTACCAAGTGAAAGGTTGATTTCTTCAGGAACTTGGTCAGCTTCCCGAGGTCAGTCAAAGGTCTCCATTGTTCAGTTGTGTTCCTTATCAGAAAGAATCTGGAATAATCTAGGATTTCTTTGGACTTTCGGGCCGTCGTAGTACTCATCTTTGAGAAGGAGGAGGAGAATTTCCAGATGCAGTTCTTTCGAATGAACATGATGCTTTTTCCTGGAGTTGGCACGGGTTATGGGCTTGGAGGACAGTTCAGTGGTTTCTGTAGGAATTCAAGGTATAATCGAAGTGTTCGATCTGCCGACCCCATTAAGTCGATGTTATGGATTATCATACGGGGAAAAAAAGGGATGCTAGTGGTAAGGGGTTAGCTTCGAGACATTTAGCTCATTTTTTTGTCTTGTGAGCGCAGTTGTGAGGTGATCCTTTTTTGAGTGGAAGGTCTGAATTACCTTCTCAAGACAGGCAGCTTGGACCTCCATACTGATTGAAACCTTCTCTATAAGTCTGGGATTTACGTGAGCCATGAAAATTATGACAATACTGGAAGTCTCTAAGAGATTGTCATATCGGAATCCGTCTTAATAAACCGGAAGTCATCATCAACATGTTTTCAAAACGAAGTTATTCCACCAAGTAGCACATTCAGCATCTTTGCTTGGACTACTGAACGAATTTTTTTTAATCATGGCCAACCCTACCTTCTCAACACAACTGCTCCTGTGACAAGTCGAAAACCCACATTTAAACATTCATTGAGGAGTCAATGATTGCCGCTCAAGTTATTGAACCCTCTTTGACTATAGCTCTAGCAATATCCCTCTTATCCACTAGTATAAGGTCAGTTAATGGAAGGATGTCATGTCACATTTGGTGGTCATAACCGCTATGATTTGATGTTGCAGAGGTGGAACCAATTAAATATGCACCTGCAATCCCTATCAGAAGGTGCAGAGAAAGGCCTGAACTGGGTTTTTAATTAGCAGACACCATGACAGTCCTGTTTAGGATGGCTTTTTGGGCATACAGGAAGCATTGTTGCTCTCAAGAGGTCGTTGTCAGGTTCAATTTCCTTTAGCCGCTTTAAACTTTCTCATATAAAATGGTTAGATCATCAGACAGTAAATCCAGTTAGACTAGTGATTTATCACCACATTTTGGTACATTATATTCATTCCATTCATCATTTCTCCCCATTTATCTGGTAGTTCGGGTTATTTCTCTAATTCAGAGTAAATCGATTCTGATGAGTCCTTTTCTCACGTCCTTAAAAATGGAATAGACAACTGTCTGTGTAACTGGCTTTAGGGGCTTATCCGCTAGAGGTGAAGGTGGTGGTGTTGGTAGTGAAGGAGACAGTAGGGTGTTGAGAAATTAGTTTTGGAAAGTTGTCAAATATCTGTTGTAAAGTTGTGGAAAATGCAACATGTACCTGTAACAACTTAATCTGTGTAGTTACGATGCGGTGCGCAGGGCTGATGGTGATGAACTACTAACGCCTGTGGCTGGTAGTCAGTCAATCAATCAGAGTACTTGTAAAGCGCGCTACTTACCCATGAGGGTCCTAAGGCGCTGAGGGGAGGGGGGGGGGGGGGGGGTTCCTGCTACTGCTTAAAGAGCAGGTCTTGAAGACTCTTCTGAAGGCGAGTAGGTCTTGGGTCTGCCGTATGTGGGTAGGGAGGGTGTTCCAGGTCTTGGCAGCGAGGTAGGAGAAGGATCTGCCGATGGAGGTCGTTCGTTGGATGCGGGGGACAGCGGCGAGTGCGAGGCTGGCGGAGCGGAGCTGGCGGCTGGGTGGGGGTGTGGAAGCTGAGTCTGCTGTTCAGGTAGGCTGGTCCGGCACTGTGGAGTGCTTTGTGTGTGTGGGTTAGGAGCTTGAAGGTGACCTCTTGTTGACGGGGAGCCAGTGTAGGTCTCTCAGATGGTGGGTGATGTGGCTGCGGTGGGGGACGTTGACGATCAGTCGGGCGGTGGCGTTTTGGATGCATTGTAGTCGTCGTAGGTGTTTGGCTGAGATTCCTGCGTAGAGAGCGTTGCCGTAGTCCAGTCTACTGCTGACGAGAGCCTGTGTCACGGTTCTTCTTGTTTCGGTCGGGATCCACTTGTAGATCCTGCGGAGGGTGTTTTAGCAGGAGGAGGAGACGGCGTTAACCTGCTTAGACATGGAAAGAGAGTAGTCGAGGATGAATCCAGGATGCTTGTTTCTGGTCCAGGGAAGACATGGCTTGGCAGTTCGGCTGGACTATTCCCATGAGGCACAGGGTCAGACTGATTTGCATATGGCCATGTATGAACTGGGGTGGCTGAGTGAGCTAAAGAATGGTGATGGATTAAACCCAGATCAGTTGAGTGTTAGATTTGCTCAAACGCTCCGTCCATCATCCCCTTTTGTATCGAGTGATGTTGTGGTGGCGCTGAGTGATGTTGTGGTGGCGCTGAGTGATGCTGTGGCGGTGACGAGTGATGCTGTGGCGGCGACGAGTGATGCTGTGGCGGCGACGAGTGATGCTGTGGCGGCGACGAGTGATGCTGTGGCGGCGACGAGTGATGCTGTGGCGGCGACGAGTGATGCTGTGGCGGCGACGAGTGATGCTGTGGCGGCGACGAGTGATGCTGTGGCGGCGACGAGTGATGCTGTGGCGGCGACGAGTGATGCTGTGGCGGCGACGAGTGATGCTGTGGCGGCGACGAGTGATGCTGTGGCGGCGGCGAGTGATGCTGTGGCGGCGACGAGTGATGCTGTGGCGGCGACGAGTGATGCTGTGGCGGCGACGAGTGATGCTGTGGCGGCGACGAGTGATGCTGTGGCGGCGGCGAGTGATGCTGTGGCGGCGGCGAGTGATGCTGTGGCGGCGGCGAGTGATGCTGTGGCGGCGGCGAGTGATGCTGTGGCGGCGGCGAGTGATGCTGTGGCGGCGACGAGTGATGCTGTGGCGGCGACGAGTGATGCTGTGGCGGCGACGAGTGATGCTGTGGCGGTGACGAGTGATGCTGTGGCATTCAGTAAATCAGTTGTAGCACATAGTGATGTTCTGGTGACCATGAGTGATGATGTGGTGATGCGATAGATAGAGTGAGGGCGATAGATAGAAAGATGGAGGGTGGGTGGACATTGGAGGGTGGACGTTGAAGGGGGGAGTTGAAGGGAGAGCAAAGAGTAACAGAAAGAGTGTGGGTGCGAGACAGACGTAGAGAGGGGTAGGATGAGAAAAAAAAAAAAGAACACACAAGTGGTGCGCACGTAGAAAGTGAAAAAAAATGATTTAAAAACACCTGGCGACTGCTTATATTTTTCAATATTCAGCATTGAAAGGGAAAGTAGGTTAGCGAGAGGGATGTTACGGGGAGAGTGAGGGAGAGCGCGAGAATGAGAGAAAACTACAGGGGAGGAATGGAGATAAAGAGAGCAAGGAGTAACAGAAACAGCGTGGGTGCGAGAAAGAGAAGTGAGGAGAGGAGCTTTTAGTGAGGGGCAAAAGGCCCACTGGTGAGCTTTAGCGAATGCATGGCAAGTGTAGGGCTAAAAGAACAAGATAACAGGGAGTGCATTCCTTTCAAGTCTGATGCAGGTGGCGGGGGAGCGGCAGCCTTTGAAGTCTGATGCGGGGGGTGGGAGGGCGGGGGAGCAAATGGTGAGGCACATGCACTGGCCATAAACCGCATTCCAAAGCCCTCTGGCATCAAAATAAGGGTGGGAAGGAACGAGCATATGGAGTGTGAGCGATAACTAAAGTAAGAGGGGAAGCAGGAATTGAGGCCGAGCGCGCGCTGGCGAAAGCAGTCCAGATGCCAGCTTCGCGCTTTAATGTCTCACATGCACTGGCCATAATCCGCATTCTAAAGCCCCCTCGTTAGGCTTCCCTGGAGCCCCTACATAATTTCTCGCAGAAGCAATGCACAACCGCATTGGCTACACCAAGACCTAAAAAACGAGTGCAATCAGGGGAGCAGAGGGCAAGAAAAACTAGAGCAATAAGGGGAGCAGAAGGCACAAAAACGGGTACAATCAGGGGAGCAGAGGCAAGAAAAACGAGTGCAACCAGGGGAACAGAAGGCAAGACAACAGGCACAGATAAGAATGCAGGCACAGGAGGTAGACAGGCAACAGCAGTCACAGACACCAGAACACAGTATGGGCAGTACAGGGAAGACAGACAGCGACAGTGATACAAACCTAAGGCCTACCACTGGCCACCAGGGATGAGGCGCAGGTGGTAGCCTGCGGGTGGAGGAGGGCCTCAACTTTTACAGCAGCAGGTGGGGCAGGGACAGGACACACAGGCGGAGCTGTGTGGTGGGGGAGCGACCTACCAGCAAGGTCAAAGGTCGCTCTCCTCACCGTGCAGCGGCCGGCCTATATGGGGAGGTGGGAGGGAGGAGCAGCGAATGGGCAGTGAGGCGGCGGGCCGCAGGGGTCGCAGCGCCGGGAACGGGAGCAGCGAGGGGACCAAGGCAGGCGGGCACAATCAGGGGCAGTGAGGGGGAGCAGAAGGCAAGAAAAACGAGTGCAATCAGGGGAGCAGAAGGCAAGTAAACGAGTGCAATCAGGGGAGCAGAAGGCACACTCCTGGTAGGCCTTATCTAAAAGGTCTCACTCACTCTTTGGGACATAAAAGACATCAGACTGGTTATGGCGAAAAAGTGACAGGCATGGGGAAAACCGCTGTCGACTGGTACAATGTTCTTGAAAAGTCTTGCTTTTAATGGATGCCCTAGATATTGAGTAAGTTGCCAAGGGTCTGACGTGAACCGTGTTTTCTAGTTGACCTTTGACAACAATAAGAAGTCTCCGGAGGAGGCTGGAGATCGGCGAGGACATCCAGGGAGCTGGATTCTTACACTGCTTTTTCCACAGAATGAAGTGCATCCTGCTTATATAATTTTTCTGGAGAAATTCCAATCTACCTTTGCAAAGTGGTGGTTGAAGCTATTTTAGGATGCAAGTCCAGCTCTAGGAAATCCAGGTTTCTGCTTTTTGTGCCGTCTTCGTGGATGTGCTTGTGGAGTATTTTTCACAGAATCCTCCTAAAATGGGGGGTTGGGGTTAGCCCCCTAAGACAGTAACTTTCTTTTACTGAAAATACAGTGCAAGTCTCCATTTGCTATCTATCAGAATCTTCAAAGGAAAAGTATTACAAATGTCACTGTGCTAAGGCTTGTGTGCGGGAAATACATTGGTTATGTGGGACAAAAGTGTAGATGTTTTTCTGACCATAGGTGGGGTTAAATTTGAAGAGGTTTTTTCTCTCCCAGTCATGATGATAGTTTGTGTTTAAGGACAGGTCTCCCTTTTTCAGAAAAATTACACATTCGAACATATTTAGCCCAAAAAGAATCCTCAGTTCACTGAAAGCTGAAGATGCAAGCGACTAAGATCCAGGATAGACCAGAGAGTATCAGGTCAATGAAAGGCTACAGAGGAGCACTTCACAGAAACTAGCTCATACACGGCGTGGTCGAAATCTGAGCTATGCTGGCCTCTTGGAGGAGTTGGAGAGCTATCCCTTCCACTTCATTGACTGAAGTTCGGGTTGCTTCAAATGAGGTGGATTTTCTCCTAAACAAACTTCGATGAGGCCTATGACCATTGCAACACTGTTTACTGGGTATTCCCAGCCTGACAACAAGGAACGATTCAAGGATACAAACATATGAAAGATCCAATGCAAGTGAACACTAGATCTTCTTAGTTGCTTAAGACCATTTTCTCGCTAAATACTACAGAAGAGGCTTTTGTAGAAGTACTTAAGGGACTAATATGATGCCATCATTGCACCATCAGGATTCAAGCAAGCTGGGCCGAAGACGGCTGAAATGCCAGAAACCGGTCCCCGGTAGCTTGTCTCTTTTCTGGTGAAGAATTGGCTTGGTAGTTTAGTCTGCCCTGTTCCCATGATGCACTGGGCCAGGGACAGACTGATTTGCATATAGCCAGGTTCTGAGCTGGGATGGGGCAGTGAGATAAATAACGGTGATGGATCAAGCCCTGATCTTTGGACTAGGTAAGAGTGGTCTGCTTAATTCAGACACTCTGTTCATCACCACCCCCTTTTCTGAATCATTGCCAACAGTTTAAAAACTATTCGCATTTTAAAGAGGGACACGTTTAGTCATAAATTAAGCTTGCTCTAGAATGCTGGCACTCTCACATGTGGGATAGGCTTTCAGCCTGACTGATTGTTGATTAAAAAGTAAAAATAATATTAATACAAAAAAAATATCTGATTCAGCAGAGGTTGCAGGTGCGATGTTTTCCAACACCAAGAGTGCACTCTGATCAGCGAAGCAATGTAACTTTCTAATGTATGTTTGGCAGGCAGTGGAAAGTCATCCTCCCCTTTAACAATCAATCTTTTAGGTAGGCAAATACATGTAATTTTTGGGGAGATAGAAGTGCAGCCTCTTTTGGTGGACACTTTGTAAACACTGTTGGGGCAGATTTTGTTATAAACTGAAAAACTTTAAACAGGCAGATCCCCCAGGATATTGCGGCAAAGATTTGCAAATTTTGTGGCATAAAAATTTTCATTTTGCGGCATTATTGCGGAAATTTATTTTACTCATAATTATTCATTTTCAGTCTTCAATCAAGAGAAACTGTTTTTGCAGAGCATTCCACTTTCAAATAGGCATGTTTAAAGTGTATGAGAGTATTTCTTTGCTATGCTAAGTCCCGATGTCCTGTAATGGCTGGCAGTCATAGTCATAGGTTCTTGTATAGCGCACGATTCACCAGAAAAGGTCTCAAGGCGCTACAGCAACATTTTTCTCAAGTTGCTGGCAGCCATTCCAAGAACTTCCTAGACTCTGACTTCCGCAGGAGCAAGATGGCCCAAGGGAAATCAAGATCCCAGGGCAATTATAACTCTACTTATCAATTGACGTGCCAGTGAGAGTCTAAGACACTCTTGCAAGTCTAAATACACCCCTGCTGGATCCCGAAACAAGGAGAGGGGATGCATTAGTGCCCAATGCTGCTCCGCGCTTCCTGTCTACTCTCGCCCCAGAACAGGGTGCAGACACTCCTACCCTGATCAGTGGCATCAACACTTCCACTCTCCCACCACCGACCCGGTTTACAAGCCTACACCATGGTTTACTGTAATTCAATTCTCTCCCGGCTGCCCATGCACCTAAAATTGCGCAGTAAACAACAAATTGCACAAATGATTATACTGACTAACCCCCACCACCTCCTTCAACCTACTACCACTCCCTCCTCCAGGGCACACAAGTTCTAAAAAAAAGAAGTGGGGGGGACTAACCAAGTTTGGTAGTTTGCAAGTGACATCATGGCGCATGCCCCCACAAAGCGTGGCATTGCACGCGGGATCACAGGAAGTGATCTCTCTGGCAGTGACATCAGATATTAAGACCTCACACAATCCTTATCAGGTATATCATAAGTAGCTTTAAGCTTATTATGAGATTTAACGAATTAGATTCTGCTTTGGGCTTATGCCAAAAAAGTAGTGCAATTCCAACGAAAAATCTGGGCCTCAACTAATGAAACATTTGTTTAAAAGCCTTGCCACAAAGAAATTTGCAACAAGGAGTAGCATGGCAGTAAATCTCCACTGCTTAATTGGTTACAAAGTCGGCATTTTAAAATATTTTATGGTTTTAAAAAAATCTTCCAGAGGTGCCCAGTAAATCTCAGGGAATAATAATAATGGTGAGATAGGAGGTTAGAGCATTTGTTGGAGAGATCTGTGTTTTGTGCAATTCCAGATTTGCATCAAAGTAGTATAGAAGGTTATTGTGTCTCCTGTAAAGCACATCACATAACATGCAGATTAGAGATTTTTGTTTTATGTAGCTAGGTATATACGCCACTGCTTTGAACACTGAGATCTCCTTTTGTTAACTGCAGTTCATAAATTATAATCCTTCTAATATATATGGCACTGAAAGCTGTGAAGGACATGTGACTCCTACACCTTATAACCCTCACTGACTCATGTAACACATCTTGTACATTAATTTACACTTCTACATGATTTATTATCAATGTCTAATGTGTATGTCATGTAAAGCACTCCAATACCATGCAATGGGATGAGTAGCGCTATAAAATAAATAAAATAGTACTATTTAAATTGTTATTTTTGTGAATACTTGCAAAGACCAACACATCTGACATTCTTGCGGTGCATGCATGCATTTCAAGGGACTGAACAAAGTCAAAAGTATGCCTCTCTTAAGTACCTGTGAGGAGCGAACGTGCTGTGTGCTTTTGTTTCCCCTCCGTTGTATTTGCATTTAAGTTAAGTTCCAGGCCACATCCACAGCTAGCCAGACCTGAGCTAAAGGTTTTTAAACAAGTCTGACTGGACCGGTTATGGGTTTGTCTGTACATTACATGGTGATGTTACACAACCACATCAAATAATAAACTACTTTCCTCATAAAGGTGAAAGTGGCATCTTCTAAATGAAATAGATTGGGAGTTATACCACACATTGCTTGACAAAACACCATCAAAAAACGTGTTACCTACAAAGATCAAGGAATTAAAATATTTTGAATTATGGTTTCATCGTTTTTATGATTAGCATATTTTCGTTGAAATAAACACTATACAACGTATGCAGACACTAGTTCACTTGCTCTTTATTCGGCAGTGCTCACAGCATCAATTCACCAATAAGAAAGAATGCTATACAAAAGGAATACTAAACAAAGTGGGAAATGTTCACTGCTGCATAATTCTGAAGACTTTCTTGGTTTTTAGTAAATAAATCATATGCTTTAATTGCTTAACAGAAGAGTTCTCATTGAGTAAAAGGTGGCCAAGGCTAAAATTCGAAAAGCCACAGGACAGCTGTTTAGGCTGGCAAAGGGCTGAACTACAAACATTACTCCTTTTGATACTCGATCAAAAATGAGCCGCTTGATGGCCCCTTAACTTGGCCTTCATCTTCGATGCAGTTGGAGGGGAGAATTTAAAAAAACACTTCTTGCTGTGCCTGCACGTTGTTCCTGTGAACTAAATGCAGGAATTTACTGTTCTGAAAGCTTTCTGCCGTCCAGCTGCCAAGCTCTAATTTCGCTAGCACTTTTATAACAAGCATTGGAAATGCAATAGGTCTCGCAGCATTAGAGTTAGTGCATTTAGAATTGTTTATGGGTTTTATTTGTAAATCTTTAGCATTTTTGTTTCCTGTAGCCAATGCTAAAGAATTACAAATAAAAAAAAAGCCATAAACAATTCTAAAAGCTCTAACTCAAATGCTCCGAGACCTATTGCACTGTGTGAGGGTGAGGGGTTGAGGGTGAGTGAGGGTGAGGGTGGGTGAGTGAGGGTGAGTGAGGGTGAGTGAGGGGTTGAGGGTGAGTGAGGGGTTGAGGGTGAGTGAGAGTGAGGGTGAGTGAGGGGTTGAGGGTGAGTGAGGGGTTGAGGGTGAGTGAGGGGTTGAGGGTGAGTGAGGGGTTGAGGGTGAGTGAGGGGTTGAGGGTGAGTGAGGGGTTGAGGGTGAGTGAGGGGTTGAGGGTGAGTGAGGGTGAGTGAGGGGTTGAGGGTGAGTGAGAGTGAGGGTGAGTGAGGGTGAGTGAGGGGTTGAGGGTGAGTGAGAGTGAGGGTGAGTGAGGGTGAGTGAGGGTGAGTGAGCGTGAGGGTGAGTTAGGGTGAGGGGTTGAGGGTGGGTGAGGGTGAGGGAGGATGAGTGAGGATGAGTGAGGATGAGTGAGGAGGGTGAGTGAGGGTGAGTGAGGGGTTGAGGGTGAGTGAGGGTGAGTGAGGGTGAGTGAGGGTGGGTGAGGGTGAGGGTGAGTGAGGGGTTGAGGGTGAGTGAGGGGTTGAGGGTGAGTGAGGGGTTGAGGGTGAGTGAGGGGTTGAGGGTGAGTGAGAGTGAGGGTGAGTGAGGGTGAGTGAGTTAGGGTGAGGGGTTGAGGGTGGGTGAGGGTGAGGGGTTGAGGGTGAGTCAAGAACTTAATTAACCAAAGCATCGTCAGAACGTTGTTTGTGTGTATCTAATACTCATTTCATATCATTCGACACAAAAGCACTGCAATAATGAATGAAACATTTTCCTTTGGAAGTCTCTGAATTAGAATTAACGTGCCACGGTGTCTATTCCAAGGCTGCACTGATTTGGCCTAACAGTGGGCTGAAATGAAACCACATTATGTTGGATCAAATAGAGGTGTTATTGAAATACTGATTCGCGTTAATAAGCTGCGTTTTAAAATGAGCCGAAGACACGCTGCCACACTAAATGGTACTGGCTTTATTTATTTTTTATCACATTAATCTAATGCATGAAAAATTTTAACACCCACGCATTTTGGAATAAGGGCTCTGAGTGGATAATACATATACCCATCCATGTATTGTTACTATGATTGCAGTTACAGCTTACAGTGAGATCAGTATTCCTGCAGATATAGCTTCGGGGAGCAGTAGACCTTGGGAGGGAGGAGGTGCTGTTGCCCAGGGGGAGAGGGTGGGTGAGATGTGTGGGGCAGCTAGGCTGATGGGGCTGGTGGTACTGGGGGCACAGCACACAGGGAGGAGGGAGCAGCGCGGATCACAGTGCCATCGGATGGGCGGGGGGTCTTGTCGCCTTGCACAGGCATGAGGGAGGGTTGTCAGTCCGCTGCCCTCGAGGTGATTGCTGGTTTGGCTCCAACCGAAACCCATAGGGAGAAGATTCAGGGAGCGGCTGGTGTCCTTGTGTAGGGGGTTCGAGGTCCAGTCTTCATGCCCTCTGCCTTTCATCCTTCTGGGGCCAGTGAGATTGGTTGCAGTTCCTTGTCAACCACGGTGCCTACGGGCGCTCGGGAGACCTGGGCGGGGGTGAAGCACTGTCTGGGGAGGGATGAAGGGGTGTTATTGCGGTGAGAAGTGTGAGGAGGGCCAAGCGTTGTTTACGCGGGTCACCTTCCAAAGTAGCAGGGCATGGAACGAGGCGGGGTGGAGGCAGTTCCTCTGAGCGGATGGTGTGAGGTGAGGGGCGGTGTGGGTTGGGACGGTGGAACAGCATGTAAGTACTGTTAAACAGGAAAAGTGGTTTGGGGTAAAGAGTGGTATACAATTACAATAGGGTGTGGCTACACCCAATGTTTAGCCCAGGTACCACCTTGCGGGCCTAGCAGCAGTGCGCATGGAGGACTGCATTGCCCCCAGCGCGATGGTTCATATGGCAGCAGGAGTGGAGCAATATGCGGGAGGGTAGGTTAATGATGTGTGAGGATAGGAGGGTTGAAGTGTTTTGTCTGGGGCTGGCTCAATGGTTGTTAGAAAATTGCAATTCGTGAGTGGCAGGCTAAGCTCGGAGGGCGGACAGGATCACAGAAGGCGCAAGTTAGTCAATGGGGCCCGCTAGGCAACCGTAGGCTATAGTGGGGACCATAGGGGAAGTGATGTGGCCTATGCACAGAGCTGCCGACTTGGGAGTGGCTCAACATCCTGTGATCCTGCGCAGATGATTTACTCTTCTCGGAGTAAAACAAACCAGGTATTTGGCATGGGGTGACGCACGGAGTATCAGGAAGAAGGTTTCAATGGGGAGTCGGGTTAAAGGGTAGACCAAGGCGCACGAGGGGCGAGCGCGAGTGGCGGGGGGCTGCTGCAGGAGCCTCAGCTTAGGAGTTGTATATTTAGTGATTGTACGCAAGAGCGAAAGGTTTTGGGTAAGACAATAGCAGTACATGGCGGGGTATGAGGGGGTAAGCGAGGGGGCTCTAGGCTCAGAGCTGTTGACTTTGAAGCGAGGGAATGACATTTTAAACTCGGTGTGGCTCAACATCCTGTGATCCTGGGCCGATAAGTAGTCTCCCAGAGTACTGACGAAGAGGAATTTGGCCTGGAGAGACGCAACGGGGGGGAGGGTAGGGGGCATAAAAACGCTTCAATTTCGGAGGCAGGTTAGAGGGAGACAAAGCACAGGAGTGGGAGCGACGAGAGTGGAGGGGTATGGGGGGCCTCGTTTTGGTGGCTTAAGGAAGGGCAGCAAAGCGTCTAATTACAAGGTTAAGGCGGGGAACCAGGCTGCGCACGAGGAGGCTCGTGCAGATAAGAATGGAGTGGGTCGGTCGGGTTACAGTACATTGGGTGTTCCCCCACATGGGGGGTGGGGGAGCGTTGCGCCCCCACCCCCATGTCACATGACCGGGGTCTGCTGGAGCAGGTAGGAGCCCTTTAAAGTCCAGCAGTTTCATTAGCTGGATGCCTGCTAGGTGAGTCACCGTTGAGGGGGCGGGCCCTTAAGGAGGATGAGATCTGGGGGGAGGGGAGAGAGATGTACGTGAGAGAGAAGGCACACGAGGCAGAGAGACACCAATCACACGCACTCGATGAATCCTGATGAGTGGCGCTAAGTTTCCAAGGCGTTTCTTGCGACAGAGCAGCTCTGCAGGGGCTTTCCTGTTAACCTAATAAATAATGGTTCCGCTGTCGCCTCTGGTAGAAACCTCTGAGCTAAGAAATCACAAATGTTAAATGCAACTACGGTGATGTGCTGCGACTTAAGGAGGGGTAATTTTATGCGCTTACCTATTCGCAAACTAGTGGTTCTGCACTCGTGGCTGCTGGCCTGCGACTCCGTGTCTGCTGTTGGGAGTCGAATCAGCGTGTGATGCAAGGGGGCGTGTTTAGATCCGGAAATGGCGTTGCGCGAGTGCTGTGTATAACAAGACGGAGGGAAGAGAGGGGAGGGGGGAGGAGAAATGCGACACGGCGGGAAGGGGAGGGGGCGGAGCGGGTAAACAAAGACGGACGTGCACGCGCTTTTAAGCTCAATGCGCATGCGCATTGAGCTTAAAAGTCACGGGCACTGCAAGGAATCGCCACGATTCCTTGCAGTGTGGATAAAGAGTAGATAAGTCCCAATACTCTCGCCTTGCTCGATGCGCATGCGCATCGACAGGCGAGACCTAAAAAGCGCCGCCTTTTTACAAAAGTACTGATTTCGCGATTATTTTTCGAATCGCGAAATCCTGTGTGGTCTGAACAGGTAATCATATGCACCAGTTGCAAAGTAACGAACTTAGAGTATTTTGGATGCATCAGTAAATTAAAAGAAATATATTTTAAATTGAGTGTGGTGAAAAAGACCCCTTCACTTACACGTGGGATGACCTCCTGCAATATAGTAATCTAGAAATGAATTTTCATTACGTGAGTATTCCAGACATCGGGGTCCAGGACTGGAAATAAAGGGCGATCCTTCTTGGGTACTTCAATACACAGCAAAAACCAGTGGTGCTTTGCTGTAGATGCGCCTCTTCTACTGCTTCTACATGCGCCTTGAGACCCTCCGGGTGAGTAGTGCGCTATATAAATTCCTGAACTTGAACTTGATAGTGGAGTTGCAATCTCCTCTAACAAGAGACGATGGTTCCTTAGAACCTTTCTGTCTTCAACCACGGAAAGTACCCATGCCTTGACAGGGTATTGTTCTTACCTTTCAGAGTCTATCATGTATGCATCGCATGTGTCATCCTGCAATTTAAATGATTGTTCGTCCTCTGGCCAGAGTCCTTCCTTTGGCTCTTGATACAGAAGCAAAGGTGGAGAAGTAGGTGTGGTATACTTAAAAACTATTTTCCTTTCATTTAGTTTTATGCAATTTAGGTATTTTTGGTGTGCTTCTACGGTGCAATTACTTCCCTATATCTAATTTTTCCTTAACTTGGCTTTGTGGTATTAGGTACTCTTGCATCACAGCTGCAATGCGCCATGAGTCAGGATTAATAAAATAAAAAACTTTGAATCAGTAGCCGGCGCTGATGTCTTATCTCCAAGACATGTGTGGCATCCACTGATCTTTTTCAAGCAGGGCAGACTGCAGATGCGTGGACTTCTGTTCTCTTTGCCGGTCTTGCCTTAATTTTAAGTTTGATATTTCTTGGGTCTTGAGGGTCGCTTTAAGATACACAGGTCGCTTCTGAGGCCTCTCTTGAACAGTGAATCAACGCTCTAGTGGCTGTCTATCAGTGTCTTGGAATCAATGCTCACAGGAAGCGCACCTTCCTTCAAGGTCACTTTTTTCTCATGTGTGTCTCCTTTTTAGTCTTTGTGTGTAGGAGTAAAGTTTTTCTATTTTGATCTGTAGGTTTGAGTGGAGCTTTATTTTGTTGATTGCCTGCATGCTACGATTTTCTTATATCCAAAATGTGCTGGGCCTTAAACCTTTTGCTCCGGTTTATAATAAAAAAAAACTACTACACGCTTACTGCATGTCAGCCCAACTAGAGTCTTGATGGAGACATCTAGCGTTCTTAGCTTAACTGTGGGTTGTCTCTAGGAAGAGACAAATTACAAACCCAATCAAACGGTGTCGATCTCACATAACAATTTTGGCCAAAAGGAAATAGCATTTTTTCCATAACCCATCCCACTCAAATCATTCTCTTATAGCGTGAACCTTTAGAAGTGTGTGTTTTTTCGATAAATTGCTTAGTAGATGGTCCTTCAGCAGCAAAGGTGATCCCTTAGCACCCAACCCTCATTCTAATCGTCTTGTCCTGGTTGCAAATACATAGAATAAGATTTGAGAAAATAAAATCTGACTGGGTTTCGGGAGCTGACCATGACTCATTCAGCACATGCGTAGTTAAAACATAACAATAAATTAACTCTCAGTTCCCTGTACACATTCTCTACATATATTTTAACAAACATCACCGAAAGTTAAGCATACTGCAGCTTTAATTATTGGTACTCCAGCTCTCTGGTAAGAAAACAATGTTATCACCATGTACATCTTGTCCAGGGCCATAATGACCAATCCAAAGGAAATAGCATCAAAATGTACGACTGTATAAAAAAAAAACACTGTTCGCTTTTGGCAGAAAATAGTTGGTCTGTTTAAGGACACAGCTCATCAAGAACTTCAGCTGCATAGGCTATTATTCAATTAAACCCTGAAATCACAGCAAATAAAAGCATATTGATCTCAAATACTTTAAAAGTTATGTACTAAAGTGCGAAATAAGTTGTATATTTAGCATCATCCTAACACCCCAGCCAAATTTCTATCATTTGGAAATTCTCGAACCTAGAATACGAGCTTTTCAGGTGTTCTAGGAGGCTGAGGTAGAAGGGGCATATCAAAGGTTCCTGTAAAATAGGCTTTCATGGCATACCTTCAGTTATTACTGAAGACATGCTGCAAAGACACCTTAACTCTAACTCCCTTTACATACACATGTAAAGGATTAAACAATGGCAATTGGACGCTCATAAATACCTTCATATTTGATTCGATAATAACCTGGATTTTGAAGTTCATATGGTTGCCCTAAAAGTAGAAGAAAAATGTGGCACCTTATAAAGAATGAAAGCATGCACCATCTGCTGGCTTTCACAAGATGCTTCTCAAAAGAGGAAATAGCCAAGTACAAAAGGAGAAAGCATCTAAAGACATGCGGAGAAGACTCTGTATGGTTACGGTAAGTGTTAAAAGGGCTATAAACGCTTGTCAAATATTTGTCAGCATCAAAACAAACAAATGTTACTCACCTTCAGTAATGCTCTTTCTGGAGGTTACTCAACTGCACATTCCTCACCTTTAGAATACTTCCAGATACCAGACAGTTTCAGAAGAAATTTTCCAGCAAGCCTCCATCAGTAGGTAGCACCGTATGGTTCCACAGTGACTTCGGACCGCCTTGAAAGTGACGGAGCGATAGGATAAGTTACTTACCTGTAATCCTAGTTCTCTTCCAGGTATATACTCATCAAAGTCATAAGCACTGAATTATCTCCGCCCATGTGCAGGAACCCGGAGCATAGACAAAAAAATACATATATATGTGTGTGTTTTAGAAAAGTACATAGTACTAAAACACACACATATACATGTATAACATAATAAAAATATGCAGCCCCATACATACCCAATAAGAAGCTAAAATTACATGCATTTCTCTAGTATGAAAACACATACATATAATGTAAGAGAAGGACATGCACAGTAATATTATTCTGCAGTAACCCTTTATTTTCCTCAAGGAAAACGGGTAATAGCAGGCAATTAGCCTAAAAATAGGCAGCGTAGATAAATAACATCCTTGTACAGAAAGGAAAACTGTCACCTCACCTTTAAGGCCTCAGAGACCCTGAGAACCTTGCCTTTAAGGGCTCTAAGAGCCCCCAGCTCCCATCATGCACCACAGGTGACAGTTAGGTCAGTTCTTTTGTAAGGTATATGAAACCTGTAAGAACCTGCATCTAAGATGCAATAATACTGTATGAACTGTTAATGCTCGTCTGGTGAGGCGAGCGGGTTGCTTATGACTTTGATGAGTATACCAATGGAAGAGAACTCTGATTAAAGGTAAGTAACTTATCCTTCTCTTCCAGGGGATACTCAGCAATAGTCATAATCACTTAATAGAGTAGCAAGCCTATACCCACTTCCTCGCGGACGAGCAAAAAACAGCAAACAATTGATGTACACATGTTAAACGGTATTAGCAAACAAGTTTCTCAGCGAGGCTTGCCCAACCTGAGCATCTGTGTTAGCATCTAAACAGTAGTGGCGAGTAAATGTATGAACTGATCGCCATGTAGCTGCTTTACAAATCTCTGACACGGGAACATTCCTCAGGAGAGCCGTGGTAGAAGCTTTAGGGATGTATGACATTACAACGCATGCTTTTACATCGCATGCTTTTACATCGCATGCTTTTACATCGCAGGTTTTACAACGCAGGTTTTACAACGCAGGTTTTACAACGCAGGTTTTACAACGCATGCTGTTACAACGCATGCTGTTACAACGCATGCTGTTACAACGCATAGTGTTGAGGGGTGCTGGATAGTGAATAGATTAATTTACTATTCCAACTCCAGTCCGAGTGGATAGTAGGGAAGGTGTTGGATAGTAAATTAAATCTATTCCCTATCCTAGAGCGCCCCCCCAGCGCAATGCGTTGTAATGGCATGCGTTGTAAGGCTTGCGATGTAAAGGCATGCGTTGTAAAAGTTGCGTTGATAAGGATGTTCCCCAAGCTTTAGGAGTGGGCATTAGGTTTTCCCGAAGGGATTTGTTGGCCAATTGGTGTGGCAGTATAATACGAGAACCTATCCAACTCGAAATGGATCTTTTGGAGGCCGCA
This sequence comes from Lissotriton vulgaris, assembly GCF_964263255.1. Lineage (NCBI taxonomy): Eukaryota > Metazoa > Chordata > Amphibia > Caudata > Salamandridae > Lissotriton > Lissotriton vulgaris. The sequence goes on from NC_141687.1 coordinate 250,395,980, forward strand.
AAACCTGTGTTAACAGGACCATAGTTAATAAACAAACAAACTGATTTCCTCAGTGCCTTTGTTTTGTCTAGGTAAAACTTTAAAGAACCCTCTTGAGATCAGACAATGGAGAGCCCTTTCCGGAAGAATTCGGAGAAAAAGTAGGTAAAGTGATAGTCTGGTTAATATGAAAGTCCGAGACTACTTTAGGCAAAAAACTAGGATGTGTTCTGAGAACTACTCTGTTAGTGTGAAACACGGTGTAAGGTTCTTTACAACAGAGAGCCTGGATCTCGGCTCGGAAAACATGGCGGCCGGCTAACCAGCGGGTCGCGGATGTCGGGATAGTGGTGGTGTTAGTTTGCGAGAAAGGTCGATTGTCGGCGTTTGTTTTTTGTGAGCGCTTACCTGGTGGAAGTCACGGCGAGCTACCGGCAGATATTGGAGGCCGTTTGCCGGCTGGATACGGGAGACCAGCGGCAGCGGCGGATGGCGGAGAACCCAGTACAGCAACCCACTGAGACTGAGGGGGCGGAGTCGCGTTACCTGCCGGCCGGGAGCTGGGAGCGAGCGGCGCAGGGTGTCTGCAGAGGCCGCCGAGTGCTTGCAAAAATCGGCACTCCAACAAGCGGAGGAAGGGGTCGAGGGCTGGAAGCTGTCACGAGCAATCCTAACCCTAAAAGTGTACCGCAACGGACCTGTGCGGGGCAAGTAAGCAAGGGGGGGAACGAGGGAGGTAATTTTACAGGATATCAGTTAAGGAGCAAGAGGTTGGATAAAGAAATTCTTGTGGGGTTAAATAAAAGTGAAAGCACACAAGGGGAGAAAAAAAAAACGCTGAGACAGAGGAAAAAGCCTTCCCTAAGCCTACAGCATATAAATCCAAGGTCTCGCCTTCAAAGAGAGAAAAGAAAAAAAGACAAAAGAAAGAAAAGGCTGTGTTTAAAACCCCAATAGCTCCTTCACTTAACCTCTATTTTAAGCCAGTCCCAAAGGTGCTGGTGTTGAAACCCGACTGTCTCTCAGCTTCAAGATAGGGCTGGCAAGGCAGTAGAGCCTGAGGAAAAAATTGAATATTTATCAAAATATATGGAAGAACGCAAACAGGATTGGTCAACTCTTTCAACACCAAACCCATTTCAGGTTTTGGATACAGAGATGGAGGCGGATAAGGGAGGTAGCTGTGATGCAGAGGCATCTACGGAGCGGATATTTCAATCTACTACACCAGTCACATTAAATATGTTAGCTGAAAGCTCACTTACTGTTGACATGGAAGAGAAGGCGGAAGAAGATATATTTACAAGGAGAGAGGAAACCCTTAGGAATGAAAAGACGATGTTTTGCAAAGCCGAGTTGGCTTCAGGACAGCAAGAGAGATTTGCCTCAACAGATGTGTCTGTCATGGAACTCTTAAGAAAACTGGAACAGGATTTCCATTTAGGTTTTGAAGCCTCTAGAAAGAATCAAGAGTGTATTAGTGCTACATGCGCGCTGTTAGAGGATAAGATAGATAAATTAACGACACGTGCAGGAGAGATGGAATCCGCAATGAAAGTTGTGCAGGGAAGAGTTCTGGATAATCGTAAGGAGATAGAGACTTTATATTCTCAAGATAGGCAAATGGATGAAAGGTTAGAAAGGCTGGAAAATATGCAAAGGCGCAACAACCTAAAAATTCTCAAACTTCCAGAAGGAAAAGAGGGGACAGATATAAAGACTTTTGTAGTGCAGTTACTGAAGAAAGAGTTAGCACTAGAAGAAACTGAGGAAAGTTTGGCCCGTGATATACAACGAATACATCGAGATCCTTTTAGGTTGAATCCAGACCGGGCTAAGCCAAGGAAAATTTTGATTAATTTTGCGACATATTCATTAAAAGAAAAAATCCTGTCACTTGCTTTAAAGAAAAAATCTATTGTGATAGACGGAGTATCAGTTGACATTAGGTAGGACTTGTCACCAGCTACAGCAAACAGGCAATGGGAGATGGGAAAGCGATTGACACCTTTAAGGGAGATAGGAGCCACGGCTCAATTAAATTTTCCCACCTTTCTAAAAGTCATGTGGCACAATAAAATGTATATATTTCGTACTGTGGACGAGGTAGATGCTTTTTTGGATGTTATTCATAATGCAAAGAAATAGATTATCGGCCATAATAATCTGTAAAATAAAGAGACACTACCACTGAGACATCCACAGGCCTAGGCCATGGGAGTAATGGTTGGGTTTTCCAGGGAGGGAAGTGAGTGTAGGGAGAGGGGAGGGATAGGGGCAAGGGAGAAAATTAAAAAAAATATTCCTCATGAGCAGTCTTTCTGTGACTTAATCAGAAAGAAGAAATGGGCAGCATATGACAAGTATGACAAGTATGATGAGCAGGGCTAGAGATAAGGAGTTAAGGTTCCTTACATGGAATGTCAATGGGCTCCGAGTCAAATCTAGGAGATTGCTGATTTTGAAATATTTAGAAGATTCACCCGCACAGATCATCATCTTGCAAGAAACACATTTAACACAAAAGGAAAGTAAAGAGATATTTAGTACTCAAAAATGGATTGCAAATGCTATCTTTACATCTCAAGATCTGGTTACAAAGGGGGTAGTTATTTTGATAAGAAAAGGATCCGACATAGTAGTCGAAAATAGTGTAGTAGATAGTAGAGGAAGATGGGTGATTTGTAGTTTACGACTCTCGAGTGAAGTGTTGACAGTTGTAGGCTATTATGGTCCGAATATAGATGATCCCATAGTTTTAGAGAAAGTTGAATTGGAGTTATTGGATTTTCCTGGTAAAGTAATTATGGCAGGGGATTTTAATACAGTATTAGACGGGAAGCTGGATAGAGCGGGTAACACCAGAGCAATAATGAATAGTAAAATGACTGCCAAAGTTAAGTCAATGATGGGGCAACTTGGACTCTGTGATATTTGGAGATGTAAATTTCCACAACAGTTAGGCTTTACTTTCTATAACAAAAAGTATAAACACAACTCACGGATAGATTTTTTTCTGATTGATAATAGATTGAAAGAGAGAGTTACAGGTGTAGATCATTTAGGGGCGCATTTATCAGATCACTCTGGTGTGTTTAAATTTGAGTTTGGAAGCAGAAGAAATCACTTCAGTTTGGAGATTAGATCGGACAATTTTAGTTGATACAGAAGTCCTAGAAACTCTCAAAGAAGAGATACAAGTTTTTCTAGAAGTAAATGTGGGCTCAGCTAAGGAAGATACAGTATGGGAAGCGTGTAAGGCGTTTATGAGAGGTAGAATGGGAGCTCAGGGCGCAAAGAGACAAAGACTGTATTATAGTCAGGTCTCAAAGTTAGAAAAAGAGATTCGAGAGTGCGAAATTAATCGGATTCCCCAGGATGCGACTACTTTAGATGGCCCATGGGAGAAAAATCTTTTAGACTTAAAGGTTCAACTTACTGCGATACTTGCACAACGAGTCAAAAAGAGATGGGAAGCTAGTCAGTTGGCACATTTTTCATATGGAGAGGGATGTGGCAAGTTACTAGCCTGGAAAGCCAAGAAAGATGTCGTACGGAATCATATTAAAGAGATTAAGAAACCGGGCACAGATCAAACTATAACAGAAAATAAACAGATTGTAAAAGCATTTCAGGAATACTTCGCGAATGTTTATGCAGAAGACCTTTGTCCAGATAGGGATGAGATTGAGACCTGGCTATCTTTAATAAAACCATTGTCAGATGAGGATATGCTTGGGCTTAATAAGGAAATTACTCAAGAAGAGCTGATGAAAGTTATTAAGGATAGCAAAAGAGGGAAAGCCCCTGGACCAGACGGTCTACCCGCAGAAGTCTACAAAGCCCTAGAAAATACGTTGGTCCCCACTCTTTGTCACTTATATAATAAAATTTTTAGGGGGGAAGCGAAAATTCCAAGCTCTTGGAATGAGGCAAACATTGTTCTAATACTCAAACCAGGGAAATCTCCAAAAAATATGGATGCTTATAGGCCGATTTCACTTTTAAATTGTGATTATAAATTTTTCTCAAAAATTTTGGCCGACAGGCTTAGTAAAATCATTCATAAATTGATACATGAAGATCAAAGAGGTTTTATTAAGATGAGGTACTTAAAAGACCTTACCTACTCTTTGATAGGCATGATAGATTTAGCCTCTAAGTATGAATATCCCTTGGCAGTGATAGCATTAGACGCTGCCAAGGCCTTTGACCGAGTTAATTTTGTATATTTAAAAACTCTCCTGCAGTATCTTAACTTAGGAGATAAATTTACGCAATCCATTTTTTCATTATACTGTGCTCCGACTTCACGTGTACTTATAAATGGTACTCTTACACCTCCTATTAGGGTAATGCGGGGCACCCGGCAAGGATGTCCCTTATCACCTTTACTTTTTAATATATATATATAGAACCTCTAGCCTGTAAAATTAGAGCTTTAGAAGAGATACCCCCTTTTGCTGTGATGGACTGGTCAAGGAAACTAGGTCTATATGCGGACGATATTATTGTTTATTCTACTAGTTTAGTTAGTTCTTTGGAAAACTTAGTAAAGATAACAAAAGATTTTGGTAGGATTTCCGGTTACCAGCTAAACCAAGAAAAGACCGAGATAATGACTTGGAATCTTAACACGAGAGGGGTAAAAACTACAGCAGAAATGAGATATCTTGGTGTTAGGATTACACAGAAGATTGAGGACTTGGCTAAAATTAATTTTGACAGAGTAAAAAAAGAGGTCGGTGATACGCTAAAAGGCTGGATGAACATACCTTTGTCAATATATGGGAGATCTAACCTTGTAAAGATGGTGATTATACCAAAAATTACTTTTTTGTTTGAGGCTATTCCGTTGTGTTTTAAAAAGGAATGGTTGGCGAAAATACAAAGTATGATAACTTCATTCATTTGGGCGTCAAAAACCTCTCGAATTTCATGGAGGAAAATAAGAAGAAGTGTAAATAAAGGAGGATTGGCGACTCCAGATCTACAAATATATGCATGGGCTTTTTGTTTAAAAAATTGCAGGATGTTATTGGGTTCCCTTGTTCATTCTCAGATCGGCGAACTTTTTGGGATAATGCTGAAGATATCAGGTTATCATGAGTTTGGTTATTTATATAAGTTTGGAGATCCCAAGTTGTTTAAAAAAGTGAAACTCAAGACTCTGAGAGACTTGGCCGAGATTTGGTATAAAATAAGAAAAATAACTAAGATCCCTTATTTCAGTTATATGGCTCCGATATGGGAATCGCCGGGAGCTCCTACCTGGACAAGAGATGCGTTAGCTTTAAATTTGATAAAGGAGCCCACCTTACAAAGATGGAGAGATTTATTTCAAGACGGAAATTTAATTTCTTGGAGTTCATGTCAACAAAAGTGGGGCCCAGTTTTTTCAAAATACAAGTACTTACAGATCCAAAGTTGGGCAAATCATGCAGGATTAGGGATTGGACGGGAAAATGATTTTGAACTAAAATTGGAGCTAATGGTTTTTAAGAAGGAAGTTGCTTGCTGGTACTGGCGAATACTGGAAATGGAGGATGGAATATTTGATCTACCAGAGACCCTGTGGAAGAATAGCTTGCCAAGGATCGCTACAGAAGACCAATGGCAAGTAACTATGAGCAAGCTATATAGAATTGTCAAACCTGCAAACCTAAGGCGAAATGTTTTATTTACTATCCACTGGGCATACTGGTCCCCGTACAGGCTTTCTAAATTTAAGGATGGAGGAATTGTGGAATGTCCAAAATGTAAAGCTCCAAATGTTGATGATTTACACATGTTCGTATTGTGTCCGAATATCAAACAATTTTGGATTGACGTGAGTAACTCCCTTTCCAAATCATTGAACCAACCCATCGAGGTAAGCCCCGAATTAATTATTTCTGGGAGACATGATTTACAAAATAGAGTTTTGGGTAACAATGTTAGACTTATTTTTTATGCTATGTTGTTAGCACATCGAGAGATATGTAAACTATGGGTCTCACCACTCAGTCCTACCTTATTGGACTGGATCTTAGCCATGAGATATATGGCAAAGTTAGATATGTTAGATTGCTCTAAAAGAAATAGAGGTTTTTGGTTACCCTTCCTGCTAAATTTTGGTTAAAGTTATATTTATGTTAAAAGTCCGATGATTAAGCCCGTGCCTGTCTCGCTGGTATTTGGATCCGAGAAAGAGGAATAGAGATGGTGGAGGATACACATCTTGGGTCAGGTGGTCAAGAAGGATAGTCGAGAGGTGACTAGACTCAAAAATATGTGTTGTCTACGCCCCATTACTCTAGACCAGCCTAAGAGATAATAACAGCCCAGAGGTGGATTAGAACAAAGTTATGGGCGGCAAGAAGGCAAATGAGGATAAAAAAAAAAAAAAAAACCAGAGCCTGGATCTCACTCACCCTGTGAGCCGATGTAATAGCCACCAGGAATGCGGCTTTCCATGTCAAATGCTGCAACAAAGCTTTATGAATAGGCTTGAAAAGGGCTCCCATCAACTTTGTTATTACAATATTAAGCTTCCATGGAGAAGGAGACCTGACTGGTGGGTAAACCTTTAAGCCCTCAAGAAAATCCTTTACCACAGGAATTCTAAACAAAGACGTCTGGGTGGGGGACTTCCTTTAGGCTGCAATAGCTGCAAGGTGGACTTTGATAGAAGTGAACTGAAGACCAGATTTAGCCAAATGCAGCAAGTAGGATAAAATCACCTGTTCCTGACCCCGGATAGGATCATGTCCATTGTCAACAATCCACAGGAAGAAGCACTTCCACTTGAAGGAATACAATTTCCTTGTGGAAGGTCGTTTCGCTTCTTTGAGAATAGCCATACAGTCTGGATTAAATTGTAATTGTCCATATTGTATTACTTCAGGAGCCCTGCTGTCAACCATAGGGAGGAGAGGTTGGGGTGGGGTGGGGTGGAATACTTTCCCTGCCCGTTTGTATAGGAGATCCGGGCGGCATGGCAACCTCCCGTGTGCCACTTCTGATAGTTGAAGGAGGTCCAGAAACCACCACTGGCGAGGCCATTCTGGGGCTATTAGGATCATCCTGGCGTTGGTCCTGTACAGCTTGTTGATTACAGTTGGGATCAACGGAATCGGTGGAAAAGCGTACAGTAAGCAGAGACCATTTGATCAGAAGGGCATTCCCTTGAGAACCGTGTTTGGGGAATCTGGATGTGAAGACGGGGCATTTTGCGTTCACCGCGTCTGCAAACATGTTGATGTCGGGCATTCCCTAATCTCGAAAAACGCTGTGAGCGACCTCGTTGGTGAGAACCCAATTGTGGGCTTCAACGAAGTCTCTGCTGAGGAAGTCCGCCTGGGAGTTGAGAGAGCCTGGTAGATGAATGGCCACTATTGACAAGTCTCTCGCTAGAAGCCAGTTCCATGTGGTTTGAGACTCAATGGAAAGTGTTCTTGATCAGGTACCGCCTTGTTTGTTCAAGTAGTACATCTTTGTTGTATTGTCAGTTTGGATTAGAATGGACCGAGACTTGGACGGTAATAGTGACTTGAGAGCTTGATGTACGGCTCTCAGCTCTAGCAGCTTGATATGGTAACTCTTTTGAGTCGGACCATAGACCTTGTACTTGTAAAGGACCCATGGGAGCACCCCATCCCTGGAGAGACGCGTCCGGGACTATTATCTGAGTTGGAGGGTCCTGATGAAAAGGGACTGCCTTCATCAGGTGCAATCGCTTCATCCACCACCCGATGGAGTCTCTGGCTGATTGATAGATAACTACATGATCTTCCCAGCGCCCTGATACTTCCATATACTGATCTTCCAAGCATTGTTGTAATGGAAGCATTTGCAATCAAGCGTTTGGTACTATAAAGATGCAGGACGCCATCGAGCCCAGCAGTGATGACACCTGTCAGACTGTCGGGAGATGCGTGTGAAGGAGGTTCAAGCATTTTTCTTGGATTGAGGACAATCTCTCCTCCGAAGGACACACACTTGCTTTTTAGTTATGCAGCAAGGAGCCTAGGTAATGGATCTTTTGCGTAGGATTCAGTATTGATTTCTTGAAATTGACATGAAGGCCGAAGTTGTTGAGGAGCTGAAGGCAGCACAACAGATGAGCTGAAGGCAGTGTTGGGGGATGAGCTCTTCAGGAGCCAGTCGTCCAGGTAAATATGTATGAATATTTTCTGCTTGCAGCGAAAAGCAAGTTCGGGTGCGGATTGGAGTCCGAACGGGAGAACTGAGTACTGGTAATGTTGGAATGACGCTTGAAACATAAGAAATTTGTGATGTTTCTTCGAAACTGGCACGTGGAAGTATGCGTCCTGTAAATCAATGGAGCACATCCAATCCCCTTTGATGAAGCTGTGGGAATATCTGATGCAGTGCAGTGAGGAACGGGAAGTTTTTCTATAGCTCCTCTCCTTAATAGGGTGTTTACCACTGCTTGCAACAACCAATGGTCGTGGAGAGATCTCCCTCTCAGAGGTATTGATGGAGGAGGTGTTCTGAACCTGAGAAGATAACCATTTTGCACAATACTGATGACTCATTTGTTTTTTGTTATGGGTTTCCACACCTCCAGATGTAACAAAATACTTCCTCCCACCGGAGTGGACAACAGCTTTGGGGGAAGACCTCATTGTTTTTGTGGCTGCTTTGTTGCTGTTAACTGTTGATTGTGTGCCCCATTACCTCGTCCAGGTCTACGTTGTTGATACGGAGACCTTTGTTGCATCTGGCCTTGGGTCCGCAAGGTCCAGTTAGGGGTTTGAACCTGCTACTGGAAAGGGCGTTTGTCATAAGAATGGAACCGCCGACAAAATTTCTTTTTTGAGGCCTACAGCCTTGAGGGTATCCAACTCAGTTTTCATTTTTGCCATTTCGTCGTCCGCATGTGAACCGAATAACGACGAGCCATTGAATGGCAGATTGACTATTTTTCTTTGCGCATCTGACTTGAGTCCCGTGAGCCGAAGCCATGCTGATCTGGAGCAAATACCATGTGCATATCCATGGGCTGCCAAGTCTGCAGAATCGGCTGCTGTATTAATGTTCTGATTTGCTATCCGCCCGCCTTCCTGTAAAATCTCTTGGAAATCCCGTTGTTAGTCTTTGGGTAGTTTTCCTATAAATCTGGTTAGCGAGTCCCATAGAGACCGGTCACATCGTCCCAGTAGAGCGGCTGCGCTAGCCACCCTCATGACAGATCCATATGTACTACACATTCTCCTTCCCAAAGAGTCCATATTTTTGCTGCCCTTCTCTGGAGGAGCAGAAGAGATGGAAGTGTTGGAATGGGCCTTCCTGGCAGCAGCAACTATAAGGGAGTCTGGTGGCTGGTCAGACCGAAGAAACCAACGATCTTGTCTAGGGCCTTATACTTTTTTGAAATTCTTGTGGACCCGAGCCCACTTTGGCAGGTGTCAAAAAAGTTTTTATCGCAGACTATCAATCCTGGCACAAAAGGAAGAAAAGGCTTTGCTGAAGCTCGATGGTGCAGAGTTTCAAATATGATAGAAGTGGACACCCGAGGGACAGTCATACTTATATTCAGCTTGCTGGCACCTCTACACAGAAACCTTGTTGAATGTCCCAATATCATCAACTAGGGAAACCCTGGATGGTGGAGTTGGCGAGATAGTAGGTGAGTAGTCTCTATACGAAGATCTTGTTGAGATGGTCGTTGTAGGGGGCCTCCGTTTTCTCCTTTTTGTATGCAAGCGGCGGGACCTTGAGCACTCTTGAGCGAGAACGCCATCTTAAAGGAGATCTGGATCACCTCGGGGACCTACGAACAGAAGGGTGTGAGGATTCCGTGGGAGGAGGTCTCTCAGAAGGCCTCCGTTGGATTTTCCAGTGCCTAATGTCCTCCAGCCATCTTGGTGACATGTTGATAGTAGGAGACTTGTTCCTGCTAGTCGGAGAACCTCCGATGTAACCTGTATAAGGTAAGGAAGAAGCTACCCTCGACGTAGAGCGCCGTGATTGCGACATCGGTCTGGCTAGGTCTTCAGCAGGAGCAATTGTCTGTCTCTCGAAGTTGATCGCCTCGACATTGAACCAGATTGAGCCATCATCAACGTCGACCTTGGTGGCAACTCTCTTGAAGGTGGAGATTTATGAGAGGAAGCCCTCGACGTTGGTCTCTTCAACCGCCAGTGTACATGCAGTATCTTCGACGGCGATCGCGCCCTCGATGTAAACCGCTGATGGGTCCGAGACGGTCATCTGGAGAGTCTCGACGCCGACCTTTGAGAATGAGGCGGAGATCTCGATGTCGACCTCTGACTTGATGTCGACGGGCGCTTCGACGCCAACGGAGGTCTATCATACTTCGATCCCAAAGCATGTCTTGAAGTCGACTTACTTCTCGACGATGATCTGTTCTTCGAAGTCGATCTCACTTGAGTCGTTGGTCTCGACGTCGAGCTGTGATGTTTTTTCTTACTTCTAGTGTCTGGTGATGTACATCTTCGCCGTGTTTTATGGGAGGAGGGCTCTCTAGAGGTATGCTGACTCTCAGGGCCGCTTTTCTGGGGTTTTCCGCTCTCCATTAAACCAAGAAGTCTGATCTTTTCTCTGTCTTTCAATGTTCTTCTGGAAAGTTGAAGACAGTGGTAGCAGGTCTCTGTCGTGAGCAGAAGGTAGACACATGACGCAGACTGAATGAGGATCAGATTTGGCCATCTTCTTCCCACAGGAAGAACATTTATAAAATAAAGTTGGCATATCTGACTAAAAAAAATCTGATCAACTTGTCAGAAAAAGACTGGTAAATACAACCAGTAACAGGAAATGTCGAATAAAATTGTTAGAAATTAAATTCTGACTGGAAAAAAAATCAAAATCAGTTAAGCTCAAGCTCCAGGTTCCTCACAGGAGCCGGAAAAAAGAACTGACCTGTCACCTGTGGTGCATGATGGGCGCAGGGGGCTCCTGGAGACCTTAAAGGCAAGGTGCTCAGGGTCTCCAAGGCCTTAAAGGCGAGGTGCCAGTTTTCTTTCCTGTACAAGGATGTTATTTATCTAAGCAGCCTTTTTTAGGCTAATTGCCTGCTATTACCCTGGAGTAATCTGCGGTTAGAAAGAGTATCCAAAAGCAAAAGCAATATAAATAACTTGTTCCTTTTGAATGATACTTCTAACCAAAGAATCCTCACTTTTAGAATAGATGACAACAGTCCCTTCCAAAGGTGAAGGTCTGGGCAGTAGTCACGGAAGTCCTTAGGAAAAGGAGAGGGCTTCCCGCTAGACGTGACAGTTAAGTCAGCAGTGCTTTGGGCCAATGGTGTCATAAACTAGTTTCTGTTGGAAATGAGCATGTGGGCCATCAGATAGCTGCTTCTTGGTCAGTGTACAGCAGATTTTGATACAGGGGACTATCCACCCTGAGAGAGTCTCTTTTGCATCACGCTTTCCTTCTGCACAGGTCATCCACACGTTAACCTTATGTGAGGGTCAATATAGAAAATGCGCTCTTTTAGGGTCCAGCCGATGGAAAGCCTCTCTTTAGAGTGGTAAGGAGGGCAAAAAGAAGCTGACAAAGTAATGGATTGGTCAATGTGAAAAGTAGACATCTTTTGGTAAAAAGGCTGTATGGGTCCTCAGCACCAATCTGTCTAGGAAAAGGTGATGTAGGGGAGTTGCACCGAAAGCACTTGCAGTTCACTCACTGAGCACTCTCAGTTAATACCAATGAGGAAGAGTCTTCACTGTCAAGCACCCCAACGAGAACCTGTGCATCAGATCAAAGGACATGCAAATGTTAAGGCTAGATTTAAATCCCATTGTTGTATGATTAATAGCTTGGGGAGAAAACTTTGAGTCTTACCTTTTATAAAAAAGGCATCACAACGGCGCATTTGAAGAGATGATCAAGGAAACACAAAGGCCGAAAGCAACAATAAACAATCTTTTACTGTGTAAACTGTGAGGCCTTACTGGGCCAAAGAAAGAACAGATATTAACACATTTAAAAGTTTGGCCTACAGTGGGTCAGTGTGCCGAACACCAGGTAATACATTTTTTCCCCAGCATAGACTGATTTTGTGGAAGGCCATCTGGCCACGGGGATTCCATCAAAGTCAGAAAATCACATGCATTAAACTGCTGCGCTCAATCTCCACACAACTATGTAGGTTTCCGACAGTGTGCAGGACCCTAGATAGAAGGTCCTCTGGAAGAGGTACAGATCGAAGAGCACTCTCTTGGTTCCATACAAAGCAGTTAGGGTGACTTAGCCTAATCTACCTTGATTTTCCTCTAAATTCAAGGTAGGAGAGGTAGTGGTGGAAAAGCATAAAGGAACCTCTGACCCATCTCAAACAAAATGCATATTCTGGTGAGTGCCCTGGAGGAAACCCCAATACAAAAAAAGTTTTGAAACTGCACAATTAATGGCAGCAAATAGATCTAGCCTTTGCATACCCCGTTGATTAAAGATGCCCTGCACCACCTTAGAATGGAGATTCCACTCATGGTATGCCCAACAAATACTACACTGGCATCCAGGGATCCCTGCTAAATGGTAATTATAAAGATGTTATGCTAATACAGTCACCTAAAGTAGGGCAGCCTGACAGAACACAGGACACCACTGCGCCCTGTTTGTTGCAGTACCAAATGACTGTAATGCTGTCAATGAGAACCTGCAACAGCCTTTCCTTGATAGAGGGGAGGAAGGCTTTCAGAGCCAGTCTCATCACCTATATCTCCGGAAAAAGTAATTAGAAGTGGTCCTTTGTTAGGATATCAGAGGCCTCCATTCTCCACCTCTTCAAGCTGACCGTCCCCAACCCACCAGTGACATATCGGGCGCAACCATGAAATCTCAGTGTGGTAGGAAGAGTGGCCAGCCGCAGGTCAGGATGGTGCTTGTCAGCCACCACTGCAGATCCAACTCCTGTTCTCTCGTATGGGAATTTCCATTATAGTCATAAGCACTGATTAGTCCCACCCATGTGCAGGACCCCAGAGCAGTTCTTCAATATATCTTCTGAAGTGTGGAGTTTCACCTTTCTTCTGGAAGGCATGCAAAGACACTTAAGAAAGACAGATTATGTAGCAGATATACTTAAACTACAATGTCTAAATTCTTCAAAATGAAGACAAAAAAGGGCCAGAATAAAGTATTTCAGGATGATTTGAGATGATTTTCAAACAGCACAAATATCCCTCACAAACCCTTTTTTAGGATATAGATGAACGAGAGCAGGACAGAGTAGCTTCATGGCTACAGATAAAAAAACAAGCAATGGCATAGCCAATAGGTCTCACCTTTGGGACCTTACAAGTGTTTAGCCATGCTAAATTGATGTTGTTACACCAAGGATATTGTGCTGCATACCCAAATACTTATAAGGTCCCAAAAGCGAGACCTATTGGCTATGCCTATGCTTGTCATTTTATTCTTAACAGTGTGGCCAACGCATTTCGTCCCTTCTTAGGACTTCTTCAGGGCATAGTCACGTAGTGCTTTTTTTTTTTTTTTAATAAACTGTGGCACTCAGTCGGCGGTGCAGGGGTGCGCAGCTTCTCCACAGCAGTTCGCATTGGCTGGCACTGCAAAAGGGAAAGGGAGATCGGGCAGGAGGGTGATGGGGGGGGGATTAGGTCTGCGTTTTAAAATATACTCTGGTTTTAAATGAACTTGCTGCAGAGTTCATTGTGTGTCCAGCTATCTCCAGGCAACAATAAAAAATTTAAGATAACTGGTTAAAGGGTTAAATATGCCTGCTTTAAAGAACGTCTACCGTGCAGATCACAGAATTCTACTTTATGTAGATAGCTTAGTGGGTTGCTGCTTTTGTCACAGAGATCCTCTTTTTACTTACAGCTCATGTTACACTCTTAATATCACTCAGTAAGCTGCAAACTGTCACCAAAGAGCTGCATGCAAAACTGCAAGGTATAGGTTAGAACGGTATGAGTTTTGTTCTTTTATTATCCTAATGTTGCTAAGAAAGGATTCATTTGTGTAGAAATACATTTTTATTGGTAAAGCCAACTCCTAACACAGTATTGTTTTAAATCCTGAGTTTGTGCTTCTCCAATCCAAGCACTTTTAAAATATATTGCCTACTAGTACGGATGCCATGTGACCGCTACACCAGGAGTCCTCATGGTCATATGTAACATTTCCAGTACACTGATATACACACTTGTATAACTCATTGTTTATGTATTTGTTTGTGATGTAAAGCGCTCAGACGCCCTACACTGGTATGAGAAGTGCTATAGAACAAATGAAATGCGCAGGAGAGAGGGGTAATGGACAGGTCAAGGGCACCATTACTTGGCGGTAGTGAGTGAATCCGGGACTGAGGCCATAGGGGAGGTGGGGGTGCCAGCGCTAAACCCGGCTCTCACTGTCTTAGTATTTGCTGTGCTTATGGCATAAAAAATTGTCCAAAAATATGCTGGGCTAGTCTGGAAACTAATCTTAAGAGCGCCTGGCCGAGTTCCTATATTAGTGCGGCCATATATTTTAAGTCAGGGTAAGCCAGACTGAGCTGGAACACAGACTGCAGCAGGGTTCATTGTTCTCGTGGACATGGGGGCCCCCACTCTTGACAATCGCTCTTTCTTTGACTTTCACATAATTCCATTTATCAGTCTCGTGTTCCAAGGCAGCATTGTCCTACGGCGTCTGTTTCGGAGATAAGCCAAGCCAAAGTACCTTAAGTGCGCCTCAACAACGCATTGTCCTCACCTGTGCCCGTAACACTAGGGTTCCCTCAAGGTTCCTCCCTATCCCCCACATTGTTCAACCTCGTCATGGAACCATTCACTACCTTGCTTCAAGCATCAAATGCACACTTCCAATTGTACGCCGATGACACTCAACTCTACCTCAAGCTACAATCCCCGGAAGACATCAAACTTTTGAACGCCACACTAAGAAACACCCAAGCATGGCTGGCCGATAATCACCTCAAACTAAATGCTCTGAAAACCGAGTTCCTTCTGATCTCACCTCCTGCGAAAAAGGCCATCACCCAAACCTGGCTCAATCATCTAACCGCACTCAATGTCCAGCCCACCATCGTGGACTCTGCGAAATCCCTTGGCATCACACTTGACTCCAATCTCAACATGCAGCAGCATATTAGCAAAGCAACTAAAGGAGCCAACTTCCAAATCAACACTCTGAGAAAACTCAAACCCTTCCTACCACCCAAGGACTTCCAAACTGTAGTACAAGCCCTAGTCATTCCTCGCATAGACTACGGAATTGTGGCTCTCAGCGGGCTCCCCCTAACAACAACGGCACCACTAAGAGCCTCTCTGAATGCGGCCGCGAGACTCATCACTGGCTCAAGAAAACACTCGCATATATCCCCTGATTTAAAAGCCCTGAACTGGCTGCCTTTTGAAGCCAGAGTTCAGCTGAAAATTGCCTGTATGACACACTCGGCCGTACACCACAAGTCACCCAACTACCTCACTCACAAGCTGACTATATCAGGAGGCTCAAAATCCAACAGAAGCACAAAAAACCTCCTCCTGAAACCTCGTAGATTCCGGAAGGAAAAAACATACAAACGCTCCTTCTCAGGAATGGCACCTAGGATCTGGAATGCACTCACGCCAGAAACTAGGCTTATCCCCTCCACTGTACTCTTCAAGAAAGAGGTAAAAGCCATCCTTATGGCTAAGTTCACCTGAACCCTATTGTTACTGGAACAATGACATTACACGGCTCCTATATTATCGGCTACCTGAGTGTTTATCTGTGTTATACTCTTGTTTGATTGCTACTGGATCAAAGTCATTGCACGGATTCTATATTATTGGTTTCCAGATTGTTTATTAGGGTTTACACTATGATTTGATTGCTCTACTAACTTGCAATCCACTTACTACTGACTACTATACTGTTTTCAACAGTGTGTTTACTCCCCCTCTGGGGTGCTATAATCTTATTTGATCGCGACTGGAGCAAAGACATTGCACGGATTCTATATTATTGGTTTCCTGATTGTTATTCATGTGTATACTCTTATGCGATTGCTACCCTACCTTGCAATTCACTCACTACTGAATATTATATTGTTTTCAAGAGTTTGTCTACTCTACCTCCTGTTTCTGTAAAGCGCTCTGATATCTGAAAAGATCTTGTCCGCGCTATATAAAACCTTAAAAATAAATAAAATAAATAAATAAAGTGTTGCCTCCTCAGGGCCTAGTGACCCCAGAAGCCAACCTTTATATTTATGTAAAAATGTGAGTTATTTTTAGGAAAACGGTTATTAATTTGTTGTCCTAAAGGAGCATTTTGAATTTTAAAGCAGTGAAACTTAAGAATCGAATGGGGAAGGCGGTTGTCGCAAGGCCAGGCTTTTACTCAAACATTTCTATGGTATGAACTGCTTTCTTTTACTTACTTTTATTAAAAAGGGTCAATCTTATCTCGCCTTACTCGACTCTTCAGACATCTCCCCTCTCGAAGGCTTAGTATTTTGTTAAACGTGTAAATTGCAGCAGATACAGGTAACATGAAACGAAAAAGCATTGGCCGCAGCTCTCGGCTCCAGCTGACTGGCAGTGGCACCCCACAGAGGAGTCCCGCCTCAGTAAAGTGCTCTCCAGTCGCCCATCACGTCAGAAGCTGACAAAGAGGGAGGGGGAGCAGGGAGGGGGTACTGAGAGCACAGAGAGAGGGGTGGAGGAGCATGGCTAAATGAGCCATTACAAAAGCCAGATGGCTGTGCACGTGAACGTGAACGCACGCTGGTGTCCGTCAAAAAGCTTTATTAGCACTTTTAAAAGCCAGTTTCTAAATGTCTCGCAGACCAGCGAATGGGCTGGCTCTAGCGACACCTAAAAACCACTGCATTAAGAACCCAGAGATCATGTGTATCCCATCATGCACAGCAGGTGGCTGTTGCTTCAGTTCTTTTTGAAGGTGATGTGTGAACAGATTTAGATTACATGAATACTTCTGTCTATTCCACTGGGTAGGAAGGGGGGTTGTTTGCAACTATAATGGAAATTCCTCTACAAAAGAACAGGAGTTACAGGAATGAAATTATTCCCTCTCTTGTAGGGGGATTTTCATTTTTAGTCATAAGCACTAAATCGGAGTAGCAAGCCCATCCCCATGTGGCACAGTAGAGGAAACAGAGGATCAACTGGGTAGCTGAACCAAATAGATTTCTGAGGGAAGCCTGCTCTACTTGAGCATCTGCTTAACGTCAGAATCTAGGCAGTAGTGCTTGACGAATGTATGTACTGATTTCCAGGTAGCTGCTTTGCAAATTTCAGGAATGGGGATATGGCGTAGTAAAGCAGCAGTAGCTACTTTCTCCCTCATGGAGTGTGCTTTAGGTTTAGCAGAGAGTGTTTTGCTAGGCACAATAGAATGAAAGACCCTATCCATTGTGAAATGGATTGCTCGGCGGTGGACAAGACCGTAGTTGATAAACAATTGGTCTGATCTGCAGCGGTCTTGTTCCTTACATCCATGGAATCAGGAGTCCGTTTTGCTGGAGTAGAGTGATTCTAAGAGAATGTTGGCAATGAGACGGCATACTTGACTGTGAAGTCACAAACAACTTTAGGGAGGAATTTCAGGAAAATTCTCATAACCACTTTGTTAGAATGAAATCGTTTACGGTTCATGGGAATATAGTGCTTGGATCTCGCTAACCCTGCAAGCTGAAGTTATTGCTACAAGGATAGCATGCTTTCAAGAAAGATGTTGTAGGGAAGCTTTGTGAATAGGCTATAAAGGATCCAGCACAGGCGAGGGAAATCCAATTGGAGGTAAAACCTTCTTCAGCACTTACAGGTAATCAAAATAGATGTCTGCGACAGACATTTTCTGTAGACAGTAAGGGCTTCCAGGTGAACTCTCCTAGAAGAGAATTGCAAGAGAGATTTAGCCAAGTGTCGAAGGTTTGGAAGAAGATATTCTTGGCAGGAAGTAGGGTCCACGTTCTTAGAGGAAGACGTAGAGCAAAATCTCTTCCACTTGAAGGCATTAGCAGAGCGCGTGGAAGGGAGCGTAGCCTCCTTGAGGATCTCCATGCAGTCTTGTGGTAGGTCTAAGTCTCCATACTGCCCAAGCTCAGGAGCCATGCAGCCAAATTCAAGGAGGAGAGATTGGAGTGCACCATCTGGCCTACAAACTTCGATAGCAGGTCTGGTCTGCATGGGAGCTTGAAACGTCGACGCTGTGACTGGTGAAGATGGTCTGGGAACCATCATTGACCTGGCAACTCTGGAGCTTTGAGGGTCATCTTGGATTTGGAGTGGGACAGTTTGATCAGGACTGCTGGGATCAAGGGAATTGGTGGAAAAGCGTAAAGAAATTTGCCAGACCAGTCGATCCATAGAGCATCCCCCGCATCTCTGGATGGTAGTAACTGGAGGTAAAGCAGTGGCAATTTGTTTTTTTCGCTATGGTGAACAGGTCAATAGAAGGGGTGTCCCACTATTGGAAGATACTTTGAATGACCTACTTGTGCAAGACCGATTTGTGTTTATTTTAGAGAGCTCTGCTGAGAGAGTCTGCCTGAACATTTTGTACACCCGAGAGATGATTTGCAGTTATCCTCAGGTTCCTTGCCAGGAGCCACTTCCAAATAGTCCGGGCCTCTAGTGACAAGGTTCTAGACCTGGTGCCGTCCCGCACCCCTGCTTGTTGAGGTAGCACATGTTGGTATTGCCCGTCTTAACGAGTAGGGTGTTCGTCGTAAATGATGGGTGAAAAGCAATGAGCGTTAGATGCACTGCCTTGAGCTAGAGGAGAATGATATGGCATGTCATCTCTCTCTAAGACCATGAGCCCTGAATCTGGAGGCACTCAATCAGGGCGCCCATTTCCAAGTACTGATGCATCGGTCACTGTGGTCTGAGAGGGGACCTGTAGGGGATTGGTTGGAGACCACTATCAATTCAGGGACTGTATTTCATGTATGGATAGTGTGATCCTGGCTTCCAAGTTGCCGGTTAGTTGATCCCACTGGTCCTTTAGACATTCCTGGAGAGAACACATGTGGAGGGAAGCATTGAGGGCGTGTGGTGCAGGAGGTCATCGAGCCAAGAATAGACTATTTCTCAAGGGACCTTCATGAGAGTCTGACATTTCCAAAGGATGGATAAGTATCGCTCCTCCGAAGGATACACCTTTGCTTGATTGGTGTCGATGGAGGCGCCTAAGAAATGTAAAGCCAGGACTGGTGTGGACGTGGTCCTGTTGAGGATGATTTGAAGACTCAGCTGATGAAGGAGATCGCAAGTCCTATTGAAATGCAGTTGGGCTTCTTGAGAAGAGGACTCCTTTATGAGCCAGTCGTCTAGCTAGGGGCAGACGAAGATCCAGTGCTTTCGCAGATGGGCAGCCACCACAGCCATGCTCTTCCAGAATGTTCTGGGTGCTGACTTCAGGCCAAAAGAGAGTATTATGTACTGGTAATGGTCGAGCCCCATGACAAAACTTGGTAAGAATGTTAAAGTATGCATTGTGAAGGTCGATGGAGCAAAGCTAACCTCCCTGGTGTAATTGGGGGTAGAGTGTCCATTTCAGTTTTCATTCTTGCCATCTCGTAGGCCACATGGCTTCCAAAGAGGGTTGTTCTGATGCAATGTTGCGTCTCCGGTTTGAGAGATGTCAACCAGAGTGGAGTCAGTCAAAGTTTGGGAATACCTTCCTGTGGTAGTGAAGGTGGTATCAGTTTGGTGCTGATAAGATTTTGACCTTGCTCTGGTGTGGTGAAACCTATGAAAACTATGAGAACATCGTGAAGAGATTAAATATCACCTACATCTGTGGCAGCCAGGAGGACAAGAGTGGTGGCGCAATGGAGAGCCGAACCTAGGCCTGTGAGGTGGAGGTATTGAAGGCACTTGAAGAGGCGCTATAGGAGGAGGCGCTACTGGTGGAGGCAGCGGCAGCAGAGGCGGTAATGGCTGTGGAGGAGGAAACGGAGATGATGGAAGAGGGTGAATACGCTCTTGAATATGGTGAATCTGCAGCGGAATGGAAAATGCTACTTACCAGTATGCATCTGTTCTTGGCATGTAGAGCTGCAGATTCTCACACTTAGATTGCCACCTGGTGTTGGGCTCGGATGTTTGCATGTTATTGTTGTCTTGGAAGAAGTCTTTGTAGTCACGAGATAGGTGACTCCTCCCTTGAACGATTGTACGCATGGGCAACAACTCCATCCTTAGATTGTTTTTCGCCATGATGGGAAATGATGGAGTTAGGAGAAAGAAAAAAGATGTCCATGTGTGTATATCTAATTAAGATAGAACTGGAACAGATACAGGTCCCAGGGAGGTGGGTGGGCGTGTGTGAATCTGCAGCTCTGCATGCCAAGAACAGATGCATACCGGTAAGTAGCATTTTCTGTTCGAGGAATATGAGCTGCAGATCTCCCCTTTAGCATAGACTATACAGCAGTGTCTCACCTAGCGGTGGTCCCCTGTATCTGTTGCAGTAGTTTAAAGAGTTTTGAAGATAGCTTAGCCTACAGCAGCTTGCTGCTTGGCTTGTACATCAACACAATAGTGATTAGTGAAGGTGTGTGGTGTAGACCATGTTGCTGCCTTACATATGTCTTCTAGGGGAATGTTTCCTAAGAAAGCCATAGATGCTCCTAGTTTGGTGGTGGAATGCACTCTATGAGGAATAGATAGTGTGCGTTTTGCTTTCTGATAGCATATTTGGATACATTTTACAATACCAGATTTAGAGATGGGATTGCCTTTATGTGGTTGAAAGAAAGCTACAAACAATTGTTTTGTGAACGGATTTAGTTCTGTCAATGTAATAGAGATGGGCTCTTTTCACGTCTAGTGTGTGTAGAGCTCCTTCTGCTACAGAGGCTGGGTTTTGAAAAAACACTGGTAACTCCACTGATTAAGATGAAATGGGGTGATTACCACTTTGTTACGATGTAATTGTAAAAATGGTTCTTGTATAGTGAAAGCTTGAATCTCACTTACTCTTCTAAGAGAGGTAAAGGCCACTGTTTTCCATGTGAGGAATTGTAGCTCACATTTGTGTAAAGGTTCAAATGGGGATCCCATGGGACTGGTAAGAATAATATTGAGGTTCCACACTGGAGAGGGTGGTAACCTTGGAGGAATGATCCTCTTTAGTCCTTCCATGAATGCTTTAATTTCAGGAACTCTAAATGGTGACAGGTGTTGTCTGTTTTGTAGATACGCAGAGTGCTGCAAGATGTAAACATATAGATAAATATGCTAGATTACATCTTTGTAAATGCAGTAGATAGCAAATGATATTCTAGATGAAAGCATCTAGTGGATTAATATGATTATTAGTGCAGTAAATGGCAAACCTTTTCCATTTTGCAGCATTGCAAGTTCTAGTAGTGGGTCATCTGGCTTCTTTAATGATGTTCATACAGTCTGGTGGCAGGTTAAGGTAACCAAACTAATACTTCAGGAGCCAGATCGGCAGATTCAGTTGGCTTGGATCTAGATGTCTGATCTCTCCATGGTTCTGCGTTAACAGGAATGGGGACAGGCACAATCTTTGGTGTGGAACTAGTGAGAGTTCTAGCAGCGTTGTGAACCACAGTTGGCATGCAATGGGGGAGCTACTAAGATTAGTTTGAGAGAATGTTGTCGGAGCTTGCATACCACTAGTGGGATTAGTGGGCGTGGCGGAGAAGAGAACGCAAATCTGCCTGACCAGCTCTTCCATATCGCATTGCCCTTGGACAACTGGTGTGGAAACCTGGCGGCGAAGGTTGGGCATTTTGCGTTTGTGTGTGGTGAACAGATCTATGTCTGGTTGGCCCCACTTGTGGAAAAAGGGTAGAAGAACTTGAGGATGTAGTTCCCATTCGTGAATCTGTTGTGTCTGTCGACTTAACAGATCTGCAATCTGATTGTGAACTCCTGGAAGATATATTTTTTGTGGAATGGTCCATCTCCAAATGTTTTGTACAAGCTGGGACAGTTGCAGAGAATGTGTGTCTCATTGTTTTTCTATGTAGTACATGGCTGTCATGTTGTCCGTCCGGATCAAGACAGCTTTGTTTTGTACATGTATTTGGAAGGATTTTAGTACTAGGAATATCGCTAGCAGCTCCAGGTGATTGATGTGGAGTACTTTTTGTTGAGTGGTCCATCTCCCCTGAGTTGTATGGTCTAGGAGATGGGCTCTCCATCCTGTGAGAGATGCGTCTGTTGTAAGTACTATCTGTGGAACAGGTTTGAGGAACGGCCCCCTTTGGACAAGTTGTTGCTGTTCCACCACTGCAGAGAACGATGTGAGCGGCTGTCCACCAACAAAAGATCCATAAGTTGTCCTTGAGCCTGATTCCACTGATGTGCTAAACATTCTTGTAATGGAAGCATTTGAAGTCTTGCATATGGTACAATAAAAATGCAAGATGCCATCATGCCTATGAGTTGCATGAACACTCTGGCTGGGATGGAGTGCTGGTCTTGAAATTTTGTGACTAAGGCTTGAATGCTCGCTATCTTGGCTGCACTGGGATAAGCAAGAGCTGTAGAGTGGCAAAAAGGTCGATGGTTGGTGTCCCCCAGACCGAAAACACACTCTCCAGAATGGACTGATTTAACTCCCATTCGTGATTCCCCTCTGTCTGGCGACTCAGGGCATCCGCCTCGACATTGAGAGAGCCTGCCAGATGTTCGGCTCTCGAGCTGATGTTGTGTAGAATCGCGTAATCCCAGATCCTCTGAGCTTCTTTGGACAGAGTGTGCAATCTCGTTCCTCCTTGCTTGTTGATGTAATGCATGGCCGTCGTATTGTCCGTCTGGACCAGCACTGTATGATTTCGGACCCTAGGAAGGAAAGCCTGCAAAGCCAAACGAATGGCCGCTAGCTCCAAAAAATTGATATGGCACTGATGCTGTTCTGGACTCCAGTGCCCGCTGACTTGAAGCTCTCGGAGCACCGCTCCCCAGCATTCCAAAGAGGCATCCGTTGTCATGATCAGAGGGGATGGTGAAACTCTGAGCGTCAGACCCTGTGCAATATTGTCCTGCACTAGCCACCACTCGCATGCCTTTCTCATTTTTGGTGTCACCAACACTTTGTCGTTGAATGATCCCTCTGCTTGGCACCATTGTTTGTCTAGCTCTTCCTGCAGAGGACGCATTCGCAGCCTGCAATGAGGTATTAATGGTATGCAGGATGACATTGACCCGAGCAGGGACTTGTATTGTCTGACTGAAAGGCATTTCTTGTAGAACAGTTGGCGAGCCGATATGATCAACTTCTGTTGACGTTCTTCTGAAGGACGAGCTGTGCATTGCGTCGTGTCTAAAATGGCCCCAAGGAACTTTGTGGATCTGGAGGGCTGTAGAACTGACTTGTGTTTGTTCAATTGAAGGCCCAGGTGACTGAACAACTGAATGCAAACCGAAACAGCTTGAGAGGTGTCCTTGAAAGATGGAGCCTTGACGAGCCAGTCGTCCAAATAAGGGAAAACCTCCAGGGATTGTTTTCGTAGAAAAGCTGCTACTGGTGCCAACACTTTGGTGAATACTCGAGGTGCAGACCGAAGGCCAAACGGAGGCACCTTGAATTGTCGGCGACCAGGATGGAGGAGCGAGCTGTCCCACGATGGATGAAGCTGTCGGCGTCGCTGGACCCAGGATTGGGCAACAAAGCCTTGGCTAATGCAAGCCCACGCGGTGGACTCAAAATGGCGTCTGGAGTGGACCAGGAGGGTCCGGGTTGCTCCTCTCTTGGAAGGGTGCAAGGGCCAGTCTGGAGCAACCAGACCAGCAGCAGTGATGTCGTCGGGCGTCGTTCAGAAGGCCACAAGCCAGCGGGCTAGTAGCCAAACAACGCGGTGAGCAGCAAAAAGCAGAAGGGCCCCACGCAGATCGTGGAGATGCTGGAGGGCTGATCTTCGGTGCTGGAGCTGCTCAGGGTCGGGGCTTCTCGGACCCCAAAGCACTCACCAGAGGGACACTCGGCGGGCTTGTTGTGAAGAAGTCGTGCAGTCTTGGCGATCGTCGGTCCCTCGAGGTCTCGTCGCACTCACGGTTCTCAGCTTGGCTGTAGAGGTGAGTAGAGGTCAGAGGTGCCAGGGAAGCCGGGTCTCGTCGAGCTGTGTCGTCAGATTCCTGAGGAAGGACTTGCAGCAGACCGCAGTGTTCTTGATGGTGCCTGCGGATGCAGGGTGACTACTCCTTAGCCACAAGGGAGAATCTTGAAGAAGAAATCTTGAAGTCCTTTCGTAGAAAGTCGTGTCTTGATTCCAAAGATGATCTAATTTGAACAGGGGGCCCGCTCCTATCTTTATACTAAGAAAAGGGGCTGACCCGGTGACTAGGTCCTGCCCATGGGTGGGACTAGGAGGGGGGTGGTTACACCCCTCTCCCATGCCGGAATTTCCCCAGGCCAGGGGCTGGTGTGCCCCTGGAACTGGTTCTGACCGGCCTATGCGTAGTGAGCACCGGGGTGCCACTCAGCAGTCACCTTCCTGTAAAGCCCTGCCTACCCAGGATACACAAAACCCTGTCTGGGATGGTGCTAGCACCGCCCCGGACAGGAAACCCTTTGTCCAAGCTCTCCTTGCTGGAAGGACTCCCAGCAGCAGGAGGTCAGACTCGTGTCTGTGGTGGCAGCATCCATTTTGTGGAACTGAGGCTTCGTTTAACTTTAACCGGGGTTCACAGTTACATACATGTCGTGTCCCTCTAGAAGGGTGGAATGCTAACCCCGTCGCCAGAATTGGCGAGGGGTTAGTATTCCAATTCGTATGACACCTTACTCGACATGTTTTGATAAAGCAATACCAAAGTTAGCATTTAACCGCGAGGATTATAATGCACTTAAGAGTATATGGTATGCGTTATCATGGAACAGCTATTAGGACTTGGTTCCGCAAGCTGCAAACGGGCTCAGCTCATGCCAGAGCACCATTTCACACGATTCCATGCACTCTGCCTTCAGGATTGTTAAGGCCTGCCATAGGAGTGACTGATAGGAATCTGTGTGTCCATTTTTAGGGTTAGATATAGGTATACTATATCTACAGCAAAGGGTGATTACACGACTTTGCCCCAGCTGTCATGCAGCCAGTTGTGTCAGATTTAGATGGCCATCCAGGGGTGGCATAATACATGCTTCAGCCCCTGGTAGGCCCTGGGTACACCTATGCCCTGAGTTACAGGGTCTGATAAGGTGGCCCAGTTCCAATTGGAAATGTACCTAAGGTACATGGAATCCATTTTACAGAGAGAGCAGTAGGCCTGGGGTCCTGATTGGCAGGGTCCCAGGTCGATTATGTCAAAAACCAGCTAAAACACAGGGCAAAAAGTTGGGGGCAACCATAGTCAGGAGGTACCTTCCTACACAACCCCCCCCCCCCCCCCCCAAACGAAAGGAGATAAGGCTATCCTTGTCCAGGTAAGCCTCTATTACCTAAGTGGCCATATAAGGAAGGACCAGCTCTGGCTTGGTTTCCCCCTGTGTCATGGTCCACTAGGCAACCCCTCACCCTAAGGGTATCTGAGGGTCTCAACCATAGGGAATCTCTGTCTCTGGTGTGTCTTGGGAAAGAAAAAGGCTGATGCTGGGATGGAGTGCTAAAGTGAGGCTCCTCTACCTTTGGGTTCAACTTCCTCCAATCACCATCCATCATGTGTGCCTTTCTTTCCTTAGCTGAGATGCACTGTGCTCTCAGGGTCAGCCTCTGGCTACCTAAAGCTGGAGGCTGAGTCCCTCTGTTTGGCTTACTGGAGGGACAGGTCAGGTCTGGGGTTTTTAGGCCCCATGTTTGGCTGTGCCCAACAGTGTCCAGCTGTGGGAGGTCCCTAACTACTTTTAAGGGGGATCCCTCAGGAGTCTGATTTCTTTTCACTTGGCTAGGTTTACCAGCTTCAGTGATCCTAATCTGTTGATTAAGGAGTTCTGATGGACAGGGGGTCCCTTGGGGTCCACCACTGGCCTCCCTGACCTCTTCAGCCCTGGGCTGACTGAGGCAGGGTAGAGAGGGGCAGGTTACCTGCTCCAGACTGGGTCCCACCTTGGAAGGGTCCACTGTCATCAGGGGCTCTGCCAGGCTAGGCCTGACTACCTCTGGGGCAGTTCCTTCAAGAGGGGTCAGATCAGTTCCCTGAGGAGGCTGATCCTTTCCTAGAGTCTGGTGGGAGGGAGATTTCTCTTCCTCCTCAATGCTCTCTGTCTGAGTGGAGTAATCCATTGTTTCAGGCTTCACAACACTATCTGTTTGAGTAGAGGCTGAGACCATTACAGCCTTACCAACCTTTTCAGGAGGGCACTCAGTTTGTGTTTGGGCTGTGACTGTCACAGCCCTCCTATCCTGTTCAGGAAAGTCTGTCTGAGCCTGGGCAGTGGCTACCACTGCTCTTCCAACCTTTTCAGGGAGGAATGGTGCTTGGACTGGGGCTGTAGCTATTACTGCCCCACTAACCTTTCTGGGTAGGCCTATCATTCTGGAGTGAGTTTCTTGCTCCACCTCAGCCCATGCTGAGATTTCCAGGTCATTCCCCAGTAAGCAATCTACAGGTAGGGTGTCCGTCACTGCCACTCTCATGGGCCCTGTGACATTACCCCAGCTGAGCTCAATTACTGCCATGGGATGCCTTCTTTTCACTCCATGAACGTCTGTCACCTGATAAGTGAAACCAGGGGTCAGTTGAGCAGAGGGGACCAGATGGTCAATCACCATGGTGATGCTGGCCCCTGTGTCTCTGTATGCCTCAACTTTCTGACCATTGATAAGGGGCTCCTGTCTATACTTTCCCAAAATGTGGGAACCAATAGTGAAGTTGTCAAACCCCAAGCCAGTCTCACAGACAAGAGTTGTTTCAGGGGACCTGGCTAGGCCATAGTCCACCTGGTTTCCCAAAGTAATGCCCACCACATTCTTGGGGGCACTCCCACCACCTGGGGGATTACCACTAGTGGTAACAGGAGGTCTGGGAGTATTACCTGGGGGTATGTTTTCCTTATTGCTATTTTTAGGGCAACTGACATCACTTTTGTAATGGCCCACCTGTTTACAGGTATGGCAATAAGGTTTCTTTTGGGTTTTGGGAGAAGTAGGGGACCCACCCTTGTCAGAGGATTTTTGGGGCCCTGTGGTTTGATCAGCAGATTTATTCCCACCCTTCTCTTGAGGCTTGGTTGATTCCTTCTTTTGGTCACCACCCTGGTTCTTAGGCCTGACCCTGGTTCTGACCCATTTGTCTGCCCTCTTACCCAATTCCTGTGGAGAGGTCAGATCAGAGTCTACCAGGTGCTGGTGTAATAACTGGTTCTGACAATTACTTAAGATTTGCTCCCTCATAATTAGATTGTACAATCCTTTAAAATCAGTAACCTTACTACCCAGTAGCCAGCCTTCAAAAGCCTTAGTGGCACAATCAACAAAGTCAGTCCAATCCTGAGACTGAGTTTTCTGGGCGTCTCTGAACAGCATCCTGTACTGCTCAGTGGTTAAACCAAACCCATCAACCAGTGTATTCTTCAGGACTTGGTAATTGTTAGCATCCTCCACTCTAGTAGTGAGGAGCTTATCTCTACCTTTACCTTCAAAGGAGAGCCACAAGATAGCTGCCCACTGACTCTGGGGAACACCCTGCACAGTGCAGGCCCTCTCCAAAGCAGTAATCCATTTGTGGATGTCATCCCCTTGTTTAAAGGGGGCACTATCTTATTCAGGTGCTTTGTATCAAAACTCCTTTCCCTATTGCTAGGTATGTTGCTGCCACCAGTGGGAACTGTCCCACTCAATTCTTGCTCTCTAGCAAAGGCAAGTCTTTCTTTGGCCAGGGCAAGTTCTTCCCTTTCAATCCTCAGATTGACTTCCCTTTCTTTGGCTTCATAGATTCTCCTCTGAGGGGAGGTCATCCTCCTCAGAGCAGAGGCCTGAGAGCCATTGGTTTGAATGGATCTGTTAGAGCCTCTTGATAGAGACCTAACTCGTCCATTCCCAATGTTAAGCTGACCTGAGAGGGGTCCCAGGGATCTCCTAGTACCATTCTCATGCCTGCTTAAGTTGGACCTGGTTAGTCTGCTGACTTCTACCTGTCCCTTGTCTGCCTCATCCCCTGACAACTCATCTTCATCCTCATCCTCAGCATCATCTGCCTCCTGGAGGGGATAGTCATGGTTATCAAAGGGACCCTGTAAGGAGGGCATACTCCCATCTGGATTAGAAGGGTCTGGGTTACCAGCCCTCCTGGCATCATAAGTCTAAGAGACCAATCAGAAATGGGATTGTGGGGATTGTGGGGTTAGACCCCTGTTTTAGCTTCCTGGAGGTACACACTTGTCTCATCTCCTGGAAGCTAAGAGCAGCATATCTGGAAGTAGTGACCTGTGGAGGGTCTACTGACACAAGGGGAGACTCAGTTTCCTCCTTTGTCTGACATGCTGATTCTAGTGTGGTGTAAGTGATGCACCTACCTACACTATGCGTTTGCCTACTGATCCCTTGCTAAGAGTTGCAGCCAAGGTGTGCTAAGCCTTGAGGAGCTACAACAGCTGGTTCAGTAGAACTCAGAGTATTCTAAGCTAAGTTATATGTACCTGAAGTACTTGTGTGATCTTTCAACAAGATATTCTTAGGATACGTGTGGTAAAACAACAGCAAGCTCAAATCCCAACCGCTGCTCACCAATGTGAGAAGGTGGCCTGATATGCAGTGCTCACTATTCCAGTGAACACTATGTATCAGTCCAGCAACCCTTATTGATGATTGGTTGTAAGTCAACCTTATAGACCAGCTATCCTAGTAGCGTGGATACGAGCAGTCTAAGGCTAAAGACTCGAGAGGGCGTGTTAAGCCAGCTGGTATACCACACATATACCCCTTGAACACCAAGTGAAAGGACACCACACAAGTGTTATGAAAATAAACAGTATATTTATTAAGAATAACAACAGCCCTGTACTCTTTATGAGGACAGGGTACTAAGCACAAAACAAAACTCTTACGAAAATACTTAAGTTAGCACAGTATATACAAATGCCCGAGGGGCACGGAAAACCATATACTCTGAAAGTGGAATGCGAAATTACTAGCAGGTAAGTACAGTACTAATAGGCTTTGGAATCGCTAGGACTTGACTATAGAATCGTTAGATTACTTCTAGGAGACCCAGGGGACTCGGGTGCAGAGTGTGCACTCCCACGCGTGATGCGGGACAAAGTCTATGGTAGCTAGATTTCACAGAGTTAGTGTTCTCGGGCGAACCCGACCTGGTAGGAGGAAAACGAAAGTGGATTCTGACCCTTGGATAGTGAGGCTATGCTGGGGCACCAAAATGCCGAAGTTACCTAGCCCAGGGGCTGCAGCTGCATAGGTCTCAAAAGACGTCGGGAATCCTCGTAGACGGACCAGGAGCCTGGAAGAAAGATGCTGGCAGGCGACCAGTGAAGAAAGTTCGAAGTGATCCAAGCCTGGATCTTGAAGATAGATGACACCTGAAAGCAGAGGGGACCAAGTTCGTGACTACTAGCCAGTAGTCAGGTGGCACCAGGAGGGCAGCGGATGGTAGTCACCTCGACTAGGTGAGTGGGCGACGCTGTGCTCTGCAGATCTCACGGACCAGGAGGCGTTGTCGGCGAGCAGGATGGAGAAGCGAGCTGTCCCACGATGGATGAAGCTGTCGGCGTCGCTGGACCCAGGATTGGGCAACAAAGCCTTGGCTAATTCAAGCCCACGCGGTGGACTCAAAATGGCGTCTGGAGTGGACCAGGAGGGTCCGGGGTGCTCCTCTCTTGGAAGGGAGCAAGGGCCAGTCTGGAGCAACCAGACCAGCAGCAGTGATGTCGTCGTTCAGAAGGCCACAAGCCAGCGGGCTAGTAGCCAAACAACGCGGTGAGCAGCAAAAAGCAGAAGGGCCCCACGCAGATCGTGGAGATGCTGGAGGGCTGATCTTCGGTGCTGGAGCTGCTCAGGGTCGGGGCTTCTCGGACCCCAAAGCACTCACCAGAGGGACACTCGGCGGGCTTGTTGTGAAGAAGTTGTGCAGTCTTGGCGATCGTCGGTCCCTCGAGGTCTCGTCGCACTCACG
Organism: Lissotriton vulgaris; assembly: GCF_964263255.1. Classification (NCBI taxonomy): domain Eukaryota; kingdom Metazoa; phylum Chordata; class Amphibia; order Caudata; family Salamandridae; genus Lissotriton; species Lissotriton vulgaris. The sequence goes on from NC_141687.1 coordinate 250,425,964, forward strand.
GTTCTCGGCTTGGCTGTAGAGGTGAGTAGAGGTCAGAAGTGCCAGGGAAGCCGGGTCTCGTCAAGCTGTGTCGTCGGATTCCTGAGGAAGGACTTGCAGCAGACCGCAGTGTTCTTGATGGTGCCTGCGGATGCAGGGTGACTACTCCTTAGCCACAAGGGAGAATCTTGAAGAAGAAATCTTGAAGTCCTTTCGTAGAAAGTCGTGTCTTGATTCCAAAGATGATCTAATTTGAACAGGGGGCCCGCTCCTATCTTTATACTAAGAAAAGGGGCTGACCCGGTGACTAGATCCTGCCCATGGGTGGGACTAGGAGGGGGGTGGTTACACCCCTCTCCCATGCCGGAATTTCCCCAGGCCAGGGGCTGGTGTGCCCCTGGAACTGGTTCTGACCGGCCTATGCGTAGTGAGCACCGGGGTGCCACTCGGCAGTCACCTTCCTGTAAAGCCGTGCCTACCCAGGATACACAAAACCTTGTCTGGGATGGTGCTAGCACCTCCCCGGACAGGAAACCCTTTGTCCAAGCTCTCCTTGCTGGAAGGACTCCCAGCAGCAGGAGGTCAGACTCGTGTCTGTGGTGGCAGCATCCATTTTGTGGAGCTGAGGCTTCGTTTAACTTTAACCGGGGTTCACAGTTACATACATGTCGTGTCCCTCTAGAAGGGTGGAATGCTAACCCCGTCGCCAAATTGGCGAGGGGTTAGTATTCCAATTCGTATGACACCTTACTCGACATGTTTTGATAAAGCATTACCAAAGTTAGCATTTAACCGCGAGGATTATAATGCACTTAAGAGTATATGGTATGCGTTATCATGGAACAGCTATTAGGACTTGGTTCCACAAGCTGCAAACGGGCTCAGCTCATGCCAGAGCACCATTTCACACGATTCCATGCACTCTGCCTTCAGGATTGTTAAGGCCTGCCATAGGAGTGACTGATGGGAATCTGTGTGTCCATTTTTAGGGTTAGATATAGGTATACTATATCTACAGTAAAAAGGGTGATTACACGACTTTGCCCCAGCTGTCATGCAGCCAGTTGTGTCAGATTTAGATGGCCATCCAGGGGTGGCATAATACATGCTTCAGCCCCTGGTAGGCCCTGGGTACACCTATGCCCTGAGTTACAGGGTCTGATAAGGTGGCCCAGTTCCAATTGGAAATGTACCTAAGGTACATGGAATCCATTTTACAGAGAGAGCAGTAGGCCTGGGGTCCTGATTGGCAGGGTCCCAGGTCGACTATGTCAAAAACCAGCTAAAACACAGGGCAAAAAGTTGGGGGCAACCATAGTCAGGAGGTGCCTTCCTACAGTCGACGAACAAGGAACCTTGAACGACGACGAAGTCGTCGACGCTGAAACCGCTACCGATGATGAGCCCTTCGACGGAGCCAAGGAAGCAGCGGGAATTTTACCAGAAGTAATCGTCGTCGACGTACCTGATGTTTTTGTCGCCGACGGACGCTGCTTTTTCTCAGGCACGGTCCCTGGAGTGCCTGTAGAATGTTTGTCACCAGTCTTTTCCTTTTTGGACGGAGGAGAAGTAATAGAAACCTCCTTTTTAGGCTGTAACTAATCCAGCAGCCTGTCCCTGACTCTACTTTTCACTTCCGTGAGGAGATTGAAGGGGACTAGCCCTCTCAGAGATCTTATGAGGGGCCTTAGAAGGGGGCTCAGCTGAAGAAGAACTAGGAGGAGACCTACCCATCTTCTTCGATCTGTGAGAGGAATCCAGAGATGTCGAATCCTCTTCATCCGATGAGAACCTCCTTTTGAGTCTTTACTTTTTGAAGCCAGGTCAAAAGCCGTCCCTCTCGGTCTCGAAGTGTCTTAGTAGAGAAGGTTCTACAAATGTTGCAGTCTGTGGCCTTGTGGTCAGGGTATAAGCAATAGATACAGCTTTCATGCTTATCCTCCACAAAAAGACGCTTTTTTCCACAAGACGCACAGGACCTGAATAAGGCCTTCTCCTTGTCAGACATGTCCTGATTTAAGTAGAAAACTTGAAGAAATAAACAGTTAGATTAGAATGAGAAAAACTGAGCAGAGCTCAGTGGAGACTCCCTAGCACAACGTGCGGTAGAAAAATCTGAGGCTCTGAGCGCTCTCAGGAAGGTTCTAGGGGGTGAGGCTGCTCTGATTGGTCCTGACAAGAGTTTGGTCTCTTTTGCACAAAGAGGGTAATAGGATACAAAAGGAGATGAGGACAAGGCCTATTTTTTCTCTTTTGTTTCTATGGTTGTGATACTACCGAGGCCCCCATTCCGACGACGGGGAATGATACAAAGCATGGGAATCTATGAAAGTTCCAATACTGGGGCAAACCACTGTTCCTTGATGTTGTAAGGGAACAATCTTTATTGCGTCTTTTTGAAGCAATGAGAGAACCTCTTGTTTTAGTAGTGCAAGATGTTCTGTGGACATGGGACGCTGTCTGGGTGGTATATGTGGAGTGGTAGCTGTAAGCTCTAGGCAGTAACCATACAGGATAATTTGTCTCACCCACTTGTCTGTTGTGATGGAATTCCAGCTTACCGACAGGAGTGGAATATTGTGTGTGTGGGGGAGCGGAAGGAAGTCACTGTTTTGTGGTGGGAGAGGTATGATTGGTGTTACCTCGACCTCTTTCTTTATTGCGGTTTCCTCTGTATCCACCTCTAAAATATCCTCTGTTGGGGGATGTTTGTGTATTGGCTTTAAAGGAAGAGGAGTTGTCTGCTCCCATTTGTTTAGAGGCTCCTCTGTAAAAGGAGCGACAAAAGGAGCCTAGCGTTTGTGGGGACTGTAAAGCTCCCATAGATTTGGCAGTCTTTCTTCATCTTTTCTAGTGCTGTGTCTACATCCGGCCCAAAAAGCTGTTGGTTAAATGGCTGGTTAAGGATAGTAGTCTGGACCTCTTTTTTAAAACTGGAGATGCGTAGCCATGCATGGAGCCTAAGGAGGACACTGTTTTTATTGTTCGAGAGGCAGTGTCTGCTGCATCAAGTGCACATTTGACTGATGCATTTGAGGCACAAGTTATTACTTGTGTAACAATATATCTGTAAGAGACATTAGTTAGTGATAGATTCCTTACCTTAGAATATCCCCAGGCGTCAGACTGGATCCGGAAACTTTTGCGTAGCAGTACCCTTGCGCGTCGGTAGGAGTCGTCTGCGGCTCCGTGTCCGTCGTCGTGATGACGTCGGAATACTTAGACGCCGCCTCCGCGTGCTGACGTCAGTTTTTAGACAGCTTTTCCGCGCCAGAAGCGCAGAGCCATGCCAAAAACCAACACTGGTGCCATGAAACTAGGGCCCTGAAAGGGGATGGCCTTAACCCTAGATATCGGTTCGCAGAACGGGGAGGATGGGTGGGTCGGTAAGGAATCTATCACTAACTAATGTCTCTTACAGATATATCGTTACACAAGTAGTAACTTGTGCATCTGAAAGAGACACGTTAGTGATAGATTCCTTACCTTATAATAGATACCCCAGCAATACCAACCCCGGTGGTGGGTCTGCGAACCAATATCACACCAGAAAGTCCTGGAGGACGGAACGGCCAAAGAAGCCATCCCTCCGGACTTGACTGTCCAGGCAGTAGTGTCTTGCGAACGTGTGCAGCGAGGCCCACGTGGCTGCCTGACAGATGTCCTGCAGGGGGACACCGCGGCCCAGGGCAGTTGTCGTTGCCGTGGCCCGAGTGGAGTGAGCCCGCAATCCAGCCGGGGGCTCCTTCCTCGCCATGGAGTAGCATGCTTGGATGCACAAGATGATCCACCTGGAGATGGTCCTCTTGTGTACAGCCTTTCCCTTCTTCGCGCCCACGTAACCAACGAAGAGTTGGTCATCCACCCGGAATTGGCGAGTGCGGTCCAGGTAGTAGGAGAGCGCACGTTTTGGATCCAGACGGTGGAGCCTCTCTTCCTCTTTCGAGGGATGCGGAGGCGGAAAGAAGGTGGGCAAGGTGATGGACTGCCCGATGTGGAAGGCCGTGACAACCTTGGGCAGAAAGGAAGGTCGTGTACGCAACACCACCTTATCAGGATGAACAGACAGGAAAGGCGGAGAAGAAGAAAGAGCCTGGAGCTCACTCACCCTCCTGGCAGAGGTGATGGCAACCAGGAAGGCCGTCTTCAGTGTAAGGAGACGAAGAGGACAGTTATGAAGTGGCTCAAAGGGAGCACACATCAGATAGGTGAGAACAAGGTTCAAGTCCCACTGGGGCATCACGAAGGGAACAGGAGGGAACATGTGTGTGATGCCCTTCAGAAATCTACTCACTATAGGGGACTTGAACAAAGAAGGCTGATCTGGTAGCCTCAAGAAGGCTGAAAGAGCAGAGAGGTACCCTTTAAGAGTGCCCAGAGCAGAGCCCTGCTGGGCAAGGGAAAGAAGAAAGAGCAGCACTTCCGAAAGGGGTGCAGAGAGGGGATCCACAGCCTTTGCTGCGCACCATGCCACAAATCTATTCCACCGGCAGGCGTATACCGACTTAGTGGAGGGACGCCTGGCTGCCAGAATGATGTCGCAGACTTCGGGAGGCAAGTCAAATGGCCTCAACTGCCGCCGCTCAATCTCCAAGCTTGTAGGTGGAGACTGGACAGGTTCGGGTGCAGGACCGTCCCCTGCTGCTGCGACAGAAGGTCCTCCCGAAGAGGCAGACGAATCGGGGGATCGACTGACATGCTGAGTAGCTCGGGATACCAGTATCTTCGAGCCCAGTCCGGAGCCACAAGGATAACTTGGGCCCGGTCGCGCTTGATCTTCTTCAGCACTCTGGGCAGAAGTGGTATAGGCGGAAAGGCGTACAACAGGCCGCAGCTCCACTCGCGACGAAAAGCGTCTCCGAGCGAGTGCCGCCTTGGAAACTCCAACGCGCAGAACTGCTGACATTGCGCGTTCTCTTCTGTGGCGAATAGATCTAACCAAGGCTCTCCCCACTGTCGAAAGAGACCTTGCGCCACGTCCGAGTTCAGACGCCATTCGTGATCCATCATGCACCGGCGGCTGAGTTCGTCCGCCCTGGCATTCAGAGAACCTGCCAGGTGTTGAACCACCAGAGTCACGCCCTGATGTTCCAGCCACTGCCAGAGGCGCAGAGCCTCCTGGCAAAGGGTCCACGACCCCACACCGCCCTGTTTGTTGCAGTACCACATGGCGGTGGTGTTGTCGGTGAACACTTGCACCACGCTCCCCCTGACAGAGGGGAGGAATGCCTTCAGTGCAAGACGAATCGCCCGCAGCTCCAGAAGGTTGATGTGGAGCCGGGACTCCGCCGGAGACCAGAGGCCTCTGATCTCCGCCTCTCCCATGTGGCCTCCCCAGCCCTGGAGGGACGCGTCCGTCACAACTACGTGCTCCGGCTGGGGTAGAGAGAGGGGTCTGCCACTGACCCAGTCGCGGTCCGTGAGCCACCACTGCAGTTGTTTCGCAGTGCCCTCCGAGATCAGGACATGATCGGACAGGTTGCCCTGATGCTGGGCCCACTGAAACTTCAGGTCCCACTGCAGAGCCCGCATCCGCCACCTGGCGTGACGCACCAGAAGGATGCAGGAGGCCATCAGTCCCAGAAGCCGCAGCGTCAACCTGACCGAGACCCGGGATAACGGCCCGAAGATAGGAATCAGAGCCTGAATATCCCGAACCCGCTGCTCGGGTGGGTAAACCCGAAACTGCGCCGAGTCGAGAACCGCTCCGATGAAAAGGAGCTTCCGAGAGGGACACAGGTGTGACTTCGGCACATTGATGGAGAACCTCAGCAAGTGCAGGAGGTCGGCCGTAGTCTGGAGGTGGCTGACGACTGTCTGGGGCGAGCCCGCCTTCAACAACCAGTCGTCGAGGTAGGGGAAGACTGACACCCCTTGCCTGCGCAGATGGGCTGCGACCACCGCCATCACCTTCGTGAACACCCGTGGGGCGCTGGTAAGGCCGAAGGGGAGCACGGTAAACTGAAAGTGCTCGTGGCCTACCGTGAACCGCAGGTAACGCCGGTGGGCCGGCAGGACGGGGATGTGGAAATAGGCGTCCTGCAAGTCCAACGCTACCATCCAGTCTCCTGGGTCCAGGGCAGCCAGGACCTGAGCCAAAGTGAGCATCTTGAACTTCTCCGTACGGAGGAAGCCGTTGACGTTCCGCAGATCCAAGATAGGGCGTAGGCCCCCTTTGCCCTTCTTGGGTACCAGAAAGTAGTGGGAGTAACAGCCACGTCCTACTTCTGGCCCAGGAACGCGCTCGATGGCCCTCTTGGCCAAGAGGGCCGAAACTTCCTCTTGCAGAAGTCGCAAGTGATCCCCCGACACACGGTGGCATTGAGGTGGCATGGATGGAGGGGAAGACTCGAAGGGGAGGGAGAAACCCCTTCGGACAATTTGCAGCACCCACCTGTCCGAAGTGACTGTATGCCAGTGGGAGAGGTGATGGCGAACCCTGCCTCCCACAGGCGTCACATGGGCCTGAAAACTCGGACTAGGAAGGTTTTGAGGCGGGGGCTGCTGAGGGAGGTGTGGACTGGCCTCGCCGCTGGCCCCGACCACCGCCACGGCGGTTCCCACGGCCGCCACCGCGTTGCTGAACATTCTGCGGCGCGTGGCTGACGGTCCGTGGTGGGGCGCCCCTTCCGTGGCCACGAAAGGAGCGAAAGGCACCCGATTGCTGGCGTGGGGCCGCAAGGCCCAAGGACTTGGCCGTGGCCCTGGAGTCCTTAAAACGTTCCAGCGCATGGTCTGCCTTGTCGCCGAAGAGGCGACGGCCATCAAACGGCATGTCCAGGAGAGTGGCCTGGACATCGGCCGAGAAATTGGCGGACCTCAACCAGGCGTGGCGTCGAACCGCCACCGTCGTTGCCATCGCCCTGCCCAGTGAGTCCGTGGTATCCAGCCCACACCGGATGGAAAAGCGTGCCGCATCTCGGCCGTCCGCAAGGGTTTGGCTGAGTTTAGCCCTGACCTCCTCAGAGCATTGTGGCAGCACCTCCGCAACCGTGTCCCACAGAGTGTGGGTGTAGCGGCCCAAGAGACAGTTGGTGTTCACTGACCGGAGCCCTAGGCTCACAGACGAGAAGACCTTCTTCCCGAACTGCTCAAATCTCTTGGATTCCCTGTCGGGCGGGGCCGACGGGAATGCGGACTGGGAGTTGGAGGCCTGGATGACCAGGCTCTCGGGGGTGGGGTGGGTGGACAAAAAGCAAGGGTCGCCCGGTGCCGGGCGGTAGCGTCTGGCCACGTTCCTATCCACAGGGGGACCTGTGGCGGGCTTGGACCAAGTGCCCAGCAGAACGTCACACAAGGCCTCATTGAACGGCAGAAGGGGCTCCGCGGAGCCGGACTGCTGTTTGAGTACCTCAGTGAGGAGATTAGTCCTCACGGCCGCGACGGGGAGCTCAAGGTTTAGGGCCTTAGCTGCCTTCGTCAACACTACACTGTAAGCAGAACCCGCCTCCGAAGCCACAGTCGGGGGCGACGTAAATCCAGTGTCTGGCGATGTGTCAATACCACTGGCCTCCCCAAGCTCATATGTCCAGTCCTGATGAGACTGGCAATCACGTGCCAGAGGGTCCTCGGACCCCTCCCACTGCTCCTCGTCACCCAGCTCCTGGAGACCAGGATTAACAGCCAGGGCCTCCTCGTGGAGATAGAATTCTCCGACGGCCGACGGAATCGGCGCCCAGCGGCGCCCCTCCGACGCCTGAGGCGGACCGTAGGAAGCATTGGGGTCGGCAACCACAACGGCTGCCGGGGACGACACCTGAAGGGACGTCGCCGGTGAGGTCGCAGGGTCGACCGGCGAGGTCCCGGATCCGGAGCCGGATCCAGTGAGGTCGCGCGGCGCCGGGACCGAAGTCGCCAGCGGCGCCGGGGCCGAAGCACCCGACGTCGTCGGGGCCGAAGCGCCCGACCCGGAAGGACCTCCAGACGGAGCCGATCGGCCCGAAGGCGCCACGGGAACCGACTGAGGAGGGAGGGCCCTCATGGCCATGAGGTACCTCTCGACCTCCTCCTGCGACGCGCCGTGCCCAGGGACCCGAAGGTGTGGGGCAGGCGGCGACGCTTGCGACTCCCGCGGAGCCGCGTGGGCGGTGTCGCCCGAATCCCCGGTCGCATCGTGCAAGCGACGGGGCGGGTCGGAGGACCGATGGTGTCGCTCCGACCTCTCATGCCTCTTACCTGAGGACTTGGAACCAGACGATCGGTGACCACTCCCGGAACGTCGATGACTCCGACCTCGCGACCTGTCCCTCGACCTCCCGTGGGACCGGGACCGGGACCTGGAGCGGCGCGGGGCCGACTGCCTCAGCTCGAGACGCTTGCGGGACCGCTCCCGCCTAGCCTTCGACGTCAGGGCCCGGCAGTCGTCACAGGTTCGATCGTCATGGTCGAGGCCTAAGCACTTCAGGCACCGGCGATGGGGGTCCGTGACCGACATGAGTCGGCCGCACTTCGAGCAAGGCTTGAACCCGGGCATCCCTGGCACCGATAGTCGAGAATCGACTAAGTAGAGGATCAAAAAGATCAAAAAAGTTTTCAGTCAAAAAATGACTGGGGGTAGAGCTTCTTCCGGATCTGCGCTAGCTGGCGCGGAAAAAAGAAGAACTGACGTCAGCGCGCATGGGCGCCGTCTATATACTCCGATGAAGTCATCCCGGCGCTCACGACGCCGACGACGGACGCGGAGCCGCAGACGACGCCTACCAGCGCGCAGGGGTATTGCTACGCAAAAATTTCCGGATCCAGTCTGACGCCTGGGGATATTCTAAGGTAAGGAATCTATCACTAACGTGTCTCTTTCAGATCTTGCGAGCAGTGCTTGTGCGTTAGCTATGCGCCAGGTATTGCCTGCTTGGGCATCTATTCTTTTAGATTCTTTATCAGGAGGTGGCGCTTCTCCTGAGGTTTGGGAGTTAGATTCTCTAGTCGTTTTCAACACTAGAAAGCATGCTAAGGGTAGCAGTCCTTTAATGTAGGCAGGATATCCAGGGGCAGGCATATACTTATTTTCTATTCTGGGGTTTAGAATCCTAGCACGCACAGGATCTTTAAACACTTCGGGGGCATGCTTAATGACCCCTTGAATCATGGGTAATATTTGTACTGACTTTTGGGATTGTTCAAAAGTATCTAATAAAAAGTCCTCTTCTGCCTCATCGGAGTGCATTGTGACACCATGATAGATGGCAGCTCTATTAATTAAGAGTCCAAAACCGATATCTTCTGAAGGAGATGGTTTTGAGGGGTAAGATGTGGATCTGGGATGTCCGGTATGTCTTGTGGGACCGGGTACTCCCAATCAGGTGGGTCATTGGGTATGTAAAAGGGTCATCTGGTTCACCCCCTAGCCCCATGTCATCATCATTATGAGGAGGTGTATGAGGTGGATAAAAATTAGGAGAGTTTTGAGGTGTAATAGGTTCAGGAAGAGGAGGTGGGTTAGAAGGAAGTATAGGAGAAGAAGAGTGCATAGGCGATGTGGCAGAGTCCTCCTTCACTGGCACTGGAGGAAAAGGTGCTGTGTCTAACTTCATCATTCTATATGGTGCAGTGGTAACATGTCCTGTCTCTGGATCAATATAGATCTTTTTCTGCCTAGGATCAGGATGAAAAAGCTCCTCTTCTGGAGGAACCACTTTCGGCAACAGTTTTTTCGGTTCTGAGCAGGGTTGTTGTTTTTGTCCTTAGCCTTCGGAGGCGTGATAAGAGTCGTTTGGCGTAAGTTTTGGCTCCGAGGAAAACGTCAACGAGTCAACGGCGTATGCCCCTTAGACATCGATTGGGGGTGCCTCTATGGCTAGCGGCAATGCTTCCTCGACTTGGAGGCAGCTCTTAAAGGTGAAAAAGTTGGAGCAGTAGATCAATGTCAATCCTCTCTAGGTCGACCGGGACCAATGTCGTATTTGGCTAGAAAACCGCTACTCAGACCTTCCACACACTCTGGAGGTTGGGGAAAGAGCCTTGGTGGAAGACTGACCTTCCCCTTGCTTTGAAGTCCCATTTGTAGGGTTTGTTGGCTGCGTCTCTCTTCAGTTTCATCGAGGCGAATCTGGTCTCTTTCGCATAAGGTGCACCGCAAAAACGTCTTGTAGATATGACAGGGGCAATGCAGATGAAATGAAGGTAGGCAGATTATACAGATCTCGTGAGGGTCTGTTTTGACCTTTTTTCTGCTGCATTCAGGGCACTTGTCAAGTGATGAAGACATTTTATTTGACAAAATGACTAGCTTTTCGGTCTAAAAAACAGAGGAGAGCAGAAAGAGATAAAAAACGTTGAGTAAAGGGGATATTAAAAAATTTGAGAACATTTTAAGAGAAAAAAACCTAGAAAAGGGTAGAGCTCAATGCTCCAGGATTCACCTGCAGTCACCATGATGGGATAAAGGTGGCCTTTGGGTTCTTAAAGGTACAGTGTCTTTAAGCCATATGATGACCACCTATGAAGCTACTCTGTCCTGCTCTCCTTCATCTCTATAATAAAAGAGGGTTTATGAGGGATATTTATGCTGTTTGCAAATCATCTCAAATTATCCTCAAATCCCTTATTCCGGCTCTTTTTTGCCTTCATGATGAAGAATTTCGTCATTGTAGCCTAGATAAATAGGCTGCATAATCTATCGCTGTCTTAAGCGTCTTTGCAGGCCTTCCTGAAAAAGGCATCACGTTACATTATAGAAAATATACTGAAGTAGTCAGGGGTCCCCGCACATGGGCAGGAATAATAAGTACTTATAACTATAAATGGAAATCCCCTACGAGAGAACAAAGGCTCTACTTCATGGCTTGCATTGCCATCTGGAATTCAGGATGAGGAGTATTCACTAAGTCAAGATTCCAAGCAGTCTCAGAGGCATCCTTAACTAGACCACGGATTGTACCCCATACATAGATATAACCTGAATGTTCTGGATGCGCTGCAGCAGTAGAAAGTCATTGTGCATCATGTCCCGGTTAACCCCAGTGAAGGGAATTCTCTGCAAAGAGCTCAGATGAGACTTTAGGTTGTTTATCGTAGAGTTCAAAGATGTCAGGAGATCGGCCGTCACCTGGAGCTGTTGTACAATGGACTGTGACAAACACCTTGTGCAACTAGTCCTTGAGGTACCGGAACACATGTATTCCTGACCTTCAAAGGCAGGCACCAACCACTGCCCTCACTTTTGTAAACACCCAAAAGGCCGAAATAATGTCAAGGGAGTGCAATGTGAATTGGAGTGTTCAGACCCTAAAGTGAGGCACAGGTGATGCTTGTGGGACTGAAGGACGGGAATATGTAAATAGACATTAATTCTCCTGGGCACGTAGCAGAAAGAATCTGAGGCAGAGGGAGCCTTTAGAATTTCCATTTCCTCAGAAAGGAATTGGCTAGATGTTCCATACAGCCAGAGGCCTCAGATTAGTATCTGGCTTAGTTTTTGTTAGTTCTTAGTGTGGCATAGGTCTGGAGCTGGCCAATTATGTTTCAGGGTCTGTGAATGGCATCAGAAAGAATGGGCATGGATCATGGAGCCAAAGTAAAAGCCTGATTTGGCCTCAGTGCAGGCCTCGAAACGTGTCCTAAAAAGTCAGTCGAAAACAGACCCGCCAATGCAAGTCCAAACAGAGGCCCATGCAGCTCCATGGGGCCTGAACGAAGCCGGAAGCACATGTAACATTTTGGTTTGATTGTTAACAGGATCCTCTGTGGGAACAGCTTCTCATCTAGGACCACCAGCAGCCTTGCGACTTGGCTGACGTTCTGATCACTACCTCTTTTGTTCGGCAACAGACATTGACCTCTGGCTCCCAGATAGCCTTTGCGTGCACAAGTGTGCACTTATCACACAACTACGAGCCGTGACCGGAGCCCAAGCACTACAAAAACACAGTTAGGGGCATAGTGACCGTCATCTTCCTGCAGTCCTGCCACGGTTTGAATCTTGTAATCTTTAGAGGGACATTTGCCTTAGCAAGCTGCTATAAAAAGAATTTTAAGTTGGTGGAAGACCAACAAAGTTAGGAGCGGGGCTCTTGATCCACATCAAGAGAGTGACGAAGTCAGTGCATACAAGTAATGCTTATATGCAGCTTCCCTCCATTACTCCCAGGACAGGATGTCACCACAATGTCACACAGGGCCAGCTTCCAGCGCACTGAAGCATTACTGATAAATGTCTGCGGATCCAGACTGGTGTGAGAGTCTTCTAAAGGCGAGTATCCATCGTAATAAATAATTCAATTACTTTCAGACTGTGTGTGTTAATTCAATTTTGGACATTGAACTCAACCTGGTTTTTAGAAAGGATGCTACTTTGTGGCATCAGAATTTCTGCAATTTTTATTCATGCAAAACATTCTAGAGGCCCATCCCACTAAGAATTACACTGTAGATTTCAGACAAACGTTATTCAAATGGATTAAACTTTCAAGGCTGTGAAACAACATGGGAGAAGGTCGGGGAAACATACTCTGACAGTCCTATGGCGACCATGAACCCTTGCGCAATTCTGTATTCTTCTGGAGAAAAAGTAGTTCACTAAAAGGTAATTTATTTTAATTACCTTGCAAGACACCCATTATACCCTAACAGTATGACACAAAGCTAAAATTTAGTGTGATCCAACAGTCGGAGCCAGTACCCTATACCAAATTCCTTATAGTTTAAGTCCAATGCTACTGGAATCAGTAGGTTAAACCTCATTCCTTTACTCATACATGTAAAGGGCAAAATATAATGGAAATTGTGAATGCTGATAAATACCTTCATATTTGATTCGACTATAACCTGGATTCTGAAGTTCAGGTAGCTGCCCTAAAATTAGAAGAAAAATGTGGCTCCTTAAAATGGTGAAAGCATGCATCGTATGCTAGCTTCCAACACAAAGACACTGTTAAAGCAAAAACTGAACGGCAAGAAATGGGTAGGCAATAAAGAACAGGTATTTATTGTTCATATTTTATCCACATACACGAATATCTAATATGTATCAAGTGAAATTAAATTAGAACAACCAATGCAATTACAGCTCGAACAAATTTTCACTATCATAAAAACAAAATTATAGTCGTATAAAACAAATGCCACTTTAACATTGCAATCTTCTGCAGCCACATTGGTTCTTTCCAGGACCATGCACCCAATAGGAGGTCTACAAGGAAATTAACCCTGTCAGACAATAAGGAGCATTCCGTTTTGTGACAATATTCTTTAGGTGGGAGGCTGGGACTGGTTCCACCTATTGGATTTACTGTTTACACCCAGATCAAAGGAATCTAGGATTTGAGAACCCTGAAGCGTGCCTCTGATACTCCTACCCAGGACTCAACAGCTCATCAAGCAGTGGAGTTTCCCAATACTTGCACACAGATCTTTTACTATGGTAATGGTAATTTCTTTTCTGATTTAGCTACAAAAAAACTTGTCAGTCACACATCTTTAATTGAGAAAAAGATACACAAAATATTGATTGTGGTTTCTACTCAACCATATTTATTTTGTGACACAATGAAACAGTGGTCAATGGGATTCACTCAGTGCTTAACTTGTAAAAGCACAAGTATCAGTGCCGTATGTTTTGCTCAGAAACCAAGGGGCGTCACTATCAAAGGTTGGGGTGACAAATACCAAGGCTGTGTAATCTTGTTTTCACTTTACGTCTCTTTAATCCACCACCAAACTCTCCCTGCCTCTTTATCTTACTCGTGAAGGTTCTTTTTCATCCCTGTTTTCTTTGTCATTATTTTCCATCTTTCTCTCACCCTTCCTTTCCCTCTTTTTATTTGCTCTGGATCAAAGGCTGGTGAGAAAAAATAAGTGTCAGCGCCCAAAAATGAGCACCGATGGACACCACCTGCAACCTCCAGGTCAAATTAAGAACTAGATTCAGTCTACACAAACTTACTGAAGATATTTATGTGTGGATATGCAGTATGCCTTTTTAACTAAATCAAGTTGTATGTAATATAAAAGATATGTTTAAGCAAGGGCAGTTTTATGTGTGGATATGCAGTATGCCTTTTTAACTAAATCAAGTTGTATGTAATATAAAAGATATGTTTAAACAAGGGCAGTTTTTTTTTTTTTTTTTTTTTTTTTAAAAGAGTTGAGGAACCTGAGGTGAAGGGATACACAGTGTAGGCTAATCACTACCCAATTTCACAAAGCAGGCAGACTTAACAGAACTCATTTCCACATCTTCAAAAGCATTGACAAACCCATGATCACACCTCCTCCAAAATATGTAGCCATGGGACAGTGGCTTAT